>NW_026047632.1:0-2400000 GCF_023864345.2 Schistocerca serialis cubense | reverse complement strand
ATTATTTATGAAATAGGGATGCCTTTCAAATTTACGACGTAGGAATACGCCGCTATGGTGTTTATTTATGGAAAATGTGATGACAATGATACGGCTGAAATTAACGAATATCGCGTACGTTATTCAACTGGAAGGGTTCCGAATGGACGAATCATTAGTGGAGTATTTCGAATGTTACGGGAGGCAGCTTCTCTACCTAGCGTTCATAATCAGTACGAGAGTTCGGTACGTGAAGGCGATGATGAGCATATTATGGATGCTGTTCAACGTAGCCTGGGTACAGTACACGGCGTATCTCTCAACGGTTAGGCATTTCACAGTCTAGGGTATGGTGTACACTGAAGTACAATAATGTGTGTCTCTACCATAAACAAATAGTGCATCATTTACGTCCGGGAGATCCTGCCCTTCGCTTGGAGTTGTGCAACTGGTTAAAAACTAATCGGTAGTTACACAAATACGTTTTATTTAGTGATGAGGCACAGTTTACTCGAGATGGTATAAACAATTTTTTCAACGAGCACATATGGTCTGAAGCAAACCCACAAGCAACAGTTCAACGCAATTTCCAGCAGCGTTTTAGCATAAATTTGTGGTCTCGTACAATCAACACACACTTTATTGGACCATTCATTTCCCCAGGACGTCTAACTGGCGAGTCGTACTTACAGTTCCTTCAAGAAGAAATGCCCCACTTGACCGGAGATATTCGGCTAGTTACGCGATTGCAAATGTATTTTCAACATGACGGCGTGCCTCCACATTTTACCGACGCAGTTATTCCACAATTAAATGAACATTTATCCCAGAGATGGATTGGTCGCGGTCTTACACGTCCGTGGCCACCCAGATTTAACAACAATGGATTTTTGTGTATGGGGATGGGTGAAAGACATGGATTATAAGGACGAAGTCAATACACGTGAGGTATTACTTCGACGCATTATGAACGCAATAGACGAAATTAATAACAACCCTGTGAAACTGAAACGAGCAACAAAATCTGTTCATACACGTGCAGCTAAATGCACTGATCTCGGTGGAGACATTTTTGAACATTTACTGTGATTATGATTGTATTGCGAAACTGTATGTACTTTGTACAAGTTTCTTAACAGTAAGCTTTGTTTTTTTCCTGTTTAACACGAATTCACGCGTGCTGTGGTATAAATAAAAGCACATTATGTGACACATTCATACAGTTCCAGTTAACGCTTTTACCACAAATTTTCCAAAATTAAATTCTCTACAACTTCTGTTGAAAACTTTCTGAAATTGTCTGGAATTTAAAAAACCTATTGGGCGAAGTAGTTAACAAATTTAAAATTTTACAAAATTACGCCTTTGCTTCTCTGCATATTCTGGAAAACTGGGACATGTTTTACTATATTGATCAGACCAATAACAACAAAATAAATGGGAATCGTGCTTTACTTTAACCTCGTACAGTTTTGCGACGGCCTCATGTTAACGAAGTTGCTAAATTTCAGGCAAAATTTTTATTAGCCGTAACCCCGCAACCAAACATTTGCATATCTTCGTGAATCCCCCTGTGTATTAGGACTGTATGGCAGTATTCCAGCAGATCTCTACTGCTTCAGTTGTCGAATCTGACAAGTTTGCATCAAAAGTAGCATGCGCTCGGAAACCTGTTTCTATCGCACACAACATGTAACAATAATTAGTGCGGCCAGTGGCGCCATTACTTAGACTACGCCGTAAGAATGAGTAGCTGCTTAAATGCGTAGATGACGTGAACCGATACCGGAATGCATATCAAGAGCTATTGCGCTAGAGGTCGTAGAAACATTTGAAAAAATTGTATTAAAACTCGGTTCTACCTCTAGCTACTTTCGTTTTCACAGATACCAATTTAAGTAGGGTACCATTGAGAACAGGAGACCGTCAAGTCGAGGAAAGTGATACGCACAGCACACCGCACAGTGCTGGAAGAAACACGTAGAGACTTACGAGATGTGTGAGTTCTGCTCTGTGCCGCTGCAGCCAGTGTAGTGTGGGTTGTGGCGAAGACAGCCTTTTATCCATATCTTGGCCACTGCTGGACTGGGTTGACACCTCCCACCTACTCTGTCCACAGCCTGCCCTCTGCTCCAGAACCCCTCCCCCTCTCACCCCCTGCCCCTCCCTTCCACCGATCCCTCGTCAAACTTTCTCGGCGTCCTACGTTGGAAGTATTCTTGCGCAACGCCTCGCAGCAAAGAGGCTACACGGAGCAATGACATGCAAAAGTTCTACAACTGGCTCACCATTTACAGTTAGTCCAGGAGCTCGCCGTTAACTTGCGCGCCAGGGTAAACCCCGCGCTCTGCTCAGGATTCCAGACAGACCCGGCTATCAAACAGAGCCCGTGTTGGCCGGTGACTGCTTCCGCCAAACCCAGGCGCCGGAGTGTCAACACGGTGCGTCCTCGCAGTACACGGAGCGCCGACCGACTGCTAGCGGTGCCCCGTGCGCTGCCTTCTTCCCCCTGTTACTGCCGCCTCTCCTCGGGAGCCGCGGCCGTCTCAATTAGAGGGCGCTAGCCAACCAGTACGTAACATCGACAGAAAAACTATCCAGCCAAGAGCATCGCAGGAAGTCACGGCTCAGTAACGGCAACACCTGGACACAGAGAATGTATCAAAGTACGCACGAAGGTTCACGTTTACGGTAACCTTAATGAATGGGCCTGAGTGACGGTACACGAAACACCACAAAAGCTGACTGAGCCGCTTCCAGCGTGAACTGCACCCCTCCACACGTACCGGGCAGAACGCCTCGTTGGCTCTTCGGTGCACTCAGGGCCTCGCGTCACTTGACGAGGGAGAAGACCTGTGATACGTCGGGCCAAACTGCACACCTCCAGCCGGCCACTGCCCAGTTCCTGTGCTGTCTGGCACAGCTGAAGACCAGCTGTCTAGTGTGCTGCTGGCTACCAACGCTAAATGTCCGTTGCATACGGTTCTCTTAGCAAATTTCACTCGCAAACTTGTTGAAATGGCCAGACATACAGTGACAGCAGCAATTAATAATAGGTTTGATGTCTGGTGTCGTTAAGGAGGTGTGACACTCCTCTTGCTTTTTACGATCTCTGTCCCCACTTCGCATTACATGTAGGTGAGCGTTAAGACACGTTGGGCAGTCCGCTTTGGTATACACTCAAATCAGCCAACCTTATTCAAGTTTTAGTCCTACCTTACAATCATTATACAACTTCCGTTGATTGTTTCCGATGAGGTCATCGGTCTTTTAATTCCTGTATAACTACAGCAATCTATATTCATTTCAACGTACCTGCTCTACTCAAGCCTCGGTCTCCTTCCACAACTCTTACCCCCACTGCCCAAGTATCTTTACACAATGAAATTGACAATTCATTATTGCATCAAGACGTCTCCTATCAACTATTTTCTTCCTTTAGTCAAGTTGCGTCATAAATTTGCTTTTCCCCAATTCATTTAAGTACTTGCTCACTTAATGAAATGGAAGTATATGGTTCCAGAGATCTCTTCAAGTCTGAAACATCAGATATATGTAGACTGGAGAGATGAATGAATATTCATACCAAGGCCAGGATTTGAACCTGTGTGGCCTGCAGCCTAGGCAGATGAGCTGGTTAGTATGCAACCCTGCTACAGTGGCTTTGCAGAACAGTGTACACTATCCTTGCATGCCTCCCTGTTCAGTTCAAATTCCCGTTCCTACCAAGCGGCCTGAGGTGTGAATATGGATTTGGTTTGGGGAAGGAAGTGCTCTAGGCTAGTCTGTGGAGTTGTGCAAAGCCATTGTGCCAGGGTGGCGTAGTGGTTACTGCTTCTGCATAGCGCGCAGGAACCTCATTTCAAAAACCCTGCCTTGGTACAAATTTTCGTCTATCTCTTCTGTCTTCGTCATTTGTTATTCACTCCATCATATTTTCAACATTTTTCAAATACAAGCATGGTGCAAAAGCTTATTTTAACTTCTTGTCTGATCTGCTAATCATCCACGATTAACTGCCAAAAAAATACCTACACATCAACCTCCCAAACACTTAAACTGATATTACACCTTAACAAACACCTCTTTATCAGTATTGCTTTTCTTGCTATTGTCAGTCTACACTCTATATCCTCAGCACTACAGTCTTCATCAGTTATTTTGCTATCCAAATAGTAAACTTCATTTACTACTTCTAGTGTCTCATTTCCTAATCTAGTTACCATGACACTGCCTCACGTAATTCTGTCACACTTAACTGTCGTTGTTTACTAATCTCGATGTTCACCTTATAATATATTATGAAGTGGCTATCCATATATTCCAAGTGCTCTTCAAAAGTCCTTCGCAACCCTGATAATATTAGGATGTCGTAAGCATAGTTTAAAGTTTTTATTTTTTCACCCTGATCTTTCATTACCTTCCAAAATATCTCCTGATTTTTCTTCAAAACTTGCTCCATGTACAGACTTAATAGAAGCGGTGATTGTTTACAATCATGTCTCTCTCCATTTTCGACACTTATAACCGCCTTCTTGTTTCTGTACTTAATGTGAATAACCTTTGACTACCTACAGTATCTGATCAAAACTATCCTGACATCTGGCTGAAAATGACTTACAAGTTCGTGGCGCCCTCCTTCGGTAATACTGGAATTCATTATGGTGTTCGCCCACGGTTAGCCTTGATGACAGCATACACTCTCGCGGGCATACCTTCAGTTACGTGCTGGCAGGTTTCTTGGGGAACCACACCTCATCCTTCACAGAGTGCTGCACCGCGGAGAGGGTTCGACGTCGGTCACTGAGGCCTGGTACGAAGTCAGCGTTCCAAAACATCTCGACGGTGTTCTATAGGTTTCAGGACAGGACTCTGTGCAAGCCAGATTATCCCGGTTATTGCCGTGTAAGCACTCCGCCACAGGCGTCCATTATGAACGGATACTCGATCTCCTTGAAGGATGCAATCACCATCCCCGAATTGGTCTTCAACAGTGGGAAGCAAGACGGTACTTAAAACATCAGTGTAGTCCAGTGCTGTGATAGTGCCACGCAAAACAACAAGGGGTGCAAGCCCCCTCCATGAAAATTACCACCACACCACAACACCACCGCACTACACACGCTGGCACATGACGTTCACTGGGCATTCGCCATTCCCACACACTGCCATCGGATCGCCACATTGTGTACCGTGATTCATTACTTCACACAACGTTTCTCCACTATTCGATGTTTATGCTCCTTACACCAATCGAGGTGTCGTTTGGCATTTACCAGCGTGATGTGTGTGTTATGAGCAGCCGCTCGACCGTGAAATCCAAGTTTTCTCACCTCCCGGCTAACTGTCTTAGTACTTGTAGTGGATCCTGATGCAGTTTGGAATCCCTGTGTGATGGTCTGTATAGATGTCTGCCTATTGCACATTACGACTGTCTTCAACTGTCGTCAGTCTCTGTCAGTCAACAGACGAGGTCGGCATGTACGCTTTTGTGCTGTACGTGTCCCTTCACGTTTCCGCTTCAGTATCACATCGGAAAAACTGGACCTAGAGATGTTTAGGAGTGTAGAAATCTCGCGTACAGACGTGGGACACAAGTGACACCCAATCTCCTGACAATGTTCATAGTCCCTGAGTTCCGCAGAGCCCCCCATTCTGCTCTCTCGTGATTTATAATGACTATTGAGGTCGAAGGTATTGAGTACCTAGCAGTAGGTGACAGCACAATGCACCTAATACGAAAAACGCACGTTTTTGAGGCCGTCCGAATAAATTGGATCACATTGTGTGTATTTCATCTCAGTGTCTTTGAGAACTCAAAGACGTATTTCAATCAACATTGTAAAAAAATTTCCCTACATCTACAAACGCTATAACGATATGTTTGCATTTCTATTCTAAAGAAAGACGCAAGGTAACTACAGACTACCTGTATTTCCTTCGAACAGATGCTTATCTCCCTGACATGGGTTTCTGTCACTTTTTCCATTCTTCCATAAATAATTCGTGTGAACATATGGTGACTGTACCTCACTAAATTTGTGGATCTGTAGAATTTTCACTTGTCAGCACCTGCATTATGTGGAATAGGAACTCTCACATTCTTCCAGTAGTCTGAGGATATTTCACCTGGACCCGTCAACACTGATATTGACTGTTGATAACTGGAAACATGTTGACTGGTCGGACAAGTCTCGTTTCAAATTGTATCTGGCTTGACGCCGCCTCATGAATCCATGAGCCCTGGATGTCAGCAGAGGTCTGTTCAAGCTGGTAGAGACTCTATAATGATTCAAATGGCTCTGAGAACTATGGGACTTAACTGCTGAGATCATCAGTCCCCTAAAACTCAGAACTACTTAAACCTAACTAACCTAAGGACATCATACACATACATGCCCGAGGCAGGATTCGAACCTGCGACCGTAGCGGTCGCCTGGTTCCAGACTGTAGCACCTAGAACCGGTCGGTCACCCCGGCCGGCCCTCTTCAACTGTCGGCGGTCTCTATCAGTCAACATACGAGGTCGGCCTGTATGCTTTCGTGCTATACGTGTCCCTTCACGTTTCCACTTCACTATTAAATCTGTAACAGTGGACCTAGGGATGTTTAGGTGTGGGGAAATCTCGCGTACAGACGCATGACACAAGTTCCACCCAATGACCTGACCACGCTCTAAGTCCGTGAGTTCTGCGGAGCGCCCCATTCTGCTATCTCACGATGTCTAATGACTACTGCGGTCGCTGGTGTGGAGGACCTCGCAGTAGATGGCAGTACAATGCACCCAATACGAAAAACATATGTTTTACCGGATTTCTGGATACTTTTGATCACATAGTTTATTTTTTATTCTCTTCCTTTTGCTACACTCGAATACCAGTCCTCTACCAAAATTAAATTTTGCTCTCCCTTCACTTATGAATAATTTCTTTTATTTCATATTAAATCGTTTCATTTTATGTATCATTTACGAAGGCAGTTGACATATAAATCTGGTACTGCTGTGGTTGGTTTTTGGCTTCCTGTGTATCTTCGCCATGACAACGCATTCTCTGCGCTGCTTACAGTTAGTTAACCACATTTCTGTTTTCTAAATCATTATCAGAGCTACATCGACATTATCAGGTTTGAGTTTGTATTGGTAGGCCGGCAGGTGTGGCCAAGCGGTTCTAGGCTCTTCAGTGTGGAACCGCGCGACCGCTACGATCGCAGGTTCAAATCCTGCCTCGGGCATTGATGTGTGTGATGTCCTTAGGTTACTTATGTTTAAGTAGTTGTAAGTTCTAGGGGACTGATGACTTCAGATGTCAAGTCCCATAGTGCCCTTTGAACCGTTCTGTATTGGTAAACCTGTACCGACTTCACCACAAGTCCTGTCATTGCTCCTACCACACTTCACTACCCCACTGTATCTAAATTGAACCTCCTCATTTTCTTTTTAAATTCTCTGACCTATCTAACCGACTCCCCTCTCTGACCTCTAGAACGCCAGTTTCGTTTATTGTTCTCTGTTGACAACGTCCTACCGAGTATCCCCCACCCAGAGGTCCTCATGGAGAACTACCATAGTACCTCCATAACATCTTACCTGACAGTGTGCCCTCATTATTTAACAATACAACGGAGCTGCAGGCGCTCATAAAAGTGAAGACAACTAGTAATATTTTGCTAATAGCTTTTCTTCCTGATCCTGCGGCGGCAAAGGACGGCAGGATATTTACCAAAGTATACGCTGCCAGCAGTGCAACGCATGTGATCGAGTTGGGTGCATACTACTGCTGCGCCACGAGCTTATTTTTCGCTTAAAGCAAGTTAGGCTAAAATTACACTGAAACAGGTCCAAGGTATTTACAACATTCGGCCTTAATGAGTATTGTTCCAGGAAGAGACAGCTTTTCTAATTCAGTGGGCAGCCTGTAGGACTGACATTCTGTTACCAGCAGCGTTGTAGTGCCCTCCAATCTCGAAGAAAAGGGCGGGATACGCACAGTTGCTACATTCACTCCACCTGGCACAATCTACGCCATTGACTGTCATTCAGTCATGGTTTGGACCATTTTTATGAAATATTGAAAAATTTTGTCAAAGGGTACACTTGATACTTTAAGGTTTCTGACGTAATTTGAACCAGGTGCGTCAGACAGCTGATTCACGACTAGTGTCTCATGTGGCTATTGTACCAGTTGCTTTAGAAAATCAACAGACTGAAGCTACGTGCAGTTATTAATCATTTTCATATGATGGATTAGGAAGCTGAACAGTTCAAAACCGAGTGTGGTCACGTGTGGTGGACTCTGCAGAGCGTGTGCTTCCAGGAACGAAACTGCCGGTGGAATGTGCTCTGGACACCTAGCGACGTCGGTGTAAAGAGGGCGGCGAAGGAGCCCATAAAGCCGTGATCCGAAGTGCCTCACAAGGAACCCCGTGAGTGCCAAGTCTCAAAAGATGAGTGAGGTCTACGGCATTTGGCAGCCTACGTATGGCCAACCACGCCCCCACAACATCGGCTGCTGATGGGAACAGAGGGCAGGGCTGGAGGTACCCAGTGGCGAGACCAGCGCGCGGCTGCAGAGCGCAGTTGCGCCGCTTAGTCGATTACTAACTCACAACAGTGCTACAGTGAAAGTGATGTTGATACGAGGCAGAGCGATGGCAACGATAAACAAAGCAAATATCACTCATTTCACTAACGTCTGAAGCTCCTCTTGATGTTCTACCGTGTTTGCGATTTAAAACTGGGTTGTTTTGAAAATCAGCCTTATGCAGACACAATTAGTTTTTTGTATTTACCCAGGCATGTTTTGACACCTATGTGTCACCTTCTGTAGGTCAAATTTTTATTTCTGTAAATTTGTTTTAGAGTAAAATGAATATCTCAAAGCCAAACCAAGCATATCCCACGAAGCTCTACAAAACTAATTGTGATTGCATAAGACTGATTTTCAAAACAACCCAAAGCCAACTTTTCACTGTACCTGCAAGCACAATTACCGGAGACGACATTTTTCCAGAGAGGAAGCCAAGGAATTTTTCAGAGAGAGAACCAAGAGGCAGGAGAAATATTTGTATTTCTGCAAGATGAGTCAGCGGAATGCGTCGTATCGTACACGGTCGACTGTGCCGAGAAACAGGTGGTGTGTCTCGTAGATCATCGTCCTCGTACGACAGGGAGACACAAATCCCTTCTCCAGGGACAAATAGTGAAATAGTAAAGCATAGTAAAAAAACAGTGAGGAACGGAATTGGAATAAGTCTGCAGCAATATAACCATATAGTGCATAAGAATTACTACAGATGCAGATACTGCTCTTTGCACGTTTCAAGGATGCTCGATACACTTTACAGGATGTGTACGACATAGACCTACTACTTTACGCACATCAAATGGCGCGCGACATGGGCTGAAAGATTTCCCGTGACATCAAACTAGTCGTAGCACCTGTGTCAAGCACAATGGGTAAATCGAGGTCAAATATTTTGTCGTTAATAGTAGCTTGTACCTTGTCTTCTGCTAAGTTTTTCTGTGTACCCTCATTAACTTGATGCAGAGCATCTCCCTCAACACTACCATGATCGAATCTGATAAAACAAGTGTCGATGAAGTTCCTGCGTCCAATCTCCTCCAGCGGGGGCCTACCGAGACCGGTTCAAGTTTTCCGGCATCGTGGTGGCATCGATCTCTGGCGTAACTTCACTTCCTGGACTGTTGGTGTCTGATTACGCCAATTAGTATCCCGTGACACTCTGTACTGAAATTCTCTTTCCCTCTGCGCGTTACTCGACATATGTGTGTTACTTTGCTGGCCGCATTCTGCAGTCTGTGGGTTATTCGGTTATCTGGTATTGTTTTGCATTACCATGCGATCGGCTGATTATTACCGATAGGTTGTGTCTGTACATGTTGTACAGGCTGGCCATACGCTTCGCGCCTGTTGTAGTTGTTTTTGCTTAATTTTGCCCATTTCCTTTATATCATCCTCTGAATTTAGGGCTATCTCCATTGCCGTTGTGATTATCGTTACCATTGCCTAATGTCTGAGTGGGGTAAGGTTACCATCCGTGTTATACCAGGAATCCGTTGTTTATCTGTTGGACCGTAAATCTCTGTGGCGGTATCGGCGAATTAACAGGCTTGGTTGAAAATGGTTCTAATGGCTCTGAGCACTATGGGACTTAACATCTATGGTCATCAGTCCCCTAGAACTAAGAACTACTTAAACCTAACTAACCTAAGGACAGCACACTACACCCATTAACAGGCTTGGGGTGTACTGGTCTCCCTTCGTATATTAAAGCTACCGAGTCCAGTACAGAGAGGAAGTATTCGGTATCGTGTTCCTGAATGGTAATAAGTTTTTCTCTAATGTGAGCAGGAAGACGGCGCTTTAAAATTTTCAGCACTTATACTAGAGATACCGGGCTTCTCCAGGATGTGGTATTATTCAATATTTTTCAAAATAGCCCCTTAAGCATCCATGTTTGCTACTGAATGGAGCTGGGTTGAATACTTCACGTCCGAGCCTCTCTTGTACGGTCTCACACCAATGTTTATCCAGAAAGGGTCTCTAAAACTGTTCATAGTAGTGGCAACGTTCCGCCATGTCCGTAGCCCATTGCAGAACGTCACCCTGTGTGCATCCAACAACGAATCTAATTTTCTAGGCTTCGGTCCAGGTACGTGTCAAAACATTTCGAAATTCTCTGATAAGTACCACGGAATGTGTTCTTTTCTCTTCAGAGGTAAATATCGGAAATTGTCGATGGCTAAGTAGTCCCTCATCTGCAAGTAATGTTGACAAACACGCCGCGCTGTCAGCAACAGGCGTGTTTATGTTCGCTTGTGGCGTATCCATGGCAACTGCGTTTGCTCGACAGGTGCAACTGCCGGCAGGTGTTGTTTGCACTATGCAACCTCCGCTGTTTTCCTTTGACAGGCTAATCCGTATTGTGGGTAACCAGTGAAGGCATCTAACTTCTCTGAAAGCATGGGTTAGTCTTCTGCCGTACACTGTTTTGGAATGTCAGTAATTTTAGCCACACTGCCTGGTAACCTTTCCTCTGCTTCCTTTAAACCTGAAACTATTTTAGCTATGCATTCTGACGCTACTCTTTCGGCAACTTGTGTACGTCTTGCAGCTCGCTGACTGCGTTCGCCACATTTTTTAACGACGCATTCACTTTCATTGCGTCTCCTGAATCTGAGAAGTGTTTCATTAACGTTTTGTAACTCACCTGCAAGCTGTTCCTGTTTATAATCTACGGGTGCTACTCCTTCCGTGAACGTATTTATATTGCGAGACATGTCGGTAATTATTTCTCGTTTCACTTGTTTGCCGAACTCTGTCAACTTCCCGGATAGTTTGTCAGGTAATATTCATTGCGTATAAAAATGGTGCAGATGGCTCTAAGCACTATTGGACGTAACATGTGAGTTCATCAGTCCCCTAGACGTAGAACTAATTAAACCTTACTAACCTAAGGCCCACACACACGTCTATTCCCGAGGCAGGATTCGAACCTGCGACCGTAGCAGCAGCGCGGTTCCGAACTGAAGCTCCTAGAACCGCTCGGCCACAACTGCCGGAAGTGCGTAGAGTTTGGCTCACCTCACTGAACTGTTGACTAATACTACTCCTGAAATCGTTAAATACCTGATTTTGCTGTCTAAGCTGTTGTCCACTATTTTCCTGATGTCTTGTGAACTGCTGTGTAAGCTGTTGTGTTATTAGTTGCATGAGTTGCGTCAAATTGTGTGTCTCGCTAGTATTTACGTTGCCTTCATTACATGTTTCCTGTTCTTGCGTTCTCGTCGTCGTGAGCAAATAATCAAAGGAATTTTCGCCATCGCGCGCTTCAGTATCACTATTTCACGGAATGTTTCAATGTGGGAACTGAGAAATTGTCTCATCGAGCATCATAAAAATGTCATCATAAATAGTTATATTACCACTGTCATCATTTTTTTATAGTAGGACGCTAACCCCGTTGTTTTGGTAGCTATCGGTCAGTTCACGAGTTGGTGCGCTACCTTCAACTCTTGCCAAGCTCGCATATCCGACATCTTGGCATGTTGCATTTTGTAATGAGTTTTCAACAATGGCCATTTCCTTTGACTCCATTGTGAACAGCGATTAACGAAATTAGGAAAACAATTTTTCATAAATGAATTTTGCTTCTATCGGTACTTTTCAATTAATTAGATTTATGTGCTCATTCATTAATCAACCTGATTATTCTCTGATACAGTCTTATAGAATTTGAATGACTTATTTTGCACTTCAATGTTAAGTTTACACAAATTTTCTTCTTTTCTATAGAAATGCACTTTCCATAAAGGATATTAGCCAGAAGAAAAAGAGATTATCTACTGCGAGAGTGAAGGTGCGCCAAGTGCAGCCATATAAGCATACGGCGTATGCTTAAGTCAGCATTCCCGGCGTGTCTCGTATGTTGGCAAAATTTAATTTTATTTCGCTCTTTATTATTCCCAATGTCACGGACATGTAACAATTTCGACAAAGGTCTCTTTGGTTTCTTGTAACAATAAAATGGATCATTTACCTCAAAAAATTTTATCTCAACAATTAAAACGTCTGTTCGTATTCTGCTCGGCTCCATCCTTTCACGGTCGCCATTGAATAGTGGCAGAATAGGGTGGCGGGCAAAAACTATAACGTATAAAGGAAACTGATTAACAATTGCTGCTTGAATAATTAAAAGAAGTTGGAAAGTATAGTTGAAACAAATTGGAAGGTATACGTATCTTAAGTTAACTTTAACTGGCACTAATATTAACAGACATTCAATATTCAATGCGGTTAAGATCAACATTCATCATTTACATTTTCGTACATGTCGTCCACGCCATTGTGCATAGAGCTGGTTATGACAAAGCTGTTTCCGGATCGTCCCTCCTCTGCTCACAAAAATTGCTCTTGTCTGCTTCTATCCTCTTGATGCAGGATTCTCAGCGCAGGCGAAATGATGAATAGGTGGATTTATTAATGTAAGTCCTCATATGAAAACCAAGCCTCCATAATAACTTTTATAACACTTCCTCAAAGCAGAGTTGGAATACAAATTTCTGATCAATACTAACATGGTGGAACTCGTCATACATCTGCCCACTACCACTTATAGAAACAGGTGCAGAGACAGAAATTAATCAACTGAAGAGTGTATATCTACTTGTTTTGTTTTGTATCCCAAAATTACTGGGACTAATGACCGTAGCAGTCTGGTCCCTTTAATCCCCCAAGCCAACCGACCAACCAAACCAACATTACCGGGGGTACAAAAATAACTTATTATCATACCATAGGTTAAGTTATAGCCCACATGCATAAAAAGAAAAGAACGAAAAAAAGGAGTAATATGATCCATTACACGAACCAGAAATTATATAGCAGGGGATATACTGTTTATTTGTAAAGTTCAATTCGCAGTGGTTGGATGTTCTTTTATTTGGCGGGGAAAGGTCATCAACCTCTGTTGCTTTGGGAAATTGAGGTAAAATACATCGAAAAGAGCTAATCGAACCGATATCTTTTTTAGGATCCTGCAGTATATGATTCTCTGCACATAATTACACTGTTAAAAATCTCCCGATCCCGTCTTCACACTGACCGCAGGGTGGACACAGCAGCCACTTTGTGTATTCCTGTGCGTGCAGGTCGGCAGAGAAGCCACACGACAGCCACTGGGGCTCAGGGCATTGTCGGCTGGCTCACCGCCAAACGCCTCACACACTACCTGCTGTACACACAGCACCGGCCTATGTGGTGTACAGGCCCGAAGTCGCGCTAATGCCTCAGCAAAGTCTCAGCTGATGGTAACCTTTTCATTTTGATACCTGAGAAATTCCTGTCGGAACACATGCTCTCTCTCTTTCTCTCTCTCTCTCTCTCTCTCTCTGTCACAAGTGGTCACTTGCTTTCTGTGCATGCATGAACGAACCTGCTGAAAGCTGCCAACCATGCTATCGCTGAATTCTGCAATCCTATTGGTTCCCACCAAGTTAGTGCCAGTGTCTTAGATCGTGCGCATGCTACCAGTTTTTATTTGGAAAAATTAAGCATGGCAATAATAACAGCAGCAAAGCCAGTGGCGGCAAACGCCCGACGCAGTGAGAATTAGCTGGTAATTTAATATTCAAATCGGCAATCGCAACTTCTTTTTCCACTAAGAGCTTTATAGTGGCGACATTAAATGAACTTCGTCTTATTTTTTCAGCATATGTCTGCCAAATTGTGGATGAAATGAATGCTGAGATGCTGTAATGTGTCGCTGTTTGTGAAACATTTGAACGTATATGTAATATGGTGCATATTCGTTCTTGTTGTTGTAGATTATTTTGTGGTATAACAAGAGGAACAGGTATGTGTCAAGGACAAGCAGCAGCTATCTTAAATCTTGTGTAAGTACATTTAAGAAAAATAATTATTATGTGGTTTTAGGTATCAGTGAGACGGAAAGATGGCTGTTTCCCAATTCAGTCGACAACGAAATGCCAAAGCGGGGGAGGAGGTGGAGGAAGACCTGAGAGATTCCAAGGAGACAGAGCGAAATAGGTAATACATACTCACTCTGCTTATAAATAATAGTAAAAATAATAATCTGTGTTCTTTCTTTCCTTGCAAGAGCAGCAGCTGGTGCTGACTGGATGGTGAACTTAATTTTCGCAATCCTTCCCTCTTCTACAGCGGCCACACCTGGCGAACAATTTCCACATTACATCGTGGCGGGGGTACCGTGGGAAGCGAATCTTGCTTCGCCAAAGAGGGGGTGGGGGGTGGGGGGGGGGGGGGCAATGAGGCAGGCTTCACTGGCACGGGTGCCTCTAGTCACCAGGCAGGAAGCCACGACGGCTGGCGGTCCCACGCTCGCTGCTGACCGCACACCTGCTCTGCCCCGGCATCCCCGGGCCACCCTCTCCCTGGCGGGCGTGTCAGGGCTGCAGCAGCAGCAGCCACAGCCAGGCTCCTGGCACTGGCCTCATACTGCGGCGTCTTCTCCCCCACCCCCTGCCTTCTCGTCCTCGGTGGCTCGCAAGGTACAGCACATTCCCCTCAACACCACATCACAAGCAGGTGTGCATCTAACAGTAGTTATACTATTAGTAACAGTCATGATCCTGCACCTAGTGGCAACTCTGTCTCCAGTCCTTTCAGTGAAGGACATCAGGTCAGTGACACCATATCGGATTGCAGACACCTTTGAAAAGTGAATCTCATTCACTAGACTCGAGAATCTGGCAGGACGGTTCCGCGACCCTGTGAGGGAAATGGAGCTCAACAGTCGTTAATGATCGATGGTATACTGCCACTAAATGCGGTATGGTGCTGTGTATCGAGCTGTCATTCCCCTCCCAAAGTTGCCCTTGGTGTTGAAGAGACAATTCTTCATTACCTTTGGGGGGGATAATGGCGTGATAACGCAGACCGCATTAGCCACCGAGTGGTTTCATGAATCCATCCTGAGAGCTATAATGGCCCAATCTTCCGAGATGAAAGTTGGTGGCTCAGCTAAATCACTCACCCGATTACTACCATACATTTGGACAGCAATACACATGTTTATGATCCGGTAATTGGTGGATCCAGCTATATCAAGCTCCCTAAGGCTATAGCTGATAAGAAGACATGTATCAGTGCCGAAAATAAAACAGACCAGGCTTGTTTTGCATAGTCAATGCTGGCTTGTGCAAAAAAATTACAGTCATAAGAATATCCACAGTCCTCGTGGCTCCCCACGTCGGAGGTTCGAGTCCTCCCTCGGGCATGGGTGTGTGTGTTGTCCTAAGCGTAAATTAGTTTAAGTTACGTTAAGTAGTGTGTAAAATTAGGGACCGATGACCTCAGCAGTTTGGTCCCATAGGAACTTACCACCACACCATCACCCTAAAAGGTCTGAACAAAGGTGAAGCCAAAACGAACATTAACATTTAATATCGCTCCTTAGATAGTTTAACAAATTCAGTATTGTTGTTCTTGCTGTGGTCTTCAGTCCAGTGACTGGGTTGATGCAGCTCTCCATACTACTCTATCTTGTGCAAGCATCTTCATCTCCGAGGAACTACTGCAACCCACAGCCTTCTGAATCTTGTTACTGTATTCATGTCTTCGTCTCCCTCTACGTATTTTACCCTCCACGCTGCCCTCTAAAATCATGATCCCTTCATGGGTCAGAACATGCCGTACCAACCGATCACGTCTGCTAGTCAATTTATGAAACAAATTCCTCTTCTCTCCAGTTCTATTCAGTATCTCCTCATTAGTTACGTGATCTATCCATCTAATCTTCATCATTCTTATGTAGCACCATATTTAGGAAGCTTCTATTCTCTGCTTGTCAAAACTATTTATCGTCCATGTTTCACTTCCATACATGGCTACACTCCATACAAATACTTTCAGAAAGAACTTCGCGATACTTAATTCTATACTCGATGTTAACAAATTTCTCTTCTTCAGAAACGCTTTCCTTGCCATTCAAAGTCTAGATTTTATATCCTCTCTACTTCGACCATAATCAGTTATTTTGCCTCCTTAATAGAAAAACTCATGTACAAGTGCCTCATTTCCTAATCTAATTTCCTCAGCATCACCTGATTTAATTCGACTACATTCCATTATCTTCGTTTTGCATTTGTTGTATTCATCTTATATCTTCCTTTCAAGACAGTGTCCATTCCGTTCAACTGATCCTCCTGGTACTTTGTTGTCTCTGACAGAATTACAGTGTCATCGGCAAACCTCAAAGTGTTTATTTCTTCTCCATGGATTTTAATTCCTACTCCTAATTTCTCTATGGTTTCCTTTACTGCTTACTCACTATACAGACTAAATAACATAACATTCGATGTAAATGTAAATGTCGTGTGACGAGGGCCTCGCGTCAGGTAGACGGCTCGCCGGGTGCAGGTCTTTCGAGCTGACACCACTTCGGCGACCTGCGCGTCGATGGAGATGAAATGATGATGATTACGACAACACAACACCCAGTCCTGGAGCGGAGAAAAATCTCCCACCCCGCCTGGGAATCAAAGCCGAGCCCTTAGGACTGACATTCTGTCGTGATGATCTTTCAGCTACTGGGGGCGAATATAATATTCGATAAAATAACATTCGATATTATACAATAGATTTCGATAAATGCTGTTGTTTTCTTCATTATTCTTTGCAAAAATAGTAACTAAGCTGCTGAATTTCTTCTCCGTGAATACAACGAATAAATAGCTTAAGCAAAATTTAGAAGGTTTTTGCTGTGCTTAGAGGAGTGTCAAATCTAATACAGAATAACTTGACTACGTCTGTTCCAACGACCCTCGCGCAAAAAATACGAAAAGGGATACATGAACTGAATTTAGTCTTAGTTTTTCTTGTACGTCTTCGCAATCCTTCACTAGGTCACAGCTCTGGCAGAAGCCGAACAAAGATTTTTTTTTAAGCACTGAACATTGTCAGAGCTACGACGGAGCTGCAGTTATTGTCGGCCATTTGTGTGGACAAGTTTTCTAATGTAATGTTGGGTCACCGTTTCGCTCATCAGCTGAATTCAGTGCTGTTGCTAGTCTTGTCAGATGTAAATGCAGTAATAGTTTCCTCACTTTAAATGGCCTTGTTACTTTCATTCCACCTGAACCCAATTCACTTGAACTCTAGAGGAGAAATTAAACAAACGACAGCCTTGAGAATCAACTGCGTGGTGAAGTTCGGCATATCGTTTGGAGGAATCCTCATATCGCAGTCAGATGGTTTCACTTTTCAACGACAATATATCTCCAGATAAGTGGGACGGTGAAGCCTGTACTTCTGCTCATGGATTTGAAATCACGATTCACGATATCAGTTTCTATCGTTCGACATACTTTCGCAGATATTTTCCATCTCACTGAAACCGTACCTGATGTATCGTAAGGCAGAGTTCATCACACTGGCAAAAGTGTAACAATTTATGCTTTCCAAGACGTGTTGAAAACCAAATGTGGGAGAGTGTCTTTCACGCCCAATGTACGGACGTAACAGTTACTGTACATCCTAGGCCTGATGCTGCCATAATCCAGAAGGAAAGTTAATTTTGATCAATGTAAGCAGTATTAACTGAAGCTTGGACTAAATCACTTTAAGATTTCTTTGGACGATTTTTCTGCACTTCGTTTTGTTTTTCCTTTTTTTCGTTCACTGCTGTTTAAGATCACAACCGGTGGTTGCGCATATTTCCGGGGAAATGCTAGTGATTTGTCGGATTTTATTGTCGAATGTACTCCAGACCACTTTGCTGTGCTGTGCAGTGTCTCTGGTCGCACCTCGTCGCACCTTCCAGCTCTGAGCGCAAAGTGAGCAGCTACTGGTGGCGTAAGCAATAGAGACACTCTCCAGGTGAGAAGTGTGTGCTGCAGTTCGATTTCTTTATGCTGAGGGATTCAGCCTGATTTCATGCGGCCCATGTAACACAACCGTCACGTGTGATAGCAAAGAGTGGAAGTCATGCGAGATCTTTGAAGCAGGATGTTCTTGATGCAGGCGGTCAGGGAAGGAAGCGAATGACAGCCGACGTCCTTGGTCACTGGTTGGATAAGGCGATTCGACAAAATCGACCACAAGGGGCAGTCCAGAACAAGAGAAGGGGAACCCTGCCGTTGGGCAGTGTCCCTCTTTACGACGATGCTCTGCACCACACTGCAGCTGCTACAAAGACGCTCGTGCAGAGTTTGAGATAGGAAGTGCTTGATCTCTCACCATAACGGCCCCGATTTTTCTGTTTCACTGACGGCAGTGTTGGGGCTGTGTCGGATGCCTCCCTGAAGTCAAGGAAAACGCCACCTACTTGGCCACCGGTGTATACACCGTCCTGGGCCTTACAGAAGAACCAGCAAGCTGAGTATCGCAAGATGTATATTTCCTGAATCCATGTTGATTTTTACAGAGCAGGCTTATGTGAGTGTAACACATGTTGTATAATTCTTGGTTGATGTCAACGATATAGGCGTTTTATTATGTGCATTTCTCCTATAATCAGTAAGTTTCCTTTGATTTACGTCTACGGTCACAAACATTTTGTTAACAGATTCCCGGTTTCGGTCTATAATGAGCATCATCAGATCTGTTTACAAAAACAAAGTGTCCTATAATCCTTACTGGAAATAAAAATGACCTGCGCCTCTTTGCAGTCGCTAGCTACTCTCGGTTGCTCCAGGGACCGACGATAAACAGGTCGTTCTTGTTCAGGTGTCTGCGATGTTCTTCAGCTTCCTGATATTGGAATTTTCAACCGGACACCACTGACAGTATGAATACTCTTTTGCTCCGTGTTATCTTCAATAGATAACAAGAGGTAAGATAACGTTGAGATTACCGGTTCTGATTCAATGAACAAAATTCGAATGTAAGGGCGGAGAAGAGCAGATCTAAAACCAGAACATGAACACATGTAGAACATCATCCACAAACCCTATCAATGACGACGTCGTTTAAAATAATCTAGGCCTCATAAAACTCGTTAATTCACATGACTAAAATAATCAAGGCCTCATAAAACCCGTTAATTCACATGACTATGAACGACCTAACGTGAAAATTCTCAACATATACTTCGCTCACCTGAGGACGGCGCGATGAGAAAAGTACAGGCCGGGATTTAGGGGGGAGGGGGGGCGGGAGGGCAGAAAAGAGTTTCCGCCCAGAGCGGCAATTTCACGGGGTGGCACGTTCATATTCTTGAAGAATAAAACCCTGTTTCACATGTCGCATTAACATCCATTGCATGTGTCTATCAATAATTCATATGATTTTGCTATCCTTATCAGTGGTTTTCTGAACATTTTTGAACACATTCTAAGTTGATTTTCGAAAGAATCACAAGTTGTTTTCGCATGTATACATAGTATAAGTGATATCTCTACCAGGGACTTCCCTCGCGTCTGGAAACAAAAACAGAGGAACGTGCTATACGAGCTGAGCTGAATAACCCGAACGGATGAATGCTACCAAAGTGGAGTGCGAATTATCAGCGTTGTTATTTTATTAGTGAAATCCGTAAATTGAGACAATCAGAGTGTAAATAACTGGTAAGACAGATTACATATTATCTTCTGTACGTAATTCTTGCCAGATCGCTATATTACCAGTTGTACTCTCTCCGGTTAGCAGTCGCATTAAGTTCTCTTCACGGTAGAGAGCAGAAAACGCGTCCTACGAACACGTAATGACGCCTGAACGGAGAATAAACGCGGGATAACTGAACCTGTGGTGCTGGCAGCGGTACTGAAATTAAACTGAGAATAAGTTTTCACAATGGCAGGAATAGTTACAGAATTCGTGATGAAAAGATTCTTTGTGAGAACGAGAAAGCAGAAGAAACGGGGACACCACACAAATTATATGGAAGAATATGACGATTCAAAATTAATATAAAAGCTTTGGTACTACTACTTTTCGATCTCATGCTTAAGAAAGTGTAGCGTATGAACGAAACGTGATACTTGTTCTTAATATAACACTTTCTGCTTCTAGTAGGCGTAATAGGCTCTCAACATTCTGCGTGGTGTTTGTTTATTCTATATCGTGTCTCCCTACCACTTTCACGCAACGACGCTCTGAGCGTGTTTTTTTAGGTTGGTAGGTTAGTTTTGGGGAAAGAGACCAAACAGCGAGGTCATCGGTCTCATCGGATTAGGGAAGGAAGTCGGCCGTGCCCCTTCAGAGGAACCATCCCGGCATTTGCCTCGAGCGATTTAGGGAAATCACGGAAAACCTAAATCAGGATGGCCGGACGCGGGATTGAACCGTCGTCCTCCCGAATGCGAGTCCAGTGTGCTAACCACTGGGCCACCGCGCTTGGTGTTTTTTTTAGGGAATTGACTAGTTTGAACCTGCGACCTGTTGCTGGTAAGGAGACGCCAGACCACACATAACATGTAGAATTCAGAAGAGTTCAATGAGACTAGCGATGATATAACCCAATACTTAATGCTTTCAGCGTCAGCTCCACTGCACTCCCTGTAAAAGAATCTTAATACTATCTAAATTTAGTAGAAGGGATTCAAGGCTTTCCTATTTTTAGTTAGCTGGTAAAATAACGTCGAAATAGCAGTTAAGTTTACCATTGGAAATTTTATTCTACTCACAAAACATTGTTTATAAATTGCACTTCTGATAAAAGGAAATGTTTTAATACAGGATGGTAAAAACTAACTGCGTTAAACAAAAATGTGAACGAATATTCCCTGAATGGGTTTCCAAGTTCTACAATGGATCGAAGGATGACTATGCCATATCACATCTATAATCTAGGTTTAAATTAAGTTTCACAAAAGAGAAAACTATCAAAATGGTCTACAGTGACCCTTAATTATCTTTAATTAGTTATCAAACTTGTCGTAAATTACAGTGGCTGATGTGGCTTCTCAATAACTATATAACAGAAAAATCATCGCGTTTGAGATTTTTACTTCAAGTGGCAAATGTGAACGCCATGAGCTTTAATTGACGATCGAAACTAGTATTACGTAAAAAGGGGATGTAACAGATGAGACTTCTGCAGTTCTGAGTGAAGCCTTATGCGCTCAAAAATGCGGCATCGCGTGCGTTCATTACCTTGTCGGTGTTCGTCAGGGGGCGGCGGCCACCACAGTTCTGCTCACCTCGCCATCTCCGAAGCAACTCTCGTCATAACTTCTCCTTACTTCAATTTACCGAAACTGGTTTAAAAAAAACTGTCTGGCTGTATTTTCATCTGACCAATCAGGGTCTCAATGTGAAGCTTAAGCTCCGCCTACAAATATTCTGCCCATCCAATGAGAAACGTTATACTTTTCGTGGTGGGGCGATGTTTTTAAAGTTTACAACGTAAGAGAGACGCAAAAAAGTCTCACGCTAGAACTTGCAGCTGGTGTGGTCCTTTTAGCGTTATCATAAGATCTATACTGTTCGTCTGGAGGGCTCTATTTTTTAACATGGGCTGGGGGGTAGTCCTAACGTAACAGAGACGCGAAAAAGTCTCACGCTAAAAACTTGCGGGTGGTGTGGTCCTAACGGTTAGCTGGCGACGTGGGTGTCCGCCCGTCCCTTATCGTAGGGCCTTCGAGCTTAACACGGTTCTGCTCTCGTCTTCTGTTCTCGTTTCTCCCCTCGGAACTGCGTCTGTCCCACGGTGGGAAGGTATGATGCATTTAGGCATTCTTGTGTTAGTCTGTGGTATTCCATTTGCTCACTCGTTACTCGTATTACTTCGATTAATTTAATGTCACGATTTATTCGGAGCTATGTGACATACTACTGGATTTGCTTATCATGTCAGGGTTTTCATGGAAGGTGTTGGATTTGCCTGACACCTTACAAGGCATTTGATATTGATACTTCGTGAATTATGCTCTGCCATGTTACTTACGTAAATGAGGTAAATAAAAATGATCATTTGTGCCAACACAGTCTTCCTTATTTAGTGTGTGTTTTCAATTGCAGCAATATTGGGAAGGCCAGTTCAACTTATGTAGCAGACACTGGCAAAGTAGACTTAATGAAATCGAAAAACTACACCAGTCTTGGGTACTACGCGTTTTAACAGCTTTTACAGTGTTAGAAGACGACGTCTTCATTTTAGATATAGGAGACCGTTTGACGGACTTTGATGAGGTAATAGATTCTTTCACAGGAAGGAAAGCGCAGCATGTAAATCTGTAGCATGATTAGAAACAAAAAATGCTGGGACCTAAGGATTGAACAAATGTGTATTGTTTTGATGGTCTCTTGTTTTTACTGTTTTGTTTCCTTCTTATTTAGGAGGGGACAGGATGTGGATCCGAATGACTAGAAACAAGAAAGGCACTAGAGGACATTTTATTTTCCACTGTCCTGAATATACGTTTGATGGCTTCCACTGCAAAATATACACGATCGAATTCCACAGAGAAAAATACAGTGACGTGTGATAGATGAATGCTGTGTGAAGAAGCGTGGCACTCCAGTTTCGCATACTTAAGACCGAATAACTTGTCTTACAAATCCTCGAACATATATATTTTATACATCAAACCCTCGAGAAAGATGCGCAGTACAAAATGAACATATGTTTGAATAATCTAATCTTTTTAAATTTCTACGTCATATCACAAACACTCGAGGTGGTGGGGGTAGGATGGGTTCCACTACGTTCCTGCCTCGCTCGCCATGTTGTAACCCTGGGAACTGAAGCAGCCTCTCCAGTGAACCGCGCTCTGTCGGTGTGACGTAGGGAGCCGCCGACTTAGCGAAGGCGAGGCGCCGCATATCGCTTGTCAACCAGTGCCCCCGACCGCCAGCAGTCGCTATCAAGGTTTATTTTTTCTTTACTGAGATGTAATTACTCACCAGCTGAGCAACAGACAAACTGCGAAGAAGGGCGCTGCATATGAGGAAAAAGACGTAAAGTCACTCTCTGTCTGCACATTTTATGATATGTTTAATATACAGTTCACGTCAAATTATATCGTCGTTTTCATTACACAGGGTGTATGAAAAAGAATCATCCGATTTGGAACGTCTACATTTTTGAAACTAACAAAGATATAGGAGTTTGGTTCATTAAGTAATGCCCCACATTTTTTCCTCAGAACGTATATACTGTTAAGACTCAGAATTTTGTGACAATATACATCAACATGTCTTGTTCATGTCCTATTTTTCTACGTAGTCTCCATCACAATCTTTGGCTGTACCCCAATGTTGTGGAAGAGCATGTACTCCCCGCTGGTAAAAGCTCTTGTCCTGCGGGCGTAGCCATGTTTTCACTGCATAACTGGACCTTTCGTCATCATCAGTGTCCCCCATAGAGAATCTTCAAGCGGCGCAAAGAGATGCAAGTGTGGGGGGGGGGGGGGGGGGTGCAGGTCTAGACGGCAGGATGGATGCCGCAATGATGCACAACCCAGTTTGACGATGTGTTCCCGGGTACTCATACTTATGTGCGGGCGTGCATTATCGTGTTGGATCAAGATTTCTGCTGGTTTCTTGTCCGATCGGGCATGTCAAAAACGGTTCTTGAGTTTATTCAGAGTCTTCACGTATGCCAATGAATTGATGTTTGACTTGTTGAGTCCCATGGCACCACATCTACCGGAATGACGCCATCACAATCCCAGAATATTGCCGTCATGACTTTTCCGGCAGAGGGGGTTGTAATGAATTTCTTCTTTTGTGGTGAATGAGGATGATGCCACTCCATCGACGGCCTGTTTGTTTCCGGCACAAAGTGGCGCACCCAGCGTTCGTCACCGGTAACGATCCGTGACAGAAGGGTCCCTCTGTGAGTCTCAAAACTCCAGATGAAATGGCTTTTCTTTGAATGTTGTCGTTCGCTGTGAGCATTTGTGCAACCAGTCGTGGGCACCTCTTTGCATATCCGAGAGTCTCGATCATTGCAGACGCATTTCCAATGCTGACCGACAACTGTAGAGCTAATTATCGATTTGTGTTGCTCCAGTCGGCACGAATAATGGCTTCCGCTCGACTCAGAATGTCTGGAGCAGTGGCTGAGACAGGACGTACCGAGCGTGGCTGATCACGGGGTTCTCTTTCTGGATTTCCTGAGGCTGTAACTTTCTTCTCGCATCGACCAACTGTACTCCTATCAACTGCAACATCGCCATACACGGCTCATTTTTCTGCACACAAGAATTCAATAACAGCACGCTGCTTGTAACGTGAGTCGTATGTAGATGCCATTTTCACGCTGTACTACGGATCTGCCATCTGCCAGAACGGTTCGAAACTTCACCGGGCACAAAACAAACATAAAATGTGAAGCATCAACAGGGACATTTGTCTTTGTACATTAACGGACTTTTCAAAATAATGTGGGGCATTACTTACTTAATGACCCTAGTACAATGAATTATCTTTTATCATTCAAGAAATCAAATCGCTCTGAGCACTATGGGACTTAAGTGCTGTGGTCATCAGTCCCCTAGAACTTAGAACTACTTAAACCTAACTAACCTAAGGACATCACACACATCCATGCCCGATGCAGGGTTCGAACCTGCGACCGTAGCGCTTTTATCATTAACGGGAAACTCAAAAAGGTTTTTTTATACCTTTTCGTAGGTGTTAAGTATGCTTCCCTTGACATGAATGGCAAATGTCAATCCAATATTCAAACTGTTCCTCACTACAGCTAGTATGTCCTGAGTTACAGACTCCACAGCTGCTGTTATGCGATGTCTCAGTTCACTCATTGTTGTTGGTAATGGAGGCAAATAAACACAGTCTTTTATAAACCCCCATAAGAAATAATCACATACAGTAAGGAGCGTAGACCTGGAAGCCAGTAATGTAAGGGAGAATCATTTGGTCCATTGCGATCGATCCATCGTTCAGTAATCCTTTGATTTAAGAATTCCCGCACTTCCAATTGCAAGTGTGGCGGTGCCCCATCCTGTTGGTAAATGAAGTCGTTCGAATCAGTCTCCAACTGTGGGATAGGAACGCTCACAAGCATATGGAGAAATGTGCTTCCTGTAACAGAGTTCTCGGGAAAGAAACATGGACTGTACACCTTTTTGTGTGAAACTGCACAAAACACATTCAATTTTGGAGAATCCCTCTCATGTTGTACAACTTCATATGGTTCTTTCGTACCCCATACTCTCGCAGCATTACGGTCCACCTCTGCATTAAGTGAAATGTTGCCTCGTCACTTAACACTAAGGGTGGGAGAAAACTGTCACCCTCCATCTGGCTGAGAAGAAATTACAAGACTCCACACGTTGCTGCCTGTCACCTTCACGAAGGGCTTGCATTAGCTGAATTTTGTATTGTATCGAGCACACACGTCGACGCAACACACCCCAGACGGAAATCGGGGGGATGTTGACCTGTCGAGTTGCACGGCGAACGGATTTCTGCGGACTCCTTGTCAAACTATGGCGGATGCTTTCGTCGTCTGTGTCACACACTCGGGCACGGCCCGGCGATTCGCCTTTACACAAACAACCTGTTTCTCGCAATAGTTCGTGCCATCGTCTAATGCTCTGTGCTGCTGGAGCATCCACACCACACCCAGTACGGTGAACAGCTTTACCGTCCCGCACTGCACAGAACGTACAACACAAAACGCTCTCTGTTGTCTTTACTAGTACTGAAGTGGGCGTACATGACTGCTACCTCGCGGGAACCATGTAAAACTTGAGTATTTTCTCTTTCCATCAGTACATTATTCACGCACATATCTCAAGTAACAGAATAGGTGCAATTTTATCAGGTCATCGTATTTTACACTTAGTTGATTGGAATCGAAAGAAGGTTGGAAAATTAGGAAAGTACTGCTGCTAGCGCAAAACGAAGCGTATGAGGAAGAGGAAGGGTTATTATATGCTGCTGGAATTGCAGATTGATCGGAAAGAATTTTACATTATTGTTAACTTCCTGGAATTTCTAGTTTGCGAGAATTTATTTTTCAAACGCTTTTATCTCGAAATGACTTTTTCTATATTTGCATGCAGTCTAACTCAAAAAGTACAGAACCGTTCATTATGAAATTTGATAGTACGATTATTTATAAAATTACGAAATATTTCAACTATCGTGTGAGATGATATCATGGTTTTAAGGGTATTTTTCTTTGCTTAATTAGAGAAAAACAATCCTGAAAATCAAGGTAAATTGTTCCAACGCCTGCAGACATTTTAATATTCATTATTTTCATCTGCACTGAGCTTCATATTCTTAGAAAATAAGCTATTAATGTAAAATCAAAAACTTTTTGATTTCAGATGAAAATCGGAATGGCTGCACTGCACGCAATTGGAGAACTATACTCAAGACCTTCAGCTGACATCACAGCCTAACTTTGTTAATTTTGGCTGAAATTATTGAAAGAAATTCACAAAACGTGTTCGAAATATGAATTGAGTGGTATAAAAATTGCTTAAAATTCTAATTAAATCTTCCTTCCCCAAAAGAATCCCGAAAATTCGGTGTCAAACAGCTTCCTCGTGTGGTTCCCCCCTCAATCACAAAATTATCGACAGTTTTGTACACTTTCAGGTGCGAACCCCTTCTCGTCCAACAGGAAGGATATAGAAAAGGCCAAGGACCGTTAGGAAGAGCGAGTGAAAATAAGCAGTCAAGATCTTCTCAATTTTGTAGCTCTACAAATGTAGTCATCAATTGTAGGGCGCATCGCTGGAACGAGACCACTGCCACGGCTGGACGTAGTGCTGACGGCAAGTGAGAGGCGCCTCCAGAGGGCGAATAGTGGTCTGTCCGGGGTGCGTATCTCGGAGAAGGAGAGGGAAAGGCGACTGAAATGACCACCTCGTGGTGGGCAAGTACGTCGCTGTGAGAATGCAGTGGGCTGAGGCTGGGAATAAACAGCGTCTGATGTGGCCCACGTGGCTTTCTGCTAGTCAGAGGTTCCAGCCACTCTGTTCCGCGATCGCTCATCTCAGTCTCTGCAGTTTCGGTGTTCGTGCGATGATTGAAAGGAGGGACCGCATTTCGCGCTGAAACATTTTAGAAATACCAAATGCATCACTTTGCATTACGATGCCAGTATGGCCACTGGATGACACAATACGCGACTTGAATTCACTTACTGGGTTTGCGTAAGAGCAAGATTTCTCAGTGCTTCGACTAAGATGAGACGGGAAAAATACTTCGAATGTCAGACCTATGCAAGGGTTATCGTTGGTGGTGCGGAGGGGGGAGGGGGGAAGGAGTGGGGGGAGGGAGGGGGTCTCGAGGAAAACTGCGGACAGAGTGGGTGGGAGGCGGCAGACCAGTCCATGACAAGAGGCGAGTCTCGCTGCCGACCACCACTGCACTGGCTGCCGCGGCGCCCGACGTGTCTGGTGAGTCTCCACGTACTCCCTCCATCAACGTAAAGAATATACTGTGCGTGTATCTTCCGTCAATCTCCTGTTCTCAGTGTTGTCCACACTTAAAAGCGGCGGGTATGAAAACAGGGAAAAAGTAAAGTGAGACCGAGCTGTTTTTCTCTTTTCCCAACTATTTTCCTCTGCCTGTAGCGTGACAGCTCTTATTATGAACTCCTGCATTGTCTCCTGTCAGCTATGATCTTTGGTAAATACTGATTCTTACAGGACAATGGAAATAATGGTGCTACTAGCAGTAGTTATTATTGTCCCGAGTTGCATGGTTTTGAAAGTGGTTTCAGAACGAATGTTGCTTTTGATGTATACTTGTCGGATCTAAATGACAACTGAAGCAGGTGAGGCATCCGCAATGAAGTGGGACAAGCATGTAACGGCAGTTGTGGGGAAGGTGGATAGTCGTCTTCGGTTCATTGGTAGAATTTTGGGAAGATGTGGTTCATCTGTAAACGAGACCGCTTATAAAACACTAATACGACCTATTCTTGAGTACTGTTCGAGCGTTTGGGATCCCTGTCAGGTCGGATTGAGGGAGGACATAGAAGCAATTCAGAGACGGGTTGCTATATTTGTTACCGGTGGGTTTGATCATCACGCGAGTGTTACGGAAATGTTTCAGGAACACGAGTAGGAGTCTCTAGAGGGAAGGAAGCGTTCTTTTCGTGAATCGCTACTGAGGAAATTTAGAGAACCAGCATTTGAGGCTTACTGCAGTACAATTTTACTGCCGCCAACTTACATTTCGCGGATAGACCACAAAGATAAGATAAGAGCGATTAGGGCTCGTACAGAGGCATATAGGCAGTCATTTTTCCCTCGTTCTCTTTGGGAGTGAATCAGGGAGAGAAGATGCTAGTTGTGGTACGATGTACCCTCCACCACGCACCGTATGGGGGATTGCGGAGTATGTATGTAGATGTAGATATAGAGGCTTTTACTCCGCACCAGAGTGTGCCTAAGATGAAACTTCCTGCCAGAACACTTTCCCGCGAAAGGCAAAGTTCCCGAGTTCGAGTCTTGGTCCGACACATAGTTTTGATCTGCCAGGACGTTTCAGGCGACAGTTGCTGGAACACTTCTACAGAGCGGTAATGTACGTAACATCTGTTTGCCAGCAGGAAGAAATTCAGATGCTCTGGGTTCATATATGTTTTCACTAAACTAAGTAACAACATGGAGGAAAGCTGGATGTTCAGTTTATGTGCAGGCTGATTCCAGAAGTTTACTCAACAACGTTGTGCACAACTGTAGCTGTTCGAAACGACGACTATTTGGAACGCCTGCAGCCTTACGCGTGCAAGTACGTGACGTACACGATGCCACATATCCCAGTCACTAGATCGAATGGGGAGACCAATTTGCATGTCTCCTGCGCTCCCCTCATCGGACGCCTCTTAACGTTTTTTATCTCTTCTCATATCAACAACATCGTCTACATGACACGGTGTCTGTAGAAGTTCAGTTTCGTTAACACATGTTGCCGTAAAATTTACGGTCCGTCACTCAAGTTGGATGGCGTCACGTTATTTGATGTCACACTTTTGAGAACGTGTGTTTTGGTCCTGACATCAAATAATTTGTGCAATACTTAATCAGTTTATTACTTTCCATTCGCTCAGCCACCAAGTCGGTACACACTCAAGTTTTATATCAAAGTCTGCACCATTGCTGTAGTTCACTCTATTTCTCAGACGAAATAACTCTTTTATTTCGTACACATTCTCTCTTAGTGTAACGTATACCCGTGTTCTGTAATAACTATTGGTTCCTTCTCGTACTTCCCTTGTCTTCTTGATAATCTTATATCGTTTCCGTCGATACACAGGTGAAATTTGAGTTCTTGGACCTTTTCTCTTTCCTTCTGTCTTCTTACCTCTCTGTCAATAATTTCGAAACGAATAATGGTTTCTCCACACATTTTTCTATTTTAATGCGACAGTGCTGCTGTGTTACTTTGCTGGCTACTTTACCTTTTCCTTAGTCCCTGGGTGCTCAAACTACTTCCACTGCCTGCGTGCTATAGTTCTTTTCCTCCGACTATTACTAAACTCTTTTGAGTAAAATCATTACTTTCCCTACTAATAAAACAAGACTCTCCTTCGGCCCACCTTTACATAACCACATCCCTGGTTCAGCTAACTCGCTTTCGTCTTTAAAAAATTTGCACATTTTAAAATTCTTATATAGGACTAAAGTATTCTCTTTGACGCACGAAGCAATAGGAATTTTATACACACTGCGTTTAATTTAGTTTAAGATCTGAAATGCATACTTCTGTTGGCAGCAGGTAATTATTGCTTGTCTGAGACCTCACTTTAAAGTCGCTGGATGGCGACATAGTTTTATGAGGATTAACAACAAGAGTGTGCCTTTTACCGATGTCTTTATGGGACCTCGCACGCCATTTTTCCCCATTCCGAGGTCAGTTTCATTCCGGCGACACCCTACGATTTCTGTTATGTAGGTCAGACTCCACCAATGGAGAAAGGATGCCATTTAATACTACATCTAATTGATTTCTCTGTAGAACTTTGTGGCCCTCACAGTCAAAGACTTTGTCAACTTCACAATATATACAGCGAGATCTTTAATTCTGCTTACCTCGACAATCGTTCAGTTTCTGAGATTCAGTAGTGTTTTCTCTATACAGAAATTTTTGCGAAAGGCAAACTGAGCGGCTGTTAAGAAGTTGTGGTCAGTCACACAAATCAGTATTGTATCCGAGCCACACTCTCATAGAGTTTTGAAAAGAACTGAAGGACTCTAATAAGTCTGTAACTAATTTCGATTATCTGCATTTTTCAAAATGGTTCAAATGGCTCTGGGGACTTAACATCTGAGGTCATCAGTCCCCTAGAACTTAGAACTACTTATACCTAACTAACCTAAGGACATCACACACATCCATGCCCGAGGCAGGATTCGAACCTGCGACCGTAGTGGTCACGGGGTTCCAGACTGAAGCGCCTAGAACCGCACGGCCACACCGGCCAGCATCTGCATTTTTGCAGATCTCTGTTTCCACACTTCATTGAAGTCTGTCAGGAAGTATGGCCCCAACCATTAAATGCTTAGATACGGACTTAATAACTCAGGACCAGATTAAAATAGAAATAAATCTATTGCGCCTGTACTGGGTTTGTTCCCACTTTGAAGAAGTAACCATAATCGCTATAGCAGAGATTGACACGGCACTGTGGCACTGATAAACGGTTTTTCATAATTTTTTAGTTTCTTGCCTAATAAATTGTGCTTCGCTTTCTCCACACATTCCCCATCCACAAATTTAGTAGCAATTGCCTCTTAGCTCAGATACTGGGTATGATTTTGGTAACAGTAGTTATAGCTGTATGGCGTGCTACGTACCGACTACGATAGGTCGACCATTATCTGTAGAAGGCAAGGAAGGACTGAAAAGTGTACCTCTGAATGTTGATAAACTGAGGAACGAATGAGGTAATAAGCCCAGACGAATATGTTACACTGTGTCCAGAATACTCGTGATCACTGTGCCATGCATGTATTGTCCAGGTATGTAAGAGTACTTTAGCATTTGTGTGTAATTGTTGTAGTAGTAATGCTAGTAGCAGTAGTAGTAGTTTTTTTTATTAGTAGATCACTTTTTACAGGCATATCGGACACGTCTTGGTATTACAATTTAAGAACTACAAGTGAACGAAATTCACTGATAGAGACATTAGAGGCTTACAGACGTAGAATGGAAAAAGTGTGACAAGTAGTTAGCCGTGGCCTCATAGTAGGAACAAACCTAGCATTTACCTAAAATGATTTACGGATACCACGAAAATCTAAATTAGGGTGGGAGGATGAAGAGCGGACCATCCACCCTCCCGAATATCAGACCAGTCGGTTAAAGACAGTGCTACCTCATTCGGTTTATCCCTTGCGTACAATACTTCAGACAGCAGGGAACTCGGTTGGATGGGTAAGGACCGGGTGGCCAAATGAAACAATCTAGCACACAATACGAATTCATCAAACAAAGTCGACCTCTAGAAAAATTACAGAAGTCGGTCATTAAAGAATTATACATATTACATAATCACAAAATTTAAAGATACTTATTACTCTGAGGTCATCTAGCAAGATTACTCATACTTCACAGAGCAACAGCAGAGGTTGCTTCGAACTTTACACCGAGACAGGCATTTAGTTAAATTCAAACAGAATGAAATTATTTGTCAAAAACGAAGGAATCATTAAGTGAAATTAAATGTATATGAAAACAAGGGAACTACAGCTATAATTCTTCCCAAGGGTATGCAGCTTTATTGTATAGTTAAATGATGATGGCGTCCTCTTGGATAAAATATTACGGAGGTAAAATAGTCCCCCATTTGGATCTCCGGGTGGGGACAACTCAGGAGGCCATCGTTATCAAGAGAATGAAAACTGCCGTTCTACGTATCGGAGCGTGGACTGTCAGATCCCTTAATTGGGCAGGTAGGTTAGAAAATTTAAGACAGGAAATGGATAGGTTAAAGTTAGATATAGTGGGAATGAGTGAAGTTCGGTAACAGGAGGAACAAGCCTTCTGGTCAAGTGACTACAGGGTTATCAAAACAAAATCAAATAGGCGTAATGCAGAATTAGATTTAATAATGACTAAAATATTTGAAACACGGGTAAGTTACTTCAAACATCATAGTGAACGCATTATTGTGGCCAAGATAGACACGAAGCCCATGCCTACCACAGTAGTATAACTTTTTATGCCAACTAGCTCCACAGAGGATGAAGAGATTGATGAAATGTATGATGAGATAAAAGAAATTATTTAGATAGTGAAGGAAGACGAAAATTTGATAGTAATGGGTGATTGGAATTCGATAGTACGAAAAGGAAGAGAAGGAAAAGTAGTAGGTGAATATGGAATGGTGGAAAGGAATGAAAGAGGAAGCCACCTGGTAGAATTTTGCACAGAGCATAACTTAATCATAGCTAACACTTGGTTCAAGAATCATGAAAGAAGGTCGTATACAAGGAAGAGGCGTGGAGATACTGGAAGGTCTCAGATAGATTATATAATGGTAAGACAGAGATTTACGAACGAGGTTTTAAATTGTAAGACATTTCCAGGGTCAGATGTGGACTCTGACCACAATCTATTGGCTATGAACTGTAGATTTAAACTGAAGGGACTGCATAAAGGTGGGAATTTAAGGAGATGGGACCTGGGTAAACTGACAGAACCAGAGGTTGTAGAAAGTTTCAGGTAGAGCATTAGGGAACGACTGACATGAATAGGGGAACGAAATACAGTAGATGAAGAGTGGGTAGCTTTCAGAGATGAAATAGTAAAGGCAGCACAGGATCGAGTAGATAAAAAGACGAGGGCTAGAAGAAATCCTTGGGTAACAGAAGAAATATTGAATTTAACTGATGAAAGGAGAAAATGTAAAAATGCAGTAAGGAAGCAGGCAAAAAGGAATATAATGTCTCAAAAATGATATCGGCAAGAAGTGCAAAATGGCTAAGCAAGGGTACCTAGAGGAGAAATGTAAGGATGTAGAGACATATATCACTAGGGATAAGATAGATGATGCCTACAGGATAATTAAAGAGACCTTTGGAGAAAAGAGAACCAGTTGTATGAATATCAAGACCTCAGATGGAAAGCCAGTTTGAAGCAAAGAACGGAAAGTAGAAAGGAGGAAGGACTATGTACAGGGTCTATACAAGGGCGATCACTTGAGGACAATATTCAGGAAATGGAAGAGCATGTAGATGAAGATAATATGGGAGATATGATACTACGTGAAGAGTCTGAAAGAGCCCTGAAAGATCTACGTCGAAACAAGGCCCCATGTGTAGACAACCTTCAAATAGAACTACTGATAACCTTGGGAGAGACAACCCTGACAAGGCTCTACCATCTGCTGAGCAAGATGTATGAGACAGGCGAAATACCCTCAGACTTGAAGAAGAATTCAATAATTCCAATCCCACAGAAATAAGTTGTTGACAGATGTGATAATTACCGACCTAACAGTTTAATAAGTCACAGCTGCAAAATACTAACAAGAATTCTTTACAGACAAATGGAAACACAACTACTAGCCGACCTCGGGGAAAATAAGTTTGGATTCCTTCGATATGTTGGAACACGTGAGGCAATACTAACCCTACAACTTATCTTAGAAGATAGATTAAGGAAAGGAAAGCTTATGACAATGTTGACTGGAATACTCTCTTTCAAATTCTGAAGGTGGAAGGGATAGAATAGCGAAAGGCTATTTACAATTTGTGCAGATACCCGATGGCAGCTATATGAATTGACAGGCATGAAAGGGAAGCAATGGTTCAGAAAGGAGTGAGACAGGGTTGTAGCCTATCCCCGATGTTATTCAATCTGTATAGTGAGCAAGCAGTAAGGGAAACAAAAGAAAAATTCGGAGTAGGAATTAAAATCCATGGACTAGAAATACAAATTTTGAGGATCGTCGATGTCATTGTAATTCTGTCAGAGGCAGCAAAGGGCCTGCTACTGGAGTCGAACGGAATGCACAGTGTCTTGAAAGGAGGATATAATATGAACAACAACAAAAGCAAAACGACGATAATGAAATGTAGTTGAATTAAATATGCTGATTCTGAGGGAATAATATTAGGAAAAGAGCAAAATAACAGTTGATGGTCGAAGTAGAGAGCTCTCCATGCTACTCTATCCTGTGCAAGCTTCTTCTTCTCCCAGAACCTACTGCAATCTACATCCTTCTGAATCTGCTTAGTGTATTCATCTCTTGGTCTCCCTCTACAATTTTTTCCCTTCACGCTGCCCTCCAATAATAAATTGGTGATACCTTGATGCCTCAGAACATGTCCTGCCAACCGGTCCTTTCTAGTCAAACTGTGCCACAAATTTCTCGTCTCCCCAATTCTGTTCAATACCTCCTCATTAGTTATGTGGTCTACCCATCTAATCTTCAGCATTCTCCTGTAGCAACACATTTGAAAGCTTCTATTCCCTTCTTGTCTAAACTATTTTTCGTCCATGTTTCACGTCCAGGCATGGCTACACTCCACACAAATACTTTCAGAAACGACTTCCTCACATTTAAATCTATACTCAATGTTAACAAATTTCTCTTCTGCAGAAACGCTTTGCTTGCCATCGCCAGTCTACTTTATATATCCCCTCTACTTCGACCTGCATCAATTAATTTGTTCCCCAAATAGCAAAACTCCTTTACTACTTTAAATGTCTCATTTATTTATCTAATTCCCTCAGAATCACCCGATTTAATTCAATTACATTCCATTATCCTTGTTTTGCTTTCATTGATATCATTGATATCATACCCTCCTTTCACGACACTGCCCATTCAGTTCAACTCCTCTTCCAGGTCCTTTGCTGTCTCTGACTGAATTACAATGTCCTTAGGAAGCCTTAAGTATTTATATCTTCGCCATGGATTTTAATTCCTACTCCGAATTTTTCTTTTGTTTCCTTTACTGCTTGCTCAGTGTTCTTACAACTGTCATCTGAGTTCTGTAAAATTGCATGTAGCCTTTCGCTATTCTAACCCTGCCACCATCAGAATTTGAAAGAGATTATCCCAGTCAACATTGGCAAAATCTTTCTTTAAGTCTACAGATCCTAGAAACGTATGTTAGCCTTTCCTTAATCTATCTTCTAAGATAAGTCGTAATGTCTGTATTGGCTCTTGTGTTCCAACATTTGTACAGAATCCAAACCTATTTTCCCAGAGGTCGCCTTGTACCTGTATTTCCATTCATTTGTAATGAATTAGTGTTAGCATATTGCAGCTGCGATTTATTAAACTGATACTTCGGTAATTTTCACACCTGTCAACACCTACTTTTTTTGGGATTACATTCTTCTTGAAGTCTGAGGGTATTTAGCCTGTCTCATACATCTTGCTCATCAGATGGTAGAGTTTTGCCAGGGCTCGCTCACGCAAGGCTATCAGTAGTTCTAATGGTATGTTGTCTACTCGTGGAGCCTTGTTTCCACTTAGATCTTTATATGCTCTGCCAAAATCTTCACGCAGTGTCATATCCCCAATTTTTGAGAGGTTTGTATTCTTTTTTGCCAGCTTCATTTACTGTATTTTATATTTTCTCCTGTCATCAAATTCAATATCTCTTCTGTTACCCAAGGATTTCCTCTCCTGCCTTTACTATTTCGTCTCTGAAAGTTACCCATTCTTCTCCTACTATATTTCTTTCCCCCATTGTAATCAGTTGTTCCCCAATGCGCTCTCGGAAACTCTCTGCAACTTCTCCCATCTCCTTGAATTCCTACCGTTTTGCCATTTCTTCAGTTTTAAGCTACAGTTCATAACCAATAGATTGTGGTCAGAGTCCACATCAGGCCATGGAAATGGCAGGCAATTTAAAACCTGGTTCTTAAATATCTGTCTTCTGAAACCTTTCAGTGTCTCCAGGCCTCTTCCAAGTATATAATCTTCTTTCATGATTCATAAAGCAAGTGTTAGCTACGATTAAGTTATGCTCTGTGCAAAATTCTACGTGGCGGTTTCCTGTTTCTTTCCTTACCCTCATTCCATGTTCACCTATTACTTTTCCTTATCTTCCTTTTTCTAATGTCGAATTCCAGTCTCCCATGACTATTGCATTTTCGTCTCCCTTCACTATCTGAATAAATTCTTTTATCTCATCATAGATTTCTTCAGTCACTTCGTCGTCTGGGGAGCTAGTTGGCATATAAACTTGTACTACTGTGGTAGGCGTGGGCTTCGTGTATATCGTGGCTACAATAATGTGTTCACTAAGCTGTTAAAAGTAGCTTACCGCGCTCCTATTTTTTGTTCATCAATAAACCTACTCCTGCACTACCCACAATTGTTTTTTGTTTATAATCCAGTGTTCACCTCACCAGAAGTCTAGTTCCTCCTGCCACCGAACTTCATTAATTCCCACTGTGTATAGCTTTAAGCTATCCATTTCCCTTTTTTAATTTTCTAACCCACCTGCCCGATTAAGGGATCTGACATTCCACGCTCCGATCCGTAGAACGCCAGTTTTCTTTCTCCCGATAACAACGTCCTCTTTAGTAGTCCCCGCCAAGAGATCCGAATGGGGGACTATTTTGCCTCTGGAATATTTTACCCAAGAGGACGTCATAATCATTTAACCATACAGTAAAGCTGCATGCCCTCTGGAAAAAATTCCGCTGGAGTTTCCCATTTCCCTTTGCTTTCAGCCATTCGCAGTACCAGCACAGCAAGGCCGTTTTGGATAGTGCTACAAGGCCAGGTCAGTCAATCATATAGACTCTCGCAACAACTCAAAAGGCTGCTGCCCCTCTTCAGGAACCACACGTTTGGCTGGCCTTTCCACAGATACCCCTCCATTAAGGTTGCACCTATGGTACCACTATCTGTATCACTGAGGCACGCAAGCCTCCCCACCAACGATAAGGTCCATGGTTCATGGTGGGGGGGGGGGGGTGAGGGGGTCTGTAATCATACTACTTCGAAATACAGCAATGATTCACTTAAATCTTGTATTTATTCATGTAACTCATTAATCCGTCTTTTGTAAGAGTTTATATTATTTTCGAGAATGGTTACAACAGGGAAATGGGCCACTAATTTTCTACATACATATACATTCTGCTTACCTCTCTTTAGTAGGGGTACACCTCTTACCAGTTTTAAACATTCTGGATATTTCCTGATGTGAAGAAATTCGTCTGTCATGTTTATTAAGGGAGATTGTATATTCTCTGTGCAGTGTTTCAGTATACACATTGTTACTTCGCCTAATCCTACTGACCTTTTATATTTTACTTATGCATAGTTTTACTAGCTTCTTGCTCTGATGATGTAGAAAGAAAATTGCACTTATGCCTTTTTGCAGCAGTTAGCAACGTTTTGTAAATCTTTTAGCAACTGCGTTAAAGATTTAATAATTCTGGTTCATTATGATTGTTTATAATATAACCGAGGTACACATGATTTGGAAGTACTTCTTAACAACTGCTGTTATCCATTGGTTTTTGTGAGACATTTTTTACTGATTTAGATGTTTTTCAAAAGGTCTTTTGAAACTCCAATTTAAGTGTTGAGAATTTAGACGATTTTACATTTACATTCGTTTCTCAATACACTTCATCCCAAGTTTGGTTTGTTGGTTCTTTTGGAAAATCTTGTATTATGATTTCTGATAATTGTGTTCCATAAACTTGCAATTTAGAGAATTCTCCATACCCGTTTTTACTGTTATTTGACAGAAACGCTCTGATAGACCAAGATCTTGTACAGCTATGTCACACTTTTCCCTGTCCATACTTTTGGCCACATGATGAATCACTGATGCCATTATTGTAGTAACCATTGCTGTATTATTGACCAACAGGGATATCCCAAAATTCTGAACGATATTTCTGAGGATGCTACTAGTTTCATTTATGATACCTGTGTGTATGTTTATGTCTTTACACAACAACATGTAGACTATTGTACTTGCAATTTTTGCAAGTACTTCTGCTAATTTATTGAGAAAAATGTCCACACTCTCTCCAGGAGATTGAGACAAACCCACGCTGATTAATTTCTTGGCGTTATGTGGTCCTGTCCATGCAATAGTCAATAGATCAGAGAGTTTTTCTTCACTTACCGTACTAAGGTCATTCTTGCTTCAAACTACACTCCTGGAAATTGAAATAAGAACACCGTGAATTCATTGTCCCAGGAAGGGGAAACTTTATTGACACATTCCTGGGGTCAGATACATCACATGATCACACTGACAGAACCACAGGCACATAGACACAGGCAACAGAGCATGCACAATGTCGGCACTAGTACAGTGTATATCCACCTTTCGCAGCAATGCAGGCTGCTATTCTCCCATGGAGACGATCCTAGAGATGCTGGATGTAGTCCTGTGGAACGGCTTGCCATGCCATTTCCACCTGGAGCCTCAGTTGGACCAGCGTTCGTGCTGGACGTGCAGACCGCGTGAGACGACGCTTCATCCAGTCCCAAACATGCTCAATGGGGGACAGATCCGGAGATCTTGCTGGCCAGGGTAGTTGACTTACACCTTCTAGAGCACGTTGGGTGGCACGGGATACATGCGGACGTGCATTGTCCTGTTGGAACAGCAAGTTCCCTTGCCGGTCTAGGAATGGTAGAACGATGGGTTCGATGACGGTTTGGACGTACCGTGCACTATTCAGTGTCGATCACCAGTGGTGTACGGCCAGTGTAGGAGATCGCTCCCCACACCATGATGCCGGGTGTTGGCCCTGTGTGCCTCGGTCGTATGCAGTCCTGATTGTGGCGCTCACCTGCACAGCGCCAAACACGCAGACGACCATCATTGGCACCAAGGCAGAAGCGACTCTCATCGCTGAAGACGACACGTCTCCATTCGTCCCTCCATTCACGCCTGTCGCGACACCACTGGAGGCGGGCTGCACGATGTTGGGGCGTGAGCGGAAGACGGCCTAACGGTGTGCGGGACCGTAGCCCAGCTTCATGGAGGTTGCGAATGGTCCTCGCCGATACCCCAGGAGCAACAGTGTCCCTAATTTGCTGGGAAGTGCCGGTGCAGTCCCCTACGGCACTGCGTAGGATCCTACGGGCTTGGCGTGCATCCGTGCGTCGCTGCGGTCCGGTCCCAGGTCGACGGGCACGTGCACCTTCCGCCGACCACTGGCGACAACATCGATGTAACGTGGAGACCTCACGCCCCACGTGTTGAGCAATTCGTCGGTACGTCCACCCGGCCTACCGCATGCCCACTATACGCCCTCGCTCAAAGTCCGTCAACTGCACATACGGTTCACGTCCACGCTGTCGCGGCATGCTACCAGTGTTAAAGACTGCGATGGAGCTCCGTATGCCACGGCAAACTGGCTGACACTGACGGCGGCGGTGCACAAATGCTGCGCAGCTCGCGCCATTCGACGGCCAACACCGCGGTTCCTGGTGTGTCCGCTGTGCCGTGCGTGTGATCATTGCTTGTACAGCCCTCTCGCAGTGTCCGGAGCAAGTATGGTGGGTCTGACACACCGGTGTCAATGTGTTCCTTTTTCCATTTCCAGGAGTGTATGATCCTTTTCTGAAATATATACGTGACTCTCCGCCATTTGAAGTAGTCATTCAGTAAGAGTGTCCTTTCATGCACCGACAATACTGCATATTCGATTTTTGTGTCTCTTGACAAACGCTCAGTAATGCGCAGCTCAACGACTAAACTCAGCTTCAAATTTTTACATTTTATTTTGTATCTAATGCATGTTTATATGAATGATTGTTAAGTTTGTGATGTGTCCTGTATTGCTTTTATCAGTGGTCTCTTTTTCCTTACGACATGTAGAAGATGTGTTAGAATCTGTCTTAAGTGTCATTGATTGAAATTTTTTTAAATTGTTGCAGATAGTATTTAGGCAGGGAAACCTGTTGTATGGATTTATCCTAGCAAAGACCTATTTCTGCTGCCAGTGTCATGAGGTATTTCACAACGCATCTTACTGCCCGAGGTCCATCTGCTCTATGTTCATGAATCAGCTGTACCAATCTTCTCGTCCCAGTTCTGTTTAGGTGTAGGGCACGCCTAGCGAAGCCCAATCTATTGATAATGCTGGCAGCCACCAGAGGCAACATGTGCAAGGTCGTCTGATATCAGAGCTGTCTCTAAACCCACATTAATCTACTTCACAGCATCACTGAGCTGTAGCCATGGCCGTTAGTCCGAATACTGACTGCTTCGATGCTGCTCTCCGCGCTTATATTTCCTGTGCAAAACTCTGCATCTCGGGATAACTTCTCTAACCTACATTTGTTTAGGTCTGCTTACAGTATTCAGTATTAGATTTACTTCCGAAACTCTTACCTCCCCCACTTTCCTATGTTATGTATCATGATATGTCCTATCAACGGATTTCTTTTTTCATTCAAGTTGTGACGTAAATTTCTTTTTCTTGCAGTTTGATTCAGTAACTCATTATCTGTTATTCTATCTACCCATCTAACCTCCAACGTTCTCCGTTGCACCACATTTCAAAATCTACTATTATATTCTTGTCTGAACTATTTATCATCCACGTTTCACTTATACTCACGGCTGCACTCGTAGCAGATACCATTAACTAACACTTAAACTGATATCGGATCTTAATAGACTCCTCCTTTTTAGCAGTTCCTTTCATGATGTTCCAATCTGCATTTTATATCGCATCTACATGGGGAATCAACAGTCCTTTTCCTGTCCGAATAACAAAGTTTTGCAACTATCCTTAGTGACTCATTTCCTAACTTAATTCTCTACTCGTCACTTCATCTAATTCGACGAAATTTCAGAATTATTGTCACACTTTTATTGATGTTCATTTTACAACCTCTTCTCAGGCCTATATCCATTATGTTCAACTGATCTTTCAAATCATTTGCTGTCTCTGACATGATTAATATTTCGTCTGATAGCCTTAAATTTTACATTTCTTCTACATTAGTTTTTTTTTCCTTTATCAATTTGTCCTTGGTTTCTTCACAGGACGATTAATGTGTAGATTTAATTACATACGCTGTAGGCTTCAAAGCTACGGTTTCATGTTCTTTGACACTTATAATTGCAGTCCAGTTTCTGTACAAGTTGTAGATAACGTTACATTTCCTTATCTATCCCTAATACAACTAGAAACTGTAAAGAGAGAATTCCAAATCTACAACGCTTCGCCGCTCAAATGATACACGATACATTGCATCTAGAAGAGGAGAAAATTCTTTTGCATACTCTACATAGAAATGTACTGACATTCTGTCAGGTCCAGTGGCTATTCCTCTGTAGAGTTATTTCAGTTATATCTCTGTCCAGTGGACATTTATTTGGAAACAAGGTTTACTATGTCAGCTGTTATACCTCGTTTCGACGCCATTGTAGTCCGTAGTGTCAGGACATATGGCTTTAGTACTTTAGCTGATTTAACAGAAGGAAAAAACTACTCAGGATTTTGTGTGAAGTCAGCATATAGATTTTAACTTTCAAATTCGTTGAATCATGCAGGTTATTGTCTTTTGTTTACAGGACTTGCAAAAAGTAGAATAGAATGGCTTCGTTAAATAATTTATTTTTCCAATTATTAAGTTCTGTGCTGAGAATAAAAATCTTTATATATCCTGACTTTCTAAAGAATTCGTGAATTTACGTATAAAAAAATTTCTTGTTCGATGTCCAAATTCTAAACTGTACATTTTATTTACAAATGTGTCTCCTCCGTATCTTCTGGCAGCCAGGCCAGAATATCAGACCTGCACTACGGGCTGGTTCGCCTTTATGTGTCACAGAGGTTGGTCGCACACTGACGTTTTATTGCGTTGGTGTGCAGATGAGAAATGATTTATTTTCTAACAATTTATGGGCTGTTTGGTGAAGTACTGATAAATGACTGGTACAAATAAATCAGTATGGGTAATAACGTTAACTAACGCAATAGCATTACAGTTCAACGTTCATGAATGTTTATTGATATTAATGAAATATCAGTGAATGGTGATCTCACTTGAGTGTGTATTCAAAGCAATGCCATTAACAAATAATCATAAATAAAGTGCAGAAGTGCAGCATAGACGCAAAACATGTGCATGCAGATCTTTTTTTATCAAACCAGTATAAGATTTGCATACAACATAGTTGTGAGGGCAGAGAGTGCAAGAGAGATGGAAGAAATGTTAGATGACCTAAACACAAAATTATAAGGATACGGAATGAAGATTAATAAAAAGAAAACGAAATGCGTGGTAACTGAAGGAAAGGGGAGAAAATGCCATATGAAGATAGGGGATGAGGAAATTGAGCAAGTGAATGAGTTCAATTACTTGGGAAGTCTAATTATGGATGATATGTATGGAAATTAGGAAAATAATTGTAATGACAAAAGAAGGATTCAAGAGAAAACAAAAATTACTTTGCGGACCACTGAACAAAGATCTGAGGAAAAGACTTTCCAAATGTTACATCTGGAGCATTTCACTGTGGAGTGCGGAGACCTGGACATCGAGAAAGGAAGATGAGAGATGGAGGCACTAGTGAAGTGGATATGGAGAAGAATGGAAAAAGTGAAATTGGAAGGCCGAGTAAGGAATGTAGAAGTATTGAGGAGAGTTGGAGAAGAAAGAAACATGCTGAAAGTCATAAGAAAGAGAAAACTGAACTGGATTGGACATTGTTTGAGGAGGGACTGCTTATTGAAGGAAGGAATTGAAGGAATGGTGGAGGGAAAAAGGGAAAGGTGAACAAAATTATATCAAATGCAGGACAATATCAAAGGAGACGAATATCCAGAAATGAAAAGATTGGCAATGGACAGACAAAAGTGGAAGAGAAATAATTCAAAAGCCAAGACCGCTTAATTACTATTTACTGGATAACCGGTTTCAACACACTACAGGTGCCATCATCGGATCTGAATGTAGCTTAACATTTATAAACCATTTGGATATAACGATAAATGAGGCAGACCAGCTGATATAAAATCATTGTCACAAAAAATAAAATAAAAAAACCAACTGCTCTCATGGTCATTTTTTTCCATCAGATATGTAGTTTTATCTTGTGACTTCAGTGTTACATATCTGATGGAAAAGAATGACCATGAGAGCAGATGGTTTTAATTTTTTTGTGACAATGATTTTATATCAGCTGGTCTGCCTCATGTATCGTTAAATAAAAATGGATTATAAATGTCAAGCTAGATTCAGATTCAATGATGGCACCTTTCCTGTGTTGAAACAGGTTACCCAGTAAACAGTATTTATGTGATCTTGGCTTTCGAATTACTTATACAACAGAGTGATCGCCCGACTACGCACTGTGTGTTCACTGCAAAAAAGTGAAAGAGGCTTAACCAACGACAAGACCTTCTTTAAGGCAGAATACCATACTACTTTGTACAAACATTTCAAGAAACTTTGTTCCTTTACAGAACACGATACCAAACATCGTTCACTGCTCATCATCACATACGACCAATAACATCAGCTGTAGCAAAATAATCTACAAGGTGACGATTATTAAACCATATGAGAAAAATCATAAATTGGTCACAAACTACCAGGCGTGCACGCACTTTGCTAGACACGTAAACGCCACTACAAATATTCGAATTTAGCTCATGACATGTTCGATATGCCTGGCATCATTGGCGATGATGTGGTGCAAACGAATAGCGAAATTCTGCAGGACACGCTGAAGTGTCGCAACATCGATGCTGTCGATGACCTCCTGAATGGCTGTTTTCAGCTAAGGAATGATCTTGTCGTTCTTGATGTACATCTTATCTTTCATATAGCCCCACAAAAAGGAATCGCATGTGTTCAGATCCGTACAATATGGCTGTCAGTCGAGGTCCATGCCAGGGGCCCCTGGGTATCCCAGAGCCAGCATGCGGTCCCCAAAATGCTCCTCCAGGACATCAGACACTCTCCTGCTTCGATGGTGTCGAGCTCCATCTTGCATGAACCACATCTTGTCGAAATCAGGGTCACTTTGGATATTGGGGATGATATCATTTTTCAAAACCTTCACGTACCTTTTGATAGTCACCAAAGGACTATCGCACCGACTGCTACGTGACCCGGTGAGGGTTGAGAGATTTCTTTATCGCTGAATGCGGATTCTCAGTCCACCAAATGAGCCAGGTTTGCTTATCGACGAACCCATGAAAATTAAAGTGTGCTTCATGGCTAGGCCAAACCAAACGCATGCACGTACTAGTCCCCATCACGCTCATCTGCCAACCCTGCACTTTCAACGCAAACTGTTGATAAGTTATGGCGATTTCATTTCATATACTTGAATAATTGTCAACCTATAAGTTCACTTCTGTCTTCATTCTCACAAGTACGAAGCTAAAGTTCCAACAAGTGTTCCAAAATAATCTGTGTTCAGGGTACTTCAAATCCTGCACGAAGCGAAAGTGTGGGGTAGAGCTCAGTAAATTCAGGGAAACCCACACTCCACACCCAGAAATAGTTCCCGCTAAATCGCACGGCTATATTGCAGAGCAGATGTCTCTTCAGATTTACCGGAACGTCCTTCCAAGCCAGCAAGCTGCCGAAACTCAAACGACGAAACACCATAGAACGAAAGAAACGAAAGAAGCAAAGACAACACGAGCAGTGATTCACGCGCACTCTGTGGCGTCACGTATCACGGACATGACGTTTAACTCTGAGCAATATTCACATTTAAGGCTGTCCTACATACGTACTTTACATTAAATTCAAAATAATTAAATTAAAAATATCCTTACGTATCACGGTCATTTTATGGCCACTCAAAACATGAGAACTGCAATATTGCGTAAGATATTAACAAAAATGTAAATCATATTCAAGTAAGTTGTTCTGTACACACAAGAATTATGCTACTTAAAGAAATAGGATTATGTATCGCTCATGTAAGAGGAGCGCCCATCTGCCATTTGTTCATTTATTCTCTAAGACGTTACATAAAATGCATCTTTTACTTTTTTATTTAGTATTTTCACTAACGCCCATTTTCATCAATCAGTAAACATAGACTGAAATAGCATTCAACATTAATTACGGTATCACCATCAATTATGATTACGCATGCAACTAAATAACTCAAACTAACTCTTTATTACGTGCAGCTGCGGCAAGTTCAGAGTATTGGCACATTTATACAACCGTACTGCTACAAAATAGAGCAAGTTAAATACGTGTAATATTACTTTTGTAGTGTTTACGAACGTCTATAGCTTTCATTTGACACATCAGCCCGAAGAGCATGTTAGTTATTAATTATCAATGGCCTGTCACAATATTGGTCATGAAAAGTATTCCTACGCTTTGTAATAATTATCATAACATTTTGATCGATCTTGCGGTGGGCTCGTTTCTTCGCCAACATCTCTGTGCTATCTTTGTTTTCATGATATCGTGTTTAGCAGATCGCCCCTATTCGAGTCAGCACCCAGTTGCCAACGTTATACAGGGTATTTCATAAACAATCATTATATGTGGCACGTCTATATTTCTGAAACTAATAAACATATACCACGAATTTTGTTTTTTGAGGAGCGGGAACGGGAAACAGAAAAAACTTTTTTTTCATGCTTTTACATAGGTGTGTAATATACCCGTCTTGAGCAGTACAGCATATGCCAAAGCGATATTAAAATTTTTCCCACACTACAGCGAGCATGTCTTGAGTTACAGCTTCCACAGCTGCTGTTATGTGATGTCTAAGTTGTTTCATTGTTGTTCGTAATGGAGGCACACAAACAGAATCTTTTATAAACCCCCACAAGAGATAATCACATACAGTCAGGTCCTGTTAGTTTGAAGGTCAGTGATGTAAGGCTTAATCGTTTGGTGCAGTGCGACCGATCCACCATTCAGCAATGCTTTGATTTCAAAATTCCCGCTCCTTCAGATGCCAGTGTGGCGGTGCCCCACCTTGTCGGGAAATGAAGTCGTCCGAATCAGTCTCCAATTGTGGAAAAAGAAAGTTCTGAAGCATATCAAGGTATGAACTTCCCGTAGCAGTGTTCTCGGAAAAGAAACGTGGACCATACACCTTTTCCTGTGAAACTACACAAAATACATTACATTTTGGTGAATCTCTCTCATGTCGTAAAACTTCGTGTGGTTCTTCCGTACCCCATATTCTCACATTATAACGGTTCACATTTCCGTTTAAACAGAATGTTGCCTCGCCACTAAACACGAAACGTGAAAGAAAACTGTCATCCTCCATCTTCCTGAGAACGAAATTACAGAACTCAACACGTTGTTGTTTGTCACCTTCACGAAGAGCTTGCAGTAGCTGAATTTTGTATGGTTTCGTGCGTAAACGTCGACGCAACACACGCCAGATGGACATTTTGGGCATGTTGAGCTGTCATACGGACTTCTGCGGACTCCTTGTGAAACTATGGCGGATAGGTTCGACGTCTATGTCAGACACTCGGGGACGGCCCGGCGATTTTCTTTCACACAACCAACCTGTTTCTCGGAATTGTTCATGCCATCATCTAATGCTCTGTGCTGTAGGCGGACCCACACTATACGAAGTACGAAAGTCACGATGAACTGTTATTACTGACCAGCACTGCGCAAAACGTATAACATGAAACGCTCTCTGTTGTTCCGACACCATTTTTACCAGAACTGAAATGGGCGCAGACTGCTGCTACCTGGCGGAAACCAAGTAAAACTCGAGAATTTGCTATTTTCAGCACTAAGTTGTTCACGAACTTATCTCAAATAACATAATTGTTATAATTTTTGAAATTGGATGGTAATTTTTGATACACCCTGTGTTTCTTAGAGCGCAGTTGTCTGGAATTTTTTTTTTTTGAAAAAAAAGGCGAAGTAGTAAATAAATAAAAAATTTTACGTAATTACGTCTTTGCTTCTCAGGATCTTCTGGAAAACTACTGCAGATACACGTTGGGACATGTTTTATTAGATTCACCAGACCAAGAACAACAAAATAAATGGAAATCGGGCTTCACTTAAACCTCGTACTGATATTCGATGGCTTCATATTGAGGAAGTTGCTCCATTTCAAGCAAAATCTTTTATTAGCCGTAATTCCGTAACTAAACATTTGCGGACCTATGTTTATATGAACTTTTTACTTTAGTTTTAGTTGTGAAATAAAAAATTAAAATATTTGCATACCTTCGTGAATCACCCTGTATATTCGGAACAACGGAGTGGCATCCACCTTGTAAAATGGTGTAATCCATATTACTTTACGCTACTTTATTTACTATACAGGTAGTGGAAAAAAATGTGTTTTGTGGTTACACTTGTTCGTAAAATTTCAGGTTGTTCAGCAGACTACAAGTTTGGTGAAGTTATTCTGAGGGAAAAGTTCTTTACTTGGCTCGACACCTGAGACCTTCTGCCATGTTCTGCAGAGGCTTTAGTTGGTTCGTCCGCATTTTTGTGGCGGTAGTCGTATCTACTGGCTGCAGTCACCCAGTTTCTGTTACAGGTAAAAAATTTTACTTTCTTCGATTCATAGGAGTCTGGTTATGATAACGGATAAGAATTTTTGTGAAGTAATGAACAATATGTTTAACTTTTTCATTGAGATTTTTACGAATTTCTGTTTCCGAATCCTATACAGAAGCCACCGTACATAGTTTAACAACCGGCAACTCAGGTAAGTGTTTGATCCGTTACTACTACAGACACCTCATGGTCCACGTGGATCATTTGGTGCTATTATATTTAATCACGGCAGTCTCATCTGGTGGTCTGAGAAGTCCACCCCGGCACCGTGGGGTGGCGATCGTATTCAAACACACTAGATTGCTACTTAAAATATCGAGCTTTTGTTTTTAAAACAGCGATAGACGATGTAAAATAATTGTCTCATCCAAGGGTAACACAATCTTGTATCAGTACTGTACATTGCTCCTCGATGATAGGCAATACGTACGTCACACGCTACTTTCTTCCCAGTAGTATAACTGGCAGAGTCGGGCGTGACCTACCCGTGGTACACGCCGGAATGAACTTGTTGGGATAACTGCTTTGGGTAACGGTGCACCATAACTGCCTCATAGGCGGAATAAATACGCTGCTCCAGTGTCTCCACATCTGGAATAGGCTATGCGTACGCGATACTTCTGAGGTGGCCCCATTACCATATGTTACTATCTCCTGCTGTCGCTTCTACACGGACTACATGATCTGTCCCCACTGATCCACTTGGCTGTCATCAGCTTCTACAGGAAGTACATGATGTGTCACTACTCATCCACTTGGCTGTCAGCATCTTGTTCAGGAAGTACATGATCCACTTGGCTGTCAGCAGTTTCTGCAGGAAATACATGATGGATAACACAGACCCTGGAATCGTGGTTGCCTGGTGAACAAATCAATGACAGAACTGTTCCCTATGTGGGAAGTCTGTCGCTAGTACGCCCTGCACACGCTGTAAGTGATAAGGGTAGTAACAATCGTCATGGGGACTGTCCCACACGGTCGTCTGGCTTACCCTGTACAGGCTGGTCCACTGCCTGCCACTGAGATGGCGGTCGCCTTCCACAGTGCTGATTACATTTTCTTGCTACTCTAGTGTCTGATCATTTCGGGTACGTCCTTCACGACTTCCTGCATCCTAGGTCATGATGTGCGATAAACAGTACCACCCTCTATGAGGATATCATGCATACTGTAACTGTAGCTGCATGATATTACACTGCAGCTTCTGTAACAAAGTATGATTGAATAAATGGTCTCTGGCATACGGATCGTGCATTTCTGGGCATCATCAGACATTTTTTGTCCCTTATCCTCTCATTGATCAGTCACTAGAGTTTGTACATAGTTGAAAAAATCATCTTGAATGTTCCATAGACCCTTAAAGTGATAAAACTAATCTGTATGTGTAACGTATCGGTAAAATTTTCGCAATGGTTTACTTAGCTGTGTTATGTTCCACACCGTAACTTTTTTTTTAGAGACATACGTATGTTACAGATTTCATCTTGGACATGCAAGTTCAAAATGTGACACTAAGCCAGCTGAATTGGAGAGTCCCGCAGTTCCCATGGCTATTTACTCATAATTTCGTATACAAACCGACTTCCTCTATTTCCTTCGTGTCCAATTAAAATCAGATATGACAGATAAATTCTCCTCTAAGAGTTACGTCCTAAAACTTCACATCAATTTTAAACATATTTCATGTTAACTGTATTTAAATCCTGCTTGAGTTGTAATATATTCCGTTTTCGTGCGCTATGTACCATCAGATACGTATTTTGTGCTGTAACATCAGCTGCGATCAACATTTATCCTCCGTAAAAATTATCGGAGTAGCAGCCTCATTCAAAGAAACATTTATCCAATCTTTAATTGTGTATCAAAGTGAATAGACGTAAATTTTTTAAAAATTTAATAAGTTACCAGTGACGTGTAGTACGTCTGTCGCATAAAATCAGTGTTTCTGTAGCGCTTGTTGTAAGTAACATGTATCCCATTGTCTGCATTTACTGTAAACTAACGATAATTTTCGTTTGGTTTTCAACTACAACCTCTAAAAATCTCACGAGATTAGTAGCGTTTATAGAAGATGATACTGCACTATAAAGGAAATATCCATTAGCGTACGGACAGCTTCAGATCTTAACGGTAACTTGCTGTACTTGGAGCTTAACTGGCCCAGAACATAAGAAAGGATCTGCAGGCTTACTTCAATGATACTTGTTTACTGTTCTGTAAAACATTACACCAGCCACACTGCAGACCTACTGTGAACACCGTCCTCGAACGTGGGAAGAGTTAGCTGACGTTCGTAAGTTAAGATCAGTCGCCTGGAAGCTGCTGTATATGGGTGTTTCTGGAGAGTTACCAGCAGTCATGTATCAGATATACCACAGATACCTGTTACTATCTCCTGCTGTCACTTCTACACGGAGTACATGATCTGTCCCCACTGATCCACTTGGCTGTCATCAGCTTCTACAGGAAGTACATGATGTGTCACTACTCATCCACTTGGCTGTCAGCAGCTTCTACAGGAAGTACATGATGTATTACCGCTCAGCCACTTGGCTGCCAGCAGCTTCTACAGTAAATACATGATCCACTTGGCTGTCAGCAGTTTCTGCCGGAAATACATGATCTGTCACCGCCCATCCACTTGGCTGTAAGCGGTCTGTCAGTGGTAGGACTAGGCTGCGTGGACAGTAGAGCGGGGACCAGGGAGGACCCAGCACGCGGTACCTATCACCCTAACCAACAAATAGGAGGTGCAGGCTTCCACTGAAATCGAAACTGAGTCACTGAGACTAAGAGCAGCTTTTGAGTAATATGGTATGTGCAGTGTCAAGAAGAGGCAAACACGAAAGGATAGCATCTGTTAACACTAGGGAGTTGAAATGTATGGCAAGTGAATGTATCCGTTAGGGAAATGCAAGAAACGATGCGAGGGAAGACTAAGTGTACCCACTGTCCGTGGATGGAAGCCTTATTCAGCCTGCCGAAGAGGTCATTCCGTCAACTGCTGAGGGAACGTGGTGCTACCGGCAGCTGACCGCGCTCTGCGGCCTCACTTGGATCATTCAACTGTCAGAGAAGGTTGAGAGTGGTGGTCTCACTCATCTAATTTCAGTGAGACAATTTGCTGCAGTGCAAAACTGGTCGTGCCCCCCACATTCTGAATCGAATGTAACTACTGACTCAGAGTTCGAAGGTTCTGTGACAAAGCAGCCTGAAATATCTTGGACTTGCGTCAAGGGGTTGAGAACTCTATGGAGACCCTAAATGGGTCAGGTGTTTGGTACACAGCTGCTGCTCAGGTAGCTGTTTGGGTGCGGAGTGGACACATCGGTTTTCAGATTAGACTACTCTTCATCCAGTCCAGGTAACGATAGGGACCAGAAAGTGTCAGTAATAGTTCCAAAGAAGAGTCACATACTGGCGAGAGTATTACAATTCAAGTGATTAACTTCTGAAGCACTGATAACAACGTGCCAGGTTTGAAGCTGGCCCAGTAGAGCTCACATAATACCCAGTACAGAAGGCAGTTTGAAACGCGGAACTGACAGCAGTGAGATACTGATAAAAATTTCAGCGTGTATCAAAAATATACATGGAGATAGTAGGGCATTTGTCCCAGGTCACAAACAAATTGTACCAACCAAAACAGAAATATAAACTGTGTGTGGGGCTGTCTGGGAAAGACTCAGTATCATCGGTGGGCATTAATTTGGAATCAGGTCCCTCTGTCAACTTCTAGATATACTCCAGATGCTACCAAAAATTATAGAGAAAACCGAAGCACTGTTACATAAGTTTCCAAGTCACACTCTCATTGTTGAAGTAGATGTTAATTGTGCAACAATCGACTGCGAAAATGACAGTTTAGTAAGAGGTGGGGGTGTCAAGATGTCTGGTGAAACACCTCTAAATGAGTTGTCTGAGAATTAACTAAAAGAGACTGTTTGGGAGCCCACTAGTGATATTGCATCTGATAGTTTCAAAATGACCATAACTCTTTGAGGAAGCTCACACAGAAACTAATATCAATGACCATGAAGCAACAATGATTTACAACGTACAAATGGCAACTAAAACAAGTAGCAGAATACATATATGTTCAGCAAACCAGATATAGAAGCAGTTGTGACCTATTTGAATACAAATCTCGAAATATTTAGCTCTGGAGAAAAACATGTAGATAAATTGTGGTTCAGGTTTATAAGAACATTCAGCTGTACACTTTGTACATATGTAGAGCAGTTCATGATAAGAAGGACACTCCACAATCTGCAGTCATTTTAAAGAAACATCTAAAGAAAAAGAGACAACTGGTCAATGAATGCTAGGCAAAACGTGGGGCTACATGTAGGAAGATGCTAAATGAGATGTATTTGGCTGATGAAAGAGAATTTCGTCTAACCTACTAAGATTACCGAATCGCAGATAGGCACAACAAAAGGACTCATAATTAAAGCTTTCGGTCATTAAGGCTGCAGTCAACAATAGACAACAAGCACACACACACACACACGTACTCACGCAAACGAAACTCACACACACGACTGCACTCTCAGTCAATTGAAACCACACTGTGGGCAGCAGCACCACTGCATGATGGGAGTGGCGACAGGGTGGGGGTGAAGAGGCGGTTGGGGTGGGGAGGGGTAGGGGTGGCGGACAGTGAAGTGCTGCATGTTAGATGGTGGGAATGGGAATGGTGCAGAGAGGGAGGGAAGTAGCAGGGGAGGGAAGTAGCAGAAAAGGAGGGAAATAGAGAGACTGTCTTTGGTGGTGGAATGACTGTTATGTTGTGATAGAATGAGAATAGGGTAGGAGCTGGATGGGTGAGGGCAGTGACTGACAAAGGTTCCCACAACCCGCCTGGCGTCCTCCTTTGTTAGTCGCTGTAGTCACCCATCCAGTAAGGTGCCCTGTTCCCATCCCAGCACTACACAGCCGTCATTCCACCACCACCCCAAGTCTTTTTATTTCTCTGCGTTTATGCTACTTCCCCTCCCTCCCCACCTCTCCGCTGCCCTCTGTCTAACCTGTAGCACTTCACTGTCCACCACCCCACCATACTGTCGCTCCCCTCCCTGCCACAGCCTCCTCCTCTCTCCACAGCCAGTCGCCACTCCCATAATGCACTCGTGCTGCTGCTCACAATGTGGTTTCAGTTGCCTGAGACTTCAGTAATGTGTGTGAGTTGCGTGTGTGTTTGTGTGTGTCTGTGTGTGTGTGTGTGTGTGTGTGTGTGTGTGTGTGTGTATGCATGTCTACTGTTGATGAAGGCCTCATTGGCCAAAAGCTTTAACCCTGAGACTTTTTTGTTGTGCCTATCTGCAACTCTTCCCCCCATGAACCATGGACCTTGCCGTTGGTGGGGAGGCTTGCGTGCCTCAGCGATACAGATAGCCGTACCGTAGGTGCAACCACAACGGAGGGGTATCTGCTGAGAGGCCAGACAAACGTGTGGTTCCTGAAGAGGGGCAGCAGCCTTTTCAGTAGTTGCAAGGGCAACAGTCTGGATGATTGACTGATCTGGCCTTGTAACAATAACCAAAACGGCCTTGCTGTGCTGGTACTGCGAACGGCTGAAAGCAAGGGGAAACTACAGCCGTAATTTTTCCCGAGGGCATGCAGCTTTACTGTATGATTACATGATGATGGCGTCCTCTTGGGTAAAATATTCCGGAGGTAAAATAGTCCCCCATTCGGATCTCCGGGCGGGGACTACTCAAGAGGATGTCGTTATCAGGAGAAAGAAAACTGGCGTTCTACGGATCGGAGCGTGGAATGTCAGATCCCTTAATCGGGCAGGTAGGTTAGAAAATTTAAAAAGGGAAATGGATAGGTTGAAGTTAGATATAGTGGGAATTAGTGAAGTTCGGTGGCAGGAGGAACAAGACTTCTGGTCAGGTGACTACAGGGTTATAAACACAAAATCAAATAGGGGTAATGCAGGAGTAGGTTTAATAATGAATAGGAAAATAGGAATGCGGGTAAGCTACTACAAACAGCATAGTGAACGCATTATTGTGGCCAAGATAGATACGAAGCCCACGCCTACTACAGTAGTACAAGTTTATATGCCAACTACCTCTGCAGATGACGAAGAAATTGAAGAAATGTATGATGAAATAAAAGAAATTATTCAGATTGTGAAGGGAGACGAAAATGTAATAGTCATGGGTGACTGGAATTCGAGTGTAGGAAAAGGGAGAGAAGGAAACATAGTAGGCGAATATGGATTGGGGGACAGAAATGAAAGAGGCAGCCGCCTGGTCGAATTTTGCACAGAGCACAACATAATCATAACTAACACTTGGTTTAAGAATCATGAAAGAAGGTTGTATACATGGAAGAACCCTGGAGATACTAAAAGGTATCAGATAGATTATATAATGGTAAGACAGAGATTTAGGAACCAGGTTTTAAATTGTAAGACATTTCCAGGGGCAGATGTGGACTCTGACCACAATCTATTGGTTATGACCTGTAGATTAAAACTGAAGAAACTGCAAAAAGGTGGGAATTTAAGGAGATGGGACCTGGATAAACTAAAAGAACCAGAGGTTGTACAGAGATTCAGGGAGAGCATAAGGGAGCAATTGACAGGGATGGGGGAAATAAATACAGTAGAAGAAGAATGGGTAGCTTTGAGGGATGAAGTAGTGAAGGCAGCAGAGGATCAAGTAGGTAAAAAGACGAGGGCTAGTAGAAATCCTTGGGTAACAGAAGAAATATTGAATTTACTTGATGAAAGGAGAAAATATAAAAATGCAGTAAGTGAAACAGGCAAAAAGGAATACAAACGTCTCAAAAATGAGATCGACAGGAAGTGCAAAATGGCTAAGCAGGGATGGCTAGAGGACAAATGTAAGGATGTAGAGGCCTATCTCACTAGGGGTAAGATAGATACCGCCTATAGGAAAATTAAAGAGACCTTTGGAGATAAGAAAACGACTTGTATGAATATCAAGAGCTCAGATGGAAACCCAGTTCTAAGCAAAGAAGGGAAAGCAGAAAGGTGGAAGGAGTATATAGAGGGTCTATACAAGGGCGATGTACTTGAGGACAATATTATGGAAATGGAAGAGGATGTAGATGAAGATGAAATGGGAGATATCATACTGCGTGAAGAGTTTGACAGAGCACTGAAAGACCTGAGTCGAAACAAGGCCCCCGGAGTAGACAATATTCCATTGGAACTACTGACGGCCGTGGGAGAGCCAGTCCTGACAAAACTCTACCATCTGGTGAGCAAGATGTATGAAACAGGCGAAATACCCTCAGACTTCAAGAAGAATATAATAATTCCAATCCCAAAGAAAGCAGGTGTTGACAGATGTGAAAATTACCGAACTATCAGCTTAATAAGTCACAGCTGCAAAATACTAACACGAATTCTTTACAGACGAATGGAAAAACTAGTAGAAGCCAACCTCGGGGAAGATCAGTTTGGATTCCGTAGAAACACTGGAACACGTGAGGCAATACTGACCTTACGACTTACCTTAGAAGAAAGATTAAGGAAAGGCAAACCTACGTTTCTAGCCTTTGTAGACTTAGAGAAAGCTTTTGACAATGTTGACTGGAATACTCTCTTTCAAATTCTAAAGGTGGCAGGGGTAAAATACAGGGAGCGAAAGGCTATTTACAATTTGTACAGAAACCAGATGGCAGTTATAAGAGTCGAGGGACATGAAAGGGAAGCAGTGGTTGGGAAGGGAGTAAGACAGGGTTGTAGCCTCTCCCCGATGTTGTTCAATCTGTATATTGAGCAAGCAGTAAAGGAAACAAAAGAAAAATTCGGAGTAGGTATTAAAATTCATGGAGAAGAAATAAAAACTTTGAGGTTCGCCGATGACATTGTAATTCTGTCAGAGACAGCAAAGGACTTGGAAGAGCAGTTGAATGGAATGGACAGTGTCTTGAAAGGAGGATATAAGATGAACATCAACAAAAGCAAAACAAGGATAATGGAATGTAGTCTAATTAAGTCGGCTGATGCTGAGGGAATTAGATTAGGAAATGAGGCACTTAAAGTAGTAAAGGAGTTTTGCTATTTGGGGAGCAAAATAACTGATGATGGTCGAAGTAGAGAGGATATAAAATGTAGGCTGGCAATGGCAAGGAAAGCGTTTCTGAAGAAGAGAAATTTGTTAACATCCAGTATTGATTTAAGTGTCAGGAAGTCATTTCTGAAAGTATTTGTATGGAGTGTAGCCATGTATGGAAGTGAAACATGGACGATAAATAGTTTGGACAAGAAGAGAATAGAAGCTTTCGAAATGTGGTGCTACAGAAGAATGCTGAAGATTAGATGGGTAGATCACATAACTAATGAGGAAGTATTGAATAGGATTGGGGAGAAGAGAAGTTTGTGGCACAACTTGACCAGAAGAAGGGATCGGTTGATAGGACATGTTCTGAGGCATCAAGGGATCACCAATTTAGTATTGGAGGGCAGCGTGGAGGGTAAAAATCGTAGAGGGAGACCAAGAGATAATTACACTAAGCAGATTCAGAAGGATGTGGGTTGCAGTAGGTACTGGGAGATGAAAAGGCTTGCACAGGATAGAGTAGCATGGAGGGCTGCATCAAACCAGTCTCAGGACTGAAGACCACAACAACAACAACAATATCTGCAACTCAGCATTTCTGCTCTATGGTGAGTTGCAACTTTCGTTTTTGTAATATTGTTACATTCCATCCTGGATTTTTCATAATTTGACTCCTACTAAGAATACTGTACCAGAATAGCAATGATCTCTCACAAAACCAAGAAAATGCCGGTATTATGTAAAACTGGTACCAAATTTAGTGTTCAGACACTAGCAGACCAGGTAATGACAGCAATTAAGAATAGCAAAGCAAAATCAGAAACTCTGAATTAGTATCCCGAAATGGTTCTTTAGAGGTGGTATTGTGGGGTATTGCTCTAATTTGTGACGATGACAGATATAGATGTACCATTAGTGTCATTAGTGTTGAGAAACAGCTGAGATTTAACAAGGCTCCAGAGGGTGATGGAATCTCTATCAGACCCTCCACCGAATTTGAGTCTGATTTAGCCCCTCTCTTAACCAAAATCTATTGTAAATCTCCAGTACAAATAACAGTGCCCTGTAGTTGGAAGAAGTTCGAGGAGACACCCATCTAGTAGAAGAGCAGCAGGAGTCATTCACAAAACTACCGTGCAATATCCTTGCCATCCATTTCTTATAGGATTTTTCAACATATTCTCAGCTCAAACGTAATGAGGTTCCTTGAATAGAAGGAGCTCATTGCCAATCAGTATGGATTTCTAAAACTGTCACATCTCACATTTCCGTCATGACATCCTTAAAGCCATAATCAAGGCAGTAAGGTAAATGCAGTAATTTCGGATTTTCGATAAAATCATTTGACTCACTGCCATAACCACACTTATTACCAAAAGTAAGATTATATGGGGTATGATGCGAAATTTGTGACTTAACTGAGGATTTATTTGGTAGGGAGGACTCAACGTGTTGCTTCAATGCAGATAAATTAGTGTGTACAATGTAAGTGTATTGCTACTCGAATTTGATGTAATTCTAGAATTAATAGTCTGTGAAAGAATTGAAACGTTAGAACTTCACTTGAAACACTGGTTCATGCAAGCAGGAAGTAGGTGTGTAATCGTCTGAAACTTGAAAGAAAGGCTCCTTTGCATGTACAGTAAATAGGTGGCTAGCATGCAAAGTGTTCACACAATGTGAACTGAACGATGCAAGAAGAGCGGCAAAATTATTTTATGTAGCCTCGGATGTCGAAAAACGTAGGCTCATTTTTCAAGGTATTCACTGGTTAGCACTGAAATACCGTACCAAGAAGAGAATATACAGCAAGAGCCATGGAAATTTTTGGCACATTTTTTGAATAGCCACATGAGAACGACACTGCCACCACCTGCATCTCACAGAATCATTTGAGTACTGACTAATTGCATAGACCAGTTATCTGTTCTATTAATGAATAATAAGTTTTTGTTCCGTAAACAATGGGTTTGGCACTCTTATTTTACGCGCAATCATTTACTTAAACAAGGTCCTATTCCAAGTGCTGCTATAATCTCAGCATTGAACTGAAAACTAATTACCTCCCATAAAAAACCAATAACTTGTGTGGAGTAGTTGACACTATAAGTATTCAGTCAGGTCAAGTTTTGACGTACTCCACGTATTTTTCTTACAAGGATAGTTGATTTTTTATTAAAGTGTAATTGCCAAGAATAGACCTCAATTATCGAACTTAAAGATTGTTCATCTTAAAATATTAGTACAGTGTAACAGTTATCTGTTCTAATTTCATAACAGTGACTGGTTAGGCTTGAAGGGCAAGCTTAATGATGATTGTGCAGGTCTGAAGTTAAAGTGTTTATGATGTCATGTATACATAGTTAATAGTGTATCTCATATCGTGTTATGACTAAAATGTACAGCCTTCATCTGATGGACTAGTCTCAGGGTCCTCATGCTAACAGCTGAAGCAAATTTAAGTTTCATGTAACAGTTACAGCATTAGTGATGTGCACGTGCAAGCTTTCTAATATTTGTGTGCTATAATAAGCAACTGTCTACAACTATTGAAATTACATTACATCCAGGCACGACATGTCCCATTTGTGATAAATAGTATAAAGAAGCAAATGCTAATTAAAATAACGGTAAGGTTGTTGTTATTATGGTCTTCAGTACAAAGACTGATTTCACGCAGCTCTCCATGATACTCTATGCTGTGCGGGCCTCTTCGTCTCCAAGTAACTGCTGCAACCTAAATCCCTCTCAACCTGTCTACTTTATTCATTACTTGGGCTCCTTCTATGACTCTAACACCCTCCCCCCTCCCGTCCCCTACCGCGCTTCCCTCCAGTACTAAATTAGTGTTCTCCTGATGTCTCAGTAGTTGCAGGGGCAACAGTCTGGATGACTGACTGATCTGGCCTTGTAATACTAACCAAAACGGCCTTCGTGTGCTGGTACTGCGAACGGCTGAAAGCAAGGGGAAACTACGGCTGTAATTTTTCCCGAGGAAATGCACCTTTACTATATGGATAAATGATGATGGCGTCCTCTTGGGTAAAATATTCCGGGGGTAAAATAGTTCCCCATTCGGATCTCTGGGCGGGGACTACTCAGGAGGACGTCGTCATCAGGAGAATCGGAGCGTGGAATGTCAGATCACTTAATCGGGCAGGTAGGTTAGGAAATTTAAAAAGGGAAATGGATAGATTAAAGTTGGATATAGTGGGAATTAGTGAAGTTCGGTGGCAGGAGGAACAAGACTTTTGGTCAGGTGAATACAGGGTTATAAATACAAAATCAAATAGAGGTGATGCAGGAGTAGGTTTAATAATGAATAAAGCAATAGGAATGCGGGTAAGCTACTACAAACAGCACACCGAACGCATTGTTGTGGCCAAGATAGACACGAAGCCCACGCCTACTACAGTAGTATAAGTTCATATGCGTACTAGCTCTGCAGATGACGAAGAAATTGAAGAAATGTATGATGAGATAAAAGAAATTATTCAGATAGTGAAGGGAGACGAAAATTTAGTAGTCATGGGTGACTGGAATTCGATATTAGGAAAAGGAAGAGAAGGAAACGTAGTAGGTGAATATGGATTGGGGTTAAGAAATGAAAGAGGAAGCCGCGTGGTGGAATTTTCCACAGAGCACAATTTAATCATAGCTAACACTTGGTTCAAGAATCATAAAAGAAGGTTGTATACATGGAAGAAGCCTGGAGATAGTGACAGGTTTCAGACAGATTATATAATTGTAAGACAGAGGTTTAGGAACCAGGTTTCAAATTAAAAGACATTTCCAGGGGCAGATGTGGACTCTGACCACAATCTATTGGTTGTGAACTGCAGATTAAAACTGAAGAATCTGCAAAAAAGTGGGAATCTAAGGAGAAAATATAAAATGCAGTAAATGAAACAGGCAAAAAGGAATACAAACGTCTCAAAAATGAGATCGACAGGAAGTGTAAAATGGCTAAGCAGGCATGGCTAGAGGACAAATGTAAGGATGTAGAGGCTTATCTCACTAGGGGTAAGATAGATATTGCTTACAGGAAAATTGAAAAGGCCTTTGGAGAAAAGAGAAGCACTTGTATGAACATCAAGAGCTCAGATGGAAACCCAGTTCTAAGCAAAGAAGGGAAAGCAGAAAGGTGGAAGGGCTATATAGAAGGTCTATACAAGGGCGAAGTACTTGAGGGCAATGTTATAGATACGGAAGAGGATGTAGATGAAGATGAAATGGGAGATATCATACTCCGTGAAGAGTAATGCGAATTCTTTACAGACGAATGGAAAAACTGGTAGAAGCCGTCCTCGGCGAAGATCAGTATGGATTCCGTAGAAATATGGGAACACGTGAGGCAATACTGACCCTACGACTTATTTTAGAAGCTAGATTAAGAAAAGGCAAACCTACGTTTCTAGCATTTGTAGACTTAAAGAAAGCTTTTGACAATGTTGACTGGAATACTCTCTTTCAAATCCTGAAGGTGGCAGGTGTAAAATACAGGGAGTGAAAGGCTATTTAAAATTTGTACAGGAACCAGATGGCAGTTTTAAGAGTCGAGGGACATGAAAGGGAAGCAGTGGTTGGGAAGGGAATGAGACAGGGTTGTAGCCGCTCCCCAATGCTATTCAATCTGTGTATTGAGCAAGCAGTAAAAGAATCAAAAGAAAAATTCGGAGTAGGTATTAAAATCCATGGAGAAGAAATAAAAACTTTAAGGTTCGCCGATGGCATTGTAATTCTGTCAGATACAGCAAAGGACGTGAAAGAGCAGTTGAACGGAATGGACAGTGTTTTGAAAGGAGGGTGTAAGATGAACATCAACAAAAGCCATGTATAGAAGTGAAATATGGACGATAAGTAGTCTGGGCAAGAAGCGAATAGAAGCTTTCGAAATGTGGTGCTACAGAAGAATGCTGAAGATTAGATGGATAGATCACAGAACTAATGAGGAGGTACAGAATAGAATTTGGGAGAAGAGGAGTTTGTGGCACAACTTGACTAGCAGAAGGGATCGGTTGGTAGGTCATGTCATGGTCATCAGTCCCCTAGAACTTAGAACTACTTAAACCTAACTAACGTAAGGACATCACACAACGCCCAGTCATCACGAGGCAGAGAAAATCCCTGACCCTGCCGGGAATCGAACCCGACGGTAGGACATGTTCTGAGGCATAAAGGGATCACCAATTTAGTATTGGAGGGCAGAGTGGAGGGTAAAAATCGTAGAGGGAGACCAAGAGATGAATACACCAAGCAGATTCAGAAGGATGTAGGCTGCAGTACGTACTGGGAGATGAAGAAGCGTGCACAGGATAGAGTAGCATGGAGAGCTGCATCAAACCAGTCTCAGGACTGAGGACCATAACAACAACAATGATGTCTCAGTGTATGTCCTATCAACAGATCCCTTCTTCTAATTAGGTTGTGCCACCAGTATCTGTTCTCTCCATTTCTATTCGTACTTCCTCATTGATTATGTGTTGTGGAACAGTGTGGCTCTGTGCGAGCGATGTGCGGTAGGAGAAGTAAAGTTTGCTAAGAAATTCCCGGACGTCACTCGCACTGAAAATGTACCTAAGGGCCACTTTAAAACTGAGTTTGAGGAAGATTAAAAGGGGAGAATATAAGCAGTATGTCAACGTCGGCCTCGACTGTTCTGTCCGCGCAATGACACGTCAGACAGTAAAATATACTTGGCGCATAGAAAGTAAATGATTAAGCAAACACAAATTTAGAGTAATTGACACTATATTTACGAACTTGGACTTAACGTACATATAACATGTTAACACTTACGTCAATAACAATGACAGAACTTGAGTGGTTTGAAAAGTTTACAAATCACGTAGAAATGTCCATTCATTAACCAATCTGCGATTTTCACATATGCTAGTCCCACATGCAACAAAATGACAGTATTTATCTGTAGGATTTAACAAATGACAAGTCTAATAATGACCCCTATGTAATGGTGCGTCCGTATTATACAGGAGATAAAAAGAGACTGATATCGTCCAGCAGTGGACGATGGGTGCGCGCTTGTTTTTTTTTTTAGTATTCAACTGTCTTCAGAGTCTGTCTTTAATATCGATGTTTTTAGATGCGCGCTGAATTTGTCTATAGTTTCTTAGGCGCGTCAGTGGTGCTGGATTCATTGGTCCCTGTATATCGTCAAAATACAACATTACAATGCGTAGTTATATATTATACATTGGCAAATAAATGGCTCTTGGACTCTTTCATACTCAGATCAGTGTTTTGTATGACGAGATGTGGCAGTGTGAAAATGCATCTCATCGCCTCCCATGTGGAGAATGTACATAATTCCAGTGATGTTGTAGTTGCACACAGTACATCCAATCATCTAAATTGTCAAAATCACACTCTTAAATTAATTAACATTGCATATATATCATAATATCCACAATATTTATCAAATAAGTGCATAGAAGTGTTCATGCCTTGAACTTAAAGTCCATTGTTTTCGCACTATTATGCTTCAGTTCATTGTGGTCGGTGCCACACTTATTTGTGTTCCTCTGTCTATGCACAGGCGGTGACCTTCACTCTTGAAAAGTAACTGTACAACACTTTGATCTAGCTTCCATATTATTTAATAAATTCAGTCCTGCTGAAAAGAGAGAAACTTATAACCTAACATTAAAATCAAAGGTAGATTGCTTATACACTAATCATTGTCTGTACATTTGTACGATGTTTTAGTTTGTTCAGGGGTTTTGTCTCTTCTGTAGAGTTTTTTTGTGTGAACTGCGCGGTATTTACTTATCGCTTAAATTTACACTAATAAATTTGCATGTTGCACACGAACACAAAACACTTTGACGTTCAACGCCGTGGGTTGACGATGGTAGTTTGTGGTCTTGTCTCACCGCATCTTGACTTGGTTATGTAGTGGTTAATACAAAAGAAGAAAAAGAAGAGAAGAAAAGAAAAAAAAAAGGTTGAAAATTGAACGACCCTGTATGCCTTGCGGCAAACGGGACAGGGCATCGGCTACTACGCTTGATTTACCATTAATGTAAGTAATTTCGAAGCTGTATTCTTGAAGTGAAAGGCACCACCGGGTGAGTCATGAATGAAGCAATTTGTATGATAGCAAGAAAGATTGGTTGGTTTGTGGGATTAAAGGGACCAGACTGCTACGGTCATCGGTCCCTTTTTCCAAATACTAAAAAACACCCACAGAGAATAAAAACGATTAACAGAATAGATCACAGACGACACAGAACAAAAGAAACTTAGACAAAGACCGGACAAGACGAACTAAAATCACACAGAGTGTGACGGTGGTTGGCCGATCATAGAAATAAAAAAGGAAATGCCAACCACCGAGAAACACATTAAAAACTCAGACTAAAATCGTAGGCCAAAGCCCAGAATCAAGACAAATGGACATAACAAACGCTCAGATTAAACGGTAAAAACCCCCTGCCCGAATAAAACGTAAAACTAGGCCAGCCATAGCTGGGTCACCAGTTAAAAGGGCAGGGAGCGTATCAGGCAGCGCAAATATCTGCCTGACAACAACTAAAAGGGGGCAGACCAACAAAATGTGGGCCACTGTCAAAGTAGCAAGAAAGAAAGGGCTTGATGGTCTGTGTATATGCGAGTATGTTTACCCCAAAGAAAGAAGCGAAACGTATGGAATGCCCAAATAATGGCAAGAGCCTCCTGCTCCCGCACAGAGTACGACTTCTCGCACTCCGTGAGCGTGCGGCTCGCAAAACTCATCGGTTTGACGATTGTCTGGCGTTACTAGGCAATCTGCCCTGTCACGGTCGCCAGTTGTAGTGGTTAATACAAAAGAAGAAAAAGAAGAGAAGAAAATAAAAGGTTGAAAATGTGGGAAGAAATGGTGATTGAAAAGGGGTTTTAAAATCGTAAATGACCGTGAGAAAGGGAAAGAATGAAATGCAAATCGGACTTCGTATTAGAGAAAAAGCTATCAGACTTCGTGATTCGGAAAAGCTATTGTTGGGTTGGCCCTTGTGGCGTTTTTGAGCAAAAGTTCAACCAATTTCCACTACAAAAATTATTGCAAAAGAACAGAGAATAACAAAATGTAACTGACAGGGGGAAATGGTGTAAATAAGAGTTCATCCTTTACCATGTTAACACGTCTTCTTTCGTGCGGCTTCCAGGTCTTCAAGAATCTCCTACTTCATTTCTGCGTAAAAAGTCTGCTCCGAAATTTTGCAATCGTCCAGGAATCCCTAATTTATACCAATTAAAATCATCTTGATACTGCATGCAATTTAATTTACTTTGCTACTTCCATCCTCCGAATTTCATAACTTCCTCAATATGTCTACACATTAAAATCAGATCAAGACTAGCTAATAAGTTTTTTACGTCTGCATTAAGCTTCCACTCTCGAGAGACAATAGACGGATAGAAAACACAAAAAGAGTTACAATTTTGGTATTTTCTCTGCCGTCGAGCGCTCATACCGCTGCGACGGTATAATTTATGTCTGAGGGAACGAGTGTAGCGCGGCGAAATTCAAAGTCCCGCTACAGTAACGTGGGCAAGACTAGGACGCTGAGAAGCTGGAGTCTCATTATGTTAATTGTTCATCCATGTAGATAAATGTCCGTGACTTCTGTTCCTTTTGGTGCCTATTTTCTATCATGAAACAATAAAAAAATCGTGGTTTAGGTTATGCTTAACACTAATAGGGCAAGGGATAAGGATGTGAACATCAGATTTACAAACGTAGCGTGAGTACTCGCTTACTTCATTTATACATTGTTCAGTAATACCATACTTCCGCTCCGAAATCACTATACCAGCCGACCGTTGTGGCCGAGCGGTTCTAGGTGCTTCAGAGCGGAGCAGCCTGAATTCTGCCTCGGCATGGATGAGGTTAGTTAGGTTTAAACGGTTCTAAGTCTAGGGGACTGATGACCTCAGATGTTAAGTCCCATAATACTCAGAGCCATTTTTTTGACCGTACCACTGTTACGAAATAAATCTCGGGTGCATCAGCGCACCTGATGATGGCAACGTGGTGGATTGCCGAAATATTGTGTCCTATGCACACTCATACGAGGGTGTTCACCAGAGATTTATTTCGTCATAAAATACGAGTGGAGAAATAGAAGAACCATATACCACTGTTCGTGTTTAGTGTACACTTGGTACTTGACATAAGTCTTTAGTTCGGATGCATTTATTGTTATATTGGTCTCTATATTCGGGGAAATGTCCCTGTATATATTTTGAATTGCCACTGTTAAGGTCAATGAACTAGCATTCTCAGAGGGGTATATCTTTAAATGTGGAAACTTTCATTTTGAATAGGCGTGGTCGCATTAACCCGTCTTCCTGCGCTCTGTAGTATTCGCTTTGCGCGGTGTTCCGCAAATATTTAAGCTGGGCGTGTCAAGGGACAAATGACTGATAAATTCTGTGAATGTTTCTGTCAGGGTCACGTCGTACATTGCCTTGTTTTCCTTCTTATCGCTCAGTCCGCGTGGTTCATTATCTCACTTGCCGCTCGAGTTTCTTTTATCATCCGCACGTCTATATCTGTCTTTACATGCGGTGGTTAGGAATAATTGTTCTCACACTATCGTGTCGCGCCGTCTGTTCCTTCGTCTTACATCCTACAAAATTCATCATGTAGAATGTCTGAAGTCGGCTCAACGGCTACGTCCTTTCTTTGTATTCAAATAAAACCTCAATATAAATCGTCATCCACGGCCAGCAGTAGCGTAGGACTTCATCTTCTTAATAACAAACTTAAAACTAATTCCATAATGTCCTGTAAATGTGGTCGGCGACTTTCCTTAGTTATTTTCTTTTCTTCTTTCCTGTTTTCTGTGCGGCAGTGTCTTGACTCTTGGATTCATTCTTCTTCTTGTCTTTCAGCGGTCTTTTTGTAGATATGATCGGCAAACACTTCCTCAATGGTCGTTATTATTTTCTTGGCTCGAAGCATACTTCTTAATGTACTAATGGTGGTATAGACCCTTTATTCTTCCAGACAGGGGATCGAATATGAGATAGTAACCATTGTGTCGTTTGGGCAAAATTATGTACGTACCCCCGTACAAGTACCTCCACTTTTTATTTAGACGGTACAGTAATGAAGGTTTGCAATGCGTCCTCACTAGTACTTTTTGATTAAGTTTGTAGTCTACCACTTCCCGTTCTTCTTGTCGTGTGCTCTCTTTCTGATATTCGCATGGACAGTATGTGAAATCATAGCCTGTTTTACATCGAGTTCTTCTTCATCGCTCTGAAGTTTAGGTATAGGATCGATCCACTCGTTGCGTTCCCTTTGATTCGACAGTAGTTCTGGTGGCGTGTAACCAGTTGACATGTGGGGCCGGTTGTTGACTATCTGCTACAACGGGGTTACAAATTCCACCCATTTTGTTTGGCGTGTCGAAATTTATGTGCGGATGAATCGGTTGAATTCCTTAAATACGCGTTCTGTCAAATTTGACTGTGGTCTGAATTTCGAAATCAAAATTTTCTTGATGTTGTTCCTTGCGAGAAAACCTCTCCATTGTTTGCCGATAAAGTTCGAGGCATTTTCTGGAAGTATGGCCTCCGGTTTGCCGAAACGTGGGAAGTAATCCTGCTGTATTCTTCTTATAATCGGCTGCGCGTCTGACGATTTCGTCGCGTACGTATACGTTTTGTAAACAGATCTAGAAGTGCCACAAGCTATTTCGCACCTATTCTTACTGTCGGGAGTGGTCCTTCGAGATCTATACTTATTACGTGCCCTGGTTTCTGGGTTAATGTGGGGTTTAATGGAAAACCATTAGACAGATTAAATGGCTTGGCTTTCTGGCATTCTAGACAACTTTTTAGGAGTTTGTGTACCCTTTTTCCATGCATATTACTAACGTAGCAATACATCGATATTTTCTTCTTGCATTTTATAGGATCGAAGTGTCCCCAAGACAGGTGGGTATACCATAACAAATGTTCCACATTGGCATGGGGTATGCACACGCATCTTCTTCCGGTTTCTGTTGTCCGATGAACTAATACTCCTTCAAGTAATTTGTAAAATTTCGCTAACCGGTGTTGAGGTTCAAATGGTTCAAATGGCTCTGAGCACTATGGGACTTAACATCTGAGGTCATTAGTCCCCTAGAACTTAGAACTACTTAAACCTAACCAACCTAAGGACATCACACACATCCATGCCCGAGGCAGGATTCGAACCTGCGACCGTAGCGGTCACGCGGTTCCAGACTGAAGCGCCTAGAACCGCTCGGCTACTACAGCCGGCTAACCGATGTTGAGGATTTATCTTAAGTATTCTCTTTAGTTTATTCCATTTTCGATCGGCGTCATGCAGGGTCTTCATTTGTCTGCACAGCTGTAGGTAGTAGTCTCAGTGAATCGGGTCTTCCATTAACAATATCTGTCTGTTCCGTAATTTTCCCTCAAATTCACAGTTTTCGGGCATTCCCTCCGGCATGCGTGATAGGACATGGACTATGACGTTGTCGGAATAAACTTTTATTTTTCGACCATAAATATAATAATTGAATCTCCGAAACGCCTATACGGCGGTTAAACCTTCCAATTTCGTTACTCAGTAGTTTCGCTCACACTCCGTCAATACGCGACTCGCGAAACTGATAATTCTGATTTTCTTCTCTCCGTTTACTTATTCTTCTTGGAAGAGACAAGCGCCGACACCCTGAAAGGAAGCGTCGAAAGATATACAGAAGTCTTCATCTAAATTTGGATGGTTCAAGATATCACTAGGGAGTAATGCTTCTTTTATCTCCTCGAAAACTCGTTTACACTCTTCCGTCCAATTCCACGGAACGTTCTTTTTCAACATGTTGTGTAATGACGGGTGGTTAGGGCATTGTCCGGATAGAAAACGCCGAAAGAATGACACCATGCCAATGAACCCTTTAAGCTGACGTTTCGTGGTGGGCGTAGGAAAGTTTTCTATAGCTGAAAGTTTCTTGGGATCCGGTCTAATTCCTTCGGAAGATAACACATGGCCTAAGAATTTGATGTCTTGTTTACCGAATTTTGACTTACGGGGGTTGGCAGTAACTCCGTTGTCCGTGAACCTTCTGAACACTTTCTCGATCAGCTGGATGTGGTTTTCCCATGAAGTGGTGGCAATTAGCAAGTCATCGGCGTACTCCGTACTACGTCTAAAATTTCTGGTCCCAGAACGTAATCCAAAGCCGCAATAAATATTCTAGAACTGACATTCAAACCAAACGGAACTACTTTGAACTGATACGACCGGTCGGCGAAAATAAATGCTGTATACTTCCTCGATTGTTGTGACAGCCAGACCTGACAGTAGCTACGTCTTGGGTCAAAACTAGACAGATACCTTACACCTCTAAATTTCTGGTATTGCTCTTCGAGCGGTTGAGGCCTCCTGCAAACCGGTGAAATTATTTTACTAATGTTGCTAGCGTCCAGTACCAACCTTACACTGACATCTTCCTTCATAACAGGAACTAAGGGGCTGCAATAGGGTGAATCAGAGTTTTCGATAATGTTACACTTGATCATTTATCTTATCCCGTCTCTAACGACTGCCTTCTTGGATTGCCAAACCGCATAGGTGGTTCAAATGGTGCAAACGGCTCTGAGCACTATGAGACTTAACATCTGAGGTCATCGGTCCCCTAGAACTACTTAAACCTAACTAACCTAAGGACAGCACACACATCCATGCCCAAGGCAGGATTCGAACCTGCGACTGTAGTGGTCGCGCGGTTCCAGACTGAAGCGCCTAGAACCGCTCGGCCACACTGGCAGGCGCTCAGGTGGTCTTGCAGTACGTGCCTTGGGGAATGATCATGTCGAAGCCTCTTATTATCGCTGGCTTGGTAGAAAATACGGGCGAATATCTCATTAAAAGATGGAGTAAATCCTGCTGCTGGGCGTCTATTAGTTCAAGCGATTCCATGGTTTTGCGAATTATTTCTTCTTGAGCCGGTATTTGCTCGTATTCGATCAGCAACGTGTTAGCTGAAATGCAACAGGTGATCGCTGCGTGCTTTACCCCTCCGGTACAGTCGGTGCATCAAAACATGGCATTGTCCATCCGCTATTCTTATCTTGTCACGCGTAAGTTGAACCGTAATTGCTATCACGTTGACTGTCAGCTTGTATGTACCGTTATAGGCTGGTTCTGAGCACTATGGGACTTAACATCTATGTTCATCAGTCCCCTAGAACTTAGAACTACTTAAACATAACTAACCTAAGGACAGCACACAACACCCAGTCATGACGAGGCAGAGAAAATCCCTGACACCGCCGGAAATCGAACCCGGGTACCCGTGTACCGTTATAAATACCAATTACTGCTCTTGTCTTGCGGAGAAACTCCACACCGAGTATGCAAGGAATGGATAGATTTTTCACGACTAAGCACACACACGCAATTGTCACTGATTCTGTTCGGACTGGTTTACTCTTTGAATCATGGAACCGACAGCACCCGTGACTGTACAGCCTTGAACAGGTAAAGTGGGTACTTTGATTATGGCAGATACTTTTCTGAAAACACACAACGACATTGCAGTCACGTTCGTACCTGTGTCTATAATTGTTATGATGGGTAAATGAGCGATATATAGATCAGCGCAGAAGCTTGTACTCGGTCTTGCCATACGTCTTCTGTTGGTTTAGTCACCTTTTCTCCGATTAATTGTTCACATATACCTGAGTTCTGTGCATGAGATTTATTGACTCCGACATGAAGCCGCCCCCTGCGCATTCCGCAGCCAACCCACGGAGGCCTGGACCTGCTTCCAGTTCTCCGCTTTCCTTTGTGCTGAGCTGCTACCGTTTGACGTAGCGCTCCTGCTATTGTCTTCAGTTATCGTCACGGTAGAGCTTGGATACCATGTTACCGTTGGCACGAATTCCGGTTGGTTGCAAAAATTGTAGTTCGGCGGCGGCCTGACTTGGGTGTAGAATATGGTCGGACTGTATGTTCCACGCAGCTTCTGATTTTGTTTAAACTGCTGCTGATATTTTGCATTCGTTGCTTCTGTGGTGGTGCATTTTGTTGGTATTGCATGACTTGGTTCTGCTGCTGAAAACTGTTATGATTTCGCGACCCATTTTGGTAGCTTTCATTGTTTTGTTCACCGTATCGGCTCCCACCGTAGTTCTTACGTTGGTAACCATTGCCGTATCTACTTCGTTTGTAGCCATTGCCATGGTTTTTCGGATTGTCGTTACAAATGGGGTAGAGTCTGTAATTATTGTTACGTCTGTTCCGCTGGTTGCCCTTCCCATAGTTGCCATTGTTCTTCCCGTCACTTGACTGCCAGTTAGCGTTCACCTGTTGGCTGCCGTGTATTTCGGCGGTCGGTGCGCGTGGCGTCTGATATCCGTAGTTGTGGTTGTCCTGAACACGCGCGTCTTTATAGATGAGGTCTAAACTGTCCAACACGGATAAGAACATCTCCTGGTCGTCATCCGGAACGTTTACTAATTTTTCCCATATCGATATAGGCAATTTCGACTTGAGAATCGTCATTACATCTTTAGTGGTGATTGGTGTATCCCAAGGGCGAATCTTCCTCAAGTACTTCTCAGAATACCTCCTTAGACTCACAAATTTGGCATGAAAAGCTTCAGCATTACTCACTTCTTTCTGAAGTCTCTGCCGTACTCCTGAGCTCCAAAACTAATGCAAAAATTGGTGTTCGAATTCGGCATAGGTATGATATCTATCGACCATCTCTGTTCCCCATAACGCATTTTCTCCTTGAATGAATCCGATAACAAACTGTATGCTTTGGCTGTGTGACCCACTTTCTGGAACAAGCCAGAAAATCCTTTTAAAAATACGAGATGGTGAATGTTTCTTTTCTCTGGTATGAATATTTGAAAGACTCTATGCTTCAATACGCTCTCTTCTTTCAATAGATTCCCGAAGCGATACTTGAGCTATTTGTTCCGGCTGTAAAGGTCGGTAGTCCTGCTTCAGTACTGATCGTGCGGAAGTTTGTTGCTGGCGGTCGAAATATTCCGTCGAGTTGTTTACGGTTGGTAATTCGCTTTTGGTTTCCCCATGCGCGTCATTGTTTTGGAGGTCATTTAAGCGGTGTAGCATTGTCTCAATTTGACCCTCAAGTTTGCGTTTCCACTCTTGTAAATCTCTCATCAAGACACGTCGAATGTGTCTTAACTCGCTACAGACTGCGTCTCCTGAACTTCCGAGAGCAGCTAAGACTTATAAGGTGGCTGGTTTTACGGTGTCTTTGAGCTCGGTCGTTACTTTGTCGGAAATTTCTCTGTCTTTGGTCTCCACCCAATCTTCGTATCTGTTATTCAGTTCCGTGGTGTACGTGTCTAAGCCATGCTTTATTTTACTTTCAATTATTCAACTTAGACATGTCATCTGACAATTCTATCATTTTATCGCCTATTTTCTTGATATTATCTTCAAGCTGGTTGACCTTTCCTGACACTTCCTCGTAGTTTTTCAGCGTCTTCGCCACCTCAGACTGGCAAGCGGTTACTTGAAGCTGAAGTTGCTTGGCGATTGATTTCATGCCATTTTCCAACTTCACAATTTGATCTGCCACCGTGGAAATCTTACTATCTATTTTTGCACGTAAGTCGGTTTTAATCGCATCTACTTCACCTTTGAGACCTTCTTTTAGTTCGTCCTTTACCGAATCTATCTTGTTTTTGACTGTTCCAAATTTGTTTCTTATAATACCCTTTACTGAGTCAATTTCTTCCCTTACTGTAACCATTTGTAATCCGAGTTTACCAGTAACCGATTTTAATTGGGCCTTCAAATTACTATTCATTGAGTCAAGTTTAGTCCGTACATTTGCCTTTAAGTTACCTCCCATAGAATCAAATTCAGTTTCCATGTCCGATTTTAAGTTGGAGAACAACAAGGCTGGTTCCTCACCCCTATCCTTCTCTTTGCGTTGCCTTTCCTTCTCATCACGTTCCCGTTTTTCTCTCTGGCACATTTCAGTACACATGTCAAGTTTATCCGATTGACTCATCTGTGATGTTTGTCCGAATCTTAGCTCACGCTCCTTGTCCTCAATATTTAACAGGCCTTGCCGAGATTCCAGGCGATTAGAAAGTACACGCGAGCGGACGTGGTATGCACCCGCGTTTGTTTCGGGAAGTTCATCTGCGGAATTATCCACTCGCTTTTCTTCTGCCATGTTTGCAACCAAAGATTTCGCGATAGACCAATTGGTAATATTTTTAGATACACTACTGTACTGCTCACACGGGGTATCTATCTCTGAGTTACCTAAACAGTCAATTGTCACTGGCGGCAATGAAAACTGAATAGCGCGACACAAAAGAGACGATTTGGATTCAACTAAATGTAAACAATTGAAGACAACGGTGCCGTCCCCCACCAACGCTATATTTCCACATCTTGGATTTGAATGACAAGAATGACAACAAGTGAACATATACAGACAACTACAAACAATAAAAATTTTGTAATTCAACAAAATTGACTTCAAAAATTTCAAAGAAAGTTTTTAAGATAACTAATCTGAATAAATTTTCGAAATGAAGCGGGGTTTGGCGGGAAAGCTGGATTTTAAATGAGTGCAGCACTTGAATGTCAGAAAATGCACTACCGAAGCAGGGTTTTCCCAAACCCAAAGGATTCTACTCACTTTGCGTTGTCTTGAAACAGCGACTTGCAACTGCAATTACGGGCTCCAATTGTATTTTACGGTTGTGTTGGTAGTGACCAGAATATGATCCACATCCGTCCTTTCCAGAAAAGTTCCGTCCCTGGTCCCACATGATATTAAAAACAAGAGGATCAGCTATGATTTTGATTCTTGTCGCTGTTCGGGCGCCACATTTGGCCAACGCAATTCCGTCTCACCCGTAGAAATGTGCGTGGAGGTTAGTATATAATACACTCGAGCTATAAGTTGTAAAATTGTAATATCTGTAAACTGAAACAATTGCTGCTATCGCTGTAAAGTCGAGTGATAATGTTTAAAATAAATAATAATCAACTGCCATCAATCTTTAACATACCTTAAAAATCTCAAAGAAGTCAAGTTAAAGGAATTCATTTAAAATAAAAGCTATAGAATGCAGGGCCCCACACATCAGCGTGTGAGCCCTCCAGCCCCTTGCCTAGTATCGTACGGAAAGGACACGCTCTCTAGGTAGCGCTCTCAAGCTCCCCTCCCCAGTTATCCGTTGCGCAATTTTCATTCAGGGCTTGACATCAACTTTCATCTGGCGTTCCTAAGCAAGGAGGTAAGACGGTAAACTTTCAACATCATTACAATGCATAGTTAAATATTATACATTGGCAAATAAATGACTCTTGGGCTCTTTCATTACTCAAATCAGTGTTTTGTGTGATGAGATGTGGTGGTGTGGACATACATCTCACACCACAAGCTTCTATGCTCTTCTTGTCTAAACTCTTTATCGCCCGCGTTTCACTTCCATACATCGCTACACTCCATACAAATACTTTCAGAAAAGCTGCCCTTACACTTAAATCAATACTAGTTGTTAACAAATTTCTTTTCTTCAGAAATGCTCTTCTGGCCATTTCCAGTCTACATTTTATATCATCTCCATTTCGACCATCATCAGTTGTTTTGCTGCGCAAATAGCAAACCGCATCGACTACTTTAAGTGGCTCATTTCGGAATCTAATTTCCTCAGCATCACCTGATTTAATTCGACTAAATTCCATTACCCTCGTTTCGCGTTTGTGACTTTCATCTCATATCATTCTTTCGAGGCACAGTCCATTCTGTTCTATTGCTCTTCCTACTCCTTTGCTTCGTCTGACAGAATTACAGCGTCATAGGTAAGTCTCAAAGTTTTTATTTCTCCTTTCTTGACGTTATTTGCTCATACAAATTTCTCTTTGTTTTCATTTATTGATTGCTCAAAAACAGAGATTGAATAAAATCGGGTATAGGCTACAAACCTGTCTCACTCCCTTCTCAATCCCTGCTTCCCATTTGAGCAAGGGTAGAAAATGTTTCAAGGACACTATTTTCCAACAAGTAAGCTGATCGAGGAACCTCTTGTAGAAGTTAGTATTACTCCACAGTTAATAATTGTTCACTTGTAATAATCATTCGGTGTCTGCCTTAATATGTAAGTGTTGTTGTGGGCCACTTGTTGCAAAAACGCTTATTATCCTTCTGTGTTGTTCAAGCAAAACTTCTGTTACATTGCTTGATAAATTGTGCTACTGCTTAGTGTCTTATTTCCAAAACATAATTTCAGTACCAAGTAAAGTCAATCCCAATAGTTAGTTCCCTTTATGAACCGTGCTCGCTCTTGATACCACTTTTCCTAATTAGGCTGGCGACCGTTTCCTTGCGTGTAATTATTATTAATAGAACCGGGATTCTAGTCTCGTTTATTCTGTTATTGCCTCCTTTCAATAGGAATGCTTAAACGAAAATAGTCCCATACCTTGACCATTAGACACAGTCACGGTCAGATTAAAATCCTTTATCAGGAGGAACATTAGGGTATATTACTAATTGAGAAAGAACCGGTCGTGTTATGAACCTTAGGTTGCCTCTATAATCGCGTATAGAAATTTCTGACGTTTTCGTCACTGGCGAACCAGTGCATAAGCAGGTGTGGCGATTCGTGCAAGGCGACGGTTCCACCTTGCTTAAAATGCTCTGGTCAGCGCTCAGTTTCAGATAGACGATGTGTGGTATATCTCCATCAACAAGAGCTACAACGTACAAGGGCCTACGCCACGTCGGGAAGGGTAACTGGTAGCTCACAGTACACACTCTCAGATCGTGTACGACAGCCTCCCATTCCACTAATATGCTCGGATATCCCGCCACTAACTCCAAGGTTTGCGGCATAACCGCCCATCGCTAAACAAAACTTCCACAAGACCGTCACCACCGCGACTGGCATCCCAGTTGGAAAGAGACAGCCACCTGCCACTTTACAAATGCGGCCCATACGACAATTCTTAGACCACATATGTGTATGGAGATAAACAGCGATTAATTTACTTATAATCAATTATTCAAAATGACAGTCACAATCGCATTATTTATTTTGCCGCCAACTGGTTTCAACTCGCGTTGGGGTCATCTTCAGGGCAATTTACACCATTTGGTCGCTTGCCGCCAACCGGGTCGAAACCGGTTGGCGACAAAATAAATAATGCGATTGTGACTATCATTTTGAATAATTGACTCTATGACAACGATTAACGCCCCTCCCAACTCCTAGCGGCTATGGCAGGATTTAGGGTACAACAATGGAATGCGCTATCTGCGTTCACCAACGAGCATGTACTCACACAAGACCTTTGGACGTGGAAAACAGCACTGGCAACCATCTCTGATACAGGTTCTCAACCTGACACCGCAGCCCCCTTTGGGGATATCAGGTATACTGAAAAGACAGAGAGGGAGACCGAGAAGGAGCTGCGCTCTTCATCAGTGGTGTACTGTGCCACACACCAGTACTGATGTTCCACGACGCTATCGCAGCTTTCAAGCGGTAGCGGTCAGGTTCTCGTCACCAGTTGGTGGAATCACCATTGTGACTGTCGGCTGTGGTATATTTCCACCGACGAGTCATATGCATTGCACAGCAGCTGGAACCTCCTTTCCTACTCTGTGACGATTTTAACGAGCGCAACACATTTTGGGCAGGCGTGTTGCATGATAAACTGGGTGCCGAGATTATGAAGATTCTTGAGGAATTCAATCTTGTCGTTCTCAGTGACGATTCGACTACATTACTCCTGTTACTGGGTCAGCGACCCTCAGCCGCCTACCTTGTTTTCTATTCCCTCGTTCCTTGCATGGACTGCTATTTTCATCCTGTGGGATCGAGTCACGACACGCTTCTTGTATCAGTGTTCACACAGATCCCTGTAACGGTCAACAGGTCACGTCTGAAATGGCTCGTCTTGAAGGCGGATTGGTCATGGTACTGTGCAGTAATGGATGCACCATTTCCCTCGTTCCCCAGCGAGAAGTCACCGCATGTAAGGTATATTATCAGATTAGAATGGTGGTTAAAAAAAACAGGAAAAGCTCCCCCAGACGCAATACGGATTTTCTAAGGGTAGAAGTATTTTTGACAACTTCACATCCGGTGCAATGGACACTGAAAAAATCTTGCTCACTTGTGGGTACCTTATGACTTAATTTCTTGATTTTTCAGGAGCTTATGACTGTACTACTGCTGCACCTCGCACTTTTACGAATTATCTATGATTTACTAGCCTGTCGTACCGTTTACATCAGTGACCAGAAAGAAGTGTCATATGGGCCTCGCGTGCTGTCTTGTGGCATTCCACAGGATGCGATACCGAGTCCCTTACCATACACCCTTCATGTCGCCGACCTGAAGACTACTTATCCCCAACGCCAAAGTTCTTCAGTACGTGGATGATATTTGTATCTACACCCATTCACCATGTCACTAACAAGAACAAGTGTTCTGCGAATTCTACATCAATCGCATTTCATTCTCTTCATCGACAACTTCATGGCAACAGATTGGTTACAGTTCTCTGAACATCATCTACGGAAGTGTAAAGTGGTGTGGCGTACCTACGCTAAATTGTGTTAAAAGATAATCATCGTTTTCAACCATGGTCAAGCCAGTCTTTGCAATGTGTACTAATCGTCAGTTCAAGTTCCACGCTAACTAAGGAAAAAAAAAAGGCTAAAAACTGCCCTCTTGCTACATTAACGTTTGATGCGTGTTTCTCAAGACCTGCGTCGTTGGTCCCTGTTTTACTGATTTGAATCTAAGTACACTCAAGTAAGTTGAGTTCCGAAGATAAGCTGCTGCCGCAAATACTGGAACACATTCCACTGAAAACAAGGCAATCAGTGTGGCACCAACACGACGGATGTCCCTCCCATTCTGGACGCACTCTGAAGAGCCAAAGAGACTGGTACACGTGGCCGTTATCGTGTAGGCCCCCCATGAGCACACAGAAGTGCCACGAGACGACATATCAGGGACGCGAATGATGTCTGAAGTAGTGCTGGAGGGAACAGACACCATGAAACCTGCAGGGCTGTCCATACGAGAGGGTGGAGATTTCTTCTGAACAGCACGTTGCAAGGAATCTCACATATGCTCTATAATGTTCATGTCTGGGGAGTTTGGTGGCCAGCGGAAGTGTTTCAACTTAGAAGAGTGTTCCTGGAGGCACTCTCTAGCAATTATGGACGTGTGGGGTGTCGCATTGACCTACTGGAACTGCCACAGTCCGTCGGATCGCACAATGGTTGTGGATGGACGCAGGTGATTTTACGTACGTGTCACCCGTCAAAGTCGTATCTAGACGTATCGCAGGTCCCATATAACTCCAGCTGACACAGCACACACCATTACAGAGCGTCCACCAGCTTGTACTGTCCCCCACTGACATGCAGGGTCCGTGGACTCACGCGGTTGTACCCGTACCCGTCCGTCCACTCAATACAATTTGAAAAGAGAGTCGTCCGACACGGCAACATGTTTCCGGTCATCAACACTGCAACGTCGGTGTTGACGACCCCAAGAGAGGCGTAAGGTTCGTGTCAGGCAGTCATCAACGGTACACGAGTGGGCCTTCGACTCTAAACCCCCTGTCGATGATGTTTCTTTGAATGGTTCGCACACTGACACTTGTTGATGACCCAGCGTTGATCTGCAGCAACTTGCGGAAGGATTGCACTTCTGTCACGTTGAACGATTCTCTTCAGTCGTCGTTGGTTCCATTCTTGCAGGATCTTTTTTCCGGCCACATCGATGGCTTCGACGTGATGTTTTACCGGATTCCTGATATTCACGGTACACTTGTGAAATGGTCTTAAGGGAAAATCCCCACTTCATCGTTGCCTCGGAGATGCTGTGTCCCATCGCTCGTGCACCGACTATAACACCACGTTCAAACTTACTTAAATCTTGATAACCTGCCATTGTAGCAGCAGTAACCGATCTAACAACTGCGCCAGACACGTGTTGTCTTATATGAGAGCTGCCGATCGCAGTGCCGTGTTCTGCCTGTTTGCATGTCTCTGTATTTGACAGGTTTTTAAGCTCATCAGTGAATAATGACACACGTTCCTAAGAGGATATTTGGAGAGCATCGGAACGGTAGATCAGGAAACAGAGATTTATCCGTGGCGAAAATTAGAGCGAAACGTCTGTGATGAAACACCGACAACTCCCGAAAATATGAAATGCTTAATGACGTGGATCCCCACTGCCGTTAACTCCAGATGAAATTCTACCTGCGGTATTGTTTCTCCAGAATCACTTTATTACGTGTAGTAGCGCTGAAGGCCTGTCTTAGCAGCTTCTCCCTGTATAGAGGAGATATTCCAGTTCATCACGCGTCGACCGACTGTCCATGCGTTCGCCTGCACGGACCACGAAACGCGAAGCTTCCTTTGATCGTTCTGTCGGTTCGCACCAAAAAGGCATATTTTGTTGCGTTTTGCTGCTAATCACGGCAGAATAAAGTTCCTAGAGACTCTCAAACCTCTCTACCAGAAGAGTTTGTCTTGCAAACTCTCCGCACAACTCCTTTGAATAAGCTGGTGGGATTGCTAAAGGTCTGTAAGAAAGAATGTGGTCTGTGGTTACCACACTGATAGGGGAGGAAGAATGGGGAAGATACCTTCAAGTCTGTCGAGAACCAGTAATTTCTGCAACTACGTAGAACTCTATTGCTGTTGTCGCATGTGGTAGCTTAATGTGGCTCGAGTTGTGCAACCTTCGACTATTAGTGGCTGATGTGTTCCATCACGCCAAAACACCTTAAAAATAAGCAGCCGATGCATTCATAAATCTGACAGAATGGCGATTGCAAAGCACTTTCGTAATAAGCATTTGGAGGGACAGAGTATAGGAAAGGTGATGCACATATGTGGTTATCCATCGAACTAGCTTTCCATACCCGAAAACGGCGGTTCAGCTTTACGTAACCTGATTCATGCGCATATTCAACTGCTTCTGTGGCACATATTACAAAAACAATAAGATTCCACACAAGAACTGTGATATGTATATGAATGTTTCTTTATTTGTCCCTCCTTCGATTCTATACTACTCGATCATATGCTATTAAACTTTGCTGATTTGTTATGTGTCAACAAAAGGAGATTTCTGGATTGTATTAAAGTTGTCGAAGGAAAATCTGGAAACTGGAAGTGTCGAGAAAAAAAAAACACGCCAAGAAAAAACGTGAGCAATTAATGAAAAAAATTAAGCAAACATTTTAACAGCAATAACACACAATGGAAATGTAACTGAGAGGCATCTCGGAAGCTGCCTACTTTCAACTGAATGCAAGTGGCGGCAGGCGAAAACGCTATCCGTGCGTGCAGGTACGTCAACATTGAGGCGTTACCATAGACATGTACTCAAATTTTATTGTCGAATAGGTGGTGCACGTGTCCTTTTAACATATTTGTGTGTGTCACATTCTTCAGCGGCAGTTCTTGCGTTTCCGTATGTATGAAGTATGTGAAGTGAGTTGAACACAGATATAGACATTTCTGTTCGTGTGTGACGTAGCAAGTGGTGTTAATTATAAACTTCAAACTACAACTCGGAATAACACAACTGACACAATTTTCTCTTCTTTTGACAAACTAATTGTAATAGTTTCCGCGAAGCAACACTTTTTCTATCAAGCGAACCAGATGATGCAGTCGTTAGCAAATTTTCTTATTCGGGAAGATGAAGATTTCGAATCTGCACATCCAGATTTAAGTTTTCGTGATTACCTTGTCGCTTCTGGAAAATACTGGAGTGGTTCCTTTGAAAGGGAACTGCTGGATTCCTTCCTCCTCATTGAAACATTCCGACCTAGATCTCGACGGGTTTGAGCCCCAATTTCCTCCCTTTCTCCTATAAATCGGTTACGCGCTTTCCGATTCAGACGAGCACTGCATACCGATCTATATCTTGGTGCATTACACTGTGGCGCTAATTATGATTTGAGGCATCACACAGGTGGGGTTATTGTAAAAATTGATAATTAAACTTGTAGTGCCCTCTAAAATGAAACACCAGCAATGCACTCAGCAGGTGGATAAGAGAAATAGACGAAATTACATTCATCACCCTCAACATTATCAACGTTAGTACCAGGTGACTTAAACCTATCAAATATTTGTTTGCAGAAATGGCCACTCGGGTTATTTTAACATACCCACATGCAGCCATTCATGGGATGAAGTAAAACAACTTAGGTGCACTGGAGGGTCATCAACTGAATGCCATAATATTTTCTACGCCTGACTTTATAGAAACATTAGTACACCTCACGTTTCCAAATGACATTACCCGGTGCTACATGTATAATGTGTGAAAATTTTGTCACAATATTCACAGTACAAGGGAAAATATGTCATCTTACAGGAACTCTACTAGCGTAGACAATTATAGATACAAATTATTTCGAATTTACTTCATGGCAAACATCCATGAATATGTTGGTTAACGTTCTCAGTTCAGTATAGGTGCTAAAGGAGAAATTGTCACTGCATTACAAATTTTATTCGATCTACAAACGAATTAAGACTATAGTTCATATCTGGCCTTGAATGAATACCTGCTGATGCTACAAAGTTGTAGCCACCGCGGCCGGCCACAATATAAAGCTAAGAAATTGAGAGAGTACTAAGGAAACAAATAAGGAAATTAGAGCTACGAATTACTATTCACATCGATTGATGGTTCGTGAAAAAGCTGAAAATCAGATCTTGAAATGTCAACAATTGTTCCAGTAATACATTCGATTAAATTTAACCAAATGGCGTTCCAGAGAGTTCCCTTATTTACCTCACTGCACATGAATGAAACGCGCAAGGTACAATGACATTTGTTTCCACAAATGGCCACTCAGGTTATTTTAACATATTCAGATGCAACCATTCATGTGAAGTAAAAGAACTTAGGTTCACTGGAGGGTCATCACCTGAATCTCATATTATTTTCCGCGCGTGACTTTATACAGACATTGAAATTCTGAATAACTTTCATTGCCGATCGTCATGGTTTTGGAGAGACACGCTGCTGCATGTATTCCGTTGAACGGCAAAGTAGAGGAGTATCACACGAATACATTTTGATTTTATTGGCCACAAAATCGAATCCACTTCAAACTCATCAGCAGAAACACAAATACCAGAAGTCGACATTGACCCATATCTAATGGAAGCCTTCAAGAAAAACATGATTTGTAGTCCATATGACTTCTGCAACACCGGTTCTCCTTACATGCCTGTCGGGAAATGCAGGAAAAGTAACGAAAGATGACTGTCGGCGAGATTGCACCTGGCAATGACGGATACCAATTTTGTCGCCGACCATTGACTGAAGATACCAGACAATCGATCACTTTAATAAAACTATGTAACAATGATACTGAAGTAGATAATCATTAGGAGAAACCAAATTCACCGTCTTCCGCGGAAACGTGCAAGTCTCACACCGAGAAGTGGAATTTGGTAAAATGGATCAAGTACATTTGCGAACCAGGCTACAAAAGGAGTGATAGGGCAGTGGAAAGCATATATCAATAAAATCGACCAATTTTAACTGGTACCCTGTAACATAGAAGCTGTATAGTGCATTTTTCTTCTCTTCGAAGCCACGATTGACATAGTTTTTCCTTTGATAGTTCATATTCAAAATGGACAGAGCGTGTGTGTCACATAGAGAAAATGCAGTGCAAGGGGATTGTCACTACCTCGAACTGTGTTACCAGCACTTTTCTCACTGTGCATGGCCATTACTTTTGATAAGACGCAATTTTACTCTCACGTGTCAACATATTACGCATGGAAAATGTTAAATCCAGCCTAGTCGTCAAATATGGGGTTTCTAGAAAACCTGCTTTCTCGGATCGCTAGGCAACACTCAGACAAATCGCATTCGTGAGTGTTATTACAAAAGGAAAAGATAACAAAACTTTGTCAATTACACAGATGTTCGCAAGCAAAGGACGACATGCAAAATAAGCAATGATCTTCAGTATAAACACCGGCCGCTGTGGCCGAGTGGTTCTAGGCGCCTCAGTCCAGAACCGCGCTGCTGCTATGGTCGGAGGTTCGAATCCTTCCTCGGGCATGGATGTGTGCGATGTCCTTAGGTTAGTTAGGTTTAAGTAGTTTTAAGTCAAGGGACTGACCTGAGATGTTAAGTCCCATAGTTCTCAGAGCCATCTGAACCATTTTTATTTCAGTATAAACAATCCTAAGTTGCTGATATACAAGTGCCTAACCTCCAAGCTGCTACAGAAATCGCTGACCTTGAAGCTACAACTTAACTGGGCCGCGACCAGTCGGGCGTGGTGCTTATGTCGTCTTCGCGTAGGGGTCGCCGCTCTGGCGTTGTCATCCTGGAGAAGCTTCGGCCAGCGTGCGATTCTCATAGCCATCTCCTCTCCATCGTTCACGACTGGTATACCGGCGCTTGACTTTACGCTGTAACAGAAAACATCAGCGAACAAGTTGCAACGTCGCCAACAAAGTAGAGCAGTTGCAAGCCGTCCTAATTTGTAGTCGTCCGACGGGTTAGGCCGCTTGTATACTACTCACCCAAACAATGCAGATTGCCTTTGTTTACGATTACTGTTAATCAGCGTAGGTAGGCCGATATCCTTCCAACAACTGAGAAGAGAAAACGATCAGGTAGGCTACGTTCCGCTTATTTAGGAGCCCTTAAGGAATATAATCGCCTTTAAAACGAGGCACAGAATACAGCGGGGCCTCACTGAAACTTTAAGTGATTTTCAACCTTGTGATTAAGAGAACATAAGTGATGACGGCATAAGTGACGATGAAAATACACAACAAGAAATTCGATTCAAGTAATTCATCGTCTGGAGATTTAGTAGAGAGAGTTAGCCGGTTCTCAAGTAGTTCATATTTTTGACGTAAAAATCGATTAAAGTGGTCTACTCATCCACCAGCTAGGTCCAGAGTCAGAAGCCACACCATCATCACTCACCTGCCTGGTCTCATCGATGCAGTTCGTCAAAAACGGAGCATGTCACCAATTCAGTCATGGTAGTTGCTGATATCAGATGAAATGATCGCACGCATTTCCACTCACAATAATCAGAAAATAACAGAATATTCAGATAAGTATTAAAATAATGCTACTTATACTAACCATGTGAGTATTATGGAGATGAAAGCATCCTTTGGGTTGTTACTATTATCAAGTGTATTGGAATCTGGCCATGAAGACATACAGAGTTTATGTGCAACTGATGTAACAAGCCGAGATATATTCAGAATAACGATGTCAGTAAAGCGATTTATGTTCCTGTTATCTGCTTTGAGATTTCAATATGTGAATTTCAGGGAAGAAAGAAGAACTAATGAACGCGCTACTCTCACTCTGAAATATTTGGAGATTCCATTCTGAACTGTCAAAAAAAAAAAAATAATAATAATAATAATAGCTGCTCAGAATATTTGACGGTTGATGAACTGCTTCGCCGTTTTAGAGGGAAATGTTTTTTCAAGCTTTATATGAACTCAAAGTCTGCTAAATATGGCAGCAAGAGTAAGTGCCTTTGCGACGCTAAAATACACTGTCTATACAATGCTTTTATCTATACAGGCAAAGCAATTACTTATAAAACAAGCTAACTTTCAGTTCCAATAGAGAATGTACTGCAGTTTGCAGAACCTTTATTTCGAACAAATAGAAATATGATTGCCGATAATGGGTTTCCTCCTGTGGAGCTTGTTGACAAACTGATTGAAAATGGCTTGACCTTCATTGGAACGATGAACAAAATTAAAAGGGAAATACCACCAGAACGTTTAGCCAATAAACAACAGGTAGAATGATCTACGTTATTTGGTTTCATGAAGGATAAAACGTTGACAACTTTTGTCCAGAAAGAGGATCGAAGCGCAGTGGAGATCTCATCAATGCACCATGAGAATTCAGTCAATGAAAATAGTGGAAAACCTGAGATAATTGAATTTTACAACAGAATGAAAGGTGGTGTTGATACATGAGATCAGAAATTCGCCAATTATTCAGTCTCTAGAAGAACATTGAATATTGCGAGTGCAAGTGGATTCGTATTATGGAAGGCATCAAATGGTGTAAAACATATGAAAAGTAATCATTACATAAAAGAAATTGGACTAAAGTTGATGAGGCCCTTTATCACAGAAAGAAAGATTATTCATATTCAGTAGATTTGAGAGCAGGATAGATAATTTTCTAGGGGCAGCTGATGAACCACAAAATGAACAATGAGCAGAAAATTCACAATGTAATCAATGTGGATTACGAAAAAGAGGAAAATGTTATTGATGTGGTCCTAAAACTAACAGCAAACAATCACAAAAATGCGACACTTGTTTTAAATTCATCTGTAAACGGCATGCAGTAAAAGCAGTGTTGTGTACCAAGTGCCGTTCTGCGTTCAGGTACTGATATAGATAACATTCGGACACCTCCACGTTTCGTTTTCATTATTTTTGTTTATGACTGGTGGCATGTAGAGTCGTTATTTATGTTAAGCGGAGGTTATGAGAAACCCCACAGTATATCTAGGTTTTTTGATGTAAGCAATCATGTAACATTCCAAACTAACATACTAAAATTTCTTGTAAAATATGAAACATAGGACTTAAAGTTAAACAAATAACACAATGTAAAATTTTTACTCAATAAAAGTTTATTTATATTAGAAATAAAATTTATTTTAATACAGTCATTATGCATTTACATATGAATTATATCTTTTATGGGGATCGTGTTTAATTTATATTCAAGGGTCCATCTGGACTAGCGATTATAGTTATGTTCGTTAAAATATCGCTTCCAGTTGAGGGTTAACATACATGCATTCTAATAATCAAAACCCGAACATTCGATTCACACCAAACCTCAATAATGAGATACTGGTTTCGATGGACGACATATGCTTATCAGTCCCTAACAAACTATTGGGAGTGGCTGCCCCGAATCGAGCCTCAAACAACGTTTTCGTTCACAATAAGCAATGGGAAACACTCTGTGACGTTGACTAATTGGGCACATCTGTTCAAACGAATCTTCTGGGATTGGTTCCAGAACAACATATAGGCTATGACACAACCATGCATACAATTACAAGTCAATGTCGTGGACAGTATATCCTACATGCCCCAGAAGGCAACATCAGAACGTTGTCCATTTCATTTATTTTGAAAACATGTGGTCGGAATAAAGTAGTACCCTTGCAGCTGCACCATCTGGAACTGAGCAACTCTTTTCGATAGTGGCCAAACATTGCTTTCAGCAACTAACTTACTGTCGACTGTTCAACACCGCGATATCTCCATCCAGTACCCACAAATCTACTGTAATGGGTACAGAACTCCAATCACGTCAGTTCATTATGAGGGACGAATGCACTACAGAACGAAAAAGAGTTCATGGTATTCTCAGAGTTGAGAGAAAATGAAGAGCACTTTGGTGGCCCACTCGTCTTCTTGTCTGCTGCTTCTTGACAAAGCTCTTTCATCTGAACCTCATTCAGAAGCCACTGATGAAGTGAAAGCACTTCCAAAATTATTGGTATTATAGAAATATGTGCAAAACTGACTTTGGAGACGAATATCAGTGAGAAACAGCTACATGATGCATTTGCTGAACGTTATGCAACACAATTGTTCTATATTTGGAGGAATGACAACCAATAAATCAACACAATGCATCACATTGTCAACGAACTTCCGCAAAGCCACAGCAATCATATACAAAATGATGCTCAAATTTTTCAAAATATCCCACAGAATTACAAAAATCGTGAGAGATGGGCGATGCAGTTCTTTGTACATAACTACTCCCTTAGAGGTATTTCTTCTTGTTGAATTAGTTGGATGGAGTAGTTCAAATGAGCAAAAATCAAGAGCAGTAATAATAACCCGCAAACTAATAATTAGAAAAAATGTGTTCAAATGTGTGTGAGTTCCTAAGGGACCAAACTAAGTTCAACAGTCCCTAGACTTACACACTACTTAAACTAACTTATGCTATGTACAACACACACACCCACGCCCGAGGGAGGACTCGAACCTCCAGCGAGAGAGGCCACGCAGTCCGTGACATCGCGCCTAAATCTCGCAGCCACTCTGTGCCGCAATAATTACAAAGTAAAATTTAATAATGTTATTGCCTACAAAACTGAATACAATGATGATGCTTGTGGATAGGCCAGGAGCCTCACCTGTGTCGAGTCCAGCCACTTGTTGCAAGGTTTTTCAGGTGAAGTCACCTCGGCGCCTGCGTGTCGATTGGGATAACATGATGTTGAAGTCAACACAACGCCCAGTCCCTGAGTGGAGAAAATGTCAGTTATGCCTCACTGACCACTTTTTTTCACCATGTTTCTAACATTCTTGGCTATACCTAGGCATACAAAGGAAAAGAAGAAGTTAATGCCATCGCCACTCTTATCGTAAACGAAGCCCCCCCCCCCCCCCCAAAAGAAAATGATCTCCTCAACTTCATGTGCAGCCCCAGTTGATAAGACACCATTAATGTTTACCAAAGGGGAAAGGAGGATACAACGGAGGTCTTTTTTAATTGTGTTTTTAAGCCATCTCCGCCGCACTAGCACATCCCCACAAAGACTGGCAATAGCCTTCAGCATCATTGGGAGAGCATCTGGGTGGTAGGGAAGAGTTAGTAATTCACTGACGCACATCTTTTCACAAGTGTGTATGAATAACTGTTCAGGGGATAGATTCTGTAAAATGGAGGAAAGGAAGGTATGTTGCTGTTCCTAGCATGTATGATCCATTTGCGAAGGTGGTTACAGAAAGCACCCTTGAGAATGTTCGATAAATATTGTTGGTTCGTAGAATTCTTGACAACTGCACAACAACAGTCATTAAGGTACTGCCACAAATCGAGGGACCACCACCAAACAGGTAGTAGGCAGCATGTCCGCTAATCCAAGCTCCTGATTGAGTCATAGTCCACAGGAAATAGTCCATGCCTGGGAAGAGAAGTTTGGGACTGTAGTGGTGTCAGGAGTCATGTGTGAGATGAATGCCGACATCTGCTGGACCAAAGGCCAAACATCATTCACCTCGCCTTCACAACCATCGCTGTAGGCCACATGTGGTATGTAATGGCGATGCTATGAGGTGTATCCTGCATAGAAGAGACTTTAATACCTGCTTTCCATTAATCATCATGTATCAGGTGGAGTGAACATCTGACGCAATAGTCAGGGCCTGCACTTCCCTCTATACAGCATTCCACGAGACAAGGGGCTGTTTTTCCTCAATCACATTCAGCAGAAGCTGCAATTGCAGTGAGACATACGCTACCTTGGCCGTCGGTAGATGTGGAAGGAGAAGCGGGGTCCAGATGTAGTTGAATTCATGAAAGAAATAGTTCCAGCAGGAAAAGGACGTTGGGACCTTTGTCAGCGGCACTGGGGCAGAGACTAGTCAATTGGCTAATCAGACAAGTCGAAATACGTTGCCACATCTTGGCGTCCAAGAATTTAAAGAGGACAGTTGTTTGATGTTGGAGATGATAAAAACTGAGGCCTTCTTTGCGCTTCACGAGGGCGGGGGACTCATAGCGGACCTTAAACAACATGCCAGCTTGGCTAACACGTGTGTATCCATTGACGGCGTGATGTGAAAAGTCTGGGCCATGTGCAGGATTTGCGATGCAAGACAAACGTTTGCATACTGCGTCCATTATAGATGTGCAGGGTTCAGAGTCAATTGTAAAGGAGCTCTGCCGGGATCCAGCATAATGAGCGCCTATTGTTAAGGGCGACAAATCGCTCCAAGTTGGCAGTAAAAATCAATGCCTAGACATGTTATCACGTCACGGACCTACAGCAGAGTAATGCATTCAGCAGGCAGCCCACGTCCTATAGGCAACGCGCGAGATTTGCAAATGTTAATGACGCTGCCTAAAGCAATTCCCTAGTACTCCACCCGCATCGTTTCTATTGCGCAGGACAAGGACCAAGTCGCCCACAGACTCACTGAGGAGTTGACGGAGGCCGCAAAGTAACGGTTCCAGGGCGAGAACGTATGTAAAGAGCATCTGCCACACCAATCCTTATACCAGGTTGGACAGCATAAGTCGACCATCACATAGGATCCAAGATGTGCACCTCAGCTGTCTGGGAATCCCATATTTGGCATCACTGCTGCCAGATAAGAGCGATGAACCCTTTCCAAGGCCTAGCTGAAATCAAGGGAAGCGAAGACTCCCATCAGACACAGTGTCTGCCTAAGCACAGTAATGTTACAGTACCGACATAAGGCAGTGCAGATGTTGTGACAACCTCCTAAAGACGCCTGATTGTGGGAGACCACAAAGCAGGCAACCCTTCTCAGGTGTGGTGTAAAAAGTCAAGTAAAGACCTTCATGTTAGAGTTCTGGAGCAACAGGGATCAATAGACACTGATGCTTCCACTCTTCAAGGAATCAGTTAGGGTGCCGGATTTCCATATTGCCTCCATGAGCTGTCGGCATTCAGGCAGATGTTGGAGATACGTTCAGTTTCCAGGGGCATCGTGAGGTGAAAGTGCCTATATAGGCTGCATGGTCTGAAAAACCAATGGACCATATTTCAGCTGCTCATGTTCCCCAAACAACTGGGCTTGAGAGAGAGATGACGTGTATATGGATGGGAATTGCTGGTATGGTGTGTGAAACCCTCCCTATCACCATGTACTTATTTCCACGTGTCAACGAATCGAAAGTTCGCACCCAGTAGCTGAGTGGTCAGCGCGACGGAATGCCAGTACTAAGGACCTGGGTTCGATTTCCGGCTGGGTCGGAGATTTTCTCCTCTCAGGGACTGGCTGCTGTATTGTCCTCATCATCATCATTCCATCCCTATCGACCCGCAAGTCGCCGAAGTGGCGTCAGATTGAAAGACTTGCACCAGGCGAATGTTCTACCTGAGGGAGGCGCCAGTCACACGATATTTACATTTTAATGAATCGTGGAGAGGGCTTCATATGGTGTGTATTTGGCAGATGGTGTAGATGTTTACAGTTCTGATGCCATGTAGAGTGAGTGCCATGCCCCTTCTGTTAAGGAGAAAAGTGAAATCTTTGGCAATCAAGCCTTCAAAGAGAAGGACGTCATGCCACTGCCAATGGCAGATACGTGGAAAACATGAGTGGTATATCTGAAATAACTGACGGAATCCATGACATAGATCTCCTCCTGTGTTCTGTGAGCCTTGTAACATTGTCAGTTTATGGTGTGCATTGATGTTATTGACATTGAGCATGGCCTGTCAGTGTTATTTAGTCCCCATGCCCAACTGGGAAGTTACATGCACTCTGTCAGTGGCTGTCCATGGTACACCAGCTGTGACGTCTGTAGCATTGTCAGTCACTGTGTTGTTGCTCTGCCCTATGCCTCCATCTGGACACTCCCTTCGGTAGCGCAAGGCGGTAGTGTGGTGTCATCCTCTACCTCATATTCCCAGAAGCTCATTACTATAGATGTTGTGTCGTCTGCCGTGCACACAAGTGGAGTCGATACCAAAAGAGTTATGCCACCTGGATTGTACGCAAAAAGGATTGGCACCACTGTGTCATTATGACATTAAGCAATCACGGGAAAAGGTGTCAGAGGACTTGGCGTCATCAGACATTTGTTCCTCATCAGGCACCATTTGTTACTGGTAGTCATCCAATGGTCATGGTGCCATTTCTGGCTTTTCCATTGAGGCTTTTGTTTGCAAACTTGCTTTTCAGGGTTATGGCAGCAATTGTCCATTGGCTCAATGGCTGACAGAAGGAAGGCAGAAGTCAGTACATCACTAGGATCCATTTCTGTGTTTGTGTCATCGGTGTTAGGCAGGTGAGTATCTCCTCCAGTTAACAGCTCTGGTTCCAATGCTGTGATAAGTGCCAGATCAGTCTCTGCGATGGCAGTCATCGTTTGTAATGGGTCATGTGAGTAGTGCTGAAGATCAGCAGTTCATGCCGTGACCACAGCATCGGTGACAGGATGGACAGTGGACGTCGCAATGGGGGCAGCGTCGTTGAGCGGTGCCTCTCCAGGCCAGCGCCAGGGGCAGTTTTGGCGGAATTTCCTTCCTAGTTGCAGTAGGCACAGGTAAGGGGCTGCATCTGACGATGGCCCTGCATCGTCCTACAACCAGTTAGAATGGCACATGCTTCACTAATTCAAATTTCAGTTGACAGACACTGTTGAGAACAGGATAGGTATCAAAGGTTTTCCATCTGTCGGCCTGGTGACTGCATACATTGCATATGGCTTGGAAGACGACATGAAGATGTCTGGTGGGACCTCAATCGGGAGCTCAAAGACCCTAATCGAATGGAGGCCCTTCCACGTCCGTCAGGGTCCTTGAGGTTTGGCACGTTGTGGATGTCAATGTCGGTGCACAATACTTTGGTGTGCATATTGACACCTACAACGTTTCCAGTAATGGAAAACTGAATGCCAGTTACATCCTGTGGGTCCAGGCTAACATCATGCCGCACAACTCAATTTCGAAAGGTCGTAGCCGTGCATATTCAACTTGAAAAGTGATCCCGGTCGCTACCCGGCGTTCAGTGTGCGCCACGGCTCGCTCGTAACAGGGAGCAGTGCACGGAGCCGCGGTGGCGAGTAAACAAAGAAATCGAGCTCCTGCACTCCACGATGGGCAGGACGCGAGCAGACATTGGCGCGTCATAGCTATGTGAGACGAACTATGACTCAGACCTTTAAAAACAAATCAGACTACATATTTCTATGATTTTTGATATGCAGTCTTTTTGACACAATGGGCTGAGCGTTTTCAGTTTTATCCTAAGTATTTAGTTGGGAACCCAGGAAGTGGGAAGCACGAAGGATTAAATTATTCTCCTTGTAACCAAAGCGATTATTTGCTATCTAATTTTCCATCTGACGAGATCTAGAAATAGGAAAAACTCGCTCTTATTAAGTTTTTCGCAAAAATTAAGTCTTAACATGAGAAGGAAATATTTAGACACAGGTACTGTAGACTGAGGTGAACTAAGCCAACTAACGGAATGGCTTCTCTCTTCTATCCGACGCAGTTCGCACAGTTCTTAACTAGAGCCTGAACTTAAGTAAGAGGACATGCAATGGGACATCCTCCTCTAGCACTACTTTTCCCTAACGTTACTTGTCTATACCAGTATTATTTTCCGAATCCTGGACAGGTCAATATTCTCAGCTGCCTTTCTGAAAACTTTAATATAATTTCAAACGTAGTATGTAGTCTTTCGATCTAAAATTTATGAAATAGAATTACTTTATAATATGTTTTAGTTTCGATGTCATAAGTACTTCTTCTGAATGTATAGTTAAAATCATTTTTTTTACAAACATTTGAAATTACGAAATATTTTCAAACTTAAAATTTCTGTAATTAATTAGCCGGCGATATATATATAAAAAGACAATTTAAATAAAAAGAAATAAATCAGTTTATATTTGGACATTTATTTTAACATTGATCATTGTTCGGTTAAAATTTTAGCATATTAAACTTGATTCATAACTAAACTGGTGCCTTATTTAGGATTGAGAAAATGTGAGTTTGTAATCTTACGGAACATCAAATATGGAGCCAAGATTGGGAGACTGCATACAACACTGCATTCATAAAATAACATCCGAAGAACGTTGAAACATATGCAAGAGGAAATTAACCACATCCAATCGATTCAATTTTCACCCAAAGAAGTTACGTTCGTAGCGCAATCCTGTCCATCATGAAATTACCACACACTGGCATACTAAATTCATACTAACTCTCCGTGAAATCTTCCCGAAAAGAATAGCTGAGGGCTACTTTGATGATTACACTACATGCTTCATATGGTCAACTTGGTTTACACAAAGAGTGTAACTCCGCAATAATTTTGATAATTAAAATAAATAACATCGAAACACAAATTAGAAAAGAAAAACCTCGAACTGGTTACTATCGTCTTACTATTAACATGATAGGTCAAACAATTGTATAAGCACGTGGTACTGGTCTCACAAAGTACACCCCACGTGGGTTGAACATAAAGAAAAGTTGCTATATTGAAAAACATTGTCAAGACGAGGCGTTATAATCTCACTCACATTCACATGTAAGATTGATGATCTTAGTTAGAGTTACGGATCATCCTCACGTGGTTCCATTTTACTGACAAAGCAGTGACAAAGCAATTACTGGAAGATATTCTGAACTTCACACTCGAATTACACTGCGTTGCAATGTAAGATAACATTAGATATTTTAGATCTAAACCTGAAATAAAGGTGATTAAATTTTCAGTTAGGCTGAACTTAAGAGATCCATTGTCCTGTGGTCGTGGCAGAAACGCGCTTAGCCGGAGATCTTACCACTTGAGACGCTCACTGTGGACAAACTGCCCTGGGCCTCTACCAAGGACGCTTCCAGATACAAAACGGAGGTGACCAGAGAGGCAGCTTCCTATACCAACATGACAAGGGATGGACAGGACCATGCTAAGAATAGAAACCTCTTGGCTTTTAGAAAGCGTAGCTACTTGTTCCGACGTTGGTCCTACTATTCTCTAGCAGACAGGCTTGTCTGTTACCATCAAGCATGCAACTAGAAATACATTTGCTCGTCCATCCTTTCACACAGAAGAAAAGGGGATGACAGTATCTTATCATATACAGTATATAAAAGAAAGCGGATGTAGGTTCCGTATGAGACTGTGTGACATGAATTACATATAAACTGTGTTTTAAAGTGTAGTAGTGTGACAGATCGTTCTTGATTATGTGTAAAAGTAACACGTTCCACTGCTCAGTCTCCTCCCAGATAGAGACAGAAACACCACAGTAAATTTAGAAATGGAATGTATGCTGTAAATGACAACAGATTTAAGAAATTAACATGAAAGGAATCCAACAGAGACCTTTCAGTGTATAATATTCAGCGTTAGTGTGTGTAGTTAGTTATACGTACAGATCAGACACCATCCTACATGTAGACATACATGGTGTAATGGGTATAAGTGCATATATTTCTATTGGTGAGTGAGAACAGAGTACTAAACAATATTATATCAGTACTTGCGCCATTTGCAGACTAATAATTATGGCTGTTAGTGGTCGTACGTTTCAGATGGGTTATTATTTGCAAGTACATACGGAAAAAGCAAGCAATTGAAAATGTACCTTTCTATGGGCAACAGATAAGGTAATGAATGGTGGATGCGTAGAAGCAAAATGAAAGTCTTGTGACAGGCGTACTCAATTTTACTTACGACGGTGAAGTACACAAGATATATAAAAACTGAAAATAGTATTATGGTTGCTACATACTGAAGTGCCTATACAATTTAAGTTAATCTTATTAATCTTTAATTTGTGTCCCAGAAATCTTTAATTTTTGTGTCAGAAAACCTGGTAGCAAACAGATGTACTATACATACAGGAGAGACGTCTTTCGTTATTCAGGAATGAGGCCAGATATGATAGATAAACCGTAGAGTATTAACAAAATGCACACAGCAGTATAATGTTCACGGACGAAAGAAAAACACTGGAGCAATCGCCTGTTCTCTGTTGACCACACAGGGATAGAAACGAAAGTAAGAGAAGAATTGTGAAAACGTCACCAAGTTTTTGAGCATCGAGGAACAGGGTGTGTAGTCTCCAGACGGACTTGCATTTTGAGCAAAACATCTTTCCTACGCTTATTCCTTGGCCACCAAGTTGTTTTGTCCTGCAATACGACGACCATGGTGAGGTACAGCTCTGTGTCCTCCGCAGGGAGCAGCCTGTCATCTCTCCTGTAGGCGTGGCGGCCACAGGGAGACATACGACAACAGCATTTAATGAGTAAGCACCGAGAGTCGTGTGTGGATATACGTACAAAGTGACATAACTACCGAAATGTTTGACAGAACACCAAATATTAACGTTTTCCGTGTGGTTACAAATGTGTGAAAGGGAAATCCACCAGGCAATGCACGAAAGATATGTATGTGTGTATGCAGTGATTCTGTATACCTGTTTCAAAATGGTTTCTAATGGCTCTGACCACTATGGGACTTAACATCTGTGGTCATCAGTCTCCTAGAACTTAGAACTGCTTAAACCTAACTAACCTAAAGACATCACACACATCCATGCCCGAGGCAGGATTCGAACCTGCGACCGTAGCTATACCTGTTTCAATATTTCCTATATGTGAAAGGCAAGTTCATGGTGTCAGCTGTTCTGAATCAGCAGCTTAAATGTCCAAATGCCACCTTTAGTGACCCTTTAGCGAGAGGTAGACGAGAGTGCATTTTTCGTCCAAGCAACCCCTTTCCATGGTCATAAGACTTGGCGCACGGTTCACCTCCAGAAACAGGTGTTCCTCCTGCGGCAGTGCGTGTCTGCGGCCTATCACTGGCTCTGAGGACACTTGACAGTGAAAATGGACAGCGACAGGTCATACATAAAGCACGCCAGTGGCGAGACGCAATCAATACCTCCACTGCCCGATAACAACGGTGAACTCATTGATGACAGTGCCACCACAGCAGAGTTATTAAACACGTTTTCCGAAACTAATTCACCGAGGAAGACAAAGTAAATATTCCTGAATTCCAATTAAGAACAACTGCCAAGATGAGAAACATAGAAGTAGAAATCCACGGTGTAGCAAGCAGGTTAAATCACTTAATAAAGGTAAGGCCTCCAGTCCAGACTGTATCCCACTCAGGATCCCTTCCGATTATGCCGATGCTATAGCTCCATGTTTAGGAATTATAAACAACCACCTGTCCACAGAAAGTTCTGTACCTAAAGACTAAAAAATTGCTCGAGTCACACCAATACTGAAAAATGGAAGTAGGAGTAATCCGCTAAATTACAGGCCCACGTCACTAAGTCGATTTGTAGTATGGTTTTCGAATATATAGTGTGTTCGACCATTATAAATTACCTGGAAGAAAACGATTTATTGACACACAGTCATCACGGATGCTGAAAACATCGTTGTTGCGAAACACAACTACTCATGAAGTAATGAGTGCTATCTACAGGGGATGTCCAATTGATTCCATGTTTTTAGATTTCCAGAAGACTTTCGACACCGTTCCTCACAAGCGTCTTCTAACCAAACTGCATGATTATGGAAAATCGCCTCAATTGTGCTGCTGGATTCGTTATTTCCTCTCAGTAAGATCACAGTCCGTAGTAATAGACGGAAAGTCATCGATTAAAACAGAAGCAATATCCTGCGTTCCCCAAGGAAGTGTTATCGGTCATCTGTTGTTCCCCAGCCGGGTAGCAGCGCGATCTTGGGCGTCTTGTCACGCTCCGTGTGACTCCCCCCGTCGGAGGTTCGAGTCCTCCATCGGGCTTGGGTCTGTGTGTCGCCCTTAGCGTAAGTTAGTTTATGTTAGATTAAATAGCGTGTAAGCTGAGGGACGGATGACCTTAGCAGTTTGGTCCCATAAGACCTTACCACAAATTTCCAAATTTTTCCCTCCGTTTTTACTGAAGAATATTAACGACATAGTAGACAATCTGAGTAGCTCTCTCAGATTGTTTGCAAATGATGATCTCATTTACAGTCTTGTTAAGTCATCAGATGGCCAAAACGAACAGCAAAATGATTTAGATAAAATATGTTTGTTGCGAAGAGTGGCAATAGACCCTAAATAAAGCAAAATGTGAAGTTATTCACATGAGTACTAAAAGAAATCCACTAAATTTCGATTATGCGATAAGTCACACAAATCTGAAGACTGTAAATTCAACTAAATACTTGGGGATTTCAATTACAAATAACCTAAATTGGAACGATCACATAGATAATGTTTTGGGTAGAGCAAACCAAAGACTGCAATTCATTGGCAGAACACTTAGAAGATGCAACAGGTCTACTAAAGAGACTGCTTACACCAAGCTTGACCGTCCTATTCTGGAGTATTTCTGTGCGGTGTGGGATCCCCATCTGGAGGGACTGACGGACGACATAACAGTACTGCGCTCGTTTTCCATTCACAATTAACTCTTGCCTTCCAAAGCTGAAAAAAATATATTTGACTAACGTGAAAGATGTAACGGCAATACACTGGCGTATGTTTACCGTTATTTGGGTTATTAACGAAAGGCAAGCCTACGTTTCTAGCATTTCTAGTCTTAGAGAAAGCTTCTGACAATTCTTTCAAATTCTGAAATTAAATCCGAAGAAGAAATAAAAGCTCTGAGGTTTACCGACGACACTGGAATTCTCTCAGAGAGTGCAAATGACCTGGAAGAGCAGTCGAATGGAACGGACAGTGTCTTAAAAGGAGGATGAAAGATGAACATCAAAAAAGCGAAACGACGATAATGGGATATATTCGAATTAAATCAGGTGAGGCTAAGGGAATTAGATTAGCAAACGAGTGACAGGCTATTTACAATTTGTACAGAAACCAGATGGCAGTTATAAGAGCCGAGGGGCATGAAAGGGAAACAGTGGTTGGGAATGGAGTGAGACAGGGTTGTAGCCTATCCACAATGTCATTAAGTCTATATATTGAGCAAGCAGTAAAGAAAACAAAAGAAAAATTCGCAGTAGGAATTTAAATCCGAAGAAGAAATAAAAGCTCTGAGGTTTACCGACGACACTGGAATTCTCTCAGAGAGTGCAAATGACCTGGAAGAGCAGTCGAATGGAACGGACAGTGTCTTAAAAGGAGGATGAAAGATGAACATCAAAAAAGCGAAACGACGATAATGGGATATATTCGAATTAAATCAGGTGAGGCTAAGGGAATTAGATTAGCAAACGAGACACTTAAAGTAGTAAATGAGCTTTACTATTTGGGGAGAAAAATAACTGATCATGGTGGAAGTAGAGAGGATGTAAAATGTAGATTAGCAATGACAGGGAAAGAGTTTCCAAAGAAGAGGAATTTCTTAACATCGAGTTTAGATTTAAGTATCAGGAAGTCGTTTCTGAAAGAATTTTTATGGAGTGTAGCTATGTATGGATATGAAACACGACGATAAATAGTTTAGACAAAAAGAGAATAGAAGCTTTCGAAATGTGGTGCTACAGAAGTATGCTGAAGATTATATGGATATACCACGTAACTAATGAGGAGGTGCTGAATTGGGGAGAAGAGAAATTTGTGGCACAAATTGACTAGAAGAAGGGATCTGTTGGTAGGACATTTTTTGAGGCATCAAGGGATCACTAATTCAGTATTGAAGAGCAGCGTGGAGGGAGACCAAGATATGAATACATTAAGCAGACTCAGAAGGATGTAGACTGCAGTAGGTACTTTGAGATGAACGAGCTTACACAGGAAAGAGCTGCATCAAACCAGTCTCTGAACTGAAGACCACAACAACAACAACACCAACAACAACATGTTTACGATGGAAATCAGGAAGGAAAGTTATTCATAAAGGGTGACAATTCGAGGTTGAAATTTTCACTCTGTAGCGGAGTGTGCGCTGATATGCAACTTCCTGGCAGAAGTGCTAGTGAAGTTTGGAAGGTAGCAGACGAGATACTCGCAGAACTGAAGCCCAGAGGACGGGACGTGAGTAGTGGTTGGGTAGTCCTGTCGACAGAGCACTTGCCCTGGAAAGGCAAAGGTCCCGAGTTGGAGTCTCGGTCCGGCACACAGTTTTAATCTGTCAGGCAGTTTGAGGGTGCAATTATTGACCTACATGAAATGAAATCCTCATAGATTCTGAACGGTTTGCTTTATGACGTTCAAACTGCATGCTTGGCCGCGGGGGATGATGTTAATTAGTATGTGCATGCGCGTGTGACTTGTTGTGTCGGCCATGTGCACGAGAAAACGTCACGGTACAGTGTACCTGAACATATACCGCTTGTGGAGGCCTGCTACGCTAGTAATAGCAGCCCAAATGCGGCTCAAAGGTAGTGGTGCGACCGAGATCAAGCTGAAGACAACCGGTCCGTGTGTGCTAATAATAAAGAATATGTTTGGAAAATTTGAGAAAACGGGTAGCTTTCTTGCTGACAGTGTTCGCAATGTCTGTCGTCCAAAATGGATGAAAACGACTGAAAACATCAACATGACAGGTCTTGTGTTTCAAACCAGCCCCAGGAAATCTATCACACGAGCTGCACAACAGCTGGGAATCAACTGGGTGGCACTGCGGCATGTAGTTGTTGAAGACCCGCATCTTTTCCCATACAAAATTCAAGCTTCTCAGCCGTTAAGCCAGCAGTCATGTTTCGCCTACACTGTTGTCTGCAGAATTGACGAACAGGACTTTGATGTGAATATGGTTTCGTTTCGCGGCTAAGCACACATCCACTTGGAAGTGTTCGTCAATAAGCGAAATTGACGCATTTCGTGGACTGAGACTGCGCATTCGGTGATCGAGAAGTCTTGCACCCTCAACAGAGCACTGTGTGGTGTGCAGTCTCCAGTCACGGAATAATCAGTGCAATATTCTTTTGGTGACTACCGAACTGTACGTTTTGGAAGATGATATCATCACGATTATCCGAAGTTAGGATCATTTCGATAAGACGTGATTCATACAACATAGTGCTCGACCCCTTCGAAGCAGGGAAGTATTTGATGTCCTGGAGGAGCATTTTGGGGACCGCATTCTGGCTCTGGTGTACCCAGGAGGCACTCGCATGGGCCTCGATTGGCCGCCATATTCTCCTGATCTGAATACATCGACTTCTTCTTGTGGGGCTGTATTAAGGTCAAGGTGTACAGCAATAGCCCCGAGACTAATGTTGAGCTGAAAACAGACATTCAGGAGGTCATCGACAGCATCTATGTTCCGACACTTAAGCGGGTCACGCAGAATTTCGCTATTCGTCTGCGCCACGTCATTGCCTATGACGGCTGTCACACCGAAGATGTCATAACCTTAATCCGAATATATGTTGTGACGTTTACATTTTGAATAAAATGTGTACACGCCGAACTCCGTAACTAATTTACGTTTTTTCTTTCTTCTTTATATACAGTCCGCCAGAAAAATGTATACACACCATAAGGAACGAAAAGTATTACTTATGTGTTTATTTTACATTTAATAATCGATCACATATGTTGCACAGCCTTTAGCTTAGCATATGGTTACTTCAAGTGTTAAAAAGTCGACGGCTTTACACATAGCAGAACGACGAGCGGTCGTCGCAACTCTCTAAGCGCTATAGGACTTAACATCTAATGGCCCTAGAACCTAGAACTACTTAAACCTAACTAACCTAAGGACATCACATACATCCATGACAGAGGCAGGATTCTAGCCTGCGAACGTAGCAGCAGCGGGGTTCCGGACTGAAGCGTCTAGAACCTCTCGGCCTCAGCGGCCGGCTCGTCGCAACTATGTCAGTCACTGTTACTGTGTAGATCGCTGCACATGTCGCTGTCATCTCCTCCAGCGTGCGTGGCTCACGTCGATAGACGTTATCTTTCACAGTTCCCCACAAGTAAAAGTCCGTAGCTGTTCGATCTGGCGACCATGGAGGGAACTCAATGGGTCTTCTTCATCCAGTCCAGTGCCACAGGCGCGGGACACGATGGGAATTAGAATGCCCATCGAACACGCCAGGTTGTTGTCGGCTACTTTTATTTGGATGGATGCTTTACTAAGTGAAATTGGCACAGTTGGGGGACTGAGAGTCAGCATTTGGCGATCGAGATGTCACTTCACCCTCAACGGGAGACTGTGTGGTGTGCAGTGTCCACTCGTGGAATAATCGGTGCGGTATTCCTTTGGTGACTACCGAACGGTATGTGAAGGTTTTGGAAGATGATTTCAATCCCGTTATCCAAATTCATCCTGGAGGAGCACTTTTGGGACTGCATTCTCGTTCTGATGCACCCAGAGGCCACTAGCAAGGGCCTAGATTGGACTCACTTTCAGATAAAACAGCTGTGCCACGCATACCTGCTCTATTCTCCTGTATACTATATGTAACACTACTCTCCGTTCCTAAGTACGTGTTTGTTGAATAGATTAAAGATAATTGTTTATAGTACACTACCTTGCCGGATTCATTCATGAATATGTGTAGAACCTGTGTAGAGTGCACTCCAATAGAAGTCCTCTCCTTTTTATACAGCTTCCACATAACATATCACTCTCTATGCATATTCCTACTCTCTTCTGTACCTCAAACTTTATTTGGCCATTTTACATCATGAAACATTTCCTGTATACCTACAAAAGCTATTTATTTACAATTTAAAATTAAGTTTAAAGATATTACTCCTTCTTGAATTCTTCGGTTTTTTTCCGAATCCAAACTGACTTTATGATAATCGTGTGTCAATTGTTCGAAGACAGAGGAAGCTTTTATTTGATGTGACATTCACGACTAAGCTAAGACTTCGGTAATTTTTGTATTTTAAGACATTCCTCCTTTAAGAATAAATATCGTATAATGTTTCTATAGGGTCTGAGGGCAATTACCCCTGTTCCTATATGTTACACAAGGGAGTATTTAACAGATTTCTAATTTCAATCCTTCCAGGTTCGACAAATTCAGCTGGAGTGTTGTCTATCCCAGGGCTTCCTTGTTTCTCAGATTTTCAGAGATAGCTGATAGAAAATAGCTGCAATAAATAATAGTAATTTAAAACGTCATTTAAAGGATCAACCTGGTCGTCTAATGTAGGAACTGGAACTGTGACTATTTTCAGCGCTAATTACAGCTTGTAATGAATAACTTACAACAACAAAGGTCAGTTATCAGTACCATCTGCAACAATTTGGTAGGGTGTCATCAATTACGAAATGATGGAAAGAATGTGTGTTGAAAAGATGGCATATTCTCTATGACTGGCTTTGACATATCCCCCTACAGTAATGGCTCCCAACCTTTCTGAGAGCATTATCCCAGAGTGCAAACAGACACTAGCTAGAGCTCCACTTCCCCCCTTCCCTTCCCAGCCACCCAAACACCCAAACACACACACCAAGTCATCATCCTTAGCGATTAACTAAACTCCACTAACAAGGGAACCTCCCCATCGCACCCCCCTCAGATTTAGTTATAAGTTGGCACAGTGGATAGGCCTTGAGAAACTGAACACAGATCAATCGAGAAAACAGGAAGAAGTTGTGTGGAACTATTAAAAAAACAAGCAAAATGTACAAACTGAGTAGTCCATGCTCAAGATAGGCAACTTTAAGGAGTAAACAAGCTCAGTAGAGCTGTGGTCCTGTGGTTAGCGTGAGCAGCTGTGGACCGAGAGGTCCTTGGTTCAAGTATTCCCCTGAGTGAAAATTTTTAATTTTTTATTTTCAGACAATTATCAAAGTTCAGGAACACACACACAATCAACCTCGCTCTCCAAAGTTCCAGAACATGTTCAGATTTACTTGTACACATGCAGGATTTGACGGTATACACATGGAAACATTTGAAAACGTTAAAAACATATGTTTTGGCAGAGCACAGGGAAAACTGTGCGACTGTGAAACTGTTGCATTCATTTGGTGCAGTTTATGAGACAAGCTCTTGTGATTTCATCACTTTTTTGGGAGTGATTATCTCATCCACAAGAAAACCTAAATCGGGCAAGGTAGAAGAATCTTTTTACCCATTCGCCAAGTTTACAAGTTAGGTGGGTCGTCAACATATTCCTGTCATGTGTTGTATAGAATATATCAGACGTGTTTTCCTGTGGAGGAATCGGTTGACCTATGACCTTGCGATCAAATGTTTTCGGTTCCCATTGGAGAGGCACGTCCATTCGTATACTAATCGCACGGTTTTGCGGTGCGGTCGCAAAACATAGACACTAAACTTATTACAGTGAACAGAAACGTCAATGAACGAACGGACAGATCATAACTTTGCGAAAATAAAGAAAGTAAACTTTTCACTTGAGGGAAGAGTTGAACCGAGGGCCTCTCATTCCACAGCTGCTCACGCTAACCACGAGACCACGGCGCTCCTGAGCTCACACTATCCTTGATGTTGCATATCTTTGGCATGGACTACTCAGTTTGCATATTTTACTTATTTTCTTCATAGTTCCACACAACTTCTTCCTGTTTTCTCGATTGATCTGTGTTCAGTTTTTCAAGGCCTATCCACTGTGCCAACTTATAACTAAATCTGAGGGGGGTGCGATGGGGAGGTTCCCTTGTAAGAAGAATATTTCCTTAGAAAATTCTTATTTTGAAAGTGATGAAAGATAAATGATACTTAGCTTTTGTAGATGCTTTATTAAACCTCAGACTAATGTGTCAATTATACAATTGGTACTTCTTATTTGTAATGATGTAGCCTTTCTCATTGCGTCTAAGACTACTCAAAAATGGAAGTTAACTAACTGTCTGCAGTGAAGTTATGCACTTGTTACAAAACTTGTTTCCTCTACACCACTTCTATCTCTATTGACACTTGCGTCACCCTCATCCTGCACCTTTACTTAAAATCAATCAAGTGAAAATTCATGCACTCTGCTTACTGTTTCTGAATCACTTGATTGCTGGACTCCTTACTTCTGCAGTGTCAGAAATCGAACGATTTTAACTTGCCAAGGCTTTGTGTCTGACTAGGTGCCACAAATAATAATAAAAATAAAGTACTGTACACATCTTACACTACAATAGTAGCCATTACATAGTAAGTGTTGAGTTGAAGTTTAATATTTTTTCATTTATTATTATGAAGTGAGTGATGACGAAATTTCTGGTCATTTGCTAGAAATTTTTATGAGATATTGAAACATATGTGATCTATATGTCTCGATTTCTCCATCATGGTACAAAGTGAAAACTGTTGTGTGCAGCAGGAGCATTATGTTTGGAAGATGAAGTTCATACATTCGTTTGACAAGCTGTAGCGTGCACCACAGTGTGTCATTCATTACTTCTATTATTTGAAAATAAAAATTTATTGATGGTAAATTATGTAATAGCTACAAATTGTTGCGAAATAGTCATGATAAACATGATCTTTTAGAAATAATTTAGTATTGTGACCAAAACGCAATTAGGCACAGTTATTTGTACTCCAGATAAAATTTTATTTTATCCATTGGGGGGGAGGGGGGGCGTTATGCCACTACCCTACAAAATGTTGGGTGTTGTCATATTGGAATATGTCAGAAGTTGCCATCTAGCTATGCCCGCCACCTCTATGTCACGTTTCTAGAAAGTCATTCCAGACTGTGACAGCAGTTACTTGATCCCCTGTATCAATTCCTGGAAAGAAACATGCTGGTATAGCAGTTAAGGGCAGAGGGATACAGATTTCAGGCATGAAATATCATTGTTTTCTGAAATAACTGCAGAAATCGGGACTGGGTGTTGAACAATGTATGCTCTCAGTTTTGTGCTAGATATTCATTTTGATATTTTGAGCAGGTAATTGTAGAAAGAGGCCTCTATTCCTTCTGTGGCATTTTGTACAGGCAAATAGGGAAGTTTTAAGAGGAGATGCAATAGATTTTCAAAAGTATTATTTCCTTCATCTACACACTATAATCTATGTTGGGTGTAAATTTTATCCTGATAGCAGCTTTAGAAATGCCTTTAAATTGTGGCATTGATTAACTCTGCACTGACAGCCACTCCCACTTTTTCCAACATTTGGGAAACTGTGTTTCAGAATCGCTCACAGTGGGACGAGTTCAGGAGGCTGAGGAGGCCGCGGCCGTGGATCTGGGAGCCCTGCTGGACGCCGGGGACGGCGCTGTGGTGACTCTGCTGGCCGGGCACACGCGGCTTGTGGCTCACAGGGCTGTCTTGGCCGCCAGGAGTCCCGTGTTTGCGGACATGTTCCGTCGCGTCACTGTAGAGGGCAGCAGCAGCCAGCTCGTACACTCGGACACAGAGGGTCCTGTGCTGCGCCAGGTGCTGGCATACCTCTACACCCTGCAGGTGCCCCAGCTGCCCAGCATGGCCCCAAAGCTGCTGGTCGCCGCCGACGTATACGGCCTGTCGGTACTGAAAGCGCACTGTGAGCAACAGGTGGTCGCCCAGCTGTCTGTCGAGACTGCGGCAGCTGCAGGTGTTATCGCGATTAAGCATTCCGCCAACAGGCTGAAGCAGGCCGCCGTCGCCTTCATAAAGGCCCACTTGCTCCATGTGATGGCGACGCAGGGCTGGGCTGAGGCTGTAGTCAACGACCCACAAACTGTTGTGGAGTTGACTCACCTGATTGCAGAGAAACCGACAGACACCAGGTAAGCGTGAGACAAGTCACAATTCTACGTTACACAGCGATACGTGTGTGTACTGCCAGGCCTACAATGTCCACCACAAATTTTTATTAGATGTGCATGTGCAGTAAAATACACTACTACTTATATCCATTTTCTTGTATACACTGTGTGATCAAATGTATCCAGACACCTGGCTGAATATGACTTACAAATTCAATGAAGCCCTCCATCGGTAATGCTGGAATGCAGTGTGGTGTTGGTCCGCCCTTAGCCCTCATCTCAGCTTCCACTCTCGCAGCCATACGTTCAATCAGGTGCTGGATGGTTTATTGGGGAATGGCAGCTCATTCTGCACTGAAGAGAGGTATCGATGTTGGTCGGTGAGACCTGGCACGAAGCTGGCGTTCCAATATATCCCAGATGTGTTCTGTAGCGTTCTGGTCAGGACCCTGTGTGGGCCAGTCCTTCGCAAAGACGTTACTGTCATGCAACCACTCGGCCACAGCCCATGCATTATGAACAGGTGCTCGATCATGTTGAAAGATGTAATCGCCATCCCCCAACTGATCTTGAACAGTTGGAAACAAGAAGGCGCTTAAAACATGAATGTAGGACTGTGCTGTGATAGTGCCACGCAAAACAACAAGGGGTGCAAGCATCCTCCATGACAAATACGACCATATCATAAAACCACCGCCTCTGAATTTTACTGTTGGCACTACACATGCTGGCAGAGAGCGTTCACAGGGCATTCGCCATACCCACACCCTGCCATCCGATTGACACATTGTGTACCATGATTTGTCACTCCACACAACGTTTTTCCACTGCTCAACCGTCCAATGCTTTCGCTTCTTACACCAGGCAATTACCTTCGTGATGTGTGGCTTAAGAGCAGCCGTTAGACCATGAAATCCTAGTTTTGTCACCTCCCACCTAACTGTCATTGTACTTGCAGTGGATACAGTGACGAATCACGGTACAAAATGTTGCCATCCGATGGCAGGGAGTGGGTGTGGCGAATCCTTGGTGTACGTCATTTGCCAGTGTGTGTAGTGCCAACAGTAAAATTCGGAGGCGGTTATGGTGAAGAGCAATTCGTGGACGGAGATTGCATCTTTCAACCTGATCAAGCACCTGATCATAACGCACGGCCTGTGCCGGAGTGATTACTCAGCATGAACATCCCTGTAATGGACTGGCCTGCGCAGAGTTCTGACCTGAATCCTACAGAACATCTTGTGGTGTTTTGGAACACCAACTTCGTGCCCGGCCTTTCCTACTGACAACGATACCTCTCCTCAGTACACCACTCCATGAAATATGGGCTGCCATTCCCCAAGAAGCCTTCCAGCACCTGATTCAACGTATGCCTGCGTGAGTAGGAGCTGTCATCAAGGATAATGGTCGGCTGATTCCATATTATATTCTAGCATTACCTACACAGTGCGCCACGAACTTGTAATTCAATTTCAGCCAGTTGTCTGGATACTTTTGATCACATAGTGAACCTTAGAATGCTGCAGCACAGTTCAAGGTGGGCAGCAACGTGTTTTAAATTCCCTATTTGATTTTCTCATTCTGCAAATCTTGAAATATTCGTGGTACTGGAGTAGTCAGTCACAATAGTCGCTGCACCCAAATCAGTACAACAGTTTTGTGTGTTTTGTATCTCCCTTTTACGTTCTAGATATATATGTGGGATTCGCTGACAAGTTCTGTAACAAAATTCATTAACTCTAACGAAGTATTCGAGGGGTATTAGAAATAAGATTTTTGAAGTTTACTATGCTCTAAGGAAAATGTTGTCATTCTCAATCGGAGCATATATGAAACATCTCTCTTAAAGAAGGTGTATAAAAACACAATTCTTAAACACCACATGACCACCTCCCAAGAAAGGCGACAGGGTTTCACAACAGCTCTGCCGCTTCAGGCAGTTCCGCATAATGCTTTGTCTTCCTTCACATTTCCTTCCCACTTCTAGTCTGTTGTTTCTCGTGATATTGACATACTTCAGTCACTAGCTTGTGCAACACACAAAGGAAGGCGCTTTTTGTGTGAAAACTCCGTACTTGGCTCTTAGAGAAGGGTCTGCCAAATATCTACTGACCAGTATTTGCTTAATTTTCCCAGTGGCTTTAGTAAAGATTAGTCCTGCAGTGTTTTCTTCTGCTAGAGCTTAGGGGTTTCCTTATCTGACCTGTTCCAGTTATTGGTCCATTCCTAACAACATCAAAATGAAAGAGATCTTCAGATCCTTCTATTCTTTGTAATCAACATATCACAATATAAATACTCACTACAATGCTAGTGACAAGTAAATTTCATAAATTACTTTTATTGTTAGATATGTCTGAATATTTATGCACTACTTACCGAGCTGCTTCAAAAACTGGAATTCATATCCTTCAGATAATAATCCGTACACTCGGTGATTCATTTCTCATTTATTTTTATTGTTGCAGAAGTGTATCCCATAATTATAAACGAGAATTAATGTTTGAATGAAACTGCTTATCGCCACAGCTATGTTTTCAAGATGCCTATTATTTACACATTAACTTTAAATATGTAATTCTATCTGAATTATTTAGAAGCAAATTTGGGAAACGCATTTCTTAACTTAAATAGGGTGCATGTCACAAAACCCAACCAGTATCTTCTTCATTGCGTCAAGCTATGTACACTATTGCATTGCTTACCATGACAGCCACTTCACACAAGTATCCATCCACGTTACATGCATATACATGAAGCCTCTCTTTTTATGTCAATGGTAAATTCATTGCCCAATTTCTTCATGAGAAATCACAAACGCTAACCAACACACACACACAGAACAAAACTACAACTGGCAAAACTAGAAACTGCCACATCTTCAGTAGTTCTCATTTGATACACGGATCTCCCAACAGTTACTGCCATTAAACACCACTGCTACATGTAGCATGGTTTGCACGGCTCTTGAAATACTTTTCTTTTTCCATCACAGCACTTGCTTCATAAGCACCACTTGTAAATTCCACATTGTCCAAACACCAGCCACAACTTTTTCACAGATTATCACACTGCATACAAACTTCCATCAAGTAGCATATGTAGCATAGTTCCTTTGTCTGTGCATTGCACTTATATTTAAATTATTAAGCACTAATATAAGACACACACACACACACACACACTAATCACAGTCTGATAAAAATCATTACACTGAACACAGTAACGAAACAAAATTCTTAATTTCAGTGAGTGACAACCTGTGATCAGCACTTAGGCATAAATATATATTATGTAATTAATGTGTCTGCTTATTTTGCTGATCATACTCATAGATTCGTTCAGCCTCCCAGTCAGGTACTATTCAATGTTCACCTGTTTCGTGTGGGTGCTCATTGGCCAGTGTGAATAAAATAAATGTATTGGCCGAAGTTCCAACTCTGTGATAAAGGTTTTAATGGAAGTTAAATTTTTACTGCAGTAGCTTCGTAATATGACAGATATTGTGCTCCATTTTTCTCTGAATTTGCTTCTCTGGTCATTTCAGAAGTATCTGTCATCATATTTACTGTATGTTCCCCCTACCGCCCAGTCTGTAGCATATGACCTACGAACACCATCTGATGGACATAGTAGCAAATTAAGTACATTTAAAAGTTTTGCCAATATAACTTCTGAGTGACTGTAACTTGGTATGTTAAACTGCTAGTATGAGGAACTCAAGAGAAGCAGCGTGTAAACTGATTGTCTCACTAGTAAGTCATTTATCTTAGTGGGTTAGTGGACCCACTGTCGCCTTTGGCTGTGTTGGTCCCATCATCTGTGGATGGACAGCTGCCCAGTGGTCCCTGTGTGAATACATGTATCGAAACAGTCTACCTCTGCACTGTGGGCCAGCCACTGGACACAGCAGGACCAACCCCCAATATACAGCCACACAGTGAGCACAGCGACTGTGGCCGGACCCTCGTCACAGCTGTGCAGACCACAGGTCCCCACTCAACCTCCGTCTGTGGCATGTCGTGAGTTCTGTCACTACACAAGCATATATTTAAACAAATTAGAGGAGGGTGGCGTTAGCGAAGTATTATGGCGAAAAAATCGAATTTTAGTTTCTAAAAAGCAGAGATGGCAATGGTTAACAGTAAACTTATTGTTTTAATCGATGTCAACATCTTTCTTTGTATTATGTTCATTCAGTGTTGTAGTATGGGGCTTGTTTCCTAAGCTAAAATTCTTTTCCAAAGTTTCTGTATATATTAATGTAGTGGATGGAGTTTCTAGTTTCATTGTTGGTTATATATCTCCCAAATTAAACTGGAAGGGAATGGATCTGGAAGTAGGTTGCTGGTGCGTTGCTATATGAGTATCATACATGAACATAAATCTATGGACTTTATCAGCTGCAAAAGAGAAAGGTAGAGTCTGGAGAAAGTGAAGCATGTAAGACTGGAAAGATAACCTCCACGTAAGACTATGAACATCGTTTGATGTAGAGTTTATGTTTAAATATACATTGCATCAACAAGAACTGAAGTATTCGGAAGGCCTGACGAAACGAAATGTTACTTCACATGTTGATACAGTATGTGACATTATATCAGTCATTGAAAAATCGAGTCAAATTTACACATAACTTAGTGGTATGAACCAATTTATAGTTTGGTATTGCAACCACAATTACCAGGACACATGCGTTGGTTCTGTTGGGAAGTAAATCTTAAAGTCATTTTATCCTCTCCTGACGGAAAGTGGGCCATAACCGTTGCAACTCGTCCTTGATATCGCAGTTACTAGCACTGCAATGGATTGACCCCCGACATGTTAGATCTGGATGTCTTTCGGGACATGGGGGTATTTCAACATCAGGCAAACAATTTATGGAGATACATCCCATGTGTGGGTGAGCATTTTCGTGTTGATTGTTGATGTCACAATACTGTTACATGAGAGGTAGCAAACAGGGACATGGGATGGCAGTGGCATACCATTGTGCCGACAGCGTCCTCAGTCACTATGAGTCTTGAGCCGAGGTCATCCCCAGCGGATCCACATACCATGACCCCAGAAGTAACACTGCTGCATGTCTCCAGAAAACAGAAAGAATGCGACCAAGGTCGCCGCCATAGTGCCTGACGATACTCATCTGGGCCAGTACAAAATGTGATTCATTGCTGTAATGCCAGTAGTCTATGCATTATATTCACAGCACCACTCCAGTAGTAGCCTTTTCTGTGTTGGTAGTAATGACAGCTACACGTGGCTGAATAATTCCATAGTCCATCTGCTAGTGGCCTCTGACACCAATGCAGGGACGAAGACATGCTCTTGGTCTTAGGTACTGTGAAGAAAACAATACATTACTACGATTGGCTGGTCCAATAACAAAAGTGTTAAGGGAGTTGACCACTTGTGTATCTAAGAAGATTAGAAAAATGAGTGAAATACAAGTGATACACTTTGATCGGTTGCAATGCTGTCTCGAGGCAGTAAAATATTGCCGGACATGATGGCGTGGCCAATCTGGCTCCAAACCTAGAGAGATACTTCTGTTAGTACAGTGTGGAGCAAATGAAAGTGGCCTGGGAGGTTGGATACGATTGCACGGGAATATATGCATATAGCCACACCCTGTGACATGCACGCCATGTGATCCTCCACGTGATCCACATCAGTTCAGATTGTAGTGCGGGCTGTGCCAGTGTGAGTGGAGCAGAGCAAAGGGGGCGATGGTACTCGCAGTGGAGCAGCAGGCGTTCGTTGTGAAAAGTTATGTGAGAACTAAGTCGTGGAAACGATGTGGTCAGTTGTTTTCTGCGAAATTTAGTGGTGTTAAAGTGTGAGCAACGAGTACCATGCAACGCTTAATCCGAAATTGATGTCAAACAGGATCTGTTTTGAACCAGCAAAAAAAAAAAATGCCTTAACTCCCCTGCACACTACAAAACATGGCTGCAGTGCGCCAGAAAATGTTTCAGAGACCTACCAAATCAATCCAACACCTGTCACAAGACACCAGGATATCACACTAATTATGCAGACCTGCATATTCAGGGTGGTCCATTGATTGACTGGGCCAAATATCTCAAGAAATAAGCGTCAAATGAAAAACTTATCTAGCTTGAAGGGGGAAACCAGATGGCGCTATGGTTGGTCCGCTAGATGGCTCTGCTATAGGTCAAACGGATATCAACTGCGTGTTTTTTAAATAGGAACCCCCATTTTTTATTACATATTCCAGTAGTACATAAAGCAATATGAACGTTTTAGTTAGGCCACTTTTTTCACTTTGTGATAGATAGCGCTGTAATGGTCACAGACATATGGCTCACAATTTTAGATGAACAGTTCGCAACAGGTAGTTTTTTTAAATTAAAATACAGAACGTAAGTACGTTTAAACATTCTATTGCGGTTGCTCCAATGCGATACATGTACCTTTGTGAACTAATCATTACTGAAAACGCATGCTGTCACAGCATGATTACCTGTAAATACCACATTAATGCAATAAATGCTCAAAATGATGTCCGTCAACCTCAATGCATTTCGCAATACGTGTAACGACATTCCTCTCAACAGCGAGTAGTTCGCCTTCCGAAATGTTTGCACATACATTGACAATGCGCTGACGCATGTTGTCAAGCGTTGTCGGTGGATCACGATAAAAAATATCCATCAACTTTTCCCACAGAAAGAAATCCGGGGACGTCACATCCGGTGAACGTGCGGGCCATGGTATAGTGCTTCGACGATCAATCCACCTGTCATGAAATATACTATTCAATACCGCTTCAACCGTACGCGAGCTATGTGCCAGACATCCATAATGTTGGAAGTACATCGCCATTCTATAATGCAGTGAAACATCTTGTAGTATCATCCCGTAATTTCTCTTGTGCCCAGTGGCAGAACTGTACAAGACGTTCAAAGTCGTCGCCATGCAATTTCTGGTGGACAGAAATATGGAAAGGGTGCAATCGATGTTGATGTAGCATTCTCAACACCGACGTTTTAGAGATTCCCGATTCTCGTGCAATTCGTCTCCTACTGATTTGCGGATTAGCCGCGACAGCAGCTAAAACATCTACTTGGGCATCATCATTTGTTGCAGGTCATGGTTCACGTTTCACATGTGGCTGAACACTTTCGTTAAATAACGTAGGCTAACTATCCGGCGAACGGTCCGGACACTTGGATAATTTCGTCCAGGATACCGAGCAGGATTCATAGCACACGCCCATTTGGCATTTTGATCACAATAGCCATATATCAACAAGATATCGACCATTTCCGCAATTCGTAAACGGTCCATTTTGAGATGGGTAATGCGTGACGAAGCAAATACCGTCCGCACTGGCGGAATGTTACGTGATACCACGTACTTGTACGTTTGTGACTATTACAGCCTCATCTATCACAAAACGAAAAAAGTCGTCCACCTAAAACATTGATATTTCTTTATGTACTACACTAATATGTAATAAAAGATGTAGGTTCCTATTTAAAAATACGCAGTTGATATCCGTTTGACCTATGGCAGCGCCATCTAACGGGCCAACCATAGCGCCATCTGGTTTCCCCAGTTCAAGCTAGATGAGTATCTCTCTTTGTAGTGTTTCCGTTTGATGCTTATTTCGTGAGATATTTGGCCTGATCACTATCGATGGACCACCCTGTATATCCCTATCGCATGTCTGTTGGTCATGCATTAAAACCAGCAGATGTTCCTAAGCACCTCCACATTTGTGAATGTCCATTCACTGAGATAACAATGAATGGCTTGGACATGGATCTTTCCCTTATGCCTGATGGAGACTAATTTCAGCTGAAAGTTACGTCAACTAACAGAATCACAGGTCCTGGGTAGCAGAGAGTCAGCAGAACTTCCACGAAACACCTTTGCACGATCATAAGGTTGGATTTTGGTGTGCAATGTCTGCACGCAGCATTACTGGTTTCACCTTCTTCAATCAGCTGTTGACTTTGGCCTATCACATTGCCAACATTTTGGAGCTATTTGTGGAAGCTTTAATGGAGTTACTTCCAAGAAGATGGAGCAACTGGTCATACAGCAAGCCGAACCTTTGATCACAGATACACAATTTCATGATTCACAGATGTTAGCCTAGGTCAGCCTGGTTGGGGCCCTACCTGGCCACCTTTGTCACCTGATCTGTCAGTGTGTTATTACACTGCACGAGAGCCCTCAAGAGCAGAGACAATCACAACAACCCTCACAGTCATCAAGAACTGCAGCAGAACACTCCAGATGAGACTGCAGCAATTCAAGCATCCAACCTTCGATCCGCCTTCAGCATCCTACCGACCAGGGCCCAAAAGCATCAAGAGATGAATGGTGGTCATTTTCAACAGCTGATATAGTCATCTTAGTGCTGCATTTACTTTGTTGTATTGCTTTGTACTATAGAACTCTAATCTCTGGCTGCTTTTATTTGACCCCACCTTCTAATAAATTGCGTGTGTATGTGTGTCCACCTTAGATTACGGTACATGGAAAGAGCAAAGCTATACAAGGCAGTAAGCTAGTAACCTTTCTATCTGAGGCAGAAAATATAATGTTATCTTTTGTAACTGCAGTATAAGTATTTGTATTAGTGTTAATATTAGTAACAAATGTCAGTAGTAACATAGTAGTAACAGTAGTAGTTGTAGATTCTAGAGAAAATTCATGGTGATGCAGTATTAATAGAGGCTTTCAATAGTTGTAAGAGTTATATTGTTTATTACTGCAATTACAGTATCAGTTCTCATTGTGGTGTTAATAGCAATATGTAAAATGAAATAGCAAAATTAGGCAAGATGATTTGAAATAACGAATGCCACTATGTAGAGCACCACATCGATATCCATATGAATGTTGGAGCATACTAGTAGACAGAAATAAGGATAGTGAAAATCTTATATTGTAGACATACCATATTATAATGTTCAAAATAAGAAAGAAATAAGAGTTATTACAAGCTTGACATATTTGAGGTACCTAGTAGTTTCCCGAGAGCATGGCAGATGATGTCCTGAGGTGGTACTGTATACCAAAACCAGTAACCAGTAGACTAAATGAAAACTGCTACTAAGGACTAAAACATAAACACTCATCGGCCAGAACATTATAATCACCTATGTAATACCTGATATGTCCACCTTTGCAACGGATAGCAGCAGTGACGCATCATGATCTGGAAGGGAATTGGCGCCACACTGCCCACACAAGGCACCTAATTCCCAATAATTCCTCACGAGGGGAATGAGCTGTTACGCCACGTCGAGGCACATCCCAGATGTGTTCGATCGCATTCCCATCTGGTGAGTTGTGGGACCAGCACATTAATTGAAACTCGCCACTCTGTTCCTCGAAATACTCCATCACTTCCATTCCTTGTGATATGGTGCATTACCTGGTTGAAAAACGCCACTGCCATCGGGAAACATGATCCTCATGAAGAGGAGTATGTGGTCTGAAACAAGTGTATATTACTTGTTGGCCATCATGGTGCCTAGAACAATCTCTACTGGACCTATGTATGTCAAGGTGAATTTCCCTAGAGCACATTGGAAAAAGCGCCAGTTTCTCTCGGTCCCACAGCATAGGTGTCCAGGAGCTGCTAATGTGCCCATTTTAGTCATAGTTGCTGATGTCATGATGTTAACATTAACAAATGTATGGGTTGTCAGCTGCAGAGGCACACTGTTAGGAGTCTTGAGGGCACTGTGTGTTCAGACACACTTGTAGCCTGCACCGTCTGTCGCGTTCTACCAGTCTGCCCGGCCTACAACATTCGAGAATGTAATGAGGGATGGCCACCCAACCCCATGACGTCTGGACATAGTTTCACCTTGGTTTCGCCATATGTCGAAGGCAATCACCACAGCGCTCCTCGAACACTCAACAAATCATGCATTCTGAAATGCTCGTGATAAGCGTTCAGGTCATCATAAAATTCCCTCCTTCAAACTGGGACATACAGCATACCTTCCCCATCTACAGATGGACAGCACATTTGCTGATCCTACATCGACTGTGCATGCGTCTGACTAGCAGTCATTCCTCATGAAGTGACGCTGCTATTGCCAGTACACATTTAATCGATGATAGGCAGGTGATCATAATGTTCTGGCTAATGAGTCTGTTATTTATAAATTGCAATGATCGCTGTTCCACCCAACAGGGTATTGCAAAAATGACATAAATATATAAATAAACCAATAAATGAATCTCTGAACCATGGTGCAGGATAACACATTGCTGATAAAAGACCATTATTTGGTCTCAGATGGTAGGCACAGTTGTAAAGGGATCACTGTGAGCCCAGTATGCAATATGGCATTCTTCCCTTGTCTTGACCAGACGTGATAGACTGTAACCTTGACAACGATAATGCCTGCCCTCGTGGTCATGTGCAACTCAACTGTAACATCTAAATGCCCCAAAATCTTATTGCTGCACAATTATACCAGCCACGCAACTGGAGATCAAGAGTGGAGCAGCTTCCAAATTATGTCAGTTGCAGGTAACACATGCGTAGAAAGTGTCTCTGTATCCTTCACAAGTATCACACAACATCTGACACTGTTCATGGGCATTATATAAACGTGCTGTGGTGTCTGGTCTACCTGTCATGGAGATTTGAGACCCTGATCAGTTACACTGCAGCTGATGGTGCGTTTGTGTAAGAAGCCAGAATGACATCTCACCGTTTTTTCGATATGCTTCAATTTATCTGTCACACATCGCATTATTAATTCTGAAACAGTGACTTGTAACAGTACACTTGTTTCAATCGGTGTCTTCACTCTTCTTTGGATTCACAGACTGAATAGCGTTCAGTTTTGAATTTGAATGTGACACCTTTTATTTCACAGATAAGAGAGACATCAGCAACTACCGACCTGTTTCACAGCTTCTATCATTTACCTACATTTTTGAGAAGGCGATGTATTGTAGAAGATTATCACATCTTGGCAACAATAATATTGTCACCAAATCACAGTTTGCCTTTCAGAAGGGGTGCTCTACTGAGAATGTCATTTAAATGTTCACACACCAGATAGTACAAGCATTAAATAACAAAACAGCACCGGTGGGTATTTTCCGTGACCTATCCAAGGCATTTGATGGTGTAAATAATAATATACTGCTAGATAAATTTTGTAGGGTTGATGGTGTAGTCAACCAATGCATCTTATCACATCTAACCAAAAGGTTTCAAAAAGCTGTATTTAGTAGTAACTCAACCAACAGAATTCAGGGACATAATTCTGACTGGGTTGAAGTCACATATGGGGTTTCCCAAGGCTCAATCTTAGGTCTACTACTGTTTCTCATATATGTTAATGATCTACCATCTAATGCACAGCAAGCAGAATTAGTTCTTTTTGCAGATGAGAACAGTATTGTTATCACTCTCAGTACTCATACAGAACTGGAAGAAATGTAAACAAAGTTCTCAAAAGTATCATTGTTTGGTTTTCTGCAAATTGTCTCACCCTGAATTTCACAAAGACACATTATATACAGTTCTGCACCTCTGGGGGTACTGCATCTGTGATAAGTGTAACACATGGTGGTGAAGTAATACATAAGGTGGAAACTTTTAAAATTCTTAGGTGTCCATATTGATGAGAATTTTAATTGGAAAAACATAAATTTGGGAACTGCTAAAAAAACTTTGTTTCGCTACATTTTTACTTAGAATCATAGCAAATTTTGAAAAGAGATAAATCAGTAAGTTGACATATTTTGCTTCTTTTCATTCAGCAATGTCATATGGAATAATGTTCTGGGGTGATTCGTCTTTAAGAAAGAAGGTCTTCATTGCCCAAAAACGAGTTGTAACAATAATATGTGGCGCTCACGCACGATCGTCTTGTAGCCATCTGATTAAGGAGTTGGGCCTACTGACTACCGCTTCACAGTATATTTATTCCCTCATGAAACTTGTTGTAAACAATCTACTACAGTTCAAAAGGAACCATGAAGTACATGATCACAATAATAGAAGAAAAAATTACATTCATTACTGAACATTAAGGTTTTCTTTAGGTTGCCATTAAGGTTTGAACAAAAAATTTTGACCACTTACCCTGTGATATAAAATGTCTAACAGACAGTATGGTAAAATTTGGAAATAAACTGAAAAAGTTTCTGCTTGAGAACTCCTTCTACTCTGTAGAAGACTTTCTATGTTTGTAATATGTAAAAAGTTATGGATGGGAACTGATAACTCAATCTGTATTTCTTGTTACCATTTTGGGGGAAAAGAATAGTAATTGTATGGTGATGTTAAGAGTAGAAATAGATGTATAAATTAACTGGCAATTTTCACCTAAAATGACTCATTCGACCACATGACGATCTATCGTGCAATTTTATGCAAGGAACATCAAAGTAAGCAACAAGCGTTTCTTTCTATTCACCATAAGTGGGCGAAATTCACTTAAACATCTGAAAATTCGGTAACTGTCTTCTATCGTACCTCATTCGTTTCATATTATGCAACATTTATCAACGACATTGTGCCTTGTAGACATACTGTATTTGGCTATTTTGTCACCTCCTTGTGAGGCATTAAAATACCAACATACAGAAAAAACTCGCAGAGGAGCCATTACTCAGCAATGGCGTACGAGCACTCTTTTTTAAGGCTCATGGAGGTCTAACAACTTGATGGAACAGTAAAGTGACAAGAATTAATCCCTACATGTTATATGTGTACTTCTAGTATTCATAGATCAACTTTTTCATTATACCATAAATACCTTACGCCTCAGTTGTCTTTGATAGCGAGTAGCGAGCGGCGAGACGGAAATGACGTCCCTTGTGACGGTAGTCTTCTTGGCAAAGGAGCAGTTCGGCGCTGTCGAGTTTCTCTCGCTGTACACAGACATGGAGGTCGACCCCAGTTTTCGGCGCGGCATTCGCCTCACCCAGTGGTGACCCCCGATGCAGCCCCCTTGCTGTCTGCCGTTTACCCAGGGGGCGACGCGATGCCTGGGGTGGCTGGCGACTTAAGGCCGGTTCCCACTAGGGCTGCCGCGCGTCAAAACCGCGCGTCAGCGGCGTGGTTGCCATGGAAATGGCGTTAGCGGCAAGGCGCGGCAGGCTCTGCGTCGCGGTTTGACCATGTCGAACCGCTTCCGCTGCCGCGTGCCGCGCTCCAGGTGCGCGCCGCCAATCATAGAACGCGCTGAGCGTGACGTCAGGTACGGACCCCCGGGCCACACGAACTTTCGCCGAACCGCTGGCGCGGACGCGGCGGCAGCTATGAAATACTTATCATCCGATTCCAAGGAAACTATTCGGTAGAAAAATTTGATTCTTGGGCATGTTACAGCCTGATATCTTCTCTCGATAAAGGACCGAATTTCTTTTCGTTATTCGTCGTAGTTACTTGCTGTATCGCATTTACGTAAACCTTTACACGAAATTTGAATGAGTGTGCAGAGGTAAACACGCATTGCGTGGACTTTGCGTACAGTTCATTTTAGGTAATACATTATTGCGTATGAAATTTAGTCAACATATCGAAATTGTTTTCAAAGCTGAGAGCAGAACGATAGCTATCACCGTTCTCGAGATATTGGATGATATGTCGGCGGACGGGCTGTGCGGTGACCGCGCGCGGGTCGCTCGCGACGCGACCGATACTTCGTCCTTCTCGTCGTAAACCATGTGGTTGTATCAACTGCAAATTTCGCAAACGGTTCAAGAAATCGAAACGTGTTTTTTTGCAAACGATAACTTGTAAAAACTCATGTATTTCGTCGCATGATAAATATCCAAAATCTGTTTAACTACCAAGATATGAAAGAAACTACAGTTTTTTCGGAAGGGATAGATTAATTTTTTTAAACAGCATTTAATAGCATGTGTAATGAGAAGTTAAACCGAGACTAATTTGCTGGTATGTCATAAGATGTAATTTGCTAATTACCTACAGCTATTGATTATTTCCTTTGGACGTAACAAACGTTTTTTTCTTTATCCAATGTACTTTATTGGTTCAAGACGCGTTTCGCCTTTTACTTTAAGGCATCTTCGGTGGAATCTAGAATGATTCAGTTTTGTTTTGATATGTGATACTTGCAGATTATAAAACAGTTCACATCTATTTTTACGTGAATAACTGATTACTCTGAACGGAATGGACAGTGTCTTGAAAGGAGGATATAAGATGAACATCAACAAAAGCAAATCGAGGATAATGGAATGTAGTCGAATTAAGTCGGGTGATGCTGATGGAATTAGATTAGGAAATGAGACACTTAAGGTAGTAAAGGAGTTTTGCTATTTGGGGAGCAAAATAACTGACGATGGTCGAAGTAGAGAGGATATAAAAGTAGACTGGCAATGGCAAGGAAACCGTTTCTAAAGAAGAAAAATTTGTTAACATCGAGTATAGATTTAAATGTCAGGAAGTCGTTTCTGAAAGTACTTGTATGGAGTGTAGCCATGTATGGAAGTGAAACTTGGACGATAAATAGTTTAGACAAGAAGAGAATAGAAGCTTTCGAAATGTGGTGCTACAGAAGAATGCTGAAGATTAGATGGGTAGATCACATAACTAATGAGGAGATATTGAATAGAATTGGGGAGAAGAGAAGTTTGTGGGACAACTTGACTAGAAGAAGGGATCGGTTGGTAGGACATGTTCTGAGACATCGAGGGATCACCAATTTAGTATTGGAGGGCAGCGTGGAGGGTAAAACTCGTAGAGGGAGACCAACAGATAAATACACTAAGCAGATTCAGAAGGATGTAGGCTGCAGTAGGTACTGAGAGATGAAGAAGCTTGCACAGGATGGAGTAGCATGGAGAGCTGCATCAAACCAGTATCAGGACTGAAGACCACAACAACAACAACTGATTACTTACAGTGAATCGAGGTTTTGGCGGACATCTACGTTTCCCCTGACCTGGTCACATGCTGGAGGTTGAACTAAAACTTAGATTATGGAACATAAGCACATTTTCATGTTCGCTCTTTTTTCTTCTGTCACTTGCTGTAGACATTTTACCGAAAACACTGATTTGAAGTCATAACTACAGTGTGTTCACCTCATGTCCCTTCCAGTTTGGTTTGTTTATGTGCATGTTGCCAATCTAAAGAATTATATGCTGAAAACTAATGTTTGTTTATTTCTGTCCTCCTTATATCTTTATGTGTGTGTGGCTAGCCAGTGATAGTTATTGAAAGTTGAAAGAGAATGCAGTAGTTGTCTGACAGTGGTTGAAAGATTTGGTGTTCAGCTGATTTCTGTTCTGGTTTAAATGTTTCGTAGAGAAGTGCATGGAATAGTAAATTCACTGCTTACATTAATCGATAAAACAGCAGAATAGCATTTCAACAGATGATTATTATCAGAATACTATCACCCAACCCCTTTGTCCTCACTCTTTGACGCCTCATGATATGTCCTGTCAACGTACCCCTCTTGTAGTCAAAGTTGTGCCGTAATTTCCTCTTCCTCTTCCTGCTCTAATTCCGTTCCTCTTCTTTAGTTACACGATCCTCATATCTAATCTTCAGCATTCTTATTGATCACCACATTTTGAAAGCGTCCATTGTCTTCTTGACAGAACTGTTCATAGCCCACGTTTCACTTACATACAAGGCTGCACTCCACACAAATACCTTTGTAAAATTGTACCCAATCATTAGAATTTATATTCGATGTGAACAAAGTTTCTTTTTCAGAACGCTTTTGTTGCTATTCACAGTCTTCATTTTATATCCTCTCTACTTCTGCCTTCTCAATTACTGCTTCCCTTGCAAGTCATTAAAGTCTTAGAAATGCAGTTTCGTTTCTGTACAAGTTGTAGATAATCTTGTGGCCCTATGTTTTAGAGCTTCAAAGAATGTTTTAATTAAGATTGTCAAAATCTTTCTCTAAACATGCAAATGCTATAAACACAGTTTCGCAGTTCTTCAGTGTGTCTACTTAACTAAGTGGTAGGATCAGTATTGCCTTGCGTGTTCAGACATTTCACAGGAATCTAACATTGTGCTTATGTTAGTTTGTACAATCCCTCCCCCTCTCCTCTCTACATATTCTTTCCACTTTCTAGCCTTCTCTTATTTGCTTATTTCTGGCTTGCCAGATGAGTCCTTGGCAGTTGCTTCTCCTTTGAGCAAAGTTTTCTTTGTTCTTCCTCATTTTCATTCCCCTGTTTTCCAAGTGCAAAATCGCGTTGCAATTTTGGACTTTCTGTCAACGTCATGTTTAGACATTTCTATTTCCCATGGCCTACTTTATTTGCTGCATTTTTATATATTTCCCTCGTGTCAAATTTAATATATCACGTTTTATCTAACGATTTCTACTGTACCTTCTTCCCGTTCACATACTCTGCTGCATTCACCACTTTTTTCTCTCAAAGATATCCATTCGTATTCTAGCTGATTCCTTTCTCTGTTTCAGTCAGTTGTTGCATTACGGTAACTTTAAGATTATCGATAAACTGTGGGTCTTGACTTATTCAAGTTCCATTTCCTTAATTTGCTACCGTTTACTGTCTCTTTAGTTGTAAACCACAGCTCGTAACCAATAAATTATTGTAGGTTTGCGTCTGCACCAGGAAATATCTTATAATTTAAAATCTGGTTTCGAAAACTTTGTTCCAAGTATGTATTATTCTTTCATGATTCTTAAGCAAGGTGCTGGCGATGATTACATTATGCTCTGTGCTAAATTCTCTCAGGTGGCTTCCACTTTCATCCCTTCCCCCAAGCCTCTGTGTTTTTAGTGCTTTCCTGTACCTGCTACCGTATCACATTTTAAATTTTTGTCTTGCTTAACTATCTGAATAATCTCTTTTATCGTACATTGTTTCAATATGTTAGGGGATAGTGAACAATCATGAACGGTAGTCATGACATCTGTTTATGTTGAAATGAGAAAACATGAATAATGAAATATGTGAAAGAGTACATTGTACAGAAAATGAAAAATTGGTATGTCTTCACCCAACTTCGTCTTTCCTTCATGTAGGTGTAAGATATCGTTATTCAAACACACCGGTCGTTTCGGTGGGTCCCAGCCCGTACCTCAGTGGCTGTCCGTCATTGGCTACCGCTAGCGTCTGCCGCTTCCAGGTGGGAACGCCAATTCCGCGAGCCGCCGCGTCAACGCGGAAAACGCTTGCCGCTGCCGTTGCCGCACGCCGCGCTGCCGCGCTGTAGTGGGAACCGGCCTTTAGGCTGTCGTCATCGTGGCCCCAGGGCGGAAATGGAGCCATTCCCCATGTGCTATCGCGTTACGAGAGCGTTGCGGTCCCTGTGTTGTTTTGGGCCATCAGTAATGTTGCACAACATCATATCACTGGCATAATTCATCCCCTTCTTGATTTATATCCCATTTCTTCGTGTTCTGGGTTTATTTTCGCATCATTCTGACAGACCACAGCGACGAAAGAACCCAAAGAGATTTTTAGATACCTATCTCCTATTTCTTCCCCCTATAGTCGGATTCCTGTCTCCTAAGCGGGTAGGGAGTCAAAAATTTAAAAAAAAATCGAGTTTTCGAAAATATGTCTGTTTTGTAATCTTTCTGAAAAGTTTGATGTATAAAACATATATATTTCAGTGATTATAAGGCACGCTATCTGGTCTTGTGTGTACCCAGAGTAAGCGCTACACCCCTTACCACAGACGTCTGCTGTCATACATACGTGTATTTCGCTGTGTAAAATTCGAATGTTTATATTTGCGCCAGAGATGGTCATACGTGTAACAAAAGACTATTGACATAGAAGAAACGTGTTGATGGCGGCACCCAAACCCCAATGAAAGCTTTAATGAATGTGCATGGAAAAGATTGCCAAAAACCAATTTTTGTGTGGAAGAGATGTACTTGCTGTTGGTGTTTATGATGCAGTTTCCTTTTTTTATGATAGTGTGTAAAGCCGGATATGTATTTTAGAGAAAATGGGAATCAAGGGCAAAGTGAACTGCATCAAAGCTTTATATGCAATAAACACAGAACGTGTAGTGAAAGAACATAAATCATTTTTGGAAGTGATAAATTCGGAATGAGTGAATCATAGGAGTGTGGAAAAGACGAAAACTGATTTACAAACTGGAAAAAAAACCTCTTTATGGTGCTGGACAGTTCTAAAAGATGCCAAATGCAGCCAGAAGCTTTAATGGCCATTTTCTGCAAAACACAAATCTTTGTTCTCAGGTACATGTAACACCCAAAATAAATATGCCATTCCTTTTCCAACGTGGTATCCTTATTAAACACAAACTCCTTAATGCAAAACTCTAGAATTTTCCATCTCTATTAAAAACTGTCGTAAAGTTTGACATAATTAATTATAAAATTTGAGTTTTTTCTAAACATGAAGTTTAAAATGTAACAGGTCATTCATTTTCTTGAAATTGAAATAAATTCTAGAATTTCATATACCTTTATGTATGGATTGTATACTGCAAAGTTCATCGAAGAATCTCTCTTACTTATGAAGAAAAGTGTACCTATAGCAAAAAATGCAACCAATAGTAAGTGAAAAAATTATAAAATTTTACATGTAAAAATAATTTATTTACCTATGTTTTTGAACTTCCACTGCTATGATTGTGAATCCTGGTCATGCAGACAAAAATTCTATGAATTCATTTGTAAAAATATAGACAGTAGAATTTAGTATCTTCTGGTGCCTCTTCTGCTCCAAGTCGGTCCGTTTGACGTCCAACCCCCCTTAACATACGAGCTACAAACACCATCTCATGACGGTAGTACCACATTAAGTGCATTTAAGGGTTACTGTCATTCAAATTTCTTAGTGATTTATGCTGTTGTATATTGAAATTATGTTGACCAATGGGTGTTGTAAGCACAGTTGTTGAGCTTTGTACGCATCTTATATTTATTTTGTACCAAATACTGTGTAATATGCTAGGCTACAGGTATGAGAAAATGAGGAGAAGGAAGAAGTATGATTACCTGAATGCTGTCATTCGTCTTACGTGGGCCACTACTGTCGTTGGCAGTGTGTGTTCTATTATCTGTGTGTGGACAGTACCTCAGATGTACAGTCTGTGGTAATCTGACCACTGGATTCGATGTGAAAACCCTTTCTGAGGCAGTGTTCCTCCTGTGCAGCACGCCAAGCGCTGGGGAGAGCAGGACCGGCCCCTCCTCGCAGCCGCACAGTGGCCACACCGACGACGGCCGGAGCCCAGCCACAGCTGTGCCCCCCACCTCTCCCCAGACGACTCCGCAGCCTGATGACGTCGCCATCTCTCTCCTGCGGTGAGTTCAGTCACTTTACGTGTAGACTGTCCACAATCACAGAGAGACATGTTGGGCAATTAGCCAAGTGATAAAGTCAAGAAATCGAATGTCGCTATTTTACGTTTTTGACGAAGCAGAAGTTGTAGGTCTAGTATAAAGTTCTTCCTTTCATTAATTGTGGCGTTCGACGAGGCAAGGATATAAGGGGATCTATACACCCTTCTACAGGTTTGTTGCATGACTCGTTTTCAGTTCCTAACACAGCTGACTTGCGTAAGATAACACTAAATATTTCCCCAAAAATAACGACTTTGCTGGTGTGTTGGGAGCAATTTCAGTTTTCAGCGAAATCTCTGCCTAGTAACCTCGCAGAAAGCCCTAAGATATTCTGGTAATACATTAAGCACACTAGTGGAAAGAAGCAGTCAATAACCTTCACTGAGTGATAACAATGGTGAAGTCACTGGTGACAGTGCCACAAAAGCAGTTATTGTTCATAGTTTTCCGAAACGTCTTGACCAAATAAGAAGAAATAAATCTTGAAAGTCTTTTCGGGTTTGCTGCCGGATCCTAAAATCAACTTGACTCGATATTTCGGCGATCCAACTGTTCGCCATCTTCAGGAAATGCTGCTTCTGCTGATGAGTCCCGCTGAGAACAGTTCTCAGCGGGACTCATCAGCAGAAGCAGTGTTTTCCTAAAGATGGCGACCAGCTGGATCGCCGAAATATCGAGTCAAGTTGATTTTAGGATCCGGCAGCAAACCCGAAAAGACTTTCAAGACTTATTACGCCGGGAAAGCCTACGTAGTCACAAGAAGAAATGAATATTCCTGAATTCCTATCAAGAATAACTTCAAAGTGAGACACATAGAAGCAGATATCCTCGGTGTAGCAAAGTAGCTTAAATCACTTAATAAAGGCAGGGCCTCCAATCCAGATTGTATATCTGTCAGATTCCTATCAGAATATGCTGTCACAAAAGTTTCATATTTAGCAATTACATACATCAGCTCGCTCACAGAAAGATCCGCACCTAAAGACTGGAAAATTTTTCTTGTCACACCAATACCCAAAAGGGGAAATACGAGTAATACGCTGAATTACTGGCTCATATCACTAACGCTGGCGTTCTACGGATCGGAGCGTGGAATGTCAGATCCCTTAATCGGGCAGGTAGGTTAGAAAATTTAAAAAGGGAAATGGATAGGTTGAAGTTAGATATAGTGGGGATTAGTGAAGTTCGGTGGCAGGAGGAATAAGACTTCTGGTCAGGTGACTACAGGGTTATAAACACAAAATCAAATAGGGGTAATGCAGGAGTAGGTTTAATAATGAATAGGAAAATAGGAATGCGGGTAAGCTACTACAAACAGCATAGTGAACGCATTATTGTGGCCAAGATAGATACGAAGCCCACACCTACTACAGTAGTACAAGTTTATATGCCAACTAGCTCTGCAGATGACGAAGAAATTGAAGGAATGTATGATGAAATAAAAGAAATTATTCAGATTGTGAAGGGAGACGAAAATTTAATAGTCATGGGTGACTGGAATTCGAGTGTAGGAAAAGGGAGAGAAGGAAACATAGTAGGTGAATATGGATTGGGGGACAGAAATGAAAGAGGAAGCCGCCTTGTAGAATTTTGCACAGAGCACAACATAATCATAACTAACACTTGGTTTAAGAATCATGAAAGAAGGTTGTATACATGGAAGAACCCTGGAGATACTAAAAGGTATCAGATAGATTATATAATGGTAAGACAGAGATTTAGGAACCAGGTTTTAAATTGTAAGACATTTCCAGGGGCAGATGTGGACTCTGACCACAATCTATTGGTTATGACCTGTAGATTAAAACTGAAGAAACTGCAAAAAGGTGGGAATTTAAGGAGATGGGACCTGGATAAACTAAAAGAACCAGAGGTTGTACAGAGATTCAGGGAGAGCATAAGGGAGCAATTGACAGGAATGGGGGAAATAAATACAGTAGAAGAAGAATGGGTAGCTTTGAGGGATGAAGTAGTGAAGGCAGCAGAGGATCAAGTAGGTAAAAAGACGAGGGCTAGTAGAAATCCTTGGGTAACAGAAGAAATACTGAATTTAATTGATGAAAGGAGAAAATATAAAAATGCAGTAAGTGAAACAGGCAAAAAGGAATACAAACGTCTCAAAAATGAGATCGACAGGAAGTGCAAAATGGCTAAGCAGGGATGGCTAGAGGACAAATGTAAGGATGTAGAGGCCTATCTCACTAGGGGTAAGATAGATACCGCCTACAGGAAAATTAAAGAGACCTTTGGAGATAAGAGAACGACTTGTATGAATATCAAGAGCTCAGATGGAAACCCAGTTCTAAGCAAAGAAGGGAAGGCAGAAAGGTGGAAGGAGTATATAGAGGGTCTATACAAGGGCGATGTACTTGAGGACAATATTATGGAAATGGAAGAGGATGTAGATGAAGATGAAATGGGAGATACGATATTGCGTGAAGAGTTTGACAGAGCACTGAAGGACCTGAGTCGAAACAAGGCCCCCGGAGTAGACAACATTCCATTGGAACTACTGACGGCCTTGGGAGAGCCAGTCCTGACAAAACTCTACCATCTGGTGAGCAAGATGTATGAAACAGGCGAAATACCCTCAGACTTCAAGAAGAATATAATAATTCCAATTCCAAAGAAAGCAGGTGTTGACAGATGTGAAAATTACCGAACTATCAGCTTAATAAGTCACAGCTGCAAAATACTAACACGAATTATTTACAGACGAATGGAAAAACTAGTAGAAGCCAACCTCGGGGAAGATCAGTTTGGATTCCGTAGAAACACTGGAACACGTGAGGCAATACTGACCTTACGACTTATCTTAGAAGAAAGATTAAGGAAAGGCAAACCTACGTTTCTAGCATTTGTAGACTTAGAGGAAGCTTTTGACAATGTTGACTGGAATACTCTCTTTCAAATTCTAAAGGTGGCAGGGGTAAAATACAGGGAGCGAAAGGCTATTTACAATTTGTACAGAAACCAGATGGCAGTTATAAGAGTCGAGGGACATGAAAGGGAAGCAGTGGTTGGGAAGGGAGTAAGACAGGGTTGTAGCCTCTCCCCGATGTTGTTCAATCTGTATATTGAGCAAGCAGTAAAGGAAACAAAAGAAAAATTCGGAGTAGGTATTAAAATTCATGGAGAAGAAATAAAAACTTTGAGGTTCGCCGATGACATTGTAATTCTGTCAGAGACACCAAAGGACTTGGAAGAGCAGTTGAATGGAATGGACAGTGTCTTGAAAGGAGGATATAAGATGAACATCAACAAAAGCAAAACAAGGATAATGGAATGTAGTCTAATTAAGTCGGGTGATGCTGAGGGAATTAGATTAGGAAATGAGGCACTTAAAGTAGTAAAGGAGTTTTGCTATTTGGGGAGCAAAATAACTGATGATGGTCGAAGTAGAGAGGATATAAAATGTAGGCTGGCATTGGCAAGGAAAGCGTTTCTGAAGAAGAGAAATTTGTTAACATCCAGTATTGATTTAAGTGTCAGGAAGTCATTTCTGAAAGTATTCGTATGGAGTGTAGCCATGTATGGAAGTGAAACATGGACGATAAATAGTTTGGACAAGAAGAGAATAGAAGCTTTCGAAATGTGGTGCTACAGAAGAATGCTGAAGGTTAGATGGGTAGATCACATAACTAATGAGGAAGTATTGAATAGGATTGGGGAGAAGAGAAGTTTGTGGCACAACTTGACCAGGAGAAGGGATCGGTTGGTAGGACATGTTCTGAGGCATCAAGGGATCACCAATTTAGTATTGGAGGGCAGCGTGGAGGGTAAAAATCGTAGAGGGAGACCAAGAGACGAATACACTAAGCAGATTCAGAAGGATGTAGGTTGCAGTAGGTACTGGGAGATGAAAAAGCTTGCACAGGATAGAGTAGCATGGAGAGCTGCATCAAACCAGTCTCAGGACTCAAGACCACAACAACACATCACTAACGTCGATTTACAGTAGGGTTTTGGAACATATGCTGTGTCTGAACATTATGAATTACCTCGAAGAAAACGATTTATTGACACATTATCATCAAGGGCTTAAAAAAATATCGTTCGTGTGGAACATAACTAGGTCTTTATACTTGTGAAGTCATGAGTGCTATCGACAGGGGATGTCAAAATGATTCCATATTTTTAGATTTACAGAAGCCTTTCGACACATTTCCTCAAAAGCGTCTCCAAGCTAAACTGCTTGCTTATTGAATATTGCCTCAGTTGCGCGACTGGATTCGTGATTTACTGTCAGAAACACATCGAGTAAAACAGATGTAATATTCGGCGTTCCCCAAGGAATTGTTACAGGCCCTCTATCGTTCCTGGTCAATATTAGTGGCAATTGACCCTGAACAAAGAAAAGTATGAAGTTATTCACACGAGCACTAAAAGAAATCCACAAAATTTCGATTACGCGATACATGTCACGAACCTGAAGGCTGTAAATTCAATTAAATACTTAGGGACTACAATTACAAATGACCTACACTGGACCGATCACGTAGATATTGTTGTGGGTAGAGCAAACGAAAGACTGCGAATCATTGGCAGAACACTTAAAAGGTGGAACACGTCTGCTAAAGAGGCTGCTTACACCACTCTTGTCCATCCTATTTTGGAGTACTGCTGTGCGATATGGGATCCGTATCAGGTGGGACTGACGGATGACACCAAAAAAGTTTAAAGAAGCGCAGCTCATTTTTTATTACGCGAAGTAGTGGAGATAGTGCCACGGACATGATACAAGAATTGGATTGACAATCTTTAAAACAAACGCGATTTTCATTGCGACGGGATCCTATCATTAAATTCAACTACCAGTTTCCTTCCTCCGATTGCGAAAACATTCTGTTGGCACCCACCTAAATAGGGAGAAATGATCATCACGATAAAATAAGAGATCTCGCACAGAAAAATTTAAGTACTCAATGTTCCCGCACCTCGTTTAAGAGCGGAACGGTAGAGACACAGCTTGGTGGTGGTTCATTGAACCCTCCGCCAGGCGCTTTATTGTGAGTAATGTCGTAGACGTAGACGTACATGGTTTCCTATCTCATGAATTACCCATGTAGGGAAGAACCCTTCACTTGCATTTCCACGATTATTCTCCTAACGGCATAATGAGAAATTCTCTCACAGGGTGTGTGGTAACACCGTAGCTGGGGGAGTCAAATGAGCTGAGATCCGTAGCTTATCCTACTACGAGAGACGTATGTGACAACGTCTATTGGCAGTTTTTGGAAATCATTCGTGGCAACATGAGCTTCTACGAAAGTGGAAGTCGGACTTGTCGGTGTCCAAGTGATGAAGGAGGCCATTTTGGATCAATAAAAATCAGGACAATCCTATTGTGTGGGCATGGTTGAGTGGAGATGGACACAGTAGCCATATGTCGCCAGCTGTAAAACCTTCTGTAGCTCAGGGAGTTTTACAGGCGAAGTGACAGAAGTTTCAGCGTAAATTCGTCATCACTTCACTTTTCTTCTTTGAAATCATTGATCTATAGTGGTAGTCACCGATGTTTTACATTCGCTTTGTGAAATAGAAACCCTATCTGATAGTGAACTGATATTGTTGCAAGACACAGTTCAGTTGATGCCTGAATTCAACAGGCCCAAAAGTGGCAATTGAGAGTATTCAATGTGCCTTTACAATTAATCAGAGCAGAATCCAACAAGTTATTGGGCAATAGAGGAGTGTGTACCTATTCAGGAGAAAACACGGAACCCTACCAGGTATTTTAACAATGACAATGGGATCAGTAATGTTTCAGTGGACTTAAGAAAACTTATTCTCTCCCAGTGATTCAAGGATTTCGGGCTTTAATTACCTATTATGGTCAGCCACAGATGTGGCCAAATCATTTACTCGAGTGGTCCACAAATTGAGCAAATACTTCTCAGAATACTTTTCCCAGTCTAAAAGCTTTATGCACACAGGCAGTCAACAAAACTTCATCCATGGGTCTGATAATATAGAAAGCTGCAGAGAATGTACGCTGAAATTTTATAAGATTGAGGGCCTGATAGGTATTTACCCAATTTGTCGTATACAAATAGCATCAGACATTTGATATAAGAAGACAACCAACGAGAAGTAAGTGTAACAGGAAAGACTAAAGATAGAGAGTACCTCGAAGAATACTTTGTAGATAAACCAGAAACTCATCAATGTAAGATGATGCAGCATAATCAAAAATAATTAATGTCTATGATCTCAGGCAAAGTCTGTAAATTACGTTACACGTACTGGATATGAAATTAGCAGAATATCAGTAGAAAAGGAGCTGAAAAAAAATTAGAAAATAAAATATTGTTGTTGAATAAGAGACAAGACATGGAACGGGAAAAATATTTCTGCATAAAAAGACTAATACAAAAAGAGGAGAAAGCTGGCTAAAATGCGCCAGAGAAACATAAGCATGAGGAAATAAACTATTAAGAGCAGGAAATGAAACATATTAGGACAATACTCGATAATGGAGTGAAAAGTTTATTGAGAGTGAGTTAAGAAAACCAGCCTGGAGAGCAGATCGTGCGTAACATGGTAGTAATGTGAGTAACAATGTACAGGGCGAAAGAGAGCCAAAGCTTCCTTTTTTCTTCGGCATCAGACGTCTGTGGTGACTAGTAAGAGGTCCTACATAAATATAGGCTTTGGAAGACTAAAAGCGAGAACAGCTTTAAACAAAAATAGTTTACAGTTATAAATACACGGATTTAAAAGAATCACAAAACCGAAAATTTGTTAATATAGAACAGTGAAACGTCGGGAATAGATTTGCCAGGGTAACATATTTAACTGATTAACATTGCAGGATCGCAAGTTAATGTAAGTGCGAGATAAGCCACTGGACACGCGAAATGCTGGAGCACTGCCAAAAGGTCGAATGCAGGCATGCAAACATGTATGGATTGTGTTGCTCAAGTATCAGATATCAGTATTTATAGTGGAGTTCGATGCCTGATGCAGCTGGTTGGTCAGTACAGGGACGGTTAATGCTGTTGGTGAATGATGCTGGAGTTACTGTATGATGATGTCCCATATCTGCTCTACTGGAAGCAGACCTGATGATTGAGAATGCCCAGAGCCTTGTCAACACTCTATAGAGCATGTTGGGTTACAAGAGCGGTAAGTGAGCGAGCGTTATCCTGTTGAAAATCTACCCCTGTAATCCTGTTCGTTAATGGCAGTAGAATGCGTCGAATCACCAGATTGAAGCAGACAAGGTGTGTGGGATAACCATGAGAATGTTCCTGCTGTCATACGAAATAGCACCACAGACCATAACTCCAGGTGCAGGTCCAGTGTGTTAACACACAGAAAGGCTGGTTGTAGGCCCCCAACTGGCCTAATCAAAACATGCCCATTACTGGCACCGAGGCTGGTGGTTTGGGATCAGTGAAACGCATGCTACAGGGTATCTGGTTCGCAGCCGTCTTTAAAGTAACCGATTTGTAAGAGTTCATTGTGTTACTTGGTGCCAACTGCTGCTCAAACTGCTGCTGGAGATGTATTACAATGCGCCAGAGTAATACGCAGAACAGGATGGTCTTCCCTCTCAGTAGTGCCACGTGGCCGTGTGCAACCCAGTCTTCTTGCGACCGAATATTCTTCTAATCACCGCTGCCATCAGGCATGTATAGTGGGTACATTACTGTGAAATATTTCTACATCACGGAAGGAACAACCAGAATCTCGTAGCCCTAGTACAGACTTCGCTTAGTCTCTATGAGATGTTATTAACAGCGTCTTTGTCGTCTCAAAGGCATTTTTGCCCTACATCAACTCACTGCGTCCAGACTCAAAGGTAACTAACGCTCAAGCCCGTTACAGCGTGTTTTTAAAGCAAGCGTGAATGGCTTCCTCGTAGTGGTGCTACTATCGCCATTCTTGAGCAACTGCATTGAAATTTGAAAATACATAATATTCCAGATTTAGAAACACACCTACCAACTTTCGTTTATGTCGCACTGCTTCTTCTTGGTGCTGTACTATTTCGAAAGTAAAAGACGTTGTTAACAATGTTACCAAAATCTCAAAAAGTTCTTGAACGACATACTTCACATTTCTATACGTTACTCTAATAAACGTTGGGACAGTGTCTGCTTTTATATACCAATGGCTTAGGAGTGCGCCATTGACAAGTGGTCAAAATTTTCTGTGTCCCAGGTTCCAGCACAGGCACTGCTTAACCTCTGAACGAAAATTAACAGCAGTGTCAGCAAAGACGTCCAGCATAAGAAGTCGTCATTTTCCTGACAAAGCCCTTGTCAAATAGGGTGGAGGAACGATAGAGCTTCATGGCACTCCCTTTCCCTTGAGGTGGGAAACTGCCCTTAAAAGGGTGAAGAGTCAGTAATGATCAATGACGCGAGGATGCAGAAGGCAATGGAATCGAATAAATTAAAACCACATAACGTGTATCCATAGGACGTACGTCGTTAACAGGGAAACTGTCTTGATACAATCTGCATTGAGAAAAGATTCCGGACAAGTTACCCTTTTGGATCTCTGGGAGTCGACTACCAAGGTCGAAGTGACAATGGAAAAGATACGGAATAATTTACGAAGGGCTAACCTTCTACGACTTGGAGCTTTGAATTCAGAAGTTTGATCGTAATTAGGAAGCTAGGGAGTCTAAAAACGGAAGTGCAAAGGCCCCATTCTAGATACGGTGGGGGGTCATTGGAGTGAAACAGAAGAAGGCTAAGGATTTGTCATAAGACACATTGGGGTAAAATCAACAGCAGCAGAAAATGCTGTAATGGGAGTAGGATTCATTATGTATAAGAAGTAGGAGAGAGCGTGGGCTACTGTGAACAGCTCTATGGCAGAGTTTTTCTCACCAGATTCGAAATCAAACGAACGCCAACAACGATAGTTCAGGTACACATGGTAACGACACAAGCAAAATGAGAAAAGAGAGGAAGTATGCAACTGAAATGCAGTTGCAGCGGAAAGAAAATAAGAAAGAGTCATGGGGTATATGGGCTTGGCATAGGGATGAGAGGGGTGAAAGTCTAATTGATTTCTGCAGTGAAATTGAGATGGTAATAACAAATACTCTGTTCAGCAAACATGTGAGGAAAAAATAAGCTTGGAAAAGACCCAGAGACACTGGAAGATTCCAGCTGGATTACATCATAGTGAGACAGAGATTCCGAAATCAGATATTGGGATGTAAGGTGTACCCAGATGTAAACATAGATTTAGTAATTATGAAGAGTAGAGTGAGGTTTAAGAGAGTCGACCAGAAGAATCAGGGTAGAAGGATAACATATTGCAGTACTGAGAAATGAAACTTAAAGTTTACCAACGATATGGTTATTGCGGTAAGGACATCGACAAGGCAAGCTGTGAATGATGTCATCAATCTCATGTGGAGGCAATAACACCATTTCTCCCTCAGAGCTACTCGCAAGTCTTATGGAATTGTTGGTGGATGCTTGAGTGATGCAACCCGTCTCACTACTACATATATTTCGTATGCATACTATAAACAATTTACAATAAATCCACACATTATAGAATAATTTGTCCTCTATAAAATTTTCAATATTACAATGCTAATTTATAAAATAAAATTCATGGAAACCTATATACAGTATAATAAAATTTTATACAGTCTTTGTTTCACATGTCATTCTTCCAGTAGTCCACATATGCCCTCACTACTTCGGTGCATGTCATCAGGTTTTGGGCCATGCACGCTCTTGGGTGGTTTACTAATGGACATCGTCTGGATGCTCCCACATGGACACAAAGCACTTTCACTGATTCCCCACTTGTGCAGATTTCTGTTACATCTGTCTATTCCTGAACGTAGCCTGTTCACGGTTTTCCATCTCTCCCACTCAAGTTCCGCACCTGATGGCAGCACTTCCTCAGAATCGTGTGCATGTTCTTGTTGTTCCTGCCACAGTCTTTTTCTAGAAGTTTTTGGTGAACCTGTGAGTGGTTGGGTTGAGTGGAGAAAACTACTTCTTGACGTAAGGCATTTAGGTAACATTTGGTACCCATGGAGCGGATGACGTTGATTTTGAACCTGTTTTGTTCGTTCAATTCTGCTCTGTATTGAACGTCGGACATTTGGCAGAGCAATTCCTGACAAGGATTGTAGGTGTTCTACTCTTGTTGGCTTAAGACATCCAGTAATATGTCTACACATCTGGTTCAGGACAGTGTCCTGCTTGTTTGTGTGGCATCATTGCTCCCAAGTTAGGACTTGCAAACTCAGCAGCAGAGTAACAGTGTAATGTCTCTTGCAGCGGTCTCTCGATGATATTTTCAGAAATTTTATAAATTATATAACTCAGTACATATCTCGAAATATCTCTTCTTATCTTACCGATTATCAATGCAAAGTAGTTTCAACCCCAATTATTCCTTGGAGTGTCCATTTACTCCATGGAATAGCTTCTCTGCTATCTATGTTTTCTCTTATGAAAAGAAAAGGGACTTCTTGCCGATTAGTCGTAAAAGAAGGATCTATATGTATGTATTGTTGAGCGAGTCGCCATCTTGATGAGATTCTGTATGGGAAGGAGTTTAATACATGAACTAAACTAAAGTAAGTGCCTTTGAGTATTATTTAACGGATTATTATTATTGACAGTGTCTGCTTACTACGCCGTGTTGCACGGGATCAGTGGGGAACGTCTGATTTACACTGGACGAACCTGCCGTTTTGAATGCTCAAGATATCCAGTTACTTCAAATAAATAGGCTAACACGGTCTTACCAGCAGATCTCCGGTTTTACCCATGTGATCACCGAAAAATAATTATTATTACAAATGTTTCCAGGAGATCGACTGACAATTTTCGTCGCACCGAGACTTCGAAATTGCTTCACTGCCTTACGGAATTTAAGCTTAATTTAATCAGGACAGAACAGTATTGAACTGTGTGAATGTGATAAGCCTGCTTTGTCAATGAAAATTCCCTTAATATACGCATGTTTTTATTATCCTAATCAGTGAAGTTAAATCAGGCCGGTGTGAGAGAGGTTCTTTAAATTTAAGAAATATTAAAACAGAGTGCCATTGCGGTGGTGAGTAAAACTTTTGGATTAGCTCGACATTTTGATGTTGTTAGCTTGCCAAGTAAGCTATTCCGTGATTGTATTTCTGCCTTGCTCTTCTCAATATACCTCTTGAATAACAGTGTCCTATTAAGAGTAACTCCCAAGTACACAGGGAGAGGACAGTGTTTTAATCTTGTGTCATTCCACCAAACATTCAGTTCTTGCTTCGTCTCTCTGTTGTTAAGATAGAATAGGCAAGTTTGGGTCCTACTTGGATTGGGTTTCAACTGGTTTTCTTTGTAATAGTTGGTAAGATTTTCCAGGTTCTCAGCTAGTATTTCCTCAATATCCTTGTAGTTTTATGCCTGAGCTGCTATTGCCCTATCATCAGCATAAATAAAAGATCTTGACCAGGGACTAATAGGCTGGTCATTTGTATAAATATTGAATAACCTGGGGGCAAGAACACTGCCCTGGGGAGGTCCATCTTTTTGTAGTCACCATCTGCTCTTGTTACCTTGGAACTCAACAAAATACCTTCCATTAAATAGAACTGATTTGAGTACAGAAGTGAATTGAGGGCTTTTTGTTGTTTTTTGCACTTTTGCAATGAGATTTCTGAGACTGATGGTATCATATGCTTCCATAAAATCTATAAACACCATTCCTGTAGTTCGTCTTTTCTCAAGCCCATCTCCAGTATAGTGGGTTAGGCTGAGAGCTTGACTGGTACAAGATTTACCAGGTCAAAATCCTGCTTGCTCTTTTATTAGGGTGCCCTCAATCAGCTCATTGAATCTGTTTAGTATCAAACAGTTTGTATGTTGTGCACAACAGAGAGATTGGCCGATAACTCTTAGGATCGTCTTGGTCCTTACCAGGTTTAAGAATTGCAGTTATTTTTGCCTGTCTGCAGATTTCAAATTCATCCATTCGCCCAACAGCAGTTCATAAACTCCAACAGCCACAATTTAGAGCCGACACCAAGACGTATCATCTGTTCATTTTTAATATGCGGCCTTCCCAGTCTTTAAACTTTTGACTGCTTCTTTCAGTTCTGATATTGTAAATGTATGATCGAGTGTATCATTATTTTCTTTATGGAAAGCATCTAGTCTACTCGCATGCCCTTTCTTCAGTCTGTGTTTCGCTTTACCGTTTTTCAGCTACTGGAAGGCTATTTGGTTTGCTGTACTGCCAACAAAGCCTGGTGTATCTGTAGGTATACCACCTAATTTTCGAGCAGTCTCCACATTCCGACTACTGTGAGTTATGTTGATGCTTTCTACAGTTTGTTACCACTTCTGTCTTCTATTTTCAATCATTGTTGTTATGACTTCTTCTCCATTGTTCATGGGGAGAATGGGTTGGCGTCATAGAGACCACAATACGTTTCGTATTTCTCTTTTGTCTCTTCGCTGTAGCCTTGAATGTACGATTTTCTACATCCTCTCGTATACTCTGCCGTGCAGAGTAAAAACAAACTCACTGAAGTTTTCTGGTAGAGGTGTGTATCCGTGACATACTCTATGGGATTCAAATTGGGAGGTCGAGCATACCATCCCAGATGTGCAATATCTTCAATTTCCAAGAAACCTTCAATCAGCTGATCTCTATGAGGCGTACCTTTATCGTCCATCAATACGAAGTGTAGGCCACAGCACCTCGCAACGACGGCATATGAGGTTCCAAGATCTCGTCACGATACCTTACAGGAGTTAAGCCTTGCCAATTCACCCATACAATGTCATGAAGAGGTGTTCAGGTAGTCCACGTAATCGCTGAGCATACCATTAAAGAACCTCCCTGATTTCAGTCTCTTTTGCACGATATTTGGGTCACGAAATTCTGTTCCACGTTCCCTCCATATGAAAATCCGTCGAGAAACACTCTCCACACCATTTTGGGACTCACGTGTGAAGATAACATTTGCCCACTGTTCGGCCATTCGGTGGGATGTTGACGACTTCACTCTACACATTTCTTTCTGTGAAGTGTCAGAGGTACATAAACAACAGGCCCCTCACAATAAGTGGCACTCTGGTGAGATCTTCTGCATAACGTTTGCCTAGATACAACACATCCACTGCATCCTGCAAGGTGAGGTGCCAGTTGCCGTGCAGTAGTAAGGCAGTACCGTGTTGCCCTTTTAACCAAATAACGGTTCTCCCTTTCTCGTATCATACGTGGTCTGCCCTCGTCTTCGAGATACAGTTTCCGTCTCTACAAACAGTCGCCACATCTGAGAAACAACAGTGCGATTCATATTAAGCCATCGGGCCACATCAGGTTGTGACTGTCCTCCTCCCATTCTTCCAATGGCCCTCCACTGCAGAGAGCCTGGGATGCGTCTTCTCTGTATTATACTGCACCATCTGTGACTGTGTCTACAGCGATTGCGAATGTGGAAGTACCCAGCAAACACTACCCCATTGCTAGCTGCGCTGACTTCGTCGTGGGCGTGGTTATCCGTTGACTGGAATGCTAACTTCCATGTAGAACACGGTTGTGCAGACATCTGTTGACAGTTTGCATGATTACATCGTGAATTGGGCACAGGACGAAAAATCGCAGTTAGAAGCTTTAATTTTGGACACCAGTGCATTGCGGTAACCTTCTTGACTTTTAGGGACTCATCACAGTTCTGCTTCTGCCATAGTGTTTCGTCCTCAGACGTGCGTGTTTGGAGATATTTGTAAGTATTCTCCGTTTGTTGCAGGGATCTTTCTGGAGAAGAGAAGGGCAAGATGCTGATTGCGGCAGCTAAGGAGGGGTCAGTGAGCAATGTGCGAGCGTTGCTGACAGAGGGGGCGGACGTGGAGGCGATGGACCAGAACCAGCACAACGCACTGGTCTGGGCAGCAGCCAGGGGACACGTGGAGGTGGCGAGGCTTCTACTGGAGAAAGGAGCTGATGTCAACGCCAGAGACCGCTGGCGGAACACGCCTCTGCATCATGCTGCATGGAATAACGAGGCGGCTGTGGTGCGGCTGCTGGCGGCATCCTCTGCCGACTGCAACGCCAGGGATAGCAGTGGGGACACACCACTGCACGATGCGGCACGGCGTGGACAAGCAGACGCGGCAACTGCGCTACTGGAGGCAGGGGCCGACAGGGAAGTCAGGAATAACGGTGGGGACACGCCGCTGGCGCTAGCCGAGTGGAACAACCACCAGCGGCTCGTAGACATCCTACGATCAAGCTAAATATAGTGCAAACGACTCTGGAGTAAAATAAAAAAAGCCTTCTATGTAATCTTTGTTACTTATAAAATAAAGAATACAGAAAAGTTTATCCTCCAGTCTTGGTTTGCACCCTAATGTACGTAGTACATACAACGACGCAGATACCATAACACCAAGAGTGTTTATGGACTACCATAAGTTCAAAGAGGGACTCTCCTTTTGGTGAAAGTTCAAAACAAACCGAATAATTCTCTATTACTAATGAACACCAGATTTCTACAATATTTTCTTACTGAAAAATAATTTTTAGACGCATGTTTGGTGCTATGTGGAATTTATATAAAACTCTTATGAATTTCCTTATATCTAGATTGCCGACACATAAGCTCTGTACTTAAAATACATCTTCATTTGAGATCTTTCACTGAATTTACTTCTGTACCTAATGTGCTGACAGTCGAGCAACTTCTGTCTGCAGTTAAAAATTGGTGTTATTACCAGTACTTACGACACATTAGTTCCGATTCCAGACTGAATTTTGTTGTATACTGTCAAGCTGTTGAATACCAGCGGCCTAGGAAACCTCCTTCTCGGATCACTAGTCAATACTTCTAGCAAATCGTAATAAAGAGTTTTATTACGAAATGAATCAATGACATTACTTAACTCTGACAATAACACAGAAGTGCTGCAAACAAAGGGCGACATGGAAGAAAGAAATCTCTTCAGTATAAACAATTCCTAAGTCACTGGTCTTGATGTGACTAATCTCTGCTGTAGAAGTGGCCGCGACAAGTTGGGCATGGCGCTCATGTTCTCTTCCCCTGAAGGCCGCAGCTGTCGCGTTGTGGTCCTAGATAGAGGTCGGTCAGCGTGATATTGGGTGACGTCTTCTTCACAGCCCTGTCTGCTCTATCGTTCCCGACCGGCGTGCCGGCGCTCGACTTTACGCCATAACATTCCTCCCCCCAAAACGACGGACCTTCGTCGTATAAGGAGCGCGACACCGGGAGGGAAGGCAGGAGTGTGGAGGCAGCGGTGGACTGGAAACTGTGGCTGCATTGGACGCCAGGCTTCCAGTTGTAGCCCGCCATCTGGTCTGCGCTCAGGTGCAAACGTCCCCCGGAAAACGCACAGAAGGGCAAGCATCCAACTCCTGAGACCCATAACCAGATGGAGAAGCCGCAAGCTGTTGCGGCGTTGGCGGGTCCAGCTCCTTGGGTAGGACGAGAGGAGGAGGCGACGCCTCCGTCTCCACGGGGTCGTCCTGTGGTGTCGTGACGACACCCTTTGACAGCTGTTGTGGCCACAGCGTCCTCGGGATCTGTGAATCTGGGCGAAGAGATACGCAAGTATCACTGTGCACATTACAGTGGCGAATTTGATCCTGATCTCGGCGCTGCAATCCGTCTGGGCCTGAAATGGGATACACGCAAGCACCAAGTCGACGAACGATCTCGCCTCGCGCCCACCGTCTGCGTCCGTACTTCGACGCCGGATATTGAGGATGGTGGAGCAGGTGGAGCAGTGTCCGCCAGCGATGGTCCATCTTGTGGATGCGAACGATAGGAGGTGAGAAATCGTTGCTATAAGCGTATACCACAAGCAACCAAAAAGATCCCACAAAAGCTATGTGCACACGTTGCCATGGTGATTGCGATTTCGGCCAAGAAGAGAATTTGTATGGTGGAGCGGACCGAATTTCCCCACATGCGTGACCCTGTTCTATTTGGCTGTCCATACCCTCCCGAGTACAGTCTCGACGCGCTGTTTCGTAATCATCCCCCAGTGTCAGTCCACTATCATTCTGAACAAGAATCACCCCTCGCTTTATAGCGAGGCTATGCCGACGTGCAAAGTATTGTCGTGCTACGGACTTCTTAATGCTATACTATGAGCGAGGCAAAATTGTGCGAATGTAGTTTAGCAGAATCTCCAAATCTGAATCAGCTTCCGTGGCCTGTGCAATTTTGCTGTTGTTCAGAGGCAAAGGTTGAAGCAATTCAGATCCTGACCATCGATGTGACAACAAAATGCTGCAGAAGCGTCGAAGTCTGTATCAGGGTCCATCGTAAGACGTGAAAGTACGTCCGCATTACCATGTTGATCTGTCTTAAGATTTACAATCTCGTACTGATATTGAGACAACAACAAAGCCCATCATTGCAATTTTTGGCCAGTAGGTACAATGACTGCAAAGGCTTGTGATACGTTACTAAGTAGAATTTCATGCCATACAAATAGTGGTGGAATTTGGTGACACCATGCACAATAGCCGGTGCCCCTCTCTCTATTCGTGAATAATTACACTGAGCTTTGGAAAACACTTTTGATGCGAATGCAACAGGCCTGTCTTTATCACCAAATCTATGTGAAAGAACTGCACCGAGTCCATAAGAGGAAGCGTCAACTGGCAATACAGTTGATTTGTCAGGATCAAAGTCAACTAAGCATCGATCACTGAGCAACGCATCTTAAAGTTCTCGAAAAGCTACTTGGCACTTATCTGTTCAAACAAAGGGGACATGCTTGCGACGCAAGCGGTCGAATAGAGCTCCAATTTCTGCAGCATTCGGTATTAACCGAGAATAATAGTTCATTTTCCCTAAAACTGACTGCAATTCTGTGACATAGCGAGGAACTGGCAGGTCTCGTATGACTAACAAATGCTACTGAAGAGGATGTAAACCTTGACTGTTTATGACATGACCAACATACTGTAACTCATGTTTAAAAAAGTATCACACTTGTCCAGTCTACACTTTAGTCCTGCATCAGGTAACACACAAAGCACGCAAACTTGCAGTGTGTTCTTCAGGTGTACGACCTGCTACAACGATATCGTCTAAATAGTTTGAACAGTTTGGCACTTGAGCAGTCAGCTGTTCCTAATAACATTGGAAAACATCATGTGTGGAAGCACTGCCACTAGGCAAACGCAAATATTCAAACAAGCCCAAATGACTATTCACTATACACACTTTTCGAGATTCTTCATCGAGCGTTATTTGAAGACGCGCATCACACAAATCAATTTTTGAATAGTAGCGACCAGCGCCTAATCTATCAAAGAGATCCTCTGAGCGAGGTAAGGAGTAAGTATGAATCACAGTTTGTGGGTTGACCATGCACTTGAACAGAGGCGAATGCGACCTGAAAGTTTGGAAGAAAAACCAATGGGAACAATAGCTCCGATAGCTTGCAATTCTTTATTTCCAGAGGCTATTTCGTCCAGTAATGCAATAGAAACAGTTCTAGCCTGGTAAAATTTACGTTGACCATAGAAATTCATAGTAGACCAATATGTGGAACAAAACTGTTAGCCTTGCCTAAACGTTCAGAAAAGAGTTAAGGGAATTCTTTTAGCAAACTAGCTACACTGTCTTTAGCATTGAATGCATTGAATGCCAGCACATTGTACTGAATTTGAAAGCCAAACAAATCAAATGAGTCAAGGCCAAATAAGTTCTCACAATCGCATGATTGTAGCACACTGAAAGTTAAAGTTCGCGAATGTGAGCGATACATGACAGGCAAAGTACGTGTTCTGAGAACAGGAATGTCTTGTCTGTTATAAGCCATCAGGTACGTGCTAGGTTTATACAGTATGAAACGTCCCCTTTTGAACAATTATACAAGACTGTACTTATCCTGACACACAATATTTTCAGTGCAACACAATCTGACTTTCAATAATCCCTACAAAAGAATGGCCCTGACATACAATATCCTATACCTTTCACAAATCACTTACCTCACAAAAACCTTCGTTACTCGAACTACTGCAATACAGTGAGCGCCACTACTGCCAGCTAAATAAAAGATTCAAACTACTGAAGGCACTAACTACAGATAGACATAGTTAGCAAATGAAAGATTTTGTTAGAGAACAAACAATGTATTTACCTTAATAGTGTTCAAAGGTCATAATATATATAGTAGTTCATGACATCCAGTCTTACAAATGTATTGTCTCTGTCCAGATCATCCGCTCTCAAAAATCTGCCATCTCACTTCCCCACATCCACCACTGCTGGCGGCTCACCTCCAACTGCGCAACGCTACGCGCTGTTAACATCCAGCTGCCCAACACTGCAATGGCGAGTAATCCAACAATGCCAACCAGCCACAGACTTCACACAGCACAGCCAGTGATTTTCATACAGAGCGCTACGTGGCGTTACCAATAAGAAAACCTAAACAACCTACTTACAACAGGCGTGGGGAACCTAAAAGTTACGATTCAGCGATGTTACTGAGACACTTGTGTACAACTGAAATTTCACATGTTTTCCACTAATGTGCAAATGAACAATAAGTTTTCCCACAAACTTTTTGTGCCCACTGAAGAAACTGCACTGAAGAAACTGTTCGCTTGCTAGTTATGCTGATGCCTCCAGCAGGCTTTGACTAGACTGCATTGATTACATGGGGCTTGTGACTACAATTTCGTTTATGTTTGTTCTGTTGCATACATACGGATTGTACATGACCTTTCTTTCCCAAGCATAACACTGTGCTTGTCTAGACAGGCAGTCTTGGCGTTTGTGAGTAGCACCAAGGGCATGACTTAACTCTGTTTACAGCATTTCTTCATTATAAATGGACATGTTACATCGCCAGGATTCAAAAAATCGGCAGGCAAGGTAGAGTTCGCGTTATTGTGGCTATCAATTGTCTGATAACTCGCCAGACGTCCTTCGGTGAAGCGCACACAATCGTGTCTTCCTCTATGTCTATCAGGTCGCAATTTCTCAGATGGATTTCACGCTTTGCTGTGGTTGCTACTTTCCTGCTTACCGCCCTGTGCTAGTAGTTTGCACAGTTGTTGGTACGGGAGGGCTGCTGATATTTATCCAAATGACCTTCTAGCTGTGGTGCAGCTCTTTTGTACAGTCACATTTCTGCTTTTGCTTCCCAATAAATTCCACATATATGTTCCTAACTTCTACCATATTCGATGGGCGAACTCTGTTTCGAGTATACCTGAGTTCAAATGAAAATTGTGAACAATGATAAAAGCCATTGGGGATGTGCTCTACATCTAAGGTTTGATTCAAGACAGTTGGAGTAATTTCGTCTGGTAAGTGGGACATGATGATCGTGGGTGTCTTCTTCCATAGCATCGGTGAGACTTTATCCCCCAGGTTTCCAGCGGAAATGGTCAACATGTCAAACTTTACCTTGAAAATGTTACCATGAATTACAAAATGACCCAAAGCTGTGACAAATATTGCTGCTGTTTCACGTTTTACTGGTAAAACCTGTGCCACACAGTTGACTTCAGAGACCATGTACATATCTGCAGAGTCTGGCTTTTGGATGTCGTCGAGTCTTCTCGCGCTATGTTCTCCGATGCTAGCTGGAACGCTGTGAAGGATTTTCCTAGAGTTTCCTGCAGTAGCACGATTGATATCAGACCTGTAGTCAATATCCTAAATTTTCGTATGGGCAACCACATTGAGGTCTCGTCTGTTTTGCAAAAATATTCCACACCCCACTTTCATGATGCATGATTTTATGTTGATTAGCTTCGCACTTGATGCAAGTTCAAATTTGCTGATGACCTCCAATACCTTCTCCCAGTCGCTTTCGCCAGTGATCACAAGACCCACATCACCTGCTATGTAAAGGGTACAGAAAATTATGTGGCAGATGCATTGTCTCAATGCTATTGATGAGGTAGCCAAGGAATGCAATGAAGATGGAACTTTACAAAATAATTACATGAAGGAAGTTTCAGGCAAAAAAGAAAACTGAACAAATTTACAAAAACATGAGATACCACCAAAATGAGAATTCGATTTCTATGGAAGTAAATTTTGATAACATACAGTATTCCCAGATTAAGAAACATTCCAAAATTCTTAAAAATATCTTTTACAGAAGGAATGAGTTCATTACTGACGAATGGAGGGTGTGTTGGTCTAGCCAATTTGATACAGATGCCAGATTATTTTCGTTTAGTGTTGGACCACAGTGAGCCAATGTACCGTCTAGATAACCTGGCTAATGTTATAGTGATTGCCAATAGTGCGAGTAGAAAGGTCACTGAATGTATTAGGTCTTGTGACATCTGCCAGAGAGCTAAGCTGAGCAGTGCTGCAGTTAACATCTCGCTAACAGCAGCTCATCTTTATGGCTAATGTTCTTTGAGTTTTGCGGCCAGAGGAGGTTAAGAGCGTTATTTATGGGCGTTGGGTGCTGTATTTGGTGATACTAATATCATGGCTTGCTTTTTGGACCTGTAAAAATAAAATTTCGACTCCAAGGTCTGCAGCAGAGTGAGGCCAACAGTACTGCTATGACTGCATCGCCGCCATGTTAACAGCCGCTGCAAATTATGCCACCAGTGCCACCTGCCTTTGACGAAATTGTTATATATGGCAGTCTGTAAATGGGCCAAGTATTTGTGAAATTTGGTTGATTCTAACAATAATCATGGTGCTGCTAAAAGCTCCACCTCACACCCATGATTATCCCAAATTAAAAACCAATTCGGTGTGTCCTAACTTATGACAGAGACTTATTTGGCAGCTGTAAAAATAGTTGTGATTGCTTCCTAATTTGTGGAGTTATAGTGTTGATTGTTCAGTTTTTTATTTTGAGAACTATTCCATTTCCAGTGCATTTTTACATCTATCTGCTGTCATTTCCTTAAATAATTTGCCTTTCCTGACCAGCTGCCCGAAAATATTAAAGTTCTTAGTTAAAAGATAAGTAATATGGCTTTGAAGTCAAAAAAGATTATTAATTGTTGCATTTATGCACTTTGATCATAATTACGGAGTTTTATCACTGTTCATTTCACGATAAAGTGTCTGAACTAGATTTTAATGTTGTGTTGGCATTTGCACAGCCAAGTATATTTTGAGTATGTTAAAAGACTGCTTATCAAAGCACATTTGTTATTTAGAGAGCTACGTTTTGATTGTGCTTCACTTAATAAATATTGATGAGAATACTTACCATTTCCCATACATACATGTGAAGTTTTGTTAGTAAGCATGGTTCTTCAAACCACAAAAGTTTAAGGGCCCTCATGTTGTAGGCTAATTAGTTAATGAAGCAAAGTAAAGGCTCCTTCAGAGCCAATGCAGTTAGATTTGCATTCTGTTCAATTGCTTCAGACTGAGCTTAAGAAATAAATACTTCCTGTGTTAGCTGTTCTAATTCAAGTTGGTTAATGCACAGGCATACAGAGCCTGTACTAAGCAATGATGTTATACATTATGACTTTAAGAACCCCTCATTTAAATCAGAATCATTTAGTACTGCGATTAGTTTCCTGTGTGTTGGTGATTGATTCTATGAACTGCTGCATCTAGTTCATTTAAGGTACATGTTGTTGAGAGGCATGTGTTACTGTTTGCTATCTTATTAGCCATTTGTTTGTCTGACTTCCAAGTTATTACTACATTTATCTGCAAGGTTTTGGTTACTGTGTTGCACTGTGAACAGATATAAAGAAAGAATTTGTGTGTGTGTATGTGTGTGTGTGTGTGTGTGTGTGTGTGTGTGTGTGTGTGTGTGTGAAGGAAGGTTGGGTTAGCCTTAGTAACAGCCTTCTGCTTTATTATATTGTTTGATAGAAGAATGCCTAATTAGGCTGGTGACCAATATTAATACATAATGTTACTACTTGCTTTTGTGCTGGGAGGACGTCTGTTCCTGACCCCACCTGTTTACTGTTGGTTATACTCTACTGGTGTGTTTCTGAAAAGAATCCCAGCCTGATTCTTCTGTTCTCACTAGGTTACCTCACAGCCACAACTTTCTCAAAAATTCCTCACAGGTGTTACTGTTACAAGCGCTCCCTGTGGAGGAGCCCTCCTGCATCATTCCGCCACATGTTCTCGATGGTGGACTTGCTGCAAGGCTATACCTTGTATTCTGTGACATTTGCATGACTGCTTCTGTGTCTCAGCGTTTTCGGCTCTTAGGGAGGGAGGCGCAGGTATAGATGGTAAAGACGTTTCTAGCTGGAGTACATCACAACCAGACACACCTTCCGAAATCAGGCATTGAATTGAAAAGTGTACCAAGGAACCGATTTGCAGTCAGATCAAAATTTAGTTATGATGAGGAGTGAAGTGAATTTTAAGAGAATGGTCATGAGGAATCAATGTGTAAATAAATGGATACTGAAGTGCTGAGTAATGGAATGGAAATTTGAATTTCTATGAAGCTCTAGATAACGCGATAATGAATGCCATAGCTGGTAGTTCAGGCATACAGTGGTTGACGTCTCCGAAAATGTCAATAACGAAAGTTTGAGAAATAAATGTAGGTACAAGGAGAGGAACTCTGAAGAAATATTTGTAACAATATAATGAGAAGGAAAGTTGGCAGTCACCATATGGCGGAGATGCTGAGTTGTTGATAGGCACAACAAAAAGACTCTCACAATTGAAGCTTTCGTCCATAGGCCTTCATCAACAATAGATACGCGCATGCGCGCGCGCGCACACACACACACACACACACACACACACACACACACGGGCAAACGTAATTCACACACATGACTGCAGTCTCAGGCAACTGAAATCGTTTGAAATGTTTGACGAAAAGGAAAAGGACAAGGCAGGAATACAGCATTATGGGTTACTAAGAAATGAAATCAGTAGAAATTTGAGGGACGTAAAAGCAGAATGACTGCACGAAGAATCAGAAGAAATGAACGTAGGAAGCACACATTCGGCACATGAGAAAGTCAGAACAACCTTCAGTGAAACTAAATGCACAAGTGTCAACAAGAGTTCGAAAGGAATTCCTCTGTTAAACGTGCAGGGGAAAACAGATGGCAGAAAACGGTACGTTAGAGACCGCTATGAGTGGGAGGAACTATCTGAAGACATAAGAAAAAATGAAAGCTTAATTGGAAAACGTGGGGGACTGTGCGTTAGAGTCACATTTTAACACCGCTACAGAAAAGTTGCATACAAACAAGCCAAAATGGTCAGTTAATGTTCCTTCGGAACTTACGTGACCATTGGGAACATGGCAATCAGATGAGTATTCACATTGGTCTTTATAATCCATGAGACATGAGTTATAACAACGGACTTGCAGAAAAGGATAATCCAAACATTCTGGAAGCGCGCAAGGCCAAATTACTGACAAGAATGGTAACAACATACAGGAGAATGGAAGACAAAGCTGAGGACCTGTTTGAGTACGCTAAATTGGGAGCAAAGGATCCAGGGCGGCCGAGCTGACCTTCGACTTGATAGAGGAAGAAATGAATAAGAAAAATCAAGAGATCTTTATTGGATTTGTAAATCTTTAAATGACGACCGACAATGTGAAACAGTGAAAATGTACGAATTTTTTCTTTAAAAATAGATATGAGACAAAGGAAGAAGCAGGTAACATAGCATGTACAATAATCAACAAGGACTGGTACTCTGATGAAAGATGGTGAAAGACAGGTATGCAGGTAGTCTCCACAGATGTTCAGACTGAACACTGAAGGATGGATGGACAATGTGAAACAGTGAAAATGTACGAATTTTTTCTTTAAAAATAGATATGAGACAAAGGGAGAAGCAGGTAACATAGCATGTACAATAATCAACAAGGACTGGTACTCTGATGAAAGATGTTGAAAGACAGGGATGCAGGTAGTCTCCACAGATGTTCAGACTGAACACTGAAGGATGGATGGTGGAATTGAAGAATCTTCCAGGAATTTAATTTAAATTGAAAGTGAATAGGACTATGTTGGTAAAATTCACTGGTGATATTTCTTTGTTCACTGGAAGTGAGAATGAGTTGGTGAATGTAATGAACAGTGCAATGAGCACCGAATTAGGATTAATGAACTGAAGAAAGAGGAAAGTATTGGGGAGTGGCAGAAATAACATTGGTGGCAAAGTTTACTTCAGAATTAAGAACCACAAAGTAGACGAATTATATTTAATTTAATTCTTCTACCCATGAAGCCATTTCGCGCTAAGGGACAAAGCATGGTTGTTGTATGGAGTAAAGTAGCATAGAAAAACAGGAGTTTCCTCACAAAACAAAGTTACTAATACCAAAGATGCCTTAATTTGTGGAAGGCAAATCTGAATGTACGATTGCAGCACAGTAGTGCATGAAAATGACTCGTGGATTACGGGGAAAACAGGACGGGAATTGGGGAATTCTAAATGCGATGCTATAGGAGGATGTTGAAATTAGGTGAAATTATAAAAGAGGAACTCTGGAACGTCTGTGCTGAATAGGTGAGGACGGTGATATGCGGGAAACTGTGACAAGTACAAGCATCTGGGTAATAGGTTACATGTAAAGGCATCAGGGAATAACTGCCATGGTGCTAGAGGTAGCTGGAGAGTGTAGGAGTGTAGGAGAGTGTTGGGCAAGACAGAGACAGGAATGTGTACCACAAATGATTGTGGACTTTGGCGTAACAGCCAGTCCCAGTAACCACACATATGCAAAGCAAAAGCTCTGCCCGCTGTAGATGATGTTTCTGTCAGTTTGAGCAACAGGTTTAGAGGGCCATGAGCACCAAAATTACAGAGGGGCGATCAAGGTGGTCCACACACTGACAAGTTGAGGCTCTGCTGACGTTTGCTTCTGTTTGGTGCTTGGCGAGTATATTTCTTTTTACTAGCAGAAATGTCATGGCAAATTATTGGGTTCTTTCTCCTCTCTCAATCCTGCCAAGCACCCGAAATGGTCTCCTAAATGTATGTTTGCCTGACCCCTACTAGACCATTCCAATACATATCTTGTGATGCAGCGTGTTTCACATTCAGTGCACTCATACTCTCTCCCTGCAACTAGATTTTCTGTGTACGGCATTGTCTGAATTATTGTTGGCTTCGGTTTGCTGATTTTAATCAGATTAATCACTGAACTGTTGACAATAAATCACTATTTCCCGTACCAACCTGTTCTTAATTAACCCCTCTCTCATGATACTACGACCTGATCCTGTGGATACCACCCAATTATTCATCTGACTGTATGTTCTGATTTTATTTCCACTTCACTTTGATGAACCTAACTAAATTTAGACTGAGAATTTACACTTTAATGAGGGAACTCACCCCATGTGAGAGACAGCAATAAGAGACTGGCGGGATGCGCCGGCATTGGTGGTGGCGGTGGGCCTACACACACAAACACAAACCCAGAACACACGCTGACAACAAGAGTAGCTGTCCATATAGTGCAAACGACTTGCCAGCGACAATCACATCAAGTTGTACCATGCGAGTGGGTTGTGCCTATTTGTATGTAGCCCACAGAACGTAACTGTCTTGCAGTTCGTCTGCTCCCTTTTCTATATTGTCTTTTACTATACATAATAAACGTCCTAGGATTGGTTGGATACCAATCCATGATGTGTGGCACCTGAAACCAAACAGTATGGAGCAAACAATGTGCTTCAGGTACAGGCATTTGTATGAGATGAGTGTCTATCTTTATAACTGTTATAATAGTAACAGATAGTAAAATGGTAAGGACAAGTGACATTTCGAAACTTCGAAAAGTATCATATTAACACATCGAGCGACTAAGAAAATTTCTTATTGAATAACAAGTTTTGAAATGTATATGATCTCTGGGACATCATATCCAGGAAAAATTTCAAGACATTTGGCCTAACATGTGCTGTCATTACTGAATTGTCCTCTGTGGGATTTGCTCATCAGTACAATGAAAATGGTACGCAGAGCAGCACCTCCATCAGGGAAACGGACTACTGGATGACGCCATAGGAGGAGAAATGAAAGTCGATTTGGGAAACATTAGTCATTAGGCCCAGAGAATAACAGAGGAATAACAAAGCTGTGGAAGACTAGCATAAAAACCAAGCAGAATGGTTAAATAACACTCCTTTGGAACTTATATGATGCTTGCAGAGGGTTGCAATGAAACGACTGTTCAACTTCATCTATACCATCTCTGACATTAGAGATAAACCAGCAGCCTTCCCAAAAAATATCATCTGCACACTTGAGATGCGAGGAAGGACCGGTAAATGCAAAAGCTTTTGCACAATGAGCTAGACAGCTAATGAATTCGAATTTCTGGCAAGATTAATATGTAGAAGAACGGAAGGAAAAACTGAGGATCAGTTATAGAACGAAAAGATTGTATTTAACAAAGGTAAAGGCTTCAGAAAGGTAGATCTGATCTAGCATTTGATAAGGGAAGCAAGGCGTAAGGAATATCAATGGACCTTCATTGGATTAGCTCACCTTCAAAAAGATTTACAATGTAAAATAATGTGGCACGTGAAATGCTCAAAAATACAAATTTTATAGAAGACAGGAAGATTATATACGTAACTGAATGTACAATAATCAACAAGGAACAGTAAAAAATCTAAGAAAGTAATATGACTAAAAAGTGGCAATACAGGGATTCAGTTAGTCTCCCCAGTTATTCAAACTTAACATCAAGGAATCGTTTGTGGAACTGAATAAACTTCACAGGAATTAAATTAAAACTTAGGGAGAAGGTATTGCATTAATATAATTCACTGGTGGTATTACCATGTTCACCAAAAGTGAAGAAGAATTACCAGAGCTGTTGAATGCAGTGAACAATTGGATGAGCACAGAATTGTGATTTAAACAAAGAAAGATGAAAGTATTGCAGAGCAGCGGAACAGCTCAGTGACAAACTTATTAAAATTAGAGACCACAACGTAAAGGAATTTAAGTGATTCTGCTACCTGGGAAGCAAATTTACACAAAAAGGTAAAGCCAGGTTGTTACATGAAGTAAAGTAACACAGGAAAACATCTTTTTAGGAAAAATTGGGGCTTCTGGTACCAAAGATTGGCCTCGATCTAGTGACGAAATATGTAAGAATGTACATTCGGAGCACAGTATTGTATGAAAGTTATTCATGGGTTATGGGAGATACAGGAAGTGAAGAGAACTGGAGCATTCAAAATGGGGATGTTGAGAAGAAGGTGAACTGAATAAAGGAACTGCAGAAGTTCTCTGCAGGATCTATAATACTGGCAGTACATGGAAATCTGTGAAAAGAAGGGACTGCATAATAGGATACATGTGTAGACATCAGGAAATGAATGCCATGAAAGCAGTAGAGAGTAAAACCTATAGAGGGAGACAAATAACTGAAAACTTTGGATGCAAATACTGCTCTGGGGTAAAGAGGCTGCCCCTGCACCCCTCTTCCCAGCAATAAATGATGTAATCTCAGCACTCTAAATGTGTTGACAGAGAGAAATGTGATCTACTGTAGGCTGAGTTTCTGTCTATCATGCCTGTTGTTACTTTTTTTTACTATAGTTTTAGGGCACGAAACAGCTAACGTCACAACCGCCCATTCTGTGGCTCAGTGAAGGGTAAAAACAGGAATATAAATCAGCAGTAATGGGAGCAAAACTGGAGGAGGGGCATTAAAACGGAAAGAAATCTTAGAAAATTGCTACTGAAGTGGGATTGTTTTCCCCGAAACGAGCTTCAAAAGACGAATCTCATTTCACTAACACTTATAAAAGCAAGGACGCCATCAGCTGAGCGTGCATCGTCTTCTAAAAGGGGAGAATATCAGGCGACAGCTGAAAACAGGCATATAGCGGATTAAAATAGGGGCGCTCAAGTAAATGGTGTCCCTTGAGAGCAGTGGGGACAGAGCAGGGGACAGTCGCCACTTAGAAACATGTCGATGGCTAAAATGACAGTGCTGGAGTCTAATTTTAAAATATTCTCCTCCCGACAACGAGGCCGGAATGATGATGTCCAAGCACAGGGAAGAAGGTTTGTGTCCCGATATTTATTATCCAGATGTACAGAACAATGTGTGTGTGTGTGTGTGTGTGTGTGTGTGTGTGTGTGTGTGTGTGCCATAAAAGAGCAACACGATGACATAACACGTTCTGTATATCGGTAAAGGAAACCATGCGAACAGCGGGCCGAGGAAGAGAGACAGCAGCCTTTGCATCTGTATCGGCTCCCTCGTTTCCACACATACCAACATGCCCTGGGATCCAGAAGAATGCCACAGAGATGCACCTAAGTGGTGTATGTGTAGGCAGTCCTGAATCCAGTGGACAGAGGGTGGATGGGATAGAGAGATGGTCGGGAAGCCAAAATCTAATAGGGGTGTTGTCAATAATATAGACATTCGCAACACCAAAGGTGGTCTTGGAGCCGTCAGTGTAAATAAATGTGGCATCCTCCATTTGTGCAAACAGAGCAGCAAATGCCCAGCAATAAACAGTTGGGGAGTGCTAACCTTAGGAAGGTGAGAAAGGTCACGGAGAAGGCAGGTCCGAGGGAGAAGCCAAGGTGGTGAGTGTAGCAGTTGACAGAAGCAGATTCCCGGTGGTAGTAGAGAGGAAGGGCTGTCAGCATACCCTAAATCCAAGGAGGGGTCGAAAGAAAGGGCATGGGTCATATGAGCAGGCACGGAAGATAGACGACTAGCGTAACGACTCAGAAGGACAGCTCACTAACTGAACAGTGGAGTGTCAGCAGTCTAAGCGTAAAGGCGCTCCATGGGGCTAGTGTAAAAAACTCGAGATGTTAAACGCTGTCCACAGTGGTGGACAGAATGTAGACGCTGAAGAAAAGACAGTCATGTAGAGACGTAAACTACGCTTTTATAATCCAATTTCGAGCGCACTAAGGCGCGATCAGGGCAGAGGAGGAACACTGTCTACTCCCCAGTAGATACCACTCAGAACATGGAGCGTGTTGAGGGATCGGAGATAGTGAGCCGAAAGATATGAAACGTCGGAAGAACAGCTCACTCTCAAACATGTCCCAGGAATTTGGCGAGGTCAGTGAACAGAAGGTCTACTGAGCCTATGTGTAGGGAACGTACATAAAACTTCGTACGACGCCAAAAATTTACACAGACGATCTTACTGGAAGCCAGTGTAGATGCTTTATGAGTGGAGGTGATCGATATATCCTTGAAGATGAGGTCCGAAAAGGCTGGTCCATTGAGAGCTGTAGTAGACTGCAAAATCATCGACAAAAAGGGAGCCTGAGACATCGGGAAGGAGGCAATCCATAACTGGGTCTATGGCGATGGCAAAAAGTACAACACTTAGCATGGAGCTCTGGGGCACCCTGTGTTCTTGGGAGAAAGTACGGAGTAGTGTTCACACGCACCTTAAATGTACGCTCTGTCATAAATTAACGAATGAAAAGGGGTTGCCAACCACGAAAGCCCAAGACAACGGTGTGCGGATTACGTCTGCCCCCTCCAGATCAAAAAATACAGCTACAATTTGGCGTTTCCTGAGAAAATTGTACATGATATAAGTGGGGAGAGCAACAAGATGATTAAAGGCAGAACGATGCTGTCGGAAACCGCATTGGTCAGTTGTTAAAAGGCTTCGGGATTCCAGCCACCACCCTAAATGGCAATTTACCATAGGCTCCAAAACATTACAAACCGTAAGTGTGAGAGAGATTGGGCGATAGCTGGAGGGGAGATGTTTATCCTCTCCCGGTTGTGCAACAGGAATGACCATTGCTTCCCGCCATCTTATGGGAAAGTTACTGTTGACCTAAAGTCAGTTACAAAGGCGAAGGAGGTAGCATAACTAGGATATGATAGGTGCAGCAACATTTGGACGTGGATATCATCCAATCTCAGTGCAGAAGAGCGAGAGGGGGAGAGTGCATGTCTGAGTTCCAGCATAGGAAAAACGGCATTATAGCTTTCACGACTTTGAGAGGAAAAAGCAAGAGGTCGCTCTTCAGCTAATCGTTTCTTCGGCAGAAATGCTGGTGGGTAATTAGAAGAGCTCAAAATCTCAGCAAAGTGTCGACCCAATGAGTTATACATTGCGAGTGGATCCACTAAGGAATCCTGCATCACTGTTAGCCCAGAGGTCAGGGAAAGCTTGATGTGCTGGTTATCAGTCGGGTTCGACTCCAAACAATTGATGTGGGAGTGTAGGTATTAAAGGAGCTACTAAAGAAGTCCCAGCTTGCCTTCTTGGTATTGCATATGATGTGACAACATTGCACATGTAACTGCTTATGGCAGACACAGTTGGCCAACATAGGATGATGGTGGAAAACGCGAAGAGCATGTCACTGCACACGTACTGCGTCACAGCACGCTTCGTTCCACCAAGGAACCGGGGGCTCATGGGCAATGGGGAGGTATAAGGTACTGAACGTTTCATGGCTGTAAGAATAACTTTCGTAACATGAGTGACCTGATCGTCAATACTAGGAAATTTATGGTCATCAAATGTTGCTAGAGAGGAGAGAAGTGTCCAATGGGCTTGGGAAAACTTCCAGCGCCTTAGGCACATAGATGGCACTTGTGGCTGTCATAGAAGGACACATGGAAAATGGTCACTCAAGCATGTATCAGCAGCGAACCATTCAAGGTCAAAATGAGAGTAGGTTGACGTGGAGGCAGACAAAAATGTGGGTTCCCCAGTGCTGAGGCAAACAAGAATCGCTTGGTGGAAGAGGTCAATCAATTGGGAGCATCTCGGATAAGGACACAGAGATCCCCAAAGTGACTGGTCAGCTTTGAAGTCCCTTACCAGCAAGTAGGAGGGTGGGGGCTGACCAAGGAGATGAAGCTGATCGGGTATTGTCACTGCTGTGGACGATGAGATATATATGGTACAAACAGAGAAGGGAAAGATGTACAGCGCCAGCGCCAGATTGGAAGGAAGTGTAAGTGAAATGGGTGCTCCTGGATAGTATCATAAGTCCCCTGTGTGCCAGAACACCAGCAACAGAGAGGAGATCAAACCAGACTGATTGGAAATGAGGGAAGACATATTGCAAGGGATAATTGACATATGGTGGACGAAAAAAGGAAAAATCTCACTATGGTAGTCGTAAGCTCAGCGACCACTGAGAGCTGGTGGCCAATGAGATGGAATGACATTTAGTCAGAGGCAGAAGATCCTGACCCATACATTGTAGCTCTTGCCGCCACTAATCAGGTTGTTGATCGGCCACCAGCTTTGCATCTCTGAGAACACAGAAGATGGCAGAGGGCGGATACCGCTGGGTGGCGCTGTAGAAGAGACATGACATGGCAGAGGAATTGTGTTACTTACGAGCCTACTTTGAAGCAGGATTTTGAGATGAAGGAGTAGTAGATGATTGTGAGGTCTGGCTACATAAAAAGTCTTCGAGTAGGCTCTTTTTGGAAGTCCAGGCGTCCGATTTTGGGGTCCATGATTTAGCAGGAGCCGATGAAGGTTAAGCTCTGACGACAGTGGCGCTAAAGGTGAGATCGCAAGTCTGCATGGCTACCTCCTTAGTAGGTGGAGGAGAGGTGAGGACCCTCTGAGAGCGCAGTGGGCTTACTACTGGCGAATAACACATTTTCCTTCACTCAGGTTTCCCAAATAATTCGTTCATTTTTAAAAATAGGACGTTCTCTAGAAGAAGCAGCGTGGTGGCCCATACAGATGATGCAATGAGGGGATAGTGGTGGACAATCACCCTCATGGGCATCTCTACCACAGGTAACGCATTTGGCCATATTGGAACATGACTGGCTGGAACGATTAAACCTCTGATACTGACAGAAACGCGTAGGATTGGGGGTGTAAGGGCGAACTGAACTTATCTCATATCCCGCTTCAATGTTCAATGAAAGATGAACTCTGTCAAACGTCAAGAAGAGAGTGTGGGTTGGTACCAATTACTTCTCAATCCATTTCATTACTCAATGTACGGCCGTTACTCCCTGATCACACAGGTAATTTTGAATGTCCTCATTTGATAATCCATCGAGTGATCTTGTATAAACCACACTGCGGGTTGAGTTTAAAGCATGGTGAGCCACCCAGACAGGGAATGCCTGCAACAGTGTAGTTCGAAGCAATTTTTTGCCTGTTTCTAAGAACAAGGCACCATTTCGTAACTGGAACCAAGACTTTACAGGATCTGCAGTTGTGTCGACACCTTTCTGAATAATGAAATTGTTTACTGTTGAGTAGTCTTGACCGTCATACCGAGAAACAACTAGGAACTTTGGCACTGATTGAAGAATTTTCTATGGCTGAGAGACATCCAGCTTTCTCTTGTGGACAGAAATTGTTGAAGTAGAAGGAACAATTGCGGAAATATCCACCACGATTACTGGCGTCTCCGATGACGTGCTCCTTCCTAGTGGGGGCCCTCTCTGAGGGCACTTCCGCCGTAATGATTGTCCACACCTCAGTTCACACCTCCCAAGAAACGGACGGAGGGAACAATCGGCAAGTTTGGAAGGTACCAGCTCAAGTAATCACCCCTCCCTGGGTCTGGCCTTTACCAGGTGGTACGTATGTGTCTTACTTGTCTACCCGAGGTGGGGAATTACGCGTCACCCCGTCACTGGCTACGTATGAGAACGCGTGGGTTTGTCTTCAGATGCACAGGGAGGAAAGAAAGAAAAAGGGATGAACAAAGATAAGGAAAGAAAGTAAAATTTCTCAAACGCCGCAGCGGAGAAGGTAAAGGGAAGAATCAGCGAAAGAGAAGGATAAAATAAGGATAGAGACTTTACATTATAGAGATGAGAAAAGAGAAACCACTTCATTCGTTCAAAAGTGTCAGTCTCCGGATGTAGGCGCAAAACATAAAACAAGGAGAAGGAGAAGGTGCAGGGAAGTGGCGAGGGGGGGGGGGGGGGGGGAAGGAATGGGGACTGGAAGGGACATGAAAAGGGAAGGTACGCAGACTGGAAAGGAAAGAGAGGTGCACGAGCTCGGGGTCCAGTGCTTGCCACGAACGTATCCATAAAAGAGTTGTGGACCCCCAGGAGGGGCTGTGGTTGCTTGGACTACCTGTTATACAGTGGTGCAATCAACGTGGTCCAGATCCTGAAGAGGTTAGGCAGTACAGACCTTCTCCTCTGACTATTGCTTTTGTTTTGATTCTTGAATAGTTTAATTCTTGTTACTAGCACAAATTTAATCAAGAACTCTAGGATTATTTCTCCTTTCTCATTTCTACCAACGACCCTAAGTTGTCTCAAACCTACATTTACTCTTCTGCCTGCTACAGCATTCCTACACCCCATAATTTTTAAATGTTTACATCCTTTTAAATACAGAGTTAGAGCTCTCATACTCCCTTTGACTCGATTTTCTGTGTTTGACGTTGGCTTACACATCTGAGTTAATGTTGGTTGCTTTACTGATGGTGATGGGAGTAAATCACTGAAATGTTCACAACAGATCACTCTTTTCCCTACCAACGTATTACAATGTTATTTCTCTTATGATACAAGTCCCTGATTCTGTGGATACCATCCCATTATTCATCTTCCCTTACGTTTCACCTTACTGATCCTCTTTTAATCTAGAATGAGCCCTTACATTTCATTTTTTTATTTTTGCACCTTTTCCACAATGTAGAGCTAATGTGTAAGGGGGGGGGGGGGGGGGTTACTCGCCACAGGATGGCAGGGACAATGGCTTCTTCAGGTGGAGGAGACGTTGGCAGTGCGGCCGCAGCAGGTGTGTGGCGGGGTGCGCCGCCAGTGGTGGCAGTGGTGGTGGTGGTGGCGGTGGCGGTGGCGGTGGGCCTCAGCTGCGTAGCGGCTGGTGCGCTGCAGTACAGAAAGAGGCAGAGTGTGAGCTGGCTGGCGTGTCCTCGTGGGGACCTAGGGGTGGCTCACTGTAGCCAGGACCGTCCACACACTGGCAGACGAGACGCGCCGAACACGGGGATAGCGCTCTACTTAATAAAAATGAATTACCAGTAAGCTAATAACAATCAGTCACACCATCTGAGCTCCCAACATCAGCCACTCACAGCACCATCCTACAGGTAGTTCAAACCCAGGTGCCGCCAGAAGGTACATACAACAGCCAACACTTGCTCAAAACATAATTACAGAGTTACTGGACAGGTCTCTTCAGGTACCATCACCCTCAAAACTGTCCAAACGGACTGAATTCCACTGCATCTAATTTGTAGGCACCTTCATAGTGTTACTGTCTTGCAGTCCCTCTGATCTCTCTTTGGTACAGCCATTTCACTCTACAAAATGGTTACTATAGGCACCACTTGAAAAAACGGATCTGCAACACTGTGAGTCCACAATGAGACTATCACGATAATGTGAATATTACGGAACATTTTATAATTAGAAGAGTCTTCAGCGCTTATAAACTCTATTTATTTAAATAAATGACATTTTAGAAACTAAGTTTCAACACGACGAAAACTTTTGTACTAGTCTAGCATCCACAACTCCAATCTAGCAACTGTTCTAACTAAGTACGAAAGCTCTTAAATATTGTATCAGCCGCAGGTAAGCCTGTGTGTGCATGTTGAAATGACGTAGCATAAAGTTGTGTGTTCGTTGAGGATTCAACCCAGCACCTAATAGGACTGTTAACTAAGCACAACAATACGTAATATACCAAATATTTCGCTGGTAGCGAGATGACAATCTGAAATGTTGAGACAAAGAATTTTGTTCCTCTCCTGGGATTTGAATCCTACTCCTATCATTGTTTTCTAGCACCAAATACACGATAAACATCTGCTTAGTTCACCTGTAACGAGATGTGCACATGTCTGAAGTGGAAATAACGTACGAAAAGTTCTGTGTGGGGTGGGAATCTAAGCCTGCACGCAGCAACGTTCTTGACTGCACACAAGGAGACGTTGATTAACGAATTATTTTGCCAGTTGCTGGGAGTGACATGTTCTAACCTGAAATGATGGCTTGAAAGGTTTTCTGTGTGACGGAGTATGAAACAACACCAATGGTCGTCCCAGACAAGAGACGCAGAGGCGATAAAAATCATAATTATTTTCCTCCTTTAGTTTGATGTGCACATACTACAGTTTCAAATGACACAATGAAAATCTTCGCAGCCAACCACGATTACAACAGATGGTAATTACTACGTACATACCCCTGGGATGCATTTCTTAGCTCAAAAGACCTTCATTACACCAGATGCGTACTGTTACATTCTCAGGGCTCACATTAGCCTTTAATTGACATTTTTTCTCAGGACCAACATTTTCTTTTTATAAAGCCAAGGCCCAATGGTTCAAATGTCCACCAGGCCATCCTGATTTACGTTTTCCTTTATTTCCTTAAATCGATCAACAGAAATGCTGAGACGTTTCCTTTGAAAGGGCGCTATCGATTTCCTTCCCCACATTTGGGATCTGTAGATTCTGCTTAGTCTCTCAAGGTCTTGCAATCGATGGACGTTTAACCCTAAATTTTTTTTCTTTCTTCCTCAACATTTCCCATTTAATTCAACTGTCACACGAAAGTTGATTGGTGGTTTTCCAATAATCGATTGGGCTATACTGATAAACCATCACATGAAAACAATCCTATCGAAATGGGAAAACTATTTTCCGATGTGATTTCTTCGACACATTTACCACATACATGCACAAAATAATTCGTGTACTGCCGGCCGTTGTGGACGAGCGGTTCTAGGCGCTTCAGTCTGGAACCGCGCGACCACTTCGGTCGCAGGTTCGAATCCTGCCTCGGGCATGGATGTGTGTGATGTCCTTAGGTTAGTTAGGTTTAAGTAGTTCTAAGTTCTAGGGGACTGATGACCTCCGAAGTTAAGTCCCATAGTGCTCAGGGCCATTTGAATTTGAATTCGTGTACCGTTGTCGAATGCGTAAAATAATTCATCACTTCAAGAATAATTTAGAGCTTCAAATAAAAAATTACAATTGATAAATATACTTTTATTCCAACCTGTATGAGAACACATCAAGCAAAATCTCTACGACCTTATGCATGGATCTCCTTGTTTTAGTTAATTATACCTCTTTAGGCTACATGTATCAATGTAGTATACTAAATGAGAAAAAAATTGTGCACTTTCTTACGCAATTGCATGATACTTTTTCCTAGGCCTCCTTCCATACCCCTACAGCATTTGGTACATTTTTCCACGTGGAATCTATCCGGAGTGATCGTCTGTGATATGTAAACTACATTTACTGAAGACAAGCCTCGTATTTGCGAAGATCGATGGTGTTAATAATAACAGAAGAAACTATAGTATCGAATGACAGCTTCAAAAAACTATTAGTTTGGATAAACGAAGTTGCTTAGTAGCTTAATACCACCTCACACTGAAAAATAAATTCCTTCTGAAAATATAAAAAAGGAAAGAGACTACCAGAATAACAATGGACCCATTCTCAGAACACAACAGTGACTGTTTATGATTAACTTCCTTATAAACCAAATGCGTCTCTTCTCTTAGTAAAATTATAAGCCGCTACCAAAAAAATAAAACACTAGAAAATAATTAACTGCCCTTGACACAGTTACACACTACTGCAGTTATAAATATGACAACATTATCAGGAGAACGTTTTGAAATTTGATTGATACTTGTTGCCGAGTTTACTTTTTATGATCCAGTACTGGTGTAACCATAAACTCTTATAAAGTCACAGCTGCTCAGATGGGAGACAACACTTCCTGCAGAAATTTCCGCATCTTACGATAATGCCAGTAGTGCAGCTGACCGTTATGTTGTTTTATTTCAGCGATTACAAAATCAAGTCGAAAACACACACTGAGTAGCTGAGGCAATTAGTGAACATCGATATGGATTAACAAGGAAAAGAATGTACCTCCAGGGAAATAGAATGCTCATCCAATGAGGAGCATCATTTGTTAACTGCAGAGCAATGGTACAGCACTGAGAGTAGTTCAGTGGTCTGTTGAAATGACTCTAGCTTCATATGCATAAGGTCTGCGTTCGAGTCACCGATCAGCCAAACACTTAACACGTACGAACAGGCCCTCTTCAGCTCTGCTAACTTCTCTCATACGACTTAAGGTTGCACTTTTCTTCCTAACCTACAATAAACACGACGTGCCTTCACTACCTACTGGAGGAGAGTCAGTGTAGGTTGGGCCATGACAGAGGCAGAAGTCCAGCAAGTGGAAGCTCACCATTAACCTTCCTTATACCAGAAATTTTATTTCATTACTGAACCAGTTGTCATGTAAAGTGACAGGGGACGTATTCCTGAAATGTTGAAAACGTTGGTACTGACCTGGGAGTCCAACTACGACATCCCTTTGTCATGTCTTACACTTTTCGGACAAAACAGTTCCATCGTTTTGTGTTGTTCCCAACATACCAAAGTCATCCAGGTTTCAATTAAAAGCGCAGGTAAGGTTTTAAACAGTGGTCGGGTACATAAATTTCTATTGGGTGATTTCAGGTTGTGGCATTTGCACTGAAAATCATAGGTGAAAAGCTATTATGTTTTTTTAATGTTTCTGCATGCAATGTCAACAACAGCGATTGATGTGGGTTTCGACTCTCAATCAGGCACAGAACTTTTTATCATATCATTTCAGATTTATAAATTACACTCCTAGTTACAGGTGAAACACTGTTTCACAGTGAACACCTCTTCGTGTGACGTCAGTTCGTTCAAAATGGTTCAAATGGCTGTGAGCACTATGGGACTTAACATCTATGGTCATCAGTCCCCTAGAACTACTTAAACCTAACCTAAGGACATCACACACATCCATGCCAGAGGCAGGATTCGAACCTGCGACCGTAGCCGTCGCGCGGTTCCAGACTGTAGCGCCTAGAACCGCTCAGCCACATCGGCCGGCACGTTAGTTCGTGATAGCATGTACAGTGTTAAGTGTCCCAGTCGTCGCAGAACTTTTCCTCGCCTAATTTCTAGGGCATACAGGAGCATATCTCGCTAGTGGTGAAGTAAACCGACATTGTACGTCTATACGTGGCTAGGAAACAACGATGATATGTGCTGGGTTCGAAATGCACTAAGGCAACACTTTGTTGTGTAATCATTTCAGTTTCATGATCTCTCCAGTGGCGAAAAATTTCGATTCGTACCATTTTATTGTGCTCCATTCATAGTCCCTGCCCAAAACAAAACTTCATGCAACAAAATGTTTGAACATTCACACACGCTGGCACATGTAGTTAAAATGATTGTCAAGATCTATCGTGGTTATTTAGCAGAGACAGTAGTGCCTGGACTGGAGTCCTGGATCCCAGTCCAGCACAAATGCATGTCGTTTGAAGCTGAATCTCGCCTGTTTCAAATTTCATCTATTGTGATCAACTTGAGTTTACAAGCATTGAGGACTGTGACCTCTAGTTACGGATTTCTTGTTATTTACGGTATTGTGGTATTGGTTTTCATATGGATAATAGCCGTGAAGGGCAGTTTTCTCCAGTGGTCTCTTGTGGTAATCATTTTGTATAGTGAAATGACTGTATCGGAAAGAGAGCAGACAAACTGCAAGACAGTTATGTTATGTGGTTGTGTACAAACCAAGTGGAACGCAGTTCAGGTCATTCGGCTACTCTGAGAATGATAACACGTCCATATCAATTGGACAGGCACGACTCTGTTCTGGTTGTGAAAGAAATTTTAATGTAATTAACGTGACACTTCGATCATCAGACAGCGTTGAAAGCATGTTTTAAAGACTGGCAGATAGTGAAATGGTCGAAAAGATGTTTCAAGCTGAGTGTGAGAAGGAATTCAGTACATCAGGCGGTGCAGGAGGGTGAAAATCATGATTTAACGACAGAAAGAGGCTGTGGCAGTGTGAAATTGACCTGTTATAACAGTATTATCACATAAATCTAAATGACATCCAAGAAATACAGTTGACAGAAAAGTAAGTGTTTTTCAAGCGAGCATCCTCTCTTTGTAAGCACACATGAAACCATGAAGCAGTTAAAGGAAGCTGTGTCATTCTCCAGTCATGGAAAAACAAACACCGTGTGTGTGTGTGTGTGTGTGTGTGTGATGATATTGCTGTCTGTCAGCTGTGCTGGGGACTTGCTACGGAAATAAAATGAAGTTTGTTCTCCACATACAGTAGACATGAATGGTAAATTCCATGTTAAACTGACGTCTAGAAGGCCTGCATGGAAACAAGGGGAGGAGGATGAACATGGGATAATGAGCCATGGCAAAACGAAAAATATAAAAGCACTGTATCAATACACTGGGTGAAGTAAAAATAATTCTGCCTGTATGCGGTTTGATGTATCTCATTGTAATTACTATTAAAATCGTAGGCACCTGTGGTGTATAAAATTTGAGCGTGATGCTAAGTATAATTTTTGAGGGAGAGCGGGAGGGGGGGGGGGGCGGGGGAGGGAAATCAGACAGTGAAAGACGGTTGCAGCCCGAAAACTGAACATTGTATGTGTGTCAAACAGACACCCAATAGTGTGGGAAGTATGAGGCAGTGACCTGGGTGAAGATCACGAATTACGCCAAGGACCAAATATACATCAAGATAATTTGTAAAATGTACACAAAGATTACTGTTAGTAAAAAGATTACCATTCATAAAAACTTTCTCAAACTTAAGAACTCGTGTCATATCCCAAAGCGTGCAGGACAAGTCTGGAGTAATGTAGAGAAATACATTTACGTGTGCTGTTTTAAATTTTTTTCAAGAACGTAAACAGCAATTGTAATATGTTCGTTGTTTCAATTTGTTTCATATTGATCTTTATTGAATAAAAGAGAAACACACTAAATGATTTACAATACAGGCTATAAGTTTGTTAAAATTGGTTCAGGGAATGCAGATAGTGTCACCTCAGACAACGTTTCCAGTATGTCAAATAGCACACAAAACATTACGTAAATATTGAAATTTCGTTGAAAAGTAAATGACGATTTATCAGTGTATGTGGCAATTACACTTGTACAGACATATGTAACTGTAACATGGTGCAGGAAAAAAAAAGAAATTTTGGTCTCGGAGATTTTTAATGTTCTGACTATCAAAGGTGGAATAGCAACAACAATATGTAGGATAGATAATGCCATAGGACGTGCCACAGTGGGACGAAAGTCTGTGGTACTCATTGGGTGGCTATAATAAAACTATAGAGCGATAGAGACAGGCAGACAAGGGTGGGATACCTGTTAATCGAAGACGCAGTAAACCATCTTATTCTGTGTGTCACAGAGGGGAATATATCCAAGTACTGCACGAGCTTTATATAACGGGTGAGCAGAGAGGAGAACGAAATGAGGTGGGAAGACTCAGTTTTACGGGACCAGCCGGAGCCCCCGCGAGTCCTGGCTTGTGGTGCAGTCAGCTGGTCTCAGGCTGCGAGAGGTGTGAGCAGCCATACACTGGAGCACCGATGATTCCTCCACCTGGTTTTCATCTTCCATACAAGCCCTGACAGCGACCCATTATTCTTTCATATAACGTGCCTTTAGAGCAATTCAAAATCTTCCGTGTACTGTTTCGATTTAGTGAGAACAAAGAATTATGTTGAGAAAGTTACTGACATTAGGCTTGCACGTAGAAAAAAAAGTTACACACAAGTATGCAACAGACTGAGGTATGAATAGCGATTACTCTGTCTGCTTTAATACACAAAGAAAATTCTACAGATCAACATGAGCAACTGAAAACTGTGAAACCGAGCGAGGTGGCGCAGTGGTTAGCACACTGGACTCGCATTCGGGAGGACGACGGTTCAATCCCGCGTCCGGCCATCCTGATTTAGGTTTTCCGTGATTTCCCTAAATCGCTCCAGGCAAATGCCGGGATGGTTCCTCTGAAAGGGCACTGCCGACTTCCTTCCCTAATCCGATGAGACCGATGACCTCGCTGTTTGGTCTCTTTCCCTAAAACCAACCAACCAAAACTGTGTGGTGTCCGTCGTAAGTGACTTACTTGGTCGTCGTCTTTATGCAGCGTGACACTGTTCAAAGGTGTCTCACTGTCGTCAGCCGCAGAGGCAACTAAACAACTTTAAACGTTACTGTATGTGAACAGGCTCACAGCAACCCGTACAGGCTCCCGCCTGCATACTACACACGCCACTGTGTCTGAGCCTGTGCTGGGCAGTGCAGCTTTGCGTCCACAGCAGACTGGCTCGTGCCGTACTCACACAGTGGACGTACCCCTTGTTCTGACACTTAACGCCAAAACCTAAAGAACCACTTTTCATATACATGTAGTTTAACAGAGTAATGTCTACAAACTGACCGTCACCACCGAGCAGCCCTTACAGCTAACTATCGATACTTCTACGAGTGAAAGGCAGACCTGTCTCGAGCGACAGTCGATAAATGTGGTCCATCACCTGTCAGTTCCAGCACCGTCATATCCTGGCTGTGTCGGACTGATGACACTGGTGAACAGCTGCGTACCTTAAATAATACCATCTTCAAGAGTTACCTTTTCATTCAGCACATTTTATTTGCACGGCTAGCTCCAGAAATGGTAGATATCTCATTTCCATTACTTTTTCTACAGCGGGATCTTACTTGGTCTGGAAAGCGCTTGAAATGGAAGTATATCAAAACACTAAAATGGTAGTAAAGAAGAATAGTAGTACTTTATTCGACGAGATATTCTACCTTTTACCCGTTATTCAAGAAAACAACATTGTTTTATGACTGGAATTTGTATCATTCGTCACTTAACAAGCAGTCGCGCATGTAGCCTTGCAGGAGTTGTTTCACACAGGGGATCAACGACCTACTGAAACCCTGAGAGTGTTTCTGGGAAACACTGCATACGGGAAGCAGGCCTACTCAGCCTGTAACTCATTCTCGGCACTTCTCAAATAGTCGAACAGGACAGCACCCAAAAACCAAGCACAGCACAACATGTCAGAGCCAGCCGTTGAGAATATCCTCTCCCTTCAACTAACATGTATACTATCATTTTGTACATGGGGTCACGGTACCTCGGCATTGCAAATGGTACTGATACCAGTAGATAAAGTTCATTGATATAGTTTCTCAACTACAAGGTCTAATTTTGGCTGAAGAAATTCTCAAAATATGGTTCAAATGGCTCTAAGCTCTATGGGACAATATCTGAGATCATCAGTCCCCTAGACTTAGAACTGAGTAAACCTAACTAACCTAAGGACATCACACACATTAATGCCCGAGGCAGGATTCGAACCTGCGACCGTAGCAGCCGCGTGGCTCCGGACTGAAGAGCCTAGAACCGCTCGGCCACCGCGGCCGGCTAAGAAATTCTCAGTTACTGCTTATATTGACTGTGTAGACTGTATGCATTACATCCCCTGACTCGTTCTCTGAATCACACGGGAAATCACTATCTGTTTATTGGATTTACTTCGCTTCACTAATACCAGTCGCTGAATAATCCATTTTAAAAACAACAATTCGAAACAGTTCCGTAGAAGTCAAGAATTAACATGGGCTAGGTGTGAGCAATGAACGTGAAAGGTTGGCTGTATACTCTTATGTGATATATAAGTGTGTGAGAAAAACTGTCTCTGGATCTTGAAAGAAACATTTTAATATCTATCCATAGAAGGAATATTGACTTACAAAAGGAAAAGTAACTGAACATTTTAGATAGTTGTCCATCCAGCCGAAATAGTAAATTTATTTCCATAGAAAGGTGAAGCCACATGTTCAGAAACACACTTTGGCCAAAAGAAAAAAAAAGCGTTCGGGACTGCTGGTGATCACACACACACACACACACCACGCTGTCGTCGCACTGCTCCAGCGACAGCCGAGTCCCTCCAGACTGGAGGACAGCTGGCGCCACACATGCAGACAGACGTCGCTACTAGTGGCCACGCCCACAACACAGCCTAAAGTGTCCACACGTGACTGTTCAGACGTCGACGGACGCGTAGAACTGGGGGGGACGAGGTACGACCAAGCCTGGAACACTGCCAGACAAGCGTCACAGACGCCGCGAGGCCACACCTGCACCACATCATTAGCTATGAAGCAGATTTGTTGAGTCAGATGAGCAACTGTCAGTTTGAGACGGAATAATAAGTAGCTTATGTTGATAGTTCTGCAAACTTCACTAGAGGAACGTTGTAAACGAACATGTGTTAATTTCACCCATGCAACCACACGTCGACCTTGTAACCGCCTCCTACAGCTGCAGACAAAACGGAATCTGAGGAGCAAATGTTAATTAATCTACATCTAAATCTACATCTACATATACATCTACATGGATACTCTGCAAATCACATTTAAGTGCCTGGCAGAGGGTTCATCGAACCACCTTCACCATTCTCTATTATTCCAATCTCGTATAGCGCGCGGAAAGAATGAACACCTATCTTTCCGTGCGAGCTCTGATTTAGAATATTTTATCGTGGTGATCGTTCCTCCCTAGGTAGGTCGGTCTCAACAAAATATTTTAGCATTCTGAGGAGTAAGTTGGTGATTCGAATTTCATGAGAAGATTCCGCCGCAACGAAGAAAGCCTTTCTTTTAATGACTTCCAGCACAAGTCCTGTATCATTTCTGTGACACTCTATCCCATTAAAAATGATTCAAATGGCTCTGAGCACTATGGGACTTAACTGCTGAGGTCATCAGTGCCCCAGACTAACCTAAGGACATCACACACATCCATGCCCGAGGCAGGATTCGAACCTGCGACCGTAGCGGTCGCGCGGTTCCAGACTGAAGCGCCTAAAACCACTCGGCCACCCCGGCCGGCTCTCTGCCATATTTCGCGATAATACAAAACATGCTGCCTTTTTTTGAACTTTTTCGATGTACCCCGTCAGTCCTATCTGGTAAGTATCCCACACCGCGCAGCAGTATGCTAAAAGAGGATGGACAAGCGTACTGTAGGCAGTCTCCTTAGTAGCTCTGTTACATTTTCTAAGCGTCCTGCCAACAAAACGCAGTCTTTGGTTAGCCTTCCCCACAACATTTATATGTGTTCCTTCCAATTTAAGTTGTTTGTAATTGAAATACCTAGGTATTTAGTTGAATTTGCGGCACTTAGACTGATTTATCGCTTAACCAACGACTTCCTTTTAGCACTCATGTGGATGACCTCACACTTTTCGTTATTTAGGGTCAACTGCCACTTTTCGCACCATTCAGGTATACTTTCTAAATCGTTTTGCGGTTTGTTTTGACCTTCTGAAGACTTTATCAGTCGATACACGACAGCGTCATCTGCAAACAACCGAAGACGCCTGTTCAGATTGCCTTCAAATTCGTTTATATAGATATGGAACAGCAAAGGGCCTATAACTCTACCTTGGCGAACGCCAGAAATCAGTTCTCTTGTATTCGATGACTTTTTGTCAGTTACAACGAACTGTGACCTCTCTGACAGGAAATCACAAATCGAGTCAAATAACTGAGACGATATTCCATAAGCACGCAATTTCACTACGAGCCGCTTGTCTGGTACAATGTCAAAATCCTTCCTAAAATTGAGAAATACTTAGTCGATCTGAAATCCCTTGTCAATAGCACTCAACACTTCAAGTCAATAAAGAGCTAGTTGTCTTTCACACGAACCATGTTTTCTAAACCCATGTTGACTGTGTGTCAATAGACAGTTTTCTTCAAGGTAATTCATAATGTTCGAACACAATATATTTTCTAAAATCTAGCTGCATATCGACGGTAACGATATGGGCCTGTAATTTAGTGCATTACTCCTACTACCTACCTTGAATATTGGCGTCACCTGTGCAACTTTCCATTCTTTGGGTACGGATCTTTCGTCGAGCAAACGGTTGTATATGGTTCTTAAGTATGGAGCTAAGCATACTCTGAAAGGAAAGTAATTGGTATACACTCTGGAGCAGAAGACTTGCTTTTATTAAGTGATTTAAAGTTGCTTCTGCAACGTGCGTGTGGGGCAAATGATACTCCTTAAAGCCTATACTATGGTAAGTTAACGGGCTTCACCTTATGAGAAAGGCTTTTCGTATAGATATTGACCGCGTGTACCTGAATGGTGGCAAATCAGACTTACACCCACTCTGTAATAACAATGATACATCAAGTAAGTTCAAAATGCAATTACACGTCAGGACAGACAAAAAGCAATACAGAAGATGCTACCAATTTGTTAATAATACGGTCGCCAGCCTAATTAGGCATTAACTGAGTTTCTTCCCTGTACAAGTTGACAGATATTCGTGCAACGCAACCAGTAGTAACACTGCATAATATAGTAGAATTTTAGAACCAGAAAATCTATTGAACTGATAATTTCACTTTCTGTACTGATATGGAAAACCATGAATACATAACACTACACTATAATGTTTACTACAAAACTTCGTACTGTCTATTGATCTGATTAAAATCGGGCATAGGTTACCCTAGAAATAGCACTTTCGAGTCACACATACAATGTCAATTTTGATAAAGATAAAACACTGATAAATTTTGGCTTTTATATTGGCTTTAACTTTTGCTGGTCAAATCAATTTAGAGCACTTGAGAATTCAAATGAATAAAAAAAAGGGGGGGAGACCCTGAATCTGTTATGTTTACTGTAATAAAAAAATTTGATTATTGAAATCATTATGCACTTAAGATTTCCAATATATGAGTTACTACTCTTTTTATCTTATTTCCTGCTCATTTAAATACCATTTTTACATAGTTAGGTCTGCAAGTAATTATTATTAACACAAAGTTTAATTTTTCATTTCGGGACACTCGGATTGCACAACATTTGGAAAGGAACCTATCTAGGTTAGTTGTGAGGATAATTAAATGATAGGACGGTTCTGGTGAAATTTAAGTTGTTATTGAACAGTGTGGAACAAAAGTAACACTGGTCCATACGAATACAGTACTAAAAGTTTCAACCTGTTCGTATCGATGCGGCGGTTGGCGGGCGGCGAGATGGCGAGGCACAGAGCACACATACAACCACAGCTATGGCTCTTGACGTATCGGCACTTTAATTCTTTTTAGCGTCGCAATGCTTCTCCATTTAGGGCTGTATGGGCGTTGGAACGGCATACCCGAGGCTCAATGAAACTACGTCTTCCAGAAGAGCCTCCTCGCTCCAGAACGTGTTGCTCAAACCAGTGCCAGACTCCTACTACTACTGCTGAGCCCGTTGTGCCGTACAGAGCCCGCGTGCATTTTCCCGCGCTCGCCAGCCATCCACCTTTTACCGCTCCCTTACAGACAGGGTATTCACCCGAGGTTTTGCATTCTACATATCCTAACACACTGCCTACGTATGGACCAGAAGCACAGTTACAATTTTAAACATCTTACAATAGTTTCAACATTTGTTACATTTCAATTCTATTACAATATTGCTTGACACTTGACATAAACATTAATTTTCACATTGAAACTCGTTTACAGTTTTCTTAACACAATGGCATGAAACAAAAAAGAAATGAAAGTAGAACATCCATTACTCAAGTTTATCGAAAAATCAGATGGAAAAAAAAAATTACTTATATGTACAGTAGTACAGCGTTGTTGTTGTTACACATGCCCCTGTTTCCAGTAAATTTCACTAAGTGCAAATTTGATGGGAACACTAAACTTTGTATTTGTACAGGGGTTCTAAATCTTTGTGTTAATGTGCCATTATATAATTTTATATCACAAAACTTCCTCTCACTCACATCATACAGGTCTATACTTTTTAATATATTGAGAACATTTACCTTTCATTTACTTAAGTGCCTTTGGCACAGTCCAACCTCCTATCAGAACATGATTCAAATAGCAAATTACTTATTATTAAATTTCTCAAAAAAATAAATTCAAAAGCTGAATCACAAACACTTGACTACAAAGCATATACAAATACCTATATACGCTATAAAACAATTTGTTGCTGTTTGCATTGAATGGCAGTCCATTTCCTTATTTACTAATAAACACACAATAGTATTTAGAAAAATCACTACATATATTTGCTGCCTATTATTCGGATTTGGGCAGTCCATTTCGCATCTTTTTATCACATCACATGCACCACACTTACAATTCTCCTTTGACTATTTATCTTCCCTCTTTGGTGTTTGGCAGTCCTTTATATTATGGCTCATATACTGCCCACTTTGATTTTTGGCAGTCCCATCTTTTATTTGGTTTGCAGAATTTACCCTTTCTTTTCAGCCCTTTTCTCCATACATCTTTACATTTATAGTACATTTGGTAATCTGAAACTCACATAAGTACATTAGCACACTGATATTGGAATACATACATTTACAAAGATTTGTTACATTTAGAATAAAATAGTTTCAGCATAAGACACAGCACATTTACAGCAAATTGCTTTCTGATTGTACTTAGGTCACTCACTCCTAGGAACATACAGTTTCAGGTCCACAACGTTTATTACACCTAAAGGTCCCCTGGATTTTGGGTAGATCAGGTAGTAAGCATTATCATGTGGAATGTTCTGTATTATATATGGTCCATTATAAATATATTTAAATTTGGAAATTTCATGGTTCAGTTCACTAGATTTTTCATAGGTTTTTAAAAGAACATAATCCCCAATTTTAAATTTTGAAACTTTCATATTTTTATCATATCTTTTAGATCTAGATTCAGCTTTTTGATTTGCCCTTTTTCTGACTAATTCTTTCTTTTGACTCAACCCCAAGCTTGTACAAGGTGGAAACTCTAGTTTTTCCTCAATTAAACTTTTACTTCTGCTGCCTAACAAAATTTCTTCCGGTGGGAACCCAGTAGTTTCACGATGTAACGTGTTCATGACATTCTCAAAGTCCAATACAAATCTGCCCCAGACTCTTTGGTTATGACTGCAGTACATTCTACACAGTCTCCCAATTTCTCACATGCACCTCTCAACCGGGGTGCTAGCTGGGTGGTCGGCTGAGATATATTTAACCTCCACACCATTTTGCTCCATTCCTTCTTTCCAAATTTTGGATATGAACTGGGGTCCATTGTCAGATAATACTGCCTTGGGTTTCCCAATGGTTCTGAAGTATTCGACCATCCTATTAAATACAGCTTTTGCTGTTGCCTTTTTCAAGGGGTATAATTTTACAAACTTTGAGAATACTTCCAAACTTACTAAAATATACGCACAATTTCCCGAAGTCTTCGGGAGGGGACCATACAAATCTACTGATAAAATTTCTAGGGTGTCCTCAGGACCTCTACTAGTTCTGTTCGGTACTTTGGTCCTTTGACAGACATCACACGACTTAATTCGTTCATTTACCTTCTTACTGACACTACCAGCAATAACTACTACATTATTCAATTTATCCAAGCATTTCTTTGGCCCACTATGCCCCAATGCTAAATGAAAATAGTCTATGACATCAGTATCAAACTGGTGTGGCCAAAATACTCTCCATTCCTCAGTGACTAAATATTTTCTCCTGTATAAAATGCCTTTAAAGATTTTGAAATATTTCTTAATTTGAGGATACTGCACACTGTCAAAATTTATCTTCACAGATTTCCATGTCGGAACCTCATTCTGATGGTACCTCATGTTCTTACATATTTGCTCAATTTTCCTTTTTCCTGAAACCTCTTTCATATACCTTATCTGAAAAGTACCCTCTTCACCATTTTCATCGGGCACTTCACTCATACCATTAGGCAATCGAGATAAAGTATCTGCCACGTAATTCTCAGTACCCTTAACATAGCAAATCTCGTAATCAAACTGTTGTAGGTACAAAGCCCAACGAGTTAACCTGCCATTAAGTAAACGACAATCCTTAAGAAAAGTTAAAGCTTTGTGGTCAGTATGTATGATAAGCTTATGGCCCCACAGATAATTCCTTAATTTCTTTAATCCCCATATAATGGCTAAAGCCTCCTTTTCCGATATAGTGTAGTTTCTCTTGTATTTTGTTAGAGTTCTACTTGCAAACGCGATAGTCCTGCGTTCGATTTCTTTGCCATCACAGATTTTTGTAAAACTTCTATACCAATTCCATAAGCACTACTGTCAGTACTCATGTAGAAAGGTTCTGACAGTATGGGGTGATGCAAAATATTGTCATTCAAAAGTTCACTTTTTAAATTTTCAAAATCTCTCATGCACCATTCAGTCCACACAAAAGCACTATTTTTCTTAAGTAGATTATTCAAATGAGGACTATTAAAAACTTGCCCCTTAACGAATTTTCTATAGAACCCACATAAACCTAAAAAGGCTTTCAACTGTTTTCTATTTCTAGGAGCTGGACACTCTGCTATTGCATTTAACTTTTCCGGGTCCTTGCCAATACCGGTCGTAGTAATAATGTGCCCCAGAAACTTTATTTCCAACTTCACGAATTCACATTTCTTACACTTAAGTGTCATGCCCCCTGCATGTAGAGCAACAAAAACTTTCTGCAATAATTCACAATGCTCTTGCCATTCCTCAGTAGCAATCAGTTAGTCATCTATATAAATGGTTAGCCGGGAACTCAATTCTTTCCCTAATACAAAGTCCAGTGCCCTAATAAATACCGCCACAGAAGTGCTAAGCCCAAATGGCACTACTTTATACTGATAGCATTTCCCGGGGAATAGAAAAGCGGTATATTTACGGGATTCTTTGCTCAATGGGATTTGCCAGTATCCGGCGGTCATATCCAGACTGGTTAAATACTTCACATTATAAAACTTTTGGAGCATTTCGTACAGATTTTCAGGTCTGTCTATTTCCTTCTTTACAATTTTGTTTAAAGTTCTGGCGTCAATGACTACTCTTACTCCCCCATCCCTTTTATTCACGATGATAAGGGGACTATTATATTCGCTGCTACTCCGTTCGATTACACCCCATTCTATCATTTTATCTATTTCCACTTGAACAGCCTGCCTCTTTGATACGGGTACCGAAAACGGTCTTACAAAGAAAGGTTTATGCTCTAATGTTTCAATCTGGTATTCAAAGTTCTTAACTAGGCCAGGTTTGTCCGAAAATACGGTGCTATTACTTTATAAAATATGAAGCAATTCTGTTTTCTGATCATGAGATATCTCCTTCAAATTTTCCACAATTTCTTTAAATTCATGCCCCTGCCTGTCACTCTCATCTATTAACCTCTTGACATGGTACATTTCATACATGTTTGTCAAACCATCATTCCCTTGGTCGATCTCCAACAATAAAGAACCAATTTCTGAATCGACCACCTTCCAATTTTCCTCAAATTTTATTTCCAAATTCGTAGATGCATTATTAATTTTGACCACTTCCTGGCTGCTATCAGTAATAACTTTTTCCTTATTTAGCCAATCTATACCCAGAATCATTTGAGTACTCAAGTCTGGCACAACCAAAAATCGTGTTCAAACTTTTGTCCTTTTATACTAAATTCAACCAAAATCTGGTTCTTTACTGGCTTGCTAGTCTTGCCAGTAGCACCACAATTTTTACACCTGTCGCTGACATAATCACTAGTCCAGGCTTATCACAGATGTGTTCGAAAAACGATTGGGAGATCGCACTTATCTGAGATCCTGTGTCAAGAAGTACTTGCAATTTCACATTGTAAATTTCAACTAGTATTACAGTTTGTTTAATTGTCAAATGCTTCTCATTGTTATGATCTTCCCTAAGCAAATCCGGGTCGACGATAACATCGTCCCAATATATGCTTTTGACCTGCACATCACCTATATCTGGTGGTTTCTTTGGTTCTGGTAGTTCAAAGTCATTAATTACTTGAACTCTTTGTGACATTGACACCGAGTCGTCCGGTGGCTCCTTTTTCCTGTGTTCAGTCTCAACATCTGGGTTTTGTTTTGAAACTTCGTTATCAGTAGGTACAACATCGCAATTAGCTGTATCCCCATTATTTTCACTAGTACCGAAATACTCATCATCTGAACTATCGTCAGAATCCGACCATTCTGGATCGCTTTCAGGTTCCAACATAAAAGCTTTTCTGAGACAGGCACTAAGTTCTTCCTTTGCATTTTCGTCAGACTTTGATTTTAACTCAATATCCTCTTTTTGCAAAACGACCTCATTATCAGCTTTACTCACATCCACTGTTACTTTATATTTAGTGTAATCCTCGTGGACTTCAGTTACTCTTAGGTAATTACGTGCCCCTTCCCCACGGTGCCTTTCGGCAACAGCTTGTACTGCTGGCGGATCGTTAACAGAAGGTACATCCTCGTCAATGCTTAGGATTTCATCCTCCAATTCCTTCCTATCTTTAACCTTCGTCCTATCGGCAGCACGCGTACTTTGCGCGGCGCTTTTCACTCTCTCACCTTCAAATTTGGGCCACGTCACCTTATCGACGTCCCGACTATTTCCTATTTCACTAATTAACCTCCTTGCCTCATAATGCCTCTTAAAATCCTCCCACTCACATTGCTTGAGGCCCTTGTACAGATCGTCGATCTGCACACGCCAATTACTTACTTCTGCTAATTCATTCTCGCCATTTACTTCATTGCTAACACTGCTAACAGCAACTATCTGTGCATCCACTGTTCCATCCACTGTTCCATCCACTATTTCCTTCGCCATGGAATTACCACTCGTAATGTATTCACCAGCTCTTACGGCAATGTTCGTACCTAATGCTGCCGCATGGCTAGCGGCTTCTCTCTGAACAGCTGTTCTGCTAGGCTGAGCCGTTGCCCTCTGATGCTCCACTCGCCTGTTAACATGTATCGCTCTGTGCGGCGAAGATGAGTCATCTGCGCTCGCACCTGACACTTGTTTCGCAACAACACGTTGCGTCGTGCCACGCCTGTCTCTAAGCTGTCTCATAACTTTACTGTCAGTCCGGTAACATTTCTTAAATTGGGGCCGGTATGTTCAGTTCTGTCCGCTTCCGTTTAGCCCACAACGTTCGCTGAAATCAGTTTCCCACGTCGTTATTATTTTGCGCGGTGTACCCTCTACCGCGACCTGGATAACTCCGTCTTCCTATGCCTCTACTTTTCTGTATCATGTTGACGCGAAACCCATTGCCGTCATTCCTCACGTCATTATTGCGATTATTTCTGTTACTAAAATTCCGAAAATTGGCACGACTTTCGCGCCAATGATCTTCGTCTTCGACCCTTTCGAGAAACGCTTGGATGCTACGATGATTGCTTCCCATATATCTCTTCGAATCTTCTGGAAGCTTTTTATATATCTCCCATATGATTTCAGAATCGGATCTTCTCCCTCTTAAATGTGTCAACTTTCGGTACCAATATTCGCAGAAATCTTTCAAAGAATTCCTGCCCCTGTTATCATGAAGTTTGGCCATGATAAACTCGCGCCACAAATGATCCTGTTTTTGTTCGGACCAATATTCTTCCGTAAATTTTTGTTTAAACTCTTCGATCGTCATTAGTTCGGTGTCCAAATTAATTCCCCAGCGCTTAGCGACACCTGCTAAGGCGCTAATTACTACGTTTATCTTGTCCTGACCAGACAAGTGTTCAGGAAACATTCTCTCGCAATTTTTGATGAAATCTAATGGATGTCATCCGTTATGTTTCTTGGCGGGATCGAAGCGCTCCTCACCTTCCAACAGCTTCGTAAGTGGCGTGCCATTACAGACAACACCAGGCTTATCTTTGATTTTACTCTCGAGATCGAAAATTTTGCCTTGAATTTTCGATGTATTTTGTTCACACTTTTGTACACATTCGGTAACTTTTTCGCCTAAATCTCCTTCAGTGTCTGAAACTGCCTTTTTCAACTGTGATATTCCATGTTGGCATTCGTTTACGATCTCAGTTTTAAGACCGAAAACTTTTTCGTCTACTTTTGTTTCAACCAGAGGCTCTACTTTCTCTTGGATGTTGAGAATTTCAACATCAAACCTACTGTTAATGTTGTCAATTTCCCCCTGCATAGTATCCATATTTTTATTAATTGTGTCAATTTCAAACTTCATAGTATTTACCACAGAACTTAAATTACCCACTTTTTTTTCTACCTGTTCTATTTGTTTACTAATTTTAATTCCTTGTTCTTCCACCTGTGCTCCAAGCAGACCAACTTGTGTTTTAAGCTGATCATTCTGTCCTGCAATTTGTTTAGTTAATCGTTCAAATAAGTCGTTCATGCTTAAAATTTTTACACTGATTTGTTCTACGGAATCGGTGTGTTCCGATCCTACTTCAAAATTTTCTTTCGGTTCTTTCTTTATCTGTGGTGAATCAAACATCTCAGTGGATTCGTTCACATACCCACTATCATCTACAAAGTCATCCTCTACTTCCTGTTTTCTTCCTTGCTGTGTTCTAGGCAATCTCGACATTTCAATCTGTTCGTTAAGACGTTCGTGATATTGTATGTACGCCAATTGTCTTCCGCTAACGCCATCTGTTATCTGGCCGCGTACACTCCTGTCATTGCCAGCCGCATTTTCAATTACGCTCGGCACATCTACCGTGTCTACGTTCTTGTCCATACCGAACGCAAATTACATCTCACTACAGTACTTGACGTTCACTGCTATTTACTTCACTGAATATTATTACAATTCGCGCCCCTGAACATCCACTGTTCGGTATTCATGTTAATTTGTGACCGACAACAACTGGATGTCCTGTCACCGGGAGCCACTTGTAACGGGCGTGTGGGGCACACCATACTCCTTAAAGCCTATACTATGGTAAGTTAACGGGCTTCACCTTATGAGAAAGGCTTTTCGTATAGATATTGACCGCGTGTACCTGAATGGTGGCAAATCAGACTTACACCCACTCTGTAATAACAATGATACATCAAGTAAGTTCAAAATGCAATTACACGTCAGGACGGACAAAAAGCAATACAGAAGATGCTACCAATTTGTTAATAATACGGTCGCCAGCCTAATTAGGCATTAACTGAGTTTCTTCCCTGTACAAGTTGACAGATATTCGTGCAACGCAACCAGTAGTAACACTGCATAATATAGTAGAATTTTAGAACCAGAAAATCTATTGAACTGATAATTTCACCTCTGTACTGATATGGAAAAACCATGAATACATAACACTACACTATAATGTTTACTACAAAACTTCGTACTGTCTATTGATCTGATTAAAATCGGGCATAGGTTACCCTAGAAATAGCACTTTCGAGTCACACATACAATGTCAATTTTGATAAAGATAAAACACTGATAAATTTTGGCTTTTATATTGGCTTTAACTTTTGCTGGTTAAATCAATTTAGAGCACTTGAGAATTCAAATGAATAAAAAAAAGGGGGGGAGACCCTGAATCTGTTATGTTTACTGTAATAAAAAAATTTGATTATTGAAATCATTATGCACTCAAGATTTCCAATATATGAGTTACTATTCTTTTTATCTTATTTCCTGCTCATTTAAATACCATTTTTACATAGTTAGGTCTGCAAGTAATTATTATTAACACAAAGTTTAATTTTTCATTTCGGGACACTCGGATTGCACAACATTTGGAAAGGAACCTATCTAGGTTAGTTGTGAGGATAATTAAATGATAGGACGGTTCTGGTGAAATTTAAGTTGTTATTGAACAGTGTGGAACAAAAGTAACACTGGTCCATACGAATACAGTACTAAAAGTTTCAACCTGTTCGTATCGATGCGGCGGTTGGCGGGCGGCGAGATGGCGAGGCACAGAGCACACATACAACCACAGCTATGGCTTTTGACGTATCGGCACTTTAATTCTTTTTAGCGTCGCAATGCTTATCCATTTAGGGCTGTATGGGCGTTGGAACGGCATACCCGAGGCTCAATGAAACTACGTCTTCCAGGAGAGCCTCCTCGCTCCAGAACGTGTTGCTCAGACCAGTGCCAGACTCCAACTACTACTGCTGAGCCCGTTGTGCCGTACAGTGCCCGCGTGCATTTTCCCGCGCTCGCCAGCCATCCACCTTTTACCGCTCCCTTACAGACAGGGTATCCACCCGAGGTTTTGCATTCTACATATCCTAACACACTGCCTACGTATGGACCAGAAGCACAGTTACAATTTTAAACATCTTACAATAGTTTCAACATTTGTTACATTTCAATTCTATTACAATATTGCTTGACATAAACATTAATTGTCACATTGAAACTCGTTTACAGTTTTCTTAACACAATGGCATGAAACAAAAAAGAAATGAAAGTAGAACATCCATTACTCAAGTTTATCGAAAAACCAAATGGAAAAAAAAAATTTACTTATATGTACAGTAGTACAGCGTTGTTGTTGTTACTCTTCACTACTCCGAGGATGTTTACTTCTACGTTACTCATGTTGTCAGCTGTTCTAGATTCGAATTCTGGAATATTTACTTCGTCTTCTTTTGTGGAGGCATTTCGGAGGTCTGTGTTTAGCAACTCTGTTTGGGAAGCACTGTCTTCGATAGTATCTCCATTGCTATCGCGCAGAGAAGGCATTGATTGTTTCTTGCCGCTAACATATTTCACATACGACCAGAAACTCTTTGGCTGTTCTGCCAGGTTTCGAGACAAAGTTCCGTTGTGGAAATTGCTATACGCATCTCGCATTGAAGTCCGCGGTAAATTTCGAGCTTCTGTAAATGACCACCAATCTTGGGGATTTTGCGTCTGTTTAAATTTGGCATGTTTGTTTCGTTGTTTCTGCAACAGCGTTCTAACCCGTTTTGTGTACCAAAGAGGAACAGCTCCGTCGTTTGTTAATTTATTTGGTATGAATCTCGAAATTGCTGCTAAGACGTAACAGTCTCCTGAAAACAATAGCAGACGAAAATACGAATGGGAAAAGAAGCAGAGGAAGATGGCAGCTGAAATTCCTCATTGAAGTTATGAAAGATGTCAGCTGCAACTGTACAGCAGAAATGAAGGGACCAGATACGTGGGGACTGGAGATGCACTACCAAACAAGATTGGACTGCACACTAACACACACACACACACACACGCACACACACGCACACACACACACACACACACACACACACACACACACACACACCGTTAGCGTCAAGTCAATGTTGCTTTCGTCCTAACTAATTTCACTTCTTGTTTCTCACATGTGTAGTTCAGGTAACAACAAAAAATTACACATACACCAAATTTTATCCATCTCAGTGTTAGATCACTCGTTCTGCAACACACTCATACAGAACTTGCAAAGCTGCGACTGATGACAGTTTTCTGACTCAGTATCTCAGAGTTTCCAGTGACGTGTTATGCCTGCTCAGGAACACTACTGCTGTAACGCAGGACTGAGTCCATCGACTGGATGTCAAAATGTTTTGATTCGTACACTGAAGGTAAATTAGCACGGGACCTTGCCTTTTAATGTCTTCTTGCACATATTTACAGTTCCGAATGATTTCTGTCACACAGACAACACATTCAAACGAAAGTACTCCTGATAGATGACTAGCAGGTGTTATAGCAGTTTATAACTTTGTAGTCCACGCCGTGTGACTTCCTTCATAGAGCCAAAGTCATGCTGTCTGAGGAGTTTGTTTGTCTTCGACCCTTTCTTTTTTTCTCCACTTGTGCAATTAACGCTTCGATTTGGGATAGCGGTTACACCGAGACAAGCTGGTATTTGAAACACTGGAAGGTTTGCAACGGAGTAAACTGACGGACCGTGAGTACTCTTGTCGTTTTGGTCTTACGTTTGTACTGTTCTGCAGTGTGACTCATTCTGCAGTCCAGACCTATTTGGACAACGTGTGTGTAAGGCACAGCACGTAACGCGACACCCACCATCTGATCTCTGTGCACCTGAGACACGGTCCCATAGCAACACTCCTGCGCTAACTTTTCCCAACGACAACAGCGTAAATCGATCCACTGCTCAAGTGAACCGAAAACCTTATAGCGATAGATTCAACAGATCACATCACAACTAAGGAAGCTATACATCTCTCTAGGTGTTACCTCATGTGTAGCCTACACTTACGACAGATTGTCACACTGACCTCTTTCAGCTGAAGGAAACAGTTTTCCACTTTTGGAAGGTGAGACAGGTGGTCGAACACAGAGCAGACAGAAAGGAATCGCACAGAGGGTACAGGGCAGGGGCCAGCGAGACCGCTGCAGAGCCGTCGCAGGCAGCCGGCTGGCGGGGGCGGCCGCCCCTGCTGTGTGCAGAGCTCAGCTGGCAGGCAGACACACACACACACACATAGAACTCACTGACAGGGGGAGGGACCGCGGCTACCCTTCAACGCCGGCATCTGTGGTATGTGCAGGCCTCCGCCGCAAATGAAAATGAGCGACATAGCAGCTCCATACAGCCAAGCGAACTGCGGCATGGTTCGGTCGCTGCGTGAGCCATTCATGGCAACCTGGTTCCCAGGTGGCGGTTGGGGCAGGGGGGGGGGGGGGAACAGTTTAGAACAATAATGTCAGGATCGTGAGTATCGTGAGTACGAGTCCTTCTACGGAAACTTATCGATTTTTTAAAAATTTATTTCTATTTAACTTTTAAAGAGGAATTGATCTTCCTCACTATTCTGAAACATTAATACTGTCTAATCAAGTCTGTCATGTGTTTATGTTCGTGCAAGAACCGACGAAATATTCGATAAATAATTTTCCTGTCACTCTCTGCGCTACTTACATTTCAAATAACCCAAAGTAAGTCTCAGCACATGGTAAATGTTAACATTTTCATAAAACGGAAAGGCAAACAAATCCACAAATATACGACGAGATTTTTCAAGCTAAACGATCGCCGTCGTGCACTGTTGAAAGTGATTCTTCACGAAATGCAGTCCGCCGTCGTCAGGCACAGAATTTGATCAAAAAGCTTCACAACCATTCTTGTCTCATCGTGAGAGAAAAGGAAATGACATCCAAAGAAGACTGCGTCAAAATATATTCCATTCTACATCACCAGCTATCTTCGGCAATATTTGGCGAAATGATGCGTTACGTGTGGTTTGCTGCCAAGCTACGCACTGAGGGAGGACTTTTTATGTGTCTAAATCAAGTTTGTTTTCCTCGGAAATCCTAAAAACAAGCATGTAACTGTAAAAATTCAGCGTTTGCAGCATGTGTAAGATGCCGAGAATATCACTGCTTTCCGTATTTTTAAGACGAATATTGGCCCAGCACTTGTAAATCATCAACTGTAAAATGTTAAAAGTATCTAATTTTACACACAAAGTTCTCATACGCGCCCTACAATCCTTCCTAGAAATTTACGAGATCGTGCTGAAAAGCAGCGCCTCCGAATTTTTTAATCTGTTACCAACATCGGCTGAGGTATTACACGTCGAGCACGTTACTCTGTCACTTCACCACTTAGCTGGTGCATGTTACAACCGTCTGCCGGTAGAGGGCTGTCATTTGTAGCGAGTGACATGGCGCTGTGCAACGTAATTATACTAGTGTGTCAGCGACGGTGTGGTGTACTTCAGTTCCTGGCCGCAGCAGAGTCCGCCCACACACGGAGCGCCCCCTCCTTCCACGTCACACAGCCGGACCTCACACGGGCGCCGCGACGTTTCCGACCCCCCCCCCCCCCCAGGCCCTGGGTCCACTGCCGTCCGTCATCCTCCGAGCAGTCCCGACTTGGCCCACTGCGAGTTTCATGTGCTCCTGAACCTTAAAGAAACGCCTTCGAGGACTTTGCTCTGACAGTGCTGAAGCGGTGCGTGGAGAGCTGAGGTTGTGGGTTCGTCAACAAAGATAAACATTTTACAGTGGCGGCGGCGAGAAACTGGTCTGTTGTTGGGAGAAACGTGTTCGTCGCAAGGGTGGCTATGTTGATTTACAGATGCGTAGACATGAAGGATAAAAATGTAGGTAAAGTTTAATTTACTTAAAGCGTTGTAATTTACTTTCCCATTCGCTTTTATGCCTTTCATTGAAATATTAATAATCACGTCTTGAGTATTATCCCGGTTTATTTGTAGTGTGACATACATAATGGAAAAAACTAAAAAGATTGCACGTAGAGACTCGATCCCAGGAGCCTCGGATTAAGGCTCTGAACTCCCTCTGGTGCACCAACCGCTGGCTGGGAGCATGTGCTGACATCGATGACTCATTCCTCGTCCGACCCGCGCCAAAAAACCTAACGTCTGCGAAGCGGTTGGTCTTCTGGAGCCCCCATTTATGTCATTCCTGGCCGAGCCCTGCATAGACTATAAATTTGGAGAGAATCAGTGTCGACGAGCAAGTGAGCTGCCCTTGTGTGTGTACAGGAATTTAGAGACCTCTGTTCGACAGAGAAGGCAGAATAATTTCTGGCGGCAAAAATGCAAACGATCTGAAATTATTCAACCTTACGCTTTCCCAAATTTCCTCATTTGTGTATGTATCTGGCACCTCTTGCAATGTAAGAGAGATCAGTTTCTGCAGTGAAGAGTAACCCAGCAGGTAGATGCAGGAGCCTAAGTCACGAACATTTGGATTATCATTTATTCGTCATATTGCTTTAAGTGGCGGGAGTCTCTGAAGAGATGCCTATGACGCCTCTGATGCAACCATTTGAGCAGTGGGTGCGTCTTCAAGGGAATTGGATACTTCCAGGAAAGAATGTCGTCCGGGAGCGACTGGCTGCGTCCTATAATAAGGAACCAACCTTGGCGTTTGCCTAAAGTGCAAATGAGAATTCACTGAAAATCGTTTTCAACTTTGGCGACGGATGGATTCAGACCATCTCGCCTCCAGAATCCAAGGATTGCTAGTGTTTTGGTTGGCAGGAGAGCCAACATCGGGTTACTAGAAGGTGGCCGAAACGCACGCGTTTTAGCTCACGCAGGCTAGCGTGAGGTCTGGAACAGGACAAGGAAATTAGAATTTAGAAAAACGGACGTAGCTGGTGGAATACTTAACTTTAATCCGTTAATGGTGAACGTCGGTCTGACGGTACATGATTCACAGGATCCATAGTAACTGATAATGGCGCCTTTCTAGGTCGTAGCAAATGACGTAGCTGAAGGCTATGCTAAACTATCGTCTCGGCAAATGAGAGCGTAATCTGTCAGTGAACCATCGCTAGCAAAGTCGGCTGTACAACTGGGGCGAGTGCTAGGGAGTCTCTCTAGACCTGCTGTGTGGCGGCGCTCGGTCTGCAATCACTGATAGTGGCGACACGCGGGTCCGGCGTATACTAACGGACCGCGGCCGATTTAAAGGCTACCACCTAGCAAGTGTGGTGTCTGGCGGTGACACCACAGCTAGCTGAGCGGCTCAACTCGCAGACCTACCCGAAGCCTGTGGAGAATTTAGGAAAACCGGTTGTTGTACACTGTTTTACAATAAAATGAAATGCATCGCAAATACGCGATTGAATTGTGACATAGCTTGCTTTTCCTTTACATTGCGTGTTTAGTCATTTGACAGTGCATAAATGAGTACTTATTTTAACATTTAATTGTGCATCGAATTACTGGCTTCACAAGAGCACAAATAGTTTTCGGACGAAAGGATGAGGGAGGGATGAAGGGCGCTGCCGGCTCGGAGGAATTGAAGCAGCCCGCTTTTAGAAACGAACGAACTACAGAAAGTTTTTTCATCCTGTACCCCCTCCGCTCTCCAAACCCCCTCCCCCCCCCCCCCCTCGCCGGCCGAAGTGGCCGCGCGATTCTGGCGCTGCAGTCTGGAACCGCGAGACCGCTACGGTCGCAGGTTCGAATCCTGCCTTGGGCATGGATGTGTGTGATGTCCTTAGGTTAGTTAGGTTTAACTAGTTCTAAGTTCTAGGGGACTAATGACCTCAGCAGTTGAGTCCCATAGTGCTCAGAGCCATTTGAACCAACCCCCCCCCCCCCCTCCCTCGAAAAAAAAGTTCCAGATCGGAAGTGATTTTCATAACTGATATTCCCCAAATGACCAGAGACGGTGATAATTTTCCATTTCGTCTATTAATGACAGAATACTGAGCTAATTTTATTTGAAGTAATACAATCATCGCCATATAGGCGATATTTTTCTTTATCAACATGATTTTTGGGCGACATTGCTGAATCTAAGTGTATTTTTAAGCATTGATTTTAATTTAATGTTATTTTCTGTGATATTTACCGGTCCGCAGCCTTGTGAAATACTGAAATATTGCAACCCCAAAGATCTGCTTGCCTCCAAATAGCGACTGCAGTGCTAACATTAAACTGCTATAGGCAGGTAATTAGGCTGTTACAGTAGTGCGTACATACTCTTAACTTACCATAACGCTGACGGAGGAACCAAAATTGGCTTGTCTCTTCTTTCTTGTCACAAACATGTTTATAATTAGAAACTATCACACAGCACACAACACAAAAATAATAAACGGTAACAAATATATTAAATCCAACTGAAATTAGCGATTGAACTGATTAACAAAACTGAACTCAAGCAAGGCCAACAATTGGTTTTGGCTAAGAGAGCGATGGGCGGTAGGTGATATTGCTACAAGTGTGTAGACAGCTGAAACCTATCTTTGACCTTACTAACTACTGATAGTACGTATTCCCCTTTTCGTGGCGTATTTGACTGATAACCACGACGTCCTTCGTCTTCGGTACCAATCTCGCCACTGATTAAACTTTGAATAAAAACCATCACAAATAGCGGCCGAAGACTTCCAGCATAAAAAGTCTCACTCGTTCCGCCAGCGGCCTTGTCAGAGAGGGCGGAGGAGGGGCAGAGGTCCAGGGCGCCCTCTCGCCCTTGGGTTGAGAAACTGCTCGAAAAAGGCCGAAGAATCTGCCATGATCGACGGCATGAGGATGCAGAAGGCAATGGAAACCACTGTGATGGTACTTAGCAGGTGATAAAACATTTCGTTACTGCAAAAATTTGTAAGAGAAAGTACGGATTTGTCGGAAAAACTTAACTACAATTTTATAAAAGAAGCATTATAATAATTGAAAATGACAGAAAAACACGATAAGAAAAGAAAAATAAACTTTTACCATCGTTTTTTGTTACTCTTTTTTTGCGAGGTGGCCTTCTCGCTTGTTCCATGTCTGAACTGAGCGGAACTCTTGATTTGTGTTAATGTATTATTGTACACTGCATCAGAGACATCGTACAGTCGAAACCGGTTTCAACGTCGTAAAAGGAACCGAGTGTTTACGATAGTTACAGCCGACAGTTGCGCAAACAGGTTTTTTGCTTTGGTTTTTGATAAAATTTTCACGTCTGTAAGTTTTAGGCTGTCATGGAGTTGACCGTTGAAAAGGTAGCAGAGATACAGAACACATACAGTACCTAAAAAAAGCATTACTTGGGAAAAGGGACTGAAGAGGAATATTGTGCAGTACTTACAGCACTAAAATGGCGTCAAAACTCGAAAACCTTCAATAAGTGAAGAAAGAAGAAGCAACAATGTAAACTGTTCACTCACGTCGGACATGGTCTTGGACAGTGAAAGAGGTAAAGTGTTGGACACTTTTAGAACCTGCAGTGACTGCTGTGTGGCAGAGCAGTCAAGAAAGACACACCTGCGCTTCAGTCACTGTTTCATAAAATTCAACCAAGAGTACCAAGATGAAGAGAAACTATTCTGTACATAAATTACAGGCACGCCTACACTTCGTCCTAAGTTTCTGTTTAAAATGTTCTACAGCTATGGTGAAGACTACTAAAACACTGGAAATACTTAACACTCGTGACCACAGGACATCAATAAGGAATACACGATTACTCCTTCTCTGTTCTATGAAAAAATAACGCAGATTGGGGTTTAATTTTCTAGTTTTCTATGACCACAGCAATGTCAGTGTTGCTTCTTTTTTCATGAGTTGCTTTAACTTTAAATGGAGTACAGTAACGCGTGCTAAAATATACTGTCCTTCTCAAAGTAACATGTTATATTTGTTTGCTTTTCGCATCTAAGATGTGCGTACGCATTTTGCATTTGACGATGTATTCGTGGTAACGCCTGATTTGAAGACAACAGTCTACAGTAATCGAAAGTTTGAAAATATGTGTCACATGACCAAACAGGCAACAAACAAGAACTAAGATTGGACCTTACAGTCGAAGCATTTCACCGAAAATGGAATACAAATCTTAGTTTTATACGATAAGTCGCAAAAAGAGCTGTCGTTCTAAGCGACTTTTTAAATATAACGTTTACACACGGTTTAATTGGAACCATTAGATTTTAGTGTTATAGCCAACAAGTCGTTAAAAGTAATGTCGCTATAAACGGTCTCAACTGTATGTATCCACAAGGACGTGTGGCCTGTAATTGAGAAAGTGGCGTGATGATTTCTCCATTGGCAAAAGATTCCCGATTACTCCGCCACTTCCATCCACGGGAGAAGACTGTCAAGGGGGAAGTGCCTGCAAGAAAAGGTGGAATAACGAACGAAAGGGTTGCATTGTATGACCTGGGCCAAGAAATGTCGGAAGTTTGAGCGCGGTAGCGGAGGTGGAATATCTGAAATGGCAAATGCTAAGGCTCAGTCTGATGCAGTGGGGGTCAGTGAAGCGAAATGAGAAGAATACAAGGATTTTTGTCGGACGAGTATATGGCGACATCAACTGGGAGACGACTGTCAAGGGGGAGGTGCCTGCAAGAAAAGGTGGAATAACGAACGAAAGGGTTGCGTTGTATTGTAACCTCCCCCTCACTTATCGACCTTAATGACAGTGAAAATATTAAACCGCGTGTACCTAATGGAAATTTGGGAAAAGCAATCGCCACCGAAGTTAATCTGTCGGTAAAGAGGGAGGAAAGGGTTACATCTAAATGAAAGGAAAAATGCAAATGAAACTGGTGGAAATTAATTTTGGAAAGGGGTAAAGTTAATAAAGAAAGTAAGTGTGTGGCCATGGCGTTAACAACTAACTAGCGGTAATTAGATGTTTGAGATTTGGGGAAAATTACGGTCGCCAGTACTATGGACAATTACTATAATAACTGAAAAAGAAAGGTTATTACACATATAATTAGCACTAGAAGCGTGGCAACTGAAGGTTGACACATGTAGTGTGAAAACTGAAAGTTTGTCAGAAGTAATAAATTTCGCTACACTCTGACATAATTTAGCAATAGAATTAATAAAACCGGAAAATCGAAAGTTAATTTAGTGACTGAAAATAGTGAGCTTTCTTTCTGAAGCACATCGAAATTCAGTAAAATACGGTTAGTCTTGGACTACCTCAACAATCATTTCAAAGGCTACTTGAATCTACGCAATTTAGAAATAAGAGATTTAACTTTGAACTTGAATTAAATGATTCTGAACAATTAACAATAGTAAAATTTAGTACGTATCAAGCTGAGCTGCAGTCACAGGTAAGCTAAAATATGGTAACAAAACTAGCACTCTTAATTTGTGCTTGTGTAATCTAAGTATTGTAGCCAGCTATGAATACTTTAACTGAACTTTGAAATTAAAGCACTGAAATGGAATTATGCCGGCGTTTGAATTTCAACGACACTCGGGTTCATTTCGGAAAAGGAAGGGACCCTGCTTGGTAATGCAATTGGGACAATGAGCAACAAAGGTTCATGCTAAGTTGCTGTAATTTTGCGAGGCAAATGGAATAGTTTGAACAGGTGAGGTCTGCCATACAGTTCTGAAACTTTACGTGCTTCCAGTCTTCCTTGTTGGTTGATTGAAGGTTTGAAGCCGTCAATCGAGGATGTGGCGACAGTCACTCATTGTCGGCCGTCGCTGTTGCAGAAGCTGGATGTTGGCGCGCCTTCTTCTCGACACGGTCACCAGACGAAACGGGCTCTTGACGTGCGCCAGCTAATGCTTCCCGTCCGCGACACCGTGTCAGACACTATCATCGCAAGTCGAGCGCAATTACATGCTGACAAACCCCGAAAGCGCGGCAACTCGCGGGACCTTCGCATAACACCCCTGCTCCACTCGCTACTCCAGCCAGACTCTCTCCTGCTCGCGCTCCACGCGGAGAGTTAACACTACCAAAGATCCTACACACTTTGATTCTTCACACGACCTATCGATATAATCGTTCGATAGCAGTTTTCCCTAGGCAAGACCCAGCGTAAAAATACAAATAATATTTACGAAACAAACCAATTATACATCGACATAAGTGCATATATACATATATATATATATATATATATATATATATATATATATATATATATATATATATACAAACAGTAAAACAATTACAATATATAAAGAGACAGAAATGTCATATCTTGAGGTAACAAAACAAGGAAAAAAAAATAATAGTACAATAGATGGAAATACGAGGATATGCATTTCCGGCGTTACACGTGCCCCAAATTGTCTGAGGATGTTCGTGTAACGTAAACAGACTCAGAAAATGTCCCAAAAAAGAAACAGCGGAAATGCATATGCTCAAAACATCAACAAAATTTAGCATTCGTCTAATTAACCATAAATCAATTTTTCGACCATAATAATTGAGTGGAGACACTCCTAATCTTAGTCCACTCTGTCATCTTGCACAAAATAAAACAGGTTGACAACATATTAAAATTCATGGAAAATATAGAAAATGGTTTAGCTATTCCAAAATCGTCAAAATCCGTAACACTATCAAGAAATGTAATATTATTTACAAAATTAATCAGAGTACATGGTCATAAAAACGGGTAGATCAAAATACGCAAATTAATTATTAATTACATAGAATACACATTTTATATAACCTTTCCGTAATTAATACTCTTGCCATGAGAGTCCACTTAATGCTAAACAAGAAAATAATATTCAGCAGATCGAAAAAACCATAAATATTGACAGTACAATTCTTTCAGCTGTCCAGGAAGAAAAACAATTCCGCCTTCCGCACCCGCAAGTACACAGAATGCCCACAGCGGCACAAGAGCCGACAGCGGCTTCGCCTCGCAAGTATTGTTGCGCCCGCCTGTGCGGCACGCTTGATCTCACTCGCCCTTGTAACGGCACTTCCAGAAAGTCCGTCTCACTGAATTCTTTCGGAAAAACTCACTCCCGAGTAATCTCAAGAAGTCCATAAACATTGTGACAGTGGATAACTCAACACTGTCCATCATCACACGCATGTACTAGCCTGAAACTTAAAACAGCGTCTAAGTACATCGGCAATGACTAGTAAATCACATATTTATGAAATCTTACAGCTATTTACAAAATCATATTTGCATTCCTTAATCTACTGTGACTCAGCTGAAAACTTAAACTAGCAGCTTGTATTTTTCAGTTGATTAGATCATGATTAAATTGATTAAAATTAAATTGATTAATCAAAATTAATTACTTATTAATTACAACTTCTTTAATCTCCTCTTGGTCAGGCAAAAGCATGACAATCTTGCAAATCGTTAAATCTTACACTCTATTTTACATACTGTATAAATTACCCATTGTGTGGTATTAATCGATCCTAGGTCGGTACAATGTCAAGTCTACAATGTTCCGTATACCTAATAGATTTCCAGAGCTTGGATACTCTAAGCAATAAGCATTTGTGTGAGGTATACCAATGACTTTATATGGTCCATTATAAACAAACTTAAATTTAGAGATTTCATGGTCTATCTCGCTCGATTTCTCATGAGCTTTTACAAGTACTACGTCTCCGATTGCAAACTTAGCAAAACGCGCTTTAGCGTCATGACGACGTATGCGAGCATCGGCTTTTAGCTTCATTACTTCTCGCAAACGATCTTTTTTCACACCAATACTAATGTTAATCCGTGAAGGGAATTTCATTATCTCTTCCAATTCACTTTCTACACTTTTGTCAATGCCGAAATTCCTCATGTTACGGCAGTTCAAACTCATTCCTACGTCAATGTCATCCGGCCAGTTAACAATGTGTATAGGCTGGTATTGCCTATGCACACCGTCTCCTGCCTCGTCAAAGCCAACTATCATTGTTTTATCTAGTGACATACATGTCAAAGTTTTGCTTTCGCAGTTAATCACTGCACGGTACTTTAATAGCCAATCTAACCCGATAATTACTTCCGTAGTTAAGTCTGGCACGACGACAAACTCTTGTTCAAATCGTGCCCCACATATCTCGAAGTTGACAAAAATCTGTTTTGTGACCGGTTTACTGGCCTTCCCAGTAGCACCGATAATTTTCACTCCTGTTACTGGCATAACTACGATGCCAGGTCTGTCTTTCAGTAACTCAAATATTTTCCCAGACACAGCACTCAGTTCTGCACCGGTGTCAATCAACACGTTTAGTTGTAGGTCATGCATGTTAACAGACACTACTATCTGTCTACACTTGTCCTCGGCTGTTTCTTTATCTTCCCACAGTAAATCCTCGTCTATATCCAGGTCATTCCTGAAAAAACCATCCGGCTTTGATCCTAAATCCGGTTTATCTGGCGGCTTTTTCAGCCTCTGTTCACATACAGTTTTAATTTCAACACGTCTGTCCTGAGGCTTAGTCTGTAGCTTCGCCTCCAATACCGAAACCTTTTCCTGTAACTCGTCAACTAGTGAGTGTTGCATTGCTATCAATTCACTAATTGTCACCTTCGTTGATTCCTCTTTAGTCAGATTGATCTCATCTGCCAATCTACCTGGAGAAATGTGCCCAGTAGTATCTGCAATTACTTCCTCTATATCTGCGCAACCCACACTGTTATCGTCTGACTGTATAATGTCAGCTCTAACCTCATACACGCTGTAATCTATGTGCTTTTCTACCAATCGTGTCTGGCTGTCACTAAAATTTTCGTAATCTTTCTCCTTAATACTCTCGCAATGTTTAAACTGGAGGTTTGCGTCGGATGGGTCGGCTACTTCTACCACTATAACTTTCGGTAAAGTCTGCCGGTTAGGGCCAGAACTTTCCGTTACTACTTCAACATCTAACTCCTGCGGGACGAAACACGACGAGTCTTGCTCGTGCTCCCCATTAACATCAACTATTTCTGGTAAAGTCTGCCGGTTAGGGCCAGAACTTTCCATCACTTCACAAATACTATCTTCCTGTGGGACGAGACGCGGCAAATTCTGCCCGCGCTCTCCATAAATGCTTCTCCCGTACAGGCTCCTATAATCTCTTAGTTCGTCGTATAAGCGACCGAACTGCCTTAACCAGACCTCATCCCTCTCTGAATCCCCTCGCTCAATGACGGACGTGTTATCCGACATCTGATCTTCTCTCAAAAATTGCGAATCATTCTTAAACTCAATCTCCAGTTCCGCTGTGGGTATTACAGCTGCCACTTTATAATCGATTTCCGGAACACTACTTAAATTGTTCTCACTGACAGTGAATGTATTTTCTACTGCCGTGTATACAGTTGATCTACTACTTGTGGGCGCACTCCTTTCTCCTAACACTGGCACACTCTCCCGCCGTTGATTATTCCACACGGAATTTTCATAACGACGACACCTGGGTTTTCTCCTGTTATTGGGCCGACAAAATTTCTCCACGCCCGGTCGGCCCCTAACCGGCGCGGCTAATGGTTTCCCTGTCTCGTCCTAGCAGATCTGCTCCCCAGATGCTGCTGAGGCGGCTTATCACACCCTCTGGCGTTACAACTATTTTGTGAAGCCCGTATCACGTTAGTATGATACTGGTTTCCGTCATTCCTGTTATTATTTGCATTGTACCGATTGCCATTACGGCCCGAACCACTATTGTTATTGCTGCCAAGATTGCGGTATGCATTATTCCCGTAGTTATCATTGTTGTGGTTGCTGTGGTACCCGTTGTTGTTACCACGGCCTCTACCAGTATCGCGATAATTGCGCCAATTATCCTCGTCCTCAACTCTTTCCAGGAAATCATTGATTGTCCTGTAATTGCTTCTTATGTTGCGTTTTGAATCATCTGGAAGCTTCTTGTAGAGTTCCCAGACTATTTCGGATTCCGTGCGGCGATCACGCAAGTATTCCAACTTGCGGATCCAGCCCTCACAAAACTCCTTCATCGAACCGCGCGAATTCGCATCGAAAGGCCTCGATACGACAAATTCGCGCCAGACACTTTGCTGTTTTTGCTCTGACCAGTATTCAGCCAGAAACAAATTTTTAAATACGTCAAAAGTCAGGTTCGTAATGTTGAGGTTTAAGCCCCAACGCTTGGCATCACCAGCCAACACATCAATAATCGCATTAATTTTTCTCTCATCAGTCCATGATCTGGGTAAAACTCTTTCACAATTCTTAATGAAATCCGTCACGTGTATACCGCCTTTTTCCAAGGGGTCGAACCGCTCCTCTTCCGTCAACAATTCCGAACTATGTGCATAGATTGGCACACAGCTCTGTTTTTTGTCAAGTTTCTTTTCTAATTCCGACACTCTCGTAATTACTTGGCAAGTGGTTGTCGCAAGCGTTTCCACTTCCCTCTTTTTCTCTTCGCAGGTATTAGCCTGCTTCGTCACTTTGGTATCTACTTCGGATACCAAAGCCTTTAAAGTTTCCACCTTCTTTTGATCCGCTTCTTTCACTAATTGAATTTGTTCCGTCACCTTATTCTCGATGATCGGAGCAACTGATTCTCCTACACTTTTATCGATTCTGCTAATTTCGGAATTAAAACGAGTATTTATGCTCGCGATTTCCGCCTGAACGCCTATCATTTCCTGTTTAAGATTACCGATTTCGGTATTAATTACAACAATATCTTCTTTGATTTTATCAACTTTTGTGTTAACAACTCCAACATTGTTGATAACAACGTTAATAGCTTTGTTCTGATTGTCTAGCATCCGTTCAAATGTTTCAGACTGAGCTTCTTGCTTGGCAGCCCGAGCTTCTTGCTTGGCAGCCGGAGCTTCTTGTTTGGCAGCCTGAGCTTCTTGCTTGGCAGCCTGATCTTCTTGCTTGGCCGATTGACTCTTGATTTCGTTAATCGAAACATTCAATAAATCAGTTAAATTCCCGGAAACTACCGGTTTTACTTCCGTAGCGGCTTCCTCTTTAATTGTTTCCCCGTATTCGTCATCAGGGGATTCAGATTTGATTTTCACTTCCGATTCGGAAACATTTTCTAAAGTTTGGAATTCCATTTCTGCTCTTTGTTGCGTTTCGGCGGTCGCGTCTTTCATGCTAGCCGCCTGCCCCTGAACAATGGGTACCGCGGTGCGCGTTTCCCACTGTTCGACCGATTGTTCCGTATCCAAGTCTACCAAATTTTGGCCATTGTTGCCTTCTCTCATTTTAATAATTTTCAATATAAATGCCAAATCTCAAATATAATTAGGATTACTCCCACTACTTATTCTCGCTGACGTAACGGCCTGTACATAACCAGTACTTTGTTACGAGATTTGCACCATACAAAATTCGTGCCCAGAACAACCTCAAAACTGAAGATTGTCCTGTCACGGTCGCCACGTGTAGCCTCCCCCTCACTTATCGACCTTAATGACAGTGAAAATATTAAACCGCGTGTACCTAATGGAAATTTGGGAAAAGAAATCGCCACCGAAGTTAATCTGCCGGTAAAGAGGGAGGTAAGGGTTACATCTAAATGAAAGGAAAAATGCAAATGAAACTGGTGGAAATTAATTTTGGAAAGGGGTAAAGTTAATAAAGAAAGTAAATGTGCGGCCGTTATGTTAACAATTAACTCGCGGTAATTAGATGTTTGAGATTTGGGGAAAATTACGGTCGCCAGTACTATGGACAATTACTATAATAACTGAAAAAGAAAGGTTATTACACATATAATTAGCACTAGAAGCGTGGCAACTGAAGGTTGACACGTGTAGTGTGAAAACTGAAAGTTTGTCAGAAGTAATAAATTTCGCTACACTCTGACATTATTTAGCAATAGAATTAATAAAACCGGAAAATCGAAAGTTAATTTAGTGACTGAAAATAGTGAGCTTTCTTTCTGAAGCACATCGAAATTCAGTAAAATACGGTTAGTCTTGGACTACCTCAACAATCATTTCAAAAGCTACTTGAATCTACGCAATTTAGAAATAAGAGATTTAACTTTGAACTTGAATTAAATGATTCTGAACAATTAACAATAGTAAAATTTAGTACGTACCAAGTTGAGCTGCAGTCACAGGTAAGCTAAAATATGGTAACAAAACTAGCACTCTTAATTTGTGCTTGTGTAACCTAAGTATTGTAGCCAGCTATGAACACTTCAACTCAACTTTGAAATTAAAGCACTGAAATGGAATTATGCTGGCGTTTGAATTTCAACGACACTCGGGTTCATTTCGGAAAAGGAAGGGACCCTGCTTGGTAATGCAATTGGGACAATGAGCAACAAAGGTTCACTCTAAGTTGCTGTAATTTTGCGAGGCAAATGGAACAGTTTGAAAAGCTGAGGTCTGCCATACAGTTCTGAAACTTGACGTGCTTCCAGTCTTCCTTATTGGTTGATTGAAGGTTTGAAGCCGTCATTCGAGGATGTGGCGACAGTCACTCATTGTCGGCCGTCGCTGTTGCAGAAGCTGGATGTTGGCGCGCCTTCTTCTCGACACGGTCACCAGACGAAACGGGCTCTTGACGTGCGCTAGCCAATACTTCCAGTCCGCGACACCATGTCAGACACTATCATCGCAAGTCGAGCGCAATTACATGCTGACAAACCCCGAAAGCGCGGCAACTCGCGGGACCTTCGCACAACACCCCTGCTCCACTCGCTACTCCAGCCAGACTCTCTCCTGCTCGCGCTCCACGCGGCAGAGTTAACACATCCGAAGATCCTACACACTTTGATTCTTCACACGACTTATCGATATAAACGTTCGATAGCAGTTTTCCCTAGGCAAGACCCAGCGTACACATACAAATAATATTTACGAAACAAACCAATTATACATCAACATAAGTGCATAAATATATATATATATATATATATATATATATATATATATATATACAAAGAGTAAAACTATTACAATATATAAAGAGACAGAAATTTCATATCTTGAGGTAACAAAACAAGGAAAAAAAATAATAGTACAATAGATGGAAATAGGAGGATATGCATCTCCGTCATTACAGTATGACCTGGGTCAAGAAATGTCGGAAGTTTGAACGCGGTAGCGAAGGTGGAAAATCTGAAATGGCAAATGCTATGGCTGAGTCTGATGCAGTGGGGGTCAGTGAAGCGAAATGAGAAGAATACAAGGATTTTTGTCGGGCGAGTATATGGCGACATCAACTGGGAGACGACTGTCAAGGGGGAGGTGCCTGCAAGAAAAGGTGGAATAACGAACGAAAGGGTTGCGTTGTATGACCAGGGGCAAGAAATGTCGGAAGTTTGAACGCGGTCGCGAAGGTGGAAAATCCGAAATGGCAAATGCTAAGTCTGAGTCTGATGCAGTGGGGGTCAGTGAAGCGAAATGAGAAGAATACAAGGATTTTTGTTGGACGAGTATATGGCGACATCAACTGGGAGACGACTGTCAAGGGGGAGGTGCCTGCAAGGAAAGGTGGAATAACGAACGAAAGGGTTGCGTTGGATGACCTGGGGCAAGAAATGTCGGAAGTTTGAACGCGGCAGCGAAGGTGGAAAATCCGAAATGGCAAATGCTAAAGATCAGTCTGATGCAGTGGGGGTCAGTGAAGCGAAATGAGAAGAATACAAGGATTTTTGTCGGACGAGTATACGGCGACATCAACTGGGAGACGACTGTCAAGGGGGAGGTGCCTGCAAGAAAAGGTGGAATAACGAACGAAAGGGTTGCGTTGTATGACCTGGGGCAAGAGATGTCGGAAGTTTGAACGCGGTAGAGAAGGTGGAAAATCAGAAATGGCAAATGCTAAAGCTCAGTCTGATGCAGTGGGGGTCAGTGAAGCGAAATGAGAAGAATACAAGGATTTTTGTCGGACGAGTATATGGCGACATCAACTGGGAGACGACTGTCAAGGGGGAGGTGCCTGCAAGAAAAGGTGGAATAACGAACGAAAGGGTTGCGTTGTATGACCTGGGGCAAGAAATGTCGGAAGTTTGAACGTGGTACCGATGGTGGAAAATCTGAAATGGCAAATGCTAAGGCTCAGTCTGATGCAGTGGGGGTCAGTGAAGCGAAATGAGAAGAATACAAGAATTTTTGTCGGACGAGTATATGGCGACATCAACTGGGAGACGACTGTCAAGGGGAAGGTGCCTGCAAGAAAAAGTGGAATAACCAATGAAAGGGTTGCGTTTTATGACCTGGGTCAAGAAATGTCGGAAGTTTGAACGCGGTAGCGAAGGTGGAAAATCTGAAATGGCAAATACTAAGGCTCAGTCTGATGCAGTGGGGGTCAGTGAAGCGAAATGAGAAGAATACAAGGATTTTTGTCGGACGAGTATATGGCGACATCAACTGCGAGACGACTGTCAAGGGGGTGGTGCCTGCAAGAAAAGGTGGAATAACGAACGAAAGGGTTGCGTTCTATGACCTGGGTCAAGAAATGTCGGACGTTTGAACGCGGTAGCGATGGTGGAAAATCTGAAATGGCAAATGCTAAGGCTGAGTCTGATGCAGTGGGGGTCAGTGAAGCGAAATGAGAAGAATACAAGAATTTTTGTCGTACGAGTATATGGCGACATCAACTGGGAGACGACTTTCAAGGGGGAGGTGCCTGCAAGAAAAAGTGTAATAACGAACGAAAGGGTTGCGTTGTATGACATGGGTCAAGAAATGTCGGAAGTTTGAACGTGGTGGCGAAGGTGGAAATACTGAAATGGCAAATGCTAAGGCTCAGTCTGATGCAGTGGGGGTCAGTGAGGCGAAATGAGAAGAAAACAAGGATTTTTATCGGACAAGTATATGGCGACATCAACTGGGAGACGACTGTCAAGGGGGAGGTGCCTGCAAGAAAGGGTGGAATAACGAACGAAAGGGTTGCGTTGTATGACCTGGGGCAAGAAATGTCGGAATATTGAACGCGGTCGCGAAGGTGGAAAATCTGAAATGGCAAATGCTAAAGCTAAGTCTGACGCAGTGGGGGTCAGTGAAGCGAAATGAGAAGAATACAAGGATTTTTGTCGGACGAGTATATGGCGACATCAACTGGGAGACGACTCTCAAGGGGGAGGTGCCTACAAGAAAAGGTGGAATAACGAACGAAACTGTTGCGTTGCATGACCTGGGGCACGAAATGTCGGAAGTTTGAACGCGATCGCGAAGGTGGAACATCCGAAATGGCAAATGCTAAGGCTGAGTCTGATGCAGTGGGGGTCAGTGAAGCGAAATGAGAAGAATACAAGAATTTTTGTCGGACGAGTATATGGCGACATCAACTGGGAGACGACTGTCAAGGGGGAGGTGCCTGCAAGAAAAAGTGGAATAACGAACGAAAGGGTTACGTTGTATGACCTGGGGCTAGAAATGTCGGAAGTTTGAACACAGTAGTGAAGGTGGAAAATCCGAAATGTCAAATGCTAAGGCTGAGTCTAATGCAGTGGGGGTCAGTGAAGCGAAATGAGAAGAATACAAGGATTTTTGTCGGACGAGTATATGGCAACATCAACTGGAAGACGACTGTCAAGGGGGAGGTGCCTGCAAGAAAAGGTGGAATAACGAACGAAAGGGTTGCGTTGTATGACCTGGGGCAAGAAATGTCGGAAGTTTGAGCGCGGTAGCGAAGGTGGAAAATCTGAAATGGCAAATGCTAAGGCTCAGTCTGATGCAGTGGGGGTCAGTGAAGCGAAATGTGAAGAATACAAGGATTTTTGTCGGACGAGTATATGGCGACATCAACTGGGAGACGACTGTCAAGGGGGAGGTGCCTGCAAGAAAAAGTGGAATAACCAATGAAAGGGTTGCGTTTTATGACCTGGATCAAGAAATGTCGGAAGTTTGAACGCGGTAGCGAAGGTGGAAAATCTGAAATGGCAAATGCTAAGGCTGAGTCTGATGCAGTGGGGGTCAGTGAAGCGAAATGAGAAGAATACAAGAATTTTTGTCGGACGAGTATATGCCGACATCAACTGGGAGACGACTGTCAAGGGGGAGGTGCCTGCAAGAAAAAGTGTAATAACGAACGAAAGGGTTGCGTTGTATGACCTGGGTCAAGAAATGTCGGAAGTTTGAACGTGGTGGCGAAGGTGGAAAATCTGAAATGGCAAATGTTAAGGCTCAGTCTGATGCAGTGGGGCTCAGTGAAGCGAAATGAGAAGAAAACAAGGATTTTTATCGGACAAGTATATGGCGACATCAACTGGGAGACGACTGTCAAGGGGGAGGTGCCTGCAAGAAAGGGTGGAATAACGAAGGAAAGGGTTGCGTTGTATGACCTGGGGCAAGAAATGTCGGAAGTTTGAACGCGGTCGCGAAGGTGGAAAATCTGAAATGGCAAATGCTAAAGCTAAGTCTGACGCAGTGGGGGTCAGTGAAGCGAAATGAGAAGAATACAAGGATTTTTGTCGGACGAGTATATGGCGACATCAACTGGGAGACGACTCTCAAGGGGGAGGTGCCTACAAGAAAAGGTGGAATAACGAACGAAACTGTTGCGTTGCATGACCTGGGGCACGAAATGTCGGAAGTTTGAACGCGATCGCGAAGGTGGAAAATCCGAAATGGCAAATGCTAAGCCTGAGTCTGATGCAGTGGGGGTCAGTGAAGCGAAATGAGAAGAATACAAGGATTTTTGTCGGACGAGTATATGGCGACATCAACTGGGAGACGACTGTCAAGGGGGAGGTGCCTGCAAGAAAAAGTGGAATAACGAACGAAAGGGTTGCGTTGTATGACCTGGGGCTAGAAATGTCGGAAGTTTGAACACAGTAGTGAAGGTGGAAAATCCGAAATGTCAAATGCTAAGGCTGAGTCTGATGCAGTGGGGGTCAGTGAAGCGAAATGAGAAGAATACAAGGATTTTTGTCGGACGAGTATATGGCGACATCAACTGGGAGACGACTGTCAAGGGAGAGGTGCCTGCTAGAAAAGGTGGAATAACGAACGAAAGGGTTGCGTTGTATGACCTGGGGCAAGAAATGTCGGAAGTTTGAGCGCGGTAGCGAAGGTGGAAAATCTGAAATGGCAAATGCTAAGGCTCAGTCTGATGCAGTGGGGGTCAGTGAAGCGAAATGAGAAGAATACAAGGATATTTGTCGGACGAGTATATGGTGACATCAACTGGGAAACGACTTTCAAGGGGGAGGTGCCTGCAGTAAAAGGAGGAATAACAAACGAAAGGGTTGCTTTGTATGACCTGGGCCTAGAAATGTCGGAAGTTTGAACGCGGTAGTGAAGGTGGAAAATCCGAAATAGCAAATGCTAAGGCTTAGTCTGATGCAGTGGGGGTCAGTGAAGCGAAATGAGAAGAATACAAGGATTTTTGTCGGACGAGTATATGGCGACATCAACTGGGAGACGACTGTCAAGGGGTAGGTGCCTGCAAGAGAAGGTGGAATAACGAACGAAAGGGTTGCGTTGTATGACCTGGGGCAAGAAATGTTGGAAGTTCGAGCGCGGTAGCGAAGGTGGATAATCTGAAATGGCAAAAGCTAAGGCTGAGTCTGATGCAGTGGGGGTCAGTGAAGCGAAATGAGAAGAATACAAGGATTTTTGTTGGACGAGTATATGGCGACATCAACTGGGAGACGACTGTCAAGGGGGAGGTGCCTGCAAGAAAAGGTGGAATAACGAACGAGAGGGTTGCGTCTTATGACCTGGGGCAAGAAATGTCGGAAGTTTGAGCGCGGTAGCGAAGGTGGAAAATCTGAAATGGCAAATGCTAAGGCTCAGTCTGATGCAGTGGGGGTCAGTGAAGCGAAATGAGAAGAATACAAGAATTTCTGTCGGACGAGTATATGGCGACATCAACTGGGAGACGACTGTCAAGGGGGAGGTGCCTGCAAGAAAAGGTGGAATAACGAACGAAAGGGTTGCGTTGTATGACCTGCGGCTAGAAATGTCGGAAGTTTGAACGCGGTAGCGAAGGTGGAAAATCAGAAATGGCAAATGCTAAAGCTCAGTCTGATGCAGTGGGGGTCAGTGAAGCGAAATGAGAAGAATATAAGGATTTTTGTCAGACGAGTATATGGCGACATCAACTGGGAGACGACTGTCAAGGGGGAGGTACCTGCTAGAAAAAGTGGAATAACGAATGAAAGGGTTGCGTTGTATGACCTGGGGCAAGAAATGTCGGAAGTTTGAGCGCGGTAGCGAAGGTAAAAAAACTGAAATGGCAAATGCTAAGGCTCAGTCTGATGCAGTGGGGGTCAGTGAAGCGAAATGAGAAGAATACAAGGATTTTCTTTGGATGAGTATATGGCGTTATCAACTGGGAGACGACTGTCAAGGGGGAGGTGCCTGCAAGAAAAGGTGGAATAACGAAAGAAAGGGTTGCGTTGTATGACCTGGGGCAAGAAATGTCGGAAGTTTGAACGCGGTAGCGCAGGTGGAAAATCTGAAATGGCAAATGCTAAGGCTGGATCTGATGCAGTGGGGGTCAGTGAAGCGAAATGAGAAGAATACAAGGTTTTTTGTCTGACGAGTATATGGCGACATGAACTGGGAGACGACTGTCAAGGGGAAGGTGCCTGCAAGAAAAGGTGGAATAACGAACGAAAGGGTTGCGTTGTATGACCTGGGGCAAGAAATGTCGGAAGTTTGAACGCGGTAGTGAAGGTGGAAAATCTGAAATGGCAAATGCTAAGGCTGAGTCTGATGCATTGGGGGTCAGTGAAGCGAAATGAGAAGAATACAAGGATTTTTATCGGACGAGTATATGGCGACATCAACTGGGAGACGACTGTCAAGGGGGAGGTGCCTGCAAGAAAAGGTGGTATAACGAACGAAAGGGTTGCGTTGTATGACCTGGGGCAAGAAATGTCGGAAGTTTGAGCGCGGTAGCGAAGGTGGAAAATCTGAAATGGCAAATGCTAAGGCTCAGTCTGATGCAGTGGGGGTCAGTGAAGCGAAATGAGAAGAATACAAGAATTTTTGTCGGACGAGTATATGGCGACATCAACTGGGAGACGACTGTCAAGGGGGAGGTGCCTGGAAGAAAAGGTGGAATAACGAACGAAAGGGTTGCGTTGTATGACCTGGGGCTAGAAATGTCGGAAGTTTGAATGCGGTAGTGAAGGTTGAAAATCCGAAATGGCAAATGCTAAGGCTGAGTCTGATGCAGTGAGGGTCAGTGAAGCGAAATGAGAAGAATACAAGGATTTTTGTCGGACGAGTATATGGCGACATCAACTGGGAGACGACTGTCAAGGGGGAGGTGCCTGCAGGAAAAGGTGGAATAACGAACGAAAGGGTTGCGTTGTATGACCTGGGGCAAGAAATGTCGGTAGTTTGAGCGCGGTAGCGAAGGTGGAAAATCTGAAATGGCAAATGCAAAGGCTCAGTCTGATGCAGTGGGGGTCAGTGAAGTGAAATGAGAAGAATACAAGGATTTTTGTCGGACGAGTATATGGCGACATCAACTGGGAGACGACTGTCAAGGGGGAGGTGCCTGCAAGAAAAGGTGGAATAACGAACGAAAGGGTGGCGTTGTATGTCCTGGGGCAAGAAATGTCGGAAGTTTGAGCGCGGTAGTGAAGGTGGAAAATCTGAAATGGCAAATGCTAAGACTCAGTCTGATGCAGAGGGGGTCAGTGAAGCGAAATGAGAAGAATACAAGGATTTTTGTCAGACGAGTATATGGCGACATCAACTGGGAGACGACTGTCAAGGGGGAGGTGCCTGCAAGAAAAGGTGGAATAACGAACGAAAGGGTTGCGTTGTATGACCTGGGGCAAGAAATGTCGGATGTTTGAGCGCGGTAGCGAAGGTGGAAAATCTGAAATGGCAAATGCTAAGGCTGAGTCTGATGCAGTGGGGGTCAGTGAAGCGAAATGAGAAGAATACAAGGATTTTTGTCGGACGAGTATATGGCGACATCAACAGGGAGACGAGTGTCAAGGGGGAGGTGCCTGCAAGAAAAGGTGGAATAACGAACGAAAGGGTTACATTGTATGACCTCGGGCAAGAAATGTCGGAAGTTTGAGCGCGGTAGCGAAGGTAGAAAATCTGAAATGGCAAATCCTAAGGCTCAGTCTGATGCAGTGGGGGTCAGTGAAGCGAAATGAGAAGAATACAAGGATTTTTGTCGGACGAGTATATGGCGACATCAACTGGGAGACGACTGTCAGGGGGGAGGTGCCTGCAAGAAAAGGTGGAATAACGAGCGAAAGGGTTGCGTTGTATGACCTGGGGCAAGAAATGTCGGAAGTTTGAGCGCGGTAGCGAAGGTAGAAAATCTGAAATGGCAAATGCTAAGGCTCAGTCTGATGCAGTGGGGGTCAGTGAAGCGAAATGAGAAGAATACAAGGATTTTTGTCGGACGAGTATATGGCGACATCAACTGGGAGACGACAGTCAAGGGGGAGGTGCCTGCAAGAAAAGGTGGAATTTCGAACGAACGGGTTGCGTTGTATGTCCTGGGGCTAGAAATGTCGCAAGTTTGAACGTGGTAGTGAATGTGGAAAATCTGAAATGGCAAATGCTAAGGCTGAATCTGATGCAGTGGGGGTCAGTGAAGCGAAATGAGAAGAACACAAGGATTTTTGTCGGACGAGTATATGGTGACATCAATTGGGAGACGACTGTCAAGGGGGAGGTGCCTCCAAGAAGAGTGGTATAACGAACGAAAGGGTTGCGTTGTATGACCTGGGGCAAGAAATGTCGGAAGTTTGAGCTCGGTAGCGAAGGTGCAAAATCTGAAATGGCAAATGCTAAGGCTGAATCTGATGCAGTGGGGGTCAGTGAAGCGAAATGAGAAGAATACAAGGATTTTTGTCGGACGAGTATATGGCGACATCAACTGGGAGGCGACTGTCAAGGGAGAGGTGCCTGCAAGAAAAGGTGGAATAACGAACGAAAGGGTTGCGTTGTATGACCTGGGGCAAGAAATGTCGGAAGTTTGAGCGCGGTAGCGTAGGTGGAAAATCTGAAATGGCAAATGCTAAGGCTCAGTCTGATGCAGTGGGGGTCAGTGAAGCGAAATGAGAAGAATACAAGGATATTTGTCGGACGAGTATATGGTGACATCAACTGGGAAACGACTGTCAAGGGGGAGGTGCCTGCAGTAAAAGGAGGAATAACAAACGAAAGGGTTGCTTTGTATGACCTAGGGCTAGAAATGTCGGAAGTTTGAACGCGGTAGTGAAGGTGGAAAATCCGAAATAGCAAATGCTAAGGCTTAGTCTGATGCAGTGGGGGTCAGTGAAGCGAAATGAGAAGAATACAAGGATTTTTGTCGGACGAGTATATGGCGACATCAACTGGGAGACGACTGTCAAGGGGTAGGTGCCTGCAAGAAAAGGTGGAATAACGAACGAAAGGGTTGCGTTGTATGACCTGGGGCAAGAAATGTTGGAAGTTCGAGCGCGGTAGAGAAGGTGGAAAATCTGAAATGGCAAAATCTAAGGCTGAGTCTGATGCAGTGGGGGTCAGTGAAGCGAAATGAGAAGAATACAAGGATTTTTGTTGGACGAGTATATGGCGACATCAACTGGGAGACGACTGTCAAGGGGGAGGTGCCTGCAAGAAAAGGTGGAATAACGAACGAGAGGGTTGCGTCTTATGACCTGGGGCAAGAAATGTCGGAAGTTTGAGCGTGGTAGCGAAGGTGGAAAATCTGAAATGGCAAATGCTAAGGCTCAGTCTGATGCAGTGGGGGTCAGTGAAGCGAAATGAGAAGAATACAAGAATTTCTGTCGGACGAGTATATGGCGACATCAACTGGGAGACGACTGTCAAGGGGGAGGTGCCTGCAAGAAAAGGTGGAATAACGAACGAAAGGGTTGCGTTGTATGACCTGCGGCTAGAAATGTCGGAAGTTTGAACGCGGTAGCGAAGGTGGAAAATCAGAAATGGCAAATGCTAAAGCTCAGTCTGATGCAGTGCGGGTCAGTGAAGCGAAATGAGAAGAATATAAGGATTTTTGTCAGACGAGTATATGGCGACATCAACTGGGAGACGACTGTCAAGGGGGAGGTACCTGCTAGAAAAAGTGGAATAACGAATGAAAGGGTTGCGTTGTATGACCTGGGGCAAGAAATGTCGGAAGTTTGAGCGCGGTAGCGAAGGTAAAAAAACTGAAATGGCAAATGCTAAGGCTCAGTCTGATGCAGTGGGGGTCAGTGAAGCGAAATGAGAAGAATACAAGGATTTTCTTTGGATGAGTATATGGCGACATCAACTGGGAGACGACTGTCAAGGGGGAGGTGCCTGCAAGAAAAGGTGGAATAACGAAAGAAAGGGTTGCGTTGTATGACCTGGGGCAAGAAATGTCGGAAGTTTGAGCGCGGTAGCGCAGGTGGAAAATCTGAAATGGCAAATGCTAAGGCTGGATCTGATGCAGTGGGGGTCAGTGAAGCGAAATGAGAAGAATACAAGGTTTTTTGTCTGACGAGTATATGGCGACATGAACTGGGAGACGACTGTCAAGGGGAAGGTGCCTGCAAGAAAAGGTGGAATAACGAACGAAAGGGTTGCGTTGTATGACCTGGGGCAAGAAATGTCGGAAGTTTGAACGCGGTAGTGAAGGTGGAAAATCTGAAATGGCAAATGCTAAGGCTGAGTCTGATGCATTGGGGGTCAGTGAAGCGAAATGAGAAGAATACAAGGATTTTTATCGGACGAGTATATGGCGACATCAACTGGGAGGAGACTGTCAAGGGGGAGGTGCCTGCAAGAAAAGGTGGTATAACGAACGAAAGGGTTGCGTTGTATGACCTGGGGCAAGAAATGTCGGAAGTTTGAGCGCGGTAGCGAAGGTGGAAAATCTGAAATGGCAAATGTTAAGGCTCAGTCTGATGCAGTGGGGGTCAGTGAAGCGAAATGAGAAGAATACAAGAATTTTTGTCGGACGAGTATATGGCGACATCAACTGGGAGACGACTGTCAAGGGGGAGGTGCCTGGAAGAAAAGGTGGAATAACGAACGAAAGGGTTGCGTTGTATGACCTGGGGCTAGAAATGTCGGAAGTTTGAATGCGGTAGTGAAGTTGAAAATCCGAAATGGCAAATGCTAAGGCTGAGTCTGATGCAGTGAGGGTCAGTGAAGCGAAATGAGAAGAATACAAGGATTTTTGTCGGACGAGTATATGGCGACATCAACTGGGAGACGACTGTCAAGGGGGAGGTGCCTGCAGGAAAAGGTGGAATAACGAACGAAAGGGTTGCGTTGTATGACCTGGGGCAAGAAATGTCGGTAGTTTGAGCGCGGTAGCGAAGGTGGAAAATCTGAAATGGCAAATGCAAAGGCTCAGTCTGATGCAGTGGGGGTCAGTGAAGTGAAATGAGAAGAATACAAGGATTTTTGTCGAACGAGTATATGGCGACATCAACTTGGAGACGACTGTCAAGGGGGAGGTGCCTGCAAGAAAAGGTGGAATAACGAACGAAAGGGTGGCGTTGTATGTCCTGGGGCAAGAAATGTCGGAAGTTTGAGCGCGGTAGTGAAGGTGGAAAATCTGAAATGGCAAATGCTAAGACTCAGTCTGATGAAGAGGGGGTCAGTGAAGCGAAATGAGAAGAATACAAGGATTTTTGTCAGACGAGTATATGGCGACATCAACTGGGAGACGACTGTCAAGGGGGAGGTGCCTGCAAGAAAAGGTGGAATAACGAACGAAAGGGTTGCGTTGTATGACCTGGGGCAAGAAATGTCGGATGTTTGAGCGCGGTAGCGAAGGTGGAAAATCTGAAATGGCAAATGCTAAGGCTGAGTCTGATGCAGTGGGGGTCAGTGAAGCGAAATGAGAAGAATACAAGGATTTTTGTCGGACGAGTATATGGCGACATCAACAGGGAGACGAGTGTCAAGGGGGAGGTGCCTGCAAGAAAAGGTGGAATAACGAACGAAAGGGTTACATTGTATGACCTCGGGCAAGAAATGTCGGAAGTTTGAGCGCGGTAGCGAAGGTAGAAAATCTGAAATGGCAAATCCTAAGGCTCAGTCTGATGCAGTGGGGGTCAGTGAAGCGAAATGAGAAGAATACAAGGATTTTTGTCGGACGAGTATATGGCGACATCAACTGGGAGACGACTGTCAGGGGGGAGGTGCCTGCAAGAAAAGGTGGAATAACGAGCGAAAGGGTTGCGTTGTATGACCTGGGGCAAGAAATGTCGGAAGTTTGAGCGCGGTAGCGAAGGTAGAAAATCTGAAATGGCAAATGCTAAGGCTCAGTCTGATGCAGTGGGGGTCAGTGAAGCGAAATGAGAAGAATACAAGGATTTTTGTCGGACGAGTATATGGCGACATCAACTGGGAGACGACAGTCAAGGGGGAGGTGCCTGCAAGAAAAGGTGGAATTTCGAACGAACGGGTTGCGTTGTATGTCCTGGGGCTAGAAATGTCGCAAGTTTGAACGTGGTAGTGAATGTGGAAAATCTGAAATGGCAAATGCTAAGGCTGAATCTGATGCAGTGGGGGTCAGTGAAGCGAAATGAGAAGAACACAAGGATTTTTGTCGGACGAGTATATGGTGACATCAATTGGGAGACGACTGTCAAGGGGGAGGTGCCTCCAAGAAGAGTGGTATAACGAACGAAAGGGTTGCGTTGTATGACCTGGGGCAAGAAATGTCGGAAGTTTGAGCTCGGTAGCGAAGGTGCAAAATCTGAAATGGCAAATGCTAAGGCTGAATCTGATGCAGTGGGGGTCAGTGAAGCGAAATGAGAAGAATACAAGGATTTTTGTCGGACGAGTATATGGCGACATCAACTGGGAGGCGACTGTCAAGGGAGAGGTGCCTGCAAGAAAAGGTGGAATAACGAACGAAAGGGTTGCGTTGTATGACCTGGGGCAAGAAATGTCGGAAGTTTGAGCGCGGTAGCGTAGGTGGAAAATCTGAAATGGCAAATGCTAAGGCTCAGTCTGATGCAGTGGGGGTCAGTGAAGCGAAATGAGAAGAATACAAGGATATTTGTCGGACGAGTATATGGTGACATCAACTGGGAAACGACTGTCAAGGGGGAGGTGCCTGCAGTAAAAGGAGGAATAACAAACGAAAGGGTTGCTTTGTATGACCTAGGGCTAGAAATGTCGGAAGTTTGAACGCGGTAGTGAAGGTGGAAAATCCGAAATAGCAAATGCTAAGGCTTAGTCTGATGCAGTGGGGGTCAGTGAAGCGAAATGAGAAGAATACAAGGATTTTTGTCGGACGAGTATATGGCGACATCAACTGGGAGACGACTGTCAAGGGGTAGGTGCCTGCAAGAAAAGGTGGAATAACGAACGAAAGGGTTGCGTTGTATGACCTGGGGCAAGAAATGTTGGAAGTTCGAGCGCGGTAGAGAAGGTGGAAAATCTGAAATGGCAAAATCTAAGGCTGAGTCTGATGCAGTGGGGGTCAGTGAAGCGAAATGAGAAGAATACAAGGATTTTTGTTGGACGAGTATATGGCGACATCAACTGGGAGACGACTGTCAAGGGGGAGGTGCCTGCAAGAAAAGGTGGAATAACGAACGAGAGGGTTGCGTCTTATGACCTGGGGCAAGAAATGTCGGAAGTTTGAGCGTGGTAGCGAAGGTGGAAAATCTGAAATGGCAAATGCTAAGGCTCAGTCTGATGCAGTGGGGGTCAGTGAAGCGAAATGAGAAGAATACAAGAATTTCTGTCGGACGAGTATATGGCGACATCAACTGGGAGACGACTGTCAAGGGGGAGGTGCCTGCAAGAAAAGGTGGAATAACGAACGAAAGGGTTGCGTTGTATGACCTGCGGCTAGAAATGTCGGAAGTTTGAACGCGGTAGCGAAGGTGGAAAATCAGAAATGGCAAATGCTAAAGCTCAGTCTGATGCAGTGCGGGTCAGTGAAGCGAAATGAGAAGAATATAAGGATTTTTGTCAGACGAGTATATGGCGACATCAACTGGGAGACGACTGTCAAGGGGGAGGTACCTGCTAGAAAAAGTGGAATAACGAACGAAAGGGTTGCGTTGTATGACCTGGGGCAAGAAATTTCGGAAGTTTGAGCGCGGTAGCGAAGGTAAAAAAACTGAAATGGCAAATGCTAAGGCTCAGTCTGATGCAGTGGGGGTCAGTGAAGCGAAATGAGAAGAATACAAGGATTTTCGTTGGACGAGTATATGGCGACATCAACTGGGAGACGACTGTCAAGGGGGAGGTGCCTGCAAGAAAAGGTGGAATAACGAAAGAAAGGGTTGCGTTGTATGACCTGGGGCAAGAAATGTCGGAAGTTTGAGCGCGGTAGCGTAGGTGGAAAATCTGAAATGGCAAATGCTAAGGCTCAGTCTGATGCAGTGGGGGTCAGTGAAGCGAAATGAGAAGAATACAAGGTTTTTTGTCGGACGAGTATATGGCGACATCAACTGGGAGACGACTGTCAAGGGGGAGGTGCCTGGAAGAAAAGGTGGAATGACGAACGAAAGGGTTGCGTTGTATGACCTGGGGCTAGAAATGTCGGAAGTTTGAATGCGGTAGTGAAGGTGGAAAATCCGAAATGGCAAATGCTAAGGCTGAGTCTGATGCAGTGGGGGTCAGTGAAGCGAAATGAGAAGAATACAAGGATTTTTGTCGGACGAGTATATGGCGACATCAACTGGGAGACGACTGTCAAGTTGGAGGTGCCTGCAAGAAAAGGTGGAATAACGAACGAAAGGGTTGCGTTGTAACACCTGGGGCAAGAAATGTCGGAATTTTGAGCGCGGTAGCGAAGGTGGAAATTCTGAAATGGCAAATGCTAAGGCTCAGTCTGATGCAGTGCGGGTCAGTGAAGTGAAATGAGAAGAATACAAGGATTTTTGTCGGACGAGTATATGGCGACATCAGCTGGGAGACGAGTGTCAAGGGGGAGGTGCCTGCAAGAAAAGGTGGAATAACGAACGAAAGGGTGGCGTTGTATGTCCTGGGGCAAGAAATGTCGGAAGTTCGAGAGCGGTAGTGAAGGTGGAAAATCTGAAATGGCAATTGCTAAGGCTCAGTCTGATGCAGAGGGGGTCAGTGAAGCGAAATGAGAAGAATACAAGGATTTCTGTCGGACGAGTATATGGCGACATCAACTGGGAGACGACTGTCAAGGGGGAGGTGCCTGCAAGAAATGGTGGAATAACGAACGAAAGGGTTGCGTTGTATGACCTGGGGCAAGAAATGTCGGATCTTTGAGCGCGGTAGCGAAGGTGGAAAATCTGAAATGGCAAATGCTAAGGCTGAGTCTGATGCAGTGGGGGTCGGTGAAGCGAAATGAGAAGAATACAAGGATTTTTGTCGGACGAGTATATGGCGACATCAACTGGGAGACGAGTGTCAAGGGGGAGGTGCCTGCAAGAAAAGGTGGAATAACGAACGAAAGGGTTGCATTGTATGACCTGGGGCAAGAAATGTCGGAAGTTTGAGCGCGGTAGCGAAGGTAGAAAATCTGAAATGGCAAATCCTAAGGCTCAGTCTGATGCAGTGGGGGTCAGTGAAGCGAAATGAGAAGAATACAAGGATTTTTGTCGGACGAGTATATGGCGACATCAACTGGGAGACGACTGTCAGGGGGGAGGTGCCTGCAAGAAAAGGTGGAATAACGAACGAAAGGGTTGCGTTGTATGACCTGGGGCAAGAAATGTCGGAAGTTTGAGCGCGGTAGCGAAGGTAGAAAACCTGAAATGGCAAATGCTAAGGCTCAGTCTGATGCAGTGGGGGTCAGTGAAGCGAAATGAGAAGAATACAAGAATTTCTGTCGGACGAGTATATGGCGACATCAACTGGGAGACGACTGTCAAGGGGGAGGTGCCTGCAAGAAAAGGTGGAATAACGAACGAAAGGGTTGCGTTGTATGACCTGCGGCTAGAAATGTCGGAAGTTTGAACGCGGTAGCGAAGGTGGAAAATCAGAAATGGCAAATGCTAAAGCTCAGTCTGATGCAGTGGGGGTCAGTGAAGCGAAATGAGAAGAATATAAGGATTTTTGTCAGACGAGTATATGGCGACATCAACTGGGAGACGACTGTCAAGGGGGAGGTACCTGCTAGAAAAAGTGGAATAACGAACGAAAGGGTTGCGTTGTATGACCTGGGGCAACAAATGTCGGAAGTTTGAGCTCGGTAGCGAAGGTGCAAAATCTGAAATGGCAAATGCTAAGGCTGAGTCTGATGCAGTGGGGGTCAGTAAAGCGAAATGAGAAGAATACAAGGATTTTTGTCGGACGAGTATATGGCGACATCAACTGATAGACGAGTGTCAAGGGGGAGTTGCCTGCAAGAAAAGGTGGAATAACGAACGAAAGGGTTGCGTTGTATGACCTGGGGCAAGAAATGTCGGAAGTTTGAGCGCGGTAGCGAAGGTAGAAAAACTGAAATGGCAAATGCTAAGGCTCAGTCTGATGCAGTGGGGGTCAGTGAAGCGAAATGAGAAGAATACAAGGATTTTTGTCGGACGAGTATATGGCGACATCAACTGGGAGACGACTGTCAAGGGGGAGGTGCCTGCAAGAAATGGTGGAATAACGAACGAAAGGGTTGCGTTGTATGACCTGGGGCAAGAAATGTCGGAAGTTTGAGCGCGGTAGCGAAGGTAGAAAATCTGAAATGGCAAATGCTAAGGCTGAGTCTGATGCAGTGGGGGTCAGTGAAGCGAAATGAGAAGAATACAAGGATTTTTGTTGGACGAGTATATGGCGACATCAACTGGGAGACGACTGTCAAGGTGGAGGTGCCTGCAAGAAAAGGTGGAATATCGAACGAACGGGTTGCGTTGTATGACCTGGGGCTAGAAATGTCGGAAGTTTGATCGCGGTAGTGAATGTGGAAAATCTGAAATGGCAAATGCTAAGGCTAAATCTGATGCAGTGGGGGTCAGTGAAGCGAAATTAGAAGAAAACAAGGATTTTTGTCGGACGAGTACATGGTGTCATCAACTGGGAGACGACTGTCAAGGGGGAGGTGCCTGCAAGAAAAGTGGAATAACGAACGAAAGGGTTGCGTTGTATGACCTGGGGCAAGAAATGTCGGAAGTTTGAGCGCGGTAGCGAAGGTGGAAAATCTGAAATGGCAAATGCTAAGGCTCAGTCTGATGCAGTGGGGGTCAGTTAAGCGAAATGAGAAGAATACAAGGATTTTTGTCGGACGAGTATATGGCGACATCAACTGGGAGGTGACTGTCAAGGGGGAGGTGCCTGCAAGAAGAGGTGGAATAACGAACGAAAGGGTTGCGTTGTATGACCTGGGGCAAGAAATGTCGGAAGTTTGAGCGCGGTAGCGAAGGTGGAAAAACTGAAATGGCAAATGCTAAGGCTCAGTCTGATGCAGTGGGGGTCAGTGAAGCGAAATGAGAAGAATACAAGAATTTTTGTCGGACGAGTATATGGCGACATCAACTGGGAGACGACTGTCAAGGGGGAGGTGCCTGGAAGAAAAGGTGGAATAACGAACGAAAGGGTTGCGTTGTATGACCTGGGGCTAGAAATGTCGGAAGTTTGAACGCGGTAGTGAAGGTGGAAAATCCGAAATGGCAAATGCTAAGGCTGAGTCTGATGCAGTGGGGGTCAGTGAAGCGAAATGAGAAGAATACAAGGATTTTTGTCGGACGAGTAAATGGCGACATCAACTGGGAGACGACTGTCAAGGGGGAGGTGCCTGCAAGAAAAGGTGGAATAACGAACGAAAGGGATGCGTTGTATGACCTGGGGCAAGAAATGTCGGAAGTTTGAGCGCGGTAGCGAAGGTGGAAAATCTGAAATGGCAAATGCTAAGGCTCAGTCTGATGCAGTGGGGGTCAGTGAAGTGAAATGAGAAGAATACAAGGATTTTTGTCGGACGAGTATATGGCGACATCAACTGGGAGACGACTGTCAAGGGGGAGGTGCCTGTAAGAAAAGGTGGAATAACGAACGAAAGGGTTGCGTTTTATGTCCTGGGGCAAGAAATGTCGGAAGTTTGAGCGCGGTAGTGAAGGTGGAAAATCTGAAATGGCAAATGCTAAGGCTCAGTCTGATGCAGAGGGGGTCAGTGAAGCGAAATGAGAAGAATACAAGGATTTCTGTCGGACGAGTATATGGCGACATCAACTGGGAGACGAGTGTCAAGGGGGAGGTGCCTGCAAGAAAAGGTGGAATAACGAACGAAAGGGTTGCATTGTGTGACCTGGGGCAAGAAATGTCGGAAGTTTGAGCGCGGTAGCGAAGGTAGAAAATCTGAAATGGCCAATCCTAAGGCTCAGTCTGATGCAGTGGGGGTCAGTGAAGCGAAATGAGAAGAATACAAGCATTTTTGTCGGACGAGTATATGGCGACATCAACTGGGAGACGACTGTCAGGGGGGAGGTGCCTGCAAGTAAAGGTGGAATAACGAACGAAAGGGTTGCGTTGTATGACCTGGGGCAGGAAATGTCGGAAGTTTGAGCGCGGTAGCGAAGGTAGAAAATCTGAAATGGCAAATGCTAAGGCTCAGTCTGATGCAGTGGGGGTCAGTGAAGCGAAATGAGAAGAATACAAGGATTTTTGTCGGACGAGTATATGGCGACATCAACTGGGAGACGACAGTTAAGGGGGAGGTGCCTGCAAGAAAAGGTGGAATAACGAACGAACGGGTTGCGTTGTATGACATGGGGCTAGAAATGTCTCAAGTTTGAACGCGGTAGTGAATGTGGAAAATCTGAAATGGCAAATGCTAAGGCTGAATCTGATGCAATGGGGGTCAGTGTGAAACGTACCCTTTGAACAATTATACACGACTGTCCTTAAACTGACACAAAATATTTTTAGCGCAACGCAATCTGACTTTCAAAATTCCCTACTAAAGAATGGCCCTGACAAACATTAAACTATACCTTTCACAAATCACTTACCTCACAAAAATCTTCGCTGCTCAAGCTACTGCAGTACAGCGAGCGCCACTACTGCCAGCTAAATAGAAGATTCAAACTACTGAAGGCACTAACTACTGATAGGGATAGTTAGCAAATGAAAGATATTAATAGAGAGCAAACAATGTATTTACCTTAATATCATCACAAGTCATAATATATATATCAGTTCATGACAAATTAGAAACCTCCGCCATCTCTCTCCCCACATCCACCACTGCTGGCGGCTCACCTCCAACTGTGCAACGCTACGCGCTGTTAACAGCCCAGCTGCCGCTGCCCAACACTACAATGGCAGACAACAATGCAAACTAGCCACAGACTGCACACAACACAGCCAGTGATTTTCATACAGAGGTGGCGTTACCAATAAAAAACCTAAACAGCCTACTTACATAGAGAAAACATAAACAGCCTACTTACATAGAGAAAACATAAACAGCCTACTTACATAGCCCCCATGCTCCCCACAAAAATTTTTACAAATGGTGTTGGGCACTGGCCAATACAGATTTGACAAAAATTTTTCACAATTACAGTAACAAAGATATAAAATGCACACACTTATTAATATGATGTTGGTCAAAAGATCAAAATTTCTCACAGTCCATAAAGACAGTCCACATTGTTCATCACAGTAAAAATGCAGAGCTTTTCTCAAAGTCCAAGCAGTAAAAGAAAATGCACATAGAAGTAGTGGATTTCCATGCAGTCTTGAAGAAGTAGTGTTGACCTTCCAACAGAAAGACAGTGCTGACTCTCGACATGCAGACAGGTAATGGGCCACAACAGAGCAAACCCACAGCAGAGTCATTCGAAGTTTGGAAGAATATTGGTAGGTAGGTCATCACAGAGCAGACCCACTGGAGTCCTGGTAGAGATTACGGTATTGGTGGGCCACCAGAGGTGCAGACCCACTGTAGTCCTTGTAGAAATAATGGCGTTGGTGGGTCATCAAAGATGCAGACCCACTGTAGTCCTTGTAGAGATGGCCAGCAGCCATCTGTTGTGACTGTGCAGGTGCACAATCACCATTGAAGAGTCTTGCGGATAATATAGCAAGTCCATAAACCACGACTTGTGCACTCACAAAGTTTTTGAAATTGTCCTTAGAACCAGCAATGCTGTTATCCAGTCCCTTGCTGAGTTATTAACACACGTGCAAACACTAACAGTCCCTACTTCTCACATATTGTCCACATACTATGACCAACAGAAACGTGTGCAGTGAAATGTAACTAACAAGTTAATAATGTCATGAACTGGTGACAATTACAATTTTATAACATAAGAATACAATTACAAAGGTACAAAATATATCATTAAAAACATAATAATACAGATAACATTTGTAGTACAGGCTTTACAAAAGAATAGAAATAAACATATACATCAGTGTTACAAAAATAGTGACATAAGTACATACATAAAATAATGAGAATAGTTTTCGAAACATTAATTTCACACATGAACATTGAAACAGAACAGGATTGTAAACAACTTTACAAAGAAAATAACATATTATTAATGCAACTTATATTTGAGGATAACAGTATTCCTCCTCATAGTGAATGTAGCTTAATATTAAAAGAAAAAAAATTCTATGAAACTACACAGAGACAGGAAGAAAACAAATACACAAGGGTACACAAACATATAGTGGGATAACACAAAAGGGAAAGGACAGGGTTCGTTTTCAGTGTAACATGTGGTACTGCAGTCCAACCCAAAACTTCATATATCTTTCCTCTTATTTCATCCTTTGTTTCCACCCAAAAAATTCTATCTAAGCATGCTTTCTGTGTTTATATGTTCACACATTTCTTACCTCATTTTTATTTTCCATTATCTTACCTCATCATTTATTTCCAAGAAAATCCTACCTAAACCTGTTTTCTCAATGCATTTCTTCCAATTCATCGCAACTCATTCTCTTAGAGGCTACCCCCTCTTAAGCTAACTTAAATCTACTGAGCTCAGATGCTAAACTAAGGGACGAGGCAATGCAGCATCACATAACAAATCAACACCAACAGCAATGCAAAAAATGCAAATTGGCAAAGCTAGCAGCATAAATGAGCAAAAGTCAAATTCAATAACACTATGCCTGGCAAACAGCAGCAACTTATATCTAAACATGACATAGCGCAAGCAGAAAAAATATTACACTAAAATGGCCATGTCTAATACCTATGTCACATCTTAACATTAGAGTGATGCATCACAAAAACTTACGCTAGTAGATAAGTTACCAAATCGTAAAAAAATTATTTATGCAATTCCTGTGAAGGGAAATGTTTTTTTTTTTTTTTTGTGCTCCCTCATTTGTTTTGGATAGATCATAAAATTATTTACTGGATCTGTAGGCATAAAATATTTATATTAGTACATATATTAAATTTTATTTTAACCAATGCTGCAGTGCAGCTAGAAACTTGATATTAAACAAAATGTGTAAATAAATACATTAAGCAAGCCATATGGCATTTTTCTTAACTAGCAAGGCAATAGCTGTGAAATGTTTCTCATCGTTTCATTAGGCATTTCAGTAAATATCATAAATTACGAGCTCCACAGTATGCTTTCAACAAGGAGATGTCAGTAGCGCGGACAATGGCCTTCCCTTTCTTTTTTTTTCTACCTGTGCCGCTGAAAAGGGCTCGCAATAATGGCTTTTTCTCCAGGCGTCTGACCCAGCTGGGTGCCCGCGACGCATGACATGCAGGTGGTCACTTTGGTTTCCAACATCCTGTTTCACAAGTCAAGAGTCCCTACCCACTATTCATTACTCCTTACCTTATTACACATATACGTATCCATCGACACTCGTCAATATTTCGTCATTATAAATATGAAGCATATTCAAATAACTCGTATAGCCTCAGCCTATTAATAATAAACATACCTCAGCAGCATAATACACATCGTCGTCGTAAAAATAACCTCATAACACTTCAATCAAATCTTAAAATCGTCGTAACTTCCTCCAATAATTAAAAAAATTCTCTGCTCATGTCAAAAGTGTCATCTGCCTCAAACGTACTTTAAAAATCATAATCCCTTTACCAAATACATCATTCAAAGCTCTCATAGTATCACAATGGTTCCGAAAAAATATGAACAGTTTACAATGCACAGACAAAATACAGTTTCATAAGTATAAAGTTACCCAACTGTGTATTGCGTAAACATGTGTCACTGATGTAATAAAAAAATGTTTATCTCTCAGTTAAATGATCAGATAGCTGTGTAATTTGTGTGTTAGAGAAATATGGTACCGATGTGTAAAGTTGTATAAGCAAATACCATATTAGCTAGGGTTCCTTGTGGTTGCCACACACATGGTACACAAAGTAGGCGTGTACCCCCCTGAGGATAAATGTAATTATACCCTCAGGTGTTACAAATTACAGAAATGGAATGAAATGTATCACGGAAAACTTTCTTTGTAATTAAAAAATCTTTGAAAATAAGTGTTTTAAGTATAAGACTAATCACTCAAATGCGTGTCCTGTAGCGCTAAATGCGCGTCTTGCTGTAAGATAATCTCTGTGGAAGTATCGTAGTTATTTTCCTCCGAAAGCTAAGTTCTGCAGAAGCCAATGTACTTACCTCATGATACACAAAAGTGAAATGCTTTGCGTATAAATGTCTTAGTTATTACGCTTATTGCCGTGATGAAGAAAGTACTGTGCAGTAACGTATTGTTATGCCACGAAAAAGGCTGTCTCATTGTTGCTATACCACACAAGTTACTACTAAAACATGTTTTTCTTTCCAGAAGAATTCAGAAAACTGTGCAGATATAAAACAGATACACCGCAAAAGCAACATTGTAAATTGTCACTCATTAGTAGCGTCGTGATAAAAATCGTGTAGCTGTCACGTAAACTAACCTCTGTGTCATCTGGTATCTCTCAGAAAGTACTTTAAATCCGGAATGTATTTTCAAGTAAACCAAAATGTTGCATTAAAATCTCATTAGCAGTACTGGTAAATGTTCTAATCGTACAACTAACAAGCAAGAATGTACACACACAATTACACTGTGTCGTCTGTTCGCAATAACAATGCATTCGTAATTTCTGTTTAAATAATTTCTCTTGGTTCTTGGCTGGATATTGAACTTCAAACATTGTTGCATGGTAACAGTTTCTAAAGCATACTAGTAACGTGAAGTGAAATGTTTTATGGCAAAGACAAAGTTAAAAGGCAGATTATCTGTCAATAAATGGTTTTACATGAGAAATGTGGTGTAAACCTTTACTCTTCCTAGTACGCAGAGTTTCAACTTCAACGCAATTATCATGTGGTATACGTCGGATTCTGTAAGGTCCATTGTAAACTAGAAAGAATTTGTGACTCAAGTGTTTCTTCTTATGTGACAATGAATGAGCTTTAATGAGAACTTTCTGACCAATATACAATTTCTTTGCATTTGCTTTACCGTGTAGTTTTCTCCTTTTGTCTGCTGCAGATTTTATATTTTTAAGAGCCAAATCAATTATGTCTTTGTGTCGAAGTTTACGTGTATTCGGGAAAGGTACAAGCTCTCTGATTCTGTTCGGTGGTTCTTCATTCTTCAGTACAAGAGTAGGTGGTAAAGCAGTGGAGTCGTGAGGCATTTCATTCAGCACGTTTTGAAATAAGTGTAAATATCTGTCCCAATGCTGATGCTTTCTGTGACAATAAAGTCTGCAAAGCTTATTGATTTCTTTCATAATCCGTTCAGACGGGTTGCAATGTGGTGAGTACAATGAAATAAAAACAGGTTTGATTTTATGGTTGCGAAGCATGCGTGACCAAACAGCAGATCTGAATTGCGGTCCGTTATCTGAAATGACTTTACTAACGTGTCCAACTTCACGTAAGAAATTTTTAACAAAGGCGTTGGATACAGACCGTCCAGTGGCTTTACGTAACGGAGTGAAAGAAACAAATTTTGAAGTAAGTTCAATAGCGACTAGAACGTACGAAAATCCATTGGATGTTCTGACAAGCGGTCCCAAGAGATCAACAGCAGCAAATTCTTTTAATTTAGCAGGAATAATAGGAAACAACGGAGCACGTTGTGAGACAGTAGATGGCTTCGCCTTTTGACAAAGTTTACAAATAGACAAGACTCTTCGAATTCTTTTTTCCATATTGTTAAAATAACAAGTCGTTCGAAGAATATGATAACATTTTCGTGGGCCAAAATGTGCGTAGCTGAAATGAATGTACCAAATGAGCTTATTAACAAAATCGTCTGGAATGCAAAGTACCCATAGCTTGTCATCAACAGTGCAGCGTTTGAAGAGTATGTTGTTTCTAACCAGGTAATAATGCCGAATCTGTGTGTGTGTCTTTTCATGCCATTTGCTCTTGATGTCCTTCCAAATCGAATCTTTATCTTGTTCATGAGCAATGTCCTTTAAAGATGTGGTGATGAAGTTTTCAAAGGCGACTTTCTGAATGTAAAGAATACTGAAATTTTTCTGGAGGTTGCCTTCTGTGGTACTTTTCTCAAGCCCAGCCGGTGCGCGTGACAGTGCGTCCGCAACAATGTTCTCCTTGCCGGGAATGTAGACTATTGTGAAGCGGAATTCTTGCAGAAACAATGCCCAACGTTTTAACCTGTCATGATTTAATTTTGAAGACATAAGAAATTGTAATGCACGATGATCACTGTATACTTTTACGTGCTTACCAGAAAGAAAGAAACGGAATTTGTGAAACGCCCAAACGATAGCTAAAGCTTCTAATTCAGTAACGGAATAATTTTTTTCAGATTTTGTTAGCACTCGGCTAGCAAAAGCAATGGTTTTCTGAATGGTAGTGTCATTTTCTATGGCTTCTTGAAATAAATGGGCACCAAGACCGACTTTAGAAGAATCCGTGCTAAGGCAGAAATCTTGTGACAGATCTGGATGAGCTAAGATTGGCGCGTGAAGTAACGCTTCTTTCAAAGAATTGAATTCCAACTGTGCTTGTTCGTCCCAGTTCCAAATAGTATTTTTTCCAGTGAGAGAACAAAGTTTTGGTGTAGCTAGAATTTGCATATTCAGAAAACGACGGTAAAAATTTACGAGACCTAGAAAACTGCGGACTTGTCTTTTTGTGGATGGCACTGGAATGGCTCTGATTGCTTCTAACTTTTCAGGATCCGGCTGAATGCCTTCAGAAGAAATAATATGTCCCAAAAACCTCACCTTTGACCTACCGAATTCAGACTTTTCCAAGTTAACTGTAATTCCAGATTCTGCAAAAATATGTAACACGCTGTTGAGGATGCGATTGTGTTGTTCCCATGAGGCTTCTGCTATCAGAATATCGTCTACATATAAGGTGATGTGACGTTTTAAGAACTCAGGTAATATGGAATTTAGCCCGCGAATGAATGCTGCCGAAGAAATGTTCAAACCAAAGGGAAGTTTCCGAAACTGATAACAAACGCCGAAACAAAGGAAAGCTGTGTATTTTCTACATTCTGGATGAAGTTCGATCTGATAAAAGCTGGATCTGAGATCAATGGAAGACAACACTTTTACACCATTAAAATTTTGAAGAAGTTCTTCTAACGTTTGCGGCCTGTCTGTTTCAGGAATAATGATCGTATTGATTTGTCTCGAATCTAAGACAAGCCTGATCGATCCATTTTTCTTCTCAACAACATGTAATGGATTGTTGTATGAGCTTACTGCAGGCTCAATAATGCCCTCATTAAGCATAGATTGTATTTCTGTTCTAACACGGTCCCTATAATGCGCCGGAATTACGTATGGTCTAACACAAAATTTATTATGCTCACGAACACGAAATTGGTATTGAAATCCCTTGATTGTTCCTGTTTTGTGAGTAAAAACTGTGGAATGTGCTTGTAAAATCTCAAAAAGGTCTTGCCTATCATTGTCATTACAATTCTCAATTGTTTGAATTTTATTCTGAATTAACTTATTAGTGTCAAATGCGCCGTCGATATCATCCCTGTCAGTACTTGCAGAGTGATTGTTAGTGTCTAGTTCCGTAGAAAAGTCCGAACTGTTGTCTAACAGAAGGTAAAGCCGATTAATTTCCTCGTCATGGTTTGAGAGCCAATCTTCAAATTTCAAAGCTATTGACTTACCTTCTTTCTCTAAACTTATTTCAGCATCGTGAAAGTTTAAGATTGCTTTGTATTCATTCAAAAAGTCTACTCCCAATATAATTTCCGTCGACAATAATGGAACAATGAGAAAGTTCATAGAGAAGCTGTGGCTTTGACAAAAGAATTCTAAATTGGTTTGTTGGCGTACATCTACACTTTTTCCAAAGATTGCACCTTGTAATTTAATCTTACGTAACGGAAGTGTGGGGCAATCGTTCGATTTGTTGCATTTGCTAAAGGCTGTTTCACTGATTACTGAAATGGGACTGCCAGAGTCAAGTACTGCTGTAAATTTTACGTCATTTACTGTAATGTGAATCACAGGATATGCAATGTTGTTATGTTTTACGTCGTGTTCTTGGAGTAAAATGTCCCTAATGTCTTCCATTTTTACGTAATTACTAGCTACGGCAGCTGCGTCGTTAGTTTCATACGTGCGTTTTGTGGCTGCCTGCGGTATGAGTCATTGCCTATTGTCTCTTTGTTGGCGCGCGTCGTTATTGGGATTTGGAGACCTAACTTCTACAAATTCACCGTGACGAGAGGGCCCTGCTCTGTTTGAATCCCGCCAGTTCTGATGCAATTCAGGTCTGTCGTTACGATCATATCGTCTGTCGTCATGTCGGTAGATTCCATAGTTTCTTTCTTGTCGGTCACATGGTGGAGAATTTCTCCCTGAATCGTAACTGCGCGCTGGTCCGTTGCGTCTAAAGTTATTCTGTCTCCCTTGATAGTATTTATTTTGGTTCCCGTATTGTCTGTTTATCTTATTGTCTCTGTGATAGTCATTACCACGGAGAGGTGATCTTTCCCTGTAGTTATTACTACTCTGCCAACGGTTGTCATACGGGTGGTGTCTGTTTTGGTCACGATTTGTGTTGTGAGAATAGCCTTGTCGTGTAAAGTTATTACTTCTTTCATCGCGGAATTGCGACGGATGTGACCTGTAATTGCTGTGTTCCTGGTTTCGCGTTCCGCGATTGTCAGTGTCAATTTCTAATTCTTGTAAGAGTCCCTGAAATGCTTCAATGTCGTCTTTGCAACGTCCTGCCAAAATAATATGTCGTAAATGTTCAGGCAGTTTGATTAAGCAAATGCGGATGAGTTCTGAGGGGCTGTATGGGTTTGAAAGATACTGATTCTTATGCAACATGTCTTCAAAATATTTCATAAGACTGGAAAATTCAGATTGTTCGAAACATTTCATCATTATGATGCCATGTTTTACTCGGTCTTGTGTGGCTGGAGACCAATATGCTGAGAGGAAGGCATGGTAAAACTCTCCTTCACTGTGGCAATCGTGAATTACCGATCGCATTCTTACAGCTGGTTCATTCTCTAAGTAGCCACACATAAATTCTAATCTGTGTTCCAACGACCAGTTGGGAGGAAAACAATGAGAGAATTGATAGAGCCATGCTTGTGGATGAATGTCGTTGGCAGAATTCTTAAACGTTTTGAATTTACGTGTAGTAATGAACAGCTTATAGTCAAAATCATCATGTCGGCGAGTCGCATGTCGGTCATTGTTACGTCGCTTCGGCGGTTCCATCTCAAAATTCGGTGCACATTCCCAATTTCTTTCATTACTTCCGAAATGCCCTGTGTTATTATTTTGCAGCTTTTCCGTGTTTCTAAGTCCCTCTTCCCGTGTTGGAGCGCGAGTGTCCTCTGAAATACGTAATTCTTGTATTACCTGTGTTAGCTGATCTTGTACTTCCCGGATTTCTCTTTGGTGTTGCGTATCAATTTGATTCAGATTTTGTTTCAGTTTCCTAATTTGTTCGCTCTCTTCTGTGTTATTAAAGACTACCGGTTTTGTGTCATTCAGATTATCATCTACCTTCGTAGATAAATTATTTAGCTGATCCGAAAGTTCAACTACTTTCTCTGATAATGAACTAATTTCCTCCATGTGTCTTTCTACTGTGTCCTTTAAGTTTTCCTGAGTTTTTGCAAGTTGCGTAACCGAATCGGTAGATGCAACTGAGTCAATTTTAGCTTGCAAAGTCTCATGATTTTCATGAACAATAATTTGCAGTTCTTTTATGGCTGCTTCGTGATTCTGTAATGCATTTTCATGCCGCGAAAAAATAGGTTGAAAATGCTCACAAATTTGTGTCTTTACGTCGTTACAGACTTTTTGACATTTCGATTCGATTTTATGCAACTCAGTAGTTAAATCTTCACGTGTTTGTTCAAGTGTGGTGTCTAACTTTTGAAGATTTTGTTCCATTGTGTCTAACTTTTTAAGATTCTGCTGTGTTTGTCTCTGATTTTGTTCCATTGTGTGTAACTGTTGCTGTGTTTGTTTCTGATTTTGTTCAAGCGTTGTGTCTAACTTTTGTAGCCTTTGTCTCATTTGTTGCATTAACTGTAATAACAATGCACTGGTGTCTGAAACATGTTCCTCAGTGCTTTTCGGCAGTGAATTTGCACCGGCAACATTCACATTTTGACAAGCGGAAAACGTGTCTTGACTCATTTGAGAAAACGGTGAGGACGCAAAACCTGAATCTACAGTGTTTGCAAAATTGTGTCCTATCATTTCGGATTCCTGAGGCGAGCTGTTGCCGACCGATCGATCGATAATGCTTCCCTCTTCACTAATTGTTTCACTGTCCACGCCATTGTTTGCCGCCCGCTCCATTTCCCTATGCACAATTATCGAATTACTACTTTGAACATCAGTTAATTCATTACTCGGTGGCGCTAACACACTGCTTTCATTTTCACTGTCATTTCTCAGTTTACTTTGGAGCCTAGTATTACGTTTTTCACACGCCATTATTGTCACAGTACTTCACACGACAACACAGAAAGACACAATTTGAAGAGCAAAAATAAGAGAACACATTAACATAACACTGAAAATAATATCTAGTTAATTACAGCTGCGAAATACTTGGTGCAAATCTATATGCATGCCACAACTGTTTTACTGTACAACAATGAAAGGCTACAACTACAAAGGAGATTCTCTCTACAATTACGCGCTAGCAATAAACAAAAGCTACACTAAATACACAAACTACAAGAAAAATCAGAAGATTCCAGTGAGGTATCCTAGGCTAAGGGTCGACATATGAAACGTACCCTTTGAACAATTATACACGACTGTCCTTAAACTGACACAAAATATTTTTAGCGCAACGCAATCTGACTTTCAAAATTCCCTACTAAAGAATGGCCCTGACAAACATTAAACTATACCTTTCACAAATCACTTACCTCACAAAAATCTTCGCTGCTCAAGCTACTGCAGTACAGCGAGCGCCACTACTGCCAGCTAAATAGAAGATTCAAACTACTGAAGGCACTAACTACTGATAGGGATAGTTAGCAAATGAAAGATATTAATAGAGAGCAAACAATGTATTTACCTTAATATCATCACAAGTCATAATATATATATCAGTTCATGACAAATTAGAAACCTCCGCCATCTCTCTCCCCACATCCACCACTGCTGGCGGCTCACCTCCAACTGTGCAACGCTACGCGCTGTTAACAGCCCAGCTGCCGCTGCCCAACACTACAATGGCAGACAACAATGCAAACTAGCCACAGACTGCACACAACACAGCCAGTGATTTTCATACAGAGGTGGCGTTACCAATAAAAAACCTAAACAGCCTACTTACATAGAGAAAACATAAACAGCCTACTTACATAGAGAAAACATAAACAGCCTACTTACAAGTGAAGCGAAATGAGAAGAACACAAGGATTTTTGTCGGACGAGTATATGGTGACGTCAACAGGGAGACGACTGTCAAGGGGGAGGTGCCTGCAAGAAAAGTGGAATAACGAACGAAAGGGTTGCGTTGTATGACCTGGGGCAAGAAATGTCGGAAGTTTGGGCGCGGTAGCGGAGGTGGAAAATCTGAAATGGCAAATGCTAAGGCTGAGTCTGATGCAGTGGGGGTCAGTGAAGCGAAATGAGAAGAATACAAGGATTTTTGTCGGACGAGTATATGGCGACATCAACTGGAAGGCGACTGTCAAGGGGGAGGTGCCTGCAGGAAAAGGTGGAATAACGAACGAAAGGGTTGCGTTGTATGACCTGGGGCTAAAAATGTCGGAAGATTGAACGCGGTAGTGAAGGTGGAAAATCCGAAATGGCAAATGTTAAGGCTGAGTCTGATGCAGTGGGGGTCAGTGAAGCGAAATGAGAAGAATACAAGGATTTTTGTCGGACGAGTATATGGCGACATCAACTGGGAGACGACTGTCAAGGGGGAGGTGCCTGCAAGAAAAGGTGGAATAACGAACGAAAGGGTTGCGTTGTATGACCTGGGGCAAGAAATGTCGGAAGTTTGAGCGCGGTAGCGAAGGTGGAAAATTTGAAATGGCAAATGCTAAGGCTCAGTCTGATGCAGTGGGGGTCAGTGAAGCGAAATGTGAAGAATACAAGAATTTTTGTCGGACGAGTATATGGCGACATCAACTGGGTGACGACTGTCAAGGGGGAGGTGCCTGCAAGAAAAGGTGGAATAACGAACGAAAGGGTTGCGTTGTATGACCTGGGGCAAGAAATGTCGGAATATTGAACGCGGTCGCGAAGGTGGAAAATCTGAAATGGCAAATGCTAAAGCTAAGTCTGACGCAGTGGGGGTCAGTGAAGCGAAATGAGAAGAATACAAGGATTTTTGTCGGACGAGTATATGGCGACATCAACTGGGAGACGACTCTCAAGGGGGAGGTGCCTACAAGAAAAGGTGGAATAACGAACGAAACTGTTGCGTTGCATGACCTGGGGCACGAAATGTCGGAAGTTTGAACGCGATCGCGAAGGTGGAACATCCGAAATGGCAAATGCTAAGGCTCAGTCTGATGCAGTGGGGGTCAGTGAAGCGAAATGAGAAGAATACAAGGATTTTTGTCGGACGAGTATATGGCGACATCAACTGGGAGACGACTGTCAAGGGGGAGGTGCCTGCAAGGAAAGGTGGAATAACGAACGAAAGGGTTGCGTTGGATGACCTGGGGCAAGAAATGTCGGAAGTTTGAACGCGGCAGCGAAGGTGGAAAATCCGAAATGGCAAATGCTAAAGATCAGTCTGATGCAGTGGGGGTCAGTGAAGCGAAATGAGAAGAATACAAGGATTTTTGTCGGACGAGTATACGGCGACATCAACTGGGAGACGACTGTCAAGGGGGAGGTGCCTGCAAGAAAAGGTGGAATAACGAACGAAAGGGTTGCGTTGTATGACCTGGGGCAAGAGATGTCGGAAGTTTGAACGCGGTAGAGAAGGTGGAAAATCAGAAATGGCAAATGCTAAAGTTCAGTCTGATGCAGTGGGGGTCAGTGAAGCGAAATGAGAAGAATACAAGGATTTTTGTCGGACGAGTATATGGCGACATCAACTGGGAGACGACTGTCAAGGGGGAGGTGCCTGCAAGAAAAGGTGGAATAACGAACGAAAGGGTTGCGTTGTATGACCTGGGGCAAGAAATGTCGGAAGTTTGAACGTGGTACCGATGGTGGAAAATCTGAAATGGCAAATGCTAAGGCTCAGTCTGATGCAGTGGGGGTCAGTGAAGCGAAATGAGAAGAATACAAGAATTTTTGTCGGACGAGTATATGGCGACATCAACTGGGAGACGACTGTCAAGGGGAAGGTGCCTGCAAGAAAAAGTGGAATAACCAATGAAAGGGTTGCGTTTTATGACCTGGGTCAAGAAATGTCGGAAGTTTGAACGCGGTAGCGAAGGTGGAAAATCTGAAATGGCAAATACTAAGGCTCAGTCTGATGCAGTGGGGGTCAGTGAAGCGAAATGAGAAGAATACAAGGATTTTTGTCGGACGAGTATATGGCGACATCAACTGCGAGACGACTGTCAAGGGGGTGGTGCCTGCAAGAAAAGGTGGAATAACGAACGAAAGGGTTGCGTTCTATGACCTGGGTCAAGAAATGTCGGACGTTTGAACGCGGTAGCGATGGTGGAAAATCTGAAATGGCAAATGCTAAGGCTGAGTCTGATGCAGTGGGGGTCAGTGAAGCGAAATGAGAAGAATACAAGAATTTTTGTCGTACGAGTATATGGCGACATCAACTGGGAGACGACTTTCAAGGGGGAGGTGCCTGCAAGAAAAAGTGTAATAACGAACGAAAGGGTTGCGTTGTATGACATGGGTCAAGAAATGTCGGAAGTTTGAACGTGGTGGCGAAGGTGGAAATACTGAAATGGCAAATGCTAAGGCTCAGTCTGATGCAGTGGGGGTCAGTGAGGCGAAATGAGAAGAAAACAAGGATTTTTATCGGACAAGTATATGGCGACATCAACTGGGAGACGACTGTCAAGGGGGAGGTGCCTGCAAGAAAGGGTGGAATAACGAACGAAAGGGTTGCGTTGTATGACCTGGGGCAAGAAATGTCGGAATATTGAACGCGGTCGCGAAGGTGGAAAATCTGAAATGGCAAATGCTAAAGCTAAGTCTGACGCAGTGGGGGTCAGTGAAGCGAAATGGGAAGAATACAAGGATTTTTATCGGACGAGTATATGGCGACATCAACTGGGAGACGACTCTCAAGGGGGAGGTGCCTACAAGAAAAGGTGGAATAACGAACGAAACTGTTGCGTTGCATGACCTGGGGCACGAAATGTCGGAAGTTTGAACGCGATCGCGAAGGTGGAACATCCGAAATGGCAAATGCTAAGGCTGAGTCTGATGCAGTGGGGGTCAGTGAAGCGAAATGAGAAGAATACAAGAATTTTTGTCGGACGAGTATATGGCGACATCAACTGGGAGACGACTGTCAAGGGGGAGGTGCCTGCAAGAAAAAGTGGAATAACGAACGAAAGGGTTACGTTGTATGACCTGGGGCTAGAAATGTCGGAAGTTTGAACACAGTAGTGAAGGTGGAAAATCCGAAATGTCAAATGCTAAGGCTGAGTCAAATGCAGTGGGGGTCAGTGAAGCGAAATGAGAAGAATACAAGGATTTTTGTCGGACGAGTATATGGCAACATCAACTGGAAGACGACTGTCAAGGAGGAGGTGCCTGCAAGAAAAGGTGGAATAACGAAGGAAAGGGTTGCGTTGTATGACCTGGGGCAAGAAATGTCGGAAGTTTGAGCGCGGTAGCGAAGGTGGAAAATCTGAAATGGCAAATGCTAAGGCTCAGTCTGATGCAGTGGGGGTCAGTGAAGCGAAATGTGAAGAATACAAGGATTTTTGTCGGACGAGTATATGGCGACATCAACTGGGAGACAACTGTCAAGGGGGAGGTGCCTGCAAGAAAAAGTGGAATAACCAATGAAAGGGTTGCGTTTTATGACCTGGATCAAGAAATGTCGGAAGTTTGAACGCGGTAGCGAAGGTGGAAAATCTGAAATGGCAAATGCTAAGGCTGAGTCTGATGCAGTGGGGGTCAGTGAAGCGAAATGAGAAGAATACAAGAATTTTTGTCGGACGAGTATATGGCGACATCAACTGGGAGACGACTGTCAAGGGGGAGGTGCCTGCAAGAAAAAGTGTAATAACGAACGAAAGGGTTGCGTTGTATGACCTGGGTCAAGAAATGTCGGAAGTTTGAACGTGGTGGCGAAGGTTGAAAATCTGAAATGGCAAATGCTAAGGCTCAGTCTGATGCAGTGGGGCTCAGTGAAGCGAAATGAGAAGAAAACAAGGATTTTTATCGGACAAGTATATGGCGACATCAACTGGGAGACGACTGTCAAGGAGGAGGTGCCTGCAAGAAAGGGTGGAATAACGAAGGAAAGGGTTGCGTTGTATGACCTGGGGCAAAAAATGTCGGAAGTTTGAACGCGGTCGCGAAGGTGGAAAATCTGAAATGGCAAATGCTAAAGCTAAGTCTGACGCAGTGGGGGTCAGTGAAGCGAAATGAGAAGAATACAAGGATTTTTGTCGGACGAGTATATGGCGACATCAACTGGGAGACGACTCTCAAGGGGGAGGTGCCTACAAGAAAAGGTGGAATAACGAACGAAACTGTTGCGTTGCATGACCTGGGGCACGAAATGTCGGAAGTTTGAACGCGATCGCGAAGGTGGAAAATCCGAAATGGCAAATGCTAAGCCTGAGTCTGATGCAGTGGGGGTCAGTGAAGCGAAATGAGAAGAATACAAGGATTTTTGTCGGACGAGTATATGGCGACATCAACTGGGAGACGACTGTCAAGGGGGAGGTGCCTGCAAGAAAAAGTGGAATAACGAACGAAAGGGTTGCGTTGTATGACCTGGGGCTAGAAATGTCGGAAGTTTGAACACAGTAGTGAAGGTGGAAAATCCGAAATGTCAAATGCTAAGGCTGAGTCTGATGCAGTGGGGGTCAGTGAAGCGAAATGAGAAGAATACAAGGATTTTTGTCGGACGAGTATATGGCGACATCAACTGGGAGACGACTGTCAAGGGAGAGGTGCCTGCTAGAAAAGGGGGAATAACGAACGAAAGGGTTGCGTTGTATGACCTGGGGCAAGAAATGTCGGAAGTTTGAGCGCGGTAGCGAAGGTGGAAAATCTGAAATGGCAAATGCTAAGGCTCAGTCTGATGCAGTGGGGGTCAGTGAAGCGAAATGAGAAGAATACAAGGATATTTGTCGGACGAGTATATGGTGACATCAACTGGGAAACGACTTTCAAGGGGGAGGTGCCTGCAGTAAAAGGAGGAATAACAAACGAAAGGGTTGCTTTGTATGACCTGGGCCTAGAAATGTCGGAAGTTTGAACGCGGTAGTGAAGGTGGAAAATCCGAAATAGCAAATGCTAAGGCTTAGTCTGATGCAGTGGGGGTCAGTGAAGCGAAATGAGAAGAATACAAGGATTTTTGTCGGACGAGTATATGGCGACATCAACTGGGAGACGACTGTCAAGGGGTAGGTGCCTGCAAGAGAAGGTGGAATAACGAACGAAAGGGTTGCGTTGTATGACCTGGGGCAAGAAATGTTGGAAGTTCGAGCGCGGTAGCGAAGGTGGAAAATCTGAAATGGCAAAAGCTAAGGCTGAGTCTGATGCAGTGGGGGTCAGTGAAGCGAAATGAGAAGAATACAAGGATTTTTGTTGGACGAGTATATGGCGACATCAACTGGGAGACGACTGTCAAGGGGGAGGTGCCTGCAAGAAAAGGTGGAATATCGAACGAGAGGGTTGCGTCTTATGACCTGGGGCAAGAAATGTCGGAAGTTTGAGCGCGGTAGCGAAGGTGGAAAATCTGAAATGGCAAATGCTAAGGCTCAGTCTGATGCAGTGGGGGTCAGTGAAGCGAAATGAGAAGAATACAAGAATTTCTGTCGGACGAGTATATGGCGACATCAACTGGGAGACGACTGTCAAGGGGGAGGTGCCTGCAAGAAAAGGTGGAATAACGAACGAAAGGGTTGCGTTGTAACACCTGCGGCTAGAAATGTCGGAAGTTTGAACGCGGTAGCGAAGGTGGAAAATCAGAAATGGCAAATGCTAAAGCTCAGTCTGATGCAGTGGGGGTCAGTGAAGCGAAATGAGAAGAATATAAGGATTTTTGTCAGACGAGTATATGGCGACATCAACTGGGAGACGACTGTCAAGGGGGAGGTACCTGCTAGAAAAAGTGGAATAACGAATGAAAGGGTTGCGTTGTATGACCTGGGGCAAGAAATGTCGGAAGTTTGAGCGCGGTAGCGAAGGTAAAAAAACTGAAATGGCAAATGCTAAGGCTCAGTCTGATGCAGTGGGGGTCAGTGAAGCGAAATGAGAAGAATACAAGGATTTTCTTTGGACGAGTATATGGCGACATCAACTGGGAGACGACTGTCAAGGGGGAGGTGCCTGCAAGAAAAGGTGGAATAACGAAAGAAAGGGTTGCGTTGTATGACCTGGGGCAAGAAATGTCGGAAGTTTGAGCGCGGTAGCGCAGGTGGAAAATCTGAAATGGCAAATGCTAAGGCTGGATCTGATGCAGTGGGGGTCAGTGAAGCGAAATGAGAAGAATACAAGGTTTTTTGTCTGACGAGTATATGGCGACATGAACTGGGAGACGACTGTCAAGGGGAAGGTGCCTGCAAGAAAAGGTGGAATAACGAACGAAAGGGTTGCGTTGTATGACCTGGGGCAAGAGATGTCGGAAGTTTGAACGCGGTAGAGAAGGTGGAAAATCAGAAATGGCAAATGCTAAAGCTCAGTCTGATGCAGTGGGGGTCAGTGAAGCGAAATGAGAAGAATACAAGGATTTTTGTCGGACGAGTATATGGCGACATCAACTGGGAGACGACTGTCAAGGGGGAGGTGCCTGCAAGAAAAGGTGGAATAACGAACGAAAGGGTTGCGTTGTATGACCTGGGGCAAGAAATGTCGGAAGTTTGAACGTGGTACCGATGGTGGAAAATCTGAAATGGCAAATGCTAAGGCTCAGTCTGATGCAGTGGGGGTCAGTGAAGCGAAATGAGAAGAATACAAGAATTTTTGTCGGACGAGTATATGGCGACATCAACTGGGAGACGACTGTCAAGGGGAAGGTGCCTGCAAGAAAAAGTGGAATAACCAATGAAAGGGTTGCGTTTTATGACCTGGGTCAAGAAATGTCGGAAGTTTGAACGCGGTAGCGAAGGTGGAAAATCTGAAATGGCAAATACTAAGGCTCAGTCTGATGCAGTGGGGGTCAGTGAAGCGAAATGAGAAGAATACAAGGATTTTTGTCGGACGAGTATATGGCGACATCAACTGCGAGACGACTGTCAAGGGGGTGGTGCCTGCAAGAAAAGGTGGAATAACGAACGAAAGGGTTGCGTTCTATGACCTGGGTCAAGAAATGTCGGACGTTTGAACGCGGTAGCGATGGTGGAAAATCTGAAATGGCAAATGCTAAGGCTGAGTCTGATGCAGTGGGGGTCAGTGAAGCGAAATGAGAAGAATACAAGAATTTTTGTCGTACGAGTATATGGCGACATCAACTGGGAGACGACTTTCAAGGGGGAGGTGCCTGCAAGAAAAAGTGTAATAACGAACGAAAGGGTTGCGTTGTATGACATGGGTCAAGAAATGTCGGAAGTTTGAACGTGGTGGCGAAGGTGGAAATACTGAAATGGCAAATGCTAAGGCTCAGTCTGATGCAGTGGGGGTCAGTGAGGCGAAATGAGAAGAAAACAAGGATTTTTATCGGACAAGTATATGGCGACATCAACTGGGAGACGACTGTCAAGGGGGAGGTGCCTGCAAGAAAAAGTGGAATAACGAACGAAAGGGTTACGTTGTATGACCTGGGGCTAGAAATGTCGGAAGTTTGAACACAGTAGTGAAGGTGGAAAATCCGAAATGTCAAATGCTAAGGCTGAGTCTAATGCAGTGGGGGTCAGTGAAGCGAAATGAGAAGAATACAAGGATTTTTGTCGGACGAGTATATGGCAACATCAACTGGAAGACGACTGTCAAGGGGGAGGTGCCTGCAAGAAAAGGTGGAATAACGAACGAAAGGGTTGCGTTGTATGACCTGGGGCACGAAATGTCGGAAGTTTGAACGCGATCGCGAAGGTGGAACATCCGAAATGGCAAATGCTAAGGCTGAGTCTGATGCAGTGGGGGTCAGTGAAGCGAAATGAGAAGAATACAAGAATTTTTGTCGGACGAGTATATGGCGACATCAACTGGGAGACGACTGTCAAGGGGGAGGTGCCTGCAAGAAAAAGTGGAATAACGAACGAAAGGGTTACGTTGTATGACCTGGGGCTAGAAATGTCGGAAGTTTGAACACAGTAGTGAAGGTGGAAAATCCGAAATGTCAAATGCTAAGGCTGAGTCTAATGCAGTGGGGGTCAGTGAAGCGAAATGAGAAGAATACAAGGATTTTTGTCGGACGAGTATATGGCAACATCAACTGGAAGACGACTGTCAAGGGGGAGGTGCCTGCAAGAAAAGGTGGAATAACGAACGAAAGGGTTGCGTTGTATGACCTGGGGCAAGAAATGTCGGAAGTTTGAGCGCGGTAGCGAAGGTGGAAAATCTGAAATGGCAAATGCTAAGGCTCAGTCTGATGCAGTGGGGGTCAGTGAAGCGAAATGTGAAGAATACAAGGATTTTTGTCGGACGAGTATATGGCGACATCAACTGGGAGACGACTGTCAAGGGGGAGGTGCCTGCAAGAAAAAGTGGAATAACCAATGAAAGGGTTGCGTTTTATGACCTGGATCAAGAAATGTCGGAAGTTTGAACGCGGTAGCGAAGGTGGAAAATCTGAAATGGCAAATGCTAAGGCTGAGTCTGATGCAGTGGGGGTCAGTGAAGCGAAATGAGAAGAATACAAGAATTTTTGTCGGACGAGTATATGGCGACATCAACTGGGAGACGACTGTCAAGGGGGAGGTGCCTGCAAGAAAAAGTGTAATAACGAACGAAAGGGTTGCGTTGTATGACCTGGGTCAAGAAATGTCGGAAGTTTGAACGTGGTGGCGAAGGTGGAAAATCTGAAATGGCAAATGCTAAGGCTCAGTCTGATGCAGTGGGGCTCAGTGAAGCGAAATGAGAAGAAAACAAGGGTTTTTATCGGACAAGTATATGGCGACATCAACTGGGAGACGACTGTCAAGGAGGAGGTGCCTGCAAGAAAGGGTGGAATAACGAAGGAAAGGGTTGCGTTGTATGACCTGGGGCAAGAAATGTCGGAAGTTTGAACGCGGTCGCGAAGGTGGAAAATCTGAAATGGCAAATGCTAAAGCTAAGTCTGACGCAGTGGGGGTCAGTGAAGCGAAATGAGAAGAATACAAGGATTTTTGTCGGACGAGTATATGGCGACATCAACTGGGAGACGACTGTCAAGGGGGAGGTGCCTGCAAGAAAAGGTGGTATAACGAACGAAAGGGTTGCGTTGTATGACCTGGGGCAAGAAATGTCGGAAGTTTGAGCGCGGTAGCGAAGGTGGAAAATCTGAAATGGCAAATGCTAAGGCTCAGTCTGATGCAGTGGGGGTCAGTGAAGCGAAATGAGAAGAATACAAGAATTTTTGTCGGACAAGTATATGGCGACATCAACTGGGAGACGACTGTCAAGGAGGAGGTGCCTGCAAGAAAGGGTGGAATAACGAAGGAAAGGGTTGCGTTGTATGACCTGGGGCAAGAAATGTCGGAAGTTTGAACGCGGTCGCGAAGGTGGAAAATCTGAAATGGCAAATGCTAAAGCTAAGTCTGACGCAGTGGGGGTCAGTGAAGCGAAATGAGAAGAATACAAGGATTTTTATCGGACGAGTATATGGCGACATCAACTGGGAGACGACTGTCAAGGGGGAGGTGCCTGCAAGAAAAGGTGGTATAACGAACGAAAGGGTTGCGTTGTATGACCTGGGGCAAGAAATGTCGGAAGTTTGAGCGCGGTAGCGAAGGTGGAAAATCTGAAATGGCAAATGCTAAGGCTCAGTCTGATGCAGTGGGGGTCAGTGAAGCGAAATGAGAAGAATACAAGAATTTTTGTCGGACGAGTATATGGCGACATCAACTGGGAGACGACTGTCAAGGGGGAGGTGCCTGGAAGAAAAGGTGGAATAACGAACGAAAGGGTTGCGTTGTATGACCTGGGGCTAGAAATGTCGGAAGTTTGAATGCGGTAGTGAAGGTTGAAAATCCGAAATGGCAAATGCTAAGGCTGAGTCTGATGCAGTGAGGGTCAGTGAAGCGAAATGAGAAGAATACAAGGATTTTTGTCGGACGAGTATATGGCGACATCAACTGGGAGACGACTGTCAAGGGGGAGGTGCCTGCAGGAAAAGGTGGAATAACGAACGAAAGGGTTGCGTTGTATGACCTGGGGCAAGAAATGTCGGAAGTTTGAGCGCGGTAGCGAAGGTGGAAAATCTGAAATGGCAAATGCTAAGGCTCAGTCTGATGCAGTGGGGGTCAGTGAAGCGAAATGAGAAGAATACAAGGATATTTGTCGGACGAGTATATGGTGACATCAACTGGGAGACGACTTTCAAGGGGGAGGTGCCTGCAGTAAAAGGAGGAATAACAAACGAACGGGTTGCTTTGTATGACCTGGGCCTAGAAATGTCGGAAGATTGAACGCGGTAGTGAAGGTGGAAAATCCGAAATAGCAAATGCTAAGGCTTAGTCTGATGCAGTGGGGGTCAGTGAAGCGAAATGAGAAGAATACAAGGATTTTTGTCGTACGAGTATATGGCGACATCAACTGGGAGACGACTGTCAAGGGGTAGGTGCCTGCAAGAGAAGGTGGAATAACGAACGAAAGGGTTGCGTTGTATGACCTGGGGCAAGAAATGTTGGAAGTTCGAGCGCGGTAGCGAAGGTGGAAAATCTGAAATGGCAAAAGCTAAGGCTGAGTCTGATGCAGTGGGGGTCAGTGAAGCGAAATGAGAAGAATACAAGGATTTTTGTTGGACGAGTATATGGCGACATCAACTGGGAGACGACTGTCAAGGGGGAGGTGCCTGCAAGAAAAGGTGGAATAACGAACGAGAGGGTTGCGTCTTATGACCTGGGGCAAGAAATGTCGGAAGTTTGAGCGCGGTAGCGAAGGTGGAAAATCTGAAATGGCAAATGCTAAGGCTCAGTCTGATGCAGTGGGGGTCAGTGAAGCGAAATGAGAAGAATACAAGAATTTCTGTCGGACGAGTATATGGCGACATCAACTGGGAGACGACTGTCAAGGGGGAGGTGCCTGCAAGAAAAGGTGGAATAACGAACGAAAGGGTTGCGTTGTAACACCTGCGGCTAGAAATGTCGGAAGTTTGAACGCGGTAGCGAAGGTGGAAAATCAGAAATGGCAAATGCTAAAGCTCAGTCTGATGCAGTGGGGGTCAGTGAAGCGAAATGAGAAGAATATAAGGATTTTTGTCAGACGAGTATATGGCGACATCAACTGGGAGACGACTGTCAAGGGGGAGGTACCTGCTAGAAAAAGTGGAATAACGAATGAAAGGGTTGCGTTGTATGACCTGGGGCAAGAAATGTCGGAAGTTTGAGCGCGGTAGCGAAGGTAAAAAAACTGAAATGGCAAATGCTAAGGCTCAGTCTGATGCAGTGGGGGTCAGTGAAGCGAAATGAGAAGAATACAAGGATTTTCTTTGGACGAGTATATGGCGACATCAACTGGGAGACGACTGTCAAGGGGGAGGTGCCTGCAAGAAAAGGTGGAATAACGAAAGAAAGGGTTGCGTTGTATGACCTGGGGCAAGAAATGTCGGAAGTTTGAGCGCGGTAGCGCAGGTGGAACATCCGAAATGGCAAATGCTAAGGCTGGATCTGATGCAGTGGGGGTCAGTGAAGCGAAATGAGAAGAATACAAGGTTTTTTGTCTGACGAGTATATGGCGACATGAACTGGGAGACGACTGTCAAGGGGAAGGTGCCTGCAAGAAAAGGTGGAATAACGAACGAAAGGGTTGCGTTGTATGATCTGGGGCAAGAAATGTCGGAAGTTTGAACGCGGTAGTGAAGGTGGAAAATCTGAAATGGCAAATGCTAAGGCTGAGTCTGATGCATTGGGGGTCAGTGAAGCGAAATGAGAAGAATACAAGGATTTTTATCGGACGAGTATATGGCGACATCAACTGGGAGACGACTGTCAAGGGGGAGGTGCCTGCAAGAAAAGGTGGTATAACGAACGAAAGGGTTGCGTTGTATGACCTGGGGCAAGAAATGTCGGAAGTTTGAGCGCGGTAGCGAAGGTGGAAAATCTGAAATGGCAAATGCTAAGGCTCAGTCTGATGCAGTGGGGGTCAGTGAAGCGAAATGAGAAGAATACAAGAATTTTTGTCGGACGAGTATATGGCGACATCAACTGGGAGACGACTGTCAAGGGGGAGGTGCCTGGAAGAAAAGGTGGAATAACGAACGAAAGGGTTGCGTTGTATGACCTGGGGCTAGAAATGTCGGAAGTTTGAATGCGGTAGTGAAGGTTGAAAATCCGAAATGGCAAATGCTAAGGCTGAGTCTGATGCAGTGAGGGTCAGTGAAGCGAAATGAGAAGAATACAAGGATTTTTGTCGGACGAGTATATGGCGACATCAACTGGGAGACGACTGTCAAGGGGGAGGTGCCTGCAGGAAAAGGTGGAATAACGAACGAAAGGGTTGCGTTGTATGACCTGGGGCAAGAAATGTCGGAAGTTTGAGCGCGGTAGCGAAGGTGGAAAATCTGAAATGGCAAATGCTAAGGCTCAGTCTGATGCAGTGGGGGTCAGTGAAGCGAAATGAGAAGAATACAAGGATTTTTGTTGGACGAGTATATGGCGACATCAACTGGGAGACGACTGTCAAGGGGGAGGTGCCTGCAAGAAAAGTGGAATAACGAACGAAAGGGTTGCATTGTATGACCTGGGGCTAGAAATGTCGGAAGTTTGAATGCGGTAGTGAAGGTGGAAAATCTGAAACGGCAAATGCTAAGGCTGAGTCTGATGCAGTGGGGGTCAGTGAAGCGAAATGAGAAGAACACAAGGATTTTTGTCCGACGAGTATATGGCGACATCAACTGGGAGACGACTGTCAAGGGGGAGGTGCCTGCAAGAAAAGGTGGAATAACGAACGTAAGGGTTGCGTTGTATGACCTGGGGCAAGAAATGTCGGAAGTTTGAGCGCGGTAGCGAAGGTGGAAAATCTGAAATGGCAAATGCTAAGGCTCAGTCTGATGCAGTGGTGGTCAGTGAAGCGGAATGAGAAGAATACAAGGATTTTTGTCGGACGAGTATATGGCGACATCATCTGGGAGACGACTGTCAAGGGGGAGGTGCCTGCAAGAAAAGGTGGTATAACGAACGAAAGGGTTGCGTTGTATGACCTGGGGCTAGAAATGTCGGAAGTTTGAACGCGGTAGTGAAGGTGGAAAATCTGAAATGCAAATGCTAAGGCTGAGTCTGATGCAGTGGGGGTCAGTGAAGCGAAATGAGAAGAATACAAGGATTTTTGTCGGACGAGTATATGGCGACATCAACTGGGAGACGACTGTCAAGGGGGAGGTGCCTGCAAGGAAAGGTGGAATAACGAACGAAAGGGTTGCGTTGTATGACCTGGGGCTAGAAATGTCGGAAGTTTGAACGCGGTAGTGAAGGTGGAAAATCTGAAATGGCAAATGCTAAGGCTGAGTCTGATGCAGTGGGGGTCAGTGAAGCGAAATGAGAAGAATACAAGGATTTTTGTCGGACGAGTATATGGCGACATCAACTGGGAGACGACTGTCAAGGGGGAGGTGCCTGCAAGAAAAGTGGAATAACGAACGAAAGGGTTGTGTTGTATGACCTGGGGCAAGAAATGTCGGAAGTTTGAGCGCGTTAGCGAAGGTGGAAAATCTGAAATGGCAAATGCTAAGGCTCGGTCTGATGCACTGGGGGTCAGTGACGCGAAATGAGAAGAATACAAGGATTTTTGTCGGACGAGTATATGGCGACATCAACTGGGAGACGACTGTCAAGGGGGAGGTGCCTGCAAGAAAAGGTGGAATAACGAAAGAAAGGGTTGCGTTGTATGACCTGGGGCAAGAAATGTCGGAAATTTGAGCGCGGTAGCGAATTGTGGAAAATCCGAAATGGCAAATGCTAAGGCCCAGTCTGATGCAGTGGGGGTCAGTGAAGCGAAATGAGAAGAATACAAGGATTTTTGTCGGACGAGTATATGGCGACATCAACTGGGAGACGACTGTCAAGGGGGAGGTGCCTGCAAGAAAAGGTGGAATAACGAACGAAAGGGTTGCGTTGTATGACCTGGGGCAAGAAATGTCGGAAGTTTGAGCGCGGTAGCGAAGGTGGAAAATCTGAAATGGCAAATGCTAAGGCTCAGTCTGATGCAGTGGGGGTCAGTGAAGCGAAATGAGAAGAATACAAGGATTTTTGTCGGACGAGTATATGGCGACATCAACTGGGAGACGACTGTCAAGGGGGAGGTGCCTGCAAGAAAAGGTGGAATAACGAACGAAAGTGTTGCGTTGTATTACCAGGGGCAAGAAATGTCGGAAGTTTGAGCGCGGTAGCGAAGGTGGAAAATCTGAAATGGCAAATGCTAAGGCTCAGTCTGATGCAGTGGGGGTCAGTGAAGCGAAATGAGAAGAATACAAGGATATTTGTCTGACGAGTATATGGCGAAATCAACTGGGAGACGACTGTCAAGGGGGAGGTGCCTGCAAGAAAAGGTGGAATAACGAACGAAAGTGTTGCGTTGTATTACCTGGGGCAAGAAATGTCGGAAGTTTGAGCGCGGTAGCGAAGGTGGAAAATCTGAAATGGCAAATGCTAAGGCTCAGTCTGATGCAGTGGGGGTCAGTGAAGCGAAATGAGAAGAATAAGAGGATTTTTGTTGGACGAGTATATGGCGACATCAACTGGGAGACGACTGTCAAGGGGGAGGTGCCTGCAAGAAAAGTGGAATAACGAACGAAAGGGTTGCGTTGTATGACCCGGGGCTAGAAATGTCGGAAGTTTGAGCGCGGTAGTGGATGTGGAAAATCTGAAATGGCAAATGCTAAGGCTGAGTCTGATGCAGTGGGGGTCAGTGAAGCGAAATGAGAAGAATACAAGGATTTTTGTCGGACGAGTATATGGCGACATCAACTGGGAGACGACTGTCAAGGGGGAGGTGCCTGCAAGAAAAGGTGGAATAACGAAGGAAAGGGTTGCGTTGTATGACCTGGGGCAAGAAATGTCGGAAGTTTGAGCGCGGTAGCGAAGGTGGAAAATCTGAAATGGCAAATGCTGAGGCTCAGTCTGATGCAGTGGTGGTCAGTGAAGCCGAATGAGAAGAATACAAGGATTTTTGTCGGACGAGTATATGGCGACATCATCTGGGAGACGACTGTCAAGGGGGAGGTGCCTGCAAGAAAAGGTGGTATAACGAACGAAAGGGTTGCGTTGTATGACCTGGGGCTAGAAATGTCGGAAGTTTGAACGCGGTAGTGAAGGTGGAAAATCTGAAATGGCAAATGCTAAGGCTCAGTCTGATGCAGTGGTGGTCAGTGAAGCCGAATGAGAAGAATACAAGGATTTTTGTCGGACGAGTATATGGCGACATCATCTGGGAGACGACTGTCAAGGGGGAGGTGCCTGCAAGAAAAGGTGGTATAACGAACGAAAGGGTTGCGTTGTATGACCTGGGGCAAGAAATGTCGGAAGTTTGAGCGCGGTAGCGAAGGTGGAAAATCTGAAATGGCAAATGCTAAGGCTCAGTCTGATGCAGTGGGGGTCAGTGAAGCGAAATGAGAAGAATAAGAGGATTTTTGTTGGACGAGTATATGGCGACATCAACTGGGAGACGACTGTCAAGGGGGAGGTGCCTGCAAGAAAAGTGGAATAACGAACGAAAGGGTTGCGTTGTATGACCCGGGGCTAGAAATGTCGGAAGTTTGAGCGCGGTAGTGGATGTGGAAAATCTGAAATGGCAAATGCTAAGGCTGAGTCTGATGCAGTGGGGGTCAGTGAAGCGAAATGAGAAGAATACAAGGATTTTTGTCGGACGAGTATATGGCGACATCATCTGGGAGACGACTGTCAAGGGGGAGGTGCCTGGAAGAAAAGGTGGAATAACGAACGAAAGGGTTGCGTTGTATGACCTGGGGCAAGAAATGTCGGAAGTTTGAGCGCGGTAGCGAAGGTGGAAAATCTGAAATGGCAAATGCTAAGGCTCAGTCTGATGCAGTGGTGGTCAGTGAAGCCGAATGAGAAGAATACAAGGATTTTTGTCGGACGAGTATATGGCGACATCATCTGGGAGACGACTGTCAAGGGGGAGGTGCCTGCAAGAAAAGGTGGTATAACGAACGAAAGGGTTGCGTTGTATGACCTGGGGCTAGAAATGTCGGAAGTTTGAACGCGGTAGTGAAGGTGGAAAATCTGAAATGGCAAATGCTAAGGCTGAGGCTGATGCAGTGGGGGTCAGTGAAGCGAAATGAGAAGAATACAAGGATTTTTGTCGGACGAGTATATGGCGACATCAACTGGGAGACGACTGTCAAGGGGGAGGTGCCTGCAAGAAAAGTGGAATAACGAACGAACGGGTTGTGTTGTATGACCTGGGGCAAGAAATGTCGGAAGTTTGAGCGCGGTAGCGAAGGTGGAAAATCTGAAATGGCAAATGCTAAGGCTCAGTCTGATGCAGTGGGGGTCAGTGAAGCGAAATGAGAAGAATAAGAGGATTTTTGTTGGACGAGTATATGGCGACATCAACTGGGAGACGACTGTCAAGGGGGAGGTGCCTGCAAGAAAAGTGGAATAACGAACGAAAGGGTTGCGTTGTATGACCCGGGGCTAGAAATGTCGGAAGTTTGAGCGCGGTAGTGGATGTGGAAAATCTGAAATGGCAAATGCTAAGGCTGAGTCTGATGCAGTGGGGGTCAGTGAAGCGAAATGAGAAGAATACAAGGATTTTTGTCGGACGAGTATATGGCGACATCATCTGGGAGACGACTATCAAGGGGGAGGTGCCTGGAAGAAAAGGTGGAATAACGAACGAAAGGGTTGCGTTGTATGACCTGGGGCTAGAAATGTCGGAAGTTTAAACGCGGTAGTGAAGGTGGAAAATCTGAAATGGCATATGCTAAGGCTGAGGCTGATGCAGTGGGGGTCAGTGAAGCGAAATGAGAAGAATACAAGGATTTTTGTCGTACGAGTATATGGCGACATCAACTGGGAGACGACTGTCAAGGGGGAGGTGCCTGCAAGAAAAGGTGGAATAACGAACGAAAGGGTTGCGTTGTATGACCTGGGGCTAGAAATGTCGGATGTTTAAACGCGGTAGTGAAGGTGGAAAATCTGAAATGGCATATGCTAAGGCTGAGGCTGATGCAGTGGGGGTCAGTGAAGCGAAATGAGAAGAATACAAGGATTTTTGTCGTACGAGTATATGGCGACATCAACTGGGAGACGACTGTCAAGGGGGAGGTGCCTGCAAGAAAAGGTGGAATAACGAACGAAAGGGTTGTGTTGTATGACCTGGGGCTAGAAATGTCGGAAGTTTGAACGCGGTAGCGAAGGTGGAAAATCTGAAATGGCAAATGCTAAGGCTCAGTCTGATGCAGTGGTGGTCAGTGAAGCCGAATGAGAAGAATACAAGGATTTTTGTCGGACGAGTATATGGCGACATCATCTGGGAGACGACTGTCAAGGGGGAGGTGCCTGCAAGAAAAGGTGGAATAACGAACGAAAGGGTTGCGTTGTATGACCTGGGGCTAGAAATGTCGGAAGTTTAAACGCGGTAGTGAAGGTGGAAAATCTGAAATGGCATATGCTAAGGCTGAGGCTGATGCAGTGGGGGTCAGTGAAGCGAAATGAGAAGAATACAAGGATTTTTGTCGGACGAGTATATGGCGACATCATCTGGGAGACGACTGTCAAGGGGGAGGTGCCTGGAAGAAAAGGTGGAATAACGAACGAAAGGGTTGCGTTGTATGACCTGGGGCAAGAAATGTCGGAAGTTTGAGCGCGGTAGCGAAGGTGGAAAATCTGAAATGGCAAATGCTAAGGCTCAGTCTGATGCAGTGGTGGTCAGTGAAGCCGAATGAGAAGAATACAAGGATTTTTGTCGGACGAGTATATGGCGACATCATCTGGGAGACGACTGTCAAGGGGGAGGTGCCTGGAAGAAAAGGTGGAATAACGAACGAAAGGGTTGCGTTGTATGACCTGGGGCAAGAAATGTCGGAAGTTTGAGCGCGGTAGCGAAGGTGGAAAATCTGAAATGGCAAATGCTAAGGCTCAGTCTGATGCAGTGGTGGTCAGTGAAGCCGAATGAGAAGAATACAAGGATTTTTGTCGGACGAGTATATGGCGACATCATCTGGGAGACGACTGTCAAGGGGGAGGTGCCTGCAAGAAAAGGTGGTATAACGAACGAAAGGGTTGCGTTGTATGACCTGGGGCTAGAAATGTCGGAAGTTTGAGCGCGGTAGCGAAGGTGGAAAATCTGAAATGGCAAATGCTAAGGCTCAGTCTGATGCAGTGGTGGTCAGTGAAGCCGAATGAGAAGAATACAAGGATTTTTGTCGGACGAGTATATGGCGACATCATCTGGGAGACGACTGTCAAGGGGGAGGTGCCTGCAAGAAAAGGTGGTATAACGAACGAAAGGGTTGCGTTGTATGACCTGGGGCAAGAAATGTCGGAAGTTTGAGCGCGGTAGCGAAGGTGGAAAATCTGAAATGGCAAATGCTAAGGCTCAGTCTGATGCAGTGGGGGTCAGTGAAGCGAAATGAGAAGAATAAGAGGATTTTTGTTGGACGAGTATATGGCGACATCAACTGGGAGACGACTGTCAAGGGGGAGGTGCCTGCAAGAAAAGTGGAATAACGAACGAAAGGGTTGCGTTGTATGACCCGGGGCTAGAAATGTCGGAAGTTTGAGCGCGGTAGTGGATGTGGAAAATCTGAAATGGCAAATGCTAAGGCTGAGTCTGATGCAGTGGGGGTCAGTGAAGCGAAATGAGAAGAATACAAGGATTTTTGTCGGACGAGTATATGGCGACATCATCTGGGAGACGACTGTCAAGGGGGAGGTGCCTGGAAGAAAAGGTGGAATAACGAACGAAAGGGTTGCGTTGTATGACCTGGGGCAAGAAATGTCGGAAGTTTGAGCGCGGTAGCGAAGGTGGAAAATCTGAAATGGCAAATGCTAAGGCTCAGTCTGATGCAGTGGTGGTCAGTGAAGCCGAATGAGAAGAATACAAGGATTTTTGTCGGACGAGTATATGGCGACATCATCTGGGAGACGACTGTCAAGGGGGAGGTGCCTGCAAGAAAAGGTGGTATAACGAACGAAAGGGTTGCGTTGTATGACCTGGGGCTAGAAATGTCGGAAGTTTGAACGCGGTAGTGAAGGTGGAAAATCTGAAATGGCAAATGCTAAGGCTGAGTCTGATGCAGTGGGGGTCAGTGAAGCGAAATGAGAAGAATACAAGGATTTTTGTCGTACGAGTATATGGCGACATCAACTGGGAGACGACTGTCAAGGGGGAGGTGCCTGCAAGAAAAGGTGGAATAACGAACGAAAGGGTTGCGTTGTATGACCTGGGGCTAGAAATGTCGGAAGTTTAAACGCGGTAGTGAAGGTGGAAAATCTGAAATGGCATATGCTAAGGCTGAGGCTGATGCAGTGGGGGTCAGTGAAGCGAAATGAGAAGAATACAAGGATTTTTGTCGGACGAGTATATGGCGACATCAACTGGGAGACGACTGTCAAGGGGGAGGTGCCTGCAAGAAAAGTGGAATAACGAACGAACGGGTTGTGTTGTATGACCTGGGGCAAGAAATGTCGGAAGTCTGAGCGCGGTTGCGAAAGTGGAAAGTCTGAAATGGCAAATGCTAAGGCCCAGTCTGATGCAGTGGGGGTCAGTGAAGCGAAATGAGAAGAATACAAGGATTTTTGTCGGACGAGTATATGGCGACATCAACTGGTAGACGACTGTCAAGGGGGAGGTGCCTGCAAGAAAAGGTGGAATAACGAACGTAAGGGTTGCGTTGTATGACCTGGGGCAAGAAATATCGGAACTTTGAGCGCGGTAGCGAAGGTGGAAAATCTGAAATGGCAAATGCTATGGCTCAGTCTGATGCAGTGGGGCTCAGTGAAGCGAAATGAGAAGAATACAAGGATTTTTGTCAGACGAGTATATGGCGACATCAACTGGGAAACGACTGTCAAGGGGGAGGTGCCTGCAAGAAAAGGTGGAATAACGAACGAAAGGGTTGCGTTGTTAGACCTGGGGCAGTAAATGTCGGAAGTTTGAGCGCGGTAGCGAAGGTGGAAAATCTGAAATGGCAAATGCTAGGGCTGAGTCTGATGCAGTGGGGGTCAGTGAAGCGAAATGAGAAGAATACAAGGATTTTTGTCGGACGAGTATATGGCGACATCAACTGGGAGACGACTCTCATGGGGGAGGGGCCTACAAGAAAAGATGGAATAACGAACGAAAGGGTTGCGTTGTATGACGTGAGGCAAGAAATGTCGGAAGTTTGAACGCGGTAGCGAAGGTGGAAAATCTGAAATGGCAAATGCTAAGGCTGAGTCTGATGCAGTGGGGGTCAGTGAAGCGAAATGAGAAGAATACAAGGATGTTTGTCGGACGAGTATATGGCGACATCAACTGGGAGACGACTGTCAAGGGGGAGGTGCCTGCAAGAAAAGTGGAATAACGATCGATAGTGTTGCGTTGTATGGCCTGGGGCAAGAAATGTCGGATGTTTGAACGCAGTAGTGAAGGTGGAAAATCTGAAATGGCAAATGCTAAGGCTCAGTCTGATGCAGTGGGGGTCAGTGAAGCGAAATGAGAAGAATACAAGGATTTTCGTTGGACGATTATATGGCGACATCAACTGGGAGACGACTATCAAGGGGGAGGTGCCTACAAGAAAAGGTGGAATAACGAACGAAAGGGTGGCGTTATATGACCTGGGGCAAGAAATGTCGGAAGTTTGAACTCGGTAGTGAAGGTGGAAAATCTGAAATGGCAAATGCTAAGGCTGAGTCTGATGCAGTGGGGGTCAGTGAAGCGAAATGAGAAGAATACAAGGATTTTTGTCGGACGAGTATATGGCGACATCAACTGGGAGACGACTCTCAAGGGGGAGGTGCCTACCAGAAAAGGTGGAATAGCGAACGAAAGTGTTGCGTTGCATGACGTGGGGCAAGAAATGTCGGAAGTTTGAACGCCGTCGCGAAGGTGGGAAATCCGAACTGGCAAATGCTTAGGTTGAGTCTGATGCAGTGGTGGTCAGTGAAGCGAAATGAGAAGAATACAAGGATTTTTGTCGGACGAGTATATGGCGACATCAACTGGCAGACGACTGTCAAGGGGGAGGTGCCTGCAAGAAAAGGTGGAATAACGAACGAAAGGGTTGCGTTGTATGACCTGGGGCAAGAAATGTCGGAAGTTTGAACGTGGTAGTGAAGGTGGAATATCTGAAATGGCAAATGCTAAGGCTGAGTCTGATGCAGTGAGGGTCAGTGAAGCGAAATGAGAAGAATACAAGGATTTTTGTCGGACGAGTATATGGTGACAGCAACTGGGAGACGACTCTCAAGGGGGAGGTGCCTGCAAGAAATGGTGGAATAACGAACGAAAGGGTTGCGTTGTATGACCTGGGGCAAGAAATGTCGGAAGTTTGAACGCGGTCGCGAAGGTGGAAGATCCGAAATGGCAAATGCTAAGGCTGAGTCTGATGCAGTGGGGTTCAGTGATGCGAAATGAGAAGAATACAAGGATTTTTGTCGGACGAGTATATGGCGACATCAACTGGGAGACGACTGTCAAGGGGGAGGTGCCTGCAAGAAAAGGTGGAATAACGAACGAAAGGGTTGCGTTGTATGACCTGGGGCAAGAAATGTCGGAAGTTTGAACGCGGTAGCGAAGGTGGAAAATCCGAAATGGCAAATGCTAAAGCTCAGTCTGATGCAGTGGGGGTCAGTGAAGCGAAATGAGAAGAATACAAGGATTTTTGTCGGACGAGTATATGGCGACATCAACTGGGAGACGACTGTCAAGGGGGAGGTGCCTGCAAGTGAAGGTGGAATAACGAACGAAAGGGTTGCGTTGTATGACCTGGGGCAAGAAATGTCGGAAGTTTGATCGCGGTAGCGAAGGTGGAAAATCTGAAATGGCAAATGCTAAGGCTCAGTCAGATGCAGTGGGGGTCAGTGAAGCGAAATGAGAAGAATACAAGGATATTTGTCTGACGAGTATATGGCGGCATCAACTGGGAGACGACTGTCAAGGGGGAGGTGCCTGCAAGAAAAGGTGGAATAATGAACGAAAGGGTTGCGTTGTATGACCTGGGGCAAGAAATGTCGGAAGTTTGAACGCGGTAGCGAAGGTGGAAAATCTGAAATGACAAATGCTAAGGCTCAGTCTGATGCAGTGGGGGTCAGTGAAGCGAAATGAGAAGAATACAAGGATTTTTGTCGGACGAGTATATGGCGACATCAACTACCGCAGAAAATGGTAAATGGGAGTAGGATTCGTTATGAACAGGAAGGTAGGATAGAGAGTGAATTACTGCGAAGAGTTCGGTGACAGGGTTGTTTTCATCAGAATTGACAGCAAGCGAACATCGACAACAATAAATAGTTCAGGTACACGTGCCAACGTCAAAGTGGAAGACGAAGGCAACAGAAAGTTTATGAGGATACTGAATCATTGATTCAGAATGTAAAGAGAGGTGAAAGTCTGGTAGTAATGGGGGACTGGAATGCGGATGTGGTAGGAGGGAGGAGAAGCAAGGCTAGCAGGTGAATATGGGCTTGGTATAGTAGGAACGAGAAAGAAGAAACACGAATGAGTTCTGCAATAAATTTCAGGCAGTAATGGAGAATACTCCGTTCAGGAGGAGGAGATACGGTTGGAAAACGCCGTGATAGACATGAGGATACCAGTTAGATTACACTGTGGTCAGGCAGAGATTCCGAATTCAGGTATTGGATTGTAAGGCGTACCAAGGAGCAGACATGGACCCAGATCATAATGTAGTAGTGGTGAACAGCAGCCTGAAGCTTAGGACACTAGTCAGGAAGAAGCAATGTGCGAAGAAGTGGGAAGTACTAAGGTATGAAGAGATACGCTTAAAGGTCACTGAGGCTATACATACTGCAGTAATGTATAGCTCATTAGCTCGTTCAGTGAAATAAGTATCGACATCTCTGAAAAGGGCAGTCACAGAAAAAAGGTGAACGGAAGTTCTAAACTGCATACCTTACGAGCTAAGAGCAGTTTTTCATGTTCCATAGTGTGGGATTAGCATTAAATAGTTTATCTCTCACTCTTTGTAACGTGTCAGTCGTTTAAGAATACGTTTATACTTGTGGAAAAGAGCAGTCACTTGTGTCCTGGCAGCAAAGTTTAATCATCCCCTCGTGAACGTCGTTTCGACATCTTGAGATTTCTCAGCTGCAACGACCATCGTTCATTACGTTACTTCTTCAGTTTGCATACATTCTCGCAAATCCATCGCTATCTTTCGTTGGTAACGATGAGAATAAATAACAGTTGTCACCATGTATCAGCTATGTGTAGGCATTAGGGAGTATTTCGAGCCACGGAACATAGGAGTTTTGGACATGGAAAATATAGTTTAGAAAATGCTGCTTGTTTTAGATGTCGGTGCAGAAGCTCAGCGTGACTCACGACAAATACGCACAGGCAGTCCAGCCACGCTGTGTTCCCTGAAAAATTCCAGAAATCGTAGACAAATAGGGGTATAGACGAGAACTCCGCAAGGGGAAGTGAGACCTCATCTTGGAATTGTCAGAAGTAGCAGTAGTAGTCCTGCGAATGAATTAGGAGGCAAGCCCGCCAAAGAGCGATCTCGAGAAAGTGCTATACATAGCTAGAGGGGAAATTTAGCGTCAGTGATGAAATTACGGTTACAGTGAGAAAGGGAAGTGGGAATGAGTGGTCTGAAACCGCAAAAGAGACGATGGCAGAATTTTTCCGCCAGTTCAATGTCGCCTTTGTAGCGGTTTACAATTGTCTAGTCTTACAGCTGTGTTGGTAGTGTAGGGGAGAGTAATGGCTCTCTCTGTTGTGTTGGCTGAAGAGCCAACACCGTGTTACGAGAGGAGGCCGAAATGCACGCGTTTTAGCTCACGCAGGCTGGCGTGAGGAGGGAAGAACTATACTGACGTGAGGTCTGGAAAATGACAAGGAATTAGAATTCAGAAAGCGGACGGAATTAGTTTGATACTTAACTTTAATCCATTAATGATGAACGTCACTCTTGACGCTACATGATACACAATATTATTTGTTCAGAATACAGTCTTGAAGTAATTAGTTGCAGTAACTGAATATGGCGCCTTGCTAAGTCGTAGCAAATGACGTAGCTGAAGGCTATACTAAACTGTCGTCTCTGCAAATGAGAGCGTATGTAGACAGTGGACCATGGCTAGCAAAGTCGGCTGTACAACTGTGGCGAGTGCTAGGGAGTCTCTAGACTGGAAGACTGGACCTGCCGTGTGGCGGCGCTCGGTCTGCAATCACTGATAGTGGCGACACGCGGGTCCGACGTATACTAAGGGACCGCGGCCGATTTAAAGGCTACCACCTAGCAAGTGTGGTGTCTGGTGGTGACACCACACTCTCCACTTTGCTGAGGCTTTTGGGTGTGGTGGTCTAGCGGTGGGGCGCGTGCCCGGAAACCTAGAGGTCGCTTTATCGAGTCCCAGCCGCACCACAGACATTCTGAGCCTGCCTAGGAGGAGGTGACGGGAGATTCTTTTACACCCGGACCAGAGATTTCGACTGAGGAAAGGTAATGAAATGCTGTACAAAGTTACAAAAACTGCACCATTTCATCACCTGAAGGCTGTATATTACATTTTCTTCTGTGAAAATATACTGACGTAGATAGTTCACGCTTACAAGGCCTCCAGAGTGCTCTCTGCACGTGTTTCGATAGTACTCTACTGTAATAGCAGTTACTAAATCGCCACTCTGGTCTGTTGACCTAGGATGTAGTCCCCTCTTGTCAGCAACTAAGTTAGGGGTATTGTCCAAAAATCAGTCCCACGCCAAGTCGTATCACACGTGGCAACTACGGCTGCTCCTCGAGTATCCCTTGGCGTGCCGAAACAGACTTTAATCCTCCAATTTCTCATCCGAGAATTCACTCTGCCACATTTATTACGCTCTTAATGCCGTGTTATCCTGTTTAACGAAGAAGCTGTACTAACGAGAGATCGCCACAGCCCATAAATTCGCATAATTGGCCAAACACGTCGGCGATACTGGAAATTTTAACGTGCGTGTCAGCTACACACACACATATTTACATTTTACAGGAAGCTTGATCCCGTCATCGCAAACTGTCGTAGTGCAGACAATGTGAAAAGACGTCAGTACTGACTGTACGTTACACTCCAGTGCGGGACCCACAGTGGCAGAGCGCTTCAACAGAAGACCTGCAGTGACGTCTCAACCAAGGGTCCTGAGCGAGCTAAACTGAAATGGATGGCGGGACTTCAGTATGCCGTGTACAGAGCGGAGAGTCACGAGGTTAAAACTGTTGTCTGACAGCCGAAAATTAGTTTGAGATTATCCTGAAGTTCTTAACCAAAATACGCTTCGAGCAGGTAGATAGGTTGCTGACGCGTGAGAGCATCAGCGTTCTTAAGTCTGTTATAGAGTCAATTATGAAAGATAGGATACACTTCGTTTAGCAAGAGTTACAGGAAACAAATTACGAAGGATGTCAGTACTCAACATCAAATATTCCGCTGTGGGAACCAAGATGTGAAGCAGAAATGGAAAACGTCAGAAGTATTGCACAATACGCCTCAGTCGAGTATATGCTGAGTAATGTCGTGACGGATGGGGAAAAATCCACCGTGGTCCCATACCCGTGTCGTCACATTTTCTACGACAGCAAAGAGAGCTTCACCTCCGATTTAAGCGAATTCATAGTTGATAAACAACAGCTCAACAAAACCAAATGAAGAGTTAAGATGGCACGGTAGGAAGCGTTCGGTTAGTTCGCATACGAAACATTGCCAACCGATCTGGCTACAAACCATAAGAATTGTTGCTCTTACGTTGTCTATGGCGGTTTAGACGTCATCTGTTCAGCCGCTCAGTGACCAAACTAAGACTGAAACGTAAGACAAAGAAAAACGAAAAACTGAACTCGATCTTCGGAGGTTCTTTCACAGCTCTATATCTTAATACAGTTCCTCCTTTCAGTCATCGCAATGACACCGAAATGCCCTTGATGGGATAAGTGATAGAATATAAGAATGAACTGAAAGTGCTCGACAGACGAAAGGCATCTGGACCAGATGGCATACTTGTGAGACGCTACAGCGATCGTACAACAGAACTTATTGCCCAAACACGAGTGGTTTCTCGTAGCTCACTGGATCACCAATGGGTGCCAAGCTGTCGGGAAATAAAAGCGCGGCTCATCCACGTTTTCGAGAACGCTCGCTGGATAGCTGCAATAAATTGTAGGCCTATGTCACCGACGTGTGTCTGGTGTAGAATTATGGAACACGTTTTACGCTCAGGCGATACTCCACACACACACCGTACTGATTCGCCTGTCAGAGCCAGTGCACGGAGCAGGAATATGCCGCCAACAGGGATCTTGCGCACCTCATCTCGCTCTGTTCGTTCACGAGATTCAACTCACCCCGGCCGCAGGCTCTTCGGCTGATTCCGTCTTCGTTGACTTCCGGAAGCCATTGGCTACAGTTCCGCACTCCGTTTAGCGAGCGAAATACGAGCCCGCCGAGTGTGGGACCAGGTGTGGGAGTGGATTCGGGACTCCGTAGCAGATGGGGCTGGACGCGTTGTGCCGGCCGGGACGACATCGACAGGTGGAAAGGACAGTCCGGCAGTGTCACGAAGGGGACTTTACAGGGCCTCGACTGTTTACAGTGTATGTACACAGGGTGAAAAATGGTTCAAATGGCTCTGAGCACTATTGGACTTAACTTCTGAGGTCATCAGTCCCCTAGAACTTAGAACTATTTACACCTAACTAACCTAAGGACACCACACACATCCATGCCCGAGGCAGGATTCGAATCTGCGACCGTAGCGGTCACGCGGTTCCAGACTGTAGCGCCTAGAACCGCTCGGCCACCCCGGCCGGCACACAGGGTGAGTCACTAACCATTGCCACCAAGAATAACTCGCAAAATATGATAGGAGCTGAAATGTTTGTGGGACAAATGTTGCGTGGGACAACTGGGGCCATAATATGACGTTCCTTTTTTGTTGCTAGGTGGGGGCCGCTTCAGAGACATAAACGTCAACTTTGTTTTTTTTTAATGGGATGCTATAGTTTGGTAGTTATTTTCTGATAGCGGCTATCGAGACGAATCCAATAACGTGTAACAGCAAGGTCTTTGAAGGTCAACGAAGGTCACAAAGGTGGCATGCACGTCCACTTACAGAAGGTGTTCGAAGTGATGATCATTGATATCAGTGCAGTGCTCCAATCTTCTTGTTATGGGTTGAGTGGTATTCCTTATGACTTCGGCATTTATTGAAGCACAAGCTCTGACAATTCACTCACACAATTCTTCAGGTGTAGTAGGAACGTCTTCATAAACAATATCTTTTACGAATCCACACAAGAAAAAATCCAGAGGCGTCAAGTCTGGCGAACGAGACGGCCCCAACACATCTGCTCCGCGTCCAATCCAACGATTTGGAAATTGTGTCTGCATTTCATTTCCAGCCATCAGTGGAAAACGTGCCGGGCACCCAACGTGTTGATGCCACATTCTGTTCCTTGTTCCTAAGATATTTCTTTCAGTATCAGACCTAATGTTTCTAGCAGGAATGTGGTGTACTTCCTACCATTAGATTTCCTTCAATGAAATAGGGGCCTATAAATCTGTCATCCAGAATCCCACACCATACATTCACCGACCACTGTTTTTGTAGTCCAACTTGTGACAGCCAACATTGATTCTCAGTTGCCCAATAATGCGTGTTATGCTAATTAACATTTCCATGATTCATGAATGTAGCTTCGACAGCAAATAAAATCAAATTAATAAACGTGTCATCTCTCGGAATCTGAAGTTGAGCGCATCGGCAGAATTCAGTGCGACGCGTACAATACGTAAAAGTTAATTCTAGGTGGTGACTGATGTGGTAAGGATGATATTTATGGCGATGCAGAACACGAACAACACTACTCTGGCTCATGCCAGATTCCCTTGCGACCTGACGTGAACTAACACGAGGATGTCGAACCACATTGGCAAGACTACCAATTTCCGCTTCCTTGTTAGTAAACTTCCTTTGCCGGATACGTTTTCGCTGCCTTAAAGATCCAGTCATTCTCCATTTATCACACACATATCTAAATGTACGACGTGTAGGGTGAGTACGTTGACGATATCTTTCAGCATTTCAGTGTCCAGCGATCACTGAATTTTGTTGGCATTCTCCGTAAATGAGAAGCGTATCGACTTGTTCTTCGAAGGAATACATCATTCACGTTCGCTGGATTTGACGATACTAGTCTTACCGTTCCTATTAGTGTTGTATTGCGAAACCTTCGAGTAGTGTTTGCGTGTCAATGGCACGTTAAATGGATACGCCGCACTGGGCGAATATTTAGAATATTTACTGTTTGCACGATATACGAGAGAGAATTTTCAGAGCATGTGCTTCGATAAGTGCCGAAGTCATAAGGAATACCACTCAATGCATGATAAGAAGATTGCAGCACTGCACCGATAACAATGGTTCAAATGGCTCTGAGTACTATGGGATTTAACATCTGAGGTCATCAGTGCCGTAGAACTACTTAAACCTAACTAACGAAAGGACATTACACACATCCATTCCCGAGGCAGGATTCGAACCAGCGACCACAGCAGTCGCTCGGTTCCAAACTGAAGCGCCTAGAAACGCTCGGTCACTCCAGCCGGCTGTTGATACCAATGGTCATTATTTTGAACACCTTTTGTAAGTGGATGTTCATACCACCTTTGTGACCTTCGTTGGTCTTCAAAGACCTTAGTGTTACACACCATTGAATTCGTCTCGATAGCCGCTATCAGAAAATAAGTTCGCATTAAAAAAAAAAAAAGTTGACTTTCATATCTCTGACGCGACCAGTTCTTGCGAAAAAATACCAACGTCGTATTATGGCCCCCTTGTCCCATGCAACATTTGTCCCACGAACTTATGAGCTGTTATCATACTTTTGGAGTTATTCTAGGTGGCAATAGTTAGTGACTCACACTGTATATGTGGTCCAATGCAGAACGTCCCAAGTTCGGTGAGGCTGTCCTCAGGCGACGCTGTGATCCGCACGGAGGCTGCAAAGGGTGGGAGCCTGTAGCGGAGTGCAGGAACACCTGCCTGCGGAGGGCAGAAGAGAGCGGCGGCGGTCGACAGTCGACCGCAAACGTGGAGAAACGTGACATAATGTGCGTAAGCAGTCGAAGAGAAGAAGAAATCGTTGGAATCTGCTACAAGCGGAAAACACGTAGAAGGAACAATTCGAATCGAACTGAACAGGAATGAGCTGTGAAAAGTATATATGCCAGGCTGGCATCGACTTCGAGAATCTCACGGAAACGTAATCGACGATGGAAGTGGTTGCATGTCTCGATCGACCGATTCTTGAGTGTTGCCCATCATAACGTGACCCTCACAGGGCTGTTGGACTGACAGAACACACGGGGAAGATCCAAATAAGGGCGGCGCTTTTCCTGACGGCACCGTTTACTCGGCTGGAGACCGTCACGGGGACCCTCAAACGACTTCAGTGGCAGGCGCTGGCGTCTGGCGCGTCGGGGGGTTCGCCGTCGACGTTCAGTGAACCTGCGTGACAGGGAGAGTCGTGCAACGTGTTACCGCCCCCCACAGACGATCACAGTGAGAGAACCGCGGGAATCAAGGATTCCATACGGCAGTCGTTCCGCCCACGCATTGTTCTCGAATGGATCAGGATAGGGGGAGACAGCAGCAGTAGCACCCTCTGCCACACACCGTAAGATGAACAGATGTACGTGGTGTAGACGTGATGTTTATTAACAAGTGGGGCTCAAAAAAGGGAGGGCTTCTGTACAGGATAATTACATGGACTCCGAATGGCACCAGGTGTATTATCACAGAATCATTAGTATTCTGGTGCTGTTCACAAAACAATGAAATTAGAAATAATTGAAGAACTTGTTGGGGCATGAAGAGGATTTGGGGATTTCCCTTTCTACGTCCGTGCGATAAAAGACGTGTGTGTGTGTGTGTGTGTGTGTGTGTGTGTGTGTGTGTGTGGCAGCGACTGCAGGGAGGACTGAGGTGAGGGCTGTGGAGTGTTGTCGTTGAAGACTCTACAAAGCGACAGGGAATGTATAAAGTCCAGTAAGTAGTATATATTGCCCAATTTTGGGATCGACTCACGAAAAAAAAATCAGTTATTCACATACTAAATTCTGTAACCATAATGTAACTGTGTAATTTCTGTCTTATATTATTTTACTGATGTTGTGATCTAATTTAAATGTCAAAGAATTGATTCAAACGCTCTAGTTAGAAAATATTATTGTAATACTGTCACGTAGTAAAGGCTGCGGCCTAATCAGGCAAGTTTGCTGTTGTACAGAGCCGCAGCACACGTCTGAAGGGAGGAGTGTTGTCTGTTGGCGCGTAGGAGGGGGCGGTAGTAGGGGTGGGGAGGGGAGGGGAGAGCTGCCGGCGGCAGGCACGTGGTGGGGAGCAGGCCGCGCGGGGAGTCGAGCTCGAGGCCCGCGATACTCGGCCAGGTGTGCCGTGTGGTCGAAAGTGGGGACAGTGCACCGCCACCTGGGGGCACTGGCACTGCAGGACCGTGCCGTGCTGTGGGCCCAGACTTGTTACGTGGGGCGACGTTTAGGAACAGCCTGTTGCCACACGCTGCCGACGAACAATGCCTTACGTCGCACCAACAGCAACTCATCGAAGTGACGGATCAACGATCTGCAAAACGTAGCTGCAGTGTTGTGGTGTCCGGTAATCTCAGACGGTGTGAATCGCGTTGGCCCAGAAGCAGCGGCAGAGCATGGATTTATTTCAGTCGGAGACGACACGAACAGAATTTTTAAGAGCATGGAAACACTTCCATTTTGGGAAGAAAATTCGACCTTGGCTACATAGATTTTATTCCTCATTTTATCGTTTGTTATTATGCAGGAAAGGTTCCCGACCAGATACGCATGTTGAGTGGCAGAGTAAGCATTTTGTTGTTCCGTGTCTACGTTACTTGATACACTGTTTTGTACAATGACTTCACCGTCCTCACTCCCCCGACATACCTCCCAAATAAGACACTGTTGTAGCGGCAATGAACGTAAAAATTTCGTAACCATGACTACGTGTAGCAGAGAAGAGACGAGGTGAACCCCACACAGCACGCGACACAGCGTGTCCTACAGGGACTCACAGTCACGTTGTGTGCACCAGAGTCCGCAGTCCGTGGCTAGCGTCCCAGGTTCGATTCGCGGGCGGGTCGGTAATTTGCTTCTCTCTGGGTCTGGGTGTTCCTGCCGCTCTCATCACTTCAGCTCATCTCCACCGCCACGGTGTGTGTGTGTGTGTGTGTGTGTGTGTGTGTGTGTGTGTGTGTGTGTGTGTCCGACTCTTATGGTGCCCTTTCCTCAGGAATGGGTAGGCGGCAGAGGGACTCGTATGGGAGTGTCGTGAACTCAGTGACGACACAAACGCACTACGGGAGCGTGGAAGAGGAACGAGGATGATGACCGGCAACCGACAAACAACTTTTACTAAATCTACACTGTTCGTGCGCCTCCCCCCCCCCCCCCCTACCCTTCTGAGGTTCGAGTCCTCCCTCGGGCATGGATGTGTGTGTTGTCCTTACTGTTAGTTAGAGTAAGTAGTGCTGAAGCATAGGGACCGATGACCTTAGCAGTTTGGTCACATAGTCCTCACCACAAATTTCCCAAATTTTCTAAATCTACACCGGAACGAAAAATTCATTCAATTTGTGTTCTCAAACTATGTCAACATGTAAACTACTACACCGTTTATAAAGGCTAAAGCAAACGTTCTTCTACCTGAAAGCTTGATATGGCGTACACATTTTTTATGCCCCAATGTTTTCCGTAACAGCGTGAAACATCGCTTTCAAACGACATGAACCACACAAAATACACCGTCATGAATGAACCTGTATACCCTCATGTGCACAATTGTAATACTTACGCTACCCTTCTCCAACACGCGTGTCGTGTACCGGTCAAATCTGAACATCAAGCACCACAAAATTAATGTCGTGCTGGGGTACTTAGTAACATTAAGTAAGCACCCACATCTCCATACGTCAGAGAACTTTGTGTGGCCGCGCTCAGCTGCCTGCCGACAAACCGCTGTTTCGCAGCGCCAACGCGTCTCCTCAAAACGTTCAGCCTTGCAGCGAAATGAGCACGACGAGATATTGCAGTCAATCGCGAACAGAACGGGGAAGAGGGGATGGGGGGTTTGGGGGGGGGGGGGGAGGACAGGTCAGATGGTGCACCAGATGTACACTCTGCGACACACGGCCTGGCGGCTTGCAGATGCACATGCAGATGACGTGACTACAGCGGCGTCCTTCAAGAGGACGCAAAAACTACGCCCGACCTTCCACGCTCGCTGGACGTCTGAGCCCTCAGCGAGGCTTCAGGCTGCGCCCTTAGCCCTTACCGGCTGGGCACCCACCCACGCATTACGGCGCAGGACGCACAGTGTCAATCCCACCTATACTTCATAAATGTATCTAGTGTCCGTAAGAGTCTTAGAGCATGAGCTACAGTGCAGAGACCTTCAATTAATTTTCAGCCACAACCAGTAATTTATGGAACACCTCCGAGCGTCACCTCTGAAGTATCACTGCACTGTTGTTACGATCCACAACTATTTCTGAAGCATGCTAGCAAACTCGTGACTGTATGTTGCTGAATATGGCCTGTAAATACGCATATAACGTGGGAAGCTACTTTGGTACAGAAAGATCGACAAGAAGGATTTCCGATTACCTGAGCGGTCAGCGTGAAAATTCCCTCATCTCCACCACTGGCTGCGTTGAACACCAGTGGGGAAAGTTCGAGAGCCCTGAGCGACAGGCTTCAGAGGCAGAGTAGTGGGGGAGGGCGAAGACCACAGCAGCGTTAGAAAGCAAACACAGCTCCACTGCAAAACCAAGCGAGGCCAAAACCCCACAGCAGAATTATATTAGAATAAGGAGAGCTCTGTTTGCAGCATTCAACGAGTTTAGGGGTCAGATTCTGTCTAGCAACTTAGCAGAAAGTACCGGTAGCAACAAGGAGAGTGTGATAAACCTTTTGCATTTCCTTTATGTTTTCATCTTTAAAGGCAAAGAGAAAATATGAAGCGGTAGCCCATCATAGAGCCTACGCGTACCGTCAAGTACTTTTGATTTTCAGCTGTTAAAAAAAACAGAGGAGTTTCTCTTGTACGAGTAGGAGGAAGGAAGGATTCGCGCTCAGCTAGTGAACGAGTGAGAAGTATGCTATTCTTAGCGAGTAATTGTAGACCGCCATTTGGGGTCGCTATGAATAAGTAAGCAGTATGTAATTACTTTTGAATGCATTATGGGAACAGCAGTGATCAATGTCTTATAAATAATTACTATTAAAAACAGTCTTGATCGCGATTTATTTAACAAGGTGACCGGTTTCGACCACTACTGTGGTCATCTTCAGACCTACAAGTTGTATACAAAGCTCTTATTAGAGGGCTACATACATGAAAGAAAATACGTAAAGTTATACAGCTATAAAACGTAGAATTACCATTGAGTAAGAACCTCTTTCTGTTGGAGAATCACTACCGGAGAAACCAGTGCACGTCTTACTATATATAATGGAGGCTCCACCCACTTCTGATTGCATGACATCATTACTAACCAATGAGTTGTAAGTAGAATTAAAAATTAAAATTTCTTAGTTAAAAGAACATTGTCAAGAATTAGAAATAAATACACACTAAACTTAGCTTATTAAACAGCTATTGTCAATTAAGAAGCGTTAAAATATTTAAATATGTAGGAAAATGAACTTCAGTTTGGCAGTACATAGGTTGCCCTCTCAAGGTGAACCATTTGGAACCACTGGTTGCTATGGTGAGGTTGGACGCCGTTGCAAAGATGAAGCAGCAGGCTTTTTTCACTGAAGTTGTTGTGAAGTCGATAGTCGAACTAGTGGTTGCCATGGTGAGGACAAACGCCAGTGCAAAGATGTGGCAGCAAGCTTCTTTCCAACGAAGTTGTTGCGAAGTGGAATGGCAAAGACTATCGCGTCAGACGATGTATTATTGAGCAGCAACATGTCTTTAATTGAAACTACAATATTCTGTAGCTGACATGTATACTACATGCTGCACAATTACGATACGAAGTAGTTGTCCGTATATATGAAATATTATCTATGAAGTTGATATGTAGATTACATGCGCAATTTTTTTTTTAAGGCATTGCTATTCCTCAAGTTATATGCCAGTCATATAAGCAAATAAAAATGAAAGAATTTAAAATTCCCTGTATACCAGTTGTTAGGGCGTTACAAACATATCCATAGTAGAAACGTTCATAGGTTCATCTAGATGGGAAACAGTTTTAAGTTTATTGTGAAATGTATTCGCATTTCACGAATCCACACTGACGTCCACTGTTTGCGGAACATGAAAATTTGTGGCGGAGCAAAAATCGAACTCGATTCCCACACAAACTCCCTCGTGCGCAAACAGCTGACGTCAATCCGGATTCGCCAAATATTGTAATCATCAGAACAGTGGGACTGCGAGTGTGAAGGGCGTTGTAAGGTGATACAGAGACTGTAACCATTGAGCTGTATTTATTTCAGAATAACTACGTATCACCTTAGTTCGATTTAGAATCTTCTTAATACACTGGAATACTTAATTAGAATGATCGTGCGCTGACGGAAACTACTGCCGTACGATTTTTTTATGACTTGGCCCATTTCGATAAATGTTTTTCTCTACTCCAAAGTATGCTGTCTACTTCATTAACGGGAGTTTCAGCTCTGGTTTTGCTTTGCAAACACGCAGTAGCCTTTCTTACACAAAAGGACGTTTCTCAGGGATCCCGTAATTTTCTTTAATTTCTGTTCCGAGCTCAGCAGCAAACGGCGCTCGTGAATGACGTTAGCAGAAGAGTGTCGTACACATTTCTGCCTTCTCACATCACTTACACAATCTGAAAACGACGTCGTTATAGATAAAACACAGCAGATACCGATAATTATGAAATTCGTCTGTGCTTGTATCTCCCTGAACTGATGTCTGCATATGTCTAGCGAAAACAGGTATCACATTTTTTTGTGATCTAAGTTACGAAAACATTTTAGTTTTTATGAACTAAGTTAATACACTACAGAGAACCAGACGGCCTGGATGTCGTACAGACAAATATGCCCGTCGAAATGGAGCAGTCTTTGTCGGCAGCTTCGAGTGCATTTAGTCTGTACTGGGAATACAGCATGGCCCTGCTTTCAGCTGCAGAAACAATCTGCATGTGTCAGCGACAATTGTCGTGCAACCCTGAACGACCAAAGGTGTCCCACGTGTAGAGCGGCCACCACCAACACTCTTAAACCCACACTCCAGAAATTAAGTTGCTTCTACACTACTGGCCATTAAAATTACTACACCACGAAGATGACGTGCTACAGACGCTTAATTTAACCGACTGGAAGAAGATGCTGTGATATGCAAATGATTAGCTTTTCAGAGCATTCACACTGTTCTTCTTTGAATTTTGAATAATATTTTCTCCTCATACTCTTGTGGCAATTTCTGAGGTAGTTTGGTTTGGTTCGCATGCTAAGTCCCTGACGCTTCATAAACCTGTGGCACCAATCAACATAACATCTGTTAAGTTGCACTGTAGCGATAGCTTACGAGCGTGTATTTGAGTCATTTTTGCATTAAGTCCCATACCATTTTGACTGTGTTCTTGAATCCATTTCAATACGTCATTTTCTGGTTTTGGCTATTTTGCACTCAGTCCTCTTTTGCACATTCAGTCTTCCTCATTTATTTCAACTCTTTTTTACTAGCCCGCCCATTGCGAATGGCTTTTTCTGTTGCTGGAGGGCCCAAGTGCCGCTCAGCTGTTCTGTTTCCATGTTCTTCTCCATATGCTATTTATAGCTCTCACCGTATGAAAACCTTTTATTTTTTTCCATTACGAAACTAGCTATTACGAATAATGTTGTACTTTACCGATAGCACAAATCACTTTCAATTCAAGTTCATTGGCACCGTAGACTGCATTGACGCATCATAGGCCAGACAGTGTGTTCTGGGTTTGTGTTAGCAGGCTTTTGAAGCCTCGCAACTCGCCTCCTTCGCATCGGTGCACTGTTGCTGCCAGCTGAATCGAATGTTCCCAGGTAGAGATAGTTTTGTATGACCATTTTTAAGACTGGCGGGAATTTTACATGAAACACTGGATATTTTTATTTTTATTTCCGTATAAGACACATCCGCATTTTGGAAGCAGTTTTTTGAAGAAAAAAGTGCGTCTTGTAGTCCGTAAAGTACGGTACTCAGCAATCCACCTTACGGTGCATGGTGGAGGGTGCCCTGTACCACTAATAGCCATTCCCTTCCTGCTCCACTCACGAACAAGGCGAGGGAAATTGACTGTCTGTACCCCTCCGTATGAGCCCTAATTTCTCGTATCTTGTCTTCGTCGTACTTGAGTGCAATGTATGTTGGATCGTTCTGCAGTCAGCTGCAAATGCCGAATCTCTAAATTTTCTTAATAATGTTTCTCGAAAATAAAATTGACTTACCTCCAGTGATTCCCATATTGGTTCCCGAAGCATGTCCGCAACACTTGCGTGTTATGCGAACCTAGCAGTAACAAATATAGCAGCCCACCTCTGAAGTGCTTCTATGTTTTCCTTCAGTCCGACCTGGTATCGATCACAAACACTGGAGCAGTACTCGAGAATAGGTCATACCAGTGTTCTACAAGCGGTCTCCTTCACAGGTGAGCCACTCTTTCCTGAAATTCCGCCAGTAAACCCAAGTCGAGGATTCACCTTCCCTACCACAGTTCTCACATGCTCGTTCCACCTCATATCACTTTGCACCATTATGCCCAGATATTTAAACGACTTGACTCTGCCAAGCAGGACACTAGTAATGCTGTATCCCAACATTACGGGTTTTCTTCTTCCTACTCATCCGCATTAACTTACATTTAGGGCTAGCTGCCATTGATCACACCAACTGGAAATTTTGTCCAAGCCGTCTTCTACCTTCCTACAGTCACTCAATCTCGACAGCTTACCGGACACCACAGCATCATCAGTAAACGACCGCGGACTGCTGCCCACCCCGTCTGCTAAATCATTCATGTATCCAGGGAACGACAGCAGTCCTACCACACTCCCCTGGGGCACTCCTGAAGATACCCTCGTCTCTGACGAACACTCGCCGTCGAGGACGACGCAGTGAAGTGTGTTATGTGAGAAGTGCTCAAGCGCCTCTCATATCTGTGAACCCATTCTGTGTGTCTGTATACCTTCCTTAACCGTGCAATACACCACCGTGCCAAACGCATTCCGGAAATCTAGAAACATGGAATCTGCCCAGTGCAGGTCATCCGCAGTTCGCAACATATAGTGTGAGAAAAGGGCAAGCTGAGTTTCACACGAGCGATGCTACCCAAAACTGTGCTGATTCGTGAACATAAGCTTCTCAGTCGCACGAAAATTTGTCACCTGCACTTTTTCCCAATCGCTTCGCGCTGGACGAGAGATTCGCGATAAGTGAAAGCTAGGCAAGGATCCAGTGTTGTAGAGCGCTCTTTGTGAAACCGAATTGGGATTCCATTCGCACCTGCTGTCTTATTTGCTTTTAACTCTTTCAGTTCTTTCTCTACGCCAGGGATGTTTATTACTATGTCGTCCTTATGGGAGCATGTTCGATGATCAAGATGATCAAACGACGGTATGTTTGTACGATGCTCCTGATTGAACGATTTCTTGAACGTGAAATTTAAAACTTTGGCTCCCCTTTTGTTATGAACAGCCCTACCAGACCGCTCAACAAGTGACTGCATAGAAGCCCTAGATCTTTCGTTGACATAGTCATACTGTGTTTCTATACTGTGTCTCGGCCTTCAAGTATTCGCAGCGGCGGTTTTTCAACTGAGATACAAGCAAGAGCTGATAAGCGATACTAGACCATACTGTTTCTCAAATACTTTTTATGCGTGTAAGAGAAGAAAAAAACTCCTTTCAACTGAAACATGTGTAGCAGGAATGGTGGTATTCAGACAAAATAGTTTGAAAGCTTCTGAAATAATTTGGTCGGTTTCATTCTGAGTCATTCTTTTGATAACGTCTCGCCACGTTTCTTTATGCTGGGAAGAAAATACAGTCTCCAGTTGTACACACAAGACCGAGTGATTGAAGGACTCACTATAGTGAATCCACACCGTCTACACGCAAATGCTGAGCATATTTGGCGAATTGAGCACCATTCCTTAAATTAAGGAAGAGAAGTTTATCCTGATGCGAAAACCTTGTATCTCGCTGTGTTACGTTGTTGTCCAATACCTCGAAGTATACCTCTTTTTATTTTGAAATGAATGGATTGCCAATGTATTTGTCCATCATTTCATCTCTATTAACGGAAGCTTCAGGTTACGAATTAGTAGACCATTTCGTGCAATTAAAAAAATTGATAGACGTTCATCAATTCTTTATTTCTTAGGTTTTTCATATATCTAAGTATTATTGCAAAACTGTGTATTATTGTTTTTTTCCTGAAGAATGTTCGAAAGCAGTCAGTCTTCAGAAACATGCTTTGAAAAAGAGGTAGAAAAGAAACTCTTTTAGAGGAAGATGAGATGGTGAGTAAGGAAGAGTTTCGACTGATAATAGATGTGGATGTTAATGGTATCGAAGTAGTAGCAGTCATTGATACAAGTAGTGAGTTGTGCGCCATAGCAGAGAGGCTAAATGTGCAAAAGAGGACTGAGTGCAAAATAGCCAAAACTAGAAAATGACGTATTGAAATGGATTAAAGAACACAGTCAAAATGGTATGGGACTTAATGCAAAAATGATTCAAATACACGCTCGTAAGCTAGCGCTACAGTGCAACGTAACAGATGTTATGTTGGTTAGTACTACAGGTTTAGCATGCGAACCAAACCAAACTACCTCAGAAATTGCCGCAAGAGTATGAGGAGAAAATATTACCTTTGCACCGTTTTATTATTCAACATTCAAAGAAAAACGGTATGGAAGTAAACGACCTAGCGAATAAGGACAAAACTCCTCTGATATTCGATGTGCCGATTAACAGAACTGTTCACATGAAAGGTGCTGCCGGCCGAAGTGGCCGTGCGGTTAAAGGCGCTGGTCTGGAACCGGAAGCGCAAAACAATGCCAAAATATTGTTGTGATGTTCAAGTACATGACGAGGGTTGGGTGGACGAGACTGGCATGAAGTTATGGATTAGCACAGTGTGGGAGACAAGGAAAAATGCCTTTTTGAAGAAGAGTTCTCTTCTTGTGCTAGGTCAGTTTACTAGTCATTTGAAAGATTCTGTGGCGGGGTTCAGATGGTTAAAATGGCTCTAAGCACTATGGGACTTAACATCTGAGGTCATCAGTCCTCTAGAACGACAAATTCATTTAAACTGTATATGAGAGAGGAGTGGAACAAATGGATAATGGATGAAATCCAACATGAATTCACGCCCAAGGGAGCTTTAAAGCGACCTACAATGAAACAAGTGTGCCAGTGGATAAAACAGGCATGGTCTAGAGTGAGAGAAGACATTATTGTTAAATCTCCCAAGAAGTGCGACATAAGAAACAGTCTCTGGCAGTGAAGACCGTCTAATATATGAAGAGGACAACGATGACGATGAAGAGGAAGAAGAAGAAGACGAAGAAGAAAGATCAGATGACGATTTTCCGGTATTTTAAATGTCGGTTCGGTTTTATAAACTAAGAATCTTTCTCAGCACTGCTTTGCAATACAATAACAAAAATGGTAAAAAATTATACATTTAAGAAACTGATTAAAAATTAAGGTACATCTTATAGTCCGTTATATACGGAATCTATGTAGAAGTAGGTGCATGTGAAAGATTCCAGAAGGCTCATCGAGATAACTTGTTTCACAACTAACAACGTTCAGATGCCCACTCTGTAGCAGTTCGTTTGTAAATAAAAGTGTACGTCATTGTTGTTGTTATTATTAGCTCCAGCAATAGCAGCAGTAGTTGCTGTCACCTTAACAAGGGAAACCCCAGTTTGCAAACACCCCCCCCTCCCCCACCACCCCGCGGCCGACAGATTCAGTGGTAAGAAGCCCCAGTGGATGGATGGCCCGTCGAAAACTGAACACAGATCAAGTATGAAAACAGGAACAACTTGTACTGAAATTAAAAAAAAAAAAAGAAGAAGAAGCAAAAAAAAGCAAAATGGAAACAGTGAACGGTCAAAGAACAAGAACTACGATACAGAGCAGACAAAACGAAAAATGGCGTTCTGGTTAAGTGGTTACGGTGTTCAAATCTCTCTCGTGCTTTCTTTTTTTCAACGCTTCGCTTTATTCAAATTTGTGTCTGTGTCGTTGTGTAAAGTCCGTTTGAAACAGCGAGTTGTAAGATAGGGACCCATAATGACAGCTGACTCTGCACAACTACTCTATTAGCAGCCGAAAGGAAGCGGCTTTCTAATGGGAACCGCAGACCTTTGATGACAAGGCGACAAGTCAGCCGAATCCTCCACCGGAAAACATGTCCGCTGTGTCACACATGGCGTTAGTGACAGTATGTGCGTCCTATGAGAGGCGTCTCTTACCGACGCACCTAATTTGTACGCCCGGTAACTGAATGAGATACGCCTGCTTGCCCTATGTAGGTGTTCGTAAGAATGTGAACGTGATCACTCCCAAGGAAATGACGAACGCAACAGTTTCATAATCACACAATTTCTCTGTGCTCAGTCGAAACCATTTTTTTACTTTTTTGAAGTTGCGTTTCTCTTTGGAAGCTTTGACTTTTGAATTCCTTTGTTGTAACATAGTTCACTCCCGTTTATTTGTTGTTTTCATTTCTGCGAGACTATAACCCTCCTACCTCTCCAGCTAATATTTCCGCAAAATACGGCCAATCCTGTTGGAAATGCTTCCTGCCTAAGGCAAAAAGTCCGTAGACTTGGGTGCCACTTCGTTGCTATCGTCACTCACCCGTTGCACAGAAGGCTGATACCGCAACGCAGGTTTGATCTGCCTCTCACTATAACCATTCTGACGAAAGGTGACTTCGAGATGTGATAGCTCAGCTGCCAGACTTTCAGGGTCTTGAGGTATCGAGGGCCCTGTGAACCAAGGTTATTAAGGAAGCTGTTGGGATCAAACTATCAAGTGACATTATAAACAGAGATGGTGGATTTTGTTTAAATGCTGCTTGGAATCCGGCTCTGTCTCTCATCAAAAAACAGAGTGACAGAATTAGTGCTACCTCACCTGTTGATTAATAGTCACTATCGATATTTCTGATGTCGGTTGTCCTAGGTTATGTGTTGACTCTGCGGTTACTTGTTCTGTGCGTTCAAATGGCTCTGAGCATTATGGAACTTAACATCTGAGGTCATCAGTCCCCTAGAAGTTAGAACTACTTAAACCTAACTAACCTAAGGACATCACACACATCCATGTCCGGATTTGAACCTGCGACCGTAACGGTCATGCGGTTCCCGACTATAGCGCCTAGAACCGCTCGGCCACACCGGCCGGCTTGTTCTGTGTGTGTAATCTTCCTTGTTTCTCCCCTGTGAACCGAGGTATTAAATTCCCCTACTCATTGCTTCCTCCTTGCAGTTGTGCCTTGAGAATGGCAGGGTGTGCTCCCGTCGAAATATCGGCGGTCGTCGACGACGTCACCCAGCAGCAAACCCGTAAGTTATTTGCATGTCCCAGGCATGTTAGATAGGGTTCATTTCTGGAGAACATTCTAGCCGCTCTAGTCGAGTGATGACGTGATCCTGAAGGAAGTCATTCACAAGATGTGTACGATGGGGGCGCGAATGTCGTTAAGGAAGACGAATGCCTCGCCAATATGCTGCCAATATGTTTGCACTATCGGTTGGAGGATGACATTCACGTATCGTACAGACGTCACGACGCCTTCCATGACCACCAGCGGCGTACGTCGGCCCCAAATAATGCCACCCCAAAACACCTGGTCCCCTCCACCTTGCTGCACTCTCTGGACAGTGTGTCAAAGGCGTTCAGCTTTACAGGGTTGCCTCCGAACACGTCTCCGACAGTTGTCTGGTTGAAGGCATAGGCGACACTCGTCGGTGAAGAAAACGTGATGACAATCCCGAGCGGTCCATTCGGCGTCTTGTCGGGCCCATCTGTACCGCGCTACATGTTGTCTTGGTTGCAAAGATGTAGCTCGACATGGATGTCGAGAGTGAAGTAGCGCATCATGCAGCCTATTGTACACAGCTTCAATCGTAACACGACGTCCTGTGCTGCACGAAAAACATTATTCAACATGGTGGCACGGCTGTCAGAGTTCCTCCGAGCTATAATCTGTGGGTAGCGGTCATCCACTGTGGTAGTAGCTCTTGTGTGACCTGAGCGAGGCATGTCATCGACAGTTTCTGTCTCTCTGTATCTCCTAACAACATCGCTTTGGTTCACTCCGAGACGCCTCGACACTTCCCTTGTTGAGAGTCCTTCCTGCCACAAAGTAACAATGCGGACGCGTTGACCCCGCGGTGTTGACTGTCTAGGCGCGGCTGAACTCAGACAACGCGAGCCTTCCTGGTGGAATGACTGTAACTGATCCGCTGTCGGACCCCCTCCGTCTAATACGCGCTGCTCATGCACGGTTGTTTACATCTTTGGGCGAGTTTAGTGATATCTCTGAACTGTCAAAGGAACTGTGTCTGTGATACAATATCCACAGTCAACATCTCACTTCAGGAGTTCTGGGAACCGGAGTAAAGCAATACTTTTTTATGTGAGTGTTAAAGACTTTCCTATTATACTGAACGAAACGAAACTATTTTAGGAGCGCTCTGGCAGAGAAAACACTTAACGTTATACTCTGTGGAAAAAAATTTGTGCACCCATTTAGAGGTTTCCAGTTCACTCACGATTTATTGTAGCCACTGCGCATATGGAGTACATAAAATTGTTACGTTTACAGATCAATAGCACCAGCGGATCTGAGGTAGCACGTATCGACGCCTGCTGAAACACACATATTAGTATATGGTGTAGCTTCCACAGGTGGTAATGCAGGCACTGACTCTGGTATCCAGTCGATCGTACATATGTAGAATACTGTCCTGCGATACATTATGCCATCCCTGCTCGACCGGTTCTGTAAGAGTTGTTGGTTGTCGAGTCGCACAAGTCACTTCTCGTCCCACCGTATCACACATTTGCTCGGTTGCAGACAAGTCCAGGGACATTGCTCGCCAGGGAGTTTGCTGCACATCTTGCAGAGCACGTTGAGTTCCACAGGCAGCGTGTGGAGGAGGATTGTCCTGTTGGAACAACACATTACCTTCCTGTTACAAGAGCGGCATTGAACAGGTCTAACAATATCCTGCACATGTCAGCTGCATGTTAAAGTCCCGTCCAGAAGCAGCAAAAATGAAAGGGAGCTGTAGTGGGTGGGACCAGTGTGTCTTGTCTACGAGACAGTGCTTGCCAGGTCTGCGACGTACGAGCAAACTACCATCACTTGCGTGCAGGCAGAATCTGCTTTCGTCGCTCAAGACCTCGGCACGCCAATCCATCTTCCAAGTCATCCTCTGATGACACCAGTCGAGTGGTGCACGGCGACGCTGTGGCGTGAGGGGGACACAGGCTACAGCTTCGCCTGCCCACAGCATCACTCCTAATAACAGGTTCGCAAAAGTTCGCGTGGACGGGTCTGGGCTCAGAGTCCCTCTTACCTGTGCGGTGCTGGCTGTACAACCTACCATTGCTGCCCTGACAATAGAAAGACCTGGGCCGGTGTCTCTGCTACTTGGACGTCCAGAGTCTATGATGTTCAGAGAGTTCGTATGACCACTGATAGCAGCGTCATTGCACAACCGACGCAGCAGGGCCCTCTGGTGTGGCAGTTGTCGGAAAGGACCATCCCGCCACAGTTTTACCCCCTTCAGTCTCGCTCAGTGGGCTTCAGGAAGAGCGCGTGCATCTCCGTGACATGGTTGCCTGCTTGCTTCAGACCTGAGCCTTCATGCCATATATCGTCATCGTATCAAAATCGACGTTTTCTTTCCAGATGTAAAACTTTTTGTTTTGACAATGTTTCTATTGGGTCTTTAGCATATATTTTACTCAGAGGAACTTGCTGCCAACTGCATTGTGCGCATCATATGCCACTCTTGTTATGTGCAGGACTGTGTTGTTCATTGTCAGGACACTACAGATTAGGACAGTGAGAGTTAGTGACGGGTAGTGAGGGTCACCGGCTCTTGGCTGCTGAGGTAAGGATGTAACTCAGGGCTGAGGGCACGGGTTCATGAGCAGGGCATGGGAAGTCTAGATTATCCTGTTCCCAACACGCAACAACAACGTGCAACACACCAAAATGAGACAACAATCTTCACCTGCAACAAAGCGTGATCGACGCGCCTGCCGCCGCTCGTCGACTGCACGCCACTAAATAATGCAAGTCGCTAGCGACGCTACGGCGGTGTAGACGCCCACACTATTGTAACGTGCCGACCACCAGGCAGCAATTGGAGGCAGGAGCAGCCGGAGAGGATAAAGATCCCCTCTCGGCACTGCACACCCAGATAAATCAAGCAACAGACAGATGATCTGCAAATGGCTTCTCCGCAATCTAACATTGCTAAGCAAATGCTAGTGGAGGAACAGTCGAAGCAGGTGACTCCACCACTGACTAGTGCAGAATCACCTGTGGCTGTGGTGCAGAGCTTTCCAGCAGTAGCGTTTATTCCGGCGTTCGATGGAAAGTCGCAAGAGAATATTGGAACGCTTGTCCAGAATGTCCAGGACATCGGAAAGCTTTGCGGTTGGCCAGACGAATTTCTCTTAAACGTGATGAAAATGAAGCTCACCGGCGAAGCGCGGAACTACGTGCAGTCGGTCGAGAGCTCGATAAATGCCCCTACCGTCCAGTCCCTTGCAACAGGGTTGACTGAAAGGTATACAGACAAACGTGGTACTAGTTACTATCGCGACTTGCTTTCCACCCTTAAGCAAAAACGGGTGACGATTTAGAAGCATTCGCGGACAGGATTAGAAGCGTCGCGTGCCACACATACGCACTAAGTGCCAGTTCTGCTCGTAACGAGGTTCTGTTGGAAGAATCAGAATGTCGTGCGATAGACGTGTTTATTCGTGGCATAAACCCTCAAGTAGGGGGCGAAATCGAGGTAGCTTCCCCCCGCACCTTACACGAAGCCGTGCGATTAGCACTCTTCAGAGAGGAGGCGAGCCGATTTGTGACCGTCTCCGCGCGGCAAAGCGAGCCCCGACGTGTCTTTTCGAACCACACTAAGTGTGGGCGCTGTAGTAGACAAGCACATGTGGCAGAGCAATGTCGCGTGCCATATTGTCATCAGTGCAGGAACATGGGTCACCAAAGCGTGCATTGTCCTGCAAATTCCAGGTGAAACGCAAACCAACCACAGAATGCGGGAAACGGCCGCGGGGCAGCAAGTGCCACGCCTCCCGGCCCCCGTTAAAAGCAGTCGCCCCACCAGCTTGTGAGGGAATCACGCAGGTGGCGAGCGTGGTTGTCGACGGTGTCGGAGGCCGCAAACCAACACGCGTGCTAATTCACACAGGCGCACAGATCAGCTTGGCATTTTTATCGAAGAGAGATAAAAGAACATTGCAACCGCCGCGGTACCATATCAGTGGTATTGGTCCCGGCATAGGTAAACCTGATGGCAGCTGTTGCGCTGAGTTCATGTTGGACTCAATAGAATATGCTTTTACGATGGAGGTTGTACGGAACAGGCGCACGGATTACGACATCATCCTGGGAAGTGACTTTCTGCGTCATTTCCAGGGGTTTATTGACTATAGGTTAAATACCGTCCAATTAGGCGACAACGTGCACCGTTTTGGACGTGACTGCACGTTGCGGGCGAGCGGAGCTGGGAAAAAAGGATCCGTTTCCCAAGTTTCGGAGTCTTCCGTAACGATACTAAAAGCCGATAATCCCGCGGAGATACCAGAAGGCACAGGAAAGATCCTTTGGGTGCCTGTCGGGATACGTGAGTCTGAAGAGGTTGATTTATTGGTAGATCCACTCTGCCAGAATGAAACTCTTCATCAGATGCAGGTCCACGTAAAACGTAGCCTGTGCAAAGCGCAGCAAGTACAGAAAGAAAACTGTGTACCCGTGTGTTTAGACAATTTTAGTCACAAGCAAGCTTTAATACCGCGTGGTACAGTATTAGCCAGCTTACAGGTTATCACAGAAGATGAGTTGCCAATGAAAAGCCGTTCTCTGAAAAAGAAAAAGAAAAAGAAAAAAACTGCTGCCGCCTCTCAACACCTTTGGACAATCACGTCACATCTGACAGATAAGTTTAAAGCTAAGCTTAGTCACCTACCATTGCATGAACAAAAGCTAATAAATGAAGCATTGAATGAGTATTCATGGTTGTTTGAAGACAGGAAATATTTACCAGCAACAGATCTAATCCAACATGAGATTCCAACCGGAAATGCTAGGCCAATAGCTCAAAAAGGACACCGAATTCCCTACCATCTTCAGTCAGCGGTAGAGGAAACTATACAACGGCAACTAGAAGCAGGAATAATACAACCCTCTTCTAGTGCGTGGTCTAGCCCAATTGCAGTCGTTCCAAAGATATCTATAGACGGAGAAAAATCCTATCGCCTCTGTGTAGACATGCGAGCAGTAAACAAGGTTACTACCCCAGATCAATATCCATTACCCCGGATCTAAGACACACTCGATCGTCTGCACAGTTGACGGTACTTTACAACATTAGACATGCGCAGTGCGTATCATCAAATTCCAATTGCTCCTCAAGATCGAGCTAAGACAGCTTTTTTAGTTCCTGGTGGCTTATATGAATTCTTAAGAATGCCTTTCGGGCTTCGCAACTCGCCAGCAACCTTTCAGCGATTTGCAGATCTGCTGTTACGTGGGTTGAAACCTACTATGTGCCTTGTGTATCTTGATGATATAATTATATTTTCAAAATCCATTGCTGAACATGCTGAACATCTACGCAGTGTACTGTTGCGATTGCAAAATGCTAATTTAAGCTTAAAATTATAAAAATGTTCTTTTGCTCAATCACAAGTGCAGTATTTAGGTCATGTCATCAGTTCCAGCGGAGTCAAGCCAGATCCACGATTAACTGAAGCAGTAGACACTTTTCCTATTCCAGCAAATTTAAAGGAATTACAATCCTTCCTTGGCCTTGCAAATTATTACCGCCGTTTTGTTAAAGATTATGCTACTATTACCAAACCTCTTACTAAATTGTTGAAAAAGGATACTCCTTTTGTTTGGACGGATGAATGTTCGACCGCCTTTCAAACAGTGAAAACTATTTTAACTAGTTCACCTCTACTTGTTTACCCAGACTTCGCTGAACCTTTTATTTTATCTTGTGACGCATCTGATTTTGCTGTAGGATGTGTCCTAAGCCAAGTGCAAGATGGTGAGGAAAAACCCGTTGGGTATGCCTCTCGTCAACTGAATAAAGCAGAAACTAATTACAGTACTACAGAAAAGGAATTGCTTGCCCTTCTTTTTGGAATTAATTATTTTAGATGCTACCTCTATGGTCGCAAATTTACAGTTCTTACCGATCACTCTGCTCTGCAGTGGTTATTGAATCTTAAAGACCCTAGCAGCAAACTTATGCGCTGGGCCATGAAACTGTCAGAATATGATTTTGAAGTTCGGCACAAGCCTGGTCGGTTGCATCAAAATGCTGATGCGTTAAGTAGAAAAGTGCGTGTCATTGAATCAGATGAGGTATCAATTGAAGAGTTAAAAGAAGCACAGCAGGTGGACGTTCAATGTCAAACATACGCCACCTTCCCAGAATTTGAAGTAATAGACGACCTTTTGTATCGAAGAACTCCACATGGGAATCGTTTGGTAATACCGGAATGCTTGCAGCAACGTATAATACGGCAATGCCATGATACCATCCAAGCATGTCACAGCGGAAAAGGCGCTACGAACGCTCGAATTGCGACACGTTATTGGTGGCAATACCGACAACGTGATGTGGACAGGTATGTAAGATCTTGCCTGCCGTGTGCACAACGAGCACAAAATAGGCATCCGCGAGTGCCGCTGCGAACACTTCCTCAGGCATCTTCACCCTTCGAAATTCTTGCTTTAGATTTCCAAGGTCCTTTTCCACAGTCGCAACAAGGTAACAAATACATTTTGTCTATTATTGATCACTTTTCACGTTATCTAATTTTGGTTCCCCTCCCCGACATGACAGCTGAAACTGTGGCGAGAGAGTTTGTAAATCGTGTGATACTACCTTTTGGAAGTCCTGATGCCATTTTAACGGATCAAGGAACCAATTTCATGTCTGCTTTATTTGTACAAGTTTGTAAATTATTAAGAATCAAAAAATGGCGTACAACTCCCTTCCATCCTAAAGCCAACGGTCGCGTTGAACGCGTACACCGTACAATTTGTAAAATGTTATCCTATTATGTTGCAAAAACGCACGCTGATTGGGACGGATATGTACCGTATATTTCTTCGGCATACAACACCCGAATACATGAATCCACAGGGTATACCCCTTACGAAGCTGTGTTTGGACGGCCGATGAATTCGCCGTTCGAAATAGACAAACTACCTCAAGGTGTAGAAATAAAGGAAGTAAAAGGTTTAGCCCGCCGGCTAAAAGCGATCTGGTATAAGGTAAAGAGGAATAATATCAAAGCTACTAATAAACTGTTGCACAGGCAGAACAAAAATGCTGTTTTACCGACTTATCAGACAGGTGATTTAGTGTTACTACGAAACCCGGCAATCAAAAAGGGACGAACTAAAAAGTTCTCTCCCCGCTTTGAAGGCCCGTATCGGATTGTACGGTTGACCTCACCAGTCAATGCAGAACTGCAATTACCCGATCGTACGGTGATAGTGCACTTTGACCGCCTGCAACCTTACCACGGTAGGGCTGTGTCACCACAACAGGTCGCAGCCCCCGATCCGCCTGTGTCACCTCCACCTCAAGTAGAACAAAAACGAAATAAAAAACGGAGGAGATTACCTCCACAGGGTTGTAGATACCCTCTGTGGAATCGACACCCTTATGGGTTGAGGTCGCGTGATTAATCACGCCTAGTTAGAGTTTTATGTTATGCTTTATTGCAGCTTAGTTTAAGTCATTTTCTCCAGGGACTTGGAAGCAAGACGTGCCTGGCCACCACGGAGTTCCCGGCCATTCTCAATTGTCAATTTCCAGTCCTGTCATGTATTTTTGCTTATTTCTATATGTATGATTATGTTTTATGTTTTGCAAGCAATGCCACGCATTAGACGTCACGTAAGTGGCTTGATTCAAATGCAACCACCACACTTGGTGTTGGCAGTACCGCGGCTGCTAACTCCGAATAATATTTTTCAATGTCCTCTATTGCCATCTATTTGGCAAACCAGTACATGTGGAGTATTTTTACTCCGAGCTTTTCTTAATACTTGTTACGTTGACGTCTAGTGTATTGTACTATATGTCGTAGTTCTGTATTTGCTGCAGCTAACCGTAAGTAATCGGAACAGATAAAGCCAGGACTTGAAATGCATACGCCTCGTACGCTTTGTTTACGGGACCAGCTGTTGGCGGGGCAACACATCAGCTGTCGCCTCCCCTCCTCTCTTCAGCGCTGTCCCATCTCCTCGCCGAGAACTGGCCAGCGGCCATCACTGTTTCTCAGCCAGTAACAGAGCTCCGCGCGATGACTTATCTTATCACCATCTGCGCTGCCGCCTCCAGCGTCTCAACACGCGGCGCGTCCGAGTAGTTACAAAAACAAACCGCAAATTACTGCCCTATCCCCCGTGTATCACAGACCACAATGCACTTACCATCATTTTATATAACTAGCAGCCTTTTTAAAAAACTCTTGTTCTAGAGAATCAGCAATTTCTGATTCATAGTTATTTCTGGTACACGCTAAGCGCGTGATATTTGTCGCTGCAGCAGCGGCCGGCCTCCCGCGGCTACACGCCGCCTCACACGACCGCTGACCTGCCGCTGCCTACTCCGCACCTACGCGTGCGCTGCGCGCTCGCCAACAGCTCCGAGCTGGTTTCTTTCATGCAGCCGGAAGACACGGCAAACAAAATTCATTCAAACATCCCAGTAAATCTTAACATAAATATTAAATAGATGTGATTCATTGTTTAAATTCTTTTCCTTGTTTTGTTTCACATTAGCTGGGTAAATCACACGAAGTTCTTAACGATTTACATTATTCTGCATACCTTAGTCTGCCAATCCTATAAGTGAAGTTTCACTACTGCTTTGATTCATTGTATAAGCTACAAACTACAGCCCTAACCCTCTTACACATCGAACTATGAGGACATTTAACGTTATCTGCCCTGGACAAGGCCAGATATGGGCAAACCAATGCAATGCCACGGGTTTTTCACGCTACTGACGAGGCACAAACGACCAATCGTCCGGGCTGCCGTATATCGGTGGGCGATTGTTCCTCGGTTGCTACGCAGTTATTTTTGCCCTCCCCATTTATTTTACTCTACCGCCGTGGTCATTGTTCTATCCTGTTTTCCTTCTTCTGTCGATGAGGAGGCCCCTACAACATGTTAGGTACCCTCTTCCGACAGTACCGGTCTTTTAATCTTACCACCCATTTACACCGAGATATTGCTCTCCCTTGTTGCAGTCTTGCCCCAAAATATCGGCCGATGATCCATTGTGAGATACGTACATTGCGTCTGATTAGCCGGTGATGTAAGCGCTTCGGGAATTGTGCCTAGTTGTCCTTTCAGTTGAATTTGTTATCGTCAGTTTTAAAACTAACACACACCCAGCCCAGCAGCCAGCCCCAGGTGGCCAGTGTTAACATGTTAACGTTGAGCGTTCCGACTACTTACAGCGTTATTATTATACATCATTGTGTTTTTATTTTCCTGTCAATATATGTCATTCTGTTTAATTATGTCATTATGCTAGCGCTAGTGATTTATAGTTCATGATTTTCATTTTATGTAGTGTTATGTACTGCGCGCACAAAAAGTGACGCTATTTATGCATGTATGCTATTCTAGCTTCAGAGCTATTTTTATTGCTTGAACAGTCGACATTTTCCTAGTACAGCAACTCGCTAATAACGCCACTGATACTTTTATTCCATGTATCGCAGGAAACCCATGTGCCTACAACAATTCTTTATTAAGTCAGACGGACGCCCTTAGACCCTCTGAACCATGGTATCGCAGACAGCTCCAATGCACTGCCTACCCCTCAATTATTAGACAGGTTGCCTTAGCACTGTCCGCAGGTTGCTCCATTGCCCTGCAAATTATATAATCATCAGTCCAAGTCTGCAGATTGCAGTAATACACTGCTGAACTTAATAGTCGAGTCACTTGCAGGTAGCTCATTCGCACCGCGAACTTGTACTTACACGTCACCGAATCCTAGGCTCCTCGGTTGACCACAAAACAATTCATACATCAATTACCGTGTGACAATTTGCACTCACACTACGCCTTTGGCACTCAACCACAAATGAACTGAGCCCCAGACGCTCTTTTATTACGTTTTATACAACGCCATTTTCTTCTACATGGCAATTCCATTGCAAAATCATCGGATTCTGCCAAAGATTCAGATACCGTTCCAGAAATGGCAGCCTTTTCCGTTGCTGAACGGATTAGTTGCTTTTCACCATCTGACAGTGCAAGCTGCACTTTCAAGAACAGTGTTGTTATATACACACACTGTCGGATTCTACTGACGTAGTCCCTTATGCACTTCGCCAACCGACTAAAAAAACAACTTCCCCTGACGGATTTCATATCCGATTCGGATGTTTAAGTTCGGGAAGTATTCCCTTTATTTTATTTCTTGTCAATTATTATTACTTCAATGTCATGTTTTATTGTTATCAATTTATAGTTATGATTAATGTTAGTACACTTTAGAGTTATACGTTATTTTTGTGTCATATTCGGTATTCCCTTTTAACTTTCATTGTTTCTCGACTGGAAGTCTCTCTGATAGCACCTATTGGCCTTCAATTCGTATCAGCCATCAGCTACCATTAGTCACACATTTACACAACACTTCATATGCCCAATAACAACTTACAACACACTCACACTGTTCATATCCACACTACCTTGGTGTAACTTGTTGATGTTACCAGACCTCTATTGTCATATACTAAGTACATGAACAAAGCTTTTATCGTTTATGCCCTCCGCTCCTCGGAAGGGGAAAGGGAAGTACGTACGTATGTACGTTATGTTCAGCAGCAGTTCCTTTTAATCAACGACGTAATCAATTTACCTGTTGAACACTTAAGTTGTTCTGTTAAAATGGAATCAAACGTTTTTGTGACATCAGCTATTCGTTTATTATTGCTTTGCAATAAACTGTTACTTTTAAGTTGCACCTACAGTGTCTTGGTCTCGGACGCAGAGCCACTAGCGCTCTCCGACGCTGTTACCTGAGCTCAGCACTCTGCCGGCTCAGCGCTGATAAAGCTGCGCTGCGCCGCCTCCACTGCTTCACGCCCAGCCTCTGTATTCACGAGCAACAGACTCGCTCTCGCTAACATTCATTTCCGACTTCAGTACAGTTAATCTCTCTATTGAACACTTTTGTAAGTAAAGATCCTATGATTATTGAGTTAGCTTGAGTTGTCTTACCCTCATTCGGGTTTTCTACAGCTGAAAAACCACTCAATATTATTTCTGAAATTTATGAAGTATTTCACCTGTCTCGCCGTGTCCAGCCTTAGCAGGGTGGGTGCCCCTGCGTACTGGCCAATGCGTGGGAGGTGCCTAGGCTGTGCAGGTTTGCACTGCGATCACAGGATTCCTTCTCATTTTATTCATTAAAAAAAAAAATAAAAAAAAAATAAAAACTTTCTTCGTACAAAATCTCAAATTAATTAACGACACATAGCATGTTGGAAAATTTTTTCCAGCGAGTTACGCTTAGTCTGCTCTGCGTAGTACTGCCTCCGCGTTCAGCGTCTTTTTGCTGGCGCGTGATTGATCAGCGGATACTCAGTGTTGAATTACACCATTGTGTTGCCGCCTTGCTACCCCCACGGCTGCCAGACTGTTGGTTGCTTGCCGCGATTCCACTTCGTGGCCTTCTTCATCAGTAAGCGTGACTGAACTGTTCCATCGTCGCTACTTGCCAGGTAACTATTGCTACAACGTTGTACCCCCTCTGTCGTCTCTGAATTACTCATCAAGTAAGCCAGGAAATTTTTACTTCTAGGGTCACTAATACTTTCTCTCGCAATCGACCGTTATCAACATTGGAAGCTGAAAGCAACCTCCGTTCAAATGGCTGTCAATTTATCATCCGCAATGGGAAGCATGTTAATCTCAATGGTTGTCGTCGTCGCCGTTAAGGCGCCTCCATTTCACGTCTACCCTTCCACATCTGGCGTGCTTTTTGGCCGTCGTCATAATCTGATGCATACTCCACATTATGCTATTGTGTCAGCTAATGTTAACTTAACATTATTAGAAGAGGAAGACCGTGCTTTATATGATACAGCTCAGCAATTGTCAAAATATGAAACCTTCTTGACGCAGACGAAGGAACATGAGTTTTTCCGATCTTTGTGGGAAGTGACTAGAATTATTTGAACCCTTCGAAGTCAATTGAACAGTATTAGGGATGCAGTACCACGGCCTCGTTTCAAACGAGCCTGGTTGCCCGTTGGAGGTACATTATTAAAATCTGTCTTCGGGACTCCTGACGAAACAGACGCAAAACGCTGGGATTTGGACACACAGCAAGCGCTTTCGGAAACACAAGTTAATCACGAAGTGTTGGTACATCAACAGGTGCGCCTGACACATCTTGAGAATAACCTGTTAGCCACAACTAGACAAATACAAGTTGTAGCCGACAGATTAACACGACACTATGGTGCACTTGAACAATCCTTTAACCAAGAGTGGACTCATCTTCGCTCGGGATTACGTAATCTAACTGTCACATTGGACATTGTGAAGACCACGCAGATTCTTTTATTTAATATACACACAGCACAGTTACACGTGCACATGTTACACTCGGCCATTCAACTCGGACTGCAAGGAAAGCTCAGTCCACATCTGTTACCCTCAGAGCCCTTCTTGCACATCCTACACAATGTGTCGTCGCAAATTCTGGCCCCTAAACAAATGCTTTATGCCGTGCGGGAAAGCAACCTCCCCTTTTACTATGCTGCGTTGGAGGTCCGACTTACCCATAATTCGGACGGTATTCGGATGCGAATGAGGTTGCCAACCACGTGCGCAAATTGTGAATACGAGTGCTGTCAAATATACACTTTTCCAGTCTCTTGGGCCACCCTCACCACCATGTTGTTTGGCAGACGCAAGAATTTTTAACAGTTAGTCGGGATCGACAAACCCACGCCACTCTCTCTCGCGCTGAACTATCCAGTTGCTTCCATACAACACATTACTCATGCTCCACACTAACACTACTGAGTGCGAGATGTCACTGTTTGTAGCTGAAACTACTACACCTCCATGTCCTCGTGTGCTAGTCTCACTTCGTCAACCAATAATTCAGCCCGTTGGCAACAGTTTTCTGTTCGCTGTTCCACAGACTATCGCCGCCACCCTGGTGTGCCACCGTTCAATGTCAGAGACTGAATCGTACCGGGTAACACTGAATAATAGTGGCCTAGTGTATAATAGTTCAAGATGTGACGTATACGCTGCTTCTATGAGGATATCAGCTCAATTGCACTCCACCTTTCATGTCACCATTCCCACATTTACCTTATACCTTCCTGAACTCTCTTTCAAAATCCATCACCATGAGAAGCTGAAGAATTTACCGAATACCAATGATTCAGATCTACTCCAATCGATCAATCATCTCCTTACCCAGGAACACAACCAAGTTGCTCTTGACCGAGTGGCCTCACATATTGCTGATTGGCCCCAAACCAAGCGATTAACCACCGTTGTATTACCCAGCGCTGGTTCGGTAATCATCACTGTAATGATTCTGATTATAGTATCCTGGATACTCTGTAAAAGAGGGTTTTGCAAATGTTTCACTTCCTTCCGAGAAGTAATACCACCCCCACAACCTGAAGGTGAATATCACACCTGAAACTACCTGCCAACCTTGGTGCATGCGATCAGGCATGACCCCCCTTTAGAATTAAGTTGTAGTCTAGATGTCAGGTCAATGAACTAATTTTGTAATGGATTTGTATTTCTATTTAAAGTCTATGGAGTCACAATTTAACTGTCGAGTCTTAAACCTCATGTAAGTCATTTTGTTTTCTCTGTAAATTTTTGTCATTTTGTAATGTTCTCATTCACCCACTTGGGCAATTACCATTGTAATCCTAGATTTAAGAACTCAAAGTAATATTACGGGGAAAAACCCCCTTGTGACTGTTAGGCCTGGGAGCATTCTCTCACCCCCACGAGGGTGGAGTGTTTCAGTGTGCTGTGCTCCGGTGCCCCTCACCATCGCCTGGGTACCCACCATCACTGATACCGCCGACACACACTCACAGCATGGCGCCGCCCCACTGCCGTCGCACCAACATCACAAGTTTGTTATTCAAGAGCCTTCCTTCAGGCCACTTTGTAACTTTTGCACATATTGATATTTATACTATGCTATGGATGTTAATTTCTGGGACCCTTCATAATGATCATATATTTTTTTAAATGGAATAATCAATTAGAATAAACTCATTCATTTTCATCCAGAGAGCCTTCTTCGGAAGGGGAAAGGATGTGCAGGAAGGAGACACCCCCCCCCCCCAAGAGAGGTCATTGCCGACAAAATTTTATTAAATAAAATTTTCCATGCATAATGTTCGGCCATAGTCGGCTTGGGCATACCGTGGTGGAAGGTGCTGGCCGGAAGACTATGGTCGGCACATTCCTGCCACGTGCTCCTCGGTCAGACTCAAGTCCCACGGGTTGGTTGCGCTGACGGGGGTACGCTACTAGCAAGCGTTGGCGGAATCGATCCTCCAATCAGAGACTAATCGTGTGATCACGTGGGGACGCGGCCGGGAGCAGCGAGGGCGTCTTGGAAACAGCTCCGCGCTCTCTTATCTTCAGACCTCGGCCCCGAGTAGTCGCTCCTCTAGCCTCTGCCTCTCTGATGAGCAGACGGCAACCCCTCTTGGGGCTGCTCAGCCCTACGTAGGCACCAATGTATCATCGTTACAGGAATATACTGGGTCCATTCCACTTCATTACTTTTCATTTTACAACGCCCTCCGCTCCTGACCTCTATCCTGACGAACAATATTTAGAAATAAGTTCCAAAACGACAAATATGAAAATATATCCATTTTTTGTGCGTGGGAGGGGCCCCATCAAATCTGTTGCAGCTATTTGTTTTAATGTTTTAGGGATTATTGGAAAAATAGGTGGCTTGGTTTGGGAAGTGACGTGTTTAGCCCTCATACATTTTTTGCATTTGACTAATACTGTTCTAATTCGTCTTTCCATATTAAGAAAATGGCTTGTTTGTTTTATTTTTGAAAAGCATTTTTTTGGTCCAAAGTGGCCATTACTTAAATGTCAATACCATATGTACTTATTAATTAGTTCATCTGGGATATAAATTAACCATTCATTCGTTGCAACATTTCGTCTAAAAAATAAAACATTGTTTTTTACGAGATAGTGGTGTCGAATGTCTGGAAAATTCATACTTCTCCACTTGTGTTTGATTCCTAGTATTTCGGGATCCTTGTCCTGTTCTTTGCCTATGTTTTCCAATGCTGTCGTAATGTAGTTTTCGAAAGGTACTTGTTTCATATAGTACATTGTAAACTGGTCTTCTGCTGCTTCCAAACCTATGTTATTGGATGCACCCTGAGGACATCGTGATAAAGCATCTGCTAATACATTCGCTGGCCCTGGTATGTGTGTAACAGTGAAGTCAAATTCTTGTAATATTAACATACATCTGGCTAACCTCCTATGAGTTAGTTTGGAGGATAACTGATATTCTAACGCTTTGTGGTCAGTGTATACTTTTGTTTTTCTTCCGAACAGGAAGTATCGAAAACGTTGGAAGCCCCATACAATGGCCAATGCTTCCAGCTCCGTGACTGAATAGTTTTTCTCGCTTTTTGTGAGTACCCGACTGGCAAATGCAATTGTTCTATATGATCTTAGCCCTGCCTGTTCGTATTCTTTGAATAAAACAACTCTTAAACCTGTTTTCGCGCTATCAGTGGCCATACAAAAATTTTATGTTAGATCAGGATGTGCTAAAATCGGTGCTATTGTCAGTGCGTTTTTCACTTTTAAAAATTCTTCATTGGCTTGTTGATCCCATACCCACGGCGTGTTTTTTCCAGTCAATGCACATAGGCGTGGTGTTGCGAGAGAGTCGATCCAAATAAATTTTTTATAGAATCCGGTGAGACCTAGAAATCCTCTTGGAGTTTTCTTATTATATGGAGTACAGAATTCTTTGATTGCCGTTAGTTTTTCTGGGTTGGGCATTACGCCTTTCTCGGAAATTATGTGTCCTAGAAATTTGACCTCTCGCCTTCCAAATTTGGATTTTGTGATCTGGTCCTTGTTCGTCTTCGTCTTCTTCGCTGTCTTATACCTCGTGGTCGACGTGATGTTCGTCTACAGAACTTGTTCCAGTGGCTGAACCAGATGTTGATGGACGGTCGTGATCTATAGGCAAACCACGGCGAACACGACACATTAGCCATTGTTCATAGGCATAGCGTTTCTGGCCTTCATGCATAAACTCCTTATTAGACCGTTCCCACAGTGGAATATCATAATTCTGAAGGCAAGAAACGTTAAAATCAATCAAAAATATATGATATACAACGAAAGTTATATTTACATACCTGTTTTTTCGGCATTTGGTTGTTTCGGATACAAAGTTTTTCTAATACGTTGTTCAACAGCTGTCTTCAATTTCAAGCCGTATTTTCCCACAAATGAATGCCAATTGCGTGTATGACTTCAGTCAACAGCGAAATCTATTATAGCTTTTGCATCCAACTGTTGAACTCGTTGTCTAAACTCTTCTTCTGTAAATGGTCGTGATCTGTAAAAACTGATTTAATGTGTCGTTGTGATGTTCCCAAGAGGGTTCTGCTATAATCACATCATCAACATAACAAGTAATTTTTTGTAAAATTTCAGGACTGAGTATAGTATTAAATCCCCTAATAAACGCTGCTGATGATATGCTTAAACCAAATGGCAATCGTTTAAACTGGTAACATCGACCGAATACGATAAATGCTGTAAATTTTCTACATTCTGGGGCCAATTATATTTGCCAGAAACTACTCTGTAAATCAATTGATGAAAATATCTTAGCACCGTGGAAGTTTTGTATCAATTCCTCTAATTTTTCTGGGCGATCTGTCTCATTGATTATGATTGTGTTGATCTGTCTGGAACCAAGCGCTAACCTGATGCTCCCATCTCGTTTTTGTACAATATGGAGCGGGCTGTTATATGTGGAGGTAGCTGGTTCAATAATATCGTCATCTAACATTTTAGATATCTCCTGGAATACTTTATTCCTGTAGCTTAATGGGATTGTATAGGGTGGCACTCTAAATGATTTGTGCTGTTTTACTTCAAACTTGTACTGAAAGTGTATAATACTGCCAGTCTTAGGTAAAAATACCACTGCTTTATCTCGTAAAATACCCTCTAATTCTCTTTTACTTTGTTCCAAAATACCTTGAACTTCTTGCAGTTTTTCGTCGATTTCTTTATGGACTTCTAACATGAGTTGACGCGATTCCCCCCTTTGTGCATACCATTCTAATTCTTCATCCTCTTTATCTCGCGTCATTCTTAATTGTTTGTTTATAACCGGTATTTCTTCTAATTGTAGCTTTTGCTCAAAGAGAAGTGTGACATTCCCGAATGTTACGCTACCTTTCCCCATATCTATTATCGCTCGTCTCTCATTAAAAAAATCTGCACCTATATCAAATCTACAGTTAGTTTAGGTATAATCACGAAGTTGGCTTCGATCTTTTGACCTTGACACGAAAGAGTTAACCTTGTTTGTCTCGTAACTTCCGCAGCATTGTTTCTAATAGGACCTCTTACTTTAATCTTACGTGTTTTCAGAACTGGCAATTCCTCATTGGCATTACACTGCATGAATAAATTTTCTGAGATCGCAGTCAGTTCACTTCCGCTATCAGTTACAATATTGACTGGGATATGTTTTACCTTGGCCTTCACAATTGGTTGAGTTTGAAAGGGTTGGTTCTGTTCTTCTTCTTCTTCTTCTTGCATCAACGAATCCTCTAGTGAATCATACATGAGTCTTTTTAGAAATTTCCCTTGTGAATTCGAACTTTCTGTAGGATAAGCTTCGACTGCTACTTCTCTCTCTTTTATTTCCTCTTCTCTATTTCTTCCTTCATTTACGCTTTCTTCAACATCCTCTACTTTTTCCTCATTATCGTCTATCTTTTCCTTATTCGTCGCTACTTCCACATAATCGCATCTAAATGCTCTAATTATCGCTTCATAACTTCCTTCATTATATACGTTGGGTTGTGTGCCCACTCGTAACTTATTTTCAACTTCTGTCGACTGCACATTATCCTCATCGAATTCGCTTTCCCTGGTTTCCATTTCAAAAAGCTCTGCAATACTCATTACTTCGTCCTTTCCTCCTACATTGCCGGCCGCGGTGGTCTAGAGGTTCTAGGCGCTCAGTCCGCTACGGTCGCAGGTTCGAATCCTGCCTCGGGCATGGATGTGTGTGATATCCTTGGGTTACTTAGATTTAAGTAGTTTTAAGTTGTAGGGGTCTGACGACCTCAGATGTTAAGTCCCATAGTGCTCAGAGCCATTTGAACCATTGGAACCTCCTACATTCGTCGTGCATGCCTCTGGTAATTGATCTTCCTCGTCAGTATTATCCCAATTAATTTCGTCCCAACACGATATTGTTATTTTCTTGTCTTCGTTTTCATCTGGTCCCTGCGGATTTGTTTCTTCCTTCTTCTCTTCTCGTGATAAGATTTTTACTTCTCTGTTCAAGGTGCTGCAATTGTCCTGGGTCGGTTTGTCATTCTCTTTGGCATGGGCGCATAGCTGTCAATTCGAACGTTTACCGAGTTTTAGTGGTCTTACCTCCACCTCTTCTATCTGTATTCTCTTTTCTTGTTCAGCTTGTTGATAGTGGTTGCTTTGTTGATAATTTGTCGGTCTATTGGTTCTCCAGTTCCCGTTCCGGTTGTCGTTATTCCCTCTGTAATAGTTGTTCCTCATTATCGTCTATCTTTTCCTTATTCGTCGCTACTTCCACATAATCGCATCTAAATGCTCTAATTATCGCTTCATAACTTCCTTCATTATATACGTTGGGTGAATTATAGTTATTGCCATATTCTCTTCTAAATCCATAACCGGTTCTTTGTTGAAATATATTGTCGTTTCTTGGTGCGAAGTTATCACATGGTTCGTAATTATTGTTTCTTCGTACTGTGTCTTGTGGATTCCACTGCCTTTTGCTTTCGTTTTCACGTGCGCTTCGTCTTTTTCTTGCGTCATCTTCCGAAAATATGAACTCTAGTTTCCTTAGAATACCTTTAAATGCTTCGACGCATTGCCTCCGCGACCTACTAATGATTGCTGGTATTTCAATGGTAGCTTCATCGCGCATAATTTAATCAACTCTCCGTCACTGTATGGTACATCTAAGCATTGATTTATCTTTGCCATTAATTCGAAAAATTTCACGGGAGTCTTCTCTCCTGAATTTTCAAAATATGGGTTCTGTAATAATTCGTACTTCACTCTGTTCTGTGCTTCGCTGGACCAATATCGTGAGAGAAACTTCTCTCTGAAATCTTCGTACGATCGGCATGTCGCTACAACATTTTGCATGGTTTCTGCGACTGTCCTGACATGTGTGCACATATAAAGTCTAATTTGTGTGCTAGCGTCCAGTGTTCTGGTAATCCTACTCGGAATTGATCAATAAAAGTTCGTGGATGTAATGAGTTTCCTTCTCGAAAGTCTTGGAATTTTCTGACTGTAAGGAAATGATCGTTGTCGTACTTCGTCATAGTTCCATATGAAATTCGCGATTCTTCGCCACTTTTGTTTCTGATCATTTCTCCCGTCGTTCTTTCCGGTTGTGGAAGATCCATTGGATATTGTCCACTGTAACTTTCGCCTACCCTTGCGTAGTATCGTTGGAGTGGTATGCAATAATTTTTTTCCATCGGCTGTGAACGTGTAGCTGAATGCATTGCACTGTACTCTTCGCGACCTGGCTTTCTATTGTCAGGTATTGGTTCGGTATCTTGTCTGGCTAACCTTGCTGCTTCATTGCACGATCCAAACTGTCTTGAAACATACATTTGTGGTTCCGCATGTGTTTGTGATGACGTTTGTTCATCAAGAATTTCGAAACGTGCTTGTTGCAGTGCAGGCTGTCTGATTTCACGTATGTTACTTTCCGCCTGTGATTGGAATCGCAAATGCGTAATATCTTCGTTAATTGCTTGTTTTTCCGGTGCTGTTACAGATACGGATGTGGTTGCAGACTCTGTGCTTGTTCGATCCTGTTTACTACGCTCTTCAATGGTTTGCAACAACTCTGTTCGCAATTTCTGAAATTGTCGCTTCGTTTGCGCTTCTATTTTGACTATGCGGTTATCACATCTTTTCAGCGCTGCTTTTGTGATACGTTTGCGTAACACACTGTTTTCAAAAATTTCACGCGCTGTACCTGCTGCTTGTCTAGTAATTACGTTTATCTGTTTCTCTAGTTTCTTGACTTCTCCCTGGGTGTTGTTACGTAATGTTTTGATCTCGTCGTGAATGTCATTACGCAATGTTTGTACATCCACTTGTACCTTGTCAACGTCTGTTCTCAATTGATTGTGACCTGTTACTAAGTTTCCTATCACTTCTCGAGATTCTTTTGCCTCGTCTTCAATACGACTTAGGTGTAACTGAATTTTTTTGTTTTGTTCTTTAATCACGCGCATTTGTCTCGTGGTTTCTGCATTCTGAATTTGAATTTGGTTCGCTATGTCTTTATTTTGCCTTGTCATGGTTTCCGTAATTTGTTGTAATAATTCTGCCAGATTGGTGGGTCCTATTGCGTTTTCTTCCGACGTCCTACGCTCTGTGTTTTCGCCCAAGTGTTGGTTCGCAACCGATTGCATTAAACTGTGCTGTGACACGTTTCTGCTCGCATTCCTTGTACTCTGTGGTGAGGGAGCTCTGATTACTTGTACTATGGGTTCTACGTATTCAAGACGCAAGTTAGAATCCTCATCGACTGTCTCTCTACTTTCCTGCTCCTCTGTCGTATGCTGACTTATGTTTTCTATGCCTTGACGTACATTATCCTCGTTATGGTGCGTTATATGTCCTATTTCTCGCGATACTGCATCGTCTGTTGTCCTGTGCTCTATTCTCTGTCCATTTTCGTGCTGGGTCTCTACCTCAATTCGGTCAAGGTCTCGATCTGCTATTGCTAATCTTTACGAATCCCTTATTTTCTGTTTCAAAAGCAATTCACGCGCCCTACATCGAGTCAACATGCGCTCATACGATCTCACACGTTTCATAAACTTTTTGTTCACACGACTTGATACTTATTATACCCAAGACTGACAATCCATTCACTTACTTGTTGGGTAGGAACCAAATTGTCAACGATGTATCCGCTGTGCATTGAACAGAAATCTTAATTCTAACAATTTTTAAAATTCATAACTTAATTATGCTATTGTCTCTGCTAGAATGTCTCACTATCTATCGCTGCAGCTACTGTTTTCAACTATTTATGCCTTTAAAAAAAAAATTTTTTTATTACGAAAAATTTTTAACAGGATATTTTTCTGACCTAGTTAGGCGTGTGGTCGACCTTCAATCATGGTATTTTACCATCCCAGCAGGGTCGCCATTTTCTAACATTCTGCGTGGCGTCTGTTGTTCTATATCGTGTCTCCCTACCACTTTCGCGCAACGACGCTCTGAGCATGTTTTTTAGGAAATTGACTAATTTGAACCTGGGACCTGTTGCTAGTAAGGAGACGCCAGACCACACATGACATGTAGAGTTCAGAAGAGTTCAGTCAGACTAGCGATGATATAACCAAATACTTAATGATTTCAGCGTCAGCGCCACTGCACTCCCTGTAAAAGAATCTTAATACTAACTAAATTTAGAGGAAGGGGTTCAAGGCTTTCCTATATTTAGTTAGCTGGTAAAATAACGTCGAAAAAGCAGTTAAGTTTACCATTGGAAATTTTATTCCACTCACAAAACATCGTTTATAAATTGCACTATTGATAAAAGGAAATGTTTTAATACAGGATGGTAAAAACCAACTGCGTTCAACAAAAATGTGAACGAATATTCCCTGAATGGGTTTCCAAGTTCTACAATGGATTGAAGGATGACCTACGCCATATCACATCTATAATCTAGGTTTAAATTAAGTTTCACAAAAGAGAAAACTATCAAAATGGTCTACAGTGACCCTCAACTATGTTTCATTACTTATCTAACTTGTCGTAAATTACAGTGGCTGATGTGGCTTCTCAATAACTATATAACAGAAAAATCATCGCGTTTCAGATTTTTACTTCAAGTGGCAAATGTGAACACCATGAGCTTTAATTGACGATCGACACTAGTATTACGCAAAAAGGGGGTGTAACAGATGAGACTTCTGCAGTTCTGAGTGAAGCTTTATGCGCTGTTATGTGGCATCGCAAGCGTTCATTACCTTGTCAGTGTTCGTCAGGGGGCAGCGGGCAGCACAGCTCGGCTCACCTCGCCGTCTCGGAAGCAACTCTCTCCTAACTTCTCCTTACTACAATTTACCGAAGTTGGTTTAAAAAAACTATCTGGCTGTGTTTTCATCTGACCAATCAGGGTCTCAATGTTAACTTTAAGCTCCGCCTACAAAAATTCTGTCCATCCAATGAGAAACGTTATACTTTTCGTGGTGGGGCAATGTTTTTAAAGTTTGCAACATAACAGAGACGTGAAAAAGTCTCACGCTAAAACTTGCAGCTGGTGTGGTCCTTTTAGTGTTATCGTAGGATCTATACTGTTCTTCTGGAGGGCTCTATCTTTTAACATGGCTGGGGGGTGGCCCTGACGTAACAGAGACGCGAAAAAGTCTCACGCTAAAACTTGCGGTTGGGGTGGCCCTTTTTGTGTTATCATAAGATCTATACTGTTCTTCTGGAGGGCTCTAGCTTTTAACATGGGCTGGGGGGTGGTCCTAGCGGTTAGCTGGCGACGTGGGTGTCCGTCCCTTATCGTAGGGCCTTCCAGCTTAACACGGTTCTGCTCTCGGCTTGTGTTCTCGTTTCTCCCCTCGGAACTGCGTCTGTCTCACGGTGGGAGGTATGACATGCATTTAGGCATTCTTGTGTTAGTCTTTGGTATTCCATTTGCTCACTCGTTACTCGTATTACTTTGGTTAATTTAATGTCACGATTTATTCGGAGCTATGTGACATGCTACTGGATTTGATTATTATGTCGGGGTTTTCATGGAAGGTGTTGGATTTGCCTGACACCTTACAACTTGTTCTTGGTGGACTGAACTTGACAAAACAAAGAGGAAACATCTGAGTCAGATAAAGTATGAAACTGTAACGAGAGGTAATAACTCCAGGTAGTATTGTTCCAATGAACTTCTATTCTGTGTTTTTCTTGTGATGTGTAACTAGCTACTCAGTGTTTGATGGTGTGCTAAACTGGTCATACCTAATGGATGAGTAGTTACGTCGCCTGTGTTGGCTTTGCCTGCGTGTTACAGGAACAAAAGAAAAAAAAAGTAGGGTAATGCTTCTAGCTATCTGTCAGTACTGCTAACGATCTCTCATAATAGTAGATTAGAAAATTTTGATGGTGAAAGGAATATCTAAAACGTTGTGGTGACATATAAATGTCTGGAGTAGTTCTCGAGTAGTTCGGAAATGCGAGCATGCAAGAAGGAAGGAAGATAGAGAGGTAAGATCGTGGTGGTGGTGTAGTGGTTTACATAACAATCCCCAAAACCCAAGATACCTGCCCTACTCCGCAATCGAGACAGAAGGGCTGCTCCTTTATGGGCACTCAAATATGATTAGTATCTAAGGAAGTAACCATAACAATTTTACAGTTGTCAGAGAGAAGTAAGTCACCTGTAACCAAAAATAGGCTAGCAATGTTTATAAAACGTCTCCCATACAGTAACGCCTTTTGGAGACTTAATTTTCCCTTTGTTGTAATTATTATTCAGGAATCGAGAAACCTGTATTTGAACTCAGTTACTGTAAATTGCCAAACAGATTAGCGTAAGATTTCAGAGAGGCATGTGTACAAAGAAAATGTAATATGTAGAGGTTAAGAATTATTTTGTATTGGTAACTATTTGCCATCCATTGTAAAGCCCTGGTGAAACCTGTAAATAATTACGTTTTGTGTACTTTATGTTAATTGAGAAATGTACTTGGTGTAATCAAGTGAGGAGACGATGCCCACTAACAATTAAGAGAATGACAATTGTTCTGTCTGAATGTTGGAAGGCGATTGCGAGAAAAGGGCGGCTTACCGAGTCCAGGTGGCAAGGACACTGGAGAACCTGTCCCGGTGCTGCAGCCGAGCGCGGAAGGGCGCGCACGCACGGGTCAGGCGGTATGAATGGAGCCTTGAACCCCCCCCCCCCCCCCCGCCACCACTCCATGCAGCAGAGCCGGGGCGTGGCTCGTCGTCCATGGCGGCCCTGTGCTGACGCACCACTCTCATCTGCTGACACGCGCCGGCGGCCTCGGGCGGCTACCTGCAGGTATTCACGGCCAGCCGGAGCGGCTAAGCCTTTAACTACTAAAGAGGCCCTGATGTTATCGCTGCGTCGCATCTTGTCAGGCGGCGACTCGCTTGCTGTTACGACGGGACGCAAGAGGCGGCGGTCGTAATGACTTTAGCAGAAGCCATTAGCGTTACCGAACTTGTCAGTGGCGAAGTAGGTTGCTGTTTGGTTTGTTTCCAGAGCTAAGAGATGATGGGGTACAGACTGAAGGCTCCTCGTCTCATAGGTAACCCCTGTAGTGACTATGGACACGGAAATGAGGGAGAACCCGTAAGAGACTGGCAATATAAAGACAGCGGATTTCGGACTTAGAGATAGGGCATAAACTCGCCGATATTGAATTAGATCGTGATCAACTACAATAGCAGTTTTACTGATCCATGACAGGTTTCAGACTCAAAGAGGACATAACCTTGCCGATATTTAACTAAGTAGATGGTATCACGATGAACTTCACTAGCACTTTTCGTGATCCGTGATAGGTTTTGACGTAAAGAGGAATTGGACGCACCAATATTTAATTAATAAAAGTGTGTCGTGATGATCTTCACTTGCATTTTCAGTGATCCATGACGTTGAGGTGTAGACACCGCCAGCAGTGCCTCCTGAGAGAGCTACGAACTGTTCACCACCGAATGTTAAGACAGTAAACGCTAGTAAACCTGCCACGCAATAATTTAGCGGTTAAATGAGGACAGTAGGAAAACTTCAAGCCATAAAGGGAAACAAACGTTCAGAACGATTGTATGACAGGTGATTTAAGTGGGCTTACAGGAACTGCTTTACCTTTAGTCCAGCCCATTCCACTAGTCATGGTGCTTGCAGGACAACAAAGGTAACCACTTTAACAGTGTGTTCACTGCCAATGGATGACTAGCTTGCCATCAGAATTTCGCAGAAGACAATGGCGCTGGGCGCAATAAAACTTAAGGAGACAGCGTGTGAGGAATGAGAGTCGGCTGAGTGTAATAGGCTACCCCCCCCCCCCCCCCCCCAGTTACTTTGGAAGAAAGCCCTCCCCTACGATAACCCTAGATTGTGTGCGTGTGACTTAGCAGTGCTGCGTGACTACTGAAGTGTAGGAAGTGCCAGTGATAACCGACCTAACCAGAGAGCTAGCCCCTTCTTTCAAGTTTTCTCTATCATGCCACTCAAGAGAGAATCTTGCATCTTTTTCATGTGAATATGTTGAGTAAGATGTATAAAGTGTTACTTGTTCTAGGTTAGTCGTGCCATTATTGTATCCTTTGATGACTTCGTAGCAGATTCTGAGCAGAGAGGAAAAGGAGGGGACCATTGGCTTTAACATAAAGTATTATCTCTAAAGTTAGAAGTATAGTAAGGTGCATGTCGTTAGTCTGTCATCTACCAGCCTGAAACTGGGGATGTAAGATGGGGTAAATTTTGTGACCCAAAGCAAGATGTACGCCTAATGAGTTAATCAGAACCTAGGCTGACAATGTTTCTCTCAATTCTGTCTGGCCAGAATTAAGTATGTGTCATGACAAGGCGGCCATAAGCCTCGGTGTAGCAGAGATAAGATACTTGATCTTAACTGGACCTAAGACATGTGTAAAGGGATATTGTTTTGTGAGCTATTTGTACCTATATAAGTGTTCATAACATTGCTTTCATGGCCCACGTAGCTTTATTGCAATCAATAATGAGAATGCTTTATTAAGGGTTTAGTGATAGGCTAGCACACTCAATAACTAATGAAGCTGAAATTAGAGTTTTTATTAGAGTTTCTGATAAGATGAATAATAGAAAATGTTTTGTAGCCCCTGAAGGAGATTTATTTTTATTAAGTGATTGTTTATTCATCTTTGATGTGTTGTTAAACAGTAACTGCCACCCTTGCTATACATGTTTCATCTCATGGTGTCTTGACTTAACTAAGAGTCTTTCCATTATATGTATTTATTTGTCTTTGTAATTACGTGAATATTTCTCATTTTAATATTTTGAACAGTACTTCTGTGATGCCTATTGAGAACCACTAACTGCCCCCCTTGTTATGAGTGTTCCAATTCACAGTGTGTTAAAACAATTAAGTGTGTTTCCATAATGTGTACCCATCTGTATTGTACAATTGTGATTATTTACTTAAGGTGATATCGTTTCTAGAACCTTCAAGGATGCTCTGAATATTTGTTGCAATAATTCATTGTGTTTGAATAATGTGTACCCATCTGTATTTTATAATTGAGATTAATTACCTGAGATGATGTCACTTATAGAACATTCACAATGCTGAGATTATCTGTTGCAATTGTCACTGTGTCAATGATATTATTTTGTGCGGTCTTGGCAGACTACTGTCCAATGTTGTACTTTGAACAGTGCCTAGCATAGCATGTTAAAATATATATATATATATATATATAAAACGGATTGGTGCAGCGTGGAGATTAGGGTCTCCTGCACGTTGCATCAATTGAAAAATGTTCTGGACTGTCGTTCCATTGGAAAGCCAGCCCCAAGTCCATTTTCTTCGAAGATACCCGAGTGTGATGAAACGGAACTTGTTGTACCGTTCCAATGTTTTATTAAATTGCTAGCACGCAGAAATTATTAGCAAGAATTTCTTCTCTTGCAGGTAATACCTCAGCTGGTGTCCAAAAGGAGAGAATGGACTAAACAGGGTTATTTATTGAATTTTTTTCTGTTATGTACCACGTTTCCCATTTTCCTTTCCTTTGTGCGGCCTGCACGGTATAAATGAGTGAGTGTGTGAACTAGCAGGAAACTTTAGGCACAGATTGAAACACTGAATGAATGCTCGTTCTGGGGTAGGGTAGTACCAACACCCCAAGTGCGAACAAGTTTAGCAGAGACCAAGTTTGCAGGTCAGGGCAAAGATGACACGTAGGCGCGCGTATTGGCTCTGTCAGGTTGGCGCGCCACCCCCACCACGTTTGTAAGCGGAACGGTTAGGCGGATTCGGTTGGAAGAGCACTTGTTCCTGGGTCGTGGTGCTGGACAGACATGGAGACGCAGGTCCCGTTTTGGTAATGTTAACATAGGTATTAGATTGTCTCAAATCTGCTCTGTAATGAAGTCCAGATGTTGAAATCAGGTGCGAGATTACCACTGAACACCATAAGGGAATTGATTTTCTTAATTTACTCGAATTTCAGTAGGCCTTGCGCCAGTGCCTTGTTCAGGCAACGCACCATGTGCCTTAAGCTCACGGTCACGTTATTGCTCTGTGCTTAACGGAAATTCAATCATTCAATGTATTTTAATCAGCTCTTCCATTTACAGTAATATTTTGGGGGTTTTTATTTATTTTCCATATGTTTTCTTTGTGAATTGGTTTCGCGCCACGTGGTCGGTTGGAGCAACCGCCGCATTGATAAATTGTAGTTTCGGTCTGAAAATATATTGTACACGATGAATAATCATACGATAGTGAGCGAGTGTAAAATGGGGAAGGAATAATCGTGTGTGTCCATATTTTTCTGCGTTTCTGTTGGCTACTCAAACTTGGCCATGTGGGTTGAACTGCGTTGCAGTGATGTTTCTTGTGCACCCCCAAAGCGATCTGATTTGTTGGCGATGTTGTGCGTTAAGTAAAATACTCGTGCCACCAGGAAAAGTATCGGATTTTAATGCCCACTGATTTTACTCCGTCCATCATAAAAAATAGGTGGCAGTGAGTACCCCAGTCGAATTCTGGGTCATGAAAGCAAATAAAAGCTTTATATACTGCCTATTAAGCCCTGTATAGGTTCCTTCTGTAGTGGTTTAAAAAAATGCGTTATCCGTTGCATTCCAATTTTTACCAGTTCATTAAAACCTTCCGCTAGACATTATTAATACCCAGCAATAACTCGCAGGGGCCATTAATTTCGTGGTCCACACGAATTTAAGAAACCATTTACTGCAGACGGTAGCTTGCAGGAGCGGTTGGACAGGTCAAAGCGACGGTAACCTACCTACTTAGGTAGACTTTTACCACCACCAGTACTGGAGGGTTACGTTGTACTATACCAAAGAAGACAGTAGCTATAAAATGTGAACAGTACCGGACTCTAAGTCTAATATCACATGCATCAAAAATTCTCATAAAATTAGTTCTGAAGAGAATTGAAGAGAAGGTGGAGGATATGCTGAGTGAAGATCAGTTTGGTCCAAAAGGGGATTGGGAACAAGAGAGGCGATTCTGGCACTAAGACTCGTTATCGAAAGGCAATGACAGAAAAATAAACCAACTTGTATTGCCTCTGTAGACCTGGAAAAGGCATTTGATAACGTTATCTGGCAAGAGATGTTCAGAGTGCTGAGGAAAAGTGGAATAAAGTACAAAGACATCCGTGTGATACTCAGTTTCTATAAGAATTAGGTGGCAGAGATTAGGAACTTTCACCAGGAACAAGAAGCAGATATTAGAAAAGGGGTAAGACAAGGATGTGCTCTCTCTCCTCTTATATTCAATGCTTGCATCTAGAAAGGTATCGACCACGTTCAAGAAACTACTAAGGTGGGTATCAAAATTAGTGGGCTGAAGATAGACATGGTACGTTATGCAAATGATATTGCTATAGTCACGGAGACAAAAGAAGATCTATGGGGAGTCCTCAGAACAATGGAAAAAATTCTATGCAATCAGTGTGGAATGAGAATTGGAAGAGAGCAGCTGGAAGTCATAGAGGAATTTACTTACCTGGGAAGTAAAACCACAAGGGGTGGTAGAAGCTGGAAAGAAATTGCAACCAGAATACAAAAGGCCAAAATTGCATTTAACTGGCGGAGGAACTTACTCACCAGCAACAACATCAGTCTGAAAATGAGGAAACGTATCATGAAAGCTTTCGTTTGGAGTGTGGCCCTATAAGGGTTTGAGACAATTGGAAGAGAAGACAGCTAGAGGCCCTGGAGATGTGGTGCTATAGAGGGACGATGAAGATCAGCTGGAGAGACAAAAAGTAACAAATGAAGAGGTGCTTAGAATAGTACAGGAAACCAGATGTCTGTGGAGGCACATCTAAACAAGAAGAGACAAACTTTTAGGGCACGTCCTACGACACAACAAAATGATTGGGACAATAGCAGAAGGAGCTACTGAGGGAAGCAATCGGCGGGGGTGATCAAGGATATCACACATGCAACACATCATGAATGACGTTGGATGTAACACATACGTGGAAATGAAGACAAAGGCAGACAGAAGAGAGGAATGGCGCCCTGCTCAAACCAACCTCAGGGTTGAACACTGAAAGAAAAGAAGACCAGTGTTACAAGTCCGGGTGGGACAGTGGGTCCGTGTGACCCTGTGCACACTACAGATGAGGGCAAAGCAGCACCGACTCCACCAGCGCCACACCTACGAAAGAAGTGTGGTTGCGAAAAGCATTACTTGGCTATTGGCCACTGCACAGTCGTTAAAAATTCTCTTTGTCTACATCTCCATTCCATACTAAAGATGAAAATGCATTTGACGTAATAGTCAGAACATAGTTACACTTTGAGTATGCGAGCTGGATGGAAACACAGTAAGTTAGTTTGGCTGTGCAGACTCACTTCCAAGTGATACAGTGCCATTAATATCTGCAGGAGCATATAATATTTAGAGAAAGAGAAACTGTTTGGCTGATGGATATTGGGTTTATTAGCTGGAACATCTTTCTTTCCATAATAGGAAAAGGAGTTTGTTATTAATTGCCTTTGTTTAGTAAAGAATTTGCAGAATATTTACTCCTCACCGTATGATGAAACCGTAGTATATGCGGAAATGTTCTCCTTGTGTGACTGAAGAGTTATAGAGTGTGACTTAGACAGAATTTCTGTTTTATCTGGATGAATGGCCATATTCTCTAAACGTAGAAAAACGTAAATTAATGCAGATAAGTAGGACGAAGAATCCTGTAATGTTTGAGCACAGTGACAGTGCTGTGCTACTTGACAAATTCACATCGGTTAAATATGAAATCTAATGAGCACATTAAAACAGCAGTAAGGAAGATGGATTTTCAGCTACAGTTTACTGGAAAAGTTTTAGGAACGTGTAGCTCACCTACAAAAGGAGACCACATATACAACACTAAGGCAACCCTATTCTTGAGTACCCTTAGAGTATTTGGTATCCTCAGAAAGTAATATTAAAGAAAGACATTGAAGCAATATAGAAGCATTCTGCTAGATCTGTTACCAGTAGATTTGACCATCGTGAGACTGCTACTGAGACGCTTCATAAACTCAAATGGGAATCCCTAAAGGGAAGACGACACACTTCCCATGAAACAGCTACACCTGCCTGCAGAAAATTCTACAGTGACCAAGATATATTTTGCATAAATATTACAAACACCAAATAAATTAGAGCTCTTGCGGAGGCATGTAAGCAATCTTTTTTTCCCTCGCTTTGAGTGGAATAGAAAAGGAAATCGCTGGTAGTGGTACATGGTATCCTCCACAATACAACATACAGTGGCTTGCTGACTTATGTACATAGATGTAGATGTAACACACAGTTTTCGGAACAGTATAAGAATGAACGCATTGTCTTGTTGGGTCACTGTAGTGAAGTTGTCACGTGCCAATGGTGAACTGGTTCAAATGGCTCTGAGCACTATCGGACTTAACTTCTGAGGTCATCAGTCCCCTAGAACTTAGAACTATTTAAACCTAACTAACCTATGGACATCACACACATCCATGCCCAAAGCAGGATTCGAACCTGCAACTGTAGCAGTCACGCGGTTCCAGGCTGTACCGCCTAGAACCGCTCGCCCACCGCGGCCGGCAATGGTGAACTGCCATGTTTCATTATTTACATCAGTGCTATGAGGAATAAATACAAAATCAAATAGGGGTAATGCAGGAGTAGGTTTAATAATGAATGAAAAATAGGAGTTCGGGTAAGCTACAACATAGCCGGCCGCGGTGATCTAGCGGTTCTAGGCGCTCCAGTCCGGAACCGCGCGACTGCTACGGTCGCAGGTTCGAATCCTGCCTCGGGCATGGATGTGTGAGATGTCCTTAGGTTAGTTAGGTTTAAGTAGTTCTAAGTTCTAGGGGACTGATGACCACAGTAGTTAAGTCCCAAAGTGCTCAGAGCCATTTGAACCATTTGAAGCTACAACAAACAACATAGTGAACGAATTATTGTGTCCAAGATAGACACGAAGCCCATGCCTATGACAGTAGTACAAGTCTATATGCCAACTAGCTTTGCAGATGACGAAGAAATTGAAGAAATGTATGATGAGATAAATGAAATTATTCAGATAGTGAAGGGAGACGAAAATTTAATAGTCATGGGGGACTGGAATTCGATAGTAGGAAAAGGAAGATAAGGAAACGTAGTAGGTGAATATGGATTGGGGGTAAGAAATGAAAGAGGAACCCGCCTGGTAGAATTTTGCACAGAGCACAACTTAATTATAGCTAACACTTGGTTCAAGAATCATAAAACAAGGTTGTATACATGGAAGAAGCCTGGAGATACTGACAGGTTTCAGATAGATTATATAATGGTAAGACAGATATTTAGGAACCAGGTTTTAAATTGTAAGACATTTGCAGGGGCAGATGTGGACTCTGACCACAATCTATTGGTTATGAACTGTAGATTAAAACTGAAGAGACTGCAAAAAGGTGGGAATTTAAGGAGATGGGACCTGGATAAACAGGAACTGCAAAATGGCTAGAAGCAGGGATGGCTAGAGGACAAATGTAAGAATTTAGAGGCTTATCTCACTAGGGGTAAGATAGATACTGCCTACAGGAAAATAAAAGAGACCTTTGGAGAAAACAGCTCAGATGGAAACCCAGTTCTAAGCAAAGAAGGGAAAACAGAAAGGTGGAAGGAGTATATAGAGGGACTATACAAGGGCGATGTACTTGAGGGCAATGTTATAGAAAGGGAAGACGATGTATATGAAGATGAAATGGGAGATATGATACTGCAGGAAGAGTTTGATAGAGCACTGAAAGACCTAAGTCGAAACAAAGCCCCGGGAGTAGACAACATTCCATTAGAACTACTAACGGCCTTGGGAGAGCCAGTCCTCACAAAACTCTACCATCTAATGAGCAAAATGTATGTTGTTGTTGTTGTGGTCTTCAGTCCTGAGACTGGTTTGATGCAGCTCTCCATGCTACTCTATCCTGTGCAAGCTTTTTCATCTCCCAGTACCTACTGCAACCTACATCCTTCTGAATCTGCTTAGTGTATTCATCTCTTGGTCTCCCTCTACGATTTTTACCCTCCACGCTCCCCTCCAATACTAAATTGGTGATATCTTGATGCCTCAGAACATGTCCTACCAACCGATCCCTTCTTCTGGTCAAGTTGCGCCACAAACTTCTCTTCTCACCAATCCTATTCAATACTTCCTCATTAGTTATGTGATCTACCCATCTAATCTTCAGCATTCTTCTGTAGCACCACATTTCGAAAGCTTCTATTCTCTTCTTGTCCAAACTATTTATCGTCCATGTTTCACTTCCATACATGGCTACACTCCATACAAATACTTTCAGAAATGACTTCCTGACACTTAAATCAATACTGGATGTTAACAAATTTCTCTTCTTCAGAAACGCTTTCCTTGCCATTGCCAGCCTACATTTTATATCCTCTCTACTTCGACCATCATCAGTTATTTTGCTCCCCAAATAGCAAAACTCCTTTACTACTTTAAGTGCCTCATTTCCTAATCTAATTCCCTCAGCATCACCCGACTTAATTAGACTACATTCCATTATCCTTGTTTTGCTTTTGTTGATGTTCATCTTATATCCCCCTTTCAAGACACTGTCCATTCCATTCAACTGCTCTTCCAAGTCCTTTGCTGTCTCTGACAGAATTACAATGTCATCGGCGAACCTCAAAGTTTTTATTTCTTCTCCATGAATTTTAATACCTACTCCGAATTTTTCTTTTGTTTCCTTTACTGCTTGCTCAATATACAGATTGAACAACATCGGGGAGAGGCTACAACCCTGTCTTACTCCCTTCCCAACCACTGCTTCCCTTTCATGTCCCTCGACTCTTATAACTGCCGTCTGGTTTCTGTACAAATTGTAAATAGCCTTTCGCTCCCTGTATTTTACCCCTGCCACCTTCAGAATTTGAAAGAGAGTATTCCAGTCAACATTGTCAAAAGCTTTCTCTAAGTCTACAAATGCTAGAAACGTAGGTTTGCCTTTCCTTAATCTTTCTTCTAAGATAAGTCGTAAGGTCAGTATTGCCTCACGTGTTCCAGTGTTTCTACGGAATCCAAACTGATCTTCCCCGAGGTTGGCTTCTACTAGTTTTTCCATTCGTCTGTAAAGAATTCGTGTTAGTATTTTGCAGCTGTGACTTATTAAGCTGATAGTTCGGTAATTTTCACATCTGTCAACACCTGCTTTCTTTGGGATTGGAATTATTATATTCTTCTTGAAGTCTGAGGGTATTTCGCCTGTCTCATACATCTTCCTCACCAGATGGTAGAGTTTTGTCAGGACTGGCTCTCCCACGGCCGTCAGTAGTTCCAATGGAATATTGTCTACTCCGGGGGCTTTGTTTCGACTCAGGTCTTTCAGTGCACTGTCAAACTCTTCACGCAGTATCATATCTCCCATTTTATCTTCATCTACATCCTCTTCCATTTCCATAATATTGTCCTCAAGTACATCGCCCTTGTATAGACCCTCTATATACTCCTTCCACCTTTCTGCTTTTCCTTCTTTGCTTAGAACTGGGTTTCCATCTGAGCTCCTGATATTCATACAAGTCGTTCTCTTATCTCCAAAGGTCTCTTTAATTTTCCTGTAGGCGGTATCTATCTTACCCCTAGTGAGATAGGCCTCTACATCCTTACATTTGTCCTCTAGCCATCCCTGCTTAGCCATTTTGCACTTCCTGTCGATCTCATTTTTGAGACGTTTGTATTCCTTTTTGCCTGTTTCACTTACTGCATTTTTATATTTTCTCCTTTCATCAATTAAATTCAATATTTCTTCTGTTACCCAAGGATTTCTACTAGCCCTCGTCTTTTTACCTACTTGATCCTCTGCTGCCTTCACTACTTCATCCCTCAAAGCTACCCATTCTTCTTCTACTGTATTTATTTCCCCCATTCCTGTCAGTTGCTGCCTTATGCTCTCCTTGAATCTCTGTACAACCTCCGGTTCTTTTAGTTTATCCAGGTCCCATCTCCTTAAATTCCCACCTTTTTGCAGTTTCTTCAGTTTTAATCTACAGGTCATAACCAATAGATTGTGGTCAGAGTCCACATCTGCCCCTGGAAATGTCTTACAATTTAAAACCTGGTTCCTAAATCTCTGTCTTACCATTATATAATCTATCTGATACCTTTTAGTATCTCCAGGGTTCTTCCATGTATACAACCTTCTTTCATGATTCTTAAACCAAGTGTTAGTTATGATTATGTTGTGCTCTGTGCAAAATTCTACCAGGCGGCTTCCTCTTTCATTTCTGTCCCCCAATCCATATTCACCTACTATGTTTCCTTCTCTCCCTTTTCCTACACTCGAATTCCAGTCACCCATGACTATTAAATTTTCGTCTCCCTTCACAATCTGAATAATTTCTTTTATTTCATCATACATTTCTTCAATTTCTTCCTCATCTGCTGAGCTAGTGGGCATATAAACTTGTACTACTGTAGTTGGTGTGGGCTTCGTATCTATCTTGGCCACAATAATGCGTTCACTATGCTGTTTGTAGTAGCTTACCCGCATTCCTATTTTCCTATTCATTATTAAACCTACTCCTGCATTACCCCTATTTGATTTTGTGTTTATAACCCTGTAGTCACCTGACCAGAATTCTTGTTCCTCCTGCCACCGAACTTCACTAATTCCCACTATATCTAACTTCAACCTATCCATTTCCCTTTTTAAATTTTCTAACCTACCTGCCCGATTAAGGGATCTGACATTCCACGCTCCGATCCGTAGAACGCCAGTTTTCTTTCTCCTGATAACGACATCCTCTTGAGTCGTCCCTGCCCGGAGATCCGAATGGGGGACTATTTTACCTCCGGAATATTTTACCCAAGAGGACGCCATCATCATGTAATCATACAGTAAAGCTGCATGCCCTCGGGAAAAATTACGGCTGTAGTTTCCCCTTGCTTTCAGCCGTTCGCAGTACCGGCACAGCAATGCCGTTTTGGTTATTGTTACAAGGCCAGATCAGTCAATCATCCAGACTGTTGCCCTTGCAACTACTGAAAAGGCTGCTGCCCCTCTTCAGGAACCACACGTTTGTCTGGCCTCTCAACAGATACCCCTCCGTTGTGGTTGCACCTACGGTACGGCTATCTGTATCGCTGAGGCAAGCAAGCCTCCCCACCAACGGCAAGGTCCGTGGTTCATGGGGGGAAGAAAAAAATGTATGAGACAGGCGAAATACCCTCAAACCTCAAGAAGAATATAATAATTCCAATCCAAAAGAAAGCAGGCGTTGACAGATGCGAAAATTACCGAACTATCAGTTTAATAAGTCACAGCTGCAAAATACTAATGCGAATTCTTTGCAGACGAATAGAAAAGCTGGTAGATGCCGAGCTCGCCGAAGATCAGTTTGGATTCCGTAGAAATATGGGAACACGTGAGGCAATACTGACCCTACGACTTATTTTAGAAGGTAGATTAAGAAAAGGCAAACCTACGTTTCTAGCATTTGTAGACTTGGAGAAAGCTTTTGACAATGTTGACTGGAATACTCTCTTTCAAGTTCTGAAGGTGGCAGGGGTAAAATACAGGGAGCGAAAGGCTATTTACAATTTGTACAGAAACTAGAAGCCAGTTATAAGAGTCGAGGGACATGAAAGGGAAGCAGTGGTTGGGAAGGGAGTGGGATAGGGTTGTAGCCCCTCCCTGATGTTATTCAATCTGTATATTGAGCAAGCATTAAAGGAAACAAGGAAAATTCGGAGTAGGTATTAAAATCCATGGAGAAGAAATAACAACTTTAAGGTTCGCCGATGACATTGTAATTCTGTCAGAGACAGCAAAGGACTTGGAAGAGCAGTTGAACAGAAGGGACAGTGTCTTGAAGGGACGATATAAGATGAACATCAACAAAAGCAAAACGAGGATAATGGAATGTAGTCGAATTATATCGGATGATGCTGAGGGAATAAGATTAGGAAATGAGACACTTAAAGTAGTAAATGAGTTTTGCTATTTGGGAAACAAAATAACTGATGATGGGCGAAGTAGAGAGGATATAAAATGTAGACTGGCAATGGCAAGGAAAGCATTTCTGAAGAAGAGAAATTTGTTAACATCGAGTATTGATTTAACTGTTATTTTTATGCAATTAACTGGAAGGAAAGTGATTTTTTAAATTTTTATTCCACTATCACGTTACTTTAATCAGTGTACTAATTGTTTCAGTTGTTGCAATTACTTCTTCCCATCATTGTTTTTCCACTTCGAATCTTTGTGCATGTGAATTTCATTATTTTTAATTTATCTATCATAATATTTAAACGCTTTAAAATGCCATTTTTTCATTAAAAAAAACAAAAGACGAAAAAAACCTACTCCTATTGACTGTGGTATGGTGTCAAAAACATATTTTTTGTAACAAGGTGCATAGCTTTTTTGGATGGCAACTGCCACATTGACATTTACAAAAAAATTCTTATTGCACTATGCACAAAACAACGCAGATGCAAATTAAGATGAAAGAAGGGTTATAGGTAAAACTGTATGTAGCAAAGTCAGGAATTAAAAATAATGAAGGCAATAACACGGACGAGAATATAAGATGATAAAAGGAAAGAAATTAAATCGTAACCAATAAATCACAATAATTAAATTCACAAGCATAAGTATCCCAAGTGGTAGAAGAATGTTAGGAAGAAAAAATGAGAGCAATTGAAAGAATGAACAGTGTAAATAAATTGACGTTACAAAGGAATAAAAAATGTTACATTTAAAACTGTTATTTGAATAAAAATAACGATCAAAGTGATTTCAATAAAGATTAAAAAATGAAAGAATTCTAAGTCTGTAACGAGATACGAACCTACTCAAAGCTCTAGTAGAGCTACTCACGAAATTCAGAAATTCTTTTCATCGATCACTCACAGACGAGGGCCCACCAGTGTGAACGACTGCAGGGTGTGACACCTTGGACCATCACCGTATAACGGTTTCAAAAATTCGAGCCCACTCTTGGAGACATCTTCTAGTCAGAGACTCTTCAGTGCTGTGACGTCACGTTGTATCATAGCGACAACTCCTACCAATTTGCGCACACAACAGAAGCGATAAAAAGTGTGCAGACGCGACTGTCGATGATATGTGCCACTCGATTGTGTTGAATGAACACCGAAAGATCTGTTTGCGTGGAGATGTGACAGAAAGCTGCTGACGTGTTTGGAGCTGCCAATAACTACACGGTAAATGAAGTTGCCTGATTTGTTGGCGTATCAAGGCGTATTTTACAACATGCCTGCAACGAATGATTTCCATCTCGCAAACATGTAATACGGCACAAAATTGCTACAAACCCGACAGAAATGTCAGCTGTTAGTCAATGCTTGTTCTTCCCAGTCAGTTTCTCAGCCATGATTGTGAAGGGAACTCCACGCAGTGGCAAACTGGAGTTGGAAACCTCGCTAAAGTCCATAAAGTCCATCCCTCGCAACGACATGTAAAGCTGCACGTCTTCGATTTGCCACACAACGGCGCAGCTGGACGTTACATGACTGTAGGGAGTAGCACGTTCCGACGAGTTTCGACTTCGCCCCTTTTCAAACAATGCAGGCCGTTGATTGGACCGACGGCTCTATGAGGCGTGTAGCCTGCAGCGTGTGGACGGCTAGTTGAGGCCGGAGGTGGTTTTGTGATGTTTTATGGGTGTTTCTCGAACCATAGATTGCGGCCATTGTGGTCTAGCGGTTCTAGGCGCTCAGTCAGGAACCGCGCGACCGCTACGGTCGCGGGTTCGAATCCTGCCTCGGGCATGGATGTGTGTGATGTCCTTAGGCTAGTTAGGTTTAAGTAGTTCTAAGTTCTAGGGGACTTATGACCACAGATGTTGAGTCCCATAGTGCTCAGAACCATTTTTTTTTGCTGCCATTCAGTCACATTACCTCGAACACGAACGCTGATCTTTATTTCAACATTATCGATACCAAGTTTTGCACTTTCTCCTACACCTTATGATGAGCACATGGTGCACCTTTGCATATTCCAATACGGCAACACCTGTTTTCCCAGGGCAGGTGACATGGTTTCCTGGTTACTTGAAGTTCGGCAGTGTGTCGTACCTCGAACTGTCCGCTACGTTACACGATAACTGTCCCATAACACACGTCTGTAGCTGTTTGTGCAATCATCATTCTCGCAGTCTCACAGCTTTTGGCTCCCAAACATCAGTGAATGTCTCTAGCTTGATCTAGTACACCCGAAGAAACTCTTGGAATCTCTCCCTTGACGAAATGAGGTGGTGCCACACAGTATTGGCTATGAGTCTACGGGGGTCACTAACATTTTGTCCAGTGCCCTTGAATGCCTACCAGCTTCAACACTTTTTTTTACTGAGCGGTCATTACTTGTGTTATTAGAGTGAACGAACGTCTCTGGAAGATCGCCATGGTTTGTACGCTGAATAGATAAAAAACTGGTACACCTGCCTAATATGGTGTAGGAACCCCGCGAGCAAGCCCAAGTGCCGCAACACGACGTGGCATGGACTCGACTAATGTCTGAAGGGAACCGACACCACGAGTCCCGCAAGGCTGTGTAAGGGGGTGGAGATCTCGTCTAAACAGCACGTTGCAAGACATCCCAGATATGCTCAGTAATGTTCACGTGTGGGGAGTGTGGTAGCCAGCGGAAGTGTTTAAACTCAGAAGAGTGTTCCTGGAACCAATTCTGGACGTATAGGGTATCGCATTGTCCTGCTGGAGTTGCACAAGTCCTTCGGAATGCACCATGGACATGAGTGGGTGCAGGTGATCAGAGAGGATGATGACTTATGTGTCACATGTCAGCACGTGTCAGCACGTGTCAGCGGTCCCGTATCACCTCAAATGCATACGCCCCACACCACTGCAGAATCTCCACCAACCTGGTCCCCTGCTGACATGCAGGGTCCATGGAGTCGTGAGGTTGTCTCCATTCCACTACACATCCATCAGCTCGATACAGTTTGAAACGAGACTCGTCCGACCAGCCAGCACGTTTCCAGTCATCAACCGACCAATGTCGATGTTGACGGGCCCAGGCGAGACGTAAAGCTTTGTGTCGTACAGTCATCAAGGGATCACAGTGAGCCTTTGGCTCCGAAAGGCCATGTTGATTATGCTACGCTGACACTTGTTGATGGCCCAGCTTTAAAATATGCAGCAATCGGCGGTAGTGTTGCACTTCTGACACGTTGAACAATTTTCTTCAGTCGTCGTTGGTCCCTTACTTGCAGGATATTTCTCTGGCTGCAGCGATGTCTGAGATATGATGTTTCACCAGATTCCTGATATTCATGGTACACTCGTGAAATGGTCGTATGGGTAAATCCCCACTTCATCGCTACCTCGGAGATGCTGTGTCCCACCGCTCGTGCGCTGACTATAGCACCACGTTCAAACTCACATCTTGATAACCTGTCACTGTAGCAGCAGCAACCGATTTAACGACTGCGTCAGACACTTGTTGTCTTATACAGGCTATGCCGACCGCAGCGCCGTATTCTTCCTGTTTACATATCCCTGTATTTGAATACGCATGCCTATACCAGTTTCTATGGCTCAGTGTATTACGAACAGCCAGTCAGTTATTCATATGTTCCATTGACCTCATTCACAAAGAAATGAATAAGATAAAAACTTATTTCCTCAGCTATTACGAAGTACTTATTGAATGAATTGTGTGTAGTTCTTTTACTTCCAGACATTTATTGTTGTTATGGGTCATCTATCGTATAGCAGTTGCTGAAGGGAAGCATCAGTTGGCTGTTAGAAGCATTTCCCTGCCTGCCAGACAGTTTTGTTTCATTCATATTTTACTATGTCCTATAACGCTACAAGTGAAGAATGTGTTAGTGTTGGTGTACTGCCCTGTGTAGCATTATCACTGTATGAAATGACAGTCTTCCTGTAGATCTGCTTCAAGAGCTGGAGGATGGTTCATTTCTATCAGAAAAGGAACACAGTTATATCAAGGAACGAACTTGATACCGTAAGTGAACAGAAACACTTTCAAAAATCTGATACTGAATTAACAACACTTGACATCAACAAGAAATCAGTTATTTTACGTATGTCTTAATCACCCAGTGTTAGTGTGGGCCCTTTCTTCAATGAATTAACACAAGTTGTAGATAATGTCTCAATTACAAGAGTCGATAAACATATCGTTTTGGCGGAATGTTTGTCTTCAGTTCCAAATCTTTTCTAGTTACTTGCCTGATATGCCATCGTATTTTAAATGACTGGTGATTAAGCTTTTCCCCGTTATGTGTTGGAGGCCCATTTCAGGAATTATGCTGGTATTTCTTGATAATGTGTATAGCTCATTCACAGACTATGTCGGCATCCTTCGTGTACGACATTCAACCGGACTCTACGTTATTGTACTTTCGAAAGCTTACCAGTCTCCTGTCGCCTTGTACGTCTCTCCAGTAGAACGTAGTTCGAGTTGAATTAATTGTGCGATCCTGCCTTGATGGATATGAAATGTGACGGCAATATTTTCTATGCATGAGAACTATTTCCGTATTCTTGTTAAGAAATTCCATTTGAATTCCATCTGAAATGAATTTAATTTTACAAGAATTTTTACAAGACAGGAGAGTAAAGTAATCATCGAAACATGGGTAGAGCAGAAAATGTAAGCAAGTCAGGAGGAAATAGGGAAAGAACTCCAGAGACCATCAGTTGAGACAGAACGAAAAACTAATAAACAGTAATTACGCTCAGGATATCCGCCGCGATGTGAGTTCAAAATATCGGTACACGAAAAGTACACTATGTGATCAAAAGTGTCTGGACACCTGGCTAAAAATGACTTACAAGTTCATGGCGCCCTCCATAGGTTATGCTGGAATTCAGTATGATGTTAGCCCACCCTTAGCCTTGATGACAGCTTCCACTCTCGCAGGCCTACGTTCTATCAGGTGCTGGAATGTTTCTTGGAGAATGGCAGCCCATTCTTCGCGGAGTGCTGCACTGAAGAGAGGTATCGATGTCGATAGGTGAGGCCTGGCACGAAGTCGGCGTTCCAAAACATACCAACGGTGTGCTGTAGGATTCAGGTCAGAGCTCTGTGCAGGCCAGTCCATTACAGGGACGTTATTGTCGTGTAACCACTCCGTCACAGGCCGTGCATTATGAACATGTGCTCGATCGTGACGAAAGATGCAATCACCATTCCCGAATTTATCTTCAACAGCGGGAAGCAAGAAGGTGCTTAAAACATCAGTGTAGGCCTGTGCTGTGGTAGTACCACAGGAAACTACAAGGCATGCCAGCCGCATCCATGAAAAACACGACCACACCATAACACCACAGCCTCTGAATTTTACTGTTGGCACTACTCACGCTGGCAGATGACGTTCACCGGGCATTCGCCGTACCGACGCCCTGCCATCGGATCGCCACATTGTGTACCGTGATTCGTCAGTCTACACAACGTTTTTCCACTGTTCAGTAGTCCAATGTTTACGCTCCTTACACCAAGTGAGGCGTCGTTTGGCATTTACTGGCGTAATGTGTGGCTTATGAGCAGTCACACTCCACCATGAAATCCAAGTTTACTCAGCTCCCGCCTGTCATAGTACTTGCAGTGGATCCTGATGCAGTTTGGAGTTCCTGTGTGATGGTCTGGATGGACGTCTGCCTATAACACAGTACCATCCTCTTCAACTGTCGGTGGTCTCTGTCAGTCAGCAGACGAGATCGGCCTGTACGCTTTTGTGCTGTACGTGTCCCTTCACGTTTCCACTTCACTATCACATCGGAAACAGTGGACATACGGATGTTTAGGAGTGTGGAAATCTCGCGTACAGACGTATGACACAAGTGACACCCAATCACCTGACTACATTCAAAGTCCGTGAGTTCCGCAGAGCGCTCCATTCTGTTCTCTCACGATTTCTAATGACTACTGAGGTCGCTGATATGGAGTACCTGGCGGTAGGTGGCAGCACAATATATATGTGAAAAACAATGCAATATGGAAAATGTATGCTTTTGTGGGTGTCCGGATACTTTTGATGACATAGTGTATCGTCCAATGTTTGGAAAGAAAGAGATGTTATAAACCTGTCAGAACCTTTTTCAATGCGTATATACACCTTCATAAACACACTGTAAACTGCATGATGGGCATATCAATTATATTAAATTTTACAAATCTTTCTGGTGTTTGGAATCCGTAGGACATTTTATGGACTGTGAATTTAAACATCGTGGCTTGTGGGATTGGAGCAGCACAGAAAACAGTGGAGACTATCAACTTTTATTTATTATAAAGCGAATACACTGTAGTTCCTTACTTCAGCTGTACATAAGATGCTACGCTAGGCCACTATCCGTGCACAACCATTGCTGAAGTACCTGCTGATCACCCTCGGCCCCATGCAGAACCTGTAAACAACGTAAGCACCAGCATTTACAACGACGAATATGTAGCAAATTCTCCCTTAATAAAACAACGGATAATGGTATGGATTTTAAAAGTCAAAACTGTAAAGTTCGGGCACATGTGTTGTTACTACCAAAAAAATTCTGTACCAGAGAATTAAACGACATTGAGGTCGCATCCATGATCACATCCATTTGAGTCTCCGCCATGGCATCCAGATTCAACTTGTGAAGTAACGGGCGAGTTGCGGCGCCCTGGAAATATTCTATGGTCGGAGTTGGCGCGGCCGCACAGGATGCTCGTCAAATCCGCGGCCCGGCAGCAGCCACGTGGTCCCAGACGTTAGCTTAGCAACCGCGTATGCTTCACAAGGGCCGGTCCTGCCGCGTGGCTGGGAATTTCTTGGTGGCGCCCTGCGCCGGGAGTGCCAAAGATGGCGCACTTCGTGAATCCTTAATGGCAGACATCTCACAGTTCGTATAGAAATTAATAGTAGCCAGATGAATCATGATACGTCAAAAAGAAACATGTACATTACTATTATTTGCACGTCGATTCTGATGGTGTGATCGGATTTTCAATATCTTTATTAGTTTAAAGTTTAGTACTGACCATAAATTATACACGTAACACCCAGTAACGAATTTCCAAAATATAAATGCTTCTTCCGAATTTGTCGATCGCCATGTCTTTAGAATGGTACGAGTGTAAACCTAAATTGGTATGATTTACAGGCATGTAACTTGAATAGTACATGAGTTATTGGAGGTCAAAGTGGTCGATTACTATCGATCACGTCAGGCCATAAGTACTCCACAGTTACACAAATAAACGGTATCAGCATGCTTATAAATATATTTATTCACCTATGTCTTTGTTTATATCCGATATACACTATTCATGAAGAAATTGCTTAAATATTTACTGTGGTTTAGAAAGCACAGAGACATTAGGCTGCTGGCCTACCTTTTGTTGCTATTACTTTGATATATGTTTATTTAATTTGTTTATGTATCTAATAATGTGTGTTAGAGCGTGTTTATGGTCCAGCCATAGGAGTATTTATTTAATTTCAAGTATTTAAATGTAAATCCAGTATTTCGCATGTGCTTAAATATGTGTGCGTGTGTGCGTTGGTTTGCAGACATGGCGCGAGCGCTCGTGGATGGGGAGACTGGATGGGAGCATCGTCTCCGGAGAGGACACGGGGCAGTTGGGAACGGTGCGGCGCGAGGGACGGTCGCATGGGAGACGGCAGTTCGGAACAGGACGGCGACGGGCGCGTAGTCGTGGCAAAGACTGGGAGAGCGTGGAGCGGTCTGCGCGTGGTCGCGGCGGGTGGAAATACTCCGTAGTGCCCACTTGTGCACTTGTGAGATTTCCGTGGCTTCTATAGTGAACACGTAGTGTGCGCTTAGAAGTGAATATCTCGCGAGCTATGTCGTTGTTCGTAACTAATTACGTGCAGTAGGAATTTATTGTTTCCATGTTATTCAACTTATATTTTATTTAATTGCTGCACCAACGACACCAATAAGTCTTTTGCAGAAATATATCGCATTCTCAAAAGTACTTCTATTATAGTACTCCTCATTTAAAGTCGTTAAGATAGTACCTGCAGTTTTTATTTAATTGCAGTCTTTCATTTATAAATTTATATGTTACTTTCATAATTCGCAATTACCGAGTGATAGAAACCTTCGACCATTCGATTCATGTGTGTATTCTTGTAGTATACTGTAGACTCAGCAGTATGTGGCGAGCAATGCGGCAACTACGTATCCCAGCCCCTGGACAACGAAACCGGCCAAAACTTTTAATATTTCAACTCTGAGTCGGAGGGCGCGTAGTTGAGGGCCACCAACCAACATCATTTCATCTCATACTGTGGGCATGTTTCCCTGAAACAGGACAGAGCCGATTTACCACTTTTTTTTATTCATCAGTCTTCTTACTGCTTTAATGCTGCCCGCCACGAATTGCTCTCCTGTGCTAACCTCCTCATCTCAGAGTAGCACTTGCAACCTACATCCTCAATAATTTGCTGGATGTATTTCAATCTCAGTTCTCCTCTACAGTTTGTGTCCTCTAGTACCGTGGAAGTCATTCCCTTATCTCTTAACAGATGTCCTCTCGTCCTGTCCGTTTTTCTTCTCAGTGTTTTCCACATATTCCTTTCCTCTCCGATTCTGTGCAGAACCTTCTCGTTCCTTATCTTATCACTGCACCTAATTTTCAACACTCGCCTGTAGCACCACGTCCCAAATGCTTCGATTCTGTTCTGTTCCGGTTTTCCCACAGCCCATGTTTCACTACCATACAACGCTGTGCTCCTAACGTACATTCTCAGAAATTTCTTCCTCGAATTAAGGCCTATGTTTGGTTCTAGTAGACTTCTCTTGGTCAGGAATGCCCTTTCTGCCAGTGTTAATCTGCTTTTGATGTCCTCCTTGCTCCGTACGTCATTGGTTGGTTTGCTGCCTAGGTAGCAGAATTCCTTAATTTCATTTACTTTGTGACCATCAATCCTGGTGTTAAGTTTCTCGCTGTTCTCATTTGTGCTACTTCTCGCTACATTTGTCTTTCTTCGACTTACTTTCAGTCCATATTCTGCACTCATTAGACTGCTCATTACATTCAACAGATCCTGTAACTTTTCTTCACTTTCACTCAGGATAGCAACGTCATCAGCGAATCGCATCATTGATACCCTTTCACCGTAATCCTAATCTTGAACCTTTCTTTTATTTCCATCATTCTTCTTTGATATACAGTTGGGATGAAAGACTACATCCATGTCTTACACCCTTTTAATCCAAGCAATTCGTTCTTGGTCGTCGGCTCTTATTATTCCCTCTTGGCACTTGGCGCTGTTGTATATTACCCTTCTCTCCCGCCGGTCCTAGGTGCTTCAGTCCGGAACCGCGCTGCTGCTACGGTCGCAGGTTAGAATCCTGCCTCGGGCATAGATGTGTGTGATGTCCTTAGGTTAGTTAGGTTTAAGTGGTTCTAAGTCTAGGGGACTGATGACATCCGATGTTAAGTCCCATAATGCTTAGAGCAGTTTGAACCTTCTCTCATTTTCCTGAGAATTTCGAACATCTTACATCCGTATCGACAAATCCTACGAAAATATCTTGATTTTTCTTTAGTCTTGCTTCCATTATCAACCGCAACGTCAAAATTGCCTCTCTGGTGCCTTTACCTTTCCTAAAGCCAAACTGATTGTCATCTAACACATTCTCAATTTTCTTTTCCATTCTCCTGCATGTTATTCTTGCCAGCAACATAGGATGCATGAGCTGTCAAAATGATTGTGCTACAATTCTCATATATGCTAGCTCTTGCATTTTGCGGAATTGTGTGAGTCATATTTTTCCAAACTGGGAAGGGGCAGTTGAGCTTGAGAATGTGATTAAATAACCGACGAAAAGTTAACAGTGTAGGAGTTTGAGTGTAGAATGTCAGAAGTCTGAATGTGGTAGGGACGTTGGAAAGTCTAAAATTACAAATGCAAAGGCTCAGTCTAGACGTAGTGGAGGTCAATGAAGTGAGATGGAGAGAAGATGTCTCCTGGTCAGACGAATGAAGGCTAATATTAACACTAGCATACAATTGTGTAGGCAGAAAGTGAGCTACTGTGCGCAGTGTGCGCAGTTGAATGCTGGGATCTATCGGAATTACGTTTTCGTGGAGATACATTGAGTCTCGAGGATAGAAGCCGAGACAATGAATTAAAATTCATGCCACGGCTGGGACTTGAACCGCGGTTTCCCACATGAGGTACGGGCAGTATTTCTCCGTTATATACAAAGCTGGGGTGCTACTTCAATATCGGAGAGCCTCAGCAATACCGACGACTTAAGGAAGGGAAAATTAAAATGGACTGAAGTTTGTGTTAGGGAGGGCATTGAACTATGGTTAACTGTGCACCTGGAGTAGCCACCATCGACGTGAGTAACACATCTGCATAGTAAGCTGGAGATCTGGATTCAAGTCCCGGCTTTAGCAAAAATTTTAATTCATTACTTGAGCTTCTGTCTTTATCAGTGGTAGGAGTTTCACAACAGGCTCGATACTAATAGAACATCAGCAACAGTTATTACGGTATAAATGCTAACATCACATGCAGAAGATGATGATAGAGAAAGAGTAAATGAAAATATTGAATAGGTAATGCAGTGTGTAAACGCGCTCAAAATATGATAATTAAGGGCGACTGAGAAGCAAGAGGAGCCGTAGAAATATAAGAGAGATTGACAGGAAGATGTTGGTTCAGTAGTAGGAATGAGACTCTAGAAAGACTAATTGAATTCTGCAATAGATTTCAGATAATAATATTTGGAACACTGTTAAAAAATAACGAGCGGATATTCTTGGAAAATACCCAGACGCACAGATGAGACAGCATTCCGAAATCAGATACTGGATTGCAAGATGTACCGAGGAGCTGATGTAGACTTAGAACACAAATCCGTAAGGATGAAGAGTAGTCTGACTTTACGAGAATCGTCCAGAAGATCCAACGAGGAAAAAAGTGGAATACTGAACCAATGACTAATGATTAGATACGACTGAAGGACTCTAAGGTTGCAAATATTTCGATAATGAATACCAGAATAAGCCGTTCAGTTGAAGAGGAACTGATAAAGGTACAAGGAAGGTAATACTAGGAAATCTCGAGTGACAGAAGAAATACTACAGCAGATCGATGAATGAAAGAAAGAATATAAACACTCAGGAAATGACAGGAATACAGCAGTGAAAGTCACTTGGTAATGAAATAAGCAGGAAATGCATGGATACCACGACGAAGTGGATGCATGAGAAATGGAAAGAAGTCGAAAAAGAACTTGTCGTCGAAAAGACTGATTCATCATACAAACGCAGATGGAATTAAAAGGAAAGGCGTCAACACTAACACGGCAGGAAGAATTCCACGGTGAAATGCAGAGGAGTTAGCGGACAGGTGGAAATACTACGTAAAGGCTCCTGTGCTGAAGTGGACATGTCTCATGATGTGATAGAAAAAATGGAAGTCGATGTGGAACACGTGAACCCATCTTCTCTAGAACCTGTGGTCTAGGGGCAGCGACTTTGACTAGTAGTCAAAACGTCTTCGATTACTTGTTCAAATCCAGCCGCTATATAAATTTAGCTTAGAAATCATCAGCAAAGTTGGCCGAAGACTTTCGGCACAACAAGTCACCTTGACTCAGCCAATGGCCTTGTCATAACTGACGGAGTAGCGGACAGAGATTCAGGGCACTCGCTTGCCCATTGGGTGGGAAAATGCCCCAAAAAGGCGGAACCATTGGCGATGATCAACAGCATGAGGAATCAGAAAGCAATGGAAACCACTGGGCAAAAGACGCATGATGTATATTTGCAGGACATGTGACTTTTAACTGCAAAAGTCTCATCATGACCTCTCCATTGGCGCCAAGATTCTGAACTAGTCCGCCGATCGGAACCTGTGGGAGGGAACTGCCAAGGGGTAGGTCACCATAAGGAAAAAAAAAAGATATAATCAACGAACGAGTAACATCGTTCGAGTTGAGGAGAGGAATGTAAGAACTCTGAATGGGTCACAGGGATGAAACGGAATGAAGGTAAGGATTTCTGGTCAGGTGAACACATGATAATAGAACAACAGCAGAATACTGTGTAAAGGGAGAAGGATTATGCGTAAATAGGAAAATAGGGCAGGAAGTGAGCTACTGTGAACTGTTCGGTGATAGGGTAGTTCTCATCCGTTTTGACAGCAAATCAGTATCGACAGCGATAGTTTTTGTATAAATACCGATGTCGCAATCGAAAAATCAGTATACAGAGGCTGTATAATTATAAGGATACTGAAGGAGTAATTCAGTATGTAAAGGGAGATGAAAATATATGAAACATAGGTGATTGGAATGTGTTTGTAGGGGAAGGAGTACAAGAAAGGTTTACTAGAGGATATAGGATAGACAGTAAGAATCAGAGAGGGGAAAGATTAATTGAGATCTGCAATAAATTTCAGACGGTGACTCTTTTCAACGTTCACAAGAGGAGGAGGTGCACCTGGAAAAGATCCAGATACATGAAAAGATTCCAGCTGTATTACATCATGGTCGGACAGAGATTCCAAAATCAAACTGGAGTCATACCCAGGAGCAGATATGGACTTATATCATAATTTAGTAACAGTGAAGAGTCGACAGAGGTTTAGGAGACTCGTACAGAAGAGTCTGAGCGGAAGGAAGTGGGATATGATACACTCAGGAGTGATGACACTCGTCTGAAGTTCGCTAAGGAGGCGGGTACTACGATAAGGAACATTACAGCAGGCAGTTCAGTTTAAGAGGAGTGGACATCTTTAAAAACGGCAATCTCACATGTTGCACAGTCAGAGAAAGGTACAGGGAAGGTAACTACGATGAATCCTTGCGTAACAGAAGAAATAATTCGATTGACAAACGAAAGGAGGAAGTACAAAACTGTTCATGGAAAGACAGGAATCCATACATACTTTAAAATGGACGTACATACATATGTATGTTCCACATACCCACCAAAAATAGTGGACCGATGTCAACCAAACTTGGCACACATACATCGTATTGCCTTGAGATAATCTCTGTAGGGCTAAGAAACACCTGCCTGTCAAAGAGATACGCGTGAAAAAGGAGTGTAGCTCGTTATGCGCGAATATCCATTCTTTATTCACCAGTATTTCAGAACGGGAACAGTTAACGACTTCGAAGAAACATGACACATAATTTCAAACCTTTCTCATACCTTGTTCAAACCTTTTCCCGCTGTAATGATGAAAGTAAAAAGTTGGTAGCTTACTACATTTTCCCTATTCACGCTGAAAAAGTGCCACCTGAATCAAGAAGTTTCAACCTAAGTAATTGTTTACTACTACCGCTATTCGCAACACACGTCCCAAATAATAAACACGCATGCTGTTGAAAGTATCTACAAAAATGTATAATTTAGGACACGCCGTTGAGGCGATATGACGTCAAATACAAAGATGAGTGACAAACTGTCGCATCATGCACGACATTTTAATTTGTTATTTTTATCCTATTAACTCTACTCGCAACACATTTCGCAGACAGTATGTACATATGTCACCGAATATAACTACAGAAATACACCGCCGAAAGAAAAAAAGAAATCGCTCCACCAAGAAACACTTGTGCGACATAAGCGAAAGTTGGTTCAAATGGCTCTCAGCACTATGGGACCCAACATCTCAGGTCATCAGTCCCCTAGACTTAGAACTACTTAAAGATAACTAACCTAAGGACATCACACACAGCCATGCCCGAGGCAGGATTCGAACCTGCGACCGTAGCGGTCACGCGGTTCCAGGCTGTAGCGCCTATAACCGCTCGGCCACCACGGCCGGCTAAACTAAAGTTGGTAGCCGTGCTTAGACATCTGAACAATGACGTCTATTCGGATTTCGGACCGAACGAGATGGCATATTGGTTAGCACACTGGACTCGCATTCGGGAGGACGACGGTTCAAAACTGCGTCCAGCCATCCTGATTCAGGTTTCCTATGATTTCCCTAAATCGCGTCAGGAAGATGCTGAGATGGTTCCTTTGAAAGAGCATGGCCAACTTCCTTCCCATCCTTCCTTAACCTGATGGGACCGATGACCTCGCTGTTTCGTCCCGTCCCCAAAATTAACCAACCAATCGGATCTCGAGCCAGTCGCATTAGAGTGGCACTAATAGCGTCACTATGAGGCTTCGAATCAAGTTTCCTTTAAATACACGCCGTGACGGTCGTGAGTGTTAGTTACCTTTGATATTGGACGTGGTGAGTAGTTGTTAGTCAAGAATGCCTTTGACAAAAAAAAAAAAAAAAAATAGGGCCGCCAGTTGAGGACCAGCACCCAACTTGTGTGTGTGCTAGACATTCTGTATCTACACCTGGAGCTGCGGTCTGTGGTGCGATTTCTTATGACTGTAGGAGCACTCTCGTGGTTATGCCGAGTACCTTGACGGCAAAACCACGTGTCAGTCTCGTGATTCGAACTGTTGTGTGGCCATTCATAAACAGCTCTCCAGGGGGTGTTTTCCAACAGGATAACGCTCGCCCAAGTAAATGTTCTATAGAGTGTCAGCAAGTTTCCTTGGCCTTCTTGATCGCCAGATCAGTCTCCAATCGAACATATATGGGACATCACTGGACAAGCACTCCAGCGTCATCCACAAACAGCATTAACCTTCCCTGCATTGACGGAGCAAGTGCAACACACATGGAATTCCATCCCACAAACTGACATCCAGAACCTGTGCAATACAATACATGCACGTCTGCATGCTTACATTCGACATCCTAGGGGCTTACACCAATTAATTTGCATGCCAGCGTTTCAGCATTTCACATTTACGATTGCTTTCCTCGCACCTATATCAAACTGTGATACTGCAAAGTTAATCATTTAAATATTTCATCTAAAGAAATTTATTCCCGAGATTTCATATCTCTACATTAATTATTTTGTGCTGCTGCGACTTTTTTCCCGTCGGTTCAGAAGACACGACGTCACAGACATTGAGCCGTGGGAAAATGAAAGTGCAGGGCGAATTTCACTAGAGATACAAGTGAAATATGTCTGCATATACACGTGCAAAATTTTAAATATACGTGAAACATATTTGACTTGCATGTACGCAAGCAAAGCCATAGGTGGAAAGTTTATCCTAAAACCCTGCAACTATTGCTGTCAAATGTGATACACTTGTTAGTTACTCTCTGCATAATAAATACTGTGGCAGTGTGAGCCAGCAGCATCCTGCTGGGGTGGGTGTGATAGTGGGCCAGGAGAAGACTGGCAGACAGAGAGTGTGTGAGGAGATGGAGAAAAAAAGGGAAACAACGTAGAATGATAAGAGGAGGGAATGGACAAAGAGCGGGGGGATGAGAAGATGGAGAAAGGAAAGAGGAAGAGATTTACCTTGACAGAGGAGAGGAAGAGACAGGCAGAGAGAGGGGGAGGAGACAATGGTCAGGGGAATGGAGGAAGAGAAGATGGATTGAGGGAGGCGAGAGGAGGAAATAGAGAAAGGAAAGAGGAGGAGAAAGAGTGGATGGAGGAGCAAATGAACAGAACAGCGAGAGGGGGGATGAGGAGATGGACACGATAAGGAAAGAGGAGAAAATGGAGAGAGAGCAGAAGGAGGAGGAGATGAACAGTGAGAGAAGAGTTGGAGGAGATGGACATGGAGAAGGGAGGAGAAGATGGACAGAGCGAGGGATGGAAGTGGTTGACAGAGAAACAGGGCAGGAGGAGATGGACAAAGAGAAGTGAAGGAGGAGATAAATGGAGGGAGGTGGACATGGACACAGAGTGTAGGAGCGGATGGGCAGGAAGGACTAGCAAATGAACAGAGAGGGGAAGAGCACATAAACTGGGACAGGAGTAGCAGGAGCAGACAGAGGGTTGAGGATGAAGGAGATAGAGAGAAAGAGAGGGAGAGAGAGGGCGGGGGTAGGGGAGATGGAGAAAGAGGAACAAGGAGGAGATGGACTAATAGAAGACTGGAAAAATTCAGTTCTATTTGGTTTAATATTTTACTACGAATTTCAGACCTGTTATCTGGAAACTCTAAACAGGTCGTACATATTCATTAATCATGGTGACGTACCATGTTTTATGTTATGTATGTTAACAGCAACGACTGGTAGCATTAATGCAGAAATAAAACCGAACAGTTGAAAAACAAGAATCAATTTAAAAAATAACATAAAATAAAGGGAATTAACTGAAGTTCCAAGTGAACAACTTTCATCTTACATTACTAGATATATTACTGGCAGACAGAACAACTCGAGGTTTACCGACTGACTACTACACGTACTTCCAAACATATTGTTGCTACACTATTCTACATCACCCACACTGGCACTTATTTGGCTCGGCAATCCTCGAATCTGCGCATACCGATGTGGTTGACCGTAGAATTCTTTCGTTTCGTTTTTATTTTATTTTTATTTTTTCTTATTTGTTCATATATATATATATATATATATATATATATATATATATATATATATATATATATATGTCTCTGTTAATTAAATGTATATGTGCCTATCATTACCTATAATTAAGGAAACGCTTCTCTGACCTGTTGACACTATTTTGATACTCAGAGCGTCCACTTGATCTTATAGACCGAAAATTAGGCAGTTTCCTTTTAGATATCTGATGTGCTATCATATTGACTTTAGTCTACAAGTGTTGGTCACCTACGATTGTTTGCAGATCGCAGTCTAATTGTTTGCTGTCTCTCTCTCTACCTGAAAAAGGGGCTTCTCAGAACGACATGCTTAGACGAACCTTCCTCACCTCACTCACAGACTGGTGCGTTACCACATCCTATTCGACAATGATGTGTGGGATATGGACAGTGACCTGTTAATGGGTAGGTGCAACGTCGTGCAGTTTGAGCCTGTTCCAGGTGCTTGGGAATACACTGTAAACACGTCTTGTAGTGCTCCTAGGGTCCCAGTCAGACTGCCATTCAATTCCAGGGTCCTAAATGTCTTTTATCAGGAAGATATGTCCTTGTGATCTCGTACACACGATCATATTGCTCACTTCCCGACCAACACAGAGGTGCCCTGTAACGTACCACGACATACACGTCATGTAGTCCGAAGATCACAACTAAACCCTCTACAGGTGTAGTGCAAAAGACAGCGGCGAGCCTCAGAAGTACGCTCCGCTGAATTCGCCACAGTATTGTTTTGTAGCTGCCTAGTCCAAGGCGATGCGCCCAGACGCTGGCAGCAAAGCTCACAGTAGCTTCGTAATATGGCCACACTACGTGCAACGGTAATTTTTGGTCAGGAGTACCAGCATGGGCAACCTTATGCATGATTTTGACTGCTTTCTGAGGAACAGATCTTACGTGTTGTGGGAAGTTTCTTTTCTCGTCTAGAAGAGTGGCTAAATATCTATGACAGGTATTACGTCAAGCACCAGGGAAGGATTTCTGTCAAGAGAAAGTCTTCACTAAGGAAGTATGTATGTGGTTTTATGAACGGCTATAGTTAGTTTCTTGCTTTTGCACCAATGCTGCATCTGGACAAGCACATCATTCACTTTTTCCTCAAGTCTCGCCCTGGAGTCTGCAAGGACTACTACTAGGATGTCATTTGTGTATGTAACAATATCGTCAATAGCATCTGCCCCATATAATAGAAGTAATAGGAGTTCAGCACTAGGATTCCAGGACAGTGGACCACTTATGGACACAGTAAACATACCAAGGGGACAATATTACACGTGCCAAACAGTTTATTAACTGAATAACAGAATTTTAAAACTTCCTGGCAGATTAAAACTGTGTGCCCGACCGAGACTCGAACTTGGTAGTTCGAGTCTCGGTCGGGCACACAGTTGTAATCTGCCAGGAAGTTTCATATCAGCGCACACTCCGCTGCAGAGTGAAAATCTCATTCTGGAAACAGAATTTTAATTTATGCCTGCAGAGAGAGAACAGCACAGATAGAAATTAACAGAGATGTACGACAAGGGTGCCATCTCTCTCCCACTTTATTTAATATATATGTCATACTGACAATACTGTTAGACAGTCGAATGTTAAATTAGTCCAGGAATAAAATTAATTTCTAGAAATACACATTTACATACTGCACTCATTCCTGATGGCCAAATAATTTGCCGGCCGCTGTGGCCGAGCAGTTCTAGGCCCTTCAGTCCGGAACCGCGCTTCTGCTACGGTCGCGGATTCGAATCCTGTTTCAGACATGGATGTGTGTGATGTCCTTAGGTTAGTTAGGTTTTAGTAGTTCTAAGTCTAGGAGACTGATGACCTCAGATATTAAGTCCCATAGTGCTCAGAGGCATTTGTTAAGTCCCATAGTACTTAGAGCAATTTGAAGCAAGTAATTTACAAAAAATGGACGATTATTTACAATTTAGCCTACATCTCTCGGACTCCACAGCTTCAACATATCACAAAATACAACGTAAGTTATGACTTTTTATGGAAAATACCCAAAGTGTACTAAAATAGTGCTAAATGGAAAATCATTTGAAAAGGGAATCTCTCTTTATGCTGTTAGGATATGATGCAATTATCGTAACGTTATATCCAATAAGCTAAGTAAGTTTCAAATGATACGTGGCACTATACAGGTAACATTACCCAATGATAGCAAGAACAATATAAAACTAAATTCTACCGAGTAATGGCAACATCTATCCTCACACGTGGACGTGAGACTTGGAAAGTAACTAAGAAACGCCAAAGGAGGATACAGTCAGCTGAAACGAAATTTTTCAGATAGTGAAAGGATGTACTCATTGAACCCTCTGCCAGGCACTTAATTGTGAATAGCACAGTAATCACGTAGATGCAGATGTACTCTGAGAGAACAAATAAACAGTTCTCAAATGGGGACAGAATTAAATACATTTTGCACCAATGAAAGAATGGAAAATGCGACGATAAAATGAAAAAGCACATTGAAAGAATAAGGCAGAAAGAATAGTTGGACATGTAATATACTTTATGCTGTAGGACAGAGATACAGGTATACCAAGGAAAAGCTGGCATCTGCGAAGGTAGAACAGGCTATAAAGTTACTGCCTGATTTTGTAAGTAGGCTGTTTAGGTTTTTTTATTGGTAACGCCACCTCTGTATGAAAATCACTGGCTGTGCTGTGTGCAGTCTGTGGCTGCTTTGCATTGTTGTAATACTCGCCATTGTAGTGTTGGGCAGCGGCAGCTGGATGTGAACAGCGCGTAGCGTTGTGCAGTTGGAGGTGAGCCGCCAGCAGTGGTGGATGTGGGGAGAGAGATGGCGGAGTTTTGAAATTTGTCATGATCTGCTATATTTATATATGATGATATCAAGGTAAATACATTGTTTGTTCTCTATTAATATCTTTCATTTGCTAACTATCCCTATCAGTAGTTAGTGCCTTCAGTAGTTTGAATCTTTTATTTAGCTGGCAGTAGTGGCGCTCGCTGTATTGCAGTAGCTTGAGTAGCGAAGATTTTTGTGAGGTAAGTGATTTGTGAAAGGTATAGTTTACTGTTAGTCAGGGCCATTCTTTTGTAGGGAATTTTGAAAGTCAGATTGCGTTGCGCTAACAAAATATTGTGTGTCAGTTTAAGCACAGTCATGTATAATTGTTCAAATGGGACGTTACATATGGCGACCCTTAGCCGAGGATACCTCACTGGAATCTTCTGATTTTTTGTTGTAGTTTGTGTAATTAGTGTAGATTTTGTTTATTGCTAGCACGTAATTGTAGAGAAAATCTCCTTTGTAGTTGCAGACTTTCATTGTTGAACAGTAAAACAGTTGTGGCATGCATGTAGATTTGCACCAAGTATTTCGCAGCTGGAATTAACTAGATATTATTTTCAGTGCTATGTTAATGTGTTCTCTTATTTTTGATCTTCAAATTGTGTTTTTCTGTGTTGTCGTGTGAAATACTGTGACAATAATGGCGTGCGAAAAACGTAATACTAGGCTCCAAAGTAAACTGAGAAATGACAGTGAAAATGAAAGCAGTGTGTTAGCGCCACCGAGTAATTAATTAACTGATGTTCAAAATAGTAATTTGGTAATTGTGCATAGGGAAATGGAGCGGGCGGCAAACAATGGCGTGGAAAGCGAAACAATTAGTGAAGAGGGAAGCATTATCGATCGATCGGTAGGCAACAGCTCGCCTCAGGAATCCGAAATGACAGAACACAATATTGCAAATACTGTAGACTCAGGTTTTGGGTTCTCACCGTTTTCTCAAATGAGTCAAGAAACATTTTCTGCTTGTCAAAATGTGAATGTTGCCGGTGCAACTTCACTGCCGAAAAGCACTGAGGAACATGTTTCAGACACCAGTGCATTGTTATTACAATTAATGCAACAAATGGGACAAAAGCTTGAAAAGTTAGACACAATGGAACAACACCAGAGACAAACACAGCAACAGTTAGACACAGTGGAACAAAATCTCAAAAAGTTAGACACAGTGGAACAAAATCTCAAAAAGTTAGACACAGTGGAACAAAATCTCAAAAAGTTATACACAATGGAACAAAATCTTCAAAAGTTAGACACTACACTTGAACAAACACGTGAAGATTTAACCACTGAGTTACATAACATCGAATCGAAATGTCAAAAGGTCTGTAATGACGTAAAAACAGAAATTTGTGAGCATTTCCAACCTATTTTTTCGTGTCATGAAAATGTATTACAGAATCACGAAGCAGCCATAAAAGAACTGCAAACTATTGTTCATGAAAATCATGAGACCTTGCAAGCTAAAATTGACTCAGTTGCATCTACCGATTCGGTTACGCAACTTGCAAGAACTCAGGAAAACTTAAAGGACACAGTAGATACCCTGAAAATTGGTTCAGAAAGACACATGGAGGAAATAAGTACACTATCGGAGAAAGTAGCCGAACTTTCGGATCAGGTCACTAACTTATCTACAAAGGTAGATGATGATCTGAATGACACAAGACCCGTAGCCTTCACTGACACAGAAGAGTATGAACAAATTAGAAAATTCAAACAAAATCAAAATCAAATCAATACACAGTACAAAAGAGAAATCAGGGAAGTGCAAGATCAGTTGGCACAAGTAGTTCAAGAATTACGTATTTCAGAGGACACTCGCGCTCCAATACGGGAAGAGGGACATAGAAATACGGAACAACCACAAAATAATAACACAGAGCATTTCGGAAATTATGAAAGAAATTGGCAATGTGCACCGAATTTTGAGATTGAACAGCCGACACGACGTAACAATGACCGACATGCCACTCGCCGACATGATGACTTTGACTATACGCTGTTCATTACTACACGTAAATTCAAAACATTTAAGAATTCCGGCAACGACATTCATCTACAAGCGTGGCTCCATCAATTCTCTCATTGTTTTCCTCCCAACTGGTCATTGGAGCACAGGTTAGAATTTATGTGTGGCTATTTAGAGAATGAACCAGCTGTAAGAATGCGATCGGTCATTCACGATTGTCACAGTGAAAGAGAATTTTACCATGCCTTCCTCTCAGCATATTGGTCTCAAGCTACACAAGACCGAGTAAAACATAGCATCATGATGATGAAACACTTTGAACAATCTGAATTTTCCAGTCTTGTCAAATATTTTGAAGACATGTTGCATAAGAATCAGTATCTTTCAAACCCATACAGCCCCTCAGAACTCATCCGCATTTGTTTACTCAAATTGCCTGAACATTTACGGCATATTATTTTAGCAGGACGTTGCAAAGACGACATTGAAGCCTTTGAGGGACTGTTACAAGAACTGGACATTGACAGTGACAATCGCGGAATGCGAAAACAGGAACACAACAATTACAGGTCACATCTGTCACAATTCCGTGACGACAGAAACGATAACTGGACGCGACAAGGCTATTCTCACCACACAAATCGTGACCAAAACAGACACCACCCGTATGATAATCGTTGGCAGAGTAGTAATAATTACAGGGAAAGATCACCTTTCCACGGTCGTGACTATCACAGAGACAATCAGAGAAACAGACAATTTGGGAACCAAAATAATTATTATCAAGGGAGACAGAATAACTTTAGACGCAACGGTCTAGCGCGCAGTTACGATTCAGGGAGAAATTCTCCACCACTTAACCGACAAGAAAGAAACTACAGGAACTACCGACATGACGACAGACGATGTGATCGTAACGACAGATGTGAATTGCATCAGAACTGGCCGGATTCAAACAGAGCAGGGCCTTCTCGTCACGGTGAATTTGTAGAAGTTAGGTCTCCAAATCCCAATAACGACGCGCGCCAACAAAGAGACAATAGGCAATGACTCACACCGCTGGCAGCCACAAAATGTTCTTATGACACTAACGACGCAGCTGCCGTAGCTAGTAATTACGTAAAAATGGAAGACATTAGGGACATCTTACTCCAAGAACACGACGTAAAACATAACAACATTGCATATCCTGTGATTCACATTACAGTAAATGACGTAAAATTTATGGCAGTACTTGACTCTGGCAGTCCCATTTCAGTAATCAGTGAAACAGCCTTTAGCAAATGCAACAAATCGAACGATTGCCCCACACTTCCGTTACGTAAGATTAAATTACAATGTGCAATCTTTGGAAAAAGTGTAGATGTATGCCAACAAACCAACTTAGAATTCTTTTGTCAAAGCCACAGCTTCTCTATGAGCTTTCTTATTGTTCCATAATTGTCGACGGAAATTATATTGGGAGTAGACTTTTTGAATGAATACAAAGCAATCTTAAACTTTCACGATGCTGAAATAAGTTGAGAGAAGGAAGGTAAGTTAATAGCTTTGAAATTTGAAGATTGGCTCTCAAACCATGACGAAGAAATTAATCGGCTTTACCTCCTGTTAGACAACAGTTCGGAATTTTCGACAGAACTTGACGCCAACAATCATTCTGCAAGTACTGACAGGGATGATATCGACGGCGCATTTGACACTAATAAGTTAATTCAGAATAAAATTCAAACAATTGAGAATTGTAATGACACTGATAGGCAGGACCTTTTTGAGATTTTACAAGCACATTCCACAGTTTTTACTCACAAAACAGGAACAATCAAGGGATTTCAATACCAATTTCGTGTTCGTGAGCATACTAAATTTTGTGTTAGACCATATGTAATTCCAGCACATTATAGGGACCGTGTTAGAACAGAAATACAATCTATGCTTGACGAGGGCATTATTGAGCCTGCAGTAAGCTCATACAACAATCCATTACATGTTGTTGAGAAGAAAAATGGATCGATCAGGCTTGTCTTAGATTTGAGACAAATCAATACGATCATTATTCCTGAAACAGACAGGCCGCAAACGTTGGAAGAACTTCTTCAAAATTTTAATGGTGTAAAAGTGTTGTCTTCCATTGATCTCAGATCCAGCTTTTATCAGATCGAACTTCACCCAGAATGTAGAAAATACACAGCTTTCCTTTGTTTCGGCGTTTGTTGTCAGTTTCGGAAACTTCCCTTTGGTTTGAACGTTTCTTCAGCAGCATTCATTCGCGGGCTAAATTCCATATTACCTGAATTCTTAAAACGTCACATCACCTTATATGTAGACGATATTCTGATAGCAGAAGCCTCATGGGAACAACACAATCGCATCCTCAACAGCGTGTTACATATTTTTGCAGAATCTGGAATTACAGTTAACTTGGAAAAGTCTGAATTCGGTAGGACAAAAGTGAAGTTTTTGGGACATATTATTTCTTCTGAAGGCATTCAGCCGGATCTTGAAAAGTTTGAAGCAATCAGAGCCATTCCAGTTCCATCTACAAAAAGACAAGTCCGCAGTTTTCTAGGTCTCGTAAATTTTTACCGTCGTTTTCTGAATATGCAAATTCTTGTTACACCAAAACTTTGTTCTCTCACTGGAAAAAATACTATTTGGAACTGGGACGAACAAGCACAGTTGGAATTCAATTCTTTGAAAGAATCGCTACTTAACGCGCCAATACTAGCTCATCCAGATCTGTCACAAGATTTCTGCCTTAGCACGGATTCTTCTAAAGTCGGTCTTGGCGCCCATTTATTTCAAGAAGCCACAGAAAATGACACTACTGTTCAGAAAACCATTGCTTTTGCTAGCAGAGTGCTAACCAAATCTGAAAAAAATTATTCCGTTACTGAATTAGAAGCTTTAGCTATCGTTTGGGCATTTCACAAATTCCGTTTCTTTCTTTCTGGTAAGCACGTAAAAGTATACAGTGATCATCGTGCATTACAATTTCTTATGTCTTCAAAATTGAATCATGACAGGTTAAAACGTTGGGCATTGTTTCTGCAAGAATTCCGCTTCACAATAGTCTACATTCCCGGCAAGGAGAACATTGTTGCGGACGCACTGTCACGCGCACCGGCTGGGCTTGAGAAAAGTAACACAGAAGGCAACTTCGAGAAAAATTTCAGTATTCTTTACATTCAGAAAGTCGCCTTTGAAAACTTCATCACCACATCTTTAAAGGACATTGCTCATGAACAAGATAAAGATCCGATTTGGAAAGACATCAAGAGCAAATGGCATGAAAAGACACACACACAGATTCGGCATTATTACCTGGTTAGAAACAACATACTCTTCAAACGCTGCACTGTTGATGACAAGCTATGGGTACTTTGCATTCCAGACGATTTTGTTAATAAGCTCATTTGGTACATTCATTTCAGCTACGCACATTTTGGCCCACGAAAATGTTATCATATTCTTCGAACGACTTGTTATTTTAACAATATGGAAAAGAGAATTCGAAGAGTCTTGTCTATTTGTAAACTTTGTCAAAAGGCGATACCATCTACTGTCTCCCATCGTGCTCCGCCGTTTCCTATCATTCCTTCTAAATTAAAAGAATTTGCTGCTGTTGATCTCTTGGGACCGCTTGTCAGAACATCTAATGGATTTTCGTACGTTTTAGTCGCTGTTGAACTTACTTCAAAATTTGTTTCTTTCACTCCGTTACGTAAAGCCACTGGACGATCTGTATCCAACGCCTTTGTTAAAAATTTCTTACGTGAAGTTGGACACGTTAGCAAAGTCATTTCAGATAACGGACCTCAATTCAGATCTGCTGGTTGGTCACGTATGCTTCGGAATCATTAAATCAAACCTGTTTTTATTTCATTGTACTCACCACATTGTAACCCGTCTGAACGGATTATGAAAGAAATCAATAAGCTTTGCAGACTTTATTGTCACAGAAAGCATCAGCATTGGGACAGATATTTACACTTATTTCAAAACGTGCTGAATGAAATGCCTCATGATTCTACTGCTTTACCACCTACTCTTGTACTAAAGAATGAAGAACCACTGAACAGAATCAGAGAGCTTGTACCTTTCCTGAATACACATAAACTTCGACCCAAAGACATAATTGATTTGGCTCTTAAAAATATAAAATCTGCGGCAGACAAAAGGAGAAAACTACACGGTAAAGCAAATGCAAAGAAATTTTATATTCGTCAGAAAGTTCTCATTAAAGCTCATTCATTGTCACATAAGAAGAAACACTTGAGTCACAAATTCTTTCTAGTTTACAATGGACCTTACTGAATCCGACGTATACCACATGATAATTGCGTTGAAGTTTAAACTCTGCGTACTAGGAAGAGTAAAGGTTTACACCACATTTCACATGTAAAACCGTTTATTGAAAGATAATCTGCTTTTTAACTTTGTCTTTGCCATATAACTTTTCACTTTACATTACTAGTATGCTGTGTCAGACTTAAGAAACTGTTAACATACAACAATGTTTGAAGTTAAATATCCAGTCTAGAACCTAGGGAACATTTTTAAACAAGAAATTACGAATGCATTGTTATAGTGAACAGACGACACAGTGTTGTATTTGTACATTCTTGCTTGTTAGTTGCACGATTATGTAACGACTATCAGGCTTACATACTTAGGACACATACTGGTACTGCTAATGAGATTTTAATGCAACATTTTGGTTTACTTGGAAATACATTCTGGGTTTAAAGTACTTTCTGTGAGATACCAGATGACACAGTGGTTAGTTTATGTGACAGCTACACGATTTTATCACGACGCTACTAATGAGTGACAATATACAATGTTGCTTTTGCGGTGTTTCTGTTTTATATCTGCACAGTTTTTCTGTTTTATTCTGGAAAGTAAAACATGTTTTAGTAGTAACTTTTGTGGTATAGCTACAATGAGACTGCCTTTTCCGTAGCACAACAATACGTTACAGCACAGTAATTTCTTCATCACGGCAATAAGCGTAATAACTAAGATATCTATACGCAAAGCATTTCACTTTTGTTTATCATGAGGTAAGTACATTGACTTCTGCAGAACTTAGCTTTCAGAGGACAATAACTACGACACTTTCACAGAGATTATCTTACAGCAAGACGCACATTTAGCGCTACAGGACGTGTGTTTGAGTGATTAATTTTGTACTTAAATCATTTATTTTTAAAGATATTTGAAGGACAATGGTACAAAGGTTTTCCGTAATACATTTCATTCCATTGTTGTAATCTGTAACACCTGAGGGTATAATTACATTAATCCTCAGGGGGGTGCACGCTTACTTTGTGTACCATGTGTTTGGCAAGCACAAGGAGCCCTAGCTAATATGGTATTTGCTTATACAACTTTTCACATCAGTACCATATTTCTCTAACACATAAATTACACAGCTATCTGATTATTTGACAGAGAAACAAACATTCTTTTTACTACATCAGTGACAGATGTTTACGCAATTACACAGTTGGATAACTTCACACTTATGAAACTGTATTTTGTCTGTACTTTGTAAACTGTTCATATTTTTTTGGAACCATTGTGATACTATGAGAGCTTTGAATGATGTATTTGGTATGGGATCATGATTTTTAAAGTGCGTTTGAGGCAGATCACACTTTTGTCATGAGCAGAGAATTTTTTTTAGGTTTTGAAATTATTGGAGGAAGCTACGACGATTTTGAGAGTTGACTGAGATGTTATGATGTTATTGTTACGATGACTATGTGTATTATACTGTTGCGGTATGTTTATGATCAGTAAGCTGATGCTATATGAGTTATTTGATTATGCTACATATCTGTAATGATGAAATATTGAATAAGTGTTGACGAATAAGGTAAGGAATAATGAGTAGTGGTTAGGGACTCTGGTTTGTGAAAAAGGTTGTTGGAAACCAAGAATCGTACTTTAAGAGTTATGAAATGTGTGTATATGTGTGAATGTATCACAATGCTGGCGAAAATTTTTTGGACGCTGTTATATTTATAGGATTTTGTTTCTACAGATTTGTAACCCAAATTCTTGACCTGTGAAATATTTTTATATGAGACTGTCACTGTAGTGGAAACTGGTGTCGTAAATATTTCGGTAAGAAAGTTAAGTGACCACCTGCACCTAATGCGTCGTGGGCACCCAGCTGGGCGACAGTCGCCTTAAAAAAAAAGCCATTAGCGTGTGCCTTCCAGAGGCACAGGTGGAAAAAAAAGGGAGGCCATTATCCTCCCTATTGACGTTCCTTTGTAGAAAGCATCGGAAAAACGACACCGTCGAACTTGATAACATATGATTACACTGTGGAGCTCTTAATTTATGATTTACTGAAATGCCTAATGAAATGACGAGAAATATTTTTATGTCTATACACCTGATTATGACTATTGTCTCTCTAGTTGAGAGATTTGTCTACTAACTTATGAAATGCCTAATGACTACTAAATGATGTTCTTATGCTTTACTTTGTACATAGTTGCTTATTTCATTTGATATCTAGTTTCTAGCTGCACTGCAGCATTGGTTAAAATAAAATTTTGTAGATGTACTAATATAAATATTTTCTGTCTACAGATTGAGTAAATCATAATTTTTTTCAAAAAAATGAGGGAGCACAAAACGACATTTACCTTCACAGGAACTGCATTCATAATTTTCTTTTCAAGTACTTGGTAATTTCTTTTGTAGAATAAATTGTGATGCATCACTCTAGTATTAAGATGTGACATAGGTATTAGACATGGCCATTTTTAGTGTACTATTTTTTTTGCTTGAGCTTTGTCATGTTTAGGTATAAGTTATTTCATTTTCTGTTGTTGGTTGCCAGGCATAGTGCCACTGAATTTCAATTTGTGTTACTCTGCTAAGCCAGATTTATTTTTTTTTGTTTGCTGCGCATTGCCTCATATTAGTTGTAATGTTGAATTGCTTGGTAATTTAGATTTACTGTAGCTTGCTTTGCGATTTTCCATTTTTTATTGCTGTTTATATTAATTGTTTTATGTGCTGCTGCATTGCCTCGTCCCTTAGTTTAGCATCTGAGCTCAGTAGATTTAAGTTAACTTAAGAGGGGGTAGCCTCTAAGAGAATGAGTTGCGATGAATTGGAAGAAATGCATTGAGAAGTTATACAAAAAAAAGTACAGAAAACAGGTTTAGGTAGGATTTTCTTGGAAATAAATGTTGAGGTAAGAAATGTGTGAACATATAAATACAGAAAGCATGCTTAGATAGAATTTTTTTTGTGGAAACAAAGGATGAAATAAGAGGAAAGATATATGAAGTTTTGGGTTGGACTGCAGTACCAAATGTTACACTGAAGACGAACCCTGTCCTTTCCTATTGGTGTTATCCCACTATGTGTTTGTGTACCCTTGTGCATTTGTTTTCTTCCTGTCTCTGTGTAGTTTCATAGAATTTTTTCTTCTTTTAATATTAAGCTACATTCACTATGATGAGGAATACTGTTATCCTCGAATATAATTGGCATTAATAATATGTTATTTACTTTGTAAAGATGTTAGACATTATTAATTCTGTTCTGTTTAATGCTCATGTGTGAAGTTGATGTTTCAAAAGTTATTGTGATCTTTTATGTATGTACTCATGTCATAATTCCACTGATGTATATGTTAGTTCGATTCTTTTGTAAAGCCTGTACTACAAATGTTATCTGTATTGTTATGTTTTTAATGATGTATTCTGTACCTTTGTTATTGTATTCTCATGTTATAAAATTGTAATTGACACCAGTTTATCAAACTAAGTAACTTGTAAGCATTCATTTCACTGCACACATTTCCGTTGGTCATAGTATATGGACAATATGTGAGAAGTAGGGACTGATAGTGTTTGCACGTGTGTTAATGATTCAGCAAGGGACTGGATAACAGCATTGCTGGTTCTAAGGACAATTCCTAAAACTTTGTGAGTGCACAAGTGGTGGTTTATGGACTTGCTACATTATCCGCAAGACTCTTCAGTGGTGATTGTGCACCTGCACAGTCACAACAGATGGCTGCTGGCCATCTCTTCAAGGACTACAGTGGGTCTACATCTTTGATGATCCATCAATACCATTATTTCTACAAGGACTGCAGTGGGTCTGCACCTTTGATGACCCACCAATACCGTAATCTCTACCAGGACTACAGTGGGTCTGCTCTATGATCACCTACCTACCAATATTCTTCCAAACTACAACTGACTCTGCTGTGGGTTTGCTCTGTTGTGGCCCATTATCTGTCAGCATGTCAAGAGTCGGCACTGTCTTTCCGTTGGAAGGACAACGCTACTTCTTCAAGACTGCATGGAAATCCACTACTTCCGTGTGCATTTTCTTTTACTGCTCAGACTTTGAGAAAAACACTGCTATTCTACTGTTATGTACGATTAGGACTGTCTTTATGGACTGTGAGAAAATTTTAGCTTTTGACCAACATTGTATCAATAAGTGGGTGCATTTGATTCCTTTGTTATTGTAATTATGAAAATTTTTTTTCAAATCTGTATTGGCCACTGCCCAATCCAATTTGTAAAATTTTTTGTGGGGAGCATGGGGGCTATGTAGGTAGGCTGTTCAGGTTTTTTTATTGGTAACGCCACCTCTGTATGAAAATCACTGGCTGTGCTGTGTGCAGTCTGTGGCTGCTTTGCATTGTTGTAATACTCGCCATTGTAGTGTTGGGCAGCGGCAGCTGGATGTGAACAGCGCGTAGCGTTGTGCAGTTGGAGGTGAGCCGCCAGCAGTGGTGGATGTGGGGAGAGAGATGGCGAAGTTTTGAAATTTGTCATGAACTGCTATATTTATATATGATGATATCAAGGTAAATACATTGTTTGTTCTCTATTAATATCTTTCATTTGCTAACTATCCCTATCAGTAGTTAGTGCCTTCAGTAGTTTGAATCTTTTATTTAGCTGGCAGTAGTGGCGCTCGCTGTATTGCAGTAGCTTGAGTAGCGAAGATTTTTGTGAGGTAAGTGATTTGTGAAAGGTATAGTTTACTGTTAGTCAGGGCCATTCTTTTGTAGGAAATTTTGAAAGTCAGATTGCGTTACGCTAACAAAATATTGTGTGTCAGTTTAAGCACAGTCATGTATAATTGTTCAAAGGGGACGTTTCAAGTTAAAGACGATGATGAAAGAATATCAAACCAGTGCCGTCAACAGTATTTCATTTACGCATGTGGATTTCACAAGCAAAAGATGAAAAGGTAGAGAAAATGTATGACGGCACCAGATAGGCAACTCAGTATGCTGCGGTAGGGGAAGGAACATAAGACGGTGTTATCGCAAAATTTGGGCTCGGTGGTATGAAGGGGAGAGGAGAGACAATACTAGAGTTTTGTGATAAACATCGGATAGTGGTAGCGAATACACCGCTCAAAAATCACAAAAGCAGGAAGTATACTAAGACGTGGCCTGGAGTGGATGCTAGATATCAGCTTGATGACGTTATTGATAGGCTGAGATTCCGAAATGAGATAATGGATTGTAAAATTTAATCAGGGGCAGATATAGACTAAGACCACAATGAAATAAAGATAAATAATAGGCTGAATATAAAGAGAACTATCAAGAAAATTAAATGTGGCAATAACGAGGAGAATCTGAGAATGGGTAGATGTGCTGTAATGAATATTACAGTAGGTAGTTCAGTTAAAGGGGAAGGGGTCATCAAAGAAGCTGGAAGTGTGTTCCTCGAACCACTCCGTCACAGTCCTGGCCTTGTGAGATGGGGAATTCCTTGTTGAAAAATGCCACTGCCGTCGGGAAACATGTTCGTTCTAAAGGGGTGTGTGTGTTGTGCCATCCAGTGTACGATACACATTGGCCGTCACGGTGCCTTGCACGAGCTCCATTGAACCCACGAATGCCCGTGTCAGTGGTTTCCAGAGCACAATGGAGCCGCCGCCAACTTGTCTCCATACGGCCGTACAGGTGTCAAGGGGCTGTTCCGCTGGAAGGCGACAGATTCGCGCCCTGCTATTGGGATGAAGAAGGTATCGGGATTCACACAGCCATGCAAGGCTCTGCCACTGTTGCACTGCCCAGTGCTGAACATTCCAGGCGAAGTCGTCAGTGTCGTGCTGTTCATATTAGCACAAGCATGGGTCGCCGGCTGCGGAGGCCCATCGTTGGGAGTGTCCGGTGCACTGTGAGTTCAGACACACTTGTGCCCTGCCCAGCATTAAAGTCTCGTGTTAGTTCCGCCACAGTTGGCAGCCTGTCCTGTTTTGCCAGTCCGCCCAGCCTACTACATCCGACATCTGTAATGGGAGGTGGCCGCCCAACCCTACGACGTCTGGACGTGGTTTGTCCTTGGCGTTGAAGACATTCACCACAGCTCTCCTTGCAGTTTTTGAAATGCTCGTACCTAACCTCCACGCCATCGCAGTCTGCCCTCGGTCAAAGTCAGACACAACGCGCGCCTTCACAATTCTACACACAGACAGCACTCACTGATACCACATGCACCGTACGTGTGTCTGATCAGCAGGCATATCTCGCCAGCTAACGCCGCTATCGCCTAAATGGATTTATATCGATAGTAGGCCATTATGTTCTGGCTGATCGGTGTAGGTACGAGTAGAATAACTGAGAAAAAATCTTCTGCAATGGAAGAAATATTGCCGGCCATAGTGGCCGAGCGGTTCTAGGCGCTACAGTCTGGAACCGCGTGACCGCTACGGTCGCAGGTCCGAATCCTGTCTCGGGCATGGATGTGTGTGATGTCCTTAAGTTAGTTAGGTTTAAGTAGTTCTAAGTTATAGGGGAGTGATGAGCTCAGAAGTTAAGTCCCATAGTGCTCAGAGCCATTTGAACCATTTGAAGAAGTATTTAAACTGATATTCGAATGAAAGAAGTAGGAAAATACTCTGGGAAAGACAGGAATAAAGCAATATGTACTTAGGGATTAAGCACAGTGATAGCATGTCAAGAAAGCTGCACGAAAATTGCGAATAAATCGAATAAGAAATGATCGTCGGAAAGATAAATTCAACATACAGAAAAATCAAAACAACTTCCGTTGAAATTAAATGCAGAAGTGTCAACATTAATAGTGTAGAAAGAGTTACGATGTTAAACGCAGAGGAGAGAGAGGATATGTGGAAAGACGGTGTTTAATGGCTTTAGGAGGGAAAAGAGCTGTCAGTGACGAGCTGGAAGAAGAAACAGACGTCAATAAGGGGTTCATTATTACTGTCAGAGTCTGACACAGGTATGGAGGACTTGCGCTTGAATAAGGTAAAAGACATAGATACTCAAGTTTTGCAATTGCTAAATGCGCTGGGATTAAACGCAACAAACTTTTCATGTTGTGGTGGAGACTTTCGAAAATATCATCGGTACAATTCCAAAGGTAGTAAAGGGAAATAAATGTGAGACTTATTGCACAATCAGTACAGTAGCTCAAGAATGCAAGTTTCAGAAACAAATAGCATAGGATGCAAAAATAGTTGTGGACGTGACCGAAGGTTTTCCTTTAGAAAAGGTGAAGGCAGTTCTGAAGAAGCAACACTTAAGAAAAATTGAGGCTCTTTTATGTGATTTGCAGACCTGGGAAAAACGTTATGGAATGGCGAATGGTGAAGGACTATCGATATTCTGAGAAAATAACAGTGAGCATTACGGAAAGACGTGAAATATACATATGTATAAGTATCAAGAAGTAACAATTAGTACTGAAGACAAATGACGAAGTGCTCGTATTAAGAAAGGCATAAGACAGAGATCAACTCTTTCGTTCTTACTGTTCAATGTGGCCGCGCGGAGTGGCCGCGTGGTTTGAGGCGCTGTGTCACGGATTGCGCGGCTCCTCCCGCCGGAGGTTCGAGTCCTCCCTCGGGCATGGGTGTGTGTGTTGTTCTTACCGTAAGTTAGTCTAAGTAGTGTGTAAGTCTAGGGACCCCAGACCTCAGCAGTTTGGTCCCTTGGGAATTCACAAACATTTGAACATTTTGTTCAACGTGTACATCGCAGAAGCAGTGACAGGTCGGTCCAGGAGTGGGGTTGAACCACAGAGTGAAAGATCACCAGGGATAAGATTCGCAGATGACATTGTTCATATCAGTGAAAGCAAGGAATATTTGCAGAACATAATGGAATGAACAGTCTACAGAGCACAGAAAATGGACTGAGAGTAAATCGAAGAAAGGCGAAAATAGTGAGGTGAGGAAGAAACGTGGTTTGTGAGAACGTCTGTTGTAAAAAAAAATTTCCTTGTTTTGAGAAAGATATTTCTGAAAATGTGTGTATGGACTGCAGCTTTGTGTGGAACCGAATGTCGGACAAGGAAATCTCAGAAAGAAGACAGTCAAAGCGTTTTGGACGTGGTGCTATGGAAGGATGTTGAAAATTAGGAGGACTGATAAGATACGGAATGGGGAGCGGAGAAGATTATATGGAAAACATTTACAAAAAGAAGAGACGTGATGATGGCTCATGTGTTAAGAATCAAGGAATAACATTTATGATGCTTGAAGGAATTACAGAGTATGAAAATCGTAGGGCAAGACAGTGACTGGAATATACGGAAAGAACAATTGAGGACGGAGGGCGCAACTGCTGCTCTGGGGCGAAAAGTTGGCACAGGAGGGGGAACCGTTGCGGCCACTGGAAAACCTGTAGGGACATTGATCAACGAAAAAGAAAATGGCGATTTAGAAGATTGTTGGCCTTTTTAACTGGCATTCTTGCTTACTTCTGCCAATAGAAAGTGTGTCTGATATTCAAATGACAGGAAAGAGAGCGTTGACTACTGTATATATTTGAATTTCCATTGACATTTGCAATCAAAGTTCATCATAAAACCTGTACTGAAGCTGTGTTTCGTTGTCTTCTGCTACCAGACAGTGCTACAGGTTGTCCCATGTTTATACAGAAAAGATGTACAGGAACGTCTTCATGTTCTTACATGTTTCTTCTCCCCACATTAGTTTAGGTATCTAGTTAGTAAAGTTTTACCGAATACTTTTATGGAAGAAAACTATATCCCTCAAGGAGATGTTTCAATTGTGACGTGGTTTCTGATGGCTATAACTAACAATACCTCAATGGACTGTTCGGGCGCTTTAGTTGCGGAGAGTTTTTCAGTTTTCAATACATCTTTCACAATTGCAGCAAGTACGCACCAACTGCAGATGATTGCTAAGAGACTAGAGAGATGGGCACACAGACCTGGATTCAAGTAATTGTCTAAAAATAAGCTGCATGTGTTGCTTGTTAACAGTTCCCGTCATCCTTTCCGTCTTCCAGAACTGAAACTGAGGGACATCTTTTTAAATTTGAAGGCGTCGGTGAGGTATATGGGCATCCATTTTCATCAGGCGTTCAAGTGCCTGCCACATCTGAGGAACTTTTGCTCTCGATCCATCAAAGCCCTTGAAATTTTAAAGCGTGCAGCACACAGAGTTTGGGAAGAAGATCGAGCAGACCTGCCCCAGTTTTAAAGAGCGTTTGTCTGGTCCCAGCTTCATGATGGATCTCCGATGATCAGACCTTCTAGACCGTCATATTTGGAGGTCCACTGGGTGGGCATTAGACTAGCAACAGGTGCATTTAGAGCCTCTTCACCGAAGCTCGCCAGCCACCACTTCTAATGTGACGGCAGCTGCTCGCCGTAACAAATCTCCACGGCTGAGGTCGCTAATGCAATCCTGTGCAGTGGCGCTTGACCTGGTGGTAAGGCAGTTCAGATTCTGGAGGCGGAAAAAGTTTTTACTGCCAGTATTTGGGTGGCGAGGGGAGGAGAGGTGGTGGCGTAAAGCTCCTGGTCACCAGGCTCTACGCCAGTGTTCTCGTTTGAATACTAAAGCTGTCTGCAGTATTTCACCAAGTGGGGGCATGCAACACTGTTGATGATAGTTTGTCTGCTGGATGGGGATGTTCAGCCTGGTGGCCCCCTTTGTGTCAATCATCAGGAGCAGGCCATATGCCAGCACTGGCTTTCACCCTCTCCTTTCCCCTGTCATCATCATACAAAACAAAGATCACACTACACACACACACACACACACACACACACACAATACATACATGGAATATTACAAATATTCTAATGGATCACGTTGTAAATAAAAATAAATCAAAGAAGCTACTCACTGTGCAACAAGCTTACAAAATGTCTTGCAAAATCTAATTGCCAGCATACCATACTGATTCTCTCCCACTCACAGAGTGGCTTTTCGATAATCGTCTGTGAGCAGTGGGACCATTTGGGAACCGAACAAAGAGCTGTATTTTAAAAGTGGTTGTGGCGAATACTAAGCCTTACAACACAGGTGGAGTAATTCACCACCATATTATGTTTAGAAGCCATTACTTTTTTTAAATTTGACTGATTTTAAAGATTGTAATTTTTTGGGTATATTTACTAACGTCTTACATGAACACATGAATTTTAAGATTGTTTATTGAAATGTATCTAGACAGAGAGGATACCTTGGGTGCTCGATGGTATTCTCTGATTGTGTCCTCAGAGTCTGCCTACCACACGCTTTCACAATCTGTCATGCTGAGCTATACGATATTTGGAAGACCCTGTATCGTATGAGATGATACAAAGGAAACATTTTTCTAAACTGATCCAATACCCTTAGTGCTCAAGCATGTAGGTGAAAAGGTTTCGTAAAATGTACGCATTTATCTTGCGGCCACATTGTGGATAGATGGTGGTGTACTGCCAGGTACCTGGGCTGGAAACCAGCAGGTAGATATTGAGGTGAAGAAGGCCTGTAGGGAGTGGCAGTTGGAGAAAGCATCATTCCCTTGGAACCTGTGAACTCACTGTTGAGCCAGAAGGTCAGGCGTGAATGGGAAGGTGAGTGGCTTGTCACTTGTCACCGTACTGGACGTTGCTCTTTGTGGGTGGCGTTTTCTCCGTAGAAAGTTCCAGCTATTTCTGAAATTCGTTGAACTGTCCAGATTACACTCTAAGCTGTTAGGTTGAAGGAGTTTCAGAGTGGTGTCTCATCCCTTACCAACCCAACCTTCAGTCAGCTGCAATTCCTGCTGCTCCATTTAAAATCTTTCATTGTACCTTTCCTCTTTTAGTTGACTGCTTTACAAATCATGATTTCATACATCATAGTGTCTCTTTCTCTCTCTCTCTCGCTATATATATATATATATATATATATATATATATATATATATATATATATATATATATACATATATATATATATATATATATATGTGTGTGTGTGTGTGTGTGTGTGTGTGTGTGTGTGTGTGTGTGTCTGTCTGTATGTGTGTGAATTCCTATGGGACCAAACTGGTGAGGTCCCTAGACTTACACACTACTTAAACTATGTTAATAACAACACACATACCCATGGCTGAGGGAGGACTTGAAACTCCAGTGGGAGGGGCTGCATAATTCGGGACATGGCACCTCTAAGTGGGCGGCCCACACAGAGTGGAAATAATGTAAAACATATTGTGACTGTGCACTGGAAACTTGGAGTTTCAATAGAGACTAGCAACTGTCACAGAGAAGCCTTACGTAAAATGTTGCCTGCGAATTCCCAACTGCGTCTTATGTAGAAAGTAATATCAATAGCTGAGTTGGATTGTTTGGTGGAAGAGACCAGACAGCGAGGTCATCGGTCTCATCGGATTAGGGAAGGATGTCGGTTGTACCCTTTCAAAGAAACCATCCAGGGATTTACCTGGAGTGATTTAGGGAAATCACGGCAAACCTAAATGAGGAGGGCCGGGTGCGGGATTGAACCGTCGTCCTCCCGAATGCGAGTCCAGTGTGCTAACCACTGCGCCACCTTGCTGGGTTCAATAGCTGGCAATGCTGGAACACAGTGGGGTGGGGGATTACTCTATCAAGGAATCCAACAACTCTTCCACAGAAGGGAGAAATGTCTCTTTTCATCTCCTTTCAAAGAGTGTCAAACTAACATTCACCCCAACAGTAGCATCTGTGACTATTTTCTAATAAAACACTAGACCAAGCATTAAAGATTTAATTTAATAATTGCCAGCCTCTTACTTCTTTTCAGAGTCTGTGGTAATTCTGTCCATTTTGTAACGAGAATTTTATAAGAATAGCAATTGTCATGATGTTAACAGTTCTTTTGTATTATTTATTACAGCATAATTCTTGTACAATCATCATGTCCAGCGTACTGGGTGAGTACTGTTCTGGAATGGGACCTCAGGTAGAAGAACAAAACGATGGGCCAAGACATTCTGAAGTAATGATTCAGTAGACATACATAAAAACTTTTGAAGTCAGTTGAGCCGGCCGCGGAGGCTGAGCGGTTCTAGGCGCTTCAGTCCGGAACCGCGCGACTGCTACGGCCGCAGATTCGAATCCTGCCTCGAGCATGGATGTGTGTGATATCCTTAGGTTAGTTAGGTTTAAGTAGTTCTAAGTCCTAGGGGACTCATGACCTCAGATGTTAAGTCCCATAGTGCTCAGAGCCATTTGAACCAATTGATGCCAGTTGATTACATGGCATGCTAATTGAAACTGAATTTTGATATAACATCTCACATAATAAATAATGCTGTAAAGACACTGTTGCACAACTGAGAACATATCCGCAACAATAACAAAAAGTTTGATTATGTGGACGATACATACCTCCTAAAGGTGGCTTGAATCCCAGAGCTGCAGAAAGAAAAGTAGTGTAAATATATAAAGTCAACAGAGTCTGTTTTTAATAAATATAAATGTACAAAAGTAAATGAGATAAGTGCAACAGAATAGTATAGTTCTAAGTTTCTTCAGCAATGGCAGTCGCTTGTACACAATAGACACATATCTAAATCATGAAGCAAAAAAGAAAACTTTCTACTGATGGTTTAAAAACTTAATTTTTAGACAAATTTCAATTAACGATGTTCTTATTGCGTAATTTTTATCAGTCCTAGGAATCTGCATGGCCACAAATAAAATGAAAACAAAATTATATCAATAAAACACACTCAGCACAGTGCCTATGTGAACAATCAAAACAGCTTTCTATAGCACTCTGGCGTGTTCCTTTGCCTGTTTTGCCAGTCGGAACTAGTTATTCACTTTCAATGCCTTTGAAGTTGATAGGAGATTACAGTGAAATCTGCCTTAGTGTTATTTCTTTTGAGTCCAGCTGTCACAAGGCATATCTTGAATTTCATTCATATAAGATTTTCAGACTCATCCAAAGTAGCCCTAAATATTGGAAGATATCATTTAAAAAGTCTGTGAGATTTAGAAAAATATGTGAGACAAGATGATACCTTAGCTTTAAACGATCAAACTTAATTTCCTTTTACCCCTCTCTTAAATTAAGTTTCATTTATATAATAGGCTAAAATTGTAAATTCTGTTCTATTTTCATCTGTTCTGACTGCAGCAACACACACAGAAATAAGTTTATGTTTCATTTATAATGATATTTAGCCATAAGTCACAAATAATTTTATCTGTGTTTGTGAGGCATAGTTGTCATCTGTCAGTGGCTTAGGAAGGCAAAAGGTTGTGACTTATTTAACAAATAATATTTTGAAGAACGTTAGGAAAATTTTCCCTAGATACAATTTAAAAAATGAAATTATGCCAAGGCTAATTACTAAAGATATTAACTATTTAATGATGTAAAGATAAATAAGGTACACTTTACACTAACTGCGAATAAAGTAAAGTCTTGCATTCAGAATAAGATAGATTCTTGAGCAGAGATGCAACGAGCACTCTGGGACAAAACCTGTCACAGTGTTTGCTGCCCTTATTTGTATATGACATAGCATTCCAAGATAGTGGAATCGAAGATGGCAAGGCAGGAAATTAAAAAATCCAAGACAGGGCAACTACTGAAATATCAGAGATGATGGAACTACCTCACTTCTCTAAATTTTAAAATGATGGGAAATTTAAGAAGCCTACTTATGACAGAGAGAAACTCAAAAAGCCCAGACTTGCGTGTGCTGCCCTATTTTGGATGCGCTCAGTATACCCAAATGGCATGTATATTGCGAATACATTTAGGGGCAGTGTTATGGAACAGTGTCTCCCATAACTGCCCTGTAATCTAATTAATAACCCATTCATCAAATTAGACTAAAAATTTCGAGCGATAAATTTAAGTACACATGTAAGTGAAACAAATGCCAGCGATTGTGATTCTAATAAGTTCTTCATTATTGCAAGTCTATGCTGTGACTGATATGTGTAACGTTTCTGTGTAAGCTGGGTCTGCTGGCTGGCTGTGGGAAGTCGAGAACTGCACGGCGAGAATAGCAAGTGGTTCGGAAAACTTTTTTTCGCTAAAAGGGGCAGAATGCAGCCAGGTACACACTGGGAAGCAGCTGCAGCGTGGGACGGATGTGGTACGCCTTGCGTGGTCACTGCATGGCCAGCTGGGAGAAATCTGCACTCTGTAAATTCCATTGTGAGAAGGAGCAAAAAGAATAACATTTAAAAAGATAGAGGTTTGTGACGGGTTGGGGAAAAAAAATGAAGCAGAGAGAAGTACTCACTGGATCCAAAGGAGTCCAGCAAAAACTTATGTTGAAATTTAGGGGCAGATATTCGTAGGCACCTGCTACAGGTGCCGAATACTAAAACCTACGACACTTAGAATTCTTTCTACTGTCAGTTGCCATCAGATAATAGAGTGCTGTTGTCGTACTGAATACTAGCTCTCGGAAGCTAAGTAAGGTTTCGCTACTCTTGTGGAAGATGCAGTTTTATAATAGGACCTGGTTAGCGATATTATACGGCTTATCGTCTGATGTTTATTGTTTCACGAAACCGTGAACAGTAAACGTTTTTGTTTAATGATCCAGGATTGTATCGCCCATCTGAGGGAAGACGAAACCAACTACTCAGTGTTTCAAGAAGATGACGCTACTGCTAACACGGCTTACAACACACTATGCGTCTTATGGAAGAGTTTTTTTGGCGAAATTTTCATCTCAAAGAACCTATGGCAGCCTCGCTCCTCGGAGTTTACGCCAACAGACATTTTTCTTCGGGGAATAGCATGTAGTGTACCGCAAACGGCAATGCTTCATTCGAGATTTAAATATTGAAACAACTTCATACACGAGAAGCATACCATAATCAGATGGACAGAAAGGGATTCCCAATAAAATTAGGCGGGTTGAGCCTTGTATAGTCACTCGTGGATGTCATTACCAACATAGTGTACATAGTAACCACACAGTTACTTTCTGAGCACCCATACAAACAGTGGCACTCAATACACATATTATATACAGGTACTCGTTACAGAGGAAATGTTGAGGAAGAAGAAATCCTGACCTCTGCCGCATTCGAGCAACGAAAAAATTCATAGGTGGCAAATGAAAATTTCTATCAACGCTGGGGTTCTAAACCGGGTCTTCCGTTTAGCAGGAAGATGCATAAACTACGCTACCTTGACATAGCAGTTAGACACAATTGCGCAGACTACACAAGTGTGCTACCCCAGCTCCATCCATATTACTTTTCGCCGCACAGCTAGCCGTGGTGGCCGAGCAGTTATAGACCCTTCAGTCCGGAAGCGAGCTGCTGCTAGGGTCGGTTCGAATCCTGCCTAGGGCAGGGATGTGTGTGATGTCCTTAGGTTTAAGTAGTTCTAAGTTAGGTTTAAGTAGTTCTAAGTTCTAGGGGACTGATGACCTCAGAAGTCCCATAGTGCTCAGAGCCATTTGAACCACGAAGGGATGCAGGCAGTATGCAACTGCCAATGTGTCTCCGATTACTACCACAGGTGCCACGCAAGTGCAGGAGAATGTCTCCCACACCATAACACTGCTCCCACCAGCCAGTGTCAGTGGGTCGCTGCACGTTTGAAACCGCAGTTCACCTCGATGACGACCATCGACCTAGTGTAGCAAAAGTGTGGTTCACCCGAAGAGCCGACACTTTTCGATTGATCGACGGTCGTACCCCGACAGTCCTGTGCCCACTGCAATCGTAGCTAACGATGTCGTTGCCTCAACACGTGGGGGTGGTGTGCTGTGGAGCTCCGTGTTGGGCAATGCACGATGAGAGGTGTGCTCCGGAACACTTGTGCTGCACCAGCACTGTGCTCTTTCGGCAGAGGTGCCACAGATCACCATCCGTGCTGCTTCACATAGCAGCGAAGCCTCCGACCCCAACGTCCTGTGAAGAATAGTGGACGTCTAGCCATTCAGCGCCTAATAGTAGTTTCACAGTCGAACCCCTTCCCGCAGATGCTCACGACAGTAGCACGTGAACATTCGACCGTCTCCGCCGTTTTAGAGATACTCGTTCACAAGTTCTGCGTAATAATAATCTGCCATTTGTCGAAGTCGCTTACCTCGGTGGATTTCGCCATGTGCGGCCCGTATGTCCGCCGTCCGTGGCTGCTCCACTTACGCACTTTCGTCACTGCGTCACGGGCCCGCAGCGCCACCAGGCGGCGTCCAGCGACGCGGTGGGCAGTCGTCGTAATGTTTCGGCTTATCGCTGTGTATCTGTGTAAGTGGTGCCTGTTCTTTCGGACATGTCGGGAAGTAAAGACACCACTCATACAGGTTGTAGATGTTTTGAAGGCCTTTATGCTCAAAAACATCAGATGGTAGAGAGTGCCAAAATTAGCACTGTGCGATCTAGAACTAACGCTCAGCAATGAATACTTACTTTTGTCTTATTTACTTTAGCAGTCCAGGCTAATATTGACAGTGCAAAATGACAGCCACTCTTCTCAGTGCACGCCTTATGAGGCGTCAAAGCTGCTCCCCCGACTCTGCTTGAGTTTTGTACACTGAATACTCTGTGTAGCCACACGGGAAAAAAATACAATTAAGGGCAATGTGGTTTATTCGTTTGGATGTTCACGTTACCAATTCTGACGCAGAGACATAAGCAGTTTGCACGACATGTGCCCACCTCTCTGCCCACTGAAGCCCTCGAGCTGCCTGCAGCACTCACTCACTCTGCATGCAGACGCTCACAACGCGACACTACAGAGCGCTCTGCCCTCTCCGACTCCTTTCGTACTCACAGGGCTTCAAGTTCAGTGTCTGGACGTAAATGTTCTGAGGTGCCACCGCGCATTTCTCCAACGAACAAGACAAATTGGATTTGATGGTGAGAAGACTTCCGAGTGTTGTTACCCAAACAGCATTTGACTAACTCAGCTTGTAGCATAGTCGGATTTTCAATCATGAACACTACAGTGGAATCTAGCTAGTAGCATACTTTTTTAAATGTAATATTTATCAACAAATGCGAACGTTAAGTAAGAAATAAACGTAGCATCCTTTTATTGACGGTTACTAGATGTCTAAAAATGAATTTAAACTCCTTAGGAATATGCCAAAACGTATATTATTCAATGAAAAAATTACGTATTTCAATAACACTAGTGAGTCTGTGAAAATGATACTTTCTCATTATCTATCTGATGTATCGGCTTCGTATGCCATATTTCAATTTACTGTCAGTAGCAACGAATAACCAAGATGTTATTCTTATTAAACACTATAGTTCCATATCTGTCAATTAAGATTACACTTTGTTAATAAATATAGAAGTTTTTTTAAAAATTAAAAGATACAGGGTGACGCAGAAAAACGGGAACATTTCCACAATCCAATAAAACTAGAAGTGATGAAGGAAATAAATTGCATTCATCGTAACTGAAACCTTCCAACTTTGCCATTTAGGAAACATTGATGGCATTTATCATTTTTCAACAATTACGTCCTTTAGATGGCGTCCTCCTGTAAGAATACATTCGTGAAACCTGCTGTTGAGATTCCTCATTGACCGCTGCAACATCTCAGCTGGCATTCTGTGGATTGCATCCCGAATTCTCTGTTTTAACTCGTCCAGGGTTCTTGGTCGAGTCGCGTAGGCTTTGCTCTTGAGGTAGCTCCAGAAAAAAAATCACAAACGGATAGATCTGGCGATCTAGGAGGCCCGGGCATGTTAACGAATTGTGAGATCACACGGTAGCCAAACAATTCTCGCACGTATGCCACTGATTGCCGTGTAGTGTGTGATGTCGCTCCGTCACGTTGAAACCAGGCTTCTTGAACGTTTGAAAAGTTGTGCAATGCAGGTGTAACGAAAGTTCGTAACATCTCCACGAACCGATCGGCGTTGACAGTTATTGTGTTTCGTTGTTCATTTGCGAGACAATACGGTCCGATAATCCCACGTGATGAAACAGCACGCCATACTGTCACTTTAGTAGCGTGTGAAGGGCGCTCATGAACGTCATTAGCATTTGTGTTTTCCCAGTAACGATAGTTCCGTTTGTTCGCATTACTTGTGCCTCATCTGCCGTCCACAACTTTTTTTAGAAATTCATCGCCATTGTTTATTTTTGTCATCATTTGTTGACAGAATCCTAATCGTAATCGGAAATCGTGGTCCTTAAATTGTTGCACCATCTGTAGTTTGCACGGATGAAATTTTAAATCAAGATGAAGGATTCTGCGAACACTCTCCCGGGACACTCCAATCGCTGCTTCTTGCTTACGAATTGACGCCGTGGTCTCCGTAAGACAGACTCGCGTTCAACATCAGTGTTCGCTGGAGAACGCACACTTCTTGGTCGTCCTGTTGGTTTCTTTTTGAGGGCAGATCCAGTGTCTTCAAAGTTATTAATCCAACATTTTATCGCGCCTATGGACGGAACGGCATGATGACATCCTACATTACAAAAATGTCAAAACTCCCTCTGCGCCGCTACCAAACTATCATTGTTTTTATAAAACATTTTTATGGCTACCGCACGCTGTTGTCCGTTCCATTGACGCACGATTAGTGAAATGGCGAACTGTTTACTGGCTGTCTGTCACGAACCCGCAGTGCTGCCACGTGCGCATGGCTGCCACTCCTCATTTCAAACTTTCCCGTTATTCTGTGTCACCCTGTATTTATCTTACTAGCGATATTCGAACCATCGAACGTACTAACGTGATGAGAAACCGACGAATTCGTCGAAATAATGAAAATTGTTTTTAACTGCACTTGGAGATCTGCTAATTTTGAAAGGTGATATTTCAGAGTTCTTTGTCGTACTGTCTTAGAAAATTTATGTGCGTGCACTGAACTCCACCTGCTACAAGTGTGCACAAAATCGGAATCTGTGAGGACCCCTCGTCAATGTAGAATCCTCCTTTTACCACCAGCATAACTGTGACCTGAAGCCACTTTGGCACAAAAAACTTTTAATAATTATCTGACAGGTCTTTCACTGGAAACTGTCCTCAGAAACATCGATAAATTATTTCTTTGGTATTGTGTAACGTCATCACATATACAATCAAGGCCTTCCCCGTACTCTCTGACTGCCGAAGGAGTCTGCCACCTCTGCAACAAACCACCTCCGTCGCTCGCTAATGGGCGATCGTTGTTGAAATCCATACGCTGTGTGGAAAGGCCACATCACACAAGAATTTCAGTCTTCCTACTACAGACCCTGGAAGCAAATGAATACCTTACGCGACTTGCCGTAAGATCAAACAAATTGTACTATCTTGCGTACATGGGCATGTTACAGCGTGTCATGAAATGATTCCGTAGTATCTATCATTTTATTTCCTCCTGAAAAAAGTTTTTGGCCAGTACTACGTTAGTGAAGCATCTGTATACACGTACGAGACTAATCCGCAAACTAAGGTTACAAAATTTTTTTGAGGCGCAAAAAATTTAATTTATCATAATAAAATTTAGATGCATTGTAGTACAGGTGCTGCATTATTTTTCCAAGCAATCACCATGTATCTCTGTACATTTTGTCATCAGTAGGACGAGTTTTTTGATTCGTGTGTCATAGACGTCTCCCACCGCCTTTTTCAGTCAGTTCTTCACTTCGATTTTCACCTCGTCGTCGTCGGAAAAGTGTTTTCCAATAAGGTTTTTCTTCAATTTATTGACCGGCCGCTGTGACCGAGCGGTTCTAGGCACTTCAGTCTGGAACCGCGCTGCTGCTACGGTCGAAGGTTCGAATCCTACCTCGGTCATGGATGTGTGTGATGTCCGGAGGTTAGTTAAGTTTAAGTAGTTCTAAGTCTAGGGGACTGATGTCCTCAGATGTTAAGTCCCATACTGCTTAGAGCCATTTGAACCATCAGTTTAGTGAACAGATGATAGTCACTAGGTGTGAGATCGAGGCTGTGAGAGAGTTGACTTAAAACATCCCAATCAAACGAAGTCAACCACTCTTGCGTTGCATGAGCGGTGTGCGGACGCGCGCTCTCATGAAGCAGACAGAGTCTCGTTGTCAGCACGTCAGTGTTGTATGGCTCTGCGAAGTTTCTTCATGACCCCACAGTATCTTGCAGCATTTATGGTCCCACCTATTTCCAAAAAATCAACGGGAGAAACTCTTTTCCTGTCCCAAAACACTGACACGACGATCTTCCTTGCTATATCCTGGGTGTGAATTTCTTGGCTATAATATTTCCGTTCATCTCCGTTATACAGACACTCTATATACTCCTTTTGCCTTTCAGCTTTCCCTTCCTTGCTTAGGACTGGTTTTACATCTGAGCTCTTGATTTTCATACAGTTGCTTCCCTTATCTCAAAAAGTCTTTTTAAATTTCCTGTAGGCAGAATCCATTTTGCCCTAGTGAAACATTCCTACATTTGTCCTCTACCCATTCTTGCTCAGCCATTTAACACTTCCTGTCCAACTCATTTTGAGAGACGTTTGTATTCCCCTTCGCTAGCTTTATTTGCTGCATTTTTATATTTTCTTCTTTCATCAATTGAATTCAATGTCTCTACTATGCCTTGTCTTTCGACCTATTTGACACTCTGTTGCCTTCTCTATTTCATCTCTTATAGCTATCTATTTGTCTTCTACTGTATTCCTTTTCCCTGCTCTACTCAACCGCTGCGTAATGCTTCGTCTAAAACTATCAGCAACCTCTAGTTTTTTCAACTTATCCATGTTCCGTCTCCATAATTTCCTACCTTTTTTGCAGTTTCTTCAGGTTTAATGTACAGTTCACTACCAATAATTTGTGGTCAGAGTCCAATCTCCCTGTAAATGTCTTACAGTTTAAAATCTGGTTCCGAAATCCCTTTCTTGCCATTATGTAATCAATCTGAAACCTTCCAGTGCCTCCAGGAGTCTTCCATGTATACGCGCTACTATGATGATTCTCAAGCAAGGTGTTAGCGATGGCCGCGCGGGGTTGCCGAGCGGTCTGGGGCGCCTTGTCACGGTCCGCGCGGCTCCCCCCGTCGGAGATTCGAGTCCTCCCTCGGGCATGGGTGTGTGTTGTCCTTAGCGTAAGTTAGTTTAAGTTAGATTAAGTAGTGTGTAAGCCTAGGGACCGATGACCTCAGCAGTTTGGTCCCATAAGACCTTACTACAAATTTCCATTGTTACCAATGATTAAATTATCCTATGTGCAAAATTCCACTAGACGGCTTGCTCTTTCATTTCTTTCCGTGAGTCGAAATTAAATTTTTGCTTTTCTTCCTTTTCCTGCCACCAAACTGCAGTCTCCCATGACAATTAAATTCTCGTTTCCTTTAACTATATGAATAATTTTTTTTATCTCATCATACATTTCTTCAGTCTCTCCATTATCTCCAGAGCTAGTTAGCATATAAACTTGTACAACTATTGTAGGTGTGAACTTAGTGCCTATCTTGGCTACGTTAATGCGTTCACTATGCTGTTTCACGTAGATTACCTGCATTCCAATTTGCTTATTCATTATTACACCCACTCTTGCATTATCCCTTTGTGACTTTGTATTTATAACCCTGCATTCATCTGACAGAAGTCCTGTTTCTCTTGACACCGAGCTTCGCTAAGTCTCAATATATTGAACATCAAGCTATCCATTTCCGTTTTTAAAACCTCTAACCTACCTGCCCGATTAAGGCATTTAACATTCCAAGATACTATCCGTAGAACGACAGATTTGTTTTCCTTGGTGATGACATCCTTCTGAGTAGTTCCAGCATGGAGATCCGAATAGGAAATTCTTTCATCTCCAGAATATGTTACCCAACAAGAACCTATCATAATTTAACCATATAGTAGAGCTACATGCCCTCGGGAAAATTACAGCTGCAGTTTCCCCTCGCTTTAGGCTGCTCGCAGTACCAGGACAGCAATGCCGTCTTGGTTAGCCAGATGAGTCAATCATTCAGACTGATGCCCCTGCAACGACTGAAAAGGGTGCCGCCGCTCTTCAGGAGCCGTATGTTTGTCTGGCTTCTCGACAGGCATCACTCCATTGTTGTTGTACACACAGTACAGCTATGTACGGTTAAGGCAGGCAAGCCACCCAAACCGACGGCAAGTCCGCGGTTCATGGGAAACATTGGAAACTATGAACGAAATTTTCACTCTGCAGCGGAGTGTGCGCTGATATGAAATTTCCTGACAGCTTAAAACTGTGTACCAGACGGAGATTCGAACAAAGGACCTTTGCCTTATGCGGACAAGTGCTCTGCACTTGATATGAAACTTTCTGGCAGATTAAAACTTTGTTGCCAGACTGAGATTAGAGCTCGGGACCTTTGCCTATTGCGGGCAATTGCTCTACCAACCGAGCTAGCAAGCACGATTTACGACCAGCCTTTACAGTTTCAATTCTGCCAGTAACTCGTCTCCTAGGTTCCAAACTTCACCGGAGCTCTCCTGCGAACCTTGCAGAGCTAGCACTCCTGAAAGAAAGGATATTGCGGAGACATGGCTTAGTCACAGACAGGTGGATGGTTCCAGAATGAAGTATTGACTCTACAGGGGAATATGCGCTCCTCTGAATATTCCTGGCAGACTAAAACTGTATGCCAGACCGAGACTCGGGATCTTTGCCTTTCGTGGGCAAGTGCTCTGCCAGCTAACCTTCCTTTCAGGAGTGCTATTCCTGCATGGTTTCCAATAGAACTTTCGATGGTAGGAGACGAGATACTGGCCAAACTGAAGCTGTGACGACGGGGTGTGAACTGTGCTTGGGTAGCTTAGCCAGTAGAACACTTGCCCATGAAAGGACAAAGTCCAGAGTTCGAGTCTCCACCTGATACACAGTTATAACCTGCCAGGAAGTTTCTAGCCAGAGCAGACACCTCTGCAGCGTGAAAATTTCTTTCTGAAAACATCCCCCAGGCTATGCCTATGCCATGTCTCCGCAATATAATTTCTTAAGGAGTGCTAGTTTTGCAAGGTTCATAGGAGAAAAATGGTTCAAATGGCTCTATACACTATGGGAGGTCATCAGTTCCACAGACTTAGAACTACGTAAACCTAACTAACCTAAGGACATCATACACGTCCATGCCCGAGGTAGGATTCGAACCTGCGACCATAGCAGTCGCGTGGTTCCGGACTGAAGGGCCTAGAACCGCTCGGCCACAGCAGCCGGCTCGCAGGAGAACGTGTGTGAAATTTGGATGGTAGGAGGCGAGATGTTGGCACAATTGAAGCTGTGAGTACGGTGCATGAGTTGTGCTCGGGTAGCTCAGTTGGTAGAGCACTTGCCCACCAGAGGCAAAGGTCCCGAGTTCGAGTCTCGGTCCGGCTCACTGTTTCATTGGAAACTGTGGTTTAACCAACATAAAATTGCAATATTGCTTCAGAACAAATTAGTGTATTTGCACGTGCTCTTTACGCTTTTTTCTGTAACAATCCAGAAGAATTGTACTTGTTTCCCATTGCCATTGTTGTCATGTTGTATGTGCTTGGAATGTACGAACATAAATTTGTTTACATCATCAGCTATACCACTCACATAAATGCAGCTGACTGCTGTGTATTACATCGAACTTCAAGGAGGAAACTCTCTCTCCCCAGGAGACAACGCCGAGGCAGGCTTGGCTTTAGCCGGTGGCAGTGACGGGAGGGCACTGTGTACAGCCACCTCTCTTTTGCTTCTCGGCTAAATGATTACGACTGAAACTTTTTCTACCGACAGGACTTTTACCTGCTATGTCCACCTCTTCAATGACCTCGAAGCCCTCGGTTGTGGAATTTCATAACTCTACTGAAACAATTACTCGTGATCATGTGTTACTCAAAGATCAAATCCTTACCTTTGAAAAATCCGACTTCGTAGATATCGATGACCAGCTGCACACAAACTTGTCTTTTTCCATCCTTCAGACCCTTCATGTACAATTTATACTTCCCGTAAGGTAAGGCGACGAACTTTTTTAGGGTGATCGGTCGTGTCCAGTACCGATGCATGTAGTAGGTGCCCTGCTAACAGAGGTAGCGATGTAATTACACAATACAGGTTTTGTGACTAAATCAAAACTTCAACTTCTAGGATTATTCTTTGTCGAGGTCTTTACTGAGTATCAGATGTAGCAGTCTCTTCCTGTTTTTTTTTTTTTCTGCTCCTTTCATAACTTAGACACGCTTATTGCATTTTGGCCGTCATATATTGGCACATGTAAGTTAAGGAAATAACAAAGGATGTTGAAATTCACACTCTAATAGTTAACATAGCAATGAGTGAACATCCTGATACTTCTCAGCAATCAGTGGCGAATGACAAAGACAGGAACAGGAAACTCTAAATCTCAAGGCATTTGCCTAACACGAGTGAAATTAAGAAACAGAGTGTAAGACGTCGTGGTCTCCTGACCTTCATTGCTTACATATTCCGCCCTCACAATCATATTCTGCACATCAAGACACTTCATTCGAACCCACACTCGATAAGATAAAGTCAATCTTGTATGAATTCATTTAAATTATATGCAAATAACTAATAAGTCGCAAGTGCGCACCGTGGTTGAAATACTCGAGGCTGGCGTACACACTTACATTCAAGACACGACGCCACAGGAGCTTTTAGTTCGAGAGAGGCAAAACCGCACGCCAGGAGGACGGTCCCAACCCATCTACGTCGGCCGGTGACCGCCTGTAGAGCAAACAGCGTTAGTACGAGTGAAAGGAGGAACGACCCCGTGTTCGGCTTAAAATCAAATTCCGCTACATTGTGTGGGAGCGGCCAGCCTACGCATTCTTTACACATAGCACGCAGTTTCAGAGATTTTCACAGAGAGACAGCAAACGCGAAACGCCGATACTACAGATTTCCCGATTGGTCGCCTTACACGAAACGTCATTCTCCCGTTTTAGAAGAGCAATGCTGATTGGTAGACGATATTTCTGACGCCTTGAGCTGAAGGAGTAATGGAAGAGACCGAAAGATATACCCCTTCACGCCTGGCGTGGAGAGGCGCCGTTCCGTTGTCTCTCTTGGAGAGAGAACACGTAACGAGAGAGTGCGCGCTCGTACGTGTACTCAAAGAGCGAGGAACAAGTCTCTCCTCAGTACTTCACTGGGAGAGCACCTCTGTTGAGAGCGAATCGAAGTGTGACTCTATATTGAGTCCTTGCAATTAAGCGTTGTCCACTGTATTGGCCGACTCACTTATTGTGCAGTGTGAACGGACAGAGTTATAGTTAAACGCCTGCGAGCAAATTTTTGAGTGGCATCGCGGTGGACTGGTTATCTGACCGGTGTACCACGCCAATAGTTAGACTAGGGGCGAATAGAAGTCCTTGCGTTCATCAAGGCGTATGGAGAGTTTGATTGGCGAAGGTCAATCCAGATAGAACGAGAGTTATCTTATTTGTCAGCAACAAGCGGCGCAGACAGCAATCATCGCAGCTTACAGTATTGTGCGCTACAGTTCTTGCGAGTCCCATATTTCCTCCACAACAGTACACTTCACTGCATTTCACACGCGACATTCCTGACCGTACCTTGCAATATTCTAAAGGATAATTATTCAAGTTGAGTATCTCCTCCATGTCCGAACAACATCTCTTTGGTTCACTCAGAGACTCCTGGACACTTCCCTCGTTGAGAGCCCTTCCTGGAACAAAGAGACAATGTGGACGCGATCGAACAGCGATATCTATGCATGGTTGAACTACAGACAACACGAGCCATGTACGTCCTTCGTGGTGGAACGACCGGAACTGATCGGCTGTCGGACCCCAACCGTCTAATAGGCGCTGCTCATGCATGATTGTTTACATTTTTGGGCAGATTTTGTGACATCTCTGAACACTCAAAGGGACTGTGTCTGTGGTACAATATCCATAATCAGTGACTGTCTTCAGGAGTTCTGGGAACCGGGGTGATGCAAAACTTTTTTTTTGGTGTGTGTAAATGGATACTTAAATATGGAGCTCTAAAACCGGCAGTATATTTACAATGTGAAGCAGATACTTTTATGAGCCGATAGGTTGATATTTTATCAGTCTGTTTATCGAATATGTATATGTTGGTGCCATTTAAATATCGATGTATCGGATACTCGATACCTTTAAAAATATCAACAGTTCTATCAGAAAGAGTAGGTGGCTGTTTCTCGAGGAGGTCCTGGCTATACTTCAGTCTTCCGTGAAGACGTGCCCGTGTCCACAGGACCACATGCATTCGTTCCTGGTGTGACGAAGGCTTACAAACCCTACCGCACGTCGTCCGTTAAATCACTCAGTCTTAAGGCCAGGTTCTCATTCAAAATGGTCGAAAAATCGATTTTTTGTTGCATTTTTGAAAGATATTTGCGTCAGTGATGTTGATATACGGTCTTGGAATTGCAGACTAAACATAAGTAACGAAAACACTATTTTTATCAAAATTTCATTAAAATTGGCCAAAAGATAATATTCGGTCAGCCACAATGGATTATACATTTTGAATTTTGAAAATCTAACTTCAGATTTGTGTTCAGCGACATCAAAAGTGTATAATGACATATAGTTTTTACGCAAATTCGGCTAATAATTAATATAAAAGTTCGCCCTAAACTTTAGTCATGGTTTTCCTCGTATCGTTAAATTTAACGTTGTTTCATTGTAGTTATGTACAAGCTCCCATAAATTTAGTGTAGTATCTACTGATGTTATCCATTTTTGATTTGAGATAACTTCTAGAGGCTACACTCTACTTCAAACTCGTAGGTTCTCGATCAGACCTCGATTATGGGCTCCATTTTCTTCTTTTTTGTATCTAAAATCTAAAATATAGTTGCACGTATGTCTTTTCATTGTCTCAAAAAAATTTCGAAACTTTGCATATTTTTTGTTCATTTGAATGAGAACTTGGACGTAATTTCCACTAAAATATGGAGTCTCATTCTCTGCAAATCAAGGACAACATCAAGACTGGGGGCCTTGTGACGACGCCATACCAGTGTCGTATCTGTTGTGGAGGGGGCATCTGACTCTTTGTCACTGTGGCTCTTGTGTGCGTGGGGTTGCTATTCTGTTATTCTGCGCAACGGATTAACCCTTTACCCTGTGGCTACTGCAAGATGCAATTGACACCCCCACACTACCACAGAAGTCAGACAGACCCTCCTAAAGAGAAATGCCTGAAAAACTTTCAGCAATAAATATCTTCTGGAGCCCTCCGCTGTAAGGAAATGACACAAAAATTTACAAAATTTCTTACGTACCTAGTCGGATATTTGGGTACTGGAGTAGTGCTGGTTAGTGTAAGAAAAACATGAAACTAACGAAAATTATTATTTATTTTGCAAAAATTTTGAGAAATCACAATGGCACTTTTAGTTATGAACTGAACTACTGCAGTGGATGACCGCTACCTACGGATTATAGCTCGGAGGAACCCTGACGGCAACGCCACCATGTTGAATAATGCTTTTCGTGCAGCCACAGGACGCCGTGTTACAACTCAAACTGTGCGCAACTTCACTCCCGACGTCCATGGAGAGGTCCATCTTTGCAACCACGACACGATTATAGTTGGTGGAGACTTTAATTTACACTCGATGTGTTGGCGAAAATACATGTTTCATTTCGGAGGTACGCATAAAATATCATCCTAAATCGTTTTAAACGCATTCTCTGAAAATTATTTCGACCAATTAGTTCATGAGCCCATGCGAATAGTAAACGGTTGTGAGGACACACTTGACCTCTCAGCAACAAATAATTCTGAGTTAATAACGAGCATCAAAACCGATACAAGGATTAGTGAACACAGGGTTGTCGTACCGAGACTGAATATTGTAATCCCCAAATCCTCAAAAAATAAACGAAAAATATACCTATTCAAAAAGGCAGATAAAAATTCACTTGACGTCTTCCTGATAGACAATCTCCACTCATTCCTAATTAATAAAATAAGAGTAGATCAGATGTGGCTTCAAATCAAAGAAATAGTATTGGCAGCAGTTAAGAGATTTATTCCAAATAAATTAACAAACGATGCAGCTGACCCTCCTTGGTACACAAAACGAGTTAGAACACTTGCAGAAACAATGAAACAAACGTGCCAAACTTAAACAGACGCAAAATTCCCAAGATTGGCGATATTTTACAGAAGCTCGAAATTTAGCGCGGACTTCAATGCAAGATGCTTATAACAGTTTGAGGCGTGGTAAAAATTGCTGTTTTGAAGAGCGCGCCGCAGTGTGTAGTGTGAAGCAGTCGCCCTCCGTTTCTGGTGGTGGCGCCGCTGTGGCAGTCGCAGCTTTGGTGTCTCCCTCTGGTGGGAAAGGGGAGAGGTTGGCTGTTCACGTGCATTTAAGGGGCGCTATGAGCTCGCCAGTGGGTCAGTCTGGGTCAGTCTCTCGTCCACTGCTTGCTCCTCTGTCTCTCGTCCGCATTTGTTAGGCAGTTACTGTCTGTCTGTCGTTCGGAGCTGCCTCTGTCATGTTTCTCGGATTCGGTGTGTGAACGAATTTATTGCTTGAAGTGTAACGGCCTAATTTCTTAAATATGTTTTTATCTTTCCTATCATCTGGAGAGGCGGTATATGTGTACTGTAGAGCATGTTTGGCCAACCTGGCATAATTTTATGTTAGATTGCATTTCATTGGCTTTTATTTAAATGGTCATTTTAGTAAATAAAATTTGCCACTCTTCCACCATAAGACATTCTTAGAAGTTAAAATCGAGTTGCACCTTCAGTGGAACGTTTATCTTTTAATTTTAGTCTTTTGTACCATTTCCATCCCTCCTATGGGGTGCATAGTTTGTGTGCTTGTGTGAATTGTTAAAACTTTTACTTTACGGTAATCTGGTGTGTTGCAGATTTGCACCAGTGTAGTCTTTCAGAGGCTGTTGTGAGCGGTCGTAACTACGGCTGCGTCTAAAGGGAGCGGCAAGGTTCTCAGCCCAAAAGCTCATACACTCAAAAATTTGTTTCTTTCTGCCTCTGAATAAATTGTAACTTGAGGTTTAGAGGGTGCTTTCTGCTTATAATTTTAAATCTGTTTCTAAAAAAAATCTGTTAGGAATAAAATTCCCATTTGTTGAAGGCAAATTGATTTTGATTTCATAAGTTACTCCCTGGCAACTACTTCCACGCTCACATAGCGTGACTAAATGTGTTAATGTTGTTGATGAATCGCTAGTAAATAAAGTAAATTTTTAAGAATATTCTTTGACATTAAATCCACAGTTCACAGTTTCCACAACGAAACTTTGTCTCGAAAAATGGGAGAAAACCCAAAAAGATTCTGGTCGTATGTAAAGTATGTTAGTGGCAAGAAACAATCAATGCCTCCTCTGCGCGATAACAATGGAGATACTATCGAAGCCTTCCGAAACCCCTTCACAAAAGAAGACGAAGTAAATATTCCAGCCCGCATCTCGTGGTCGTGCGGTAGCGTTCTCGCTTCCCACGCCCGGGTTCCCGGGTTCGATTCCCGGCGGGGTCAGGGATTTTCTCTGCCTCGTGATGGCTGGGTGTTGTGTGCTGTCCTTAGGTTAGTTAGGTTTAAGTAGTTCTAAGTTCTAGGGGACTTATGACCACAGCAGTTGCGTCCCATAGTGCTCAGAGCCATTTGAACCATAAATATTCCAGAATTCGAATCAAGAACAACTATCAACATGTGTAATGTAGAAGTAAATATCCTCAGAGTAGTGAAGCAACTGAAATCACTTAACAAAAGCAAGTATTGTGCACCAGACAGGAAACCAACTAGGTTCGTTTCTGAGTATTCTGATGCATTAGCTCCATACTTAACAATCACATACAACTGTTCGTTCGACGAAAGAGGCGTACTAAAAGACTGGAAACATGCACAAGTCACACCAATATTCAAGGAAAGTAGTAAGAGTAATCCACTTAATTACAGGCCCATATCGTTAACGTCTATATGCAGCAGGATTTCTGGAACATATATTGTGTTTGAACATCATGAATCACCTCGAAGAAAACTATCTATTGACACACAGTCAACATGGGTTTAGAAAACATAAAAAAATGGCTCTAAGCACTGTGGGACTTAACATCTGAGGTCATCAGTCCCCTATACTTAGAACTGCTTAAACCTGACCAACCTAAGAACATCACACGCATCCTTGCCTGAGGCAGAATTCGAACCTGCGACCCTAGCAGCAGCGTGGTTCAGGACTGAAGCGCCTAGAACCGCTCAGCTACGGCGGCCGGCTTAGAAAACATGGTTCCTGTCAAACACAACTAGCTCTTTATTCACATGAAGTGTTGAGTGCTATTGACAAGGGGTTTCAGACCGATTCCGTATTTCTGGATTTCCGGAAGGCTTTTGACCCTGTACCACACAAGCGGCTTGTAGTGAAATTGCGTGCTTATCGTCTCAGTTATATGACTGGATTTGTGATTTCCTGTCAGAGAGGTCACAGTTCGTAGTAACTGACGGAAAGTCATCGAGTAAAACAGAAGTGGTTTCTGGCGTTCCCCAAGGTAGTGTTATAGGCCCTTTGCTGTTCCTTATCTATGTAAACGATTTGGGAGACAATCGAAGTACCCGTCTTAGGTTGTTTGCAGATGACGCTGTCGTTTATCGAATAATAGAATCATCAGAAGATCAAAACAAACTGCAAAACGATTTAGAAGAGATATTTGTTTCAAATGGCTCTGAGCACTATGGGACTTAACATCTGTGGTCATCAGTCCCCTAGAACTTAGAACTACTTAATCCTAACTAACCTAAGGACATCACACACATTCATGCCCGAGGCAAGATTCGAACCTGCGACCGTAGCGGCCACGCGGTTCCAGACTGAAGTGCTGAGAACCGGACGGCCACACCGGCCGGCTTAGAAGAGATATCTGAATGGTGCGAAAAGTGGCAGTTGACCCTAAATAGCGAAATGTGTGAGGTCATCCATATGAGTGCTAAAAGGAATTCGTTAAACTTTGGTACACTATAAATCAGACTAATCTAATATTTGTAAATTCAACTAAGTACCTAGAAATTTCAATTACGAACAACTTAAATTGGAAGGAACGCATAGAAAATGTTGTGGGAAAGGCTAACCAAAGACTACATATTATTGGCAGGACAGTTAGAAAATGTAACAGACCTAGTAAGGAGACTGCCTACACTACACTTGTCCGTCCTCTCATAAAATACTGCTGCACGGTGTGGGACCTGTACCAGATAGGACTGACGCAGTACATCGAAAAAGCTCAAAGTAGGGTAGCACGTCTCGTATTATGGTGAATTATGGGAGAGAGTGTCACAGAAATGATTCAGGATTTGGGCTGCACGTCATTAAACGAAGGCGTTTTTCGTAGCGACGGAATCTTCTCACAAAATTCTAATCACCAACGTAATAATAGAGAATTATGAAGGTGGTTCCATGAAACCTCTGCCATGCACTTAAATGTGATTTGCAGAGTATCCATGTAGATATAGATGTAGATGCAGCGTGGTACAGATGGGCCCGACAACATGCCGAATGGATCGCTCAGGACTGCGTCACGTTCTCTTCACTGATGAGTGTCGCATATGCGTTCAACCAGACAATCGCCAGAGACGTGTTTGGAGGCAGCCCAGTCAGGCTGAATGCCTTAGACACACCAGCGAGTGCAGCAAGGTGGAGGTTCCCTGCTGTTTTTAGGCGGCATTATGTGGGGCCAACGTACGCCGTTGGTGATCATGGAAGGCGCCCTGTTACGGCTGTACGATATGTGAATGCCATCCTCCGACCGTTAGTGCAACCATATCAGCAGCATGTTCCTGAAACCAAACAAACTGCCATCTGCTGTCTCCTCCTACCGTCCCGTCAGCCTTACCTTGGTCTTCAGCAAGGTCCTGGAATCCATCCTTACCCAACACATCCACCAGCGTCTCCGCCAGCACCGCCTCCTTCCCACTACCCATTGTGGCTTTCGACCGTCCTTCTCTGCCGATGACCTTCTCCTTCACCTTACTCATCTCCTCCCCGAACAGCTCAACTCCCGCCAGTCCACCATCTTCCTCTCCCTCGACCTTGAGCGTGCTTACGACCGTGTATGGCATTCTGGTCTCCTCTTCAAGTTCCAAACATTCACTCTTCCTGACAACTATGTCCGTCTGATAGGGTCCTTTCTTTGCCAACGTCCTTCCTATGTCAGCATCCATAACACAGATTCCTGCACCTTCCACCCTTCTGTCGGTGTGCCCCAACGTTCCACCCTCTCCCCTCTTCTCTTCCATCTGTATATGGTAGACATGCCACTGCCTCCACCCCTTGTCCACCTTCTCAAGTACGCCAATGACACCACCTTCCTTGCCCTCGCCCCCACCCTGCACCGCTCCTAGCACCTCCTCCAATCCCATCTTGACCGGTTCACCATTTGGTGCCACCTTCCAAGAAGCAGGCGACCATTGTAGGCAAAGCCACTCCTTCCTTCCGTCTCCTCGACTTCTATATCACCATTTCTGGCTGTCCTATCACCCTCACCCCCACCCTCAAGTACCTTGTCGTCACCCTTGATCGTCGCCTCTCCTGGACTCCCCATCTCTGGACAATCCAAGACGAGGCACGCTACCTCCTCCGTCTCCTCGAGCTCCTTTCTGGCCGCACATGGTGTCTGGCCCCCTGCACCATCCTCCACACAGAAATCCCTCATCTGCCCTATCCTCTGCTATGCCCCTCCAACCTTTTAGAAATCCCTTCAAATCCTAGAACGCCATGCGCTCTGCCTCGCCCATCGCATCCATCTCCCCTCCCCCATGCAGATCTTGTATGACCTTATTCCGTTCCCGCACTTCCTCCTTTTCCTCTAACCGACAAGGATCCTCTACACCTCCCGTAAACTTGATCCCCCTCACCTGCTCGTCTCTGCCATCCTTCCCCACCCCTGTCCACTGCTGTGCCTGTATTCCCACATCCCACCTGCTCTCTATCTCTCCACTCTCCATACCTTCGCCCAGGGTGTCTTTCACCAACTCCCCCTCCCTGGTGATGCCCTCATCCCCTGCATCTAACCCTCCTACCAACTTTGATCCTACCCTTCCATACCCTGTGTTTTTTTCCTGAGGGCACCCTATCTCCCTTCTCTCCTTCCTCCCTTCCTGCCCCCTCCTCTCCCCGAGCTTCCCCTACCCCTACCTTGTTTCCTCCCCCTCCCATCTCCTCTGCCACTGGTATCTCCACTCTCCCCTCTCCCTCCTCTCCCACGTTTTCCCCTTCTGGCAGGTCCCTGGACTCGTACATGTAAAGTGAACATTCGCGCGCCGGAGATCGTCGCCAGTGTTTTGTGTGTGCCATTGTGTTAGTGATTCAGTCTTTCGTCATTTGTGCTCCTTCATTCACGTGCGCCGTTTCTGTCGTCTCTGTTAGTGCCAGAGTGCAACACTTGTGACCGACTTCATGTATTTTTAAATTTGTGTGTCTACTGGTGTCTATGCACCGTGTTGTTTCGTTTTCCGATGTCTCCACTTGTAATAAATGTATTATCTATGGCCGAAGAGCGGCGTAGTATTGCCGCTGCCGGCCTACCTTTGTATAAGGTGTCAAAATAACAATAAAGGAAAAAAGGAAAAGTCTGTGTCGTTCAGAAGTACGATGCAACGTTCCTTAGTCACGCAAGAGTGCTCGTCCCTAAGAACATCGCGTCCTACTTCTGAACTATACGGGCACTGCAATATCATTCTTTTCCAATGGCCGTTCTGTCATCACAGTCCAGTGAGGGTTCAGGGAATGGTTTAATATCTCGCCTGCAGGTTGCGTTCCTGATCGAAAATCGATTGTCGTGTGGGTGTACGTGTTTGTGGATACAGGGACAGAAACCAGGATCTTCAAGAACTGGCGATTTTAAACTCCCCCAGGCTACGCGCACGGAAACGTGCAGCTGCTGCTGCTGCTGTTCCTGATCGCACAGCGAGACGAAATCTCCACGAGGGCTTAAAAACTCTTGCATACACACTGAGACTAGTGTTCACACTTCCTACACACATTCTCGCTTCACAGAAAACCACTTGTGAAGCCTTGATCTAAAACGTGCCTCGTGACAGCCTCGTCTTCTCCAGCGTCGAGGCACATTTTCATTTCCCTGGATGCGTGAATGAACAACACATGCGATACTGGAGTGGCACGAAAACCCAAGAACTTCATGAGGAGCCCATGCCTACGGATCGTGTGACTGTCTGGTGGGCATTATCAAAAACTGACATTATTGGCCCATGGTTTTTCGAAGAGAATGGTAGGGCAGTTACGGTCTCTTTTGAGCGTTATGACCAGATGATTCAGACAGCTACTCTTCCATAACTTAAAGAAATGTGTGTTGGGGATGTCTGATTCCAACAAGAAGGCGCCACAGATCACACAGAACGGACGTCAGTGACAATCGTTCGCGAACATTTCCCCGACCATTTCACGTCTTTGAAGGGCGATCTGCAGTCGCCAGAACGCTGGCCACGTTTGGCCCGCTGCGACTTGGCGCTGTCTTATGGGGCTATCTGAAACCCTTGGTGTACACCAATCGGCCACAGACCCTGTGTAAACTGCAGAACCATATTCGTGCTGCTAATGCCAGCATATAGAATTGCTGGATGCTGAAACGAAACTTCGATTTCGACTCTCCAGATGCACTGAGGAGGGCGGAGGCCACCTTCAGGATAAAAAAAGAAATGTAAAGAAAAGAGAATTAAACTGACATCTGCAATACTTTCTGCTTCATGATTTTTTTAACGTAAGGAAGTTCCTGCGCCACATCCAGTACTACGAGGGTCATTCAGTACGTAATGCAAGACTTTTTTTTCTGAAAGCACACTGCTTTTGTCAATATTCCAGTACACCAATTACGCGCAACTCTTTTCGCTACAAAAACTTATTTTTCAACATAATCTCAGTTCAGTCTGACGCAGGAGCCACAAACGTGTGCGGCCGGCTGCCATGTGGGATATCGGACAGGTCTGCATGACCTTTTTGCAATGATGACTGGCGCCTCGCCCAACGACTCATCGTGCTTTTGTTCAACGCCAGTTCTCCGTAGACATTCGGCAAGTGTCTACGAATATTTGCGGTGCTCTGGTTTCCCACCAAAAGAAACTCAATGACAGCTCTGCTCTTACAGACGCCGTTTTGAATGTTACATATACTGCTACCACCCACCGAAACTTCATGAAAGCGTAGGGACTGAAGAGGGAATATTCCGTGACAAATTCTGCAATTTTTCCATAGAAACTGACCGTAAAAAACAGAATCCATTACTTACTGAACGCCCCTCGTATAAGCTGTCTTTCCAGTTGAAGTAATCAGTGACTCTCATACGATCTTTTTGAATTTATTTACGCTCCTTGCCATTATTAAACTGATAGCGTTCATTTAACGAATCTATTTAACAAGCCAGGTGGTCATGTACTGCACGAGCTACACACTACTGCGTACTCTCCCAGGATCATTTTGCCTTCAGCAAACGTGTTGATTCACTGAGAGTTGCTGCGCGATCGACACTCATTTATTGAGCACAAGATTACTAGCAGAGATTTTGCACGAATCTTTCAGGTTGTAGGAGGTAAGTTTACATCAGGATATTCGCAGCAGGTTATCGTCACTGAGTTTCCATTCACTGTTATTCTATTATTCAACATTCTCAATCTTAGCGTGGAGAAGTACTGAAGCCAGAAGCCAACGTAAGAAGGGCCGTATCTATGGGCGGGGAGGGGGGGGGGGGACTGGGTTATTTGTCCAGGACGGCAATTTCCAGGGGCGCCAAATTCATATTATTGTAGAAAAAACCTAGTTTTACAAAGCGACAGCCCACGTATCGATTATTCATATGATTCTGAAACATATCCCTATTGATTTTCGAACATTCTAAGTTCATTTCTGAACGTATCGTAAGTTGACTCAACGCGTGCATACAGTACGTGATGTCTCTGCTAGAGGAATCCCCGTCGCATCCAGAAGTTAATAACTTTCCCGCAGACAAAGGGGGATGGGGATGGGGCTGTATGAGCCGATCCCAATGTGGTTGATTAGGTGTGCTAATGATAATCCTTATTGTAACATTTAGCGAAGTCCATAGATTGAGAGAACCAGAGTGGAAATAAGCGACTAACAGCAACCCAGGTAATAAAAATTTCATATTATTTCCCCGATGTATCCAAGAAAATGAAATTCTGAGAGCTAATTTTTGTTAGATTGCTACACTACTAAGGGCCAGTTGAACAGTCTCCGGTTAGCAGTAGCGTAATTCTATTCTCGGAATAGCGCGAAAAATGTTTTTTACGAACATGTAAGAAACGCCTAACTGGAGAGTGGACGCGGGATAACTAAACAGGTGATACTGGCTGGGTTTGACAATGGCAGGAATAGTTACAGAAATAGTGATGATAAGATTGCTTGTTAGAACGAGTAAGGAGAAAAAACGAGAACATCACACAAATTAGATGGAAGAATACGACGATCTCAAATTTATACAAAAATTTCGTACTACTACTACTTCTCGATCTCCTGCTTGAGAAATTGGAGCTTATGAACGAAAAGTGAAACTCCTAACATAAAATTTTTGCTTGTAGTAAGCCCAATAGGCATTTGATATTCGTACTTTGTGAGTTATATTCTGTCGTGTTATTTATATAAATAAGGTAGATAAACATAACCATTTGTGCCAAAACAGTATCGACTATTTGGCGAGTGTTACAACTGCTGCAATATTAAAAAGACGCGTTTCGTTTTATCTAGCAAACACTGACAAAATAGACGTAATCAAATCGAGAAACCCCGCCAGTCTTCGGTACTACTCGTATTAACAGCTTTTTCAGTATTAGGCAACAAATTTTAATTTTTCATGTACGAAAACGTTTCACGAACTTTGATGGCGTAATACACATATCAAAAAAGTTTTGCATCACCCTGGTTCCCAGAACTCCTGAAGATAGACGTTGACTGACTGTTCACTGATGTCACTAAACCCTCCCAAAGATGTAAACAACCATGCATGAGCAACGCCTATTAGACGGAAGGGGTCCGATAGCCGATAAGTTACAGCCATTCCACCAGGAAGGAGGTAAACGGCTCATGTTGTCTGTAGTTCAGCCATGCCTACACGGCCAATACCGCGGTTAGATCACGTCCGCATTGTTACTTTGTGCCAGGAAGGCAAGTGTCCAGGCGTCTCGGAGTGAACTAAAGCGATGTTGTTCGGACATGGAGGATGTACAGACGAACTGTCGATGACATGCCTCGCTCAGGCCGCCCAAGGGCTGCTGCTGCAGTGGATGACTGCTACCTACGGATTATGGCTCGGAGGAAGGCAACGCCACCATGTTGAATAATGCCCTTCGTGCAGCCACAGGACTTCGTGTTACGACTCAAACTGTGCGCAACAGGCTGCATGATGCGCAACTTCACTCCCGACGTCCATGGCGAGGTCCATCTTTGCAACCACAACACCATGCAGCGCAATACAGATGGGCCCAACAACATGCCAAGTGGACAGCTCAGGATTGACAACATGCTCTCTTCACCGATGGGTGTCGCATACGCATTCAACCAGACAATCGTCGGAGACATGTTTGGAGGCAACCCGGTAAGGCTGAATGCTTTAGACACACTGTCCGGCGAGTGCAACAAGGTGGAGGTTCCCTGCTGTTTTGGCGTGGCATTATGTGGGGCCGACGTACGCCGCTGGTGGTCATGGAATGCGCCCTAACGGCTGTACAATACTTGAATGCCCTTCTCCGACCGATAGCGCAACCAAATCCGTAGCATATTGGCGAGGCATTCGTCTTCATGGACGTCAATTCGCGCCCCCATCGTGCACATCTTGTGAACGACTTTCTTCACGATAACGACATCGCGCGACTAGAGAGGCCAGACATGAACCCTATCGAAAATGCCTGGGATAGACTGAAAAGTGCTATTTATGAACGAATGGACACACCAACCACTCTGAGGGATTTACGCCGAATCACCGTTGAGGAGTGGGACAATCTGGACCAACATTGCCTTCATAAACTTGTGGATAGTGTGCCACGAAGAAGACAGGAATGCATCAATGCAAGAGGATATGTGCGCCATAGTAAAAATTGCTGTTTTGAAAAGCGCCACACCGCGAAGTGTAAAGCAGTCCCCCTCCATTGCTGGCGGTGGCGCCGCTGTGACAATCGCAGCTTTGGTGTCTCCCTCTGGTGGGAAAGGGGAAAGGTTGCCTGTTCACGTGCATTTAAGGGGCGCTATGAGCTCGGAAGGGAGTCAGTCAGTCAGTCTGAGACAGTTGGTCAGCCAGGGCAGTCTGTCAGTCTGGGCGAGTCTGGTCAGTTGGTCAGACAAGTTAGTCTGGGCCTGTCTCTCGTCCGCATTGGTGAGGGGGTCAGTGTCTGTCTGTCGTCCGGAGTGCTAGTATGCGTCAGGCCGCCAGCCTGCTCGGGTTTGTTCAGGTAATGGGCACTGGCGGTTGGATCGATCGGTTGGTCGGACGCGCACTGAGACACGAGGTGACTACTGGTCCGCCTTGAGCGTCGTCGCATGTGAGGTCGCCACGTGAGTCCAGTGGGCCGCGCCGTGTAGCGAGGGGTAGTGGCTTCGCGGTTCACACGAGAGCAACAGGAGTCAACCCACGACATCGGTCTGGCCGTGGCGAGCTGCGACGCCGTGAGATGGGATATCGGCGCGCCTTCCTGCGTCCGTTGAAGCGGCTGGCAGCGGACGGTTCGGGAGGGCGTTTTGGGGGTGCTGTGCCAGGTCTTGGCCAGAAATCGCAGTTATTAGAAGTTAAGTGATTGGTGGTATGTTGTTTCAGTTACTTGCTAAATTCTGCTTGTGTTCTTGGTCAGTCTCTCGTCCCCAGCTCGCTCGTCTGTCTCTCGTCCGCATTTGTTAGGCAGTTGGAGTCTGTCTGTCTGACTGTCGGTCTGCCGTACGTTAATAGCTGCCTCTGTCATGTTTGTCGGATTCGGTGTTAACGAATTTATTGCTTAAAGGCCGAATTCTTGAAATATGTTTTTATCTTGCCTATCATCTTGCGAGGTGGTGTAAGTGTAATGTGGAGCATGTTGTACATTTTATGTAGTTCTGCATTTTATGGGTTTTATTGAAATAGTTATTTTAGGTTATACCATTTCCATCTCCCTTACGGAGTGCATGGTTTACGTGTTTGTGTGAGTTGTTATAAATTTTTTATTTAAAGTAATCTGGTGTGTTGCAGATTTGCACCAGTGTACTCTTTCAGAGGTTGTTGTGAGCGGTCATGACTTCGACCGTGTTGAAAGGGAGCAGGCAAGCTTCTCAGCCCAAAGGCTCATACTGTTAATATTGTTCTTTCTGCCTCTAAATAAAATTGTAACTTGATATTGCGAAGGTGCTTTCTGATTATAATTTTAAATATGTTTTGAAAAAAGCTTTTAGGAATAAAATTCACATTTGTTAAAAGTAATTTCATTTTTCATCAGTTACTTCCTGGCAACTACTTCCACGCTCACCTAGTGTGACTAAATGTGTCAATGTTCTTGATGAATCGCTAATAAATAAAGTAAATTCTATAAGAAAATATTTTGAAAGTTAAATTTTACGGTTCATTGCTGGTAGCAGAGCGTGGTTACGATCCACGAACCTCTGGCTTATGCGCCCAGCACGCTTCCACAGCATGCATCAATGCAAGAGGACGCGCTGCTGGGTATTAGAGGTATCGGTGTGTACAGCAATCGGGACCACCACCTCTGAAGGTCTCGCTGTATGGTGATGCAATGTGTGGTTTCCATGAGCAATAAAAACGACGGGAATGATGTTTACGTTGATCTGTATTCCAATTTTCTTTACAGGTTCCGGTAATCTGCGAACTGAGGTGATGCAATTTTTTTTTATATATGTGTAGATTCTTTCTGAGAAAGGAAAGCACGCCGTGAAAGCTGTAGCGAGATAAGAGAGAGAAATGCTTGGACCTAAGGATTGATGAAATGTGTAGTGTCTTGCTTCTCTCTTGTCTTTATTGCGATGAAGTTGTGGCACTGCACTGTGGCACACTTCAGACCAAATAAGGTGTTTTACATTTCGCCGAATATATATTTTTTATATATCATACTCTTCAGAAAGATGTGCGCTATTTTTGAAAATTCGATTTTTTTAAATTTGTGGCGGTCTATCTCAAACTCTCGAGGGGGCGGGTGGGGAGCGGGAAGTCGCCAATATCACGTCTTGGCTCTGGTCCCAAAATATCGTAGATCCGGGGCTGAAGGTAAGTCTGACCTGTATTAGCGTCTTCTTGACATTGGGTCAGGTAACGTTAAATTAAATCTTTTGTGGATAAATGTTCATACATTGTAAGTGGACAATTTAATGAGGGCCGTTTTCTGTAGGTAGTATAACACGTTACAAATCACTTGGTACGAGGGGTAGCAACAGCTGTAATCACGCATTTCGAACGATGAAAACGGCAGGAGACGAGTGAAAATGGTTTACTAATCGCGACTAGTTTCGTGACATTACAGTGTTGTCTTCAGGTAACAAACTGTTGACACTCTAGTAAAAAAGTCCTTAAAATCTTCGTATGGGTGAAGAAAAGAAGTCTTCAGACTTGCTGAACAAGATTTTGCACAATTGTCAAGAAAAACACGACCAGTGGTGTTGTAGAAAGGCGTTTCCCAGACATACGTGATACGTATTCTCAGGAAAAGCGGCCATCTCGGAGGCATGTCTTTCTACGGTTGATTTCGGCACACCAACACAAGACTCAGAGCACATTCATTACTTTATCAAGTTTTTTTCCGTAATAAATCACGTTCAGATACAACAGCACCCTTCATAAATTCAGTTATAGAAGGAGAAATGACTTACACTACCCACCACTAATCCATACTGTACTACAGAAAGGAATGAGGTCTTTGACGTCATAGCCAGTAATGTAAAGAATTTTATACTAAATAAAATCAACATCAAACGCTGTCTGAAATCGTATCTGCTTGAGTTGTTAATAATCCTTGTGTGTGTGTGTGTGTGTGTGTGTGTGTGTGTGTGTGTGTGTGTGTGTGCGTGGGCACGTGCGTGTTGTTTTAGAGAGATGGGTGGGAGATGGACAATACAAAAAAGTGTATTGAGACAGTTAAGAAGACAACCGCACAAATGGTCAGCAAGTTCTCTTGTTTCTCGGCGAGAACATGCATTACAGCTGCAAAAGTGACTCTCTCCACATCGTAGCGAGAGGTCGAAATTACAGTGCACAGACCATGAAAGTAATTAAACTAAACTCTCACGAAAGGAGTTTTGTTACATTCCATGCAAGAAAGTATCCGTAAACTTCAGCTGGTGCGAGTAATGTGTTTTTCTCTGTTCATATCTCATCTCTAGTTCGAACTGACAACGTTTTCCTTGCACATTAGCGTCTGCCTCCAGTTTCAGTTTTAGGATCTGATAATTTGCAGGGGAGGTGCTTAACACCAGAAAGGCGTCAAACTGATTAATTTCGAACATATTCCTTTTCTTATTGCCGTTCTTCAAAGTCATCGTAAACGAGTTTCACAAAGCATGACATTAAATAAAACTATATGGAGCTGTTCTAGATGTTCCAGTATGAATAGCAGCCTTCTAAGTATCACTTTAATGGATATTTTTCATGCAGTTTGTCATCCACGCTTCTGAAGATACGCCCCGTCCAGAGTGGATACTTGCCGGAGGCACAGGCTTCTTGTTGATGCCCATGGGGTACCAGATGTACTCAAAGACGGCCGGGAAGTTAGTCAGCAAGTAGTCGAATGGCTTGGTGAAGGTCAGGTCGTAAAATTTAAGCCATCCTCCAGTACTGCCCCACTTGTAAACGGTGATCTCCATCTGCAACGACACCACAGAAAATCATCAGAGAACTGTTCACGAAAACTTTCTCAGTGCAGCTCACTTGCAGACAATTTTAGAGGAAATTAAATGGGATCAAGTGCAAACATTTTCAGCTCTTTCGAAAGCACGCCAGATTGCGTACAGGGAGAAAGCAAATAGTAGGTTTAAAGAAATTGTTGTATCAATCTCTAAGCGAAGTGGAAAGATTTCCATTTCGATTATACTTTCTTAAACCAAGACACGGAAAGGTGTCTACTATTGTGCAGTTTCCGTTGTCTGCAGACATTCATCAGAAAGGAGATATGTAACAGATAATTCTCAGATATCCAGAATAATTTGGACGGAAAACGTATTTCACTCTGTAAAGGAATACTTGTGAATCATTCAAAGCCTTTCGTCAGCTGACTTGAACATTCGTTTGCTGCTGAAGAGAAAAATCTATTGACATCGAACTGCACTAGAAGGTGACTGATAGGGTTGCTTCACCGTGGTAAATACCTACGAGAAAGGGTAACAGACTGCTTCCTCGTGTTATATTAAGACCCACAAACGGTATTCATTGGGTCCAACAGATATGTGTCAACTGGTATACAGAACGAAGCTAAGACAGACACTTTATTTAAGTGAAATAAAATAGATGAACTAAAGTTAAGCAATATTGTACTATAGTAAAATAAATGTCGTGTGAATAGGGCCTCCCGTCGGGTAGACCGTTCACCGGGTGCAACTCTTTCAATTTGGTGCCACTTCGGCGACTTGCGCGTCGATGGAGAAGAAATGATGATGGTTAGCACAACACAAGAACCAGTTCCTGAGCTGAGAAAATCTCCGACCCTGCTGGGAATCGAACTCAGGCCTTTAGGATTGACATTCTGTCACGCTGACCACTCAGCTACTGGAGGCGGACTTTAGTATAGTAATACGAAATTGAGAAATAGTGTGCAATAACGATACCAACATGATCTGCAATACAGACAAATATATCAATTTCGAGAATTCGTGTGTGAAAAAGTTTGCTTTGGGATTGAAAGTGTTCTCCAAACAAAATATTTAACTTACCATTAAAACATTCTCATGATCAGAATAAACAGAACACCTCGAACGATTAGAGAAAGGACATTCACATTCACAGTGAAACGTCCCCTTGGAAAAATTATTGAATTACTGTGCTGATAAACCTCTTACATTATTTGAATTTCAAACAGCTGAGCAAAACTGAACGTACTCAGACATTTCGCTCTTTACCTATTCTGACCAACACTAAACTGACACACAATATTTTTAGCGCAACGCAATCTGAATTTCAATAATCCCTACAAAAGAATTGCCCTGACTAACAATAACCTATACCTTTCACAAATCACTTACCTCACAAAAATCTTCGTTTCTCGAACTACTGCAATACAGCGAGCGCTACTACTGCCAGCTAAATAAAAGATTCAAACTACTGAAGGCACTAACTACTGATAGGCATAGTTAGCAAATGAAAGATTTTGATAGAGAACAAACAATTTATTTACCTTAATAGTGCTCAAAAGTCATAATATATATAGCAGTTCATGACATCCATTCTTACAAATGTACTGTTTCTGATGGACGCACGTCCAGATCATCCGCTCTCAAAAATCCGCCATCTCACTTCCCCACATCCACCACTGCTGGCGGCTCACCTCCAACTGCGCAACGCTACGCGCTCTTAACAGCCAACTGCCCAACACTACAATAGCGACTATTGCAACAATGCCGACCAGCCTGAGACTGCACGCAGCACAGTCAGTGATTTTCATACAGAGCGCTACGTGGCGTTACCAATATAAAAACCTAAACAGCCTACTTACAACAGGACATGTGCATTAATTAATATGTCCTTCATAAATGATAAGCACTTCAGTCACCTCGGTTCAGCATGCATCCTGTTGCCTAGTAGCCACAGGGACTACGATGGGGCCTGATTCCTTCTTCCACGCGTGATGGCATCGACACGCTTAACCCGCGAATGGCGTCCTGTGGTATAGGCATCATGCTGTAATCACCTGGTTCCAAAGTTCATCTGTGGTGGTTGGCATTGGTTCACAGCACTGCCACCAAAAAGGTCATGCATTGTCATGCTGGAAAGCAGCATCTGGGGTGTTGTGCACGTATGGCTGCAGGCCGCGGGATGTCATTCACTAGGTCACACTGGTCACAGTGCCCTTGACACACTCCTGTCTCTACGTCTAATCAGACTTTTCTGTATGACTCTAATCTGTGGCGAAAAGTTATTTACTCCACAGAATAATATAAAACCGAGAGAAGTAGATGAAGTTATAACCGAATCGCCACTGCTCAGTACTTTAGCAATGACGATTAGACACATAGTTCGGTTAATTTTATACGTTTTTGTTACGTAAACTAATTTTTAATAAACAGTAGTTAGTGGGAAATTTGGAAAAAAGGTTTTCAAAGTAAGTCATTAATGAAAATAAGCAACGGTCGTGAATTCCTCACCACAACACCAATAATTAAATAGAAACTGAACTTTATACACGTGAGCAGTCTTGGGTAAGAATCAATTACAGTACGATTGTCTATTGGCTGTGGACAGAAACTTTTGTTACGTTACTCACCGTAATACTGACTGTCATAATTGTAGCAAGCAGGAAGATTGTGTGAATTTACTCATTGGTAAGGACTGTTGTAAATTGTGCCATAAGGTATAAATTAGAAACTACGCTTTGACAGTGAAATCCAGTGTCCAAATTAAGTACAGTTTTACTAGAAATTTTTGATTATGAAAGTTACTCTATTTTCAGCAAATGAATTAATAATGGCTTTTGCATCATTCTGTTTCTGACATTAGTCATACTACAGCCAAAGATTTCATTATTACATAATTGTCCAAAAGTTTTGATAATCTAATAAATTGTGTTAACTTCGGTTTCAGTTCATTTTCTGACTATCTCGGTTCGTACAAAGGGATACGATGGGTACTGTGATACTTGGATAACGACGTATGAAAATTATTTATGTGACAATATGCACGAAAACAGTGTTATTTAAGCAATAAAGTTCCAAGTACGCTGGTCAGCCTGTTACACTTCTAGTTATAAAAAGTCTAGGTCTACTTCACTTTATGATGCCGTTGGTTTGTCGAGCGGCTTCATTCAGCGGTAAAATAGGGCACAGGTTGATCTTCTTGCCATACCATAGCCAATAACAAGGGCCCACAGTACTCTTGATGTTATGCGAATTACTCTTGCTGCATTTGTGCTGTGCCCAATAAATGCCATACACATAGCTTGCCCATATTAAGCATCCGCCAAAACAACCATTTCAGTTTTCACTGCTCCGCACTTGGGAAACAGATTTTTTGCCTCCGCGCTTTCGCACAGCCACACCGGCGAATACACACAACCGACGACACCAATCGTCTCCTCGCAACTCCCAACTTCTGCTTCTTCTTGGCGCGCTCGCACGCCCAGGGATAATGCATTTACAATTTATTACGCTGTTTGACAGTAGCTTTTCCCTGACTAGGCCAGCGTGTCTATTTACAAAATGTTAACATTCCATGCGTATTATGTTTCTAAAATAACAAAGAACATTTGCAACTTGACAACATATTTACAAGAATAATATGCAGCACAGCTAATGATACATCGGAAAACACGTAGAAAACGTATGACCACACAGAGAATTGTGGTGTTATACCCTGGACATGCACCAAATGTGGTTTGTGGTTGTAACCAACAGCACGCCACACCATAAGGCCTCGAACTGGGGCTGTATGCCTCGTGCGGATGCAGTCACTGTGACTCCGCTCCCCCTGTGTATGGTGAACCAAAATGAGGGCATCGTATGGGAGCAAACAGAACCTGGATTCGGCGGAAAACACTATATGATGCTATTCCTGTCCCCAGTGACGTCTTTCCATACACCATTGCTGTCTAGCATGTTTATACACGTTCGTCAATGGCAGGTGGAGAAGTGGACGGCGCGCAAGTGTAACCCGTGCCGTAACAAAACAAACGACGACGGACTGTCACCCCTGGCAGTGTACGGTGTGTTACACTGTTCCACTGTTGCAGCACAGCCGAAGAGCACACAGATCTGTCCTGGAATGCCATTTGGATGACGCGTCTATCTTCTCAGGGAGTTGGCTGGATTGAGTGACCTGGCCCATCTCGTCGTGTTCTGCACACACCCGTTGCACTGCCGACACACTTGGTCCCACAAGAGTAGCAATTTCCCCGATGGACGCATCACATTCTCTCATGCCAGTAATACACCCTCTTTCAAACTCGCTCATTTGACGGTACACTACGCGCATAAGCCTCTCAGCCATCCTGCACGTCTGCTCGAGTCACACTGACCCATTATCTTCGGTTTGCAGCGACAACGAGAGCCACAGGCGCATGTTACCGGTAGGTGGTGTTGCGCCGTGATGTCGATGTTGACCTCGAACCCCCGGGCCGACATTGTTCAAATGCTTACCACTTGTGCAAAAAAATGGTTCAAATGGCTCTGAGCACTATGGGACTTAACATCTTAGGTCATCAGTCCGCTACAACTTAGAACTACTTAGACCTATCTAACCTAAGGACATCACACACATCCATACCCGAGGCAGGATTCGAACCTGCGACCGTAGCGGTCGCGCGGTTCCAGACTGTAGCGCCTAGAACCGCTCAGCCACACCGACCAGCCCACTTCTGCAGAGCGTACTAATGTACATGTGCTGTGAATATGAAACGTTGTATCTCCAGTCGTTTAAGGTATTCTGTTTTATTTCTGAACGTGGATGTAAATTATGGTGCTCATGTAACATTTCTAATATGTCTCTTTTAATTTTAAATACGTTTTCTCCTTTTCTTGATATGTTATTTTTCGTTTTCTACGAAATACTTCGGATTTTAATATTACAGGACCTTTATATCGTCTTGGAAATACATACACTTCACTGGTTAGAGATTGCATTGTTAAGTACACTACTGGCCATTAAAATTGCCGCCGTCAGTGTCAGCCAGTTTGCCGTGGCATACGGAGCTCCATCGCAGTATTTAACACTGGTAGCATGCCGCGACAGCGTGGACGTGAACCGTATGTGCAGTTGACGGACTTTGAGCGAGGGCGTATAGTGGGCATGCGGGAGGTCGGGTGGACGTACCGCCGAATTGCTCAACACGTGGGGCGTGAGGTCTCCACAGTACATCGATGTTGTCGCCAGTGGTCGGCGGAAGGTGCACGTACCCGTCGACCTGGGACCGGACCGCAGCGACGCACGGATGCACGCCAAGACCGTAGGATCCTACGCAGTGCCGTAGGGGACCGCACCGCCACTTCCCAGCAAATTAGGGACACTGTTGCTCCTGGGGTATCGGCGAGGACCATTCGCAACCGTCTCCATGAAGCTGGGCTACGGTCCCTCACACCGTTAGGCCGTCTTCCGCTCACGCCCCAACATCGTGCAGCCCGCCTCCAGTGGTGTCGCGACAGGCGTGAATGGAGGGACGAATGGAGACGTGTCGTCTTCAGCGATGAGAGTCGCTTCTGCCTTGGTGATGGTCGTATGCGTGTTTGGCGCCGTGCAGGCGAGCGCCACAATCAGGACTGCATACGACCGAGCCACACAGGGCCAACACCCGGCATCATGGTGTGGGGAGCGATCTCCTTCACTGGCCGTACACCACTGGTGATCGTCGAGGGGACACTGAATAGTGCACGGTACATCCAAACCGTCATCGAACCCATCGTTCTACCATTCCTACACCGGCAAGGGAACTTGCTGTTCCAACAGGACAATGCACGTCCGCATGTATCCCGTGCCACCCAACGTGCTCTAGAAGGTGTAAGTCAACTACCCTGGCCAGCAAGATCTCCGGATCTGTCCCCCATTGAGCATGTTTGGGACTGGATGAAGCGTCGTCTCACGCGGTCTGCACGTCCAGCACGAACGCTGGTCCAACTGAGGCGCCAGGTGGAAATGGCATGGCAAGCCGTTCCACAGGACTACATCCAGCATCTCTACGATCGTCTCCGTGGGACAATAGCAGCCTGCATTGCTGCGAAAGGTGGATATACACTGTACTAGTGCCGACATTGTGCATGCTCTGTTGCCTTTGTCTATGTGCCTGTGGTTCTGTCAGTGTGATCATGTGATTTATCTGATCCCAGGAATGTGTCAATAAAGTTTCCCCTTCCTGGGACAATGAATTCACGGTGTTCTTATTTCAATTTCCAGGAGTGTATCACTAAGGACCACTTATTAAATTAGAACAACACTTCAAAATACTGTTAGAGACTCCATCAACACCACATGAGCTCTTGTTTTTCAGTATATTTATAATCCCCTTAATATCAGTGGAGGATGTTGGTGCCATTTCTAAAGGCCTAAGGTCCTGGGGAATGACATTTTTAACCTATTTTTTTGCTTCTTCAACTGAACCCTTTACCCCTATTTTTGCTACCACACTCAATAAGTAATTGTTAAAAATACTTGCAATTTGCGAATTATCACTGACAACATCATCATTTACCTTTATTGCTATGGTATGCTGTGCACTGTCAGGCTGCCCCATCTCCTGTTTGACAGTATTCCATATAGTTTCAATCTTATTATCCACATTATTCTTTTCTGTTAAAACACATAAGCTTCTCGACTTCTTAATGACTTTCCTGGAAATATTACAGTAGTAAGCAAGTAATGTCGGATTCTGACTTATTCTGGCCTTTCCATATATTTCCCTCTTCCTCTTACATGATATGTTAATTCCCTTAGTAATGCACAGCTTACTTGACTTTGTAATGTCTGTTTTGGATAACGTTTCAGGAAAGCAACTCTCAAATATTGAGACAAATTTACGGTGGAATAAATTGAATTAGTCAACATCATCATTTTATGTGTATACTTCATCCCATTCTCTTAAAACTCTGTACCCTGTTCTCATCAATAAGCCTCCCTGCCTTGTATGAACCTGCCTGAAGCCTGTAAGGTGCTATATGTTGAAAGGTGGCTACACTGAGCCACTGCGCCAGAGATTGCGCCAAAGAGTACTATTAAGCCGCCTCCACAGTGCCTGTTAAGAACTGGTAGAAGTCAGTGAGTGGGCAGAGCTCGTAGTAGTGAGTGCTTGTTGAGAGCTCGTAGTTGTCAGTGCTTGGAGAGAACTCGTAGTAGACAGTTCGTGTTGAGATGTGCTAGTGGGCAAGGCTTGTCGAGATGTTGTAGTAGGGAGTGTTTGTTCCATGTTTTATCCAGTTATTTGATGGGAGAGATAGCAGATGTTATTCTAATGAAGATATTGTAACGATCAGAGTGCTTTTCGTCAATATATATGAAGGTAAAATATTGCGTGTTTTTTCATTATTTCCATGTTTTAAATAATGCGTCATTACAGGTTCAGTCAACAAAGCATCTGGCGTGTGTTCTTGTATTAGAGTTTAATTCTGGTTTCCTTACGCAATTGTAGTATTTGTAATTTTCTTTTATCACGTCAGTATAATTGGTATTTAAAAATTCTCGTCTTGTTGGAAAAGAACCGTGCCAGATGTGTACGTTGAGTCACAATCCCACATACAGAACAGTTATACTTGTACTTTGGTTTCGTAGGTTTCATAGTTGCTGGGGACTTAATTAATTAATTGTGTTAACAAAAAAATTTCATTTCATTCTTGTTGTTGTTCTAAGCAGTCAGATAGCGTAATAATACTGGTCAGGGCCTACCGTTTACGAGAAATAGCGTAATCGGACTGACAGCTACTAAAAATCTAAAAATATTTTCAATCATATTTAATTAAGCCCCCATGCACGTGGCGACCCTGCCAGGATCGTCCCTTGGATTCTTCTGATTGTAAAAGTAGTAGACGGTAGTATTGTTGTAGTAATTTGTAGTTAGTAATTGTAGTCTATTTTGAATGTGTAGATTTGGTAATTGTCATTCTTCTAATGGTATTTTTTCTCAGAATTTGATTTGTTGTCTTGTTTACGCGTTTGACAATCTAGTGCAATTATGTCAATTGTTTGTTAATCGTGTTTGAGGGAAACATTCATGTAAATGGTATTGTTGGAGATAAAGAGTCATTGTGTGTAATTTTCGTACAGTGACGAATTTTTTATGTTTTGTAAATGATTACGCAGTCAATGAAACAGGCAAAAATGATGAATAGTCAGAATAACGAAATTGTTAACATGGCGAACTCGCCAACAGAGGAAAACAGTGTCATGAATAATGTAGTGGAAAACAATTTAATAAGCAGGGAAAATAGTTCGGAAACAGTTCAAAATGTTTCAAAATCGAAAAATTCTCAGATTGCGTGGTTAACGACAGAAGAAATTGAGCAGTTAATGAGTGCAATATTAGATTTGGGATCAGAGTTAAGATCTGAATTTTAAAAAATGGGATCTGAATTAAGAGCAGTGATAAGAGGGTTTGGCTCACAAATAGGAACAAGTAAAACCGAGATGGAAACAATGGAAACACGGTTAGGCTCACGAACAGGGACATGTTTTAAAAACATGAAAGATGAATCAAAGAAAGAAATTAGAGAAGTAGTACAACCGATTTTGAATGCTCACAATAATAGTTTAATTTCAACAGAAATCAGACAAGAGGAACAGGACAGAGAACGGGAAGAAAAAGATCGCGTGATAGTACAGAAATTTTCAGAGTTAAATTTACAATGTGCGCACGATAAGGAAGAAATAATTGAGAGAATCGAGGAATCCGTACCAAATGACTTAACGCAACAGTGTGAACAGTCAACTACTAAATGTGACAATACCGAAACCAGAGTCGCGACACTTACGGAAGGCGTAAATAAACAGAAAGAAGAATTAGGTGACTTATCGGAAAGAGTTGAGGAGATTTCAGACAAATTGACAAATCTTAGTCTACATGGGGACAGAGATTCGGATGATACAGCTCCATTACCATTTGCAGAAACCGAAGAGTACCAGAACATAAATAAACATGTTGAAAATCAGGGAAAATTTAATGAACGCGTGAAAAGGGAATTTGAGGCTTTAAGAAAGCAAGTCAAACAAATAGAAGGCGAAATTGTAGGAAAAGACAGTAGAAGAAACTTAGAATCACAGATAGCAGAGGGGTATGAAGAAAGTAATTCATTTCATTTACGAGAAGCAACAAGAGAGCGCCAGGCGCGCGAACTTGACAATAGTCGACATTCGGACTGGAACAGACGCGGTAGGTCTTTGTCGCCACGAGGCGAAAACTTTGACTATAAACACTTTTTGACTGTTCGGAAATTTAAGATCTTCCGCAATTCTAAGAATGACATACATCCATGTGCATGGTTAGATCAATTTATGTACGCACTTCCGCCAAATTTGCCACTAAGACACAAACTAGAAATTATGTGCAGCTATTAATGTCCTCAGGGGATTCACTACTCTAAGTGAATATGTGCCGTAGCGAGCATAGGGCCCCGAGCTGTAGTGGTGCTATTTCTCTTTTAGTTTTCTGTACCGCTGCCTACTCTTTTACTATTCTTTGCATCTGTCAAAACAACTCTTCGACTATCAATCTATCTAGTGAGTAAGTAAACAGTAACCGGATTTGACTAATTTACCTAAAAGTGATTTCGGAAATTACCATGTGGAGTTACTGTACCTTCAGCAGCATTCATTCTTAGCTTAAATGAAATTTTACCTGTTTATCTTCGTGACAATATTGCTTCATATGTCGACGATATTCTTATTGCTAAACGTTCTTGGAGTGAGCACAACAAAATTTTGGATTCATTATTACGTATCTTTGCAAGAGTTGGCATTACAGGGAACTTCGAAAAATCTGAATTTGGTCGTTCTCAGGTGAAATTTCTCGGTATTCTTCCTGATCCAAAAAAATTAGACGGTATTCGTAATTATGCTGTTCCTACCACAAAACGTGAGGTTCCTAGTTTCCAAAATTTTTGTGGAATGATATACGTTTGAAAAATTTTTGTGGAATGACATACTTTAGAGAAACTAACAGCTAGATGTAAACATGCGGAGAGTACAAGGATACCGCGCTGTGTTTTGGCGGCGGCACATACTCAAAGCAACAGTCAAGTCTGCGCGCCGCACAGGGCAGTCGTTGACCGCAAACAATTGCTTCCTACGTCACGCGCCTACAGCTGATCGAGCGCTCAGTGCGAATGCACTGACAGCCGTAAACAAATACACAGTTTAATTTCTCCGATTAAATTCAGTATAAAGCTATAGTGACTTGATGAATTATGTTATTAACATTCAGTATTTTCAGGATACGGTTCTATAAAATATTTAAGAACTTCAGGTAAATTCTGTGTGTCTCCGACGTTAAGAGGACTTGCTATCGAGAAATTTTCAGGAAGAATGTAATTTCGAAGAAGAAACTAATAAACTAAAAAAATGGTAACTATTAATTGAGTTCATTTTTCAGGTAACATATTTCCACTTAGGTACGTACTTTAGTCGTAATTTGCTGCTCGCGATTACGTGATTCATACTTTGTGCTAAACTTCATGTTCTATGAAATTACTTGTGAAGCGACGTGCTTGCGTACGTTAACTGATTTTGACAATGATTATTAATGAATAGGGTTGTTATTTGTATATATTATGCATCGCTTGGCTGCACTGCTTTTTCACTGATGTCATACTTTTTAATTATGTGCCTGCTGTGCTTATTTATTTAAATTATAATTGTCACCTGATTTATTGTGCTGATGTGGTTAGGTATGTAAGTTATACTTTGTGATTTATCTGCTTGCGCCTTCATGTTTACTTAGTAAGATTACATATGAACATTTATTTGCTTATGCTGATATGATGCTAATGACATGTTTACTGCTTTGCGTATGGATTGCATATTTATACATATCTGTTGTTGTCATAACTACTCTTTAATTTGGTGTATAGAAATGCTGATATACTGTGCACAAACAGAGAGTTTAGGTCACACTATTGGATTAATTACAAATTGTTCGCTTGGCAGAGCCTCGTTGTAAGAATTGTGCTGCATACACTTGTTGACATTCTGTTCTCTACTGGTATATTTACTCGCTATTGCTTGTTTTGCTTACGCTAAGTGCCTTATATTTTTAAGATAAGAAAATGAACTGCTATAATTCGACGAACGACATTAGTACAAGAAACTTCATAGAAGTCACATGAGCTGAGGTTTTATGGAAGCTGTATAAATTTATGCTAAAAGGAAGGAAGCTAACGACATGACATACCAAAACTAGGTTTAGACCATTGACAATTATTACACTGCATTTTTCGTGAGCAATTGAAATAGGAAGTGACACTCGACACAAGAAATACTCCACATGTTTGCTTCTGTTTGCCATAATTCTTGAAGTGGTGTACACGCTGTGAAATATTATGATTATTCACACTCCGTAATCGTACTTAATTACTGAGAGTTATTCGAACTAAGTCTGTTAGAGGTCATGTATGCTTTTCTTTTGTTTATAATTCATAATGAGTAGAAGATTTGGTCAGATGGATTACACAGAGGTTGTGTGTTGGCAATGTGTCTTCAGATTGTATGGGATGATGAACTGAAGTTTGCATTAGGATTTTATCTGTACTTGTTCGAGGAGACTGACTAGAGGAAAGAGTTGTTATGGAAGTGAAGTGATATTGGTAATAAGGTTCATATGTATCGACGTATTGAAGAGATATTATTGAGGTATAGAGATTATATGAAGTTGATGATTATTGGAGTTTTTGTGGACAAGAGGTAAGGTAAATGCTATTAATGATAAGGTTTATATGTATCGATGTATTGAAGAGGTATTATTGAGGTATTATTGAGATTATGTGAAGTTGATGATTATTGGAGTTTTGGTGGATAAGAGGTAAAGTAAGTGAGATGCATATTTTTTTTGTTGGTCTTATGGAACAAGGAGGATGAAGATAGCAGACTAGAACACAAAAGTAGAAGGAAGATAGTCTATATACACACTTTGTTAAATCACTAAGCAGTATATACTTTTTTTTTTGAAGAGAGGAAGTATTTGCATATCTTGGCTCACGGACAGTTGTTCAACAACAGTACATTTGATCTGGCTTGGCAAACATTGGTCTTGACATGATGACTATGACGTTGACCTAACTATTATTGACTGTTATACATTGCTGCCACTATTACTTGATACACATGATGAACATCAGATTTTGACAGAGTTGCATTTACACAGTTAACACTATTCAATTACACAGTAGTACTTAATGTGGACGAAAGATGAATGAGTGTGTTTTGTGTGTTTTCCTTTCCTAATCCTACCCACCTATCTCGTAAATATTATTTTATTCGTTTGTAGTGGCTTGCACTGACACCCATAAATATTATAGGTTTACTGATATTTGAGTATTTGTAATAGTTAATATGAAAATTATCTGACATCATTTGTGTGTTTGTTATGATTTGTATGTTCAGTGTAAAAGCATTTGTATGTGCATTCAAACTATTGTTCATGCCTGAACTGTCTGATTAGTGATGGTGAATATTATGAACTGTTACCTGCACTTTTTCAACGTAATGTGTGACACTAGGACATGTTTAATTTTTGCTGATGAACAGTGTGATTAGTATGTGTATTCAAACTATTGTTCATGCTTGAACTGTGTGATCAGTGATAGTGAAGATTATGGACTGTTACTTGTATTTTTTTCTACATGATTGGTGCCATTAGGACATGTTTAATTTCTCCTAACGAACAGTGTGATCAGTGATAGTGAATATCATGGACTGCTCTCTGGACCTGCTCATCATTGCTAGGTGCAACTGATGGACTACTGGTATGGAAATGAAGTCACTTCTTGCTGTCTGCACCTACTCAACATTACTGGATGCACAGATGAAGCTACTTCTATGGAAATGATGTCACTTGCCGATGTCTGCACCTACTCAACATTGCTGGGTGCCACTATTAGAACTGTTTCTGCTGAGAAATGTGACTTGTTGCTGTGTGTACCTACTCAACATTGCTGCGTGCAACTGATTGTCTGCTTCTACTGAAATGATGTCACTTGTTGGTGTCTGCACCTGCTCTCAACATTGCTGGGTGCAACTGATGGACTGCTTCTACTGAAATGAAGTCACTTGTTGCTGTCTGCACCTGCTCAACATTGCTGGGTGCAACTGACGGACTGTTTCTGCTGAAATGATGTCACTTTCTGGTGTCTGCACCTACTCAACATTGCTGGGTGCCATTGTTAGAACTGCTTCTACTGAAATAATGTCACTTGTTGCTGTCTGCACCTGCTCAACACTACTGGGTGTCACTGACGGACTGCCTTTTACTGAAATAATGTGACTTGTTGCTGTGTGTACCTGCTCAACATTGCTGGGTGCAACTGATGAACTGTTTCTACTGAAGTGAAGTCACTTGTTGCTGTCTGCACCTACTCAACATTGCTGGGTGCCTCTGATGGATTGCTTCTACTGAACTAATGTGACTTGTTGCTGGGTGCACCTGCTAAACTTTACTGGGTGCCACTGATGGACTGCTTCTACTGAAATGATGTCACATGTTGGTGTCTTTTTTTGTATAAACTAATCATTGAAAGCATTTTATGTGAACATTTGTATAAACTGATTTTTTTATGTATTCTGTAAACTATTATGTAAAGCCACATGTATGAAAAGAATTTGTATTGCCTACTGTATTTTATATATTAGGTTATTGAAAGGTCAGTGCAAAGCCAAAATTTTAACTAATTATGTGATATTTAGGTATTAATATTATCTTTTATTTTTGTCTGTATTTTTGTGGACGAATTTGGTGGTATTTTCGCCACCAATGCTGGCAAAAATACCATCAAATTCTGGCCTGTGGAGGAGGGGCATATGAAAGGTGGCTACACTGAGCCACTGCGCCAGAGATTGCGCCAAAGAGTACTATTAAGCCGCCTCCACAGTGCCTGATAAGAACTGGTAGAAGTCAGTGAGTGGGCAGAGCTCGTAGTAGTGAGTGCTTGTTGAGAGCTCGTAGTTGTCAGTGCTTGGAGAGAACTCGTAGTAGACAGTTCGTGTTGAGATGTGCTAGTGGGCAAGGCTTGTCGAGATGTTGTAGTAGGGAGTGTTTGTTCCATGTTTTATCCAGTTATTTGATGGGAGAGATAGCAGATGTTATTCTAATGAAGATATTGTAACGATCAGAGTGCTTTTCGTCAATATATATGAAGGTAAAATATTGCGTGTTTTTTCATTATTTCCATGTTTTAAATAATGCGTCATTACAGGTTCAGTCAACAAAGCATCTGGCGTTTGTTCTTGTATTAGAGTTTAATTCTGGTTTCCTTACGCAATTGTAGTATTTGTAATTTTCTTTTATCACGTCAGTATAATTGGTATTTAAAAATTCTCGTCTTGTTGGAAAAGAACCGTGCCAGATGTGTACGTTGAGTCACAATCCCACATACAGAACAGTTATACTTGTGCTTTGGTTTCGTAGGTTTCATAGTTGCTGGGGACTTAATTAATTAATTGTGTTAACAAAAAATTTCATTTCATTCTTGTTGTTGTTCTAAGCAGTCAGATAGCGTAATAATACTGGTCAGGGCCTACCGTTTACGAGAAATAGCGTAATCGGACTGACAGCTACTAAAAAACTAAAAAATATTTTCAATCCTATTTAATTGAGCCCCCATGCAATGTGTTATTTCCATTAACTGTGCATAATGATCAGATAGCCCATTAACAACTGGGTACGCATTGTTTCTGCCTGAGCACTGTCTATGAAAATGTCATTGATAAGTGACCTACTATCCTGCTGCACACGAGCTGGGAAATTTACAACAGATACTAGATTGAAACAACCAAATAAAGATTCTAGCTCATTTTTCCTATCCGTATCTTTTAAGATCTTTATCTTTAAAATCACCACAAACAACTAACTGCTTCTTTTTGTCTGACAGGTAGCTCAATAATGCCTCTAGATTGTTTATGAATAGCTGAAAGTTACCTTGAGGGGATCTGTAGATTGTTACAATTTCTATAGAACTATATTGCAGTAGCAACTCAGAAGCACTTGCTTCAAGGATCTGTTCTACACAAAACTATTTGTTTCAATATTTTTGACTTTGTGTGCAGTTTTTATATAAGTAGCAACTCCTTCTTTTTCCATGTTGACTCTACATGAATAAGACGCTAATCTGTAATCCCTTAAATTTAACTTCTCCATCCCTTCTATTACATTGTGTCGAGAGAGACGCAAAACATCTATACCTTCAGAATTTACCCCATTTTCTAGGCATACAAGAAGCTCATCTATCTTCCTTTTCAATCTTCTAATGTTCTGATGAATTTTATTTCTTTGGATACTGCTATAGATATTATGACACTGTTCTGTTTTAATCTCTTTCAACACTCTCTGTCGGTAACCTGACTCAAACCTAAAAAATGTGTCCCTCTGACTCCAGTAGTCACAGGTATTTTGTCTTATGTGCATGTGGCCCCCCTTGCATTTTCTGCAAGAAGATCAACTAATCTATCCTTCCCCCTCCCATTCAGGTGCAGGCCATGACTAGTGTAACCCCACCTCCCAATTGCATCAAAAGGCACAGCACAGATATGAGTTTCAGTTTCTGCTAGCAGTAACACCCCCCCACCCTGCCCCTCCCCCAAGCTCTCTGTTAACAGAGTTGACAGCCGTATTAACCCAGGGTTGGTCATGGCGGTGCAAAACATCCACAAACCCCACACAGGTGTGAGCTGTTGCTGCTCCTATTACATCCATCTTACACCTAATATTACAGTCCGAATTGCTAGCCAGGCTGTTTCCCACTCCTCCTACTATACGAACATGGTCCTCACCATAAAAATCTTTGCACAAGGCCCCTAGATTTTCCGTAACCTGGCTTAGCTTAGCACTAGGTTTCACAATGCTTGTGGCCTGGTACTCTGACTCCTAGGCTACAGTGTAGCAACCGGCCTACACCTCTCCCATGACTGCTACCCAGCAGCAGGACTCTTCTCTTTCTGCTTGACTTTACACCCGACCTAGCATTACATCTGTTAGTAGTCCGATGCACCCTACTTTGCTCAAAAACTGTTTGAGGCTCTTCTACTTCAGGTAACAAATCAAACTGATTGCTCACTGGAATCTGAAAAGTGATTTTTGAGGTTTTCTCCTTCTGACTACGACTTGTTACTTGTTCCCAGCTCCCATTGTCTCTTTCCCCCTTCAGCCTGTCTAATTCGAAGTACACTGTTTCTAGTTCTGCCTGCAGGGCACAAATCTTTTTTCCCTGTTCCACGATTTTCTTGTCACGGCTACGTCAGCTACAGCTCCATTGGCGAGCCTCATCCTGTCACTATAACAGCTTCCCTGCTACAATCACCTCCGCAAACCAACTGACAAACAGTCGGATCCCTGATTCACAGAATCGGTGATATATTTCGTTCCAAAGACGAATAAACGAGATATTAAGAAGGTGGTCATAATGTTTTCGCTCATCAGTGCACACTGTTTTACATGTGGCATGCTTGTCTAGTGTGAAAACTAGTAACCACTCGGCGATGTCCGTGCAGTAACCTCTGTGCATGTGCATCATGCGATTGCTTTGTTGCTGAGTAACTAATGTTGTCAGAATGTCTGTTTGATTTGGTATGATGGTGCACTCCGATCCCAGCCATCTATTTGTTGCCAGTGCGCCTGCCGTGTGACGGGTGTGGGAGGATATCTACCAGCCTGCCACCTGGTGCTAGCCAGCGCAACCACTAACATATCTAGGTCAAGGACGTCGAACGAGCAGCAAACGACATGATGCATTCACCCCTTTGATGGAGGACACGTGTAATCCACCACATCATCCACAGATTCCTGGACCCTTTAATAAGCTCGTATCCCATGCCACTATATTCTGAAGATACCAGCGTAGTGAAATATTGAATTATAGAGCGTCATGGACATGTATTGATATAAAAAGGGAATTCACAATTTTGGAAATTTGTGGTGAGGTCTTATGGGACCAAACTGCTGAGGTCATCAGTCCCTAAGCCTACACACTACTTAATCTAGCTTAAACTAACTTACGCTATGGACGACACACTCACCCATGCCCGAGAGAGGACTCGAATCTCCGACGCGAGAGCCGCACAGACCGTGACAACACGCCTTAAACCGCGTTGCTACCCCGCGCGGCCGGAATTTACAATTGCTGAAGGTAGTGTCAAGCCATATTCTAAATTCATCGCAACTTTTTGCTGGATTATTCCAATCTCTGTCTTCTCTAAAGCTTCTACCCTCTCCATATCACCACGGAGTTAATCCCTGATGCCTTAACAAATTACCTAACTCTCTAAAGATCGCTCTAGTACCATGGAGTTTATCCCTGAAGCCTTAAAAAATTGCTCATCATCCTGTCCCTTCTTCAATCAGTGTTTTCCAGATGCCTCTTTCTTCGTCCATTCTGCAGAGAACCTCCACAATCCTTATCTTATGTCCACCTAATTTTCAAGATTCTTCTTTAGCACCACATCGCAAATGCTTCAGTTATCTTCTGTTAGAGTCCTCCCTCGGGACTGTGTGTGTGTGTGTGTGTGTGTGTGTGTGTGTGTGTTGTCTTTAGCGTAAGTTAGTTTAAGTAGTGTGTAAGTCTAGGGACTGATGGCTTCAGCAGTTTGGTCCCATAGGAATTCACACACATTTGAACGTTTATCTTCTGTTCCAGTTTTCCCACTGTCAATGGTTCACTGTCATACAACTGGATGCTCCAAACTTAATTTTTGGACATTTTTTCCCGAAATTAAGGCCTATGTTTGACACCAGTATACTTCTCCTGGCCAGGAATTCCCCTCTTCGCCTGTGCCAGTCTGTTTTTTATATTTTTCTTGCTCCATTTGTCATGGGTCTATTTTGCTCATTTTCCTTTACGCTCAGTCCATATTCTGTACTCATTAGTCTGCAGCTCGTGGTCTTCTGGTTAGCATTGCTGCCTCAAGGAGTCCCAGGTTCGATTCCTGGCTGGGTTGTGGGATTTTCTTGGCCTGGGGACTGGATGTTTGTGTTGTCCTCAGCATTTCATCATCATCTGTCAAAGTGGCGAGATTGGACTGTGGAAAGATTGGGACTTCGTACAGGCGCTGATAACCGTACCATTGAGCACCCCACAACCAAACAGCATCATTATCATCTCAGATTGTTCATTTTATTCAACACATCCTGTAGTTTTTTATCACTTTCATCCAGATAGCAATACCATCAGCGAATCTTATCATTGGTATAATTTCACCATGAACTTTAATATCACTCTTTAACGTTCCTTTTATTTGCTTCATTGCTTCTTCGATGTATAGATTGAACAATAGGGCTGAAAGACTGCACCCCTATCTTAATTCTTTTCTTATCCTATTGTACCCTCGTGGTTTTTGTACATATTGTATGTCACTCGTCTTTCCCTGTAGCTTCCTGTTACATTTCTCTAAACTTCTAACATCTTGCATCATTTCACATAATCGGTATTCTAGATTGACAAATCCTATGAGCGTTATCTTGATTATACTTCAGTCTTGCTTCCATTATCAAGCCCAAAAGCAGAACTGCCTCACTGGTGATCTACGTTTCCCAAACCGAAACTGATCGTCATCTAACAGATCGTCAATTTTCTTTTCCATTCTTTTGTATGTTGTTCATGACAGCAGGTTGTATGCACAAGATGCATTTCCCTATTTAGATTTCCTAGCTACCCTACCATGTTCAAACTTCAGTTTTTTCAATTACAGGCCACATATCTTGTGGATACACATTATGCGTTTTTAATGCAGTAATTTCCATTGCCCTCTGCAGCCCCAAGCCGTTGATCATCACTGATTCCTCTGCCACTTTGGGGCAGCATCCCACCCCTTCCTGATAAAGGCGCTGGCATGGCGAGGATAGCTTCGCATACTGGATGTCTTCGGGCACCAATGCTGATGATTTTTATTTAGAATTTAAACTGTGGTTGTGTTCGAACCTAGAACCCGTGACGTGATGATTACTGATCAAAGACACTATGCAACGATCACAGGCCTAACCTAATAATACGACATTTTGTGCACTGCTCTTTCTGAACTACAGTATAGCATAATGGTGTAATAATATTCTTTGATTAGTTCTACATTCATCTGGGTCTTCTGTGATTTTTATAACACTACGAGATGTTTTCTACGTGTTTAATCTCTGTTTTTCGCATAACTTGTATGAAAAAACATCTTCCTTGGTAATTATTCGCAGCTCTACTGTTATGTCAGGTCACTGCACCGACTGATCTGTCGTGCGCCATCCAACCTAAGAGGACTTTTAAGGCCTTTAGGGATCCGACATTGCTTTCATCCTGATTAACTGCATACCAGACAGAGTGCTTACACAGTAACTGCCTGTGTCTACGTGGAAGCGTCTTTTTTTCATTAACTTCTGTCTTTACAAGTAAATTATCTCCACAGCTTCGAAGTCAGATAAAATTCCTCTCTTTTTGTTTTATGACAATGTTCCACTGACAAGTTTTCTATGTATTTGTATGTTGTGTACTTGGCTACCTTCGTTATTCTATGATTTTGTTGACATTATCAATTTCCACTGGTTACATTTATGTCAGGTACACAATATAGACATTAGTTTTTGGAACGCCAAATGTTAATAATCGACTGATATTTCTTGCTATTTGTAATACGGCTAGGACGACTTGAATATTTCGTTCGGTATTATGGTTCAAAAGGTTCTGAGCACTATGCGACTTAACTTCTGAGGTCATCAGTCGCGTAGAACTTAGAACTACTTAAACCTAACTAACCTACGGGTATCACACATCCATGCCCGAGGCACGATTCGAACCTGCAACCGTAGCGGTCGCTCGGTTCCAGACTGCAGCGCCTAGAACCGCACGGCCACTCCGGCTGTCGCTTGAGGAATGGGAACCGTCGTGGTGCGTCTCTGTATAGGACCGTGTACTTTGTGTGCTTACTGTGTGGTCTTGCTAACGGTGTTGTGTCGGAAACGTTGAAGAGATCCAGTCTCCTGTTATGACTTCTCTCTATCCGTATTGAAATAAGGAGAAGAAGGAAAAAATCTACATGTTAGTTGCAGCGTACAGACCCAGTTACAGTGAAAATAAAGGAAATATGTTTCAGATATATGAAGAACAGAGCTGAACTTTTAAAATCAGTGACAACAGTTCCTCCAAAAGACAGAGATATGAGTCGAAACTGATCAGTGTGCAGCTCATGATTCGCAGGGGAACTTCTTACAAAAACGAAAATGTTTATCGTCGGCGGTAAACAAGTTGAAATTACGTGACAAAAAACATAGTCTCTAAAAGCCGGAGTTGTTCCCCGGTTATTTCCCTGTTTACCGTAATATCCTTTTAAGATATTACTGAAAAGAAAATTGCTAGTAAAGCACTCACAAAAAGGCCAGAACATTGTAAAGCAGAGAAAGTTGTGATGTGCGCCAGTGTTTCCTCAGTCGAGGAAAATATACAGAACAAATCAATGCCGGACGCACCAATAATTTCAGTAAAAAGAACACACACGTGTAAGAAACTGGAAATTGTGTGATTACGTGAGAATATGGGAACAGAGAATTCCAAAATAACTCTACTGCAAAAGCTGCTCACTTCTTAAAAGCATAAGAGGAGTGAATGAGACCTTGTACAATTTATATCATTCTAAACTCAGTAAGAAGCATAGCTGACACATGGTAAGTGATAAATAATAGCTCACTTTAGTACGATAATGTATTTGTTACTGACGTCCTACTTTTGAAAACTAAGTCGTCCAAACGATACATATATTGCTTTTAGCACGGATTGTTGCCACTTCCTTACGAAATAACTCAGAAATTTACTAAACAGTCTCAAATAGGCAAACGTAATTAATACATATTCGTTGGAAGCAACTGGGAATTATTACAAGATAAAAGTAAACGCATAGGTATGCTGCTTTTTCACGAAAATAAGTTCCAAGAAAAACTGCCATTCAGTTGAACTTGGGTGAATATGCACTATTCCGTTAATTTAGGGAAATATAATCCAGACGATTCTAAGGGTAAACTTTCAAATCACGCCTTTCTGCTCCGTAGCTCGAATCAACTTTTCGCAGTGTATGTAAGCCGTAACACAACTTCTCGAGCAACGTGGAGCAAGAATTAGTGTATTGTCTTCTGATGACAGTCATCCGAATAAAAAGGTCTGGTGGTGTCTTGGAACTGATGGCATAAAAAATAACGTGTTTTATACCAAATCCAATTGACGAAATCAGAACGTGGTAATTTTCACACACCATTTATGTAATAAAATGCGTAAGAAATAATTTTTGTGATGAAAGAAATATACTCCTTAATGACGAGTGCATCACTCATAACTTTGTCAAGGAACTGATCGCAAAGATAATTGTCCTGAATTCATGAAATTGAGAATTTGCCACAAATTAACTTGAATTCAGTTGCATCTGACGCCATTTCTACGAAGCAACTTTAAGATTAGCTTTGCATTGCTCAGTAACTCAGTAGCCAATGGCAAAATATTGTCGAGGGGAAAATAAGCCACGAGATTAGATGGCATCGAATCAACAAATCTAAACTGATTAATTGTTACATAAAGGCCTCCAAAAATGTCGAACTCTTCCTGGAAACTAATCAAAACCACCTGGCAACTGATGTCCGCTGAGGTACGTTAATTAAACCCACATATTTTACATTCAATTATATAAGATCCGGTTCGTTAACCGTGTTCGTGCATTGACATTGCCATGGGTTACAAGCGGAGCAGCTAACATCTCGCGGCAGAATCGGTCACCTAGAGGAGTCAACACACTTTCTCTTCTTCTCCCTATGCTCTCTCATGGCAGAACCGGTCAACTAGAGGAGTCAACACACTTTCTCTTCTTCTTCCTATGCTCTCTCGCGGCGGAACCGGTCAACTAGAGGAGTCAACACACTTTCTCTTCTTCTCCCTATGCTCTCTCGTGGCAGAACCGGTCACCTAGAGGATTCAACACACTTTCTCTTCTTCTCCCTATGCTCTATCGTGGCAGAACCGGTCAACTAGAGGAGTCAACACACTTTCTCTTCTTCTTCCTATGCTCTCTCGCGGCGGAACCGGTCAACTAGAGGAGTCAACACACTTTCTCTTCTTCTTCCTATGCTCTCTCGTGGCATAACCGGTCACCTAGAGGAGTCAACACTCTTCCTCTTCTTCTCCCTATGCTCTCTCGTGGCAGAACCGGTCAACTAGAGGAGTCAACACACTTTCTCTTCTTCTCCCTATGCTCTCTCGTGGCAGAACCGGTCAACTAGAGGAGTCAACACACTTTCTCTTCTTCTCCCTATGCTCTCTCGTGGCATAACCGGTCACCTAGAGGAGTCAACACTCTTCCTCTTCTTCTCCCTATGCTCTCTCGTGGCAGAACCGGTCAACTAGAGGAGTCAACACACTTTCTCTTCTTCTCCCTATGCTCTCTCGTGGCAGAACCGGTCAACTAGAGGAGTCAACACACTTTCTCTTCTTCTTTCTATGCTCTCTCGCAGCAGAACCGGTCAACTAGAGGAATCAACACACTATCTCTTTTTCTCCCTATGCCCTCTCACGGCAGAATCGGTCAACTAGAGGAGTCAACACACTTTCTCTTCTTCTCCCTATGCTCTCTCATGGCAGAACCGGTCAACTAGAGGAGTCAACACACTTTCTCTTCTTCTTCCTATGCTCTCTCGCGGCGGAACCGGTCAACTAGAGGAGTCAACACACTTTCTCTTCTTCTCCCTATGCTCTCTCGTGGCAGAACCGGTCACCTAGAGGATTCAACACACTTTCTCTTCTTCTCCCTATGCTCTATCGTGGCAGAACCGGTCAACTAGAGGAGTCAACACACTTTCTCTTCTTCTTCCTATGCTCTCTCGCGGCGGAACCGGTCAACTAGAGGAGTCAACACACTTTCTCTTCTTCTCCCTATGCTCTCTCGTGGCATAACCGGTCACCTAGAGGAGTCAACACTCTTCCTCTTCTTCTCCCTATGCTCTCTCGTGGCAGAATCGGTCAACTAGAGGAGTCAACACACTTTCTCTTCTTCTCCCTATGCTCTCTCGTGGCAGAACCGGTCAACTAGAGGAGTCAACACACTTTCTCTTCTTCTCCCTATGCTCTCTCGTGGCATAACCGGTCACCTAGAGGAGTCAACACTCTTCCTCTTCTTCTCCCTATGCTCTCTCGTGGCAGAACCGGTCAACTAGAGGAGTCAACACACTTTCTCTTCTTCTCCCTATGCTCTCTCGTGGCAGAACCGGTCAACTAGAGGAGTCAACACACTTTCTCTTCTTCTCCCTATGCTCTCTCGTGGCATAACCGGTCACCTAGAGGAGTCAACACTCTTCCTCTTCTTCTCCCTATGCTCTCTCGTGGCAGAACCGGTCAACTAGAGGAGTCAACACACTTTCTCTTCTTCTCCCTATGCTCTCTCGTGGCAGAACCGGTCAACTAGAGGAGTCAATACACTTTCTCTTCTTCTTTCTATGCTCTCTCGCAGCAGAACCGGTCAACTAGAGGAATCAACACACTATCTCTTTTTCTCCCTATGCCCTCTCACGGCAGAATCGGTCAACTAGAGGAGTCAACACACTTTCTCTTCTACTCGCCATGCTCTCTGGTATCCACAACCAGAAACGACGCTGCTTGTTTGGAGAGTGCAGCGCGGGGCAGTCGTGGGCTGTCGTTTGTAGTTGGCCGGAGCCATTAAAGACGCCGTGCTACATTACAGAGGCGCCGCAGTAAGTGCTCAGGCTGCATACGCGAATAATGCTTAATGTCGACGCTAGTGTTGGAAACGTCATCCCAGACTGAACCGTTTCAGAACCCTAAGTGTTATTAGAATCTTGCAGCATGAGTTTATTATTCTGAAAGGGCATGAATAAAAAAAATGTTGCGTGCTAGTGTGTTGTGCTTTCAGAATTTCACCCATTGATTACTAAACAATCTGCTTGCAACCTGAAGAAAGAAGAGGTACAAGCTATCAAGAGGCTGAAGGCCGACAGTAGTATATTGTTACTGTCTGCCGATAAGGGAAATGCAACCGTCGTAATGAACACCGAAGATTATGAGCTGAAGATCCGGGACCTGTTAGGTCCCACGACGTACCGAAAACTAAGCGCATATCCGACGCAGCGTACCACATGGAACACGGATTGGTTAATCAAGGCATCTTCTCTGCCGGCGTACATACAGAGGAAGCTGCGAAACACAGAAGTTCTACTGTCTCGTCTGTATGGATAACTTTCCACTGCCGGCCAGAGTGACCGAGCGGTTCTAGGCGCTATAGTCTGGAACCGCGCGACCGCTACGCTCGCAGGCTCGAATCCTGCCTCGGGAATGGATGTGTGTGATGTCCTTAGGTTAGTTAGGTTTAAGTAGTTCTAAGTTCTAGGGGACTGATGACCTTAGAAGAAGTTAAGTCTCATAGTGCTCAGAGCCATTTGAACCATTTAACTTTCAACTGAGACCTATTGTTAGCGCTCCTGGGTGAGCGACGTATAAACTGGCGAAAAACTTGGCATCTCTGCTCCAGCCGCAAGTGGTGAAGACTGACACATACATAAAGGACTCAGGACAAAAAAATGGCTCTGAGCACTATGGGACTTAACATCTGAGGTCATCAGTCCTCTAGAACTTAGAACTAGTTAAACCTAACTAACCTAAGAACATCACACACATCCATGCCCGAGGCAGGATTCGAACCTGCGACCGTAGCGCCTAGAACCGCTCGGTCACACCGGCCGGCGACTCAGGACATTTCATTAAGAAGCTGAAGAAACTAAAACATGCACCGAACGACATCCTGGTCAGATACCATGTTGTTTCTTTGTTTACTCTCTGGAGCACTTCAGTCCCATTTTCACGCAAGACGTCACCAAGCTCTTTCATGCATGTCTCACCGCGAGCTATTTCACGTGGAATGGCAACCTCTATGAACAGCAGCAACGAGTCGCCGTGGGTACCCATCTTAGTTCAGTGGTGGCCAGCTTCTTCATGGAACATTTCGAAGCACAGGCACTAGATTGGCGCCCTGTAAAGTGCGGTACAGACATGTAGATCATACCTTTGATGCGCGGAACCATGGTTACAAACAGCTTCCTAAGACACTTTAACAGCCTCCACGCCAGCATAAAATTTACCAGGGAAGCAGAAAAGGACAAAAACCTACCATATCTAGACGTGCTGGGCACAAGCGACGGTGGAAACGTGGGAGACGAGGTGTATCGAAAATTGACGCTCACGGACCGCTACCTGCACAAACTGTCTAACCACCACCCTAGCCAGAAAAGAGGCACGATTAATACACATTCCTAGAGTGAGGGACAGTATCGGCCGTATATTGCGCAAACACGGCGTAGAGACTATTTACGTACCGACATAGAAGATCACAGAGTGTCTGAAATCGGCAAAGGAGAAAGGACCCACTTGCAATGTCGGGAATATACCGCATACGGTGCACATGCAGAAAAGTTTATGTCGGAATGAGTGGACGATCAGTCAACACCAGGAGCACACGACATAAGCGACATTGCAGGCTCGGAAAGAAATCGGCCGTGGCAGATCTCGCGCTGTATGAGACCGACCACGTAGTACAGTTAGCCAACACGGAAGTTCTGGCTGTAGAGAAGAACTATCACACCCGCTTGTTCACAGAAGCTGTGGAAATACACAAACACGAGAATAGCTTCAGCAAGAAAGAAGAAAGCATCAAGGTAGGCGGATTCTGGACTCTCGTGCTGCAGCGATGTTGGGAAAAATCATCAGACAAAGGTCGGCCAAAGAACCCGAGACAGAAGACCACAGGCAGTATGTAAATTTTATTAATTAGCCTACAGGTCGTGGTCCAAAAGGAGAGGTGCTGTTCTTGGAGAAATGGGGCAAAAAAGAAGGAGGAATCGCATGAAGCTGTAAAATTGCTTTAAAGGAAGGACAAGTCTCACAACTTAATGCCTTTTCACGACCGTGGACTGTCAAATTAAGTGTTACGAATTTCGTCACTTAAAACTTGTGGGCTAATACGCCGTGCTAGATATATAAAACTCTCTCGTAACATTTCCTCTCCGACTCGCTTGGCGGTGTGGCTCTTAGTCCGGCTGTGGCCGATTTGTTTACAGGGAATTTTGAGCAACGGGCGTTGCACACTGCCAGTAAAAGACCAGCACCGTGGTGCCGTTACGCCGACGATACTTTCGTAGTATGAACGCACGGTGCAGAGGAATTGTATGCTTTCCTGAGACATCTCTAATCAACCCGAAACTACAGTTTAGTACGGAGACGGAGAATAATGGCCAACTGACTTGCTCGCGTGTGTCTCTTATCAAGTGAGAATACGGGACGTTGCGCTATAGGGCGCACGAAAAAGCCACGCACACTGACCATTGCCTGCACAAAGATTCTGACCACCACCCCAACCAAAAAGAGGTATGATTAAAACCTTGGTGGTCAGGGTGGACAAAACTTGTGAACCGACTTATTTAAAAGTTGAACTTGAAATCTATGGTCGACATTCAAGAAAGATGGTTATTGGAACAAGGAGATAGATCGAGCACTTCGCAATAGGGAGAGAATCAGGATGGACGAGGACCAACGGTCACCCAATGGGAAAGTTATCCTTCCGTTCATCAGTATGATTACAGATCGCATTGGGAAAGTGTTGAGCAAGTATAGTGTGGATCTGTTGATAAAATATCGATATAACGATATTTCTTCCAAAAATATCGATAAGTATAGGTGATATGTATTCCACGATATATAGACATCAAAATGGCGATATCGAGTGCCGATGTGTGAAGGACTCTTACAGCTTTTGAGGTATCATGACTTACAGTCTCTCTCTTTGACTGTGTGAAGCAAGAATACGTGGTACACGAGGAGAAGTATGTCCGATAGCACCAGGGGGAGGGGGGGGGGGATGTTTGCAGTGTGAATTGAATGACAAGATTTTCAATGTGAAGAAACAGTACACCAGTTGCATTAAAAGACAATTTTTAGAGCAACTAGTGTGTTATTTCTTCGATTCGGCATTCTAAAACAGTTGCTGAAAAGGATGAACAAAAATATAAATTCCGCGGGATTAGCGAGCGGTCTAGGGGATGCAGTCACGGACTGTACGGCTGGTCCCGGCGGAGGTTCGAGTCCTCCCTCGGGCATGGGTGTTTGTCCTTAGGATAATTTAGGTTAAGTAGTGTGTAAGCTTAGGGACTGATGACCTTAGCAGTTAAGTCCCATAAGATTTCACACACATTTGCACATTTGAAAAATATAAATGACTAGATTGGTCTCTGCGGTGGGCATATACGTGTGAGCGGAAATGTTGACGGAACCGGCGGTTGGCGCTACCAACAGAAACTGTAGCTTTTAGCTCCACCACGTGGTTTTGACACAAGTGTTACGTCGCTGGCGTTGGCAGAAATGAAAAAAAAAGCATGGAAGTGTGTGATGTCCTTAGGATAGTTAGGTTTAAGTAGTTCTAAGTTCTAGGGGACTGATGACCTCAGAAGTGCTCAGAAATTAAAAAACTGATTATCATCTCGAAGAACGCACTGAAGAAACGTGTGCCAACATTTCTGCAGAAATCCTCCTACGAGTGCATGACGACAGGATTCAGCGCCTTGAAATGAGCGTTGACCGAAAGGGACATCGTGCTGAACACATTCAATGACTGTTTTTTTATGGAGAACAGTCCCCCTCGTAATTCCAAGAAAAATGTGTTATAACTTTAGAACCATAAGTGCTACTTCGAATTTGTTTGTAGGAATGTGCCTGTCGGAAAATGCTGATGTTATTTGATATATCACGTAACCGTGTTCCAACTTAAAAATACCGACTTCGATTCAAAATAGCCGATTGCAAGATGGCGCCCATGTTGTGTATGTACAGCAAAGGATAGATAACCTCACCATACCTTAGCGGAATGTTCGGGTTTCCCCATTCCTGCAGGGTTTTCGACATAGAGGGGTGTACTGCGACTTTTGACCCGCCCTGCACTTCCAGAGTCCTCCTCCTTCTGCTCCTGTTTTATCATGGTCTTAATCAGAAAGCAATAAAATGATCAGAGCCACAGTCTATTCCTGTTTTTAACCTTACATCTTGCACCTGAATTACCCGGTGCCTTAGCACTCTTACACATTCTGTAATGGATTTTAGGTCCCTTGACAGATTGACCCAAGTGTATTTACGTATATCTCTGTGCTGGGATGGGGCATTCATATGAGTACTCTTCTGAACCTTACACAAGTTAATCAGCCTCATTCCGTTACCGTTCTCTACAGCTTAATCATTTAATCTTTTCCCACTTCACCCATTTAAGTCCGTCATTACTAATAATTTGCTTACATCTGGAAATTCGTCAACCACTTCTTGCAAGCCGTCGAATAAACTCGTCTTTTCTCGTCAGTTGCTGCTTTTTTAGGGTCATACACAAATTAATTCCAGTTTTTGTTCCTTGAGTTTTTATTCTTACACTGACTATCCTTCATTCTCTTCCTTCCAATTAATTATTGCATGTTTCCATTCTCGTTTATAAGAACTGCTTCTTATGATTTGGTCTTTCCACTTCGCCCCAAAACCAATGTCAGTTTGCAGTTACTTCTTGTCCACATCGTTTCATTGTCGTTCCTCTTATTACCGGGATATCCATTTAATTACCACTAAATGACGTTAAATCAACTTTCATATCTATATTACACTTACACTATGTGATCAAAAGTATCCGGACACCTGGCAGAAAATGACTTACAAGTTCGTGGCGCCCTCCATCGGCAATGCTGGAATTCGGTATGGTGTTGGCCCACCCTTATCCTTGATGACAGCTTCCACTCTCGCAGGCATACGTTCAGATGCTGGAATATTTGTTGGGGAATGGCAGCCCATTCTTCACGGAGTGCAGAACTGAGGAGAGGTTGTAATTAACCTATTTCTACGGGTTATAACGCTAAGATTAGGGTCACTACCGAGTCCAACCAAACACTGTGCAGTAGATCAGCTCCCAGCAACACACCTGAAAATAAGACTTAATCTAAGGCATTTGCTTTAAAATAAAGGGATAAACTAACCACTGGACCTGTGCTTAGGTGCAAAAATGTAACCTCGGAGCACAAGAGAAAATTATAGATAAAATCATTTATTCCTAATAATGGGTGTGAGGCATGTACACAATTCCTGATAAAATTAATTCCTAAAACATTAAAGAAAAGCATTCTCCGTTATAATCTACACCTAAAATCATTGGTGTGAATCATTCATACAACTGCTGTTGCCTCATAACTGATCGCAATAATTCGTGAAACGGTACACGTTTCGCAGTACACCCGCGTGCCCACGTGGTTTGTGGAGACGCTATTTCTAGGTATCGTGGCCAAGTTGTAACAATATCACATCACACAATTATGAAGAGTTAACATTCTTTAAAACAAACATGACATCGGACAGTTAGTGATGACGGTAGCCCGACGAACTCAACCACGTGGCTGGCCCCCCACAGACGAAAGATACATAAAGCAAGGAAATTTTAAGAGAAGGCGAAGCTGTTAATATTTAGGAAAATAAAAGCTCATACAGGCACAGCTGAAGGCAAACAGACATTCATACAGAAGCGAGTGCTCACTTCTCATCGACACCTTTGTGTGGCGCTCTTCCGGCGGATCCATTTACTAAAAGAGAAATCCGCCCTAGTTTTGCATTCCTTGCTGCGACAAGGCAAAGCAATCTTTCAGAGTTGAAAAGCGAGACCAAAAGCTAACAGCTCTCGTCTCGCCAAGTAACAACGCGCCACGCGGTCAGTCTAACTCACCCTTCTTTGACTGGAGCACAGCTGTGGACGCTTCCCGTACTGGCGGCAGACTGCCTCGCTTTTTCTTCTCCAGCCTCTTCCACCCTCCGCGTGGCTCGGAAAACCCAAAGACGCCATTTCCGCTACCAACCTATCGCAGGTGGATTTCTCACAAGTAGCGCAAACCTCTTTGCCTACTTGACCACTACGAGAGTTGGCTATTCTGTGCAACTGCTGCTGAATCTGTATGACTATCGCAGACTTTCTGTAGCAGACTACGCCACCCTCTAGCAACGACACATAAACACAGTCATTCAGTCACACCACTATGAGAGTTATAAACAAGGAACAGAAAGAGAAATGCTAGAGAAAATGGGCTACCGGACTAATGAAAGGTGGCTACAGGACCATTTCAAGGTATCGATGTCGGTCGATGAGGCCTGGCACGAAGACGGCGTTCCAAAACATCCCAAAGGTGTTCTATAGGATTGTGGTTAGGACTCAATGTAGGCCAGTCTATTACAAGAAATTTACTGTCATGTAACCACTCCGCCATAGGCCGTGCTTTATAAATAGGTGCTCGATCGTGTTGAAAGACGCAATCGTCATTCCCGAATCTCTCTTCATCAGTGGGAAGCAAGAAGCTGCTTAAAACATCAATGCAGGCCTGTGCTGTGATACTGCCACGGAAAACAAGGGGTGCCAGCCCCCTCCATTATTAACACGACCACACCGTAACACCACCGCCTCCAAATATTAATGTTGGCACTACACACGACCGGCCGCTGTGGCCGAGTGGTTCTAGGCGCTTCAGTCTGGAACCGCGCGACCGCTTCGGTAGCAGGTTCGAACCCTACCTCGGACATAGATGTGTGTGATGTCCTTACGATAGTTAGGTTTAAGTAGTTCTAAGTTCTAGGGGACTGATGACCTCAGAAGTTAAGTCCCATAGTGCTCAGAGCCATTTGAACCACACGCTGGCGGAAGACGCTGGACGAAACTGACAGCATGAATCCTTAAGGGCTGTGCATAAATCCGTAAAATTACTAGGGGGTGGAAATCTCTTCTGAACAGCACGTTGCAAGGCAGTCCAGATATTTAGGGAGTTTGGTGGCCAACGCAAGTGTTTAAACTGTTTAAACTCAGAAGATTGTTCCTGGGACCACTCTGCAGCAATTCTGGACGTGTGGGGTGTCGCATTGTCCTGCTGGAATTGCCCATGTTCGTAGGAATACACAATTGACATGAATGGATGCAGATGGTCAGACAGGATGCTTACGTGCGCTTCAGCTGTCAGAGTCGTATCTAGTCGTATGAGGAGTCCCACATGACTTTAACTGCACACGCCCCAGAGCATTACACAGCCTCCACCAGCTTCAACAGTCCCCTGCTGACATACAGGGTCCATGGATTTACGAGGTTGTCTCCATAGCCATACACGTCCATCCGCTCGATGCAATTCCAAACGGTACTCGTCCGTACAGGCCTCATGTTTCCAGTCATCAACGATCCACTGTCGGTGTTGACGGGCCAGGCGAGGCGTAAAGGTTTGTGTCGTGTGATCAAGGGTACACGAGTGGGTCTTCGGCTCCGGAAGCCCATATCGATGATGTTCCGTTGAATGGTTCGCATGCTGACACTTGTTGATGGGCCAGCATTAAAATCTGCAGCAAGATACGGAAGGGTTGCACTTCTGTCACGTTGAACGATTCTCTTCAGTCGGCGTTGGTACTGTTCTTGCGGGATCTTTTTCCGGCGGCAGCAATGTCGGAGATTTGATGTTTTACCGGATTCCTGATATACACGGTACACTCGTGAAATGGTCATCCGGGAAAATCCCCACTTCATCGCTACCTCGGAGATGCTGTGTACCATCGCTCATGCCCCAACTATAACGCGACCTTCAAACTCACTTAAATCTTGATATCCTGCCAAAGCAACAGTAACCGACCTAGGGACCAATGACCGTAGCACCAACCAGTAACCGACCTAGTAACTGCGCCAGACACTTGTTGTCTTATACAGGCGTTGCCGACCGCAGCGCCTATTCTGCCTTTTTACATATCTCTGCATTTGAATATGGAAGCCTATATCAGTTTCTTTGGCGCTTCAGTGTATGTTATGGGAAATATTTCAGATCCTGTCATATTAAATGAGAAATGTGTCACTGCTATGTAAGAGCATTAACCCAGAAAACCGATTTTGGCAAATAAAATAGTTCTAATGCACATCATGGTGTATTGAAGACGTCTTTCTATAAACGTTTCCTCTTTATCAGACGTGACGTATTTCTTATTTGGCTAAGAATTTACTAGTTCCGCGTTAAGACGGCAAACCACTTCAAGATCAAACCAGACAGGTGTTGTAACTACTCCGAAAATAGTGCAACATCGCCGTGTAACTGGGATTCTACCTGGATAAATTGCTACAGTTGCATTAAAAATAAAAGGAAAAAAACGTCGATATCTGTTTCTCTGTAGTTAAACTAAACTCTGCCCGAACTGGTCATAAAGCCCCAACGGTACCGACCGGTCGCCGTGTCATCCTCGACCAACAGGCCTCACTGCATGCGGATATGCAGGACCATGTGGTCAGCACGCAGTTCTCCAGATTAAGAGACGCGAACCGCTACCTCTCATTCAAGTACCCCCTCAATTGGCCTCGAAAGGGCTGAGTGGACTCCGCTTGCCAACAGCGTTCGGTAGACCGGATGGTCACCCATCCAAGTGCTAGCCCAGCTCGACAGCGGTTAACTTCGGTGATGTGAGGGGAAGCGGTGCTACCACTGCCTTCTCTGTAAGTAATTAGCAATGAAAATACGCTAAGCGCCGCTTAGTGAGTGCTTCCTCACAATTCACCCAGTGGAAACGATATTACGACATGAACGGCTTCGGAAGCAGGTGAGGTGCAGAGCTTAGCCCAATCGCCCCTTACATCGGACAACACGCGTGTGCTCCAGAGCTGAGCGACGCTGCCGCCGAGCGCTCACCTCGCAGTCGTCCGCCAGGTAGTCGTAGCTGGTGGTGAACTCCCCCGTGTAGGCCGTCTCGTTGGCAGCCTCGTCCAAGATCAGCGACACGTTCACCAGCATCCCCGGGTATTCCCCGTCGTCGCAGGCGCCAAAGTCCACGGTCTTCAGAGCGTACGGCCCCTGCCGGACACAAACAATACATTGCAAGGGGTCTTCCAGCACTCGTGTCGACACAACGAATGTTGTTTTGAAACCAAGTGCTGACAAAACAATACGTTGGTGCTTTATCTACACTAATATATAGGATGATTTCTGCACCATGTACAAGCTCTAGGGATTGACTGAGGAGAGGATACAGATCAGAGAAGGTCTAATTAACTTATGCCCGGAAGTGTATGGTTTCTATGCTAGAGGACATTTATTCAACCGTACGAGGGTCGTTCAATAAGTAATGCCCTACATTTCTTTTCTCACAACATATTTGCTGTTAAGAGTCAGAATTTGGTGACACTAACAGAGTGATTATAATTAAACTTTCAAAACGCTGTAGAAATAACACCTCTGGTCACAATTACGTCAATTTGGAACGGAATATTATCGGAAAAGGAGGAAAACGTACGGCAGAAGAAAAAAATTGTGTGAAGATTGATCAGTAGATGGCGCTGTATGCGTCAGAATACGTAAATGAAAACACCTGCCATGCGCACGACCCAGTAAAGTCGGTGTAAACACGCCGGGTACACGGCTTTTCCTCCTTTCGCGTCTGCAACGGTCGCCGTGACTGTCTCAATGCAGGATCGCGCTCTGCTCGCAAAGCTGCATTACAAGAATGATGGCTGTGCACACGTCGCTCTGCAGAAGCCACAGCAGTGCAGGAGGAGACGAGTGGTGGAGTGCAAACGTGTGGTGCACGGAGAACTGCCCGAACGTTGGGCGTACGCGTGAGCACGGCGCGTAAAATCCTACGAAACATTCTTCTTTGCTATCCATTCAGAATTTCCCATGTGCCCGAGTTGCTTCCTGTTGACCTGCCAGCAAGAGTGACCTTTGCTTTAGAATTTCTTGCTCGCACGGAAGTGGTCAATGATTGACCGTGGAAGATTTTGTGGACACACGAAGCCCACTTTCATCAGACAGGATATGTCAGTACACAGAATTGCCGAATAACGGCAACGGAAAATCCACACGCAAAGCAACCAGTACCACTTCATGCTGAAAAGGTTTCTGTGTGTTGCGGGTTTACGGAATCGTTTTTCATAGGGCCATAATTTTTGTAAGAGACAGGTACTTCCGCCCCTGTTACCTGTACCGTCACTGGTAAACACTACGCGTGTCTTTAGCGCAACCACTTCATTCCAGCTCTCCAACAGCGTGGGTGTGTGGATGAAATCATTTTTATGCAAGATGGTGCACCTCCGCACACTGAAAATCCAATTAAGCAGCTGCCGAAGTACCATTTCGGAAATGCAAGAATTACCAGCCGCCATTTCCTTACAGCCTGGCCGTCTCTATCACCTGATCTTGATCCGTGTGATTTCTGGCTGTGCAGCTGTCTGAAAGATGTTGCGTTCAGTGATCCGACTGCAAACTTAGCTACATTTAAGACACGCAGGACAATTAAAAACTGATTTTTCCCAATCCATGTGATATGACCTTGCCTTGGTGGATGGGCTTACGTGATTAACAGTATGACGTTTGACGTCAAACGTACACCTTAGGCTTTGTTGTATGATTCATTTGTAGTCAACCTCTATTAAACAATGGCGCTTACAGCGACATCCATTGCTACATTCTGTAACTATTTATTTTTCTTCTACGATAGGTTTTCCCCCTTCTCCGTTAATATTCCGTTGCAGTTTGACCTTATTCGGACCAGTGGTGTTATTTCTAAAGTGTTTTGAAAGTTTAACTTTAATTATAGTCACCCTGTACATGAACTTGTCTTGTCCAAGGCCTACTTTTCTACATAGTCTCCATCACGTTCTATGGCTGCACGCCATCGTTGTGGAAGAGCATCTATTCCCTGCTATTAAAAGCTCTTGTCCTGTAGGCGTAGCCATGTTTTCACTGCATGACTGACACTCTCGTCATCTTCAAAGTGTGTTCCCCATACAGAGTCTTTAGGCGGCCCAAAGAGATGCAAGTCCGAGGGTGCAAGGTCTGGACTGTAGGGTGGATGACGCAATGATTTCCAACCCAATGGGGCGATGTGTTCCTGGGTTCTCACACTTGTGTGTGAGCGTGAATGATCGTGTTGGAGCAAATTTATACCGGATTCTTGTCCGATCGAACACATCCTAAACGGTTCTGGAATTTATTCGAAGTGTTCACGTACGCCTCTGAATTGATGGTTAACCGTCTTGGAATCACATCCACGAGAATAACATCATCAAAATCTAAGAAGACTGTCACCATGACTCTTCCAGCAATGATGGTTGTCTTGATTTTTCTCTTTTGTGGTGAATGAGGACGATGGCACTCCATGGACTGCCTTTTTGTTTCCGGCGCAAAGTGGTGCATCCAGCTTTCGTCCCCTGTAACGATCCACGACAGAAGTGTGTCTCCGTCGGTTTCGGAACGCTCCAACAATTCAGATGAAATGGTCTTTCTTTGAATCTTGTGGCCCGCTGTCAGCATTCGTGGAACCCTTCGTGAGCACCTCTTTGAGTATCTGAGAGTCTCCATCATTGCAGACGCACTTCAAATGCTGACCGACAACAGTAGAGCCAGTTGTCGAGTTGTGAGGCGTCGGTCGGCACGAATAATGGCATCCACACGATTCAGCACGTCTTGATCAGTGGCTGCTACAGGACGTCCCGAGCGGGGCTGATCGTGGAGCTCTGTTTCTGCATTTCCTGAGGCTCTAACTTTCTTTACCCATCACACAACTGTACTCCTATGAACTGCAGCATCGCCAAACACTGCAAACAAATGTTTATGGACGTTCACCACGGTTTCTGTTTCTGCACACAAGAATTCAATAACAGCACGCTGCTTGTAACGTGGGTTGTATGTAGAAGCCATTTTGACGCTATACTACGGCTCTGCGACTTGCCAGAACGGTTCGAAACCTCCCGGCGCAGGGAACAAACATCAAATGTGAAGCACCCACTAGGACGTTTGTCTGTGTATTTTAAAAATTTTAAAAAAATGTGGGACGTTAGTTACTGAACTACACTCGTACATTGTTGCAGAGACTGCGGTATAATACGCGCTGTCGCATGTAGCCGCAGTTACAATATGTGTTGGAAACGTTTCCCATGTGCCTCATCTCATCCGTGTACGCGCTGCAGCGAGCTCTGTGTGACACGTCCGCACGGCCAGGCTGCACCCGGACAGTGTCACAGGCAGCATGGATACACTGCGACTGGAACCACCCCGCCTCGATGTCACCCACCGACAAGGGAGGACAAGAGTGAGACGCGTCCGGGCGTTGACGGCGCTGTGAGCTGGAGCATCTGCACGTAGTAGCCGTATAATCCTTCGAATCATCAATGGCACTTCTTCCAGCAGGGGGATAGAGTCAGCCACAAGAAGTTCCGGCCTGTTATGTGTCTTGGAAGGAAGATCGATCCCAAAATACGGTCGCCAGTTATTCCGGCCCACACATTCCGGCAGCACCGACGCTGGTCATTCGCTGTCACCATACCCTGCGGGTTCCGCATAATATGCCACAGATGACTGTCCCGAAAGTTAATGATGCCACTCCGCGTAACGGTGGCCTCATCTGTGGATAGGGTGGATGACACAAATCCCGGAATCGTGGTTGCCAGTCGGAGAAACCAGTGACAAAGCTGATCGCGATGTGGAAAGGCTGTCGCTAGTAAGCCCTGCACACGCTGTGATAGGGTAGCAACAGTTTTCATCGAGAATGTCACACACGGTCGTCTGACGCACCCTGTGCTGGGGGGGGGGGGGGGGGGGCAACTTTATGGTACGGACACGGCAGTCGCCTTCCACAGTGTTAGTCACATTTTCCTCCAAGTCTGGTGTCCAAACATTTGGGGTACGTCCTTCATGATTTCTAGCTTTCTGAAACGACCCCGTCTCAGACAAACGGCGAAACACTGTTGCAAACATTGAGAGCTGTGCCAGAATGAGATTTTCGCTCTGCAGTGGAGTGTGCGCTGATATGAAACTTCCTGGCAGATTAAAGCTGTGTGCCGGTCCGAGACTCTAACTCGGGACCTTTTCCTTTCGCGGGCAAGTGCTCTACCAACGTAGCTACCCAAGCACGACTCACGCCCCGTCCTCACAGCTTTACTTCTGCCAGTTTCATTGAGAGCTGTGGTTGTTGGCGGGAACAGATCTGATACAACGTTACTTCCAGCAGCCCGTTGCTATTTGCCTTTCCGTAAGTAGACACCATGTTGGCAAGCTCTCGATTCGAATATAGGAGCATTGTAAATAACGCTCCATCACGTCCACTACAAGGTGAATCAGCAAGAGGCTGTGGCTTGAGAGGGCGCTAGGGCATGACATACGAGGAACAGTACCACCCTCTAGGAGGAAACCACGCGTACTGTGGCTGCATGCTACAGTGCGTATTAGACCGCATTCTCTGTAACAAAATACCATTCAGTAAGTGGCCTCTAGTATCGAAACCATGCCTTTCCGTACATAAGTCCGTTAGACTATTTTTGTTCCGTATCCTCTCATCGATCAATCCCTAGAGTTTGCACATGGTGGTAAAAATCACCCTATATAAAGGAGAAACGTTGTTAAACATTGTTCCCAAAAATCTCTAATAGTTTACCTCAAAGTTTTACACAAGGCTCTTATAAGCGATTGGAAGAACATAGGCTACACATTTTCTTAAACAACAATGCACATATTTTTCTGTTAAAACCGAGTCCGGGAAAGAAAGTGCTGTTCTGTGTTATGAAAAGTGTGGCTTCGACTCCTTTCTCACAGATGACTTCTGTTACGGTAGCAGAATGTTTAAACCATTATACAAAATTTTTATCCCTCATATATTGTTTCTTAGGGGATATAACTTTAAGCAATATATGTCTACCGAACAAAGTGCTGTTTTGTTTTCTTCCTCGAAGTCGGATTTCACATAATCTTGTATGATCAGAAATTTGTATTTCTACCTTATAGGCTTGTGATTAGAATACGGTTATGCAGTGTGAATCATCCTAAACTTTGTAATGCTATTTGTCCGTGGATTAAGACTGCGATGTAATGTCACTGAAGATGCTTCCCTCACATATCAAGCAGCTGCAGAGGTCTCTCTTGTACCCCAGATACCAATCATCGTAACCGATCTATCCATTCATTTTAAGTCAATCAACATTGATTTTGCAATAACAGAGAATGCTCACGGTCTGGCATACAAGTACGTTGGAACGGATTTACGATCAGAGTGTTTGTACCGTCGTGAACTGTATGTACCGTGTCACTGACACTTGGCACACAGTAGCACAGAAACTAAAATTGTACTCTGTAGTATCAGGACATAGGCTACAACAACTATTGTACAAACAACAGTACATAAGTGTACAGGGTGAAGCGAAATTCGCGCACTCGGGCTTCGCGGCCCACCACATGTGCAGTAACTACCTCTGTCAACACACACATCCAGCGCTGTACAGTTGGTGCTTCTGGAGGCGAACCACGGCCGAATTCTACCGGCGGTGCCTGAAAGGCGCACTCGACGCACCAGCAGACGACCAGCAGTTCCTGCCGCGACTAAGGAGAACCCAGGTGAAACTCCTTCAAATAAAGAAACAACAAATGAGAGGCGTCCTCACCAGAAGCAAGACGTCTGGCGAGGTGGATCAAGAGCCGCTCACCGTGCACCACCTACAGGGTGTCCAGAAGAGGACTCCCTGATTTCAAAATTAAATATCTCGAAAACAAAGATCGATAGAGGAATACAGTAAACAGTATGTCTATTGTGAAAGCTGTAAGAAGTTTATACAGCAGTTTGAAATAATAGTTACAAAAGCTGCTAACAGATGGCGCTGTACGCTGTACAGCTCGTATCAGTATACATAAGTGAAATAATCGTATGAAAACAATCTTTGCAAACAATCACATCACAATGTTTTCAAAATGTTCACCATTGGCACTACAGAGGTGACGCAAACGAAGAATGAAATTCGCCATCACATTTCGTAGTGTCTCAACCGAAATGGATTCACATGCCACAGAGATCGCCGATTCAAGCTCGTCCAGCGTGGCGGGATGCTTCGGGTAGACGATGTCTTTCACTGTGCCCCACAAAAAAAGTCACAGGGAGTCAAATCCGGCGAATATGGAGGCCAATCCATGCCTGCAGCAGTAAATTTGGGATATTCCAAAGCAATGACTCTATTCCCGAAGTATTCCTCAAGAAAGCGAAACACTTGTTCGGTCCGATGTGGTCGGGCTCCATCTCGCATAAACCATTCAGTACCTGGTCGATCCTCTAAGGCTTGCTGTGTGCCGACAAATTGTTCCAAAATTGCAACGTAACGTGCACCAGTGACCGTTTCTCGAATGAAAAAAGGGCCAGTAATGCCTCTGCTGCATACTGCAGCCCACACAGTAACTTTAGGAGAATACAGGGGTTTCGTTTCACACCAATATGGCTTTTCGGAATCCCAAAATCGCCAGTTCTGCTTATTCACGTATCCATTCATCTGTAAACCAGATGCAGCCCAACACCAAATCCTTCACTATCAATCATTGTGAGCATCTGATTAGCAAAGACAACCCTTTGTTGCACAGCTCGTATGGGTATGGTCTGGTGCGTTTGAATTTTGGATGGAAACATTTGTAGGCTCTTTCTCAGTATTTTCTGTGTGCTGGAACGCTTCAAACCAGTCTCAGATGCAGTTCTACGGACGGATGACATTGGATTTCGCTGAATAATTCCAGAAACTGTGACGATATTTTCAGGCGTAACTGCGGTTTGCTTGCGGCCAACATGCCCCACTAGATCATCAGTTACGCTGCCTGTTCGTTGAAATTTTGCGAAGAGCGTACGAATGGTTTTCGCATCGGATCCTTTTGGAACATTAAATCGTGCTTGAGAACTTCGCCTTGTTGCCGTAGGACTCTCTTCTAACCTGTGGTACTCTAGCACCACAAAAACGCGTTGTTCAATGGAGTAGATGGTTTTAATCTCTTCCTTCGGTACGCTAACCTCCTTTCACGTTTCAATAGTGGAACATCGCTCTGGGCTTCGGATCACTATTTATACTAGGCATTACGTATGGCGATTACAGCGCCATCTGTTAGCAGCTTTTGTAACTATTATTTCAAACTGCTGTATAAACTTTTTACAGCTTTCACAATAAACACACCTCTATCGATCTTTGTTTTCGAGTTACTTAATTTTGAAATCAGGGAGTCGTTTTCTGGACACCCTGTAAATAGGGAAAGGGAGAGAGCCGCAGGAAAGTGCGTAAGTGAGCTGCAGGACAAGCAGGGGCAGACGCTCACGAAGGAAACGGAATTAACAAAACACATCGAAGGCTATTTCCGAGACGTGTTCCGTCGAGAAGCGGCAGACGACGCGGCGACTGCTGGAATTCTGCAGCAGACGAGGAGCGTGCTGACAGGCGCGGGCAGGCCGCTGCTGACAGAGAATGTCGACGAGGACGACGTCACAGAGACGATGGAGACCAGCGCCAGAGCAAGAGCACCGGCCGCCGACGGCATCCCGCTCCAGTTCTGCCCCTCGTACTGGGACGTACCGGGAGTGCAGTTCACGGAGATGGTGAACGAGATACTCGATGGGGCGCAAATTCCACATGGGCTGGCCGAAGGGACCCGTAACCCCCATCCCTAAGAGGAGAGCCGCCCGCCGCACTGGAGAGTTTCGCCCGATTGCGCTCCTCAACGCCCACTATAAAATAATAGCGAAATGCATCGCAAACAACCTGAAATCGGCGATGAGGAAAGTCATAAGTCCGTGGCAAACATGTGCTGTAGCAGGGAAAATATATATTTGACGCCACATGCACCTACAGGGACATAACAGCACAGGCAGCCACCACCAAAGGCACAGGTGCCATAATTTCGGTGGCCTTCAACAAGGCCTTCGACAGGATCGATCACAAATACCTCGTAGAGACACTAAAGAGACTCGGGTTTGGGCAAAAATTCATCATAATCACCCAGAAGATACTAAGTACTGGGAGATCGACAGTAATAATCAATAGTTGGAAAACAAAACAGATAAAACTGGACACATCCGTGAGGCAAGACTGTCCATTGTCAATGGCTCTATTCGCTACAGCACTGCACCCGCTGCTACGGTAACTCGCAAATGACATCAGAGGATTCTCCGTAGAAGACAAAGCAATAGCATGTATAGCCTACGCTGACGACCTAGGGATCTTTATTGAAGATCAGGAAGATATTGGCAGAGTAGAAACCATCACGAACACATTGCAAACCAACAAACAGTGCTACTGCCGATAGGGAATCAACGACCCAAAGCAGACAGGCAGTGGTACAAAATAGCATGGTACCTGGCGCAAATCTTGAGCATCCCGGCCGAAATGGCGCGAGCACTTAGGGGCGCAGTGTACTACCTGTTGTGGCGTCGAAATATATTCAAAGTGACGCAACCAACGTGCTCGCTGCCAACGAAAGAACGGGACTAGGTCTAGTTGATATAAAGACCAAATGTGCAGCCCGTCTACTAAAACGAACGCTCGCGATCCAGGACAATAACCCTGACAGCGTCACAGCCAACATCATTGCAGGATACAAGCCCGCATCAGGAGGAGCTCCGGTCGACACGAGGCAGAATGCGACACGCCAGGCTGCACTACGCCAACGAAAGTTACGTTCTGGACACCGTGGTGAACCCGAGCCACAGAACAGCCAAGAGAATACGCTGGGCCCTCAGGGGGAAGCCGGCAAAAAACAAAATTGAACACAAACTGCCGCAATACAATTGGAAACAAATATGGGGAAACGTCTGGGAAAACGTGTTGCCTAAACATGCGAAGGAGACATGGTACAAAATAGTCAACAGAACGGTACCAACCACCCAAAGACTGGCGGAGATAAAACTCGTCGCAAGTGACAAGTGCGACGTATGTGCCACGACCGACAGCCTCGAGCACCCATTCACCTGTGGGAATGCCGTCAACATAAGCGTGCCAGCAGATGGTGGTCCACATCGACAGGACGTGTAAGTGAGCTGTTTAGGTTTTTATGTTGGTAACACCACGTAGCGCTCTGTATGAAAATCACTGGCTGTGCTGTGTGCAGTCTGTGGCTGGGTGGCATTGTTGGAATTCGCTATTGTAGTGTTGGGCAGTTGGCTGTCAACAGCGCGTAGCGTTGCGCATAGAGATGGATCGAACTCGTTGATTCCCGTGAACTACTTCATTCATTTCACTCTTTGCCGTGAAGCGTTCAAATGAAGTAGTTCATTCATGAAGTATGGAAGCCTGGCGGTTGTCCAGTTCGCCGCTCCGCCGCGGCTACGCTCGCTTCGCCTTGCTCGTACAATAAAGCTTCGTAATACTTCATAATTTACCAACAGAGGGCCGAACTATGCAGTAACGTGCACGCAACGTTTTACGCTCTTACAGCGTCTGAGTTAACTTAAATAGAGCATGGTCGAAGGGGACAAAGGAAAGATAAACAGAGGAGCCTGTCACATATAAAGAAGGTATTACATTTAATCTTGCTCGGCACTTTCTCATGAAGCGCCCAAAAAAATCTTTATCTGCCAAATTAAACATTATTTGTTGTATTCATGTACTGAAAAACTAGGGCTACCAACAAAATGCAGTCCAATTTCATGTTCCTTTTAAAATTTAATTCAAAATAGAGTATGTTTACTACTGTCACAAAGTCTATATATCTGCGTTAAGTAATTATTCAGAAGTTTTCCCGTAGATTTTATTTTGTTGAGACTAATATAACCCTCCAAATTCAAAACGTAAACTGTCACCTGTAGTAATTGATACGATTTCAGGTAAAATCCCTCTTTCAGTGTTATTAACAAAACTTTTATTTTCATGTTGGCTGTGCGTGCTCACACAGCCAGCCTCTTCGTTTGTATCTGTAATATTTATTGCCCGAAAGCGCTGCCAGCGGTAGGCTACCGGTAGACGCGAAGTATAACTGAACTGCACAAATAGTCACGGGTAATGATGTCAGGACTGCAGGAAGCAGTTGACGCTGCCTTCCCATCGCCCCTCACCTCCCCAACCCATCGCAAACCTATAGTTTCCCACAAACGCGGCGCGATTCGTCGACAGGCAGTAGAGGGGGGACTGAAGTGAAGGGAGAATGAGTGACGTAACGCCGATGTAATGGGATGAGGGAGAGGGGAAGAGAGTGAGTGAACTTGAAGGAAGTGTGGAGTGTGTTATCTGTGAAGAGTTTGAAGTACCAGTTCATTGAAATTGAGTGGTTAGTTCACACTTCACTGGAGTGAAGCGTTCATTTGAACGACTCATTCACGAGCTCCCCATCACTAGTTACGCAGTTGGACGTGAGCCGCCAGCAGTGGTGGATGTGGGGAGAGAAATGGCGGAGTTTTGTAAGACTGGATGTCATGGAGTGATATATGTATTATGACTTTTGAACACTATTAAGGTAAATACATTGTTTGTTCTTTATCAAAATCTTTCATTTGCTAACTATGCCTATCAGTAGTTAGTGACTTCAGTAGTTAGAATCTTTTATTTAGCTGGCAGAATTGGCGCTCGCTGTATTACAGTAGTTCGAGTAACGAAGATTTTTGGTGATGTAAGTGATTTGTGAAAGGTATAGGTTATTGTTAGTCAGGGCCATTCTTGTGTAGGGATTATTGAAAGTCAGATTGCGTTGCGCTAAAAATATTGTGTGTCAGTTTAGTGATGATCAGAATAAGTAAAGAGAGAAATGTCTGAGTACGTTCAGTTTTGCTCAGCTGCTAGAAAATCAAATAACGTAAGAGGTTTATCAGCACAATCATTCATTAATTTTTCTAAGGGGACGTTTGAAACGGCGCCGGGAAGCGCCACAATGGAGGCAACCACCGTCCCAGACTGCAACCCACTTCCACGGCCCAAACGACTGGCAGCTCTCTGGATCCTCGCCGTGACCGCACACGCCATCGTAGCTGGCCTTCCAGGTGGACCTCTGGGAGGAGAACGAGACGTCCCAGCAGCACAGGCGCTACCGCGAGAACTTCACAAACTTGCTGCAGACTCCACTGCAGACAGCGACCGCCAGAGTCCTCCCCAGCCTGTGACCCTCAGCACCGCCACCAGCCACCTCACCTCACCACACTCACCACGAGAAGAACGAGTGCACTGACAGTGATTGAGTGCAACAGAAAAGATAAAATGCTTTCTCCTCTCGCCTCAAATACTGAAGTATAGTAGTATAAAGTGTTTCTTCTTAGTGAAATCATTGATACAAAGTGAGCCAGCCGGTGTGGCCGAGCGGTTATAAGCGCTTCAGTCTGGAACCGCGCGATCGCTACGGTCGCAGGTTCGAATCCTGCCTCGGGTATGGATGTGTGTGATGTCCTTAGGTTACTTGGGCTTAAGTAGTTCTAAGTTCTAAGGGACTGATGACCTCAGATGTTAAGTCCCATAGTGCTTAGAGCCGTTTGAACCATTTTGATACAAAGTGCTTCTCACCAAACATCTGTCATGCTCGCAGCCAAATCAGTGTCAAAAGTATACCCAGTAGATTTTCACCAACTCGTTAATCACGGGAAACACACAAGAGCAGAACATTAGAATCATGGGGAACGTGCACTCTTGGCGGCGTCTGATTACGTTGTGCGCAGACAGTGTTTTGTTTTACATGTCCCCGTTGCCACGCGACGTACGTCATTGCTTGTTTCCAGTTAACTTCGACTGTTCCAACTGTTTAGTACGACCGTTGCCGACACAGAGGTTACTACGTAATCACAGTCGGCCGCTGTGGCCGAACGCCTGTAGGTGCTTCAGTCTGGAACCGCGCTGCTGGTACAGTCGGAGGTTCGAATTCTGCCTCTGGCATGGATGTGTGTGATGTCCTTAGGTTAGTTAGGTTTAAGCAGTTCTAAGTTCTAGGGGACCAATGACATCAGAAGTTAAGTCCCATAGTGCTAAGAGCCATTTGAACCATTTCATCTACATCTACATCTACATTTATACTCCGCAAGCCACCCAACGGTGTGTGGCGGAGGACACTTTACGTGCCACTGTAATTGCCTCCCTTTCCTGTTCCAGTCGCGTATGGTTCGCGGGAAGAACGATTGCCGGAAAGCCTCGGTGCGCGCTCGAATCTCTCTAATTTTACATTCGTGATCTCCTCGGGAGGTATAAGAAAGGGGAGGCAATATATTCGATACCTCATCCAGAAACGCACCCTCTCGAAACCTGGACAGCAAGCCACACCGCGATGCAGAGCGTCTCTCTTGCAGAGTCTGCCACTTGAGTTTGCTAAACATCTCCGTAACGCTGTCACGCTTACCAAATAACCCTGTGACGAAACGCGCCGCTCTTCTTTGGATCTTCTCTATCTTCTCCGTCAACCCGATCTGGTACGGATCCTACACTGATGAGCAATACTCAAGTATAGATCGAACGAGCGTTTTGTAAGTCGCCTCCTTTGTTGATGGACTACATTTTCTAAGGACTCTCCCAATGTATCTCAACTTAGTACCCACCTTACCAACTATCAATTTTATATGATTATTCCACTTCTAATCGTTCCGTACGCATACTCAGAGATATTTTACAGAAGTAACTGCTACCAGTGTTTGTTCCGCTATCATATAATCATACAATAAAGGATCCTTCTTTCTACGTATTCGCAATACATTACATTTGTCTATTTTAAGGGTCAGTTGCCACTCCCTGCACCAAGTGCCTATCAGCTGCAGATCTTCCTGCACTTCGCTGCAATTTTCTAATGCTGCAACTTCTCTGTATACTACAGCATCATCCGTGAAAAGCCGCCTGGAACTTCCGATACTATCTACTGGGTCATTTATATACATTGTGAAAAGCAATGGTCCCATAACACTCCCCTGTGGCACGCCAGAGGTTACTTTAACGTCTGTATACGTCTCTCCATTGAGAACAACATGCTGTGTTCTGCTTGCTAAAAACTCTTCAATCCAGCCACACAGCTGGTCTGATATTCCGTAGGCTCTTACTTTGTATATCAGACGACAGTGCGGAACTGTATCAAACGCATTCCGGAAGTAAAGGAAAATAGCATCTACCTGGGAGCCTGTATCTAATATTTTCTGAGTCTCATCAACATATAAAGCGAGTTGGGTCTCACACGATCGCTGTTTCCGGAATCCATGTTGATTCCTAGAGAGTAGATTCTGGGTTTCCAGAAAAGACATGATACGCGAGCAAAAAACATGTTCTACAATTCTACAACAGATCGATGTCAGAGATATAAGCCTATCGTCTTGCGCATCTGCTCGACGACCCTTCTTGAAGACTGGGACTACCTGTGCTCTTTTCCAATCATTTGGAACCTTACGTTCCTCTAGAGACTTGAGGTACACGGCTGTTAGAAGGGAGGCAAGTTCTTTCGCGTACTCTGTGTCAAATCGAATTGGTATCCCGTTAGGTCCAGTGGACTTTCCTCTGCTGAGTGATTTCAGTTGCTTTTCTATTCCTTGGACACTTATTTCGATGTCAGCCATTTTTTAGTTTGTGCGAGGATTTAGAGAAGGAACGACAGTGCGGTCTTCCTCTGTGAAACAGCGTTAGAGAAAAGTGTTTAGTATTTCAGCTTTACGCGTGTCATCCCGGAGTGTCTGGATATGCTGTTTCGAACCACTTGCTGATTTAACGTAAGACCAGAACTTCCTAGGATTTTCTGTCAAGTCGGTATACAGAATTTTACTTTCGAATTCACTGAACGCTTCACGCATTGCCCTCCTTAACGCTAACTTTGACGTCGTTTAGCTTCCGTTTGTCTAAGGTTTCGGCTGCGTTTAAACTTGCAGTGAAGCTCTCTTTGGTTTCGCAGTAGTTTCGTAACTTTGTTGTTGAACCACGGTGGGTTTTTCCCGTCCCTCACAGTTTTACTCAGCACGTACCTGTTTAAAACGCATTTTACGATTGCCTTGAACTTTCTCCATGAACACTCAACATTGTCTGTGTCGGAACAGAAATTTTCGTTTTGATCTGTTAGGTAGTCTGAAACCTACCTCCTATTACTCTTGCTAAACGGATAAACCTTCCTCCCTTTTTTTATATTCCTATTTACTTCCATATTCACGGATGCCGCAACGGCCTTATGATCACTGATTCCCTGTTCTGCGTTACAGAGTCGAAAAGCTCGAGTCTGTTTGTTATCAGTAGGTAGAAGGTGTTATCTCCACGAGTCGGTTCTCTGTTTAATTGCTCGAGGTAATTTTCGGATAGTGCACTCAGTATAATGTCACTCGACGTGTATCTGTGCCATTCACAGCGTGTGCAGGCGCTATCAGCAGCTCATATTTCCCGCTCAGGTACTCTCCTGCGACTGGTTTATTCAATAAATTGTAAACCCTAGTTTTAGTGCAACGGCGCTGTTCATAGATGAGGCGTCTTTTCATCGAGATCAGACTGTAAATTTTCACAATCGGCACGAATGGACAGACGTCTGTCTTCACGAAACTGTTGAAGCAAGTCGTCAACACAGATTTTCTGTCAGTGTTTGGGCCGACGTTGTTCGTGACTGTTTGGTAGGGTCTAAATTTCTTGCACCCAGGCTCAACGGACAAAGTTACCATAATTTCGCAGAGAATGTTGTACCTGATCTGTTAGCAGATGTGACTTTAGCTGTGCAACGAAACGTGTACTCAATGCCCAATGGAGCATCTCCTCATTTTAGTGTTAGTATCGGTCGGCCTCTACATAACGTCTTTCGTTGCATAGGTAGAGATGGACAGTTGCCTGGACTACGCGCTCTCCAGACCTAAGCGCCATCGGATTTTTTTTGTAGTGACATTGGAAAGCTCTTGTATATGGAACCGCAGTAGAAGACGTTCAAGAGCCTCGGTGCTCATATTATGGAAGGCTGAAGGACCGTATGCAATATTCGAGTGGTACATCAGCGGGTCCGAGATTCACTATGACAATGCATCAGGGGCATATTGAACATCTGCTGTGAATTGCATGTAGTATGGTCGTTCGTTCAGTCCATTTGTGTTTCCCAGTAATATGGAAACAAAGTGTTTCCAGACTCATATTCAAACAAAAACAATTTCGTGACCTACGTGTGAGGAATGTGTTCTGGCGTAACCACAAGCGCCGGCATCAGGATGAAGAACGCAGGAGCAGAGAAGCCTGTGAGACGACGTCGAGCTCGATGACAAGGACCGCACCACGACAGCAGCGGCCTCTACAAGAGGAGAATACAAGCGCCGCTCCAGCCAGCCTCGGCCGCGCAGTACCAGCACATCAGGAGAGTCGCCGCCCTAACTGTTGTACTGAGACAAGTGCCTCGTATAAAGCATGTAGCCCATCGCCTGTGACACATACTTGTAATACAGAGTTAATTATTGTCAGTCTTCTTTATTGTAATAAAAACTATTAATGTGACTTGCTTGAATTGTTATACAAACCACAGCAGCACCCCGTCTCCAGGCCACAAGTGGCCCGTCGGGACCATCCGACCGCCGTGTCATCCTCAGCTGAGGATGCAGACAGGAGGGGCGTGTGGTCAGCACACCGCTCTCCCGGCCGTTACGATGGCTTTCTGAGACCGGAGCCGCTGCTATTCGGTCGAGTAGCTCCTCAGTTGGCATCACGAGGCTGTGCACCCCGAAAAATGGCAACAGCGCACGGCGGCCCGGCCGACAGCGCTTAACTTCGGTGATCTGACGGGAACCGGCGTATCCACTGCGGCAAGGCCGTTGCCGAATTGTTGTGTAGCAGTCCGAGAAAGCAGCATCCTTTGGGCATCGTATAAGAGTTGGCAGGATAACACAGAATGTGTCCTGTGATTGCTGCCACGCATTTCTGTTACACCCTGTACGATCCAATGGATAAAAACTATTTCTCAATAGTGGTCGAAGATGAGTCTTTCTGCGAAGTTATTTGGACGCAATTAATTGGCTGAAATGCACTCCAGTTAGTCACTGGATGTTTTTTACCAGCCATCCGATTCCGCCGTAACAGCAGTAGAATGATCAAAGAAAGTGTATGCACGGTAGCGCAGAATATTATTCGGAACCGTATTTACCCTACAATGTACACATTCATTGTAGGTGGTATGGGCAGAGAGTCCTATGAAGTACACTGCGCAACACGATTCAAAGATAACTTTTTCGGAACCCCGTAAATGTCTCTGACTGCAATGTATATGCTTGAAATGTTGCTCAGAGGTGCCTACAATCTTCCTCTGTAGTGGTGCAGAAGTGGGCCTCCCTCCGAAGTCTCCTTCTGGCTCGACGACGCTTCTAACAGCGAGGTATCGACATGGGCGAAAGAACTGCCAGATAGCAGCAGAAGTTCGCGTGGGTTAAAGGTGTCACACCGGCGCCAAGCTCCACCACAACGCTTTCCAGCGCAACCGTGGGCGTGTCACAAGATGAGAAAGACGTCACAGCCCTTAAACACTTATGGCTCTCGGACTGACGTTGGGGTCGGGTGTGCCTTCGTCATCGACACACGTGTCTTTGGATATCGGCTTCCGGCACTCTGCTCGGTATTTACAGCAGAGCTCTTCGGCCTGTATCGGGCCGTGGAGTACATCCGGCGACACAGACTTTTCAGTTGTGTCCTCTGCTCAGACTCTCTCAGCGCCCTTCAAAGTCTACGTGCGCTGTACACCAGCCGTCCCTTAGCGCAGCAGGTCCAGTAAAAATGTCACTCGCTCACTCTTGGTGGAACCAGTGTGATGTCTATGTGGGTCCCTGGCCACATCGCTCTGCCAGCAAACGAGGCTGCTGACGCTGCTGCCAAAGCTGCAGTCCTCGTACTGTACCTCAGCCCGCTAGTTCCTGTATTCCCTCCGATGATGGCTGTGTTGCCGTCTGTCAGGAGGTGGTGTCCCTTTGACATCTCCAATGGTCCTCCCTTCACAGGAATAAGCTCCGGCTTATTAAGCCTCTCCCAGCGGCTTTGACGGCCTTCTCTCGGCCCTCCCGCCGGGAGGAGGTCATTTTAACCAGGCTGCGTATTGGGCACTGACTTTTTAGCCATCGTCATTGGATAAGTGGCGCTACCCGACAACTTTGCACTTTGAACGCCATTTCCTGACGGAATGCCCATTTTTTAAGCGTTTACGTTCCCGCTTGGGTTTGCCGTCTGAGTGATCGGCCGTTTTAGCCAATGACGCGCTGGCTGGCGACCGCCTTTTACTTTTTGTCTGCCAAAGCAGTATGGCGAAGGCCACTTAATTTTTAGTTTTTCGACGTCCGTTTCTGTATGGTGTCTTTTTTAGCCCTTTCTCCACGTCGATGTTTTTAGCTGTCTTCTGTTATGTCAATTGTGACTGACATATAGTCGTTTTTTAACTCCTGTTTGTCTTCGTAATCTAAAGTTCTGACCTGAGCGCGTATGACCCCAGTTTTTTTTACTCCCTAAATAAATACAAAACCACAAAGCAAAACATTTCGCTCCCTCTTTTTGGGCCCCTGCGATGGAGGTCAGAACCGCGACGGCCGGCGTTGAAATCACGCGGTTTTCTTATGACCGACCCTGGGAAACATTTCAGACACAAAAATGGTTCAAATGGCTCTGAGCACTATGGGACTTAACTTCTAAGGTCATCAGTCCCCTAGAATTTAGAACTACTTAAACCTAACTAACCTAAGGACAATACACACATCCATGCCCGAGGCAGGATTCGAACCTGCGACCGTAGCAGTCGCGCGGTTCCAGATTGTAGCGCCTTTAACCGCTTGGCCACTCCGGCCGGCCATGTCAGACACATTGCCGCTTAGAATGGAAAGGGGAAGACCTCAGTGGGGTAGCACAAAGGGCGTCAATGAATCCACCCCTTTCCCTGGGCCGTTGTTTTCTACACATTTCGCAGTCGAAAACGACAGCTAGATATTCTTTACTATCTGTGACAGTGCTGACGCACTCGGACGTTTCAATCCTTCTGCATGGACACTGTAACGCTGCAGCTCCATTAAACGCAATCGCACCCCTTTTTTAGTGCAGTGCTACCGCTATTTTCTCTCTTGTGTACAGGGTGGACCCACATTCGACGATATTCGAACATGATCCGAAGCAGCCAAGGGCTTTCTATGCTAATGTTTGACATGCTCCTCTGGTGTGCTCACACAGAGGTGTGACATTAATACAGCGGGAGATACAGGACGGTAAAGCATCCAAGACTCCGCAGTTTTCCAAAACCGTCGGTGGCACCTGCGCATATTGGGCGAAAATTTTAAAAATGCATCTTCATCGAGGAAATTTGTGATGCAGCGTGAGGCGCCTACAGGTAGGCAACCGTTTTACACAGCTCTGAGTACAGTGGTAACACCGATCCCAGAAGTTAAGCGCTGTCGGGCTAGGCTAGCACTTGGATGGGTGACCATCCGGTCTGCCGAGTGCTTTTGGCAAGCAGAGTGCACTCAGTCCTGCTGAGGCAAACTGAGGAGCTACTTGACTGAGAAGTAGAGGCTCTGGTCTCGTAAACTGACATGCGGCCGGGAGAGCGGTGTGCTGACCACATGCCCCTCCGCATCTGCATTCAGTGAAGCCTGTGGGCCGAGAATGACACGGCGGCTGGTCGGTACCGTTGGGCCCTCCAAGGTCTTTTCGGACAGAGTTTCTCTCCAAAGGCTCATTTCTGATTATTCAATATGTGTAAGTGGGCAGCTTTGAGCGTTTTACCGAAATGGTAATCTTGGAGGGACCCTCCGTCATTTTATTCTCACATGTGTCAATGTCATACCCCTCTGTCATCTTACCACAGGAGGGCGCGAACGGGTAGAACTGAAAAAGCATAACAACCCTTTGCTTCTCCGTATGACGTCCGAGTTTGGTTGAATCGTTTCCAACAGTCCCTATTGGCTCCATCCTGGACACAAGAGCGAAAATGACGGTGCTACTGCAGTCCGAAGGGGTGCGATCACGCCTTAGAGGATGCAGCTCCACAATGTCCATACAGAAGGACTGAAACTTCCGAGTGTGTCAGTAGCGTCGAAGTTTGTCGAGAATATCTAGCTGTAGTTTTGGAGAGAAAAATGTGTGTGAATTAACGTCCCAAGGAAAGGGGTGGGTTCATTGATCTCCTTTGTGCCACTCCTTGAGGTCTTTTCTTTTCTATTCTGTACGGCGGTGTGTCTGAACCGTTTTGCTCGGCCGCTCTCTAGAAAATTGCGTGATTTCAACATTGGACGCCGCGGCTCTGACCTCCATCGCAGGGGCACCAAAAGAAGGGGTTAAATCGGGGTAAGACCAGCTGTGACGACCTTCCTATCGCGTAACGCTTCGGCGGACAGAATTGTGGCGAAATTTTGTCCCAATGTGTTGTCATTAGCCCCCTTTACACGTCACAGGACACACGAATATTCAAGAAAGGTGGTAGGAGTAATGCAGTTAATTACTGGCCCGTATCATTAACGTCGATATGCAGCAGGATTTTGGAATGTGTATTGTGTTCGAACAACGAATTACCGCAAAGAAAACAGTGTATTGACACATAGTCAATACGGATTTAGAAAACATCGTTCTTTTGAAACACAACTAGCTCTTTCGTCGCACGCAGTTTTGAGTGCTATTGACAAGGGATTTCAAACTGATTCCGTATTTCTGGATTTCCGGAAGGCTTTTGACACTGTACCACACAAGTGGTTTGTTGTGAAATTGCGTGCTTATGGAATATTGTCTCAGTTATGTGACTGGATTCGTGATTTCCTGTCAGAGATGTCAGAGTTCGTACTGATTGACGGAAAGTCATCGAGAAAAACGGAAGTGATTTCTTGCGTTCCCCAAGGTAGTGTTACAGGCCATTTGCTATTCCTTATCTATATAAACCACTTAGGAGTTAATATCAGCAGCCGTCTTAGGTTGTTTGCAGACGACTAGTAAACGCATCAGAAGATCAATACAAATTGCGAAACGGTTTGGAAAAGAAATATGTGTGGTGCGAAAATTGGCAGTTGCCCTAAATGACGAAAAGTGTGAGGTCATCCACATGAGTGCTAAAAGAAATCCTTTAAATTACGGTTACACAACAAATCAGTCTAATCTAAAGGTCGTAAATTAAAGTAAATACCTAGGTATTACAATTACGTACAACTTAAATTGAAAGGTACACATAGAATATGTTGTGGGGAAGGCTAACGAAAGGCTGCGTTTTACTTACGAAATGTAACAGATCTACTAAGGAGACTGGCTACACTACGCTTGTCCGTCCTCTTCTAAAATACTGCTGCGCAGTGTGGGATCCTTACCAGATAGGTTTGACAGAGTACATTGAAAAAGTTCAGAGAAGGGCAGCAAATTTTGTAGTATCGCGAAATATGAGAGTGTCACTGAAATGATACTGGATTTACGCTGGACATAATTAAAGCACAGGCGTTTTACGTTGTGGAGCAATCTTCTCACGAAATTTAAACCACCAACTTTCTCCTCCGAATGCGAAAATATTTTATTGATGCCGACCTACATAAAGAGGAACGATCCCCATGGTAAAATGAGCTCGTACGGAAGGATATAGGTGTTCACTGTTTCCGCGCGCTATACGAGATTGGAAAAATAGAGAATTGTGAAGGTGGTTCGATGAACCCTCTGCCATGCACTTAAATGTTATTTACAGAGTATCCGTGTAGTTGTAGACGTAGATGAGGTCTGACTTTTTCTTCGCGTGTGTCGACAGCCTGCAGTTGAAAGCGTCGCGGAGGTCGAGGGCAATATCGCTGGGTCGACGCTTCTCCACCATTACTGAGGAAGGCTGTAGGCACCTCTGGGCCACATTTGAAACTTATGCGTTGCAGTCGGAGACAGTTATGGGGTTCCGTAAAAGCGGTCCTTTAATTCTGTTGCGCAGTGTAGTGATTGAATACGTTTCGTGACCCAGCTGGAGTGGCCGAGCGGTTCTAGGTGCTACAATCCGGAACCGCGCTACCGCTACGGTCGCAGGTTCGAATCCTGCCTCGGGCATGGATGTGTGTGTCGTCCTTAGGTTCGTTAGGTTTAAGTAGTTCTAAGTTTTAGGGGACTGATGACCTCAGATGTTAAGTCCCATAGTGCTCAGAGCCATTTGAACCATTTTGAACGTTTTGTGAAGACGGTCTTCAACAGCTAGTTGTACAACCCAGCCGCGTGGAGTGGCCCCGGTTTGAGGCGCCATGTCACGGGTTGCGCAGCCCCTCCTGCCCGAGGTTCGAGTCCTCTCCCTTGTTCTTAGTTCGTAGAATAAGTTAGTTTAAGTAGTGTGTAAGTCTAGGGGCCGATGACCTCAGCAGTTTGGTCCCTTAGGAATTCACACATTTCTACAACCCACACGCAATGAAATTATTTTAGACCTTGCAGTTACGGACAGGCCTGAGCTTAACGACAGTGTAAGTTTAGAAATAGAGATTAGTGATAATGATGTCAACATAGCTTTGATTGTTATCGAAGTTCGTAAACGCAACAGAAAGACTGGGGTACAAATTATGCTGGAAAGAGCAGGTAAGCGGCTATTAGCTCCCTACTTAAATAGTGAATAGACAACATTTAGTTCAAATATTATTGAAGCATACGAATTATTGCAAGTTTTAAACTCACTGTAGATAACACTCTGGAGTATTATTTGCCTAGTAAATGTGTCAAGGGCGGGAAACAAAGCTCAATCCTGGTTTTATGAGAAAATTCGGAAAATACTGAAGAAGCAGAGATTGTTGAACTCTCGGTTCAGAAAAGGAGGTGCAAATGTCGACCGGCAAATGTTAGAAAGAAATTTATGGATCTTGAAAAAGATCGAAGCGTGAAGCGTACATAATCTTCCACTGTCGTAAGTTAGCGAAAGATCTCGCCGAGAATTTGAGAAAATTCTCGACCTATGTACACCAAGTGGGTCGCAGGCTTGCAGTCAGTCACTCGTCGACCAGTTTCGTGTGGCAGTCTAAGACAATAAAAGGAAAGGAGACGTTGCAAGCGTCGAGTTAAAAAAAAATCACATAGCCGGGTCGTTGAGATGTACCGTCGTTAGGCCGTGGCACCCACTCACGTCTGGAGGCAGCGGCTGAGTGTGACGTGCTCTTAGCGCTAGGATTTCACCCGGAACAAGTCCCGCCCATTCAGCCCCCTCCACGCCTATCCATGGTGTAAGGCACTCCCCTAAACAGCCGCCACTTCCACAAACTGGAAGCTACATCAAAGTTGTTATCGCCACAGTCCAACACATGTTACACTGTGATGGGATTCAGTAATGATAAGAAATTTAAGTTTTTCTAGGTAGTAATATAATATGAATGTGCATTATTAAAGAAATAAAAGTATTTATAGAGAATTGAAAGCATCGCCAGCAGCAGAAAACAAAAAATAACGTGATGCTATTTAAGGACAATATGGACAAATTGTCATTAACTAATTCACTTATTATAACACGTTTATTTGAGGGAAACAGCATAGCAAACATACAGTGCGAAAACAATGGTCTTGAATCTGTTATGTCGGTAGTAAAGCCACGGATGCAGTCGACTAACTCTGTTGTCTAAAATCAACATTATATGGAAATAAGTGAAAGTCGTTTTGTTTATGTAGGCTCTCATAGTAGCTCACGAAAATTAAAGAATATAAGAATGCCATAAAGTAGAAATGCCTAATGAAAGCTGTAAGATATTTGCTTATATGCCATGTTTTGTTTGTATTTCCATGGGTAATGGGTGAATTTTAACTTGTAAATTCTTCCAATGCCATACCTGCGCATTATAAACGAGGTTATAAAGAATTGTGGTTGTTTCTGTGTGATTAGTGTCCTATATGCTGTTGCAAGCGTCTCACGAAAATAACCCGTCGTTATTCTTTGTCCTATCTGTTTTTAACCAAAAGATTTATTAATTTCGTAAATGTCATTCAAACCATTTAAAAAAAATAATAATGTGATGTTTATGTTTGTCACAGAGCAGTTATGGAGGAAATATATGCTGCGGTGTTTCATGGCTGTAAAACGTCCTTCAGCTGTGCTAGTTCTTCTTTCACCCCTAAAATTTTTCAGCAAAACTATTCAGTGAATAGCACGCGAAATCAGCTTGGATCGATCTAGCAACAACAAAGTAATTTTGATGCCCTCTGGAAGTATAGTGAATGTTGGTGCTTGTTTCACATATACTGTCTGAGTTCTGAAACTCAAGTGTCAAGTATACTGTGGTTCCTCTTTCTCCAAACAAATTATTCTTTGAGGGTAGGTTTATCATGTTGTAGCTTTGGGTGCTTTTCCTCACATAGAAGTATGTTTCTTCATAGGCTATTCATCTGGATACTGAGTTCTCGTATTTAAAGAATTCACTGCTAAATTGTTTTCTCTTACGTTTGTTGTGGAAGTACCTGGCACAGCTGAGGCAATTTTTTTTGTAACATGTCTTTTAACTATCTGGCAAAATTTAAGACCTAGCAAGATATTAATGTAACATTCACTCCAAGTGCAGCCGAACGCGGTAAACCATGTCGGTCAACTGAAACGATGCCCAGGCGCCGAACAAAGACCGAGAAAGCCGGGGGTGAGTGGGCGGGACTTGTTTTGGGCGAAATCCTAGCGCTAACAATTCCTCTGAGTGTGGGGGGTGGTGGGTGGAGTTTGACTGAAAGCGAGGCCACCCCCGGCCGTCTGTACCTGGGGTGGCCTGCTTTTGTCGTGGGCCTCGTGATCTGCAGGCCCCCCAGGACAGTTGGTTCTAATAAAATCTCAAACAAGGCCAAAACGTGTTCGGTAATTAAGAGGTAGTCTGCAGTTTGGGACTGCATTATCAGGCTATTGCGCTTGCCGATGGAGTGTTCAGAATTTTTATATTTTTTTTTTTGTGAAACATTGCATGAAATCTAAAAAATACAGAACGATAAGCATTAGCTGATAGCAAACGACTCTATGCCGCCACCGTTCATTCCGCGTAAGGCACGGAAAGGTAAGAGAAATTAGCACTCCTACAGAGGTGTAAACAGTCGTCTTTCCCTCACTTTATTGAAAAGAGGAACAGGAAAGGAAATTACTTCTAGTGGTGTGAGGTAGCCTCTGCCATGCACCACACGGTGGCTTGCACTATACGTATATAGATGGAGGTGTACATCTACATCTACATCAGTACTCTCCAAATCACACAAAAGTGCCTGACATACAGTTCATCGAACCACCTTCACAATAACTCTCTATTATCCCCCTCTCGAACAGCGCGTGGGAAGAAACTGGTTCTGATTTTCCTTATTTTATTATGATGATCGTTTCTCCCTGTATAGGTCGGCGTCAACAAGATGTTTTCGCATTCGGAGGAGAAAGTTGGTGATTGAAATTTCGTAAGAAGATTCCTCCACAACGAAAAACGCCTTTGTTTTAATGACGTCCATCCTAGATCCTGTATCAAGTCCGCGACACTCTCTCCCGTATTTCTTGATAATACAAAACGTGCTGCTCTCCTCTGAACTTCCTCGGTGTACTCCGTTAATGCTATCTGGTAATGATCCCGCACCGCACAGTACTAGTCCAAAAGAAGACGGACAAGCATAATACAGGCAGTCTCTTTAGTAGGTCTGTTGCATCTTCTAAGTGTTCTGCAGTAAAACGCAGTCTTTGATTCGCTTTCCCCACAACGTTGGCCGGACTCTCTGGCCGAGCGGTTCTAGGTGCTTCAGTCCAGAACCACACGGCTGCTAGAGTCGCAGATTCGAAACCTGCCTTGGGCATGGATGTTTGGGATGTCCTTAGGTTAGTAAGGTTTAAGTAGTTCTAAGTCTAGGGGACTGGTGACCTCAGATGTTAAGTCCCATAGTGCTCAGAGCCATTTGAAGACAATTAATCCTGGTGCGAATATGATCACTGGGCTACAACAATGCGAGAAAATGAGGATAGCCGATGCAGACAGGTCTGCATGTAATGTGGCCAAGAAAGATGGACAAACATCCAGGAAGGTGAAAAAGAAGCTGGAAGACCTGCTAGAGGCCAAAGAAGGGCCATCATATGCAGCAAGACAGTTTTATTGACTGTAAGTAACAAATTTCAAAAGGTTTTTCTTTAAAGTCAATTTCCCACAAACTAAAATTTTTAGTACATATGCCCCATTATATCAGGAACTATCATAGATAAATGTATGAAATTTTCAGAGAGTCTGGATAACTTAAAAAGCCACCTCTGGTACTACATTCATTAATATTCCCCATTAGGAAGTTTTAAAAAAATATTATCTGCTGAAAAAACTTAATATTTTTCTTAGTAAATTTAAAAAAGTATTTCTTAAAAACTATAAAAAGGATACGGTAGATTTTAGTACAGTTGACTCTATTAGTATAATGTAACATAGAGTAAAATTATTAAGGTCCTGCATCAAGTAGTTTTTCAGAAGTTCGTCAAATACTTGCCTAAATTAACACGGGTTAGATAGGCAGGTTGTGCTCCCCTTAAGTTGTTTGTAATTGTAATTTACGGCCTTCATATTTGGTTGATTTATGGTGTAACATGTGTAACCGGAGTTCAACGCATTCCTTTTAGCACTCACGTGGATGACCTCACGCTTTTCATTATTTAGAGTCAAATGTCAATTTTAGCACCATACAGACATCTTCTCTAAGTCGTTTTGCAATTGTTTTTGATCATCTGATAACTTTACTAGACTATGGATGGCAGCGTCATATGCAAACAACCTACGAGGGCTGCTCAGATTCTCTGTCAAATCTTTTGTATAGATAAAGAACAGCGTAGGGCCTGTAACACCGCCTTGGTGAACGCCAGAAATCGCTTCTGTTTTACTTGATGACTTTCCCTCAATTACCACGAACTGTGGCCTCTGTGGCACAAAATCACTAATCCATTCGCGAAACTGAGGCGGTATTCCATAAGCACGCAATATGACTACAAGCCGCCTGTGAGGTACGGTGTCAAAAGCATTACGAAAAACTTAGAAATATGGAATGAAATCCAAATCCCTTGTCAGTAGCACTCAACACTTGGTGTGAGTAAACAGCTAGTTGTGTTTCACAAAAGCGATGTTTCCTAAATCCATGTTCATTGTGTGTCAATGGACAGTTTTCTTCGAGGTAATTCGTAATGTTCGACTACAAATATGTTCCAAAATCCTGCTGCATATCGATGTTAATGATACGGGCCTGTAACTTAATGGATTATTCCTATTTTCTTTCTTGAATATTGGTGTCATCTGTGTAACTTTCCAGTCTTTGGGTAGGGATCTTTCGTCGAGTGAGCGCTTGTATATGACTGTACAGTATGGAGCTATTGCATCAGCATACTCCGAAACGAATGTAGTTGGTGTTGAGTCTGGACCGAGGGACTTGCTTTCATTAAGTGATTTACGTTGCTGCACTACCTCCGAGGATATCTACTTCTAAGTTGCTCATGTTGGCAGCTGTTGTTGTTTCTGATTCTGACATATTTACCTCGTCTTCCTTGGTGAGGGAATTTCGGAAAGTTGTGTGTAGTAACCCTACTTTAGCAGCACTGTCCTCGGCAGTATTTCTGTTGGCATCGCGCAGAGAAGGCAGTTATTGCGTTTTTCCGCTTGCATTCTTTACGTACTAACAGAATCTCTTTGGATTTTCTGCCAGGTTTCGAGACAAAGTTTTATTGTGGAAACTACTGTAAGCACCTCGCATTGAAGTGCGCGCTAAATTTCGAGTTTCTGTAATAGATTGTCAGTCTTGTGGATTTTCCGTTCGTTTAAATTTGACATGCTTTTCTCGTTGTTTCTGCAACAATATTGTGCACTGTTTTGCGTATAAAGTCGTTTGTTAATTAATTTGGTATATATCTCTCAATTGCTGTCGATTTTATTTCTTTGAGTGCAAGCCACATCTGGTCTACACTTACGTTGTTATTTTGGAAGGAGAGGAAATTGTCTCTCAGCAAGGCGTAAGTGAATTTTTATCTGCTTTTTTGAATAAATATATATTTCCTTTATTTTTGGAGGATTCGGGCGTTACAGTATTCAATTTCACTACGACCACCCCGTGTTCACTAATCCCTGTATGCGTTCTGCTGCTCGTCATTAACTCAGGATTATTTGTTGCCAAGAAGTCAAGTGCGTATTTACAACAGTTTACTATTCGAGTGGGCACATGAACTAATTACACGAAATAATTTTCAGAGAATGCGTTTAGCACAATTTCGGATAGTGTTTTATGCATACCTCCGTATGTAAATATGTATTTTCGCCGACATATCGAGGATAAATTGCAGCCACCACCAACTATAGTTGTACGAGCCGGTTACGTGTTTAAATTAAACTCAAGTTTTCTTTGAATCTTTCAGCAATCGTATCATCTGAATTGGGAGGTCGGTAAAAGGATCCAACTGTTATTTTATTGCGCTTGTCAGGATTGACCGCTACCCATACTAACTCACAAGAAGTATCTATTTCAGTTTCTATACAAGATAAACTTCTTCTAACAGTAACGAACACGCCGTCACCAAAGGTATTTATCCTATCGTTTCTGAACACCGTTAGGTCCTGTTCAAAAATTTCGGATGAACTTATCTCCGACTTTAGTCAACTGTCAGTGCCTATAGCGATTTGAGCATCAGTGTATTCTATTAGCGCCTTCATCTCTGCTACTTTCCCAACACATCCACGTCAATTTACAACTGTTATAGCTATGGTTCCTGGTAGATATCCAGGTATCAGCAAGACGCAGTTATTCTACATCAAACGTTTATTGATACGTATACTACACTTAAGCGTCAAAGAAACTCGTATAGATATGTGTATTCGAATATAGAGATATGTAAACAAGCAGAATATGCACTGCGGTCGGCAACTCCTATGTTAGACAAGTGTCAGGTGCAGTCGTTAGATCGGTTTCTGCTGCTACAACGGTAGGTTATCGGGGTTTAAGTGAGTCTGAACGTGGTGTTATAGTCGGCGCGCGAGCGATGGGACACAGCATCTCGAGGTAGCGACGAAGTGGGAATTTCTCCGTACGACCATTTCACGAGTGTACCGTGAATATCAGGAATTCGGTACAATATCATATACTAAAATGTAGACTTTCACGGCCGGAAATATCATGTCCATTATAATTATCCGGGCTGTTATGCCGTGGTCGATTGATGAATTCTGTGTCGATTCCCAACGTTACGTCTCCGACTGCGGGAGATATCTTCAAGGGGGTCCGTAGCTCGATGGAAGGTCCAACACACCCACTGGTTCGCTACTGATTGAACCAGTGGGTGTGTTGGACCTTCCATCGAGCTACGGACCCCCTTGAAGATGTCTCCCGCAGTCGGAGACGAAACGTTGGGAATCGACACAGAATTCATCAACCGACCACGGCATAACAGCACGGATAATTATAATGGACACAATATCAAATCTCCGACATGGATGCGACCGGTAAAAGATCCTGCTAGAACGGGACTGAACACTATTGAAGAAGTGTTCAGCGTGCCAGATGTATAGCTCTTTCGCAGATTGCTGCAGATTTCAATGCTGGGCAATCTAAAAGTGTCTGCGTGTGAACCATTCAACGAAACATCATCGATATGGGCTTTCGGAGCAGAAGTCCCCCCTTGTGTACCCTTGATTACTGCACGACACCAAGCTTTACGACTAGCCTCGGCCCATTAACACCGACATTGGACTGTTGATGACAGGAAACATGTTGCCTGGTTGGACGAGTCTCGTTTCAAATTGTATCGAGCTGCTGACTTGTTCGGGTATGTAGACAACTTCATGAATCCATGGATGCTGCATGTCAGCAGGGGACTGTTCAAGCTGGTGGCTGCTCTTTAATGGTGTGGGGTGTGTGCAGCTGGAGTGATATGGGACCCCTGATACGTCTAGATACGACGCTGACAGGTGACACGTACGTAAGCATCGTGTCTGATCACCTGCATCCATTCGTGTCCATTGGGCTTTCCGACGGACTTGGGCAATTCAAGCAGGACAATGCGACACCCCACACGTCCAGAATTGCTACAGAGTGGCTCCAGGAACACTCTTCCGAGTTTAAACACTTCCGCTGGCCACCAAACTCCCAGACATGAACATTATTGATCATGTCTGGGATGGCTGGCAGCGTGATGTTCAGAAGAGATCTCCACCCCGCTCGTACTCTTAAGGATTTACGGACAGGCCTGCAGGATTCATGGTGTCAGTTCCCTCGACCACTACTTCAGACATCAGTCGAGTCGGTGCCACGTCGTGTTGCAGCACTTCTGCGTCCTTGCGGGGACCCTACACCACATTTGGCAAGTTAACCAAATTATTTGGCTCTTCAGTGCTCTCTTAACAGCAAAAAATACGCTGTCGTCAAATATATTTCTCCTGTCCTTTCGGAACAGGATTAGGTCCTGCTCAATGATTTCGACTGAACTTATCTCCGACTTCAGTGCCTATTACCGTTTGACCATCAGTGCTTTCTGTTAACACCTCGAGCTCTGATACTTTCCCAACACATCCACTACTGTTTACAACTGTTGTACCAATAGTTCCTGGTAGATAAACAGTTGTCAAATGGTTCAAATCGCTCTGAGCACTTTGGGACTTAACATCTGTGTTCATCAGTCCCCTAGAACTTAGAACTACTTAAACCTAACTAACCTAAGGACGTCACACACATCCATGCCCGAGGCAGGATTCGAACCTGCGACCGTAGCGGTCGCTCGGTTCCAGACAGCAGCGCCTAGAACCGCATGGCCACTCCGGCCGGCTGCGTGGTGGTAACCAAAGGCGTCATGGTGGCAGTCAACTACGTGATCACTGTTGCGGACGACTTGCATCGCTTCATGCTTGAAGTCTCCTCCTACGGCGATGGCATCTTTCAGCAGGACAACTGTCCGTGTTTCAAGAGTCAGAGTTGTGGTACAGTAGTTTGAAGGGCATTACAGTGAACTCATATTGACGTCTTGGGCAGTAAATATGCGTGATCTGTACCTGTTAGAACACATACAGGGCTGATAGTGGCTCCATAATGGTGTGGGATGGCATTAACTGGGAATGGCTGCGTTCTGCTACTTGGAGACCATTTTCAGCCATTCCTTGACTTCCTATTCTCTGACAATAAGGGGACTTTTATGGATGGCAATACCCCATGTCACCAGGCCACAGTTATTTGCGATTCACGTGAAGAACAATCTGGACAATGCTGTTCCTCACTCACTGACATAGATATGTTACACACCGCCATCTTGTACGCTGCAGTCTGGAGCCCTCTCGCACCAGAGAGAGGATTGCAACTTACGCCAGCGAATAGGCGAAGTCGACCGAGTAAAATGCGTGACGTGTAATACCACAACCGGTATTCAGAACAGAACACAAAATTCGGAAGAAATACTTTTCATTACGCCCTAGAAATTTTGTAGCCAACCGCATTGCCGCAGTGGTAACACCGGTTCCTGTCAGATCATCGAATTTAAGCACTGTCGAGCTAGGATAGCACTAGGATGGGTGACCATCCGATCTGCCTAACGTTATTGGCAAGCGCAGTGCATTCAGCCCTTGTGCGGCAAACTGGGGAGCTACTTGATTGAGAAGTAGCGGCTCTGGTCTCGTAAACTGACGAACGGCCGGGAGAGCGGTGTGCTGACCACATGCCCCTCCATATCCGCATCCAGTGACGCCTGTGGACTGAGGATGACACGGCGGCCGGTCGGCATCGTTGGGCATTCCACGGCCTGTTCTGACGGAGTTTAGTTTTTTTAGTAATTGTTTACTGTGTGACTCTTTGACATAGGTTCGAGCAACTGAAGGAAAGACAAATGTTCAGCTTCAACTAATATGGCTCGGTCTCCTTAATTTTTAGTAAACGAACCTATCTGAGGAACGAACGGAAACATACGACCCATTATACTCCGTCCAGTTCGACTACACTTGAATACCATTTGCCGTCTTTACGGATAATTCATTCTAGCTTTACTACGGAATTCCGTTGCTGTTTCGATGAGAGGCACTGACGAAACGACTCCCTTTCGGATTTGGAAATGTTGCGTGCATTATGGCAGTGGAACATTCGGGAGTTACGAAATGCTGATGAAAATCTTTATTACAAGAAGAGGTGCTTCCCTAAGGAGCCAGACACGATGTGGGACACCCTCAGACCGACAACGACTCGCGTCCATAGTATAGTTCTCAATCGATCTCACCCCTTCTTCTCCTATTTAATGCCGTGTCGGGTAAAGGTCATACTTCCGATTCCAGCAATTATGGGTTACCTGTTTTTGACCAGCCTACACGCGTGAACAAGTGATTCCATGAGCTGTATGATACCTCAATCATTTTTTGAAGTGCAAAACACAGAAGCATGCGGCTGCTACGGTCAGAGGTTCAAATCCTGACTCGGACATCGATGTGTGTGATGTCTTTAGGTTGGTTAGGTTTACGTAGTTCTAAGTCTAGGGGACTGATAAACTCAGATGTTAAGTCCCATAGTGCTTAGCGCCATTTTTGCAGGCCACAGGGAGGTCTCCACGCAAAACAATTTTTCCGGGGAGGTACCCAAATTGGAAAGCTAATTTTACCTACGGTGACTTTTTACGTTATAATATAAATACAGTCTTGATTAAATCTTTCAATAGATCGGTCAGGTCGACAAGAATCGACTCTCTGTTTTCATTCGCATTAAATGATCTGTGAACGTGTTAATAGCACAAACTAGATGAATATTTATTTAATTTACAGCAGTGTTTAGTACTCTCTTCGCTGTGCCTTTTTATACAATTTTTCCGGGACTGGCTGGTTAGTGCGCGTTACCACTTACATGAGTCGGCACCTTCGACGTTTACTATTAGTTTATCTAGCCTTATCCCTTATTTAGGTCTTACCTTTCCCTAGTAAGACTCTCATTTAATTATTTTATGTAGCCTATCTAGACAGCAGAAACACGAAATAAGCTCATGGGGAGGGGGGGGGGGTAGTCTTGTTTATTTGTTTTTATATCGAATTGATAGACACGAATTCTGTCCAATGTTGTGCTTAGGAATAACGAGTGATCAAACGCCGATCGCTGTGACTTAGAATTTCAGATATATTTACTTGACAACGACTTTTTTGCCGGCTATGGAAGAGAGCCATCTTTACAACTCGTTAAATAAATTTGTCTTGCTTAGAAATTATTATGGCGTGGATGAGATGCTTAATGACATTTCTGTTTTTAAAAATTGAAATTACGAACTAAATGATTCGCATCACTCGCATTAATTCCAGTGATTGGAGATGCTATGGTGACCTTCTCTGTATCTGCAGTACAGTTGAAGTAAGGATACAAGATAGTGAAGCGCTGGTTTACCGCACTTCCTTCTTCACTGATAACACACCCACACTATAACAAACAAATTGAATCGAAAGTTGTCTTAGAAGTTGGCCGATGAATAATAGCTAGATAAGTGACTCCGAGAGAATGTCTTAACTTTTTATGTGTTTGGAGATGCTTACTTTGACATGATTGGACAGGGGCTTTGAGATCATGCTCGCTTGTATAGGTATACTCCACTCCACCTGACAGTTCCTGCTGAATTCAGTCACTATTTTGTTTTCTACACGAAAGGCATCTATTTAATTTATACAAGTTTTCGAACAAAGGTTCGAAAGACCTTGAGTCTATTATTTCCTGCTCGGAAATGGCCCAGATGCAGCCTTGTATGTCTAAGTATGGCACTGAGACTCGAGACAGGAAGATAGTTATCTGAAACGTATCCTCAGATGATTTATTTATTTCCAACTACACGGAAAACCTTGCGTGAATACAGATTTAGTGATGAAACTGTCCACCATCTGCTTCACAAGAGTTTTAGCCTCATATAGGTTGGTGAATCTGCCTCTGCTGTTGTTCATCAACTTCTGTACCCCTGAAAGTCTTTTCACTTTCAGTCATAATCGAGATTGAATAATATTAAGAAAGTACACTGGAGCACCAAAGAAACTGGTGTAGGCATCCGTATTCGAATACAGAGATTTGTAAACAGGCAGAATACGGCGCTGCGGTCGCTGCGAAAACAAGTGTCTGGCGCGGTTGTTAGATGGGTTACTGCTGCTACAGTGGCAGGCTATGAAGATTTAAATGAGTTTGAACGTGACGTTGTAGTCGGCGCACGAGCGATGGGACACAGCGCCTCAGAGATAACGATGAAGTAGGGATTTTACCGTATGACCATTTCACGAGTGTACAGTGAATATCGGAATTGCAGTAAAACATCTAAACTCCGCCATTGTTGTGGCCAGGAAAAGATGCTGTAGGAATGGGACCAAAGATGACTGAAGAGAATCGTTCAACGTGACAGAAGTATAACCCTTCCGCAAAATGCTGCAGATTTCAGTGCTGGGCCGTCAACGTCAGCGTGCGAACCATTGAACGAAACATAGCGTACCCTCGATGGCTGCACGGCACAAAGCTTTACGCCTTGCCTGGGCCCATCATCACCGAGACTGGACTGTTGATGAGTGGAAACATGCTGAGAGGTTGGAAGTGTCTCGTTTCAAATTGTATCGAGTGGATGGACGTGCACAGGTATGGAGACAACCTCAAGAATCTGTGGGCTCTGCATGTCAGCAGGGGACTGTTCAAGTTGGTGGAGGCTCTGTAATTGTGTGGGGTGTGTGCAATTGGAGTGATATTGAACCCCTGACACGTGACAAGTAGGTAAGTATCCTATCTGATCACCTGCATCCATTCACGTCCATTGTGCATTCCGACCGACTTGAGCAATTCCAGCAGGACAATGCGACACCCCATACGTCCAGAATTGCTACAGAGTATCTCCAGGAACACTCTTTTGAATTTAAACACTTCCGCTGGCCACCAAACTCCTCCCTAGACATGATCATTATCGAGCTTATCTGGGATATCTTGCAATGTGCTGTTCGGAAGAGATCTCCACCCCCTCGTACTGTTACGGATTTATGGGCAGCCCTGCAGGATTCGTGGGGTCAATTCCCTCCAGCACTACTTCAGACGCTAATAGAGTCCATGCCACGTCGTGTTGCAACACTTCTGCGTGCTGGTAGGAGCCGTGCACGATATTAGGCAGGTGTATCAGTTTCTTTGGCTTTCCATTGTACTCAGTTTAAACCCAAACTTTCTCGGAGGGGGGGGGGGATGGAGGGGGAGGGTGCGTCCGCAAACTTCTCCCACCTGCATGTGGGACTGATCACAGAATGGAAAAGCTCCAGTAGTGGTAATCACGTGGAACTGCAATGATGAGCCGTAAGAGGGGGAGGTCGTGTGAAACTCCACGGGGGAAAATGCCGTCGTTTGAGCGGTTGACGCAGAGAAGAAGCAGGGCGGGTACTCACGGCGAGGGCGATGTTGGCGCTGGTGATGCCCGCCGCCGCCGCCGCCGCCGCCAACGTCAGCAGCGCTCCGGGCCCCATGCTTGGAGCCGGCGCGTCTCTCTACCTCTCTACGCGTGCCTCTGCCTCCGCCTCCACCTCCGTTCTGCGCTGTCCCGGTCGCAGTGCTGCGACCCTGCACTGTCTGTCGCCCTCGGCTGTCCTGCTCTTTTGTAATTGCGCCGCCACATGCCACAAAGCGGTCCCTGTGAACTGCACGCTTGTCCACCGCCGATACCATCTGTCCCCCACTCCTCGTCCAACGTATCTGTGCGACCCTGTCCTTCTGCTCTTCCTGTTTTGCAGCTTGTGTCAGCTGTTGGAGTATAATTCACCGCTGCCAGGTTAGCGTGGTTTGCTAGCGAAATGGAATTCGTCATTTCATTTCCCAACGACCTTCTCTCTTTTTTTTTCTAGTTTGGGAAGTTTGAATTGTCTACTATTCTTCCTTGTCAGGTCAGATGAATGCTTTGACTCCACAAGCATTACTATCGACACATAAGCCTGTAAAACTGGTACTGTGCTATCAGACATTTACTTTAGGAAAAATTTTTATTTTTCTGATTACGATTACAATTGCATACATTATTATACCGCTATCCCAGAACACTGTACTACTTCCAGGTTCTCTACATAGCGGACTCCACTGGCAACAAAAATTTCATTTTCAATATTTCGCACAATTATTCGCCGTATATAGAAATTTAAAATTTTGTCATAATCTACTGATTAAGAGGTGACAGAAGTGATGGTATAGTGGCATGCACATAAACAGATGTCGACAGGATCGCATACACGAGGTACAGCTGCCATAGCTGTCATTTGTACTCATTCGTGTGAAAAGGATTCCGACGTGATTATAACGGCACGCGGGAAATTAACGGACCCTGACCACAGATGGTAGTTGCAGCTAGATGCATGTGACAATCCACGTAGCTAAATCATTAGGGAATTCAATTTCCCAACACCCACAGCGTCAAAAGTGTCCCGAGAATACCAAATTTCGGGCACTACCTCTCAGCACGGAGGACGCAGTGGCCGAAGCCTTCACTTAACGACCGAGAGCAGCCGCGTTTGTGTAGAGTTGTCAGTGCTGACAGACAAGCCACAGTGCATGAAATAACCACAGAAATCAGTGTGTCACGTACGGCGAACGCATCTGTTAGGACGGCGAGGCGAAATTTGGTGTTGATGGGCTGTGGCAGCAGACGGCCGGTCAGACTGCTTTTGCTAACGGCACGACGTCGCCTGCAGCGCCTCTCCTGGCTTCCTGACCAGACCGGCTGAAGCCTAGACGACTGGGAAACCATATCCTGGTCAGATGAGTACGGATTTCAATTGGTAAGAGCTGATGGTAAGTCCTGAGTGTGGCGCAGATCCCATAAAGCCATAGACCAACTTGTCAACAAGACACTGTGCTAGCTGGCGGCGGCTCCACAATGGTGCGGTCTGTGTTTACATAGAGTGTACTGGGCCTTTTAGTCCAGCTGAACCGATCACTGACTTGAAATAGTTATTTTCTTCTGCCTGGAGATCATTTGCGGCCATTAATGTTGTTTGTGGTCTTCTTGAAGTCTGGGGGTATTTCGCCTATCTCATGCATCTTGCACACCAGATCGAAAAGTTTTGTTTTTTTCATGGCTGGCTTTCCCAGAAGTATCAGTAGCTCTGAGGAAACTCCGTACAGATCATTGTCAAATTCTTCTCGCAGTATCGTATCCTCTATCTGACATTCATTTACATCTTTAAGCTAATTTCTCTGCAAAGACCCTCTATACTCCTTCCAAATTTCAACTTTCTCTTCTTTGATTGCTACTGGTTTTCCATCTGAGTTCTTGATATCCATACAGCCCCTCTTCTTTTCTCCAAATATCTCTCTAGTTTTCCTGTAGGCGGTGTCTACCTTTCCCATAGTTATATATGGGTCTATATACTTACATTTGTCCTTTAGCCTTCCATGGTTAGCCATTTTGCACTTACAATCAGTCTCATTTTTTAGATGTTTGTAGTCCTTTCCACATGCCTCATTTGCTCCATTGTTATATTTTCTCCTTTCGTCAATTAAATTCATTATATCCCGTAATATCTAAGGATTTCTCCTAACTCTTTTCTGTTTATCTATATGATCCTCTGCTGCCTTCACTATTTCATCTCTCAGAGCTACCCAATCGTCGTCTACTGTACTCCTTTCCCTTGTTTCAGTCAATCGATGCCTATTGCTCTCACTAAAATTCTCAATAACTTCTAGTTCTTTCAACTTATCAAAGTCCCATCTCCTACATTTCCTACCTTTTTCAATTTCTTTAGTTTCAATCTGCAGTTTATAACCAGTAAATTAAGAGAAACAACAGATATACATCATTATACGTTTTTATACAGAGTCGTTGAGAAACAGATTAATGAGCAGATGGGCATAGCCATGGTAACTAATTCAGAGTGGAAGGAGAGAATTACACCCTGCACTTTTCATAATGAGTGATTAACGCTTTTAGGGTCGAAAACAGAGCGAGGTCACCTACCTGTGACTGGAGATTATTGGTCTGAAAAGAGATGAGTATAGGATTCAGATAATGTTTATGAAAAGCTCCTGCGGATATAAACGAACCATACTTGATTTATGTATGTGAGGGTCGAAATGTTTGAGTGGGTAATAGCAGGATTAAAGGCGTGGTGGGGAGATACGGAGGATATACTGTAAATTCAAATGGTAATGAGAGAAGAAGTTTTTTTACATACACTAACTTCATAGTAACTAAAACGTTCATCCAAAAGAAAACTATTCATAAAAACACTTGGCCCAAAACATGAGATAAATGAGTTATATATTTTAGTAAGTGAGTTGTTTCTTTCCTTAGTGTAGCACATTAAAATTTTCACGTAGTGTGATATTTTCAGAGACCATTTTTTGCTATGGCCAAAACAGCATTTCTAATATAGTGAAGGAGACTCGTGGGCTCATCCCCTACAGATAAAGAAAAATCAATCAATTTTACGTTACAGTTTTTAAAAGATCCTTCAGCTTCAGATCTCTACCACCAAAGATTGCATTATTATTTAGTAAATTCACCTACACAAAATGATGGAATCGGGAACATCAAATACTGCATAAATAAGACAGCAGTTGAAGCAGTAAGTAAGCAAACTAAATGGCGAAAGGAGAAAAGAATTGTAATTTGGAATGAAAAACTTAAAGAAATAGTTTAGGAGAAACAAAGACTACATGAGTGTTTGCTGCAGTGATCAAGCAAGCGAAAGATATAGACCGATGAGTAGAAAGCAGAATCACTAACAAGAAAGGCCCATCATGGTTGTTACATTTGTAGCAGAGACATAATGTGACGTTTATGACAGATAGCACTTTGCTTTAACAATGTTAAGAGACTAAAACAGATACGATGTGGAACAAATAAATGTAATACGTCAGAAATAATGGATAGAAAATTACAAGAATCTGTAGTATAATCCATGGGCAAGTAATCATTATGAAAATATAACTGATTATGTTAACACTGATTTAATAACCCTAGAAGATACAGAATATTTTACTGAAAAAGAAAATTGTGGGAAAACTAAAACAAATAGAGTAGGATTTTACTAGTAGAATAGGGTATGAGGTATATGATATGCAAGTTTGAAGAGGAATACAATAAGGCTGGCCTGAAGATTACGGTTAGTTGGTTGATTCAGTGGAGGGGACCATACAGCAAAGTCATCGGTCCTATCAGATTAGAGAAGGATGGAGAAGGAAGTCGGCCGTGCCCTTTCACAGGAACCGTCCCAGCATTTACCTGAAGTGATTTAGGGAGATCAATGAAAACCTAAATCGGGATGGCTGGACACGGGATTGAACCGTCAACCTCCCGAATGCGAGTCCAGGGTGCTCAACACTGCACCACCTCGCGCAGTGCCTGAAGGTGAACATGAAGAAGTGTGAGTAGTTGCCCGTTGGAACGGAAAAGTAAATAATTTGGAGGTAGATGAAAAAGTGATTGACGGTATGGAAAAGGCAAAATGTGGTATTATTTAATGAACAGAGCGCAAGTAATGATGAAATCACAAGTAGGTTTAATAAAGAAGGAGCTGTAAGAAGAGCAATAACTCTGTTCTGAGAGAGCAAAAGATCAGAAGAGAATGTATAAACCTGCAATGCAGAATGTAGCAGCCTTGAGATGGATTGCTTAAGGCGAAGCTCAAGCTGTACTAGGATGTATAGAATAAGAAATGACGCTATCCGACATATGGTGAAAATGGATGGGGATATCTGTGACGACGTCGAACAGAAACAGCTTATGTTGTTTGGCCGTGAGGATAGGATGAACTTAGTGGAACTTGGTAGTTGTACCGAATAGCATACCGCGGTGGAAATAATCCCAGTGGAAGGAAAGAGGTCGCTCACAACGCAAATGGCAAAATGATGTGGAGGAGGCAATGGAAACACGGAATATGAAAGTTGAGGAAACTCAAGACAGAAGGGCGAAGATGCGGCGCCAGCCAAAGATAATCCACAAGAAGAAGAAGAAGACAAAAATGCAAAAAATGTCCAGGACTTGATGGGATAAATATAGAACAGATCATACGTGTTTGATTACTGATTTTGTTTTATTTATACATCCGATCAATACCCGCTAACTGAACGCTAGAATTCCAGAACATAGTTATACAGCAGAAAATGTCTCCAGTGTTAAAAAGAAGGGGGGGGGGGGATCTCAGGAAAACTTCAAATTACGAAAGTTTCATATTGTTAAACACTGCCTACAAAATATATTTAGCTGTATTAAATAACTGCTTAAAGAATATGAGAGATCTGTTGTTAATAGTGCCTTCATAAGTGTAAGGTAATGTAGCAATAATTTATTTACAGTGCAAGAAGTAATACATAGAAGGTAATTTAATTTACCAACTTATCCAAATTTTATAGATTTTGAAAAATCAGTTGACAGATTGATATGTAGAATAAGTGGAAAATTATTGCAGAACGTGGATACCCAAATCATTTAATAAACTGCAAGTGTCTGCGTAGTGGAAATTACATTGTTCTTGACGCTGCGAATTAAAGAGGGCAAAAGATTTTAATAAAACAAGGTTCAAGACAAGAATTCATTTCGTTGCCTACTCTTTTTAATGTTTATACAGACGATGCCATTCGAAAATGGAAAGAAAGAGCACCGAAAGGTATCCAAATAAACAGGATTTAATGTTGTCGTACTGTACACTGATGAGCTAAAACATTGTGACTACCTGCTTAACAGCTTGTTTGTCCGTCTTTGGAACGAGATACGTCACTGATTCCGCGTATCAGGAACCCGATAGTTTGTCGGTAGGTTTTTGGAGGTACAGCATTAGATGTCTATGCACAGGCTGCGTAATTCGCGTAAATATGGGGTCGCTGAATTGAGTACGCGGTGATGGTGCCCGACAGCTATCCAGATGGGTTCCACAGCTTTTACGTCAGGAGAATCTGGTAGCCGAGACGTCAACGTGAGTTCACTGAAATGCTCATCAAACCACTGTAGAACGGGTCTGACTCCGAGGCATTGACAGTTGTACTGCTGAAAGATGACATCGCCGTCAGGGGAGACACCGAGCTTGGAGGGATGCAGGTGGTTAGCAGCTGTCAGCGTGTCTTCCATTGCTACCACAGGTCCCATGCGAGCGCGGGACAATGTCTGCCACAGCATAACACTGCTGCCACCAGCCTGCGTATGTGGAGCGCTGCACGTCTCGAGGCGCCGTTCACCTCCCTGGCGGCGTTTGTGGAGACGGCCATCGACCTAGTGTAGGAGAAATCTGACCCACCCCAGGAGCCGACACTTTCCCATTGATCGACAGTCGAATAGCGATGGTCTGGTGCCCAATGCAGTCGTAAATGACGATGTAGTTGTCTCGACACGCGCACACGTAGCGGTGGTCTGCTGCAGACCTCCATGTTCCACAGTGGACGATGAACTGTGTGCTCCGAAACACCAGCATTGTGTTGTTTCGGCAAGGTGCCACTGATCATCACTTGTCCCACTTCACACAGCAGACACGCCTCCGAACCTCACATTCTGTGAATAGTCGTGGACGTCCAACCACTTAGCGCCTAGTAGCAGTTTGACTGTCGTTCCGCCTCTTTCTGTAGGTGCTCACGGCAGTAGCACGTGAACATTCGACCAGCTTCACCATTTTCAAGATACTCGTAATCTGTTATGTATTTCCCCATTCGAAGCCCGCATCTTCGCTAGGGTGATCCCCCGTCCGAATCTGGCTGTATGCAACGTCACGGTGGTCGGTGGTCATAATTTTTTGCGTTATCAGTGCACGAGCTGTCGGCAGGGCATTAATGTTAAATTCTGAAGATAAACTGCGAGAAGCAAATTGGGTTGTTTTGAAAATCAGCCTTATGCAAACACAATTAGTTTATTTTCGTGTTTAACCAGACATGTTTCGACACCTATGTGTCATCTTCTGAGGGTCAAATTTTTTATTTCTGTAAAGTACAATGTGAAATTTATAATAATTTAACTGTTGTAGACCTAAAAATTGCGGTATCTGCAATTTGCTTTGTTTTGTTGACACGCTCACCTTAAAATTACATCGGTAAATCAACTGCGTTGTTATACACCGGTTTTCGTGATCTTTTCCAGCATTTTTGGACAGCATGTCATCTGCAATCTAGGCACGAAGGATATTTAATGCGTATTTCGTGGGTAGAGGTAATGTGCGTTTCTGTACTTACATATTTTCGTCCTGTTGCGTGTCTGGTTGGTGTCTCGATCGGCAGCTACTCAGTGCACTGTTTTTCAAACAATTTTCGTTCACTAATTCACTCCACCTGCACTTAAAGAAAAATTGGCGAAATGTGTTCTGAGCAGAAATTTCTGACTCCATTCTTAATTAGAGGTATTATGTTATTGCCGCTGCTCACTTTCAAGAGGAGCTTCTAACCTTAATAAAATGCATACAAGAAGCAACCTATCTTTTAAACTTAGTTTTAATGAATTATAATTTTAAGATAGCAATATATATACATATAACAAAAATCCCATGGAATGGTAAATACCAAGAAAATCTTAGGAAGTGCAGCAGTTTAGTTTTCTAGGGATCTATACCTGCAACAAAGATAAGGATGTATGCAGCAAACTTCAGAGGTATCAGGTTGTAAGTGGCACTGTAAGCAGAAAATTGGAAACCACACGTGGAATCTCGAAAATGAAATTCTATAATGGGACAGGTGCATTTCTTCCACGGTATGGCAGCGGATCCTGGGCTCTGCAGAGAAAAGATTCTAACCACGTTCAAGTGGCCGAAGTGAATTTCTTACGAGCAGTCAAAGAATGCATTAAGTTGGCCATGGTTCCTAAATATTTTATAATAAAAAAAGCACTCCGTCTTCAGGCCACGAGTGACCTACCGGGACCATCCGACCGCCGTGTCATCCTCAGAGGAGGATGCGGATACGAGGGGCATGGGGTGAGCAGACCTCTCTCCCGGTCGTTACTATGGCATTCTTGACCGAAGCAGCTACTATTCGGCCGAGTAGCTCCTCAATTGACATCACGAGGCTGAGTACGCCCCGAAAAATGGCAACAGTGCATGGCGGATGGATGGTCACCCATCCAAATGCCGTCCACGTCCAACAGCGCTTAACTTCGTTGATCTCACGGCAACCGGTGTATCCACAGTGGCGAGGCCGTTGCCCAAATATTTTATAATAAAAAGCAAAGCATAAAAGTACGCTCAAAACTGGGAGGAATAACTGAACGAATGAGAGAAAGAAGGGATGAAAATATGGCCTTACAGTGCAAAGCCATGGGAAAGGCGGACGTAGGAAGGCCAGTTAAAATATGAAAATGAGGACAGAACAGGCCGACAGGTCCACTGTCTGAAACGAGGAGTAAGAAGAAGAAATGTGGCTGTAGCGGTAGATGTAACAGGGAATTTTTATATTTGTGATACTTGTGCTCATTGTAACTGTAGTTTTCTGTGGTAACAGTACTGATAGCAGTCAAATTAGTGAATGTAAGTTGAAAAGGAAAAACCTGTTGCTCTAATTCTGTCAGAATCAAGGAAGACAGGACTGAGAGTGTGGAGGTTAGGTGCTTAGATCCGAAGAAATCAAACTTTTTTTTAAAAAAAATCAAATTGATTAAAACAAATTACAAATGAAAATGAAGGTCATTTACGTATAAGTAGTGGTATGTTTCAAGAGTAACGTTGCACGACGTTACCCCTTCAGCCGCAGTGACAGCCTCCAATCTCGTCCTGAAGCGATCGCACGCAATATTGAAACAGCGACATATGAGCGAATGCTGCTTGGATAGCGGTGCGAGAAGGTGCGACATTCGGGTGCCTCGTCTTACTGGCCACTCTTTCGAATACGCTCCAGACGTGTTAGCCGAGGGGGCTCCAATTCGAACTACTCAGGCGCCAGAACTCCTTTCACCGGAACACGTCAACAGTATCCGAGAGCCGCTTCTGGACTAAATGGCTCGTATGACGTTCTCCTCTGCCATCCGACGCTCTGTTCGCTCGTTTACATTCAGTACTGACGCCAGTTTCCCCAGCGACAGCCACTTTCCTCCGAAATCGGCGCCTAAGCCTTTTCGATGACTGCCGCTATTCGTGACACGCGTTTGCTCGGAAGGGGTTTCCTCGCCGGTTTAGCGGAACCTCCCCCCAGACTTGTCCGAAGCATCATTCTTGGCCACGGCAGTTGGTCTCGCGTAGCCGAAGATTCGAACTATTTCGGTGGGCGAACGCCGCGTGCGAAGAGTTTCCATAATGGCGGCTGTTTGGTTGTACAGGGTGCGGTTGCGGCGCGGGAACTCCCTTATTTGAAAGGCGCGGCACACAGGGCCTGTCACTCACTGTTGCGTGGGACTCTGTGCAGTCAAAAGTGCGGGACTTTGGGTTTTTTAAAGGTTAGTTTAGTAGCGATCACGCAGTGGGCAACGCAGCGGCGGTCATGCAGGCCGTGGCGGCCTACTTGTCGAATGGACGTTCGGTCATCAGGACTCAGCGTGCATGCGGGAAACAGTTCCACATCGCGCCTGCAGGCGCGTGATGGTAAATCAGTTGTTATGTTGGTAGACACCTTCACGGATACTGGAAGTGTGCAGATAAAGAAACCAGCACCTCAAGTACCAGCAGAACGCCTGAAAACATTGAGAGGGCGAGGATATCGATTTTGAATTCCACCAAGCGATCTGCACGCTGAGACGCTGCCGCCCTCGCAATTTCTGAACGCACAGACGAATTCTGCACGAAGAGTTGAAATTTCATCCGTATAAACTGTCAGTGGTGCACTCACTTCATCCACGTGATGAGTGTGAAGTCTCGATCGACGAGCTGCCTCATGACGCCTTAGTGTTCTCCAGCGACGAGGCACATTTTAATTTGTCTGGCTGCGTGAATAAACAAAATATGCGGTATTGGAGTGGCACGAGCCCCGAGGACTTCACGAGCGGCCCCTGCGTACAGAACGTGTGACTGTTTGGTGTGCACTATCTAAAGTTGGCATTACTGGCCCACGGTTTTTCGAAGAGAACGATAAGGCAATGAAGGTCACATATGAGCTATGTGTTCAGATATTCGAACACTTTATTCTTACAGAACTTGAAGAAACGGATGTGGGTGATGTCTGGTTCCAACAAGGTGGCGCCACAGCTGACACGGCGCGAACGTCGATGACCGTGTTGAGGGAACACTTCCGCCTTCTCCTCATCTCTTTCGGGGGCCAGCACGTTCGCCAGATTTATCGCCATTGCGACTCTTTCTTATGGGGCTGTCTCAAATCTAATCGTCCGCAAATGCTGGATGAGCTGCGGAACATTATTCGTGTTGCTATCACCAACATCGATCGACAGAGACATGTTGGAAAAAGTGGACCGCAACATCCGAGTTTTACTCTCCAAATGCATTGTCCGGATTTAAGCGCCGCACGCTCTAAAAGGATGCAATAGGCAAACTAAGTGTAGAGGTTCATATAGGTAGTCACTTACACGTCAGTGTCAATAGCGGAGAGAACTAAAGACAACAAAAAAAACCTGTGAGAGACATTGTAAACTTATTTTAGTACTCAGAATAGATAGAAGAAACAGTAAAATAAATTAATTATCACGGAAATCCACATAAATTTAGGTACGTCGTTGTTATTACGAAAGCGGATTGCGGTAAATAAACAAATCAATAAATGACTCGTAGTTGAGGGAGCTCTCAGCCGAACACCAGTCGAGCTAAGGTGATGTAGTGGGGACCCCAGCGGGGACAGCGTCGGCAGGAAAGCTCCAGGAGCACCTTTTGCCTTTCGACAGGGGAAATCTCCCAGAAACCGCGGTCAAAGCCAGTCTGCGGCAATTGTTTGTAATTTTAAACCCTGTACGAAGTATGAAAGGATAATACTTGTACTGTATACAGTGAAACTATAAACTGTCCGGGGTGCCTATGCTGCCGCTGATCACAGGCGATGCTGTTAAGCTCCATCTTACGTAAATCCGACTGTTGGAATAAAAATTTCGAGCCGACATTTGCCGAAAGAAACTTAAGGTAGTGCCATTCTCCCACGGAGCAGGTTGCTCATACAGAACACTCGTTGGATCCGTTACTGTAAACTGCTCTTCCCTCTGCGGCGCTTGCCGAGTCGCTTAGCGGAACAAGTAGAAACGGTTCGAAGAAGAAGTTTGCGAATCGTCTCGGGTTTGTTTGGTTAGGCCGAGACCGCCGGCAGGTTGCTCGGTAAACACTGCGCGTCGCTCGGACCCTTCTTCTCAGAATACCGAGAGTCTGCGGTCAAGTGCAGGGCGCTCTCGACGAAGCCCGCAGTGGGAGGTTTGCGCCAGCGGCGAAAGGCAATCATGCGATCTCCAGTGGCCGATCCAGTACCGAGTACGAAACACCTCCAACAACAACTTGCACGTACAGATTACTATTCCGATTTTAGATTCGGATCTCACAGCGCCGAGAAAGACGCGTCACCATCATAGCATCTACGTTTAGTTCAGCGTTTCTCTCACATACTTCTGTGAAGCAGCGAGTAATACACTGAAGCGCCAAAGAGACTGGTACACTTGCCAAATATCTTGTAAGGCCCCCGCGAGCACGCAGAAGTGCCACAACACGACGAGGCAGGGACTCGACTAATGTCTCAAGTAGTGTTGGGAATTGACTCCATGAAACCTGCACGGCTGTCCATAAATCCGTAAGAGTACGAGGGGATGGAGGTCTCTTCTGAACAGCACGTTACAAGGCATCCCAGATATACTCAATAATGTTCACGTCTGGGGAGTCTGGTGGCCAGCAGAAGTGTTTAAATTCAGAAGAGTGCTCCTGGAGGCACTGTGTCGCAATTCTGGAGATTTAGGGTGTCGCATTATCCTGTTGGAATTGCCCAAGTCCGTCGGAATGCACAATGAACATGAATGGATACACGTGATCAGACAAGATGCTTACGTACGTGTCACCTGTCAGAGTCGTATCTAGACGTTTCGAGGGGTCCCGTATCACTCAAACTGCACACTACCCACACCATTAGAGAGCTACCCCCAGCTCGTACAGTTCGCTGGGTCCATGGATTCATGAGGTTGTCTCCATACCCAGTCAAGTCCATCTGCTCAATACAATTTGAAACAAGACTCGTCCAACCAGCAACATGTTTCAAGTCATCAACGGTCCAATGTCGGTGCTGGGGCGTAAAGCTTTGTGTCGTGCAGTCATCAAGGGTACACGAGTTAGTCTTCGGCTGCGAAAGCCCATATCGATGATGTTTCGTTGAATGATTCCCGCGCTGACGCTTGTTGATGACCCAGCACTGAAATCTGCAGCTGATTGTGGTAGGGCTGCACTTCTGTCACGTTGAACGATTCTCTTCAGTTGTCGTTGGTCTCGTTCTTGCACGATCTTTTTCCGGCAGCAGCGATGTCGGAGATTTGATGTTTTACCCGATTCCTAATATTCGTGAAATGGTCGTATGGGAAAATCCCCACTTCATCGCTGCCTCGGAAGTGCTGTGTCAAATCGCTCGTGAGCCGACTATAACACCACCTTCAGACTCACTGAAATCTTGATAGGCCGGCCGGTGTGGCCGAGCGGCTCTAGGCGCTACAATCTGGAACCGCGCTACCGCTACGGTCGCAGGTTCGAATCCTGCCTCGGGCATGGTTGTGTGTGATGTCCTTAGCTTAGTTCGGTTTAAGTAGTTCTAAGTTCTAGGGGACTGATGGCCTCAGCAGTTAAGTCCCATAGTGCTCAGAGCCATTTGATCCAAATCTTGATAACCTACCATTGTAGCAGCAGTAACCGATTTAACATCTGTGCCAGGCACTTGCCGTTTATATAGGCGTTGCCGACCGAAGCGCTGCACTCTTGTATGCTTGAATGCGCATGCCTATACCGATTCTTTTGGCACTTCAGTGTATACGAGGCGCTGGGAGTCAAAGTTGTACAACTCAATTTTCGCACTTCTGAGAAATGAAAGGTTTAGCGTTTCGTTTAATGTAAATTCACTCTTTATAGTAATACATCTGATGATATGTATAAATGAAGTGTTATAATTACGTTCGCAACAGACGTTTTACTTATTTATTGTCCTTAAATTTTGTACTTCTTAAGAGTTGGAGAACCACTTTCCCTGCCAGAAATTCACTCATAGTGCAAGGTAAAGTGGTATAAAACAAGAATTTTAGCACCCTTCTTGCATAGTTTTGGTGAAGTTGAATACCTGACAAGGAATATGCTGTCTTTTAATCTCCATAATTTCAATTTATTTCTTAAACGTAGATACAAAGTGATACAGTTAATGCGAGTCTGCACTGGTTGCTCACATTATGCACTTTTCTCTCACAAATTGATTTAAAATAATTGCATTATTGTTGTTAATTATTAGAATGCTACCTACAGAGTGTGTCTAATAGTTCATAAGTGCGTTGATCTATGGGTTATAAACAAATTGTTGATTCGAAATGTCGAAATTTCTAAAAATGTAATTCTTCTCATGCAGATACTTGAGGAGACTTCACAGTGCAGCATGTCTGTTTACTCAGTTTCACCATCCGCATCACCTTCCTCTGGCAAAGGCTCGGCGTGTTCAGGTGCAGATTCCTGAGCCGAACTTGCACTTGTCAGTTGGTTGACGAAAGCTTGGTGCACCGACGCGGTTTACGGGAGAAGTGTCGTCACATCTCTCCTTCGACACGGAGTGCAAACTTACCTTATAAAGACAATTTATGCCTTACTTTAGAGCAGAATTAAACACGCAAAACAACACAGAAGACCATGTGGCCTTGCCACTCGATCTATACCACTATTCCCGCGAACGCACTTCATTCGGCGTGAAGGGAGAATGTACAATATGTGATCAAAAGTATCCGGACACCTGGCTGAAAACGACTTATAAGTTCGTGGCGCCCTCCATCAGTAATGCTGGAATTCAATATGGTGTTGGCCCACCCTTAGCCTTGATGTCAGCTTCCACTCTGGCAGGCAATCGTTCAATCACGTGCCGGAAGGTTTCTTGGGGAATGGCAGTCCATTCTTCATGGAGTGCTGCGCTGAGGAGAGCTATCGATGTCAGTCGGTGAGGCCTGGACGAAGTCGGCGCTCCACAACTTCCCAAAGGTGTTCTGTCGGATTCAGGTCAGGACTCTGTACAGGCCAGTCCATTACAGAGATGTTATTGCCATGTAACCACTCCCCCACAGGCCGTACATAAGGAACAGGTGCTCGATCGTGTTGAAAGATCGAATCGCCATCCCCGAATTGCCCTTCAACAGTGGAAATTAAGAGTGTAGGCCTGTGCTGTGATAGTGCCACGCAAAACAACAGGGGGTGCAAGCCCCTCCATTAAAAACACTACCTCACCATAAAACCAATGCCTCCGAATGTTACTGTTGGCACTACACACGCCGGCAGATGATGTTCACTGGGCATTCGCCATGTGAACACCCGGCCATCGGATCGCCACATTGTGTACCGTGATTCGTCACTCTACACAACGTTTCTCCAGTGTTCAATCGTCCGATGTTTACGCTCCTTAGACCAAGCGAGGCGTCGTTTGGCATTTACCGGGGTGATGTGTGGTTTATGAGCAGCTGGTCGACCATGAAATCCGAGTTTTCTCACCTCCCGCCTGTCATAGTACTTTCAGTGGATCCTGATGCAGTTTGGAATTCCTGTGTGATGGTCTGGATAGATGTCTGCCTATTACACATTACGACCCTCTTCAACTGTCGGCGGTCTCTGTCAGTCAACAGACGAGGTCGGCCTGTACGCTTTTGTGCTGCACGTGTCCCTTCACGTTCCCACTTCACTATCATATAGGAAACAGTGGATCTAGGGATGTTTAGGAGTGAGGAAATCTCGCGTACAGACGTATGACACAAGTGACACCCGATCACCTGACGACGTTCAAAGCCCGTGAGTTTCGCGGAGCACTCGATCCTGCTATCTCGCGATGTCTGATGACTACTGAGGTCGCTATATGGAGTACGTGGCAGTAGGTGGCAGCACAATGCACCTAATATGAAATACGTATGTTTTTGGGGGTGTCCGGATACTTTTGATCACATAGTGTATTTAGAGCTCTCAGTGGCTCCGTTGGGAGTTATCGTTGCGGTTTTCCCCACAACAAATTTCCGTGCATTGTGAGTAAACTGAGTGTTATAGCTCGGAGACTAAATTTTTTTGGCTTAAACCAGTTTGGTTCTCAGCGGCTCACATCTACCAGCAGCATTGTAGGGGCTCTCCAACTGAATTGGCATAGCACCTCACTACTGGACAAAATGGAATTTCTGCTTGAAACCCAGGCATTGGCGCTTTAATGGGGGTAGGACGTCAAAAATTTAAATAAAATTCGATTTTTCACAGATATGCCCCTTTTATAGCGAACATCTTCCTAAATAGTTTGATGTATGAAACATATATATTTGAGACATTATAAGGCACATTATTTGGTCTTAAGTGTACCAAGATGCAGCGCCAGCATTCGTCCTTCATACGTAAGTGTATTTCGCTCTGTAAACTTCGAATGTTTATATTCGTGCCAGAGACTGCTATACGTGAAACAAATGACTATTGATATTGATACTTCCTTTGACGAAATGTCTTCATGGCTATTCCCAAAACCCAAATGAAAATTTTAACCACTGCGTATAAGAAAGAGATACAGGAGCTGTGGTCTAGGGTTAGCGTCTTTGATTGATGGTTAAAACGCCTTCGGTCCCGGGTTCGAATCCCGCCGCTGCTTAAACTTGGATTAATAATCAGCATTAGCGGCCGAAGACTTCCGGTATAGGTCACCACCCTCATTCCGCTAACGGCCTTGTCAAAGAAGGGCGGAGGAGAGGACAAAGGTTCAGGGCTCTCTGTCGTCCTAGGGGTGGGAAACTGCCGCTAAAGGCGGAAGAATCAACAAAGATCAACGGCATAAGGATGCAGAAGGCAATGGAAAACACTGCATTAAAGACACGGAACGTGTATCCACAGGACATGTGACCTGTAATTGAAAAAGTGTCGTGATGATCTCTCCTTCAGCAAAAGATTCCGGAATATTCCCCCAGTCGCATTTCCGGCAGAGGACTGCAAATGGGAAGGTTACCGTGAGAAAAATATTGAATAATCAACGAAAGGGTAACGTTCTACGAGTCGGGGCATGGAATGTCAGAAGCTTGAACGTGGTAGGGAAACTATAAAATCTGAAAAGGGAAATGCAAAGGCTCAATCTAGCTGTAGTAGGCGTCAGTGAAGTGAAGTGAAAAGAAGACTAGGATTTCTGGTCAGATGAATATAGGGTAATATCAACAGCAGCAGACAATGGCATAACGGGAGTAGAATTCGTCATGAATAGGAAGGTAGGGCAGATACTGTGTTACTGTGAACAGTCAGTGATAGTGTTGTTCTTATCAGAATCGACTGCAAACAAACACCGACAACGATAGTCCAGGTGTACATGCCGACGTCGCAGGCTGAAGATGAAGAGATAGAGAAAGTGTATGAAGATATTGAAAGGATAATACAGTATGTAAATGGGGATGAACACCTCATAGTCATGGTGGACTGGAATGCATTTGTAGGGGAAGGAATAGAAGGAAAGGTTACAGGAAATAGGGGCTCGGGGGCAAGGAATGGCGAATACCCTGTTCAAGAATCACAAGAGGAGGAGGTATACTTGGAATAGGCCGGGAGATACAGGAAGATTTCAATTAGATTACATCATGGTCAGACAGAGATTCCGAAATCAGATACTGGATTGTAAGGCGTACCCAGGAGCAGATATAGACTCAGATCACAATATAGTAGTGATGAAGAGTGGGCTGAAGTTCAAGACATTAGTCAGGAAGAATCAAGACGCAAAGAAGTGGGATACGGAAGTACTAAGGAATGACGAGATACGTTTAAAGTTCTGTAGCGCTATATATACAGCAATAAGGAATAGCGCAGTAGGCAGTACAGTTGAGAGGAATGGACATCTCTAAAAAGGGCCATCACAGAAGCTGGGAAGGAAAACATAGGTACAAAGAAGGTAGCTGCGAAGAAACCATTGGTAACAGAAGAAATACTTCAACTGATCGATGAAACGAGGAAGTACAAAAATGTTCCGAGAAACTCAGGAATATAGAAATACAAGTCGCTCAGGAATGAAATAAATAGGAAGTGCAGGGAAGCTAAGACCAAATGGCTGCAGGAAAAATGTGAAGACATCGAAAAAGAAATGATTGTCAGAGGGACAGACTCGGCATACAGGAAAGTCAAAACAACCTTCGGTGACATTAAAAGCAAGGGCGATAACATTAGGAGTGCAACGGGAATTCCACCGTTAAATGCAGACGAGAGAGTGAATAGGTCGAAAGAAGACATTGAAAGCCTTTACGAGGAGGGAGATTTTTCTGATGTGATAGAAGAAGAAACAGGAGTCCATTTAGAAGAGATAGGGGATCCAGTTTAGAATCAGAATTTAAAAGAGCTTTGGAGGACTTAAGATCAAATTAGGCAAAAGGGAAAGATAACATTCCATCAGAATTTATAAAATCATTGGGGAAAGTGGCTACAAAACGACTAATGACGCTGGTGTGTAGAATGTATGCAACATACCATCTGACTTTCGGAAAAGCATCAGCTACACAATTCCGAAGACGGCAAGAGCTGACAACTGCGAGAATTATCGCACAATCAGCTTAACAGCGCATGCATCCAAGAATAATATACAGAAGAATGGAAAAGAAGATAAAATTGAGGATGCGCTAGATGACGATCAGTTTGGCTTTAGGAAAGTTAAAGGCACGAGAGAAGCAGTTCTGACGCTGTGGTTAATAATGGAAGCAAGACTAAAGAAAAATCAAGACACATTCATAGGATTTGCGTTTGACAATGTAAAATGGTGTAAGGTGTTGGAAATTCAGAAAAAAGTAGGGGCAGGCTATAGAGAGAGACGGGTCATATACAATGTGTACAACAGCCAAGAAGGAATTATAAGAATGGACGACCAAGAACGTAGTGCTCGTATTAAAGAGGGTGTAAGACAAGGATGTAGTATACTGTTCAATCTGTACATAGAGGAAGCAATGATGGAAATAAAAGAAAACTTCAGGAGTGGAATTAAAATTCAAGCTGAAAGGATATCAGTGATACGATTCGCTGAGTGAAAGTGAAGAAGAATTAAATGATCTGCTGAACGTAATGAACAGTCTAATGAATACAGAGTATGGACTGAGAGTAAATCGAAGGAAGACGAAGGTAATGAGAAGTAGTAGAAATGAGAACAGCGAGAAACTTAACATCGGGATTGATGGTCACGAAGTGGACGAAGTTAAGGACTTCTGCTACCAAGACAGTAAAATAACCAATGACGGACGTAGCAAGGAGGATATCACAAGCAGACTAGCGATGGCAAAAAGGGTATTCCTGGCCAAGAGAAGTCTACTAATATCAAATACCGGCCTTAATTTGAGGAAGAAATTTCTGAGAATGTACATCTAGAACACAGCATTGTATGGTAGTGAAACATGGACTGTGGGAAAACCGGAACAGAAGAGAATGGAGGCATTTGAGATGTGGCGCTATAGCCGAATGTTGAAAAGTTGGTGTGCTGACAAGGTAAGGAATGAGGAGGTTCTGCTCAGAATCGGAGAGGAAGGGAATATGTGGAAAACACTGATAAGGAGAAGGGACAGGTAGATAGGACATCTGTTAAGACATGAGGGAATGACTTCCACGGTACTAGAGGGAATAATGAATGTTGTGAAGAAAAAGATTCCGAGCTTTTCCGCTCTAATGTTTTAATCATATGTCATCTGAAGATGTGGCTTTAACGACACGAGACCGGTAGAGGTATAGTAATAAAGGACCAAAATACAACTGAAGCGATTGAAAGCGTCAGTTTAGCTTCTTTTTCAGATAAGAGGGAAGGTCATTTACATATATCAAGAACAGAAGGGGACCCATGATCGAACCCTGTGGAACATCTAAAGTAACTTCACACCAGTAAGCCGAAGGGGGAAACTTCGAGATGAGAAACGTGTTCCATGTGGGGACAGCTTTAACTGAAGGTGTGTTCCAAGCAGACAGCGCTATTACGCACAGGTACACAAATGGCGCATTGAAGTGCTTGCAATTCTTTGCAGTCCTCAGGTGTCAATGTCGGAAGTAAGTCTGCCTTCGTAGCCAGGTGGTCGGCTTCTCTAACTGCTATGCGGAGGCCTCGCGTTCAGTTCTATATTTTTTTCCTCGGTAGGAGAACTGGAATGGGACGCATTCAGCCCCGTGATGCCAGCTGAGGAACCACTCGGGTGGGAAGCGGTCATTCCGAGGGCGATAGAGAGAGGTCGCTGACCCCACGCCTCGACCTCACACGAGTCCCGTTCGCGCCTCAATTTAGCGCCACCGACGACCTTCCGTAGGGCTAAATAGGCCGGTAGCCCTACCCACGTACGTGATTTTGTCGTTTAGGCTAATGAGGAGGAAGTAATCTACATTACATGCCACATAGCACATTCACATTCTGTAGGACGCATTGCTGGAAACGAAAACACATCCTGACGCGACGTACATCGCGTTCGCGTGTTAATTCAGTCCGGTAGGCGTCCTTGCGCGGTGCACAATAAGCCGGTAGCGTCATCTACACACGCGTGGCTTTCCTTGCTTCGCTAAACCAGTAGCCAACAATGTGCCTGCAGCGCTCCAGAGCACAAGAGCTGTGTCGGCCGCGTCACCGCGTATGCGGTGGCTCCTTCGTGCCTGTCGAAAAGCTCAGTGAAATCATCACAGTCGTGTCAGAAACAGCCAATTGCATCACTGCTGCTACATTTTGCCTCTACCCGCACTACATCTGAAGCGAGTTACGTCTTCCGTCTCGGAAGCAGCACCCTCTGCTGAAGGTTCCCCAGTTACTCTTCCATCAGTCACCAAGTAACTACGTCTTCACGCTTATCTTCGTGGTTCGCTGTTCATACACTGATGGAAAAAAATTCACACCACTAACAAGGAGTTGTGCGACACAAGCGAAACACAGTAGTCGTGTTTCTACATCTAGAAGATAACGTCTATTCGAATTTCGCGCCAGTCGCATGAGAGTGGCGCTAGTCTGAGGATGCAGGTCGGATTTGGTTCAAATACACGCTGCAACGGTCGTGAGCGGCAGCCATGTTTGAGATAGCAAGTGGTGAGTTGACGTTAGTCAAGACTGCCTTTAACCCTAGAACGATCGGGCGAAAAATAACTTCAAGAACGGTCAGGCTGGATCTGTACGACGCAATAAATGAAACGCTTACAGCAACTGACAAAGAGTATATTTACATCAAATGACGAATATTTATTTTGTTCAGGTAGTACTAAATGCTATAGTGTTATTATTTTTACTTTTTAATCATACAATAATTGTAAAAAGCCTCAAAAACATACTCCTTAGCAGTACTAAATGTAAGTAAAGTGGAAATATAAGTAATAAGATTTGATTGAAGTACGAATATAAATGAGAATAAGTTGCAGAACTAAGGGGTAAAAATGTTCAATTTTCATTATACAGGGTCACAATTGTTGAACGACGTGAAATGAAATCGTCATAACTTCTGAACGGTTTGCGTCTGGACAATCAAACTGCACCGATGGCCGCGGGGCATGCTGTATGGTTTCGTTAGGTTATGAAGCCTACTCTCATTTGGATGGCTTCGTCAACAGCCGAAACTGTCGCATCTGCGGGACTGAGAAGCCGCATTTCGCGATCGAAAAGTCTCATCACCCTTTTAATATTTTTGTGGGATCTAAAATTTAAAAACCTCTCTCACACCGGCCTGATTTAGCTTCACTGATCAGGATAGTAAAAAACATGCGTATATTAAGGGAATTTTCATTCACAAAGCAGGCTTACCACATCACACAGTTCAATACTGTTCTATCCTGATTAAATTGAGCTTAACTTAAATTCCATAAGGCAGTGAAGCAATTTCGAAGTCTCGGTGCGAGGAAGATTGTCAGTCGATCTCCTAAAAACATTTGTAATAATTATTAACTTTCGGTGATCACATGGGGAAGACCGGAGATCTGCTGGTAAGACCGTGTCAGCCTATTTATTGGAAGTAATAAGCTGAATATCTTGAGCATACAAAACGGCAGGTTCGTCCAGTGTAAATCAGACGTTCCCCACTGATCCCGTGCAACACAGCGTAGTAAGCAGACACTGTCAGTAATAATCACTTAAATAATACGCGAACACATTTACTTTAGTTTAGTTCCTTCTCATACAGAATCTCATCAAGATGGCGACTAGCTCAACAATACATACATATACATCTTCGTTCTTTCACGGCTAATCGGCAAGATCTGAATCCTTTTCATAAGGGAAAACGTAGATAGCAGAGGAGCTATTCCATGGAGTAAATGCATGCTCCAAGGAATAATAGGACTTGAAACTACTTTGCATTGATAATCATCGTATATTAGAATTTAGGAATCGGTAAGATAAGAAGAGATATTTCGAGATATGTACTGAGTTATATAATTTATAAAATTTCTGAAAATATCGCGGAGAGACCGCTGCAAGAGACATTACATCGCCCCTCGCAGCGAGCAAAGTTGATATGTATCCACTTTGCGAACTAACTATTGGATTAGCTAACTCGTTAGAATTTGTGGAACATACGTTCCTATAAATTTTAAGAAGTTAGTAAGATTTTTTGATTATAAGAATTGAAAGAGATTTGGTATAGGTAACACGGATATTCGTTACCTAGATACCTAGTTGTTGCTTTCACGTGTACTGGGGCATACCCGCATCCCACGTACACAACCAGGGAAGATGAACTTTTATAGTTTTTAATCAGGTCTACCTATTCAGGAACTGGCCTTCACAGGGAAACCCCGGAAAACCTGGAGGCTTCGACCCCAACTAGGTATCACAGATGATAGGAAAGACAAAATAATTTAGAAATTTGAGAGATATTCTAGATTTCACAGGAAAGATAAAATCTGTCTCATAGCCAAAAAAGAAAAAAATATTTACCCATGCAAATTTTTACAATCTTCTGAAAAATTTTCTTCATCGATGTCTTGCTGAACTGCGGTGAAACTGATCGAACAGGAACATGGAACACGGCACTGAGGACAGGCGTCGCATTGGCGTACCGGACAGGAGGCATAACGGATTTGAGAGACCAGAAGGAACCTCAGGAACAGGTACTCAGGATTGTGGCATGAAACAATCGAAATTCATCTAAGGAATGGTCAACTATTAAAGATTCCTGGAAGAGAAGGGCTAGTCGAATTTATCCAGATTCATTTTGAACTCAAATATGGACCCGATCCAACCAATCTTCCATCTGAGGAATGGGAAAATCCATTCGTCTTATACTTTCCACACCTAGGTGTCTTAATCGATACTGTAGTTGCACAATATCACAACTCCAGATCGGAAAACAATTTCTGAAAACATGGATAATTTCATCAATCTTCTTGAATAAGCCAAAAGGTTTTAATCCTGGTTTTAATTTTTTTTTTGTGTTTAGTTGGTTTTTCCAGGTGGAAGTAGATCTGAATCTTTCCTAATTTGATTTCAAGTACGAATGTGGATAGCATGTCAGAATATTAAAAACTTTATTATTTGAGACAATTTCCAAAAAAATTATATCTTATTCATACATGATTACAATGAAATTTTGCTGAAAGAGAACGTTTAATTAAGTCTTGCTGCATGACCTCTCCAGCTGAAATTAATCTTTGTTAGTAGTGATTGACGATCAAATTTTTCTCTTTTATACTCCGATTGCCGCATTTTCTCATGAACATATATAAATGCAATATAACAATAAACAAAGCCAACTGGAAAATGACACATTATTATAAATTCAATGAAGAACTTTCTTATTAACTCTAATTTTATAAATATACACTAAGCTAGTTAATTAAATTCTCTTGAATAGAATTTAGCTGGCGCCAAAAAAAGCCAGTGAGTCATTATGTCTGTGGACAGTTGCAATCGATTCTGATTTCCTAACGCAGTTCATTTGTTCTCCAGTGAAATGTCAGTTTACAAAAACTAACTTCACACGTAAGCGCCGTATTCGATCATATAGTTTCAGTAAACTTAGTCTCTGGAGATTAACACTCCCTGAATGTATATTATTTCACACGCACAAGCTTCTTTGGTGATCATCGCGTAGACAGATAACCCGTAAGTCTTCACAGCAGCAATAGCTACAGTTCCACTTACTTTTCTAAATATTCCTATACTATCACAGAAGCAATCGTTTACTGTTCATTAAACTATCACAGATGCTTGGCATGCTGTCATTTAACCTATCACAGTAGCTGAGGCATAGTGTCCTTCGCACTTCAATTTTTTTTTTCAACACCCAAATACTTCATACAGGCTTTTCATTTAATTTGAAACACTTTCCTTAAAAGTACCCCTTTAGGTCTACATGGGGAAATAATCCTTTTATTCTTCCAGAATCCGGATATGCTAATAAATACGCACCGGGATTCGGTATATCAACTATTATATATGGACCTGTATAAATTAGATTCCATTTTCTGATGGTCTTCTGCAACCTTGATGACTTGATGTGTCTTCTTAAAAGAATTTCCTGTCCGATATTGAAAGTCTGAATCCGTTTGATGTTTCTATCATGGATTTCCTTTCGCTGTCTCGCTTTCTCCGTAATATTAATGAGAGCATTGCGAATTTTTTCTTCCCATGACATTTTGGTGTCCTCGAGTTTAGGCAAATTATCTACCCAAAAGTTTCTTTCGTTATCTGTGAAGATCAGTTCATTCGGGGGTAAAGTTTGTAGAACTATGTGGTAAATTATTATAAATCTGCTCAAACTCGGTCAAATAGTTTATCTAGGTAGTTTGTTTATCATGACAGTACGTTCTCATGAATCTGTTTAGTTCTCGGAAAACCCGTTCAATTAAATTCCCTTGTGGATGGTAGCAAGATGTAAAAATCTGTTTTATTCCTAGTTGTGATACTAATTTTCTCAATAAATATCCAGTAAATATCTTCGCTTTCTCACAGATTATATGTTTTGGAATCCCTGCACGAGGAATGTAGTCATTTACAAACTTTACTGCGGCAGCTCTTGCAGTTACTGATTTTATAGGATATAGTTTAACATATTTTGTAAACACATCACAGAATCCAATAATGTACTTAACACCACCTCGGGCTCTAGGAAGTGGTCCACAAATATTACATGATATAAGGTATTATTGAGTGAAGGGCAATTTTATTTCCTTTGTTGTCCAGCTTAGCCTTTTGACAGAGAACACATTTCTGTATGACTTTGTGCACATTTCGCCTTATATTTGGGAAGTAACAATAATATCTAATCTTATTAGCACACTTTACAACACCAACATGACCCCAGGTCAAAAGTGTAAACCAAATTAATCGTTCTTCATATTTTTCGGGTATGCAGACACACCACTTAGGATTCTCAGTCTTCCCAGTTTCAAAAAATAAAATATTATTCACAAGCCGGTAGTATTCCAAATTGACCGTAGGATTTTGTTGATTGAATTGTCGTATTATAGCATTCCATCGTCGATCCTTCTTCTGAAGCTGAGCCATTGTCTTATATAAATGAATATAACGTAACTTGTAATTATTTTCTTGAAGAAGAAGCACTGGAAATTCTGCCTTATTATTTACATCCATTTCACGTGTTATTCCTTCTGGAGATTTTGACAACTCGTCAGCTATAATATTTTATTTTCCAGCTACATGAATAATTTGAAACTGATGTTCTTGCAGCGCCAGCTTCCACCTTGACAAACGAGGATGCAGCAACTTACAAGTTTGTAAAAAGGCTAGTGATTGGTGGTCACAATAAACAGTTATCCTTGAGCCCTATACATAATAGTTAAACCTTTTTAAAGACCAAATAACTGCTAAAGCTTCCAATTCCGTAGTGGTATATGCTCTTTCACAGGTGGATAAAACTCTGCTAGCAAATGCAATTGGACAAAAGGTTTTTACACCATCAATATACCTAATTTGAAATAAACAAGATCCTAATCTCACATCTGATGAATCAGTGGCTAAACAGAATCCGACATTCATATCAGGGTGGCATAATAACTGAGCACTTATCTGTTTATCCTTAATTTCACAAAAAGCCTTTTCACAATCATTAGACCATTGCCATGGTACATCTTTCCTCAGGGGCTGGTTTAGTGCTTCAGAGTTCATTGCTTGAGGTTTAATAAATCGACGGAAAAATGAAGCCAAGCCTATAAAGCCTTTCAGTTGTCTTCTGTTTCTTGGACTTGGAAAATTTTATCGCACTAATCTTCGCTTCTGTTGGAAGAATGCCTTTGGCATTAATCATATGTCCTAAGAATTTAATTCTCTGTAGAGAAAAATGGGATTTTTTTTAGTTTTGCAGTTATACCAGTTTGTTTGAACACAGCAAAAATCCTCGTAAGTTGTACATGTTCCTCCCAAGTTTTAGAGGCAATTAATAAATCGTCCACAATAATTGTTATTCGACTACGTAGTTCTGGTCCAACGGCATAGTCCAACGCTGAAATAATAACTCCAGAGTTGATATTGTGACCAAACGGAACGACCTTGAACTGATAGCTTCTCCCTCCATATATAAAAGCAGTATATTTTCTTGAGTACTTCTCTAACTGGACTTTCCAGAACGAACTTCTCAAATCAATATTGGTTAAATAGGATACATCTTGAAATTTCTGTATTAACTCATCGATGTTCTTCGGCTGTATGCACACAGGTACTATAATTTTGTTAATTTCCCTTGCATCTAATACCAATCGAACTTTTCCTCCTGGCTTTGGTACAACAGGCAACGGAAAACAGTATGGGCTGTTAGACGGTTCAATAAGATTCCATTTTAACGTTTTTTGTATCTCTTCCTGAACTGGTGGTTTTAATCGACAGGGAATGGGATAGTGTGTGCGACAAAATGTCTTACGGGGCTTAATCTGTAATGTACAAACATATCCTCTAATAATTCCGGGCTTTTCATCGAAAACTGACTCATATTCTGTTAATATATTGAATAATTGTTCCCTCTGACTATCCGTTAGGCAATCTGACTCAGCAATCTTCTGTTCGACTGTTTGTCTGAAATCCTCTGCTTGAATTGACTTGATCGGTAGTCGGCACATAATATTATTTTCAGCACAAATCAACTGCACAGCAGCACCACGGAAATATCGCTCATACACTGCCTCCTTTCTCAGTAAGATCAGTGTAACAAATTGATCTTCGATTTTGAAATGCACCTTTCCTTCTACCAAGTCCAACTTGCAATTGCAGGCTTGCAAAGTTCCAATGTCAAGAACACAATCTACTAACAACTTTTCCACTACAAGGAATGTGCATTGTTTAGCTACATTTCCCAATTTTATCTCTATAAGCGTTTGTATCTTGACGTTCCGGGATTTTGCTCCCACTGCACCTATAACTCGGCAATTTTGTACTGGTAGAACAGGGGTTTTCTTAATTTTACTAATTCTGCGAAACAAAGTTCCGGATACTACGTCTGTAGATGAAGCTGTGGCCAATACAACATTGGTTAAAATTCCTCCCACTTCTGTGATGATCTCAGACACAGGAATCCTTTTATCTTCGACTACACAGGCCTCTAAGTCTCTCGTCAATTCATCTGTCATTAATTCGCCTTCATTATATCTCAACATTGCCACGGAATTAATTTCGTTTAAAACAGGTTTGTCCCTTTTGTATTTCCCCGGCCGACTTCACGGAGCATAAAGCGGACCTCTTCAGTTTAAATGTCGATTATTATTCCCTCTTGAATCATCTACTACTTCTGTTATGACTGGTTGTTGTTGATGACTGGTTGTGTTATTAGCTTCAAATCGAGGGTCAGAATTTCTGTACGCATTATTATTGTTTGTAAACTGCTGGTTCTGATAATCTCTTGCATTTCCAAACATCGGGTTGTATCTGCGACCTGTTCGATTGTCTCTGAACCTGCCCCTCGCAGCACTGTTATTGAAATTTCCATTTCCATTGCAATTGTTTCCGTTGAATCTCTGACTATTCCTAGTATAATAATTATTAAATTCGTTTCCGTTCCGGTTTGCGTTTGGCACCTCAATCGCTCTCCTCTGCATACGCGGTTGTCTTGGCCGATGTTCATCTTCCTCGATCATATCTATAGTGTCAAGCGTAGTCATGAAAGAGTCAAGGTCATACTCGTTAATGTACAGCATTCTATTTCTGATTCTGGCCGGAAGTCGAGATTTTAATATGCCAATCACGTCTTGTAGAGGCATAGGCCTATCCCAATACCGCGATTTGTTTATATATTTCTCAAAGTATTTCTTTAAAGACCCACGTGAAAAGGAAAAAGGTTCCGGATATAATACCTCCTGCCTTAAACGTTCTTGTACTCCTTCGGACCAGTATTTGGATAAAAATGCTCGTTCAAAATCTTCATATGTGTCCCAAGTTGATATCATATCAGATGCCCATATAGCTCCTGACCCCTGAATATAACCGGTCGTCAGGAACCGCGAGACCGCTACGGTCGCAGGTTCGAATCCTGCCTCGGGCATGGATGTGTGTGATGTCCTTAGCTTAGTTAGGTTTAAGTAATTCTAAGTTCTAGGGGACTGATGACATCAGAAGTTAAGTCCCATAGTGCTCAGAGCCATTTGAACCATTTTTTATAACCGGTCACGAAACTAATCTTTTGCCCCTCACTCCAATTTTTTGGCAATACTCCCCTAAAACTTCTTATAAACACTACGAGATGAACATTTTTCTTGTCTGGGTTGTAGATCTGGAATTGACGTTGTTTCAGCATTTTCTCCTCAGTATTGCTTTTACAATTTGATCGGTTAAATAATGTAGCTTCGTTGATAGATGTCGTTATGGGTTCATTTCCTTGCGTGTAACGCAAGTCTTCTCGAGATAGGTTTAAAGATCTCTCAATGTTTTCTTTCCATTGTTTAAGTTCTTCGCCTAGTTGTTCTCTGGGTTCTCGCAAACCTTTTTTAAATAAATTTTCTTCAGAACTCTCGGTTATGGACGGTATAGATGTCGTTATGGGTTCATTTCCTTGCGTGTAACGCAAGTCTTCTCGAGATAGGTTTAAAGATCTCTCAATGTTTTCTTTCCATTGTTTAAGTTCTTCGCCTAGTTGTTCTCTGGGTTCTCGCAAACCTTTTTTAAATAAATTTTCTTCAGAACTCTCGGTTATGGACGGTATAGCTGCTCTGACTGTATATTCAATATTGTCTGAAGAAATGCTTTGCCTTTCAAAACTTAACTGCGAGAATTTTCCCGCGAGAATTTTTACCTTATGATCAACCTCGTCTTGTCTCTCCTTTATGTTATTTATGAATTTATCCAAATTTTGGATGTCCTTCGGAATTTTGTCTTGTGATTGTCTCAAATCCTGCATATCTGCTGACATCTCATTTACTTGTTGCTTTAATTCATCTTGAACTTCAACTAATACCGGAATTACCGCCATAGAACATTGCATCTGTTCTTGTGCTTGAACTATCTGTGGGATTGACTCGACCTGCTCTTTAATAGTATCAAGCTTAGTAGCAACATACTCGGTTAGCTCTAGGCGTAATTTCTTCGCATTTTCATTACACTGTTGAGTGACTTGCTCAATTTGAGCAGCTAATTTTAATTCTGTCTTTCCATTCTGAATTTTCAATTCTTCCGCAGTTTTATTTAATTTATCATCAAGTTTCTGAAAACTCTCTACTAATTTATTATTTAATTCCGCTTGATTAGCTTCTAATTGCTCATTCAACTTTGTTTGATTAGCTACTAATTGCTCCTGGAGTTTCACTTGATTGGCTGCTAATTGTTCCACTTTCACTTGATTGGCTGCTAATTGTTCATTCATTTCCCTTTTAGTCTCTATTTGCGCTTTAGTTAAGTCTGTTACATTTTTTGCCATTTCCCTTGTAAGTAGGCTATTTAGGTTTTCTTATTGGTAACGCCACGTAGTGCTCTGTATGAAAATCACTGGCTGTGCTGTGTGCAGTCTGTGGCTGGTTTGCATTGTTGTAATATTCGCTATTGTAGCGTTGGGCAGTTGGCTGTTAACAGCGCATTGCGTTGCGCAGTTGGAGGTGAGCCGCCAGCAGTGGTGGATGTGGGGAGAGAAATGGCGGAGTTTTGAAATTTATAAGACTGAATGTCATGAACTGTTATGTATATTATGATTTTTCAACACTATTAAGGTAAATACATTGTTTTTTTCTCTATTAAAATCTTTCATTTGCTAACAATGCCTATCAGTAGTTAGTGCCTTCCGTAGTTTGAATCTTTTATTTAACTGGCAGTAGTGGCGCTTGCTGTAAGCAGTAGTTCGAGTAACGAAGATTTTTGGTGAGGTAAGTGATTTGTGAAAGGTATAGGTTAATATTAGTCAGGGCCATTCTTTTGTAGGGATTTTTGAAAGTCAGATTGCGTTGCGCAAAAATATTGTGTGTCAGTTTAAGGACAGTCATGTATAATTGTTCAAAGGGGACGTTTCATATGGCGACCCATAGCCGAGGACACCTCACTGGAATCTTCTGATTTTTTCCTTGTAGTTTGTGTAATTAGTGTAGCTATTGTTTATTGCTAGCGCGTAATTGTAGAGAGAATCTCCTTTGTAGTTGCAGTCTTTCATTGTTGTACTGTAAAACAGTTGTGGCATGCATGTAGATTTGCACCAAGTATTTCGCATCTGAGTTAATAACGTCACTGACCTAAACTTTGCATAATACTCAGTTATAACAAATACTTCCTATTTAACGTTCAACCCAACAGTCACTCAATCAATCTGATTCAAAAATATTCAAAGTCCACCTTTAGACATTTAAATAGTTATTCTAAATTTCTATCTACAAAAATTTAAATGTATATTGTCTGGCCTGAACGACGTTCTCGTAGGTTGTGGCGAAATTGTGACTTCTGGAACAGGCCTCGTCTTCTTTTCTCTCGTGCACATGCAACATAAAATTCACACAATGTTTAAGTAATGCTCAAAAATGTATCCTGTCACAGTGAAGCCAAATTTAATATTTTGTGGGATCTAAAATTTAAACACCTCTCTCACACCGGCCTGATTCAGCCTCACTGATCGGGATAGTACAAAACATGCGTATATTAAGGGAATTTTCATTCACAAAGCAGGCTTATCACATTCACACAGTTCAATACTGTTCTATCCTGATTACATTGAGCTTAACTTAAATTCCTTAAGGCAGTGAAGCAATTTCGAAGTCTCGGTGCGAGGAAAATTGTCAGTCGATCTCCTAAAAACATTTGTAATAATTATTAACTTTCGGTGATCACATGGGGAAGACCGGAGATCTGCTGGTAAGACCGTGTCAGCCTATTTATTGGAAGTAATAAACTGGATATCTTGAGCATACAAAACGGCAGGTTCGTCCAGTGTAAATCAGACGTTCCCCACTGATCCCGTGCAACACAGCGTAGTAAGCAGACACTGTCAATAATAATCACTTAAATAATACGCGAACACATTTACTTTAGTTTAGTTCCTTCTCATACAGAATCTCATCAAGATGGCGACTAGCTCAACAATACATACATATACATCTTCGTTCTTTCACGGCTAATCGCCAAGCACCCCTTCATTCTTTTCATAAGAGAAAACATAGATAGCAGAGAAGCTATTCCATGGAGTAAATGGACTCTCCAAGGAATAATAGGGCTTGAAACTACTTTGCATTAATAATCGTCGTATATTAAAGTTTAGGAATCGGTAAGATAAGAAGAGATATTTCGAGATATGTACTGAGTTATATAATTTATAAAATTTCTGAAAATATCGCGGAGAGACCGCTGCAAGAGACATTACATCGCCCCTCGCAGCGAGCAAAGTTGGTATGTATCCACTTTGCGAACTAACTATTGGATTAGTTAACTCGTTAGAATTTGTGGAACATACGTTCCTATAAATTTTGAGAAGTTAGTAAGATTTTTTGATTACTAGAATTGAAAGAGATTTGGTAAAGGTAACACCGATCTTCGTTACCTAGATACCTAGTTGTTGCTTTCACGTGTACTGGGGCATACCCGCATCCCACGTACACAACCAGGGAAGATGAACTTTTATAGTTTTTAATCAGGTCTACCTATTCAGGAACTGGCCTTCACAGGGAAACCCCGGAAAACCTGGAGGCTTCGACCCCAACTAGGTATCACAGATGATAGGAAAGACAAAATAATTTAGAAATTTGAGAGATATTCTAGATTTCACAGGAAAGATAAAATCTGTCTCATAGCCAAAAAAAAAAATCTTTACACATGCAAATTTTTACAATCTTCTGAAAAATTTTCTTCATCGATGTCTTGCTGAACTGCGGTGAAACTGATCGAACAGGAACATGGGACACGGCACTGAGGACAGGCGTCGCATTGGCGTACCGGACAGGAGGCGTAACGGATTTGAGAGACCAGAAGGAACCTCAGGAACAGGTACTCAGGATTGTGGCATGAAACAATCGAAATTCATCTAAGGAATGGTCAACTATTAAAGATTCCTGGAAGAGAAGGGCTAGTCGAATTTATCCAGATTCATTTTGAACTCAAATATGGACCCGATCCAACCAATCTTCCATCTGAGGAATGGGAAAATCCATTCGTCTTATACTTTCCACACCTAGGTGTCTTAATCGATACTGTAGTTGCACAATATCACAACTCCAGATCGGAAAACTATTTCTGAAAACATGGATAATTTCATCAATCTTCTTGAATAAGCCAAAAGGTTTTAATCCTGGTTTTAATTTTTTTTTGTGTTTAGTTGATTTTTCCAGGTGGAAGTAGATCTGAATCTTTCCTAATTTGGTTTCAAGTACGAATGTGGATAGCATGTCAGAATATTAAAAACTTTATTATTTGAGACAATTTCCAAAAAAATTATATCTTATTCATACATGATTACAATGAAATTTTGCTGAAAGAGAACGTTTAATTAAGTCTTGATGCATGACCTCTCCAGCTGAAATTAATCTTTGTTAGTAGTGATTGACGATCAAATTTTTCTCTTTTATACTCCGATTGCCGCATTTTCTCATGAACATATATGAATGCAATATAACAATAAACAAATCCAACTACAAAATGACACATTATTATAAATTCAATGAAGAACTTCCTTATTAACTCTAATTTTATAACACACACTAAGCTAGTTAATTAAATTCTCTTGAATAGAATTTATCTCGCGCCAAAAAAAAAAAACCAGCTAGTCTTTATGTCTGTGGACAGTTGCAATCGATTCTAATTTCCTAACGCAGTTCATTTGTTCTCCTGTGAAATGTCAGTTTACAAACACTAACTTCACACGTAAGCGCCGTATTCGATCATATAGTTTCAGTAAACTTAGTCTCTGGAGATTAACACTCCCTGAATGTATATTATTTCACACGCACAAGCTTCTTTGGTGATCATCGCGTAGACAGATAACCCGTAAGTCTTCACAGCAGCAATAGCTACAGTTCCACTTACTTTTCTAAATATTCCTATACTATCACAGAAGCAATCGTTTACTGTTCATTAAACTATCACAGATGCTTGGCATGCTGTCATTTAACCTATCACAGTAGCTGAGGCATACTCCTTCGCACTTCAATTTTTTTTTAACACCCAAATACTTCATGCAGACTTTTCATTTAATTTGAAACACTTTCCTTAAAAGTACCTCTTCAGGTCTACATGGGGAAATAATCCTTTTATTCTTCCAGAATCCGGATATGCTAATAAATACGCACCGGGATTCGGTATATCAACTATTATATATGGACCTGTATAAATTAGATTCCATTTTCTGATGGTCTTCTTCAACCTTGATGACTTGATGTGTCTTCTTAAAAGAATTTCCTGTCCGATATTGAAAGTCTGAATCCGTTTGATGTTTCTATCATGGATTTCCTTTCGCTGTCTCGCTTTCTCCGTAATATTATTGAGAGCATTGCAAATTTTTTCTTCCCATGACATTTTGGTGTCCTCGAGTTTAGGCAAGTTATCTACCGAAAAGTTTTTTTCGTTATCTCTGAACGTCAGTTCATTCGGGGGTAAAGATGGTAGAGCACTTGCTCGCGAAAGGCAAAGGTCCCGAGTTCGAGTCTCGGTCGGGCACACAGTTTTAATCTGCCTGGAAGTTTCATATCAGCGCACACTCCGCTGCAGAGTGAAAATCTCATTTCGGAAACATCCCCCAGGCTGTGGCTAAGCCATGTCTCCGCAATATCCTTTCTTTCAGGAGTGCTAGTTCTGCAAGTTTCGCAGGAGAGCATCTGTAAAGTTTGGAAGGTAGGAGGCGAGATACTGGCAGAAATAAAGCTGTGAGTACCGGGCGTGAGTCGTGCTTCGGTAGCTCAGATGGTAGAGCACTTGCCCGCGAAAGGCAAAGGTCCCGAGTTCGAGTCTCGGTCGGGCACACAGTTTTAATCTGCCAGGAAGTTACACTTACTTTTGTTTAGTTCATGTATTAAATTCCTTCTCATACTGAATCTCATCAAGATGGCGACTAGCTCAACAATACCTACATATACATCTTCGTTCTTTCACGGCTAATCGCCAAGCACCCCTTCATTCTTTTCATAAGAGTAAACATAGATAGCAGAGAAGCTATTCCATGGAATAAATGGACGCTCCTAGGAATTATAGGGCTTGAAACTACTTTGCATAGATAATCATCGTATATTAAAGTTTAGCAATCGGTAAGATAAGAAGAGATATTTCGAGATATGTACTGAGTTATATAATTTATAAAATTTCTGAAAATATCGCGGAGAGACCGCTGCAAGAGACATTACACCCTCAACGGGTGACTGTGCGGTGTGCAGTGTTCAGTCACAAAATAGTCGGTGCGACGTTCCTTGATGGCACGGTGACTAGCGAACGGTACGTGAAGGTTTTGGAAGACGATTTTCCAAAGTGATCCTGATCTCGACAAGATGTGGTTTGTGCAAGTTGTAGCTCGACCCCATCGAAGCTGGAGAGTGTTTGATGTCCTGAGGAAGCACTTTGAGGACCGCATTCTGGCTCTGGGGTACCCACTCTCCGCATATGAACGTATGAGACTCCTTTTTGCGGGGCTATATTAAAGACAAGGTGTACAGCAATAACCCCAAAATCACTGCTGAGCTGAAAACAGCCATTCAGAAGATCAGCGATGACATCGATATTCCGACACTTTGGCGAGCCATGCAGAACTTTGCTATTCGTCTGCGCCACATCATCGCTAATTGTGGCAGGCATGTCGAACATGTCATAACATCATCATCATCATCATCATCATTTAAGACTGATTATGCCTTTCAGCGCTCAGTCTGGAGCATAGCCCCCTTATAAAATTCCTCTATGATCCCCTGTTCAGTGCTAACACTGGTGCCTCTTCTGATGCTAAACCTATTACTTCAAAATCATTCTTAACCGAATCCAGGTACCTTCTCCTTGGTCCGCCCCCACTCCTCCTATCCTCTACTGCTGAACCCATGAGTCTCTTGGGTAACCTTGCTTCTCCCATGCGTGTAACATGACCCCACCATCTAAGCCTGTTTGCTCTGACTGCTACATCTGTTGAGTTCATTCCCAGTTTTTCTTTGATTTCCTCATTGTGGACACCCTCCTGCCATTGTTCCCATCTACTAGTACCTGCAATCATCGTAGCTACTTTCATATCCGTAACCTCAACCTTGTTGATAAGGTAACCTGAATCCACCCAGCTTTCGCTCCCATACAACAAAGTTGGTCGAAAGATTGAACGGTGCACAGATAACTTAGTCTTGGTACTGACTTCCTTCTTGCAGAAGAGAGTAGATCGTAGCTGAGCGCTCACTGCATTAGCTTTGCTACACCTCGCTTCCAGTTCTTTCACTATATTGCCATCCTGTGAGAGTATGCATCCTAAGTACTTGAAACCGTCCACCTGTTCTAACTTTGTTCCTCCTATTTGGCACTCAATCCGTTTATATTTCTTTCCCACTGACGTTACTTTCGTTTTGGAGATGCTAATCTTCATACCATAGTCCTTACATTTCTGATCTAGGTCTGAAATATTACTTTGCAAATTTTCAATCGAATCTGCCATCACAACTAAGTCATCCGCATATGCAAGACTGCTTATTTTGTGTTCACATATCTTAATCTCACCCAGCCAGCCTATTGTTTTCAACATATGATCCATAAATAATATGAACAACAGTGGAGACAGGTTGCAGCCTTGTCTTACCCCTGAAACTACTCTGAACCATGAACTCAATTTACTGTCAACTCTAACTGCTGCCTGACTATCCATGTAAAGACCTTTAATTGCTTGCAAAAGTTTGCCTCCTATTCCATAATCTCGTAGAACAGACAATAACTTCCTCCTTGGAACCCGGTCATATGCCTTTTCTAGATCTATAAAGCATAGATATAATTCCCTGTTCCTCTCATAACACTTCTCCATTATTTGCCGTAAGCTAAAGATCTGGTCCTGACAACCTCTAAGAGGCCTAAACCCACACTGATTTTCATCCAATTGGTCCTCAACTAAGACTCGCACTTTCCTTTCAACAATACCTGAGAAGATTTTACCCACAACGCTGATTAAAGAGATACCTCTGTAGTTGTTACAATCTTTTCTGTTCCATGTTTAAAGATTGGTGTGATTACTGCTTTTGTCCAGTCTGATGGAACCTGTCCCGACTCCCACGCCATTTCAATTATCCTGTGTAGCCATTTAAGACCTGACATTCCACTGTGTTTGATGAGTTCCGACTTAATTTCATCCACCCCAGCAGCTTAATTGCACTGCAATCTATTGACCATTTTCTCCACTTCCTCAAATGTGATCCTATTTCCATCATCATTCCTTTCCCCTTCTACCTCGAAATCTGAAACATTGCTGATCGTATTTTCACCTACATTGAGCAACTCTTCAAAATATTCCCTCCATCTGCCCAAGGCATCCACAGGATTCACCAGCAGTTTTCCTGACCTGTCCAAAATACTTGTCATTTCCTTCTTACCTCCCTTTCAAAGACTGCTAATTACACTCCAGAATGGTTTTCCAGCAGCTTGACCCATAGTCTCCAACCTGTTTCCAAAGTCTTCCCAAGATTTCTTCTTGGATGCTGCAATTATCTGTTTGGCTTTGTTTCTTTCTTCAACATAACTTTCTCTGTCTTTCTCAGATCGAAACGTACTTGACTACTCTTTTTTAAATTTTTTGGGTAAAAACTCAACTGGAATTTCAGGTTTTTTTTTTATGTAGAACAGTAATTTCTTGTAGCACTTTTTTGAAGACTGAGTAAGGAATAAAGCAATTATCTATTGTCAGATTTCTTCCACGCGCTTTTATCGATTCTACAAGCTCCAAAACAACATCGTCTGCCTTATTACTGACTTTGTACGGTCCTTGTGGTTGCGCACCTGGGTGTCTTACATAGTACGTTTTAAAACAACACAGAACGAAAACCTTGAACCCACACTTGTCAGGTTTATTTGGTATATACATCTTGAAAATGCACCTACCTATGTATGGAACGAGCGTTTCGTCCAAAGTAACGTTTTCTGACGGAGCAAAATATTCAGTGGGAGACAAACTTAACTAGAGTGGATCTTATGGCAGCAAGATTGTATCGCGCTTTTCTTTCTTCCATCGTCTGGATGTTGTCACACCTGATGCAACGAGTCAAAAATCTGAACCTTTTCAATGACAGACTTGATCGAAAGATTTCTATTTCGGTCCCGTATGTACTCCAAAAGTTTTCAGTATTCTTATTACCGCCATGGAATATTCCAGCTAAGTAAAGTAGCCCAAAATACGCCTTTAGTTGATTTAAACATGTAGGTCTAGTAATATTTGGATGACTTGCATGTTTGTTTCGAATTGAATGAATATAGATATTGGTTGATTCAAGAACTTAATCAGTCAATGGGTGTTAAACAATAACTGCCACGATTTTAACGGTGTATGTACATCCATAGCAGCTCGAATACTTCCAGACAAACTCATCGTGACTATGTTGTGACGTCTTGTTCGAAAGCCTTGTGGGAAACAAGTTTTTCTCCATTTAGTTGCTCCGTTCCTTACTTTATAACCTCGCATAGGTGACGTACCCGAGTCAGGTCCGACGGGTCAACAACAATAAGTGCATCGGTTTTGGCAGATACCTGAACATATTCCTCTTCACACCACTCATTTCACTATTACTGTCATGATGTTTATTTCGAAGTCTGGGTCCCCATCAAAATCGCCTACTTCACTCACATCATCATATAAAGTTCTGTAAATTTCACTACACAAAAGATTTGCTCTCACCAATTTATATTATAAACTACTGACAATAATAATTCGGTTTTAGGACATCACAAATAGTTGGCAAAGTAGCTCAATGTTGGGCCTACACCATAATAAAAATGGGATCGCACTGCCAGAAATTAGTAACGCAAACGGTCGGGCTGGTTCTGACAAAGCAGCGCACTTTCTGGAACACTGCGAAACAATGACTAAACAAAGGAAAACCTCATTTACGACTTGAACGCTAACTTTCGGATGTTATAGAAAGCTAGCAGAGCGCTCGAGTCAAATCAGCAACTATAAGGAGACAAAGAGACCATTATCAGCATCTGACTGAGTTTGAACGAGTCGTTTAACAGGGCTACGAGAAGCTGGATGTCCCTCGTATGATACTGCAGAAAGACTTGGCAGGGATGTGGCCACTGCACACGGTTGCTGTCTGCGGTGGTCACGAGGCCCTGCAGCACAGGAAGACCGGGGTACGGGCTGTCACGTGGATTTACCCAGAGGGGAGACCACTGTGATCGGCGTACGGCTCTGGTGCGTCGCGCTGCATCCGCAGCAGCAGCCGCCACCACAGCGTCACAGCGAACTGGTACAAAGCGGTTACTTCCAGGACAGCTCCGATCCAGACGTCCCGAGGTGTTCATTACAGCGACCCCAAACCGCCGCCATTTTCGACTTCAGTGGTGTCAAGGCCTGGGTCGAGATCTGTTGCGATTTCTGATGGAAGCTGGTTCTGCCTCGGTGCGAGTAATAGCCATGCGTTGGGTAGTTGGAGCCCAGTTGAGGGCCAGCAACAAACCTCTCTCTGTGATAGACAGGCTGGACCTACACCTGGAAATTGTAAGTCAGGTCTGGTGATTCGAGCTGTTGTGCTGCCATTCATGGAGAGCATATCGTTTTCCAACATGCTAACACCCACCTACATACCACTGTTGTAACCTAACCTGGTCTACAGAGTGTCGACATGTTACTTTGGCCTCCTGATCACCAGATGTGTCTCTGATCGACCACATGTGGGACATTATTGGACGACAACTCTAGCGTCATCTACAAACAGCATTACCCGGCCCTCAGTTGACCAACCAAGTGCAACGGATATGGAACTCCATCCCACAACCTGATATCTGCCACCTGTACAATAGAATGCATGCACGTTTGCATACTTGCCTTAAACATTCTATCGGTTGCACCAGTTATTAATGTACCAGTGTCTCACATTTACAGTAGCTTATCTCGCTTCTACATAAATCTGTGACCTTGCTATGTTAATCACTTAACTATGTTACCTAGACAAATATCTTTTCGAAATTTCATTACTCTTCATTAATTATTGTTTAGTGTTGCGAATTGTTTTCTGTCAGCATACTTTCTCTTAATGCTCCTACTAAGAGGATATTTTTGTCTTACTCAGTCCCACTGCAGTCATACAGACATCAAGTAAAATGCTGGGTAGCTGGGTGGTAACGTGTCATACAGACATCAAGTAAAATGCTGGGTAGCTGGGTGGTAACGTGCTTGCCTCCCACGCACTGGGCCCGGGTTCGATTCCTGGCTGGGTCGGAGATTTTCTCCGCATGGGGGTTGGCTGTTGTGTTGTGTTTCTCTCAACATCATTTCATCCTCACCATCGGCAGCCACCAGCATGGGACATCCTGGCCAACAATGCCATTCTATCATTTAATTTTTTTACCTGATACATTGGCAGTATTTTAAAGAACTAATATCAACCCAAACATTATACTTCTCCAGGATAGCGGCAATGGTTCTATTTTCATGAACTAGAAGAAATTTTATTTGGGTCACATTGATCCCAGTAGTACTCGGCGCAAAACGCCACGAATAAATTTTAATGTATTGAGAATGTTATATTCAACAAAACATCACTAAATGTAATTGACTTGGAGAGATAACGTCACTTATTTTGTGAAAAAATAGCTTTGTAAGTTAGGGACAAATGATTTTCCAATATTCTTATGGTATCATTTTGACCCCAGCGCTACTAGGAAGGGTATTTGATGGAATGAACCCTAACAATGGGTACACAAACGAATGCGAAATAATGTTTTCATTGCTGCAAGATTTTCGTTCAAATGGTTGAAATGGCTCTGAGCACTATGGGACTTAACATCTGAGGTCATCAGTCCCCTACAACTTAGAACTATTTAAACGAAAGTAACCTAAGGGCATCACACACGCCCATGCCCGAGGCGGGATTCGCGCCTAGAACCACTCGGCCACATTGGCCGGCTCGAGTTTCGTATAACAGCTGTTCAACATAACATTTATCATTCCATTTCCATAAGTGTTACGTTGAACACATAAACAGAGAATTCAGTTTGGGGTAATACTGACGCCAGCGGTACCCAACGCAAAAGCATGAATAAATTATAATGTGTTGTAAATATGAAGAGAACGAAACATCACTGGATAAAATTGAGTCCGAGGGAAAAAGTCATACATTTTGGAAGGAAAAGTTTATATATATATATATATATATATATATATATATATATATAGGGTCATATTGATCGCATTGGTACTAGGGGGGTTAAACCATGTTTAGAATCGCAAAAATAAGAGAAATATGTAAATCGAGTTGTCCATCCGGAAAAACACGTGTGGGAAATTTTCGTTGGCAGTCTCACGAATACACGTATCTCAATTTCCAAGGATGCTGAATGTCGCAATGTGGACAAGTACCTGTATCGAATACTGATGGAGGTGGAGATTACACCCCCACTGTCTATCCGTAAAGGGGAGCACAGCTGATCCTTTCGCTTCACGCTGTGCACTGGAGCTGGGTCGTTGACGAACTAACGGGCAGAAAGGAACCAACATAAACGGAAGGAGCGAGGAAGGAATTCTAAGGAACTGTCTTTCATAGTTCACTTCGGTCGCGGCTTCCTACTTATAGTTTCCGGGAACGGGACACGGTCGATCTCGTTCCCCCAACGGCACGTCGGCCGGTGTCGTTCGGTCTCGTTCTCGCTCGGCTGCACTCGTCCTTCTTCGGATGGCCGCTCGTCGCATTTACACTACCGACTGCTCCTACTTAGTTTAGTGTCGAGTTGTTCATATAGTTCGCTGTGCACGACCATTCTAGATCTGTTTCAAAGCTTCATTGAAATCTGGACGCCTGGTTATTTTCGTATTCTATTCAGCATGCACCAACAGTAATTAAAATGTATTTTATAATTACGTAAATTACATAAAAATTACGTAGTATGTAACACACACATCTATTCAGGTGACAAAAGCGCATACCAGCTTACTTCATTCTTGCGATAAACAACAGAATACCGGTACACACGAGTGGCCACTTTCCGTCCCTTTGGATCCAAGATAAAACAGCATTTTCATTGTTATGGGAGGCAGCTCGACTTACAAACCGAATGAAGCCCGAACTCCATAATCGAGTGTTTGGTCTCACATTTTGTAAAGAGAATACGGTAACTCCTACAATGTCATTTCAGTGGTACAGCGTGGTGCACGAAACATCGGTCCCGAGTACTAGACTGCTCATTGTCGTTCACCAACCGTCATCTATTGCTTCGAAGTTGTTGTTTGCATTAGCTTATTTCGTTTTTCTTTACTGCCTAATTATTATATGTTTATCTGTTCTGTTCGTGGCGGTCAACAAATCGTGCATAATTAACGAGCAGTCTATATTCGCAGCCGGTTTTTCGTGCGCCTCCTTACATCATTTCACTGCGATCAGGCACATAACGCAACAGTTTGCTAAAGGAGAGATGCTGCTTCTACAAGTCTGTACCCCAAGGGGAAGGCAAGTGCCCCCCCCCCTCCGCCACCCCTCCTGGCGCCATCCATCCTTCAGTCACTTATGCTACTAATTTTCCGCTTTTCATGAGAACCATAGACCATGTACAAATGAACAGTGAACGAGTAAAAATGAACGGCTCCCAAACAAGAGCGCTCACCAGTGAACAAAATTGCCAGGGATGAACGAGTTTCCCCATCTCTACTACGCACACCCAGCACTCATTTGTAGTGTTTTGTGGAGTGACGACAGAAGGCATTTTCGCGACGATAATTTCATAGGACAGCGGCTATATAATAATTCTCTGGCTTCGCTGCTGTAGACAATGTCTAGCCTGCTGAATTGATGTGGTCGCCTAAAATGAATTTTATTTACCTAAGAATTTAGATTCCGTGACATGCTGTAAAGCGCAGGAAGAAAGCCCAAAGACAGCCTTGCAGCTGACATCTCTACGTTTCCCCTGTTTCACGCATTACGGCAACCTGCGGCAAGACCCAGATGAAAGACAGAACAATCGGACAAGATTATAAATTAATCACTCAGTAACGCGAGCTGTGGTGCCAACCATAGCGACAAAACGATATACACCTCCCCCTGTATCACCAATACGTCAGAACACAGCTGTGACCAGAGTAACATTTTATACTATTCACGTAAATATCAATGTACATTGACAGAAAATAAATTGCAGCAACAAGAAGGAGTTGTGCATGATACACCGAAGGTGGTAGGCATGTTTCTACATCCGAAAGACGACGTCTGTTGAAATTTGGCCCCGCTAGTGGCGCCACTATGAGGATGCAAATAATATAGACTTTATAAATACGCGCTATAACGGTCATGAGCAATAATTACCTTTGGAACTGGAAGTGGTGATGTTAGTGAAGAATGTCTTTAAGACATCGCCGAGGCATTATCTACAGATCACTGAATTTGAACGAGGTACTGTAATAGGGCCGGCCGGGGTAGCCGGGCGGTTCTAGGCGCTACAGTGTGGAACCGCGCGACCGCTACGGTCGCAGGTTCGAATCCTGCCTCGGGCGTGGGTGCGTGTGATGCCCTTAGGTTAGTTAGGTTTAAGTAGGTCTAAGTTCTAGGGGACTGATGACATTAGCAGTTAAGTCCCATAGTGCTCAGAGCCATGTGAACCTGTAACAAGACTATGAGAACCTGGATGTTCCTTCGGCAATATTGCACGGAGACTCGGCAGCACTTTAGGCTCTGTACATGACTGCTGGCAGCGGTGCTCACGAGAATGTACGGCTGCAAGGAGGCAGGACTCCAGATGGCCACGTGTCACTGCTGAGAGGGAAGGCCGACGTGGTCAGCGTGTGGCTGAGGCGCACCGTACTGCATCTGCAGCAGCAGTCTGAGCAGCAGTTGGCACCACTGTGACACAACCAACTGTTACAAAGCGGTTGCTTCGAGGACAGCTCCGAGCCAGACACCCTCTGGCGTGCATCTCACTGAACAAGAAACCACCGCCGTTTGTGAGTTCACCGGTGTCAAGCGAGAGCTCATTGGAGTGAAGGGTGGACGTCTGTCTTGTTTTGAGACGACAGCTCCGTGTGTGATTAGAGGGAAGCCAGTTGAGGACCTGCAACCAACCTGTCTGCGTGCTGGACACACTGGAGCTACACCTGGAGTTACGATCCAGCGTGTGACAGCAGGAGCACTCTCGTGGTCATCCCACGCTCCCTGGCTGCAAATATGCACCTGAGTCTGGTGATCTGTTCTGTTGTGCTGCCGTGGACGGACACCGTCCCAGGTGGTGTTTTCCGGCAGAATAACGCTCGCCCACATACCGCTGTCGTGCCCCAACATGCTCTACAGTGTGGTGACGCCTTGGCCTTCTCGACCACCAGATGCGTCTCCAGTCGAGCACATATGTGACACCATGGGACCACGACTCCAGCGTCATCCACAACCACCATTAACCTCTCCTACACTGACTGACCAAATGCAATAGGCACGGAACTGCATTCCACGAATTGACATCCGGCACCTGCACAACACAATGCATGCACATCTGCATGCTTGCATTCAACATTTTGGCAGCTACATCGATTATTAAGGTACCAGTATTTCACATTTCGAATAGCTTATCTTGGACTTATACTAAACTGTGATCTTGGAACGTTAATCACTAAAATATGTTCCCTAGAGAAATCTGTTCCCGAAATTTCATTACTCTGCATTAATTATTTTTGTTGTTGCGCTTTTTTCGTTTCTGTATTACGAATTTTATATTCTTGCAAATTTGTGTATTAATTTTGTTGCCCCAAAAATACTGGCGGCTTTTTTAAAGTAATGGTTCCCACAAAATTAAACAATATCATAACTACAATAACAATATCACAACTACACATCAATCAGATATATATTCTCCTTTGTTGTCATACTTTCAACGAGCTGTTCAGTCCTTTGACGGCAGAAATCATCAGGGCTCCACTTGAAGAAATTGTCCAGCCAAGGTTTTACTTCCACGACATTATTGAACGGAACGCCACGCATTGTATTCGAGAGGGATCGGAACATACGGAATACGAAGGCGTCAAGTCAGGAGAATATGATGTAGCTGCACTTCCCAGACGAGCATCTCAAATGGATCCCTGGTCATGTCGGTGATTTGAGGGCGAGCGTTCTCGTGTTGGAGATGAACCCCACGTCACCGATGAAATCGTTTTCGCTGGATTGTAGTTCCATTTCGTGGACATAAAGTTCCGCATTCACTGTTTGGTTCAGATCAAGAAATTTGTAGTGGATCGTGCCTTCCCACCGACACCACATGCATAAAATCATTTTACATAGGTGAGGACCTTGTTTGCTTACGGTTTCGCCCATTTGCCAGGGCTGAACCATTCTTTGTGCTCTGTCATACTGATGTAAAGGCACCATCTTTCGTCGCCGGTAACAATTAGATAGATGAATCGCTGCTTGTGTCCACGAGTTGACGAATGAGGGGCATGGAAACTGTCGTTGAGGAGGGGGAGATTACAGGTGGGCGTCCCGTCGACAACGAGGTCATTGCAGACGGAGCGCAAGCTCGGATTAGGGAGGGTTAGGAAGAAAAATTGACCGCGCCCGGCATTTTCCCGAAGTGACTGCGACTGTGTTACAAACCGTCGGTTTTTGTCGTTGTTAGTCAAACCATATGGAACCCAACTTTTGAATGTTTCTCGTCAACTGAAAGCGGCACTTTCGTTACTGTAAGAGCACGCCATTATCTCTGCCAGTTCTGTTGTCGTTTGACGTGTATCTTCGTGAATGAGTTCAGTTGCTTCTCAGTGAATAGAATGGGATGTCCACCGCGATTCGTGTCTTTGAGATTGAAATTGCCTTCTCTGAAACGCTTAAACCAATTACGAGCTGACTTAAGACATATCGCTTCCTCACCACACACACACACACACACACACACACACACACACACACACACACACACGCTCTCTCTCTCTCTCTCTCTCTCTCTCTCTCTCTCTTCATAAAAGTTGCTTGCATGGACTTGGCACCTCCATTAAACATAAGAAGCACATAGTATCGAAAATCCTCTTGTACATTTGTCACTCCGTTTAGATGACCTCAAAAGAACAAAAAGTGTGCCAGCATAATAGAACTGAACACACTTTTGCAGAACACATAATTCTCTTTCGAATAATTCCATGCAAAATGTTTGTGCCATGCGTCGAAACCTTCTGCTAAGTTTGGTATTTTTCGACTTTGTGCCTCTCTCGTGCAATCACTGGTTGTGTAGAATATCTTCACAGGAGGGCTTTGTGGTGGGAATGTGGTCGGCGAGGTGGCGTCGCTGGAGCAGCGGAGGAGTCTCGAGGTAGCAGCGGCACGAGGCGTGTAGCGAGCTGTGCCGGGAGGGGTCCGAGTAAGTGTTGGAAAATGGCTTGGCCGCGTGATAGCGCGGCCTGGTTGTAGCTGAGAGCCGTTGTCGGGGAAACTGTAATTTGGAAAGGAGCTTCCCTTGTGCATGCACAATAGTGTCGTTGCTCAAAGGAGATCTGCGTTTGAAGCAGCGGTGTTAAGTCCACACAGCCGCCACTGTACTGTCGCTGCAGCCTGGTTGCTCTGACACATGAGTACTGGAAGACTCCACGTGAAGCTGAGTGACGTCGTGTTTCAGTACTTGCCCATCTGTGTGCTTCAGTTGCTCGTCTTGCAAAACTGTAGTTGAGTCTGCTCGCGTGAGGTGCCATTAGTTCGACTATTTAGTGACTTGTCTTCTGTTTGTTTTAACTGTTCGTGTTGCAAGGTTGTCACCGAGTTTGCCCTGGAGTGGCTCATTATTTGTACGCATGTGTGGGACCAGTGGTAACTGATTTATCTTTCAGTTCTCATCACGCCAATTTAACGTCGTGTGTAATATATCGGCTGGAAGTGTGCGCGAGACTGATTTGTAAAATAAAAGAAGATGGCAAGATTACAGCTCTGTAAGCCCACTGACGTAGCAGCGGATGAATTCTAATGATGCAGATTTGTTCTTGAGTTAATTACCTTTGTAATTGAATAATTGATGCATCTTAATTGGGCAGTTGTGTGAAGAAGTTTGCACCTAAACTTGTTTGAAATTGTGTGGTACTTTTGTACAGTAAATGAACAAATTTTAAAGTGTGGTACCAAAAGGAGTCGTGTATAAAATTAGTTATCAGGAGGTCCAGCTATAATTTGTTGTCTATTTCAAGTGCTTTGGTTACATTGGGGTTATCGGAACAGTGGTTTTAGGTTTGAATTGCTGTCAGTTTGTTATTGTAAATTTGTTTAAAGGTTACTACATGCATTTAGAAATAGCCTTGGACGTTTTAAAGTTTTTATCAGAAATAGTTATCGAACTTGAGTTGAAACTTTTAAGTGGTGCTGTAATTGCCTTGGACTCAAAGACCGAGATTTTTAATAACTGTCGAATAAGAATTGTTGTTAGTAAATTTGTTTTAAAGGACATCTGAATTCATGTTATTCCAGCACCTCACCACTCCTTCACCACTCCTACTGCACCAGTTTCCACTTTAAGAAAATACCGTGGCTTATGGGTCAACCTTAACTTTTTACTGAATACTGGTACGGGAATTATTTCCTTTTCTATCTTAAACATCACAAATATTTTATATTACCTCAGTGGTTCAAGCATAGGGGATCTTAGGATTGTAGTAGGTAGGGAATGTGGAGGCAAGTGCCCCACCGCATGGGTGGTGAAAACGCGTGAAAAGCACCGGAAAAGGGGGGTTGGGGGTGGGAATGGTGCATGAGCGTGGAGAGAACACGTCAACAGCAGGACAGCGAATCGTCTGCGTCCGAGCACTGGAGTATCTGCATACAACCTGCAGCGGGCAGGGAAGTTAAATTACTTGCTACTTATATCAAGTCAGTATCGGATTGAAATCATGTACATATGCTGCAATATCTCATCTTATGGAATGATCTAAAATGCTTCAAGTCGCCACAAAGAGAATTTATGGGGCAATGGCAAGAACAGCCAGGGTTCTGTAACATTCTCCAGTGCCGTCGCCAAACCAGTCCGTCTCTGCAACACCTCCAGGCAAAGTGATGACTTGTTGGATCAGTACCAGTGTACGAATCAGTAGAAGTTCAACAATGTATGTTAACCATACATCATTTACCTACATCACTGCCTTTGTTAGGTTCCTGCTTCATGAAAGTTTCCGAATAATACTAAAAGTGAAAGTCTCCATGTGAACAGTTAATTCACATCAATGGCTACACATAAAATATTTGGGTAAATTTGCTTGCTTTTGCTTAAATAAGTGTCACGAATTGTGTTTCATCTGTACTATGTTTCAGTATGAAAATTCATACTCAAAGTGTCGTGTTACTTGACACTGTGAGATAACACCATTTATCTTCGGCGACTGAGCACTGTTACGGAGTCAAACGTGGGCATGATAAACCAAGATGAGCGATTCAGAATCACTAATTCATCAGCATTGGTGAATGCTTTCTACAAGTCCATCTCAGAATCTGCCAAGAAGTCCGGACCACTGAGCGATCCCGCAGAAAGGAGAGTAAGTCTGGGCGAGCTCCTCCACAGCATGCCGCCCCCTGCACCAAGCATCCACTCTCAGACTGCACTGCATTAGAATTTTCCAACGTCGGGATTTCTCTGTGTACCACAGCATCATCCGAGAAAAGCCTCATTCAACTGCTCACGTTATCTGCCACATGATATATATATATATATATATATATATATATATATGTATATATATATATTGTTATTATTTGTGTTATGCCCTTGAAGAGGGCATTTAGACTAACCTTCATGTCCATTTCCCTATTGTTTTCTCTTTACGTTCTGACCAAACATCCCGCATTTGTGAGCTGTGTTTCTGCTTGCTTTTTTCGTTCCACTTTAGGTCCTGTGTTCTCTTCAGCTTCTCTTTTTCCATGTTCGCCCAGTGTTCCTCCATCCTCTGGCTGTGTTCTTGTCGCCTCTGATCAGTCCATTGCATTTGTTTGTTGTCTGGTGTCTCTTGTAAGTCATTTCTTATTCCATTCATCCATTTGTTGTTTTCCCTTGTGCTAACCCGGTCCAAAATCTGCCTCGTTATCCTATGTGGTGCCATTCTGGTGAGGTGTCCATAAAACTATAGTATTCGTTTCTTGATATGGTCTGTTCGTATAGATCATCAGCTGGCCTCTTTATCCATACTCCATCTTCTTGCATCGCCCTGAATATTTTCCTGAGTATCTTTTATTCCATCTTCTCTATCTGTTTGATTCGTGTCTGTCCTTGTACCACTGTCGTCTCGGTTACATCTTATGCTTCTGGTAGCACCACCATCTCATTGTGTCGTAGCTTGGCCTTACTTGAGATACCTTTCTTATTGTAGTGATTCCAAGTCAGTTTATAGGATTTCTCTAGTTTCGCTCTTCTCCCTTCATTAGATACTTTATTTCTTCCTGTAATCTGTATTGTTTCTCCCAGGTACTTGAAATGTTGTGTTCTGTGTATTGTCCCATATTTTCTGTGTAGTGATGTGTGTTTTTGGGTGCTCAGGAACTGTGTTTTCTCGTATCATATCTGTAGTCCGGTCTTGGCTGCGATGTCATGTAGTTCCTATATGGCTCTTATTGTTACTGTTCGTCGTACTGTTACGATGGCTAAATGGTCTGCGAATGCTAGGCACTCGACTCTTACTTTTCCCAACAGGACTCCTTTCTGTGTCTTTTCCCATTCCTTCACTATTTTGTTCAGTACTACGCTGAACAGCAATGGCGAGAGGCCCTCGCCCTGCCTGACTCGTGATTTCGAATTATTCTGAGAGCTCTCCCCAGAACTTCACTTTAGATGTCGGGTTTATTAGTGTTTGCCTAATTATGGTTAGTGTCTTCCTCTCTAATCTGTATCCTTTCAGGATTTTAAAGAGGGTTTCTCTGTGTATTGAGTCATACGCCTTCTTGAATTCGACGAAGGTGATGGTTGTGTTCTGTTTCTGTTACAGTGTCATCTTAAGGTTCCATATCTGTTCATTGCCGACCTGTGCTTACTAAACCCACCCTGGTATTCGCCAATCAGGTGGGCTGCTTGCTTCTGTAATCTATTTAGCAGTGTTTTACAAATGGTTCAAATGGCTCTGAGCACTATTGGACTTAACATCTAAGGTCATCAGTCCCCTAGAACTACTTAAACCTAACTAACCTAAGGAAATCACACACATCCATGCCCGAGGCAGGATTCGAACCTGCGACCGTAGCGGTCACGCGGTTCCAGACTGTAGCGCCTAGAACCGGCGTGTCCCATGTTGCCATGCGACGTACGTCATTGCTTGTTTACAGGTAACATCAACTGTTCGAGGGATCAGTACGACCATTGTAAGCAGATGGGTTACTACGTTGAGTTAACCAGACTTGGCTAGTGCAATGACAGTGTACACAGAGTAAGAGATGGCAGATACCCGTTTGATGTATGAGTTATCTGACAGCAATGGCGCTCGTTCCCAAGGTATATACCAGGACAGACTTCCAGGACAAAGGTGCCCCGACGGATAAACGTTTGAAGCCACACTCATCCTCATCTTAGGGACCATGGGGCATTTAAGCCTGATACTCAGGGCACTGGGAGGCCTAGAAGGACGAGGACACCGCAACGCGAGGCGGCTGTTGTTCACGCAGTTGACGACGACCCTAGCATCAGTACAAGTCGTGTAGCTGCAGCACTGAATGATGACCGCTTGACCCTGGCGAGCGTTACACGAGGACCAGCTGTCATTATACCGTTTACAGCCTGTGCAGGCACTACACGGGGGCTCTTCTGTAAATGGTTTATTCAATACTGTGTCAGTCCTAATTTTAGTACAACTATTGAAGTGTGACACGCTGAATAATGAAACATCGGAGCCAATTGCAAAGCTTTGTCCAGACACTTTAAGACAACTGTAACTTCTCTTAGATAAGCTGATCTCTTTTTGTGGAGACAGTACCAATAGCAAATTCGTAGGGCCCCATCGACGCTGCCAGCGGAATATCTTTCGCCAAATTAAAGAAGAACTGGGAAAAATGTTGAAGAAACTGGATGACCCGCCCGTATCCTGCACAGCACTACATCCAGCGCTGCTGGAGTCTTAACTGTCGACACTGAAACAATCGTCATGAAAATATTTAATTATTTTTCAGTATACATGGTAAGAACAGGGAGGCTGAAAGAGCTCTGCTTATACATGGATGTCAATCATCGGACTCTGTCATTCAGAAACAAGACGGATTCCGTTAATATCCGCAGCTGGGAGAATTCTTAAGCTTTGGATTCCATTAAAACATTGTTTGACGCCGAAGACAGGCCACCTAAAATAATTTCAGATTTTTTCAGCAGCCTGATCAGCGAAATTGACTTCCTGTTGCTGCAGTCAAATTTGGCTCTGTTTGAAAAAAAAAATTAAAAAGATGGAGAATAGTCTCAGTAACTTTAATGAGAAGTATATTAATCGACACTGAAAGATGTCTGAATGAAAGTATTTGATGAAGAGTCAATGGGCTCCTATACCATGCCATTTGATTATTTAGAGAGGATGGCTATTTCTCTTAATTAATATGAATGATGCATCTCATTGGATGACGGTCTGAAACCCCAGATTGGGTGCCGATTGAAAACATTATTATATACCTGACTAAAAATGATGTGATGGTTTCAGGTGACTGTTTTTTTTTTTTTTAGTATATATGAATCTGAAGAGCATTTTGGGAACTACGAGGACGATCAAAAAGTTTTTAGCCCGAGATAGATACGGTAAAGTCTGGCACAAACACCACTACCTCCTTTGTGGGTATGCAAGTCAAACTTCGCGTCTCCAGTTTCCTTAGTTCTGTCGCTGGGATGAGTTGTATACCGTAGCGTAATCAAAATGGCGAATTTCGAGAGAATCAAGAACCGTGCTGTGATTGAATATCTTCATTTGAAGGGAATGACGCCCAAGCAAATTGCGGAGGACACGCGGAATACATTTAAGGACAGTGCTCCATCATATGCAGCAGTGAAAAACTGGGTGTCCGACTTCAAACGTGGAAGAACGATTGTGGAAGATGCGCCAAGGAGCGGAAGGCCGGCCACCGCTGCCACTGATGAAACAACGCCTGCAGTTCACGATACGATTTTGCAGGATCGTCGAACAACATTGCAGGACGTTGAAACCGCATTTGGTATCTCCCACTGGCGTGCTCATGGCAGTGTTGTGGATAGTTTGGGAGTGCAGGGAGTTTCATGTCCGTGGGTTCCCAAAGACTGGAATGCGGGTCAGAGACGGGAGCGTGTGCAGTGTTGTGAAGGAAGCGCCCGCCAGTTTGAAGCGGATGAACACGGCTGCCTTGCTAGGTATGTGACAATGGACGAAACGGGGTTCACCACTTTGATCCTGAGAAAAAACAACAATCACAACAATGGAAAGATCCTTCATCGCCTACCCCGGGTGCAAAAATCTGCCGGTAAGGTGATCGCATCGGTCTTCTGGGATGCAGAAGGGATAATTATGGTAGATTACTTGAAAAAGGGCGTAACTATCAATGCATCATACTATTGCTCCCTCCTTCGCAGTTCGAGAGAAAAGTTAAAAAAAAAAAGCGCGGAAAATTGGCGCGCGGAGTTCTTTTGCATCAGGACAACCCACCGGCGCTCAAAGCCCACGCAACGCTGGAAACTCTGCGTGACTGCAGGTCCCAATTGTTACATTATCCGCCATATTCTCCAGATTTGGCTCCTTTTTTACTTTCCCAAACCTAAAAAAAGACCACAAAGGACGACGATTTGACAATGGTGGTGCAGTGATCTATGATGTGAGCGCTTGGTTGCACTCGAAATCGAAGACATTTTATTTGAATGATTTGCAGGTGCAATTTGAGCGTGCCCGTAAGTGTATTTGTGTACACGGATATTATATTGAAAAATAAATTGGCAATATGAAATTTCTGCCATTCTTTAGTTGTTAGGCTGGGGGCTCGTAAGCGCGACTCGGAAGAATAGAAATCTAAACACTCCCTGGAAGAAAGGTGGATTTACTTCCTTAAGGAAACCAAAAATCCTCAACGCAAATACCAACTGCTGAAGTCATGCTAGTATTTGTTTTATGTTCCCGCACACAACGCCACGTGGGAAGAGCGTTTTCGCTGATGGCGGCCCCGTGTGCTGACGAAAGAAATCAAGTGCTGCCAGAGACTGTGGAATCAATCTGACAGTGCCAACTTAACTACAAGCTGACTTATTTCATAAACACATTTTATGAGCACGTAAAAGGGAAAAAAGACTTGTTGAAAAAGGTGAAATCTTCCTTAGAATGTGGTGTACCATCTACTTCTGTCGCAACAAGTTCCGTGTAATTGTGGTCTAAATAGAAAGTAATTATATTTAGTATATTTTTACTTCATTTCTACACCTCCGTCTCAGAGTGTCCCAGCGATGCCCAGATATCACAACCGTACATATACCACAATACAGGGTCCATATTTCTCACGTTATTTGCGATGCATTAAAAACTCCCGTGTGGCCTTAGAATTAAACCGGCCCTAAACAAGATTCGAGCACAGTTTATCAGAATCCTATGAAAAATCGGATGCTCGTCATCTGACACAAAACAGTATGCGTTGAAAAGGCACGTTATATCGTACTAGCGATCCGGCGAGGAGGCCTCACACGGGTAGCGTTAAGTGCCCGCGGCCAGGCAGCGTAACTGGCGAAGTGTGTTTTGTCTGGGGCCACGAACAAAGTTCAGAGAACAACTTTGGTTAAGTGAATACGACCACGTTCATGTAACTTACGCGATGTAAGCAGCGCACGTCAGGAAAGCTGTCTGGAGACACGAATGTTGTGTGTTGCGTACTGAACTGGTGTCTGACGACAGTGGTGGGAGCCAGTTCTGATGTAAGTAACATGTCTACAGCCAGTGTGAATACTGTATGCGAAACGTGGGTGAATGTGTCTGTGAGCGGTAAGTGAGAAAACACACGCACGATGTAAATGCTTGGCTGGCGTTTGTGGGGCTCAGCACGCACTTCGATGCGTTGCTGAGACTCATTGACACAATTCCTTGTCGCGGACTCTTTACGGCAGACGTCTTCGCCGTGCCACGCTTTAGGATCTTGCCGACATCTCGGTCTCATTCAAAGAAGCAGAAAGCTGAAAGTTATATCGTGCATTGCTGGAAGAACGTACTGTCTGTAAACAAAGCGAAATTGACACAGTCCTTTTTTGGAAAACGTTTTAGTGAAGCATAAAAAATTAAAACACCACGTATTTCTGATACGCATGATTTTTCGCTAGGGATTTTTTTTTTCTAAACGGTTGCAGGGCAACTATTGGTTAAAAATATTCGATTGTTTCAATGTGTAAGTCTCACGTCGCAACCTCACGATGAAGTCGTTAGCTTTTCGTTAAGTGGTCGCATCTATTACCACACTTAAAAGGTTGAGGAACTCGCTGTCCACTGTTTGAAGAATTTTCGGTGAATTAAGAGGGCGAATTGAGAATGGTAATTTCAGGGAAGCAGTAACTGGCAGTCCGGAATTGTGGTCATATTTCAAAACGCGTCATTCAACTGTCTACGGAAGTATTTCCAAACCTTGTGTAGCCTCTCAGAAGAAATTTCTGAACTCCAGTCAAGAAGATCGTGCCGATGTCTTTATGATCTTTAAAAGGCCAAAATCTCTTTCTCGTCAGTGGAGAATCCCTTACCAGTCTTCCATATAATTTGAAAGTGTCCAAACAAATAACATATTTCGCTTCATCACGCAGTGAATATCGTTCACATCCATGTTTCACTCAAGGAAAGCAAGAAGCCTAAAGCTGAGTCATTTTCTGCGCTCCTGTGAAAATTTCTGTGTGTATACGAAATGAAACTGCATCCTATGTTGCGTCTTATTCCATGCATGATTAACCGAGAAGCACAAGGTTTTGGACTCCGCGTGTTTGTTCGCGAGACAGTTGATCTAGAATGAGGCGACGTGACATCCCTAACCAGTCATCAAACCGTGAAAAGATCATCTCGGGTTTGTCTCTATACACTGAAGCGCCACAGAAACTGGCATAGGCATGCATATTGAAGAACAGATGTATGTAAACAGGCAGAATACGGCGCTGGGGTCGGGAAAGCCTATACAAGGCAACAAGTTGTGGCGCAGTTGTCAGATCGGTTACTGCTGCTACTATGACAGGTCGGTGGGACACAGCATCTCCGAGATAGCAATGAAGTGGGGACTTTCCTGTACGATCATTCCATCAGTGTACCGTGAATATCAGGAACCCGGTCAAACATCAAATCTCCGACATCGCTGCGACCGGAAAAAAATCATGCAAGAACAGGACCAACGGTGACTGAACAGAATCGTTCAGAGCGACAGAAGTGCAACCCTTCGGCAACTTGCTGCAGATTTCAATGCTGGGCCTTCAACAAATGTCAACGTGTGAACCATTCAACGAAACATCAAAGATATGTCCTTTCGGAACCGATGGCCCACTCATGTACCCCCCGATGACTGCACGACACAAAGCTTTATACCTCGCCTGGGCCCGTCAACACCGGCGTTGCACAGTTGAGGACTGGAAACGTGTTGCCTGGTCGGACGAATCTCGTTTCAAATTGTATGGAGCGGATGGACGTGAACGGGTGTGGAGACAACCTCATCAATCCATGGATCTTTTATTGTATGATTGTATGATAGCGGAACAAACACTGCTAGCAGTTACTTCTGTAAAATATCTGGGAGTATGCGTGCGGAACGATCTGAAGTGGAATGATCATATAAAATTAATTGTTGGAGAGGCGGGTGTCAAGTTGAGATTCATTGGGAGAGTCCTTAGAAAATGTAGTCCATCAACAAAGGAGGTGCCTTACAAAACTCTCGTTCGACCTATACTTGAGTATTGCTCATCAGTGTGGGATCCGTACCAGGTCGGGTTGACGGAGGAGATAGAAGAGATCCAAAGAAGAGCGGCGTGTTTCGTCACAGGGTTATTTGGTAAGCGTGATAGCGTTACGGAGATGTTTAGCAAACTCGAGTGGCAGACTCTGCAAGAGAGGCGCTCTGCATCGCGGTGTAGCTTGCTGTCCAGGTTTCGAGAGGGTGCGTTTCTTTATGAGGTATCTAACATATTGCTTCCCTCTACTTATACCTCCCGAGGAGATCACGTATGTAAAATTAGAGAGATTCGAGCGCGCACGGAGGCTTTCCGGCAGTCGTTCTTCCCGCGAACCGTACGCGACTGGAACAGGAAAAGGAGGTAATGACGGTGGCACGTAAAATGCCCTCCGCCACACACCGTTGGGTGGCTTGCGGAATATAAATGTACATGTCAGCAGGCAACTCTTCAAGCTGGTGGAAGTTCTGTAATGGCGTGGGGTGTGTGTAGTTGGAGTGATATGGGACCCTTGATACGTCTAGAGACGATTCTGACAGGTCACACGTACGTAAGCATTCTGTCTGATCACCTGCATCCATCCATGTACGTTGTGGTGCCCAGCGGAGTTAGGCAGTTCCAGCAGGACAATGCGACACACCGCGCGGTCAGAATTGCCACTGAGCGGCTCCAGGAACACTCTTCCGAGTTTAAACACTTCCGCTGGCCACCAAACTCCCCAGACATGAACATTATTGAGCATAACTGGGATGCCGTGCAACGTGCTGTTCAGAAGGGATCTCCACCCCGTCCTACTCTTACGGATTTATGGACAGCCCTGCAGGATCCATGGTGTCAGGTCCCTCCAGCACTACTCCAGACGATAGTCGAGTCCACGCCACGTCGTGTAGTGGCTCTTCTGCGTGCTCGTGGGGGCCCTTCACGATATTAGGGAGGAGTACTAGTTTCTTTTGTTCCTCAGTGCATTAGTGAATAATATGAGTATAGTTCCTAACCGTAGCGTTCAGTTTAATTTATAATCACCAGAGAGAGAGAGAGAGAGAGAAAGAGTGAGCAACACATCATTTACATGGTGGGGAAGTGGACTTAGTAACGCACCAACCACAGTGTTACGTAAAAGGTGTAGGTATGTTAGTAACAAATACCTGAAATAAGTTTTTTATCAACCACCATCCGTCAATTTTACTTAGGATCCGTACATGACAGGATGAAGCCGGACATAATCACTGACCAGAGACTAATGGTCCGGTCATTCATAATAATTTGTTGTCGGTAATAGGCGCAAGACACGTTAAAGTGATCGACATCTAGTCTCGGGGCCACGATTTTCAGAGAGGAGTAACAAATCAGTGAGTGAACGCAATGCACTCTCCGGCATTACGTCTCTTCACAACCATCTGCCGACTTGGCTATTTATTAGTACACAAGGACGTAAATACGTACACTACGAAAACTTATGATAAGAATTATAACACGGGCTTGTTTAATTCTGTGAACAAAAGAAGCAAACATTTGTTCGCTTACAATATGCGTCTGCTGAGGAAGAAGACATAGGTACATTGTTAGAAAACGACAAGTGAAAACCATTTTAAATACTTGTTTTGTTTCAGACAGAGGCTGATTTTATACCGCTGAATTTCTTTTGCGATTTCTTTTGGATTATTTAGTTCTTGAGTTACAGAGATTTCGAAAAACTTATAAGGCTTCCAAGAAAATGGAGCCCACATACGCGCCAGACACAGGTTCCTACTGAATATTACAAGAAAAATGAGGCTTTAGCATGAAGTAATACTTCATCGCTCCTTCGAAGGCCTGAGGCTATTCTACAAGAAGTATAGGTTTCAAGGCTTTGAGCAAAACAAGTAGGGGAGCTTCAAATGGCTCTGAGCAAAAAAAAAAAAAAAAAAAAAAAAAAAAAAAAAAAAAAAAAAAAAAAAAAAAAGGTTCAAATGGCTCTGAGCACTGCGGGACTCAACATCTTAGGTCATTAGTCCCCTAGAACTTAGAACTACTTAAACCTAACTAACCTAAGGACATCACACACACCCATGCCCGAGGCAGGATTCGAACCTGCGACCGTAGCAGTCCCGCGGTTCCTGACTGCAGCGCCAGAACCGCACGGCCACCGCGGCCGGCTGGCTCTGAGCACTTTCGGACTTAACATCTGAGGTCATCAGTCCCCTAGAACTTAGAACTACTTAAACCTAACTAACCTAAGGACATCACACACACACATCCATGCCCGAGGCAGGATTCGAACCTGCGACCGCAGCAGCAGCGCAGTTCCTGACTGAAACGCCTAGAACCGCTCGGTCACAGCGGCCGGCTCGGGGGGCTTCATCAGTTTTTGTTGGAATATAATTTGATGGCTATAAATCTCAGTAGAAAATGCATGGGTAATGCTCTTTACACAGGTTCTCAGTATGTTTGCTAGATTATGTGTAGCCAAATAAAAAAATCATATGTTTCCTTTTTTAGGAAATGCCAAATAGGTAAATTGTACTGCTTAATAGCTAATGATGAAGGGGTTCCTTTCCTGGCTTATGATCTCAACACATCTTTAAGATAGCTATTTATTGAAATAAACTGCATCTGACAAATGAGAAATTGTTAGTATTAAAGTATTTTTCATTAGCGATAGTGATTTTTTGAAATATGCGGCTAGTGATTTAGCTTACAGTTCTTTTTTTTTTTTTTTGTTTTGAGTTTCCTATATGGATTAAGCAGCTTCAAATTTTTTTTCGCTAAGTTTAAATTTTGATCTTATATAATAAAAAAATTGTTCAAACTGCTCTGAGCACTATGGGACTTAACATCTATGGTCATCAGTCCCTTAGAACTACTTAAACCTAACTAACCTAAGGACATCACACAACTCCCAGTCATCACGAGGCAGAGAAAATCCCTGACCCCGCCGGGAATCGAAACAAGGAACCAGGGCGTGGGAAGCGAGAACGCTACCGCACGACCACGAGCTGCGGACGATCTTAAATAATACCGAGCAGCCATGATGCCTTCAGACATGTAGGCCATGGTAGTTGCATTGAGAAAAATTTGGCTGAATATAATGGAAAACAGACTCGATGTTTTCAGATAATGGGGCAACGGCAAATGAATTTAGAAAATTGTAGAGAATACAAAGCAAAGCAGAAATTTGTTAAAAAACATCATAGTCGCCGTTGACTGTATGAAACATTTATTATTACGATTGCAATTTCGGCCTTAGGGCCATTTTCAAGTCACACTGCAAAAGTTACATCCCGTCAGAATACGAGACTGTATGACATGAGTACGTGTCTTCGTAAAAACGTACCCTTTTGACTGCGAGAGTCCCACAAGATCTGGTGAGTACGACACTTATTGTGCACTGACAGCATATGAAGCTAAGTCTGTTGGCGCGAAAAAGAACATTGACAATACAGCACATATTCAACAACATTTTACGATGTAATAAATGTCGTACTCATCGGTCATGTGGGACTCTCACAGTCAAAGGGCTCCATTTTAACGACAACATGTACTCAAGTCAGATAGTCTCATATTCTGACACAATGTAACTTTTGCAGTGTTGCTTGAAAATGGCCCTAAGGCCGAAATTGCAATCGTAGTAATAAATATTTCGTACAGTCAACGGCGACTATGATGTCTTTTAAGAAATATTATATGACTGTGAATCCCAACCACGAGAAGTTAATCAAAGTAGACATGTTGTCTCCAGATGGACAAGCGACGGCAGATGGATTTAGAAATCTGTTACTGAATAACTGCGAAGAGCAGACTCATTGTCATCAGCGAGGGTAGGGTTGCTGTCCATTCCGACATATCGGAACTGTCACTGTTACGGACCTTGTTGTTCTGACATCCCGACAAGACCCAGTTTTGCCCAATTTTGCAAAATACCGTTACGAGCTTGGCTCAAGTACTGAAATAACGCCATCTGTTTGTATAACATGCAAATGCAGCCTCAGTTAGTTTTATTTATGTCAACAAGTTTGTGTTGACAAGGGCGTCTCACACACAGATGGCGTTGTATGTTGAATGTCCTGTATGGACGATGCCAGCACATTGTAGGCCTAGCGCCATCGTTCGAGAAAATATCAGACTTCCTACCAGTTTTTTTTCTTTGTGTCGTGTGTTGTCCCAACTGTACCCGCCTTTGGCGGTCTCTACTTGTTTTTGTGTAGTTAGGAAAGGGTAAGTCTTTCACAACTTTACTTAAAAAAACATTCAGAAGGAACTGGGCTCTCACTTTGGGTCCTTGGTTCTTCTGTAATTTTGTTCGTTCTTGTTGGAGTCCAAATTTTAGTTTTATTGTATTTTATTTTCTAAAGGGGTTTTGGCGCTTGATTTCTTGAAGTTTTTTATCCTGGCTGATAGTCTTGGTAGTGAAGTTAATTGTCTTTTTCAATTATTTTACTCGTAACTATCCTGGAACTATTGATTTGCGTACTTTGTATTTTTGCCATGGTTGGAGTACTATTGTTGCGACGGTTCTGAGCTGAGGCGTATATTCTATGCATGTGTCGATTTTTTTGAATATTTTTGTGCATGATCTTGAATTTTTTCCATAATTGTCTACCAGCCTACAAGAATTCCGAATGTTCAAAATCATCTCTACTAGTACGGCGCCGCAACTATTTATAAGCAGCACCACGCAGATGAATCAGCCCCCCCCCCCCTCCCAGCCCCACTGAGCCCTTTTGGATTCCCCTCCTCTGCCTTTCCCCAATCCCTGCCGCGTGTGCCCAGCCCCTCCTCCCCCTTTTTCTTATGGGTTTTCGTCCTCCATCCGCTCCTTCTCCCCTCCTCCCCACTTCGTTTTCTCCTCTCCTTCCCCCCCCCCCTTTTCTTTCCGATCATCTGTCCAGGTTCCCCCGTCTGCCCTCGGCTGTGGTATGTCATATTTGTGCCAACTTTTTAGTGCAGTGGTCAAGTGAGTGTTCAGTGTTGTGCATCTTTCCAAAGTGTTGCAAACAGAAATCGTGCTGTCGCTGGGTGTGAATTTTATATCTCTTGCGAACAGAAACCAGAATGTCGCCGTGTTTTTTAATTGTCTGTCTATTATTTTTCTGCTTCCTGTGTATTTTATTAGCATCATCAACCCTTTGTTCTATGTTCTAAGTTCCACAACATCCCGCCATTTTACTATTTAAGTCACCGATTTTATCGCCAGCTTTCGTTATCTATTACCTTCATCTTATTAAAGCAAATTCTGTAGGATGAAGAGCGGCGTACTGAGCTGATGCCAGCCTTCCCCCTTCGGGGGGAAACGAAACTCAATAAAGGAGAAGAAAAAAGAAGATGAATCAGGCAGTTCCCATTTGAATAGTGATCCGATCAGACGTTTCTTTCTAAACGTAGTACAAATGAGTGGAACTTAGTAATGTTTGAAGTGTTCACAGAAAGTATGAAAGGTGTGAAATGGGTAATGAGCCTTACATCTCACGAGGGAAACGTCCAGTAAGACATGTCGAAACCTACCCTCAAATTTTTTTACGCAGGAAGAAGACGACGAAAGAAATGCACTTTCACAATTTTAGCTGCTAAGGGGCACTGCAAGTATTTTGTAAAAAATGTTGAAGTTACACATTTTTGTCGCGCGAGGAACAGCTTGTAACAGAGGTTTGTACAGCCCTGCCCTCCTTCAGGCCGACTCGGCCAAACACTCGCGCAGCGCCGCGTAGCGGAATTATCCGGAGTTCACAGACAGCAATTTTAAGCACCTAAAGCCTGGTTCACAACGGAGTGAATGGAAGCCAACACGTGCGAATGAGCATTTGCAGGAAATTCGCTACCATTCTCTTGTATGTGGGTAGAATCGTTTATAGTAGAGGGAACAGAAGAGAGAACATGAGGTAGCAAACATTGTCTGTGAACACTGTTATTAGTTTTTAGTTTTTGGAGCTAATATTCGCCATTCACGATACAACTCTTATCATCTTAGAGCCACAATACGAAACTTAGCATTTCAGTGAGGAGTATTTTGCATGGCGAGCGCACTGTTGTTGACGGACTATACGAAATGGCGCAGGGAAGGAAGATTCAAGTGTCTCAGTCTGCATGGGAGGGTGACATGCGTGGAGATCGTGCACTTTACACGGAATTGCATCTCCATCACCACTGGTACAAAATTTTCGTTGTATGTCAGCTGCCATTTTCCCTGCCTTCTCATTACCATTGAGGGGAAACTTATGTACAGAACCCTAATTTCCGACGTCGAGCATCATCTCAAGAAGTGACACAACTGACGTTTCCACTACCCGTGTAAGGTCTAATGGGCTATTCTTTTTCTTCCTGAAACAAAAATGGTTTTGTGGCAAAGCGCGCGCTTCGTGATCCAGGGAGCGCTGGATCGAATCCCGTTCAGACCAGAACGTTTCCACTATGATTTTTAACGGAGCATTCACTTCTCACAGATGTTGCAGTGGCCACGAAAGACATATTACAGACACGTGTTAAAGACACGTTAAACTGCAGGTCTCCATTTTTCGATTAGGTAACTGGGGAAGGTTGGGGACACGTAAGTAGATGCAGTGGCGTCCAGTTGAAAGACATGGAAGAGGCCTGCCGGCTACACCAGACACAGTTCTCTTTTGCTCATGCTTGTTAGCTTGTCTGCTCCGGTCAAAACCTGGATTAAACTATACAAACGTTTTTTTGAGTAACTTCGTATTGACAGTTCAGTTCTTGCCCATGTAATTCTGATAAAAGTGGCCAGCAGAGGAAGTAAAATCATGGCAGTGATTGATGTCACAGAGGACTTCTATCAATTTGTTGGAATGAAATGTGTGTTACGGTACTACATTTTATTACAATTTCTGTAGACCATTCCTTATAATAATGTTTGAATGTTGTTTATTTGACTATCAGTGAAACAGTTCTTCGCTTATTCCCTGCAGCCGTCACAAAAATGCGAAGTGTCTATTGAATATCTTCTGGTAAACCTTGCGGGATGTAAGGTCGTGGTCCATGAAACTCTTCAGCTCCTGACGTTTCGTCCAGTGCTTCGCTGGACATCTTCAGAGGGGGTGTTTCTCCTCCGGTGAGTCGGCAAGACTCACCGGAGGAGAAACACCCCCTCTGAAGATGTCCAGCGAAGCACTGGACGAAACGTCAGGAGCTGAAGAGTTTCATGGACCACGACCTTACATCCCGCAAGGTTTACCAGAAGATATTTCATCCGGTCGTGAAAGCCTTCATACTATGTCTATTGAATGATGAAAAGAAATATTTTTCTTGCACCAGGCAAGGCACACCGGACAAAGGAAAACTTGATGCAGTCAGGCACTCCGCAGTAGCCACGAGTTTTCTTTAGACTTCTGCATATTGCGCTGCATACCAGGCGTACTTGATCAAATTCATAAAGCATGGCGAAGAAAACTGGTAATTCACAAATGACTGGAGCTTAAGAATACTCTTACGCTGATAAATCTGAAATAAGAGAGAGGCATCGGAAATTATGTTGTCTGACAATCTCCTGAAAAATGCTTTCCACAGTGAAAAAAATTTTCTTTATCGAGAGGTTGATTTCTCGTGGTCCTCCACAAAAAAGGAGGCGTTGTTGTGTCCAGACCAGGAATCCAACAACAGCAATCAATTAGTTTCTGCAGCTGGTAGGAATACGTTTCGAACGAAATGCTGGAAATTATTCTTTCCCATTTCTCCAGATCTTGATAGGTCGATTACATGATTTTGCAGCCAAACAGTCCACTCTTCATTTTTGGTCCTAAGTTGCCTTACGGTTCTTGAAGACAGATACACAGCTGTGGAAACAGTAAAACCGATCATACTTGTCAATGGCATTATCGTACACGAATGCGTCGCTGCATTCGCTGACTGGGCAGCCGACTCCGTCTTTTTTTCACCCCGAAATGATAAACTGCGGTGTGCACGCAGTTGTTTCACGAAACCTCATTGATGAGCGCTTCAGGCAGCAGTTGCGGGGCGACAGCAAGTTCCGCCTCTACGTCAGCCATAAGTCTCTCTGCAGCTCTGCCTGTCACCGGCAGCTGCTCTTCACGTTCACGTGACGTAAACTCGGTAATTTTGCGACTTCCTGTTGTGGACGATTCCTTGAGCCTGCGTAGCCAGGTCGACGAAGCCTGATAATTGGCAACGTTGATGTCAGAAGTAATTCGGAGGGCCCAGTCTCGTAGGTCCCCATCGGCGACGGCGCACAGCCTCCCACGAGCAGTTCTTAATCATTCGCACAGTTTTTGTTCAGATAGTTTCGTATTTCCATTTGGCTCATATTTCTTACTTCATGTAATTCATTCTTCCATTTGCTCAGTTCACGTTCCGATTCTACGAAACGAAAACTCCTCAGCGCACTGCGTAACTTCAATGGTTTTTTTCCCCTCCTTCGTTTAACCAATATTTCACCGCCTTTCCTTTGTCGTTGATATCTGTTGCCGTACGTGTTCTTTTTTTTTTTTTTTTTTTTTTTTTTTAAGAAGGTTTTGTTCTTCAGAACTGTTACTGCCACAACTGAAGTCGTCCGAACCACAATTCATGGAATCGTTACAGTTATTTCCTATTTCTTCTAACGTATCCACAATTCAAACGAAATGTCGATATCATCCTCAGGAGAAGTAGGTGATTTCGGCTAGAGACCACTTTCTCCATGTCTCATCATTGCTAAACTGAGAACGGTAATTGGATTCCGCATTACTGTGAAACTGGAAGAAAAAAAGGTACTATTAGCAGAAATGCTCTACCAAAGCACAATAAATATTAATCAAAATATCCACGGGTGTACTGCCGGTCTACAGTGTCCAACGGGCACAATATTTCGGCGACCATACATGTCGCCATCATCAGGTGAACTGACGGACTGAGCTCCTGTGAGCGTGCCGGCACGGAGATGCGTACGCTATGGCTGCTCAGGGGAAACTGGGTTCGGTCGCGGCGGCGGCCGATTTAAATACCCTCCGCCCGCGGCGCACTCCCTCCGCCGTCCGCGCCCCACGCCACGGTCGTGCGGTGGAACAGATTGCGACGGCGTCTGAGATGACGTCGGTGTGATGGCTCTGTCCGCCGTGGTCGTGACAACTATTCGTTTGCTCGACTTACTCTTGATTAACCCAATCGCTGGTTCCCAAGCCTTGCTAAGATTATAGCCAGAGTCACGGTTTATGAGGTCGTCATTGGTGCGAATTTCGATGGCCTCTCTAACAACGCTGTCCCAGTATCCCGACGTCTGTACCAGAATCCTCGTGCGTTCATACTCCATAGCGTGATTTTCCGACAAACAATGTTCAGCGACCGCCGACTTGTTCGGATACATCAGTCGAGTGTGCCTCTGGTGTTCACGGCATCGATCCTCGACGGTATGCATCGTCTGACCGATATACGCCTTGCCACATTGACAGGGAATCTGGTACACGCCGGCCTTCCTCAGATCGAGGCCATCTTTGGCACTCTCGACCAGTGCACGAGTTTTATTCGGAGGACAAATCACAGTTCCGCCCTGGTGTTTCTTCAAAATGCGGGCCATTTTCCCCGAGCGTGCGCCTGTACATGGAATAAACGCAGTGCCTACCTCCTCCCTCGTGATTTCATCCATCTCCACAGGTTGTGCTGTAGTGGTTGGGCGGAGAGCACGTTGGATCTGCCACTCTGAGCCATCACACTGGCGTCATCTCAGACGCAGTTGGAATCTGTTCCACCGCGCGACAGTGGCGCGGGGCGCGGACGGCGGAGGGTATTTAAATCGGCCGCCGCCGCGACCGAACCCAGTTCCCCCCGAGCAGCCATAGCGTACGGATCTCCGTACCGGCACACTCACAAGGGCTCAGTCCGTCAGTTCACCTGATGATGGCGACATGTATGATCGCCGAAATATTGTGCCCGTTGGACACTGTAGACTTGCAGTACACCTGTGGATATTTTGATTATCAAATACGTCGGGAGAAACTCAAGAATCACACAATAAATATTAATGCCACGGTTATTATGAAGAAAAGTGAGAAAGGCAGTAAACTGCACGACAGAGGCCGGAGGGCGCGAAGGTGTCAATGTCCAGATCCTTATCAAATCGCCTATCGTCGTTAAGGTAACTTGCCAGTGAATGGCTGGAAAAACAGTAACAATTTTCATAATATTTATGAGGGTCCAACTACATAGTGTGAACTCTAAATACAAAGAACTTTTATGACAATAAAAGTGTTTTAACGATGAAGATTTTGGTATAAGAATAACCAGAACAGTTTTGATATAGCCGGTCGAAGTGGCCGAGTGGTTCTAGGCGCTTCAGTCTGGAACCGCGCGACCGCTACGGTCGCAGGTTCGAATCCTGCCTCGGGCATGGATGTGTGTGATGTCCGTAGGTTAGTTAGGTTTAATTAGCTCTAAGTTCTAGGGGACTGATGACCTTAGAAATTAAGTCCCATAGTGCTCAGAGCCATTTGAACCATTTAGCTTTGATATAAACTTCATTAGGCCACATAAACATGTATGTCGGTCAGTAATTTAAATTTTTTCCTACCAGTCTATGATTGAAGTCTATAGACTTATCAACTACCTTTCTTAGATGCTTAAAACTTCGTGCACACATTTATGGCATTGTTATCTAGAAATCAGACAGCAACCAAATGATTTCAGTCAATAGTTTTTATAATATAAATACATAAATTAGACAATCCAAATTAAGGTAATTTTTATAAATAATAATTTTCTCTTTTGATAGTAAGCTGGTGTCTGTAGTCTACTTTTCTCCAAATGGTAGCCTGAAATTTCACAAAAAATTTCAGACCTCTAGCTCAAATACTTTTTTTTGTATAAAATAAAAATGTCAAAAAATTTGATTATTGGGAAATTCAGTTTAAAGGTACATTCCATCTCTTACTCACCTCTGTTGTTCTTAAAATCCTCTAGCTGCATAATATTCTTGGTTTGTGTGCTCCTCATCTTCTCTCTCCCTTCTGTTGCTCCTCTTTGCTGTTCTCGCCTCTTTAGATGCCTCAGGAATCCATTTTTCGCCTTCGGCCACTCGCAAGGAATCAATTGCCATCAGTGCTTGTCTCATATTGAAACGAGGAGTTCGTCCCAACAGCTCCAAAACATCGCATCTGCTAGCTGCCCTATCATTAAAGCAAGTGACTGCACTTAATACACCTAATCTCACGGTATTGAAACCAAGAAACACAGTTTTAGGGAGGAGTTCCCATATCACATGGTTGAAACATTCATTAACATTTTGTGTCTTTCCAAGTAAGCACCGTGACAATCGTTTAGCGTCGCTTAGGTCCCTGCATGTGGGCTTAATTGCTTCCAATACCTCAAATGGCAGTGAGTGATGGTGTGCATAAGTCTCATCATTTGCTATTGCTTTTTTCTATCCACACCATGTATCTACACCACTATCACAGAGAGAATGGTGTGGATGGTCATCCGTAGAAGCTTTATGGAAAAAGGTAGCCCATACTGCTTTCTTAATGACCTCAATATTGTCTCCATTCCTTCTTATGGGTAAACGATAATAGATTTGTAGTTTGTCCACCTCTTTCTTAGTAAGACGACCCTGACCACCAATTGGTTTGTCATCATTGAGATTTTCCCCCTTCATATCTTTTATTAGCTTATGTAAACGTGTGCCCATCCTCTTTTGGACATGACCAACATATTCAAACTTTTCAATTTTTACAGTTCTTCCATAAGGCATATTTTCCAACACATTCTCAAAACCTTTGGAGTCACCGTCTCCAAGGTACTTCACATACCGTACACCATAATTCTCTTCTGACCTTCGAAATATTCTGAGATCTCCCTCTGACTCCATTTCACCACTATACCCAGAAAAATTCTGAACACAAACATGGTCCTGGTTATTTCCTTTGCAACCATGGCAGTACTTTGACACACATTCTATGTCAATCACCTTACCATTATCTAGGGATGTTGCGGTGACAACACCACTCTATGATAGGTGACCACGCTTCTGCCATGTCCCATCAAAGGCTGCAGCTACATCAGTGTCACCTTCATTGCATAACACAGTTTCTTATACTGCTTTCTTCATTGACACAACACTCACATGACCAAGACTTTCAAGAAGTAACTGTGTTTACTTCTCAAATCTCGTAGGTGGGGGCAAATTCATGATAGCACAAAATGTTTGAGCTGCCTTTCTACCCTTCCCAGTATACCTGATTCCATATGAAAGTCTGATATTTGTGTTATAAACTCTTCTTTTGTACACTCCAGAGGAATACCCAGTTTTAGTTACCCCACAGAAATCACAGAACACTTGTAACTTACTAGCCACTCCTTTCCTGTTTTCGAAATCTTCGACAATTTTAATACCACCTTTTCCACAAAGCACACACACAGCAGCAATCTTTAGAAGCGAACATAAAGCACTCAATTCAGCAAGTATGGAAACACATTCCGTTACAGTGTTTTGATCATATTTTATAGAAATGTCAGTCTGGGTACTAAAATATTTTAGCTTCTATCTTGTGGCACTTGGCGGAATCGCCATAACATACAGTTGGTTTGTGGGCCTAATTACACAGTCTCTACTTTCCAATGAAGTAAACCGATTACCATTAAAGTTACGTTTTCCCGTTCCAAAACATTTTTGGAGGTATAACTACTTCCGAGAATGACACAGCATCAACATTTCAAAAACGTACAGAAGATTGAACACAAACAACTCTCGAATACCATAGATATACAAAGGGAAAAAAAGCATCGGAAAGCATGTGTACTAACAGGACTGCCAACTCAAAAAACGATTATGCAGTGTATGTTTTCGAAGCGGCAAAATAATAATGACGCCATTTGACATCCGACCACAGCGGAAACACAGTCGTTGCCGCATACCGACATATATTTAAATTGTTTTTAAAGATGTTCCAGATGTCTGAATCGATTCAGTTCGTTCACAAAACTCTAAATATTTTTGAAAAATATGTAAGAATCTGCCAACCGGTTGCATAGGTTTCCTATATACCTTGACCAGATTTCTTCACCTCTAAGGGTGACTTCATCAGTCTCCTCACGCCACACCAGTGTTACTTATATTTTAATGTTTGACTTTTTGAAGAACATTATGTCTTATATTTTATGTATGACTTGAGCAACTCACCTCTTAAATCACTGTACATCTTTAACGATATGTTCTTCATGTAATTACCTCACCTTCTGATGAAGTCACCCTTAGAGGTGACGAAACCTGGTCAAGGTATGAAGAAAACCTATGCAACCGATTGGCAGATTTTTACATATTTTTCAAATTTGTGTATACGGTTGCTGAAAACTTCAGCCATGTTCAAAGTTGTACTCTAAATATTGATTTAAGACGGAAAAAAATTCTAATTTTTGAAGCTGATTCACTAGCAAGTAACCTTAAACACCACGTGCAGCTACTTTAACATGACCACGATCCGCAACCATAGGGGCTTGTGTTATTCACTGATTTCGTGTTGGTACTAAAAGCTGTTTTGTTGACCTTACGCATTACTAATACCAAGAATAAAGCAGCATATTTTGCTCCTACTGGAGTCCGTAACTTAGTGTTCTTTTATTTGCTCTAAATACTTCGCCACATGCACAACAACAACATTCTTTCATAGTGATTGCGTATAACTCTTGCTTAGCGACAACAGTAATGGCCGCGCGTAGTGGCCGCACGGTTTGAGGCGCCATGTCACGGACTTCGCGGTCCCTCCCACCGGAGGTTCGAGTCATCCCTCGGACATGGGGGTATGTGTTGTTCTTAGCATAAGTTAAAGTTAGTTTAAGTAGTGTGTAAGTCTAGGGACCGATGACCTCAACAGTTTGGTCCCTTAGGAATTCACATACATTTGAACATTTGAACAGACTCGCAGGATTTTGTGTGTTTGCCAAATTCATTACTCGTCTTCAACATACTTGAAACTGGGCAGAGGTAAGTACCTTTCCACTTTGCACATTCACATTTTTCACCAGTGTTTTCTTTTTAGATCGGTAAGACTATTTCATGCACACATGTCCATTTCGTTCACCAAAAGCGTTATTCTGAAGCATATTGTTCGTGTACTTGTGCACTCGTCGTTTTCTTCACAGAAACAAGTATTTCATTGTTCCACTCTTCATATCATGATAATCATCCTTTACAAAGTGCTTTCACATTATACATACTTTCTTTTAGGAAATATAGTGGTAGTATGCACACTGATTTTTAACTGTGGATAATGTTACATTTTGGTTGTGTTTCATAATCCTTGGCCCATTACTCTAAGCAACACAATGAAAGTGGAAAGGGTTAGGACACCAGGCTTTCTAGGCCCGTGGATAACGTAATTTCAGGTATCTATCTTTTCAGAATGAGGTATAAAATAGTAAATCGCTAAGCACTAGAGTGATAGAAATGGTCTAGCTATACAAGAAATTCCCTAATCACTTCGCCTTCTCACATCTTTACAAAAACAAACCATGGCTCACCTTTCCTTTTGATAATAACAAAAGTACAAAGAAAACAAATTAAATAAATAAAACAATATTACAAGGAGATATCATGTCATTACTTAAATGTAAAACGGAAAACACAATATAATGATCCACAATCCAAGTAACCATTTCCTTTCGCTTGCTACATAAACTAAGGACTGGCAGAGCATATCATTATCCCACCACCATTTCATTGTATACACGGTACTCTGTTGTTGACGGATGATTTTCAATTCTAAGAAGTGCTTAGCTTTACGTCTCTGTGTAACACATAGATCATCGTATGTGATAGCACATGAGTTTCAGATTTTCTCTCGTATTCAAGCTTCTGCTGAACATATATTTTCACTGTTGACTACTCAAAAAATGGTTCAAATGGCTCTGAGCACTATGCGACTTAACTTCTCAGGTCATCAGTCGCCTAGAACTTAGAACTAATTAAACCTAACTAACCTAAGGACATCACACACATCCATGCCCGAGGCAGGATTGGAACCTGCGACCCTAGCGGTCGCTCGGTTCCAGACTGTAGCGCCTAGAACCGCACGGCCACTCCGGCCGGCCACTGTTGACTACTAAGATGAATCTAAATTCTAAATTGGTATTTACAACATAGAGAAATTTACAGAAACAACACTAAATGACCTACTACCTACATGTGTTTTTCAGTACTAAGCTAAATTAGGCCATGACTTGGAATCTACTTTCGTAGCTGTGATGATTCAACATTCCACAATAATCATCAAATCTTCGTATTAAAGTAATACATTTTAAAACACAGTTAGTTATCGTGTCACATTTGTATTACACTTCCACAGAGTTCGAGAGGTTTTCACATAGATCATTACAAAATCAAAACAACACATCATACAATATGTCACACGTCACACACAGGGTGTTTCCGTAAGAGCTTGAAAAAGTTTAATAGGACATCGAGGATACTCCACTGAAAATTTTGAGGCAGGGAATCTGGGGTTAAGCCAGCTTAAAGGAGATAATAGGAATAAAATCTCATTACCGTGTACTTTTTTTGCTCACTTTAGTTACAGTTCAGTGCAAATACCATCATTAACAAAGAACATACCGTTTGTACCGTAGCTTACAAAATGTGCTGGAACTGACGGCCATCAACCTCAATACAAGCATGACATCGACGAACCATGTTATGACTCACCCTGACAAACATCCCTGGTGTGTTTCGAATCACATCGCAGGCAGCTACAATTGTGGCAACTAATTCCATCCCCGTATCCATTGGGGTCTCATATGCGAGTGACTTAAATATCCCCACAGGAAATAACCAAGGGGATTCAGGTCAGGTGACCTCCTCCCTATCCAACCAGCGACCAGTAGTGCTGTACTGTACGTCTCTGAGTGGCACTGAGTGATGGATGGGACTGTCATTGACTCATAGCACGTTCTGTCACGGGACAATCTAAATATAATACAACAGAGCCACCTTAAGGAGAAGTAACGTAAACAGGCTCGGCCTCGTTGTTCTCTTGCAGGAAATAGAGAATCTTCCTGCAAGAGAAATAAACAGCACAGCACGTGTAGACTTGTACGCATGTTAGTTGCAAATACGCTGGGAAACAGTAATGATAGATAAAGCGGTAGATAGGGTGGTTTTCCATCCTTAAGCTGTTTTCTCTGACGCCAGGTTAGCCTTCTCAATTTGTTCAGTGGAGCATTCTTTACGTTCTGTTACATTTCTGCACGTTCTTACGGAAATACCCTTTATTACGGAAACACCCCATATGCAGGGTGGGTCACTAAATAAAGCCACCAATAATAACTCCTAAAGTATGGCAGGAGCTAAAAAGTTTGTGGGACAAAAGTTGCATGGCACAACGGGGGCCATAATATGACGTTTGTTTTTTTGTTGCTAGGTTGGGCCGCTTCAGAGATATGAAGGTCAACCTAGTTCTTTTGAATGCGATACTGTATTGGTACTTATTTTCTGATAGCGGCTATCGAGACAAATCCAATGATGTGTAACAGTCTTTGAAGGTCAATGGAGGTCAAAAACGTGGCATGAACGTCCCTTTACAGAAGGTTTTCTATGTGATTACCATTGGAATCAATGCAGTGCTGCAATCTTCTTATCATGGATTGAGGCGTATTCCTTATCACATCGGCACTTATGAGGCACACCCTCCGTCAATTCTCTCTCGCATATCTTCAGGAATAGTTGGAACGTCTTTATAAACAATGTCTTTTACAAATCCACACAAGGAAAAATCTAGAGGCGTCAAGTCTGGCGAACGAATTGGTCACGACACATTTCCTCCTCATTGAATACAACGATCTGTGATTTGTCTCTGCAACTCATTTCTAGCAATCAGCGAAAAGTGTGCCGGACACCCATCGTGTTGATATCACATTGCGCTCCTTCCTCCTAAAGGTATTTCGTCCAATAACAGATCTAACGTTTCTAACAGGAATGTAGTGTAGTTCCTACCATGAAGATTTCCTTCCATGAAATAGGGGCCTATAATTCTGTCCCCCAGAATCCCACACCATACATTCACCGACCACGGTTTCTGGTGTGCAAGTTGCCATAGCCAACATGGGTTTTCAGTTGTCCACTAATGCATGTTATGCAAATTAACATTTCCAAAGTTCGCGAATGTGGCCTCGTCAGTAAATAAAATGAAATTAATAAATGTGTCATCCCTCTGAATCTGAAGTTCTGCCCATCGGCAGAATTCATTGCGACGCATACAATCCGTACCAGTTAATTCTTAGTGGCGACTGATATGGTAAGGATGACATTTATGGCGATACAGAACACAAACAATACTACTCTGGCTCATGCCAGATTCCCTTGCGATCTGACGCGAACTAGGACAAGGATGTCGAACCACAATGGCAAGAGTACCACCTTCCGTTTCCTCGTTAGTAACTTTCCTTTGCCGGATATGTTTCCGATGCGCTAAGAACCAGTTGTTCTCAATTTATCATACACATATTTAAATGTACGACGTGTAGGGTGAGTACGTTGAGGATATCTTTCAGCGTATAAGTCTCCAGCTCTTGCTGAATTTCGTTGGCATTCTCCGTAAATGAGAAACATATCGACTTGATCTTCGAAGGAAAACATCATTCACATTCGCTTGATTCGACGATACTAATCTTACCGTTCCTACTTGTGTTGTATTGCGAAACCGTCGAATGGTGTTTACTTGCCAGTGGCACGTTAGATGGATACGCCGCATTCGGTGAATATTTACTATTTACACGATATATGCGAGAGAGAATTGTCAGAGCATTTGCTTCGAAAAGTGCCGAAGTGATAAGGAATACGACTCAGTCCATAGTAAGAAGATTGCAGCACTGCATTGATACTAATGGTCATCACTCCGAACACCTTCTGTAAATGGACGTTAATGCCACCTTTTTAACCTTAGTTGATCTTCAAAGACCTTTCTGTTACACATAATTGGATTCGTCTCGATAGCCGTTTTCGGAAAATAAGTACCAAATTATAGCATCCCGATTTAAAAAAAAAAGAAACAAAGTTGACCTTCATATCTCTGACGCGACACCACCCAGTAACAAAAGCCCCACGTCGTATTACGGCCCCCGTTGTCCCATGCAACATCTGCCCCACAAACTGTTCAGCTACTATCATACTTTCGGAGTTATTCCAGGTGGCAATAGGTAGTGACTCACCCTGTATTATACAGGGTGGTCCACTTAAACGTTTCAGTGCAAATATCCCTGCAACAAAAATAGATATTGAAAAATGACTTTCAGGGGTATGAATGTAAGCCTGGGACACATGACAATAAATACCATGAGACATTCTAAAACATAAGCAAATATTTTTTCAATACAAACTTATGTTGGTTTCGAATGGACACAGCGTATTATTTCTTACGCAATCAATAACATGAAAAATCACATAGAATAGCGTTGGTTGCATCACAATAGGTCAATTACGTCCAGAGAAAGTGCAGAGTTGACGCTTGAAATAAAGGAAACGCGTCGCTATTGCATACCCCGAGACGCAAGTGTGAACCCGACGTTGCTCGTAATTGTGATAGGTTCGAGTTACGATGATGCAATAGTCGCTGTACTTATTGCTGTTTAAAAAGTTATGAAGTGGACAGCAAGTAATGCTGGTGACGAGTCACACAACTACGTACGACTGCCATCTACCCCTCTGTTAGATTCTTGGTCAGCCGTAAATTATGTTTCCTTGGCCGGCGATACTCGGTTTTTACATACTGTTCATTCTAGCACCGTAGTGAAGGTCAAAAACGCGCGAACTAGTACACCCTTTAATTTTCTCTCTGTGTGACTGGACACCTGTATTGTTTTCAATCCACTTAATGACTGTGCAAACAGCAGTAAGTGCGGCGGCTGTTGGATCGTAGTACGTCAATTACATCGCGATTACAGGCAAGCAACGTGGGGTTCACGTTTGCCTCTCGCGATGTGCAATAGTGGCGTGTTTCGTGTATTTCACTGTGTTTTTCATTTCGAAACCGATCGGACCTTACTCCCCGAATATCAGCATATCCTACTAAAATTTTCAATGGAGGCTGGCTCTGAGCACTATGGGACTCAACTGCTGAGGTCATTAGTCCCCTAGAACTTAGAACTAGTTAAACCTAACTAACCTAAGGACATCACAAACATCCATGCCCGAGGCAGGATTCGAACCTGTGACCGTAGCGGTCTTGCGGTTCCAGACTGCAGCGCCTTTAACCGCACGGCCACTTCGGCCGGCTTCAATGGAGATATCTCGAGAACAAAAATAGATATTGAAAAACGACTTTCACTGGTATGAATGAAAGTAAATACCAGTAGACAGTCTACAACGTAACCAAATATTAGTTTCAAGACAATTTTTTCATTCAAATGGACGTACCGTATAATTTTTTACATAATCAATAACATAAAAAATCACTAAAGTAATGGCGTTGGTTGCATCACAATATGTGAAACACATCCGAAAAAACTTCAGAGCGACGTTAATGCTTGAAATAAACGAAACGCGCTGCTGCTGCACTTTCCGAGACTCAAGCGTGATCCCCACGTTGTTCATTATGGCGATGTGATTGACGTACGTAATCTTACGTTTCCTGTTATCACGAGGGCTCAAAGTAACAAAAAGTTTTCCTGCCGTAAACACTGATATCTAGGGATCGCGCTTGTACCTCACGATGTGCAATAGCGGCACGTTTCGTTTATTTCAAGCATCAACTTCGTTTTGCAATTTCTTGGGACGTAACTGATGTGTTGCGATGCAACCAACCCCATTCTTTTTGTGATTTTTCATGTTATTGACTGCTTAAGAAATAATATGGAGTCTCTACTTTAGAGAACGTAAATTCATGTTGAAACTTATCATTGCTTAGGTTTTGGAATGTCTCAAAAAATTTACTTTTACGACTCACTAGCTTACAGTAATACCCGTGGAAGTCGTTTATACACTCATCACCCTAAACACTGTGACCACCCGCCTAGCAGTCGCTATGTCCACCTTTGGCACGGATAAAAGCGGCGACGCGTCGTGGCATGGAAGCAGTGAGGCCGTCGTAGGTCGCTGGAGTGGCGCCACATCTCCACAGACAAGTCACCTGCTTCCCGTGAAATCCAGGGAGGAGGGCCATGAGCTCTGATGGCACGTTCAGTCACACTCCAGATGTGTTCCAGCGGGTGCTTACCTGGCGTGCTGGGGCCAGCACATCAACTGGAACTCTCCATTGTGTTCCTCCGACTACTCAATCACAGTCCTTGTGAGATGGCGCATTATCTTGCTGAAAAAGGGATTTACGTGGTCCACAACCGGTATACGAGACGCCTTGGCCGTCATGGTGTCTTCCACGAGCGCACTGGACTCATGGGTGAATGTTCCCCAGAGCATGGTGGAGCTGCTGCCAGCTTGTCTCCTTCAGTACAGGTGTCAGAGGGCTGCTCCCCTGGAAGATGGCGGATTCACGTCCTTCAGTCGCCACGATAAGGAAGTTATCAGGATTCGTCAGTCCATGCAACACTCTGCCACTGCGCCATGTCCAGCGCCGATGACCATGTGCGCATTTCAGTCGTAGTTGCCGATGTTGTGATGTTGACACTGGCACGTGCACGGGTTGTCAGCTGCAGAGGTCAGTCATTAGGAGTGTTGCACTGTGTGTTCCGACACACTTGCGCTCTGTCCAGCGTTAAAGTCTGGATGTTAGTTGCACCGCAGTTCGCCGTACGCCCTGTTTCACCAGTCTGCCTAGTCTACAACATCCGATACCTGTAATGAGCGGTGGCCACCCAACGCCACAATGTCTGGACGTCGTTTCACCTCGGTATCGCCCCATCTTGAAGACACCACAACACTCCTCAAACACCCAACAGTTGGTGCAGTTTCCGAAATGCTCGTGCCGAGCATCTGGTCCACCACAGTCTGCCCCCAGCCAAACTCGGACAGACCGCACGTCTTCCGCATTCTTCACACAGACAGCACGCTCCCTGATCACTACATAATCTGTGCATGTGTCTGACTAGCAGTCATTCCTTGCCAGGTGCCGCTGGTGTCGCCTTTACGGGTTTATATCGATAGGCTGGTGCTCATAATGTTCTGGCTGTTAAGTATATATAGTATAATTCTACTGTACGTGCGTATGTCACGGAACTCCTCCTAAACGGCTGGACCTATCTGAATGAATTTTTCTGTATGCGTTTGGGTGGCGCCCTGGATGGTTTAGATTCACAAATCAGCCCGGCAGATGGCGCTGCAGTATCTAGGTTATTTATCTATACTGCAGCTAAACGGCTGGATCGACTTGAATGAATTTTTGTCTATGCATTCAAGTGGGGGCCTGGAAAATCTACATTATTAAATCAGCACGGTAGGTGGTGTTGCATTTTTGCGTGCAATATTGCGCGTATAATATTCAGATATAAGTTACATGCCTAGGATTTCGTTTATATTTCGACATTTTAATTTGAGTGTATTATATTATGTGTGTTTCGTTGTTTTGACATTTTAATTTCTTTGTACGGTGCCTTTGGCTATTCCAGGTGTCGCATTTCAGTGAATATTAAGTGTACTATATTCACATATAAGTTACGTACATAAAACAATGCCACGTCTTCGTGGACGAGGAGGAAATATTGGTCGACGGACTCGGAATTCACAATTAGTCCAGAACCGCCGGTTAAATAGATCGGCAGAAGATCAATTGACGGACAATGAAAATTAAGAAACCAGGCTGCAATCAGACCTGCTACTGAAAGTCGAGAGCAACGCAACGAACGCCTTCGAGCTAATGCATTGAGACAAAGACGGGCCGCACGCTGCCAGTGCAACCATATTGAGCAGATGGTGGAGCGAGAAATTGTGGGTATTTTAGAACCGTTTTTACAGAATCACAACCAGTTGGTCCAGTTGTTCGGTACCGTTTCAAACAGACTGCAAAACGACAACTATACGATCGTCATCAAATCAGACAAAGTACCATCTGGGCAGCACGCGGGCCAATATAATGCACCGACCATTACTGAAGTTGCAGTTGTCACGGTTGGCGACGCATCTGAACGTCGAGATAGATGGATATCATTTAAATGTCAAACAAAGAAATCCAGTAACATGTACAATCTACACACGCCATTACCTAATATTTTACTTTTATGCACGATTAATTTCTTTTTGTCTTAATTATATTTTTACTTTGGAGGTGCAGAAACCAGCAAGAAAGTGAGCGCTATGAACTTCTACGCATATCGGTTGATGATTCGTGCCACTGAAGACAATAATATTCTCCGATGCCGCCAGCTGTTTCAAAAATAAATCGCTGATATGTATGCGAAAATTGAAAGCGAGCGATTACGATACATCAGATATAATCAAGCGAAACTTCGAGCTGAGGAATACATTCATTCGCGTGATGCTATTGTTGGTAACGTAGATGGAATAACTAATATCAACGACATCGGTACTTCATATATTCTTCCATCATCATATATTGGTAGCCCACGTCATATGCAAGAATATATTCAAGACGCCATGACTTTTGTGCGCGCGTACGGACGACCAGAATTGTTCATTACATTTGCGTGTACCGGTAATCCAAAATGGGATGAAATTAAAAATGCGTTATTGCCAGGTCAAACTGCAATAGATCGGCACGATATCACTGCACAGGTCTTCAGACAAAAGTTGAAATCTTGATTATACATTCCTCTGTATTTGGAAAAACACATTGCTGGCTGTATTCTGTTGAATGGCAAAAACGAGGTTTGCCACACGCGCATATTTTGATTTGGTTGGTCGACAAAATACAGTCTGAAGAAATTGATAAAATTATCTCAGCAGAAATTCAGCATCGGAATATCGATCAAGAATTGTATGAGATTGTTACCGCTGACATGATCCATGGTCCATGCGGTGCTATGAACATGGCAGCGTCGTGCATGGACAATGGAAAATGTACGAAACGTTTTCCAAAAAATTGTATAAATGATACAGTCACTAATATCGATGGTTATCCATTGTATTGTCGTAGAGACACTGGCCATGGTGGTCAATCACATCAATTCCGCGTGTCAAACGGTACAACAGTTGACATTGACAATCACTGGGTGGTTCCTTATTCACCATTGCTGTGTAAAATCTACAAAGCACACATGAACATTGATTTCTGCAGTTCGGTCCATAAAATATATATGCAAATATGTCCATAAGGGCAGTGATATGGCTGTATTTGCTGTTCACAAACGATGAAATAACGCGGTATCAAATGGGCCGATACATCTGCAGCAATGAAGCAGTTTGGCGTATTTTGGGATTCCCGATACACGAAAGAGACCCCGCTGTTATACATTTGGCCGTGCACCTCGAAAATGGACGGCGTGTTTATTTCACGGAAGAGACTGCTCTACAGCGTGCACCAACCGACCCAAAAACCACATTAACTGAGTTTTTCGAATTATGCAACCGACCAGGTATTCCCGGTCAATTCGTAGAGGCATTAATGTATACTGATGTGCCACGATATTTCACATGGAACAAACAGTCAACCAGGGAAGCGAGGTGTTCCGGTTGAAGGATACAACGGCATATTTATGGGAAATACATGGGCCGATTACACACAGTCCATCCACAGCAACGCGAATGTTTGTTCTTGCGTTTGTTGTTGGTTAATGTTCCTGGTCCGACGTCCTTCCAATACTTGCGAACAGTCAATGGCATTTTGTATGACACATATCGAGATGCTTGTGGCGAATTACATTTGCTGGAAGATGACAACCACTGGGATATTACACTTGTAGATGCGGCACTGACTTCCTCTCCTCATCCAATTCGCCAATTATTCGCCGTATTATTGACCCAATGTTTTCCATCTCCGGCTTCTGTCCTCTGGGACAAATATAAAGATTCCATGAGCGACGACATTCTGCATCGCATTCGGATCGCTAATCGAGATCTCATTATCGATTTTTCTCCGGAAATATATAACGAAGCGCTAATAGAGATTGAAGATATTTGCATTCTGATTTCGAATATGCCACTCATTCATTTTGCTATGCCCTCACCTAACCGCCCAGCAACAGACATCAGTAACAGCGAGATTCAGCGCGAGCAACAGTTCGATACGGTCTCTTTAACTACTTTCGTTGACAATAATGAACAACTACTCACTGATGAACAAAAGAATGTATACGATCGAATTAATTTGTCAATTGCAGCAGAGCAAGGTGGATTCTTTTTCTTGGACGCACCATGTGGCACTGGAAAAACGTTTCTCATCTCACTAATACTTGCGCGCATTCGATCACAAAATCACATTGCGTTAGCAGTTGCTTCATCAGCTATTGCAGCCACTTTGCTTGATGGCGGAGGACTGCACATTCAGCGCCCAAGTTGCCGTTGAACATTCACACAAATCCAGATGCAGTGTGCAACCTAAAAAAGCATTCCAGTATGGCTAAAGTTTTGCAAAAATGCAAAATTATTATCTGGGATGAATGCACTATGGCCCACAAGCATTCACTTGAAGGTCTCAATAGAATGATGAAAGATCTGAATAATAACACCAGGCTTTTCGGTGGTGCCTTGCGGCTGCTGTCCGGTGATTTTAGACAGACATTGCCGGTCATTCCACGCGCTACATATGCGCCTGAAATTAACGGATGTATAAAACAATCTTACCTATGGAGAAATGTCAGTACATTACGTCTTAACACAAAGATACGTGTTCAACTGCAAAACGATCCATTGGCACTATCATTCTCCGAGCAATTGCTCAACATTGGAAATTGAACAATACCACTGCATGGAGACACACAATTGCCAGACGATTTCTGGAACATGGTAAATACGAAAGATGATTTGATTGAAAGCATATTTCCAGATTTACAAGCTAATTATGTTAATCATGCGTGGCTTCGTGAACGAGCTATTTTAGCCGCAAAAATATCGATGTTGACGCTATTAACTTGAAAATACAACAGATATTGTTCAAATCGATCGACACTGTTACCGATCCTGACGAAGCAGTCAATTATTCTGTTGAATTTTTGAATTCGCTGGATTTACGAGGAATGCCACCACATAACCTGCAATTAAAAATTGGCTCACCTATCATTTTGCTTCGGAATTTACATGCACCTAAGCTATGCCACAGTACAAGATTAGTCATAAAAAATTTGTGGGCATTGTTCTTGAAGCTACAATTTTGAACGGCAAATTTTAAGGTGAAGTTGTTCTCCTGCCACGAATCCCAATCATCCCGTCAGACTCACCCATTCCATTCAGACGTCTGCCATTTCCAGTTCGCTTGGCATTTGCCATGACTATTAATAAGTCACAAGGTCAAAGAACATCGATTTGTGGGTTGGATCTAGAAAATCCGGTCTTTTCACGTGGCCAATTATATGTTGCGTGTTCTCGCGTTGGAAAACCGTCAAGTTTATTCCTTTGTACTGCTCAGGAATTGACTAAAAATAATGTTCATCAACTCGCATTAAGATAAAATTAAAGAAACATTATTGATTATAACGAATTGTTTGTAGAAGGATTGACGTTATTTCAAAATAAAGAATAATTAAATTATTATATTATTGGTCTCGCAATTTATATTTTGTTTAATATCATAATCGCTTGAAATATCATGCAGGACAACATCTGTCGGGTCCGCTAGTTAATGAATAAAATGCCTTGATATGGCATAGTGCTCTGGTAAAGTACTACACATATTAACGCCGTGACAGCAATGTAAACGGAAGCTCACGCGGCTACAGAATAGCATACGTCACGGTACAGAGACGAATGTAACAAGTTATGTCTCATTTAAATCGGAGGAGTATATCGTTGTGTACTCTCTTCTGGGTGGGTTTGAAGGAGAGGGGAGCGTGCATTCTGCGTCTATTCTGCAGGCATTGAAAGTGAAACAGAACGTTTGTCAGGGTGCGTCAAACAGGAGTCTCACATCGTCTGTAAGAACGACACCGCCCAATGGTTATTCAGCTTGCAAGAGCATATTGAGTAAATATTACCAATTTAGTAGTATTCAGTATTTGCTACATACATGGATTTGCCTTCTTTTAGACAACTTTCTGCGTAGTTGAGGATTCTCTCAACGCATTCACAGTAGACTTATTCCCTTAGGGAGTTTGTTATCGGCGATTAATAACAGTCTGGAAGCAACAGAAACGTTCATGAATGTAATAGTAGGATGTGGAATGACTTACACTCTCCGTCAGCAATAATACTGCAAGGGGTGAGTTACTCAGACGAATATACCTTGAGTGAAGAAAAACAAATGTAGACACTGGAATGAACCCCACACACAAACTCAGATCACATTTGCTTGACACTATCCTCCACTCGACACAAGAATTTCTGCTCGTGTAGAGGCACGGAGTGTTTGTGTTTAAGTATTTTTTGCTGCGTATCATCCGTCGAGCGAGCGCCTGTATGTGACTGTTACGTGAGGAGCTGTTACATCAGCACACTTTCCAAAGGAACCTGACTGACATGCTGTCTGGATCGGAAGACCGGCCTTTATTGACGGATTTAAGCTGCTTCGCCACACCGAGAATATCTTCTTCTGAAATAGTCAGGGTGTCAAGTGTTGTTGACTCGGATTCAGGAATACTTACTTGCTCTTCTTTGCTGCAGGGTTTTCGGGAAACTGTCTCTAATGTCTCCGCTTTAGTGTCACCGTCGTCGGTAACATCACGGTTGACACTGCACAGAGGAGGTACGGACTGTGTCTTGCAGCTGGTGTACTCCACATGCGACCAGAATCCCTTTGGACTTTCTCATATTTCTCTTCCGTCTGTCCTGACAGAGTGTCGTTGTCCTGCTTTCCTTTCTCGTCGCGGCCCTCCCAAGCAGCAGAAACCTTAATTGCAACCACCCTGTAGTTTACTTGCATCTTGTTTTGAATTTTTTATCCTGCTCGACTTTTACTGTAGATGCCACTTACCTCCAAGCAGGTTTATCTTCATGTATAAGGAAAAGCAACTCAACTTGTGCCTCTGGCTGCATTTTAAAACTGCCTATTCAACTGAACTATTTCTGTCTATTTGTCCGTATTCTCAGTTTTTGTGTTTCTTATGACTACGAGGATTTTCATTAACTGTATACCTACTCATTGTTCCCTATGCCTAAAGTATCTTGTGCATTTCATGTGTAAACCTGTTGTTTACGTTCAAACACAAACTACAAGCTGTTGAGTGCCTGTCACGTGCTGACTGTTTTACAACACGAGGGAACTGGCTGTGGAGACGGAAGTGGATAATAATACGGTGGAGGTTACTTCTGACACCTTTCCGTAGACGCTCCTGCACTTAACTAACACCACATGGACACAGTGGGAACAACTGAAGGCCAAGTTCTCTAGATTATAGCGTGCCGCATGCGTGACGGCGCTGGATCGGTGGTAACAGACGCGCCTCGAGTTCCGTGCATTCTGAGAGCAATGACCGTCCAATGTCAGTCTGTTGCCAAAAGGTGAAAAACCAAATTTAGCGCCGGCCGGCGTTGCCGAGCGGTTCTAGCCGCTTCAGTCAGGAACCGCGCGACCGCTACGGTCGCAGGTTCGAATCCTGCCTCGGACATTCATGTGTGTGATGTCCCTAGGTTGGTTAGGCTTAAGTAGTTCTAAGTTCTAGGGGAGTGATGACCTCAGAAGCTAAGTCTCATAGTGTACAGACCCATTTGAACCATTTGAACCGAATTTAGCTCTTATTCGACGAGTCGTTCAGAGATATTTCTCGCAGCGTCAGTGAGGACTTCGCGAGACGGCGTTTTACTTATCATTGATATCTGGGAAGCATGTCAATACAAAAGGCAATAGTTCAGCTCAGTTGTCGATTGGTGGCTGAGTTATATATTATAGCACTTGCGTTCCTTAGTGGGTTTTGCAGTAAGTTTGTAAAACGAATGCCAATTCCCTGCCTGCGCAGCTGTTACCACAGCTATTTGTGGCTGACACAATCAAAAAGACGTGGGAGTCAGGCCAAAGAACTGCTGACGGCGCATGCGCTATTGGTGTGTGTGCGTGGTGCCACGTGTCTGTACGCACACAAACCGCTTGGAAAATGTTCTTCCGTGCAGTTTCGCATTGATGGTTATGACCGACAGATCTACGCATGGCACGAGTTAAATTTGATACCATGCGTTTCACAACGGGTTTGTACTCGGCATGTAGGAGTGTTATTCGGCAAAGGTCTCCCACGATATTGCTACATGTTCCCTTTGGTAAGAATCTAATCATTTCCTTGCAGAATTTTGAACTTTGTTGCCAGCAGTGATGTAATTGATATCGCCTGTAGAAGTGATGCCGATAACGCCCCAATACGTCTGATAAAACTGGACGGGGAACCCACCGTGACCTGCTGATTTATTCTTTGCATATTGTTTGATGAATTGTCTGAAGTCGCCACGGTCAGCTGGGACTTGTGGGCATTCGCCGTGTTTCGAGCTGAGTGAGGTTTGAGCCTGCAGTGACGGGGAAGACACTGCAGAAGGGTCAGTCGGGCTGCGGGCGAAAGGAAATACGGAAAACGATTGGAGGTCTTTGGTTACAGCGCTTTCCGTTGTTAAGCGATCGCCATTCTCATGCTGAATGCATGGGGATCTCTTTCCCATTCTGTGTTTTCCGTTTTGAAAGTGCTTCAGTGCGATATTTTCATCTGGAAAATTCCCTGCAGGCCTTGCCTAGCAACTGACCCTCTCACCTGCTGTGTTCTGAAGCGCATTAATTCTGCTTCGATGTGTTTACGTTGACAGTGTGGGTTGCTGTTACGAGTAGCAGAAGGCCTGCTGCCATCTGAAACAGTGTTTATGAAGTTCGACTGCAGTTTTTCTTGAAGAGGCTGCCGGAGATGAGTAGCGGGTAAGGTGCTTTAGTGTAGCAGGCTTGGCGTAACTCTCCCCCCAACCTGTTCCCGAGTTTAAAGTTTGCCGTTTGTGTTGACACGTTACCCAGATATGAGTAACTTCGGAACGAACGTTGGTATTGAATTTCTAAAGAGAAGTACGGTTATTTGTGAAGGGATCCGGTAATTTTACACTGCATTCGAAGCTGCAGTGTTCCGTAAAGTAAGCATGCAAAATTTCAGCTTGAATTAGGTGACCGGTTAGGCTTCGTGGAGGTACATTCGTTCTTATCTACTCGCCAGTTTGGGATAAAAATCTGTGATATGTATTTGTTCTTCATGAACCATATGCCATCCATCAGTTGTACAAGAACAACAGATTAGTTGTTGCACTTCCGCAAATTTTATTGTGTGTTATAATTTCGTCTGCCGCATCCCCCACACAATTAAAATCCCTAGTTCATATTACGCTACAATCTGTATTTGCCAAAACACTTGGGACATCCTGATTAAGAAATAGTCCCATCGTCCACGTGTAACGTCAGTTCCGGATGGCCAGTAAATACTTAAGGGGAATGTCTCACCGATGGAACATGCAGTTGCACATGTGCTGGGATAAAGTTGGACATTTTCAGCTGTTTCCGTCGTTCCCGGGGAGACCTACTGGAAAAATTTTACATCAAACGCGACATGTTGCACAAAATAATTTAACTCAGATTTTGTAACAGACGTTGTTGTCGAAATAATGTTTAGTGCTAGTACACCGTGGGCTGTCATTAGATAGATGTAACGCGCTGTGATACAACAGAGAAATTACAGGTAGAGCGGAATCTAGAATCCACGAGTAGTTGCTATCTACTTCGGGTTTCACCCAGCTTTCTCTCCCTAGTACTATGTGGGCATTGTTACCGTTTATAATCGAGATTAGAGATTAGTTGTGACACCTTTCCGTAGAGGCTCCTGCAGTTAACTAATACAATGTTGAGACAGTGACAACACTTTAAAACCAAGTTCTCTACATTATAGCGTGGTGCATGCGTGACGGCGCTGGATCGGTGGTAATAAACGCGTCACGAGTTCGTGGATTCTGGGACCAGGCGGTTGCCAAAGGATGAAAAACCAGACACAGCTCTAAATAGACGAGTAGTCCAAGAATATTTCTCGCACCGTCACTGAGGACTAACCTGAGACGCCTTTTATTTACTACATATTCTACAGTCGTCTGTTGCGAAATCATTGATATCTGGGAAGCGTGTCAATACAAAAGGCAAAATTTCAGCTCTGTTCTTGTGGCTGAGTTACAAGAAGCGTGGTGTGCGGAACGACCTTCTCCGCTACTGTTCTGAAGTAGCTTTTTGGAAAAGGAGGACAATGCAGTTTCGCAATCAGTGTTTGAAAGACGTACTCGGCTCTTGTCCTGGTCGTAACGGGAACCGCTACGTTGAGCTAAAACAGATCAAAGCTGTTTATTCTTGATGAGAGTACAACAGGAACATGAAGAAGATTTCCGCTCTGCACGTGACTCAACCAATAATATATTGCTACCTGCTACGTATGTCTCGCGAGAGTTCTGGTACAGAGATTGTTTGCTAGTTTAAGATAAACATCAACAATTTTCACGCAGTTCTGTCGCAGTGTGCTGAGATTTTTTTTTTTTTTTTTTTGATACTACTGACAGTCTACTGACTGGTTTGATGCGGCCCGCCACGAATTCCTTTCCTGTGCTAACCTCTTCATCTCAGAGTAGCACTTGCAACCTACGTCCTCAATTATTTGCTTGACGTATTCCAATCTCTGTCTTCCTCTACAGTTGTTGCCCTCTACAGCTCCCTCTAGTACCATGGAAGTCATTCCCTCATGTCTTAGCAGATGTCCTGTCATCCTGTCCCTTCTCCTTATCAGTGTTTTCCACATATTCCTTTCCTCTCCAATTCTGCGTAGAACCTCCTCATTCCTTACCTTATCAGTCCACCTAATTTTCAGCATGCGTCTATAGCACCACATCTCAAATGTTTCGATTCTCTTCTGTTCCGGTTTTCCCACAGTCCATGTTTCACTACCATACAATGCTGTACTCCAGACGTACATCTTCAGAAATTTCTTCCTCAAATTAAGGCCGGTATTTGATATTAGTAGACTTGTCTTGACCAGAAATGCCTTTTTTTCCATAGCCAGTCTGCTTTTGATGTCCTCCTTGCTCCATCCGTCATTGGTTATTTTACTGCCTAGGTAGCAGAATTCCTTAACTTCATTGCCTTCGTGACCATCAATCCTGATGTTGAGTATCTCGCTGTTCTCATTTCTACTACTTCTCATTACCTTCGTCTCTCTCCGATTTACTCTCAAACCATACTGTGTACTCATTAGACTGTTCATTCCGTTCAGCAGATCATTTAATTCTTCTTCACTTTCACTCAGGGTAGCAATGTCATCAGCGAATCGTATCATTGATATCCTTTCACCTTGTATTTTAATTCCATTCCTGAACCTTTCTGTTATTTCCATCATTGCTTCCTCGATGTACAAATTGAAGAGTAGGGGCGAAAGGCTACAGCCTTGTCTTACACCCTTCTTAATACGAGCACTTCGTGCTTGATCGTCCACTCTTATTATTCCCTCTTGGTTGTTGTACATATTGTATATGACCCGTGTCTCCCTATAGCTTACCCCTACTTTTTTCAGAATCTCGAACAGCTTGCACCATTTTATATTGTCGAACGCTTTTTCCAGGTCGACAAATCCTATGAAAGTGTCTTGATTTTTATTTAGCCTTTCTTCCATTATTAGCCGTAACGTCAGAATTGCCTCTCTCGTCCCTTTACTTTTCCTAAATCCAAACTGATCGTCACCTAGCGCATTCTCAATTTTCTTTTCCATTCTTCTGTATATTATTCTTGTAAGCAGCTTCGATGAATGAGCTGTTAAGCTGATTGTGCGATAATTCTCGCACTTGTCAGCTCTTGCCGTCTTCGGAAATGTGTGGATGATGCTTTTCCGAAAGTCAGATGGTATGTCGCTAGACTCATATATTCTACACACCAACGTGAATAGTCGTTTTGTTGCCACTTCCCCCAATGATTTTAGAAATTCTGATGGAATGTTATCTACCCCTTCTGCCTTATTTGAACGTAAGTCCTCCAAAGCTCTTTTAAATTCCGATTCTAATACTGGATTACCTATCTCTTCTAAATCGACTCCTGTTTCTTCTTCTATCACATCAGACAAATCTTCACCCTCATACAGGATTTCAATGTATTCTTTCCACCTATCTGCTATCTCCTCTGCATTTAACAGTGCAATTCCCGTTGCACTCTTAATGTTACCACCGTTGCTTTTAATGTCACCAAAGGTTGTTTTGACTTTCCTGTATGGTGAGTCTGTTCTTCCGACAATCATATCTTTTTCGATGTCTTCACATTTTTCCTGCAGCCATTTCGTCTTAGCTTCCCTGCACTTCCTATTTATTTCATTCCTCAGCGACTTGTATTTCTGTATTCCTGATTTTCCCGGAACAGGTTTGTACTTCCTCCTTTCATCAATCAACTGAAGTATTTCTTCTGTTACCCATGGTTTCTTCGCAGCTACCTTCTTTGTACCTACGTTTTCCTTCCCAACTTCTGTGATGGCCCTTTTTAGGGATGTCCATTCCTCTTCAAATGTACTGCCTACTGCGCTATTCCTTATAGCTGTATCTATAGCGTTAGAGAACTTCAAACGTATCTCGTCATTCCTTAGTACTTCCGTATCCCACTTCTCTGCGTATTGATTCTTCCTGACTAATGTCTTGAACTTCAGCCTACTCTTCATCACTACTATATTGTGATCTGAATCTATATCTGCTCCTGGGTACGCCTTACAATCCAGTATCTGATTACGGAATCTCTGTCTGACCATGATGTTATCTAATTGAAATCTTCCCGTATCTCCCGGCCTTTTCCAAGTGTACCTCCTCCTCTTGTGATTCTTGAACAGGGTATTCGCTATTACTAGCTGAAACTTGTTACGGAACTCAATAAGTCTTTCTCCTCTTTCATTCCTTGTCCCAATGCCATATTCTCCTGTAACCTTTTCTTCTGCTCCTTCCCCTACATCTGCATTCCAGTCGCCCATGACTATTAGATTTTCTTCCCCCTTTACATACTGAATTACCCTTTCAATATCCTCATACACTTTCTCTATCTGTTCATCTTCAGCTTGCGACGTCGGCATGTATACCTGAGCTATCGTTGTCGGTGTTGGTCTGCTGTCGATTCTGATTAGAACAACCCGGTCACTGAACTGTTCACAGTAAGACACCCTCTGCCCTACCTTCCTATTCATAACGAATCCTACACCTGTTACACCATTTTCTGCTGCTGTTGATATTACCCAATACTCATCTGACCAGAAATCCTTGTCTTCCTTCCACTTCACTGACCCCTACTATATCTAGATTGAGCCTTTGCATTTCCCTTTTCAGGTTTTGTAGTTTCCCTACCACGTTCAAGCTTCTGACATTCCACGCCCCGACTCGTAGAACGTTATCCTTTCGTTGATTATTCAATCTTTTTCTCATGGTAACCTCCCCTTTGGCAGTCCCCTCCCGGAGATCCGAATGGGGGACTATTCCGGAATCTTTTGCCAGTGGAGAGATCATCATGACACTTCTTCAATTACAGGCCACATGTCCTGTGGATACACGTTACGTGTCCTTAATGCAGTGGTTTCCATAGCCTTCTGCATCCTCATGTGGTTGATCATTGCTGATTCTTCCGCCTTTAGGGGCAATTTCCCACCCCTAGGACAAGAGAGTGCCCTGAACCTCTATCCGCTCCTCCGCCCTCTTTGATAAGGCCGTTGGCAGAATGAGGCTGACTTCTTATGCCGGAAGTCTTCGGCCGCCAATGCCGATTATTTATCAAAATTTAGGCAGTGGCGTTGATCGAACCTGGGACCGAAGACGTTTTGATTATGAATCAAAGACGCTACCCCTAGTATTTCGATATCAAAGCAAATTTCAGCAATTTCTCAGATACCAATCTGACACTGAAAAGCAAATACAAACACATTTAAAAGTATATGACGTCCGCTTCGCCTCCAGATGTCTGCGGTGAATGCCATTGTGCTTGATGATGCGAAGAACGCAGATGGAGCCTGTTCATATATGGGTGCGATGCCATTTCGCCAAAGCTGAGCTGACGTAAGTCATGGCACACCGATATCCACACATATGGACGGCGGTAGTATCCCGCGTGCACAAGGTATGAAATGGCAGAGCACTGGCGGGGCAGTCGTTTGTACTCAGGTGATTCGTGTGAAGAGGTTTCCCACGTGATTACGGCCGCAGGATGGCAATTAACATAGTTTGAACGCGGAATGCAGGTTGGAGGTTGAAGGATGGGACATCCTGTTTCGGAAATCGTTATGGAATTCAACAGCACGAGACCTGTACTGTCACGACTGTGTCGACAACACCAAATTTCAGGCGTTAGCTGTTACAATGGACAACGCAGTGGCCACGTGCCTTCACTTAACGATCGAGGGCAGCGGCGTTCGACTAGAGTTGTCAGTGCTAACAGACAAGCAACACCGCATGGAATAACCGTATAAATCAGTGAAGAACGTGGGACGAACGTATCGGTTAGGACAGTACGGCGGAGTCAGGCGTTAATGGGTTCTGGCAGCAGACGACGGACGCGAGTGCCTTTGCTGACATCACGACATCACGACATCACCTGCAGCGGCTCTCTTGGGCTCGTGACGGTTGGAGCCGAGACGGTGGGAAAAAACTGGCCTGGTCACGTGAGTCCCGATTTCAGTTATTACGAGCTGATGGCAGGGTTCGTCTGTGGTGCAGACCTCACGAAACGATGGATGTAGGTTGTCAACAAAGCACTGTGGAAGCTGGTGGTGGCTCCACAACGGTGTGGGCTGTGTTTACACGGAATGGACTGGGTCGTCTGGTCCAACTGAACCGGTCACTGACTGGAAGTGGTTATGTCCAACTACCTGGAGACCAACTGCACCCATTTATTACTTCGTGTTCACAAACAACGATGGGAGTTTTACGAGTGGCAATGTGCCATGCCACTGGACCGCAGTTGTTCGCGACTGGCTCGAACAACATTGTGGACAGCGCAAGCGAATGATTCGGCCAGCCAGATCGTCTGACGTGAATCATGTGGAACATTTGTGGGGCATAAGTGATAGGTTAGTTGGTGCACATACTCTTGCTTCGGCAACACTTTGGCAGTTATGGACGGCTATAGAGGCGGCGTGGCTCACTATTTCACCAGGGGACATCCAGCGACTGCGTTGAGTGGCTGCCACATCGAGGCACCACGTCAGGCAAAGTGAGGTCCTCCGACACGGTGTTGGCGCGTATCCCAGGACTTTTGTCACCTCAGTATATATAGGCAATGATGGCTTGCAGTCTGTCAATCAAGAGTTCACCTTACATCTTTAGTACTAATATTGTTGTTATTATTATTGGAAAACTACTACAGTTTCATATCACTATAAAAACCTATACTGCAATAGGTGGAGTATAAAAAATGCTGTTAGAGAAGGAAAGAACCACTACAAAAAAAAGTTGCACCTGCTACAGGGATTTAAGTGCGTAAAGTCTCGCGGACAGCGAAGCGAGTGCTCATAGTGAGTAGCCCTCCATCTCATACACGCCTCCTGCATGCCCACCTGATTCCAAATCAGAAACGTTGGCCACACATTGTGTCGCATCACTCTATTAGGCTTGGACCAAAATTTCTGTACATGTTCTGAACTGTTTCGAAATACAGGGCTACTTTTTGCTTATCCTCTCAGACTCTACAGGAGCTTTAGCGACTTGATTCAAAATGCAGCTGTATTTGTTTTTATACACCACCGTACGCATCTCTCATGATGAATGCTTCGTCACAGCTCTGGTGAAAACACTTGCTCACGTCTTGACCCTTTCGTTCTGCACGCACCACAAAGCAGGTATGCAAACTGGTTACAAATTCGTGTTGATACAGGCAGCGACGGAAAGTGCAAAACTGAAAAATTTAGCGGCCGTTGGATAAATGTGTGACGCTGCAGCGCAAGTTCACTGCGCAGTTGGCAATAATAATAAACAGGCGACATGTCGATAGAGGGGCGCACAGAGTCTTCACGAATGTCATCCCGTGTACTCGCGGACAGGTACACGAACAACATAGGAAGTTGCCAGCATCTGGGAGAAGACGTACATTTCAACTCAAAGTACCTGGTTGGAGTTGTCGGCCGATCTCTCGACGTCTGAACCGGAGCGACGACGCTATTCGACGATGTTGGCAGCATGGGTGAACCACGGCCAAAGGCAGCGTCGAGAAGGAAGCTATCGAGCTGGTGACGCGACAGAGTGTGAGGACCGGGCTATGGTCAGAGAGTCACTCAGAGCCGCAGATTGGTCGTCGTCATCGGTGGGACGTGCAGCTGGTGCTCCAGTGGCCACGAGGGCCGCCAGCAGGCGGCTCACAGAAAGGGCGCTGAGCTGACGGCGGCCCTTCCGCCGACTACCGGTCACCTCTGGACACCGGGAAGCCCGTCTGCAGTGGCGACGGGCGCGTCCTGTCTGGAAGCTGACAGGAGCAGAGCTGTCTGCAGTGACGAGTCCCACATCGAACTGAGCCCCGATGACCAGTGAGTAGGTGTCTGGACTGCGGTGGTGCACCAGCCAGGGCTGGCGACCTGGGGACGCCTTTGGCTGTCATGCGCGGTACTCTCGCAGCGCCGCGGTACGTCGACGTTTACTCCAAGCCTCATTTTGTTGTCCACCGTGGAAGGCAGTCCTGGGCTACTATTTCAGCAAGATAATGTTCGCTGCACCTCTGCTCCATTTCATTTGGTTGTCTGTACATGTACTTCATACACATTGAATGCTGTTCCATTCAGACAAGTCCTTCATGGTGAGACCTTTTTTTTTTTCTTTTAAAGTGTACTCAAGTAACTGATGTTCAGTATTTGTTTTTGACCTGAGTGAAGGAGGTAAATGATTCTTGTATCTTAATGACCCAGTGATGTCCAAAGCTATGCTTAACACATCGTGCTCCATTATTCATGGTCTGTTGCTAAGTAGGATTGGGGGCAGAGACTGGCAAAGCTTATAGGTGACAGTGAAATGATGCGTGATGGGATGACTCATAGGGGAATTTCTGTTGCGGTTAGTATTAGAGCTGCACCTTCTCTTGACTGAAGTCAGCTGATAGGTTATCTTCTCAAGGGATGGCTCTCCAGTAAAGGATCCACCTTCAAGAATGGTCAGGTACCTAAGTAACGAAGGCATTAACACATTTCATCAAAACATAATAGCTATTAGAGGTAACATTAGTGAACTGCTTACAGATGTTGACTCCTGCATTACTAGAACATCAGAGAACCACAAAAATAATGTGACAGTTCATAGGCTTCATTTACCAGGATTTCAAGGAGCTCCATGCGGACTGGCGGAGCGGAAGTGTACATGACGAATCGAATTCAGTGAAACTAGAGTTTAAATTATCGTTATTTATAGCTCCCCTATCTGTGATTTCAGGACGTTTCTGTTCTACGTGGAGAGAGTTCTTGGTTCACTTTATAGAAAATACCAAAAAAAATAGTTGTGTGTGATGGTTTTAATATTAATTTCAGAAGTCATTGTGCAATGAAAAGGTCGAAAAATCACCTAAATTCATACCATCGTATGCAGACTATTGTCTCTAACGAGAGTGCAGAGGAATGGCAGTAGAACTGTACAGAACAATTTAGTTCATGCTTCGTTGCTAGAGGAGCATTCCATTAGCAAAATTTTAACACAAAGGAATTTGCACGCACGCACACACACGCACGCACACACACACACACACACACACACACACACACATGTTAAATATAACTGCAAACTATTTAAATAAGTTAATCCACTGGTAACAGCGACTTTTTTAAATCTCATTAAAGAACAAGAGTAGTATGACGTCTATAGTGCTGATAAAATAGACGATGGATCAATAGACTGCCAGATAAAGGGCAATAGCTCCAAAGAGAAGGTCATTTTATTTGAGAGTGAGGTGACAGGTAGTGCATCACAACAAATTCTGACCGAAAGAAACACCCATGTAACAGTGAAGGGAGCCCAGACAGTAGCATCGATACACACTGCACTCACCTCTGGCGTCTGTTCTGACATGCAAACTATCATAAAGGTGACGAGTGGCATTCTGCGAGAGGCCGTCTCAAGCATGTTGTGCCATTTGTTGCAATTAGGCAATGGTTCTCGCAGGCCCTGCAGAACGAATAAGTTCCTGCTGCATAGTGTCTCGTACATGTTCAGTTTGTGAGAGATCTTGTGAGCTGTTGTGCACAATGAAGAGGTCGTTGCGCTGCAGCAGCCGTATGTGGAGGTGCATTGTCCTGCTGAAAGATGACATCACCACGCTGTCGAAGAAACGGCAGTAGCTCGGACCTAACAGCCCGTGCAATGTAGAGGGCACTCTTTGCTTTATTCTGCAGAAACACCACGAATTTAGTATTTTACTCACATTCAGAAACTGCAGTTGTGTAAATTATATCGAAACAATCAGCAACCAGATGCATAAGAGAAGTCTAATTTCTTAACCGCTTGTAGGCACTTAGTGCCTTTCCTCAGAAGGCTCTACAAGAAAATACACCACAAATAAGTAGGAGTTAGATAAGTATATTAAAACTGAGGACGAAAAATTTAAAACATTTTTAAAATTCAAAATAAATAATGCTACATACTTATACCTATCGTGCTATTTGCGAGTGTTGACAGTAAGATGCATGTAGCATATTGCTGTGGTTCTAAAACAATACAAGAGCAATAAATAATAGAATAATAATTCCGTTGACACAATTACAGCTCGTAATTGCCTACATGTAGCTCCTAATCCCTGTACAAAATTGGTGTAAACAAGCCAAACAAGGAAGTGCAGACATAATGCCAGGACTGGACCTAATCAGCTAATGGCATGCATATAAGGGGGTTGGTCTCGGAATGGGGGTGAAAGTACGATAAAATAATAAAACAAAACTTTACACAACTACAGTTGTCTTAAGGCATAAACAAAAATGCTATGGGTGGTTAGCTCTATGTACACAGTAATCTAAAGACAAATGGTTCACATGGCTCTGAGCACTATGCGACTTAACTTCTGAGGTCATCAGTCGCCTAGAACTTAGAGCTAATTAAACCTAACTAACCTAAGGACATCACACACACCCATGCCAGAGGCAGGATTCGAACCTGCGACCGTAGCGGCTGCTCGATTTCAGACTGCAGCGCCTAGAACCGCACGGCCAGTTCGGCCGGCAATCTAAAGACATCCTATTCTTACAGTTAGAGGCGTTCTGTTCTATAGTTGCAAATAATGTTCCAGAGTCTGGGAGTTCTGATGCGGGCCTCTCAGCATATACTTTAACGTCGTTTGTTGTTAACAAAATGTGGTTATCCCCGAGAATTGGCAGCCCTCAATCAGTTAATACTACGCAGAAATCCACCCAGCATTTCGATCGCACCTCCTTGGCTCGGACGTGCAGTATTCTCCATTTTCAATAAACTACCACAACAATTTAAGAAATCTTAGCAGGAATCCACGAGCTTTCAAGTCTAGCCTGAAGAATTTTCATGACTCATTCTTTCTATACTGTCGTGAGTTCTTGTATAAAAATCGAGTACATTCATGTGTTGTATTGTTGGCTACGCTAGACATTACCTAGTGGCTTGATATGTGGGTACTTCCCGTGCAGATGTTTCCTGTTATCAGAGTGTCAGACGTTACTTTGATGTACCGTCTCGTTGCATCACCGTAGAGACTTGCTGCTCAACCTGACTGCGGGCTTTCACAAAACAAATGTGGTGACCCTCAACTACGTACCCTCTGACTCAAAGTTGAAATATTAAAAGTTTTGACTGGTTTCGTCGTCTAGGGGCAGGGATACGTAATTGCCGCATTACAGGCCGAATACTGATGACTCGACGGTATACAGTATAAATACGCACATGAATCGAATGGAGGTTATATAGAAATGAAAGATTGCAATTAAATAAATTCTGCAGGTATTATTTTAACGACTTTAAATGATGAGTACGATAGCAGAAGTACCCTTAAGAATGCCCTTTATTACTGTAAAACTTTTATTGGTGTCGATGGTCCAGCAATTAAATAGAATATAAGTTGAATAACAGGGAAACAATAGATTCCTACTTCACGTAATTAGCTATGAACAACAAAATAGCTCGCGAGATATTCACTTCTAAACGCGTGCTACGTCTTCACTGTAGAAGTCACGGAAATCTCACAAGTGCACAAGTCGGCACTACGAAATATTTCTCTCTCTCGCGACCAAGCGCAAACCGCTCCACTCTGCAACTCTTTCTCGCAGCTGTGCGTCCATCGCAGCGTACTGTCCAGGACTGTCCGTGTCCTGTGCGACTGTCCATCGCGTCGTGCTGTTTAGAACGCCCTGTGTCCTCCCCGGAAACCAGTCTCCTCCCCACACTTCCATACAGTCTCTCCGCGTGTCGTTTCTGGAAACGATCGCTGTGATTGGGTAGAGCGCTGCCGCCATGTCTCCAAGCCAACGCACAATCACAAACATAATGAAAGACATTCGAAATATTGAATTTATATTTAAATAACTTGAAATTAAAGAAAAATTCCTATGGTTGGACCATAAACACGCTCTAACACACATTATTAAATACATAAATAAATTAAATAAACATATATCAAAGGAATAGAGACAAAATTAGCCCAGTAGCCTAGTGTCTCTGTGTTTCCTTAAAACATAGTAAATTATTGACCAATTTCTTCACGAATAGGATGTATCAGATATAAACAAAGACATAGATGAAGAAATGTGTTTATAAGCATGCTGCTACCCTTTTTTCGTGTAACTGTGGGGCCTGACGCTATCGATAGTAATCGGTCACTTTGACCTGGAAAAACTCACGTACTATTCAAGTTACGTGCCTGTAATTCACACGAATTTAAGTTTACACAAATAGCTTTCTAAAGACACATAGATCGACGAAATCGGATGAACCGTTTACATTTTGGAAATTCGTTACTAGGTGTTACTCGTACAATTTACCGTCAGATGCTAAACTTTAAACTAATAAAGATGTGGAAAATCTGATTACACAGTCAGAATCGTCGTGCAAATAATGGTAATGGACATGTTTCTTTTTAAGTTATCACGATTCCTCTGGCTACTATTAATTTCTATACGAACTGTGAAATGTCTGCCATTAAGGTTTCACAAAATGCGCCATCTTTGGCACTCCCAGCGTACAAGTCTCTTTCATCGACACTGCGTCACCAAGGAATTCGCAGCCACGGTTGGCTAGCAACCACATGGTCCACCTATACGTCTACATCTACATCTACGTCCATACTCCGCAAGCCACCTGACGGTGTGTGGCGGAGGGTACCCTGAGTATATCGGTTCTTCCTTCTATTCCAGTCTCGTATTGTTAGTGGAAAGAAGGATTGTCGGTATGCTTTTGTGTGGGCCCTAATCTCTCTGATTTTATCCTCATGGTCTCTTCGCGAGATATACATACGAGGGAGCAATAAACTGCTTGACTCCTCGGTGAAGGTATGTTCTCGAAACATTAACAAAAGCCCGTCTCTCCTGCAGAGTCTTCCACTGGAGTTTATCTATCATCTCCGTAACGCTTTCGCGATTACTAAATGATCCTGTAACGAAGCGCGCTGCTCTCCGTCGGATCTTCTCTATCTCTTCTATCAACCCTATCTGGTACGAATCCCAACACTGCTGAGCGGTATTCGAGCAGTGGGCGAACAAACGTACTGTAACCTACTTCCTTTGTTTTCGGATTGCATTTCCTTAGGATTCTTCCAATGAATCTCAGTCTGGCATCTGCTTTACCGACGATCAACATTATATGAGCATTCCATTTTAAATCACTCCTAATGCGTACTCCCAGATAATTTATGGAATTAACTGCTTCCAGTTGCTGACCTGCTATTTTGTAGCTAAATGATAAGGGATCTATCTTTCCATGTATTCGCAGCACATTACACTTGTCTACATTGAGATTCAATTGCCATTCCCTGCACCATGCGTCAATTTGCTGCAGATCCTCCTGCATTTCAGTGCAATTTTCCATTATTACAACCTCTCGACACACCACAGCACAGCATCATCTGCAAAAAGCCTCAGTGAACTTCCGATGTCATCCACAAGGTCATTTATGTATATTGTGAATAGCAACGGTCCTACGACACTCCCCTGCGGCACACCTGAAATCACTCTTACTTCGGAAGACTTCTCTCCATTGAGTGTGACATGCTGCGCTCTGTTATCTAGGAACTCCTCAATCCAATCACACAATTGGTCTGATAGTCCATATGCTCTTACCTCGTTCATACAGTGCGGCGGCCCGCAGTCGCTAACGAGCCGCTGCTTTGAAGAGCGCCCTGCGCGGCCGCCCCAACTCCGAACACAGAATATCTCCAGGGTGCCACAACCCGCCCGTTACCTCGCATGGTGCGGTGGAACTAGACGTGCACAACAAAACAAAAACATTTAAATGACTTCCATCACTTTAACCGAGTGAAAGATTTGCCTCGACCGATTGATGTTACTGTTCTTATCCATTTTTCCCTTCCTATTTTAACTTTCCCTATTCCTTTGCTACCTTTGTGCTGGGCACCTTAGTCCCAGCGGCGCTGATCTGGACGCCACAGCTCATTTACGTCGCTGCTCTCACCGCTGGATAGTCTGTTCGATCGAGGCAGTCATTTTTGAACATCTTAAGTTTTAAGGAACCAAGGAAAACATTTTGCAGGTGAGTATACGGAATCTAACAGCATGGCCTTTCCACTATTTAAAGAACAGAATGAAATGGATAACTTGCTGAAGTTTGCAATCCATTTAGAGAGTAGGTCCACAATCTTGGAATAAGGTCTTTTCTTGAGGAAGCAATTCACAGACATGATCAGCTTATACTTTAGTGGTGTTTCAAATTGGTGCTTTTTTCACCCATTCGATTTCACAGTGTTATAACTCTAACTGAAGTTCATAAAATGGTTTCACCCATCACTATCACCGAAAGCAGCAGCAGCAACAGCAGCAACAGCAGCAACAGCAGTGTTACGTAAAGACCATTTCATAAGACCATCTTAGAAATAACTTTATTCATGACGAACATAATCAAGCTCATGTTGAATGTCTTAAATTTTCCTCCTGTCAATAGCCAGTTGTACAGTGTAGGTATTTTCAAAATTAAAAACAACAGACACTTTCGTACATAAAACATCAAATGTATGCTTTTACAATCCTCCTGTGTGTTCAGAAGCCACAACATCTGACCGTAACTGCTGTGTTCAAAACGCATAAAGGAACATTGCTGAAGGGGGTAGTTTACTCATGACAATTCACTGTAGCTCTTTTTATAGCATTCTGTTCATAATTTCCAACATTACGTCTTTCTATCTTTAATTACCTCTTTTCTTGGTACTTTCACCACATTCCAACCCAATACTTGGAGTAATTTTACATATCACAACACACGTTCAGAAATAGCAACAGTTCAACTACGGAAAGAGAAACGTAAGATATAGTGCATTAAGCATTCGGTAGATGGCATGCGAGTATGATCACCATTGAAATGGCACTATTCCAGGAGTAGATCCCTTTCATAAATGATGTCGCTCTAACTGAGTCGCAGTAACACTTTTGCAGCATCTGGAATAAAGACTTCAGCACGTAGAAATATGTTTCTATGTCAATAGGATCCGTTGTCTGTCGTAACTCATGTTGTCAAAATTTGGAGTAAGGCCCTTTCGAAAATGACTGTATCGATCAACTGTACCCCCTTACAGTACACAAGACAAACCGTGACGTGACGCAGTTGTCAACAATACACGGCTCTCCTCATCGGCCCACGCCGTATCCCAGCAACGGTCTGAGTCGAAAGGCGAGCAAGGCGGCTGTTGCTGTCCCCTTTGCCAGCAGAGTCTGCAGAAACAGAGAAATGCGGCAACAGCACGGAGCAGCCGCAGCGGTCTGTGCCGAGTCACCGACCAGCGTCTGATGTCTGCCAAAGCACGGCCACCGAAATGACTGCACCTTCCTGCGCATGCGTAACATTAATTCTACACTCGTGCATGTTTCATAAATGTGGAGATCTTAGACACAGCACTTATATTAAGAATAATATAATTTTACAAATCAGTCGAACGGATTATTCGTACGATTCTGTCTAATGTAGTCTGTGTAGGAGAAACATTAATTTTATACATCTTGGGCAGCAAAACCGCACAGCTTAAACTGCTGCTAGTAAATCAAGCAGCAATCGTGTTTGTAACCTTGGTTCTCGTGAAATATTTCGCTACCTCCTTCCCAATAAGACATGATTTCCGATGGTGAGGTCGGGCAGGAATCTAACAGAACATCTTAAATTGCTGCGAATGGAACGGTTAGCAGTTATATTTATAATCTTGATTCTCACGAATATTTGGCTGTATTTTTGCACAAACGGCACGATTTGTGAGGGTGTGGTTACGCAGGAACCTAAAAGGACAGCTAGGCCTATATAGATAAATTGTAGGTCTCTATTGCACGGTTCATCATTTTTGCTGACATTTCATTAAGCGTGTATTATTACTTTTTAGGATTTTTTAATTTCTTGTCTCTGTACTTGAGATATCTACGTCAAGTTTAATTTGTCGATTCTAGAATTTCTTATTTGTCGCAGTAGTTCAGAATCGACATCAAGAACAGAAATTATGTAACAGAGAGCTGCACTCGCCTATTGGAGAAGTGCTGAACATATTGAAACTTTGACTCGATATCTTGAACCGAAATATTTAGTTCTAGTGACCGGTTCCAACATTTGTTACTTTTTCGTGAATTTTCCTTACCTCTACAGTGCTTCTTTTTAAGTTCTGTGTTGTTTTCTCTTTATTTCCTGCTCACGTCCTTGTTAAGTTCCCATTTTTTTAATACTGAATTCGGTCAACTATAGACAGCTTGGAACCTAAGACAGTGGTACATTATTTTTCTTCTTCCCAGAATCTCTTTATGCAATGGCTGACGGCCTGCCTCTGTTCATTTGACATCACAATCCTAGGTTGTGAGTTTTGTTGTCAGATGAGAAATTTAGAAGTATTAATCAGTAGCATGAAATTTTCCCTTTCCTGTCTGGTGTCTTCTGTGATGTCTAGGTTTCTCAGATCCTTTTATGTCTCTTCCAGCGATCTCGTGCTGTTTTTTAATTTGCAAATGAAATTAAAAATTTTCTCCGTTTGCCTGTTGCCATTCATTCTGTAAATATGACCATAAAACTTTCATCTCTTCTTTCTTTTTGTGTCTGTGATTGTTCCCATGTTTCTCTATCGCTCTTCATTTCTCCTCTTCGTCAAGCTATTACCTTTGTTCTTTTGTGGCCCTGAAATTTTTCTGCTTTTCCGGTTCTTCTCGTTCACCTCTCGTACTCGGTGTTAGGCATTCAGATCTGCATAGTGCACCCAGTGTAATTACTGTTGCTCAGTGTTAAATTTTAGCCTGGAATGATAGTGATTTTCTTTATATATCGGTTTTGAGTAATTTTGTCTGCTAATTTCATTTTCCTCGATCTTTCTTTACTTGTGATGTTATCTAACCCATTTCATTGAATCCATTCTCCCACATAAGCTTATCAACTCTCATCTTGTGTTTCTATATACACTCCTGGAAATGGAAAAAAGAACACATTGACACCGGTGTGTCAGACCCACCATACTTGCTCCGGACACTGCGAGAGGGCTGTACAAGCAATGATCACACGCACGGCACAGCGGACACACCAGGAACCGCGGTGTTGGCCGTCGAATGGCGCTAGCTGCGCAGCATTTGTGCACCGCCGCCGTCACTGTCAGCCAGTTTGCCGTGGCATACGGAGCTCCATCGCAGTCTTTAACACTGGTAGCATGCCGCGACAGCGTGGACGTGAACCGTATGTGCAGTTGACGGACTTTGAGCGAGGGCGTATAGTGGGCATGCGGGAGGCCGTGTGGACGTACCGCCGAATTGCTCAACACGTGGGGCGTGAGGTCTCCACAGTACATCGATGTTGTCGCCAGTGGTCGGCGGAAGGTGCACGTGCCCGTCGACCTGGGACCGGACCGCAGCGACGCACGGATGCACGCCAAGACCGTAGGATTCTACGCAGTGCCGTAGGGGACTGCACCGCCACTTCCCAGCAAATTAGGGACACTGTTGCTCCTGGGGTATCGGCGAGGACCATTCGCAACCGTCTCCATGAAGCTGGGCTACGGTCCCGCACACCGTTAGGCCGTCTTCCGCTCACGCCCCAACATCGTGCAGCCCGCCTCCAGTGGTGTCGCGACAGGCGTGAATGGAGGGACGAATGGAGACGTGTCGTCTTCAGCGATGAGAGTCGCTTCTGCCTTGGTGCCAATGATGGTCGTATGCGTGTTTGGCGCCGTGCAGGTGAGCGCCACAATCAGGACTGCATACGACCGAGCCACACAGGGCCAACACCCGGCATCATGGTGTGGGGAGCGATCTCCTACACTGGCCGTACACCACTGGTGATCGTCGAGGGGACACTGAATAGTGCACGGTACATCCAAACCGTCATCGAACCCATCGTTCTACCATTCCTAGACCGGCAAGGGAACTTGCTGTTCCAACAGGACAATGCACGTCCGCATGTATCCCGTGCCAACCAACGTGCTCTAGAAGGTGTAAGTCAACTACTCTGGCCAGCAAGATCTCCGGATCTGTCCCCCATTGAGCATGTTTGGGACTGGATGAAGCGTCGTCTCACGCGGTCTGCACGTCCAGCACGAACGCTGGTCCAACTGAGGCGCCAGGGGAAATGGCATGGCAAGCCGTTCCACAGGACTACATCCAGCATCTCTACGATCGTCTCCATGGGAGAATAGCAGCCTGCATTGCTGCGAAAGGTGGATATACACTGTACTAGTGCCGACATTGTGCATGCTCTGTTGCCTGTGTCTATGTGCCTGTGGGTCTGTCAGTGTGATCATGTGATGTATCTGACCCCAGGAATGTGTCAATAAAGTTTCCCCTTCCTGGGACAATGAATTCACGGTGTTCTTATTTCAATTTCCAGGAGTGTATATTTTCCTCTATAGTGTTTATGTTCAACGTATTCCGTTTTCGCTTCCGATATTTGTAGTCAGGTTGTAGCTGCAATTTTGTACAGTGTTTCTATCATTATCTTTTCATCTGTTTTTTCTTTAGAAATCATAGAAATATTGTCAGAAAAAACAAGATATTCCACGTCAGTTCTTGCTCTTTCTTGTACTAGATGGATTCGTTCGACGTTTTCCTCTTGGAGTTCTTTATCCCTCTCTCTCATCACCCTGTCTGAGATGACACTGAAGTGAATCTGTGGGAGCCCATCGCTCTGCCGGACTCCTTTGTTATTTGTGAAGGCTTCAAAAACTTCTCCAACGAATTCAACTTTTGAACTTGTGTCTGTAAGTACCTGTTTCACTGACTGTCTGTTGATTTTGTCAATACCTGCTTTTTCCACTGTTAAGGATACTCTCCGTCCTCCCACAAACGCGTAGGCTTTTTTGAAATCAGTGAATGTAACGACTGTGTTGTCTCTGCATTGTACTGATCCTGATGATTGTTTTCAAGTTAGGAATTTGCTCTGGGCAAAAACTATTTTTCCTCAACCCCGCCAGGCACTTGCCAGTTGTCTCTTCTGCTTGGTCTTCTGTGTTACTCAGTAGAGGTCTCAGCAGGGAGCTGGGTAGATGGTGGTGCCTGTCCTGTCTCCCTTCTTACGTGGCGGATGGATTGCGGCTTGCTTCCAGTAGTCCGGTACTCCTCCTTTCTCCCAGCAACATTTCATAACCTCGTAAAAGGTTTCAGCTTCCCGCTCCCTCCTAGTTTTCACATCTCAGCCATTATCCCGTCTTGTTCTGGACCATGTTGTTTTTCGTCTGGCCAGTGTATTGTCCAGTGTAATGCGGTACAGTCGCTTTGAAGGTGGGTTTTCCTTTTGAGGCTGTCTGAAAATTAGTCGTTGTGTTGGTTCCTCGCAGTTTAAAAGGTTTTTGCAGCAGTTTGCTAGTAATATTGAGTTGTGTTTGTTGTTGGTAATCAGTTTGCCTTTTGAATCTTTGAAGTGAAGACCCACCTGCTTGTACCCTGTTCTGAATTCTTTGAAAACTTTTTAGCATTCCCTTGATTTGCTCTCGTGAAGTCTGTACCTCTACGTTTCCCATATGTTACTATTTATGTCATTTTGCCATTTTTGGGTTACATTTTAGGTTGTTAACGCCTGAAACTCCCACTTTCCCTGGACATCAACTTAGATTCGATGTTCTTAAGTATTACCGCTACTCCATAATATTTCGCTAAATAGGTCAGGAGCCACTACACGCAGGAGGCGGCTACACGGGTAACAGGGGCTGTGTGGCGTGGACTGGGCGGTTTTTAGGTTAAAGGGCCTCAGAGAAACACAGAAAGGGCTTCAGTCTCAAAGGGTTCAGGTCGAACGCAGGAGGAACGTAGATACAGGAACCACCGGTATAACAGTTGTGAATTGTGCTATCTGTGTTGTGGAAATACCGAAGCCCCAAGCGTTACTACAAAGCACTGATGGTCAAATCGTTATAGGCACTGAAAGCTGGCTGAAGCCGGAGATAAGTGCAGCAGAAATTATTGCAAACCACGTAACGGTGTTCAGAGAGGATAGGCGAAACACAGTTGGTGGTGGTGTGATTGTTGCTGTTAGAAGTACAGATAGTTTATCTTTTAGTGTAACTGAGGTAGATAGTTGCTGTAAGTTAGCATAGGTCATTCTTGGCAACCGGAATAAATTAATAATTGGATCATTTAACCGACCTCCCAACTCAGATGATACAATTGCTGAACGGTTCAAAGAAAACTTGAGTCTCATTTCAGGCACATACCCGATTCACTAAAATATAGTTGGTGGTGACCTCAGTGTACCCTACATATGTTGGCGAAAATACATGTTTAAATCCGGAGATACAAACCGAATATCGTCCGAAATTGTGCTGAACACATTTTCTGAAAAGTATTTCGAGCAGTAAGTTCATGAGACCACTCGAATAGTAAAGGGTTGTGGAAACACACTTGTCGTCTGCGGCATTTCGTGAGCGGCCTTTCGTGGGGTATCTCGCATCTTTCCTCAGGCGTCTGCCGACTCAGTTTCTTCAACATGTATCTAAAGAGTCTCACTTGTATCGCCACAATCTCCAGATGGATTAAAGTTAAGTATTACAGAAGCTACGTACTTTTCTTTATAGCATTCATTACGTATCCTGTTTCAGACCTCACGCCATCCGGCTTTCGCTTAGCGCGTGCCTTTCGGCTTCCTCTCATTGTGTCTAGGCTGTCTTGTCTAGACACAACAGTATTTACCTTAATAGTCATCAAAAGTAATAATATATATAGCAGTTCATGACATCCAGTCTCACAAATTTCAAAATTCCGCCATTTCTCTCCCCACATCCACCACTGCTGGCGGCACACCTCCAACTGCGCAACGCTACGCGCTGTTCGCATCCAGCTGCCCAACACTACAATGGCAGACAACAATGCAAACTAGCCACAGACTGCACACAGCACAGCCAGTGATATTCATACAGAGCGCTACGTGGCGTTACCAATATAAAAACTTAAACAGCCTACTTACATAGCCCCCATGCTCCCCACAAAAAATTTTACAAATTGTTTTGGGCAGTGGCCAATACAGATTTGAAAAAAATTTTCATAATTACAATAACAAAGAAATCAAATGCACACAGGTATTGATACAATGTTGGTCAAAAGCCAAAATTTTCTCACAGTCCATAAAGACAGTCCTGATCATTCATCACAGTAAAATAGCAGTGTTTTTCTCAATATCTGAGCAGTAAAAGAAAATGCACACGGAAGTAGTGGATTTCCATGCGTTCTTGAAGAAGTAGCGTTGTCCTTCCAACGGAAAGTCAGTGCTGACTCTTGACATGCAGACAGGTAATGGGCCACAACAGAGCAAACCCACAGCAGAGTCAGTCAAAGTTTTGAAGAATATTGGTAGGTAGGTCATCACAGAGCAGACCCACTGTAGTCCTGGTAGAGATTATGGTATTGGTGGGCCACCAGAGGTGCAGACCCACTGCAGTCCTTGTAGAGACGGCCAGCAGCCGTCTGTTGCGACTGTGCAGGTGCACAATCACCATCGAAGGGTCTTGCGGAGAATATAGCAAGTCCATAAACCACCACTTGTGCACTCACAAAGTTTTTGGAATTGTCCTTAGAACCAGCAATGCTGTTAACCAGTCCCTTGCTGAATTATTAACACATGTGCAAACACTATCAGTCCCTACTTCTCACATATTGTCCATATACTATGACCAACAGAAACGTGTGCAGTGAAATGTAACTTATAAGTTACTTAATCTGATGAACTGGTGTCCATTACAATTTTATAACTTAAGAATAGAATTACAAAGATACAGAATACATCATTAAAGAACATAACAATACAGATAACATTTGTAGTAATAGGGGCTTTACAAAAGAATAGAAATAAACATATACATCAGTGTTACAGGAATTATGACATAAGTAAATACATTAAAGATCAGAATAACTTTTGAAACATCAACTTCACACATGAGCATTAAAACAAAACAGAATAAATAATGTCTAAACATCTTTACAGAGTAAATAACATATTATCAGAAAAATTCTACAACGTAACTCTCATCAGATAAACACATAAAGACAGGAAGAACACCAATACCCAAGGGTACACAAACACATAGTGGGATAACACAAGGAAAGGACAGGGTTTGTTTTACTGCAGTATTTTGCAAACAAAACTTTCTTTACTTCTCAGAGATCTCCCTTCATTCTTCATTATTTCCAAAAAGTCCTATCTATACCTGCTTTCTGTACCTTTTTTGTGTAACTTCTCAATGCATTTCTTCCAATGCATCGCAACTCATTCTCTTATATAGTCTACCCCCTCTTAAGCTAACTTAAATCTACTGAGCTCAGATGCTAAACTAAAGGACGAGGCAATGCAGCAGCACAAAACAATTAATACAAACAACGCTGAAAAAAAATGGAAATTGTCGAAGCAAGCTACAGTAAATCTAAATTACCAAGCAAATACAACATTACACCTAATATGAGCCAATGTGCAGCAACAAGAAAAATAAGTCAGTAGTAAAACTGGCTTAACAGAGTAATACAAAGTGAAATTTAGTAGCACTATGCCTGGCAAACAGTAGCAGTAAATGCAATAACTTATATCTAAACATGACAAAGCTCAAGCAGAAAATATTACAGTAAAGACAACAATGCAGATAAGGGAAATGTCTATTCACACCTTATTATCTATGTCATTACAGTGGTGCACCACAAAAACTTATTCTATGAAATAAATTACCAAATACTTGAAAAGAAAATTATGCATGCAGTTCCTGTGAAGGGAAATGTCTTTTTGGGCTCCCTCATTTTTTTTTTTTTGGAAGTATCACAAAATTATTATTTACTGGATCTGTAGACAGAAAATATCTATATTAGTACATCTATAAAATTTTATTTTAACCAATGCTGCAGTGCAGCTGGAAATTACATATTAAACAAAATGAGCAAATATGTACAAAGGAAGGCATGAAACATCATTCATTAGCCATATGGCATTTCATAAGGTAGTAAAATATCTCTCAACTAGAAAGACAGTGGTCATAATCAGGTGTATAGACATAAAATATTTCTCATCATTTCATTAGGCATTTCAGTAAATATCATAAATTAAGAGCTCCACAGTGTAATCATATGTTTTCAAGTTTGAGCGTGTCGTATTTGCGATGCTTTTTACAAAGAAATGTCAATAGAGAGGATAATGGCCTCCTTTTTCCTCCACCTGTACTTATGAAAGGCACACACTATTGGCTTTTTCCAGGAGTTTGTCGCGCAGCTGGGTGCCCAAGACGCATTACATGAAGGTGGTCACTCAACTTTCTTACCGAAATATTTACGGCACCAGTTTGCACTACAGTGAGAGTATCATAAAAAAAATTTCACAGGTCGAGAATTTGCGTTGCAAATCTGTAGAAACAAAATCCTATGAATATAACACTGTCCAAAAAATTTTCGCCGGCATTGTGATACATTCATGCATGGACACACAAATCATAACTCTTAAAGTACGATTCTTGGTTTCCAACATCCTTTTTCACAAACCAGAATCCCTAACTTCTAACCATTATTCATATTCATATAAACACGTAATCACATTCCTCATATTGCATCAGCTTATTGATCATAAACATACCTCAACAGCATAATACACATTGTCATCGTAATAACATCATAAAAACACAGTCAAATCTTAAAAATCGTTGTAACTTTTTATAACAATTTCAAACCATAAAAAATATTCTCTGTCATCAACCTCAAACGCACTTTAAAAATCATGGTCTCATACCAAATACATCATTCAAAGCCCTCATAGTATCACAATGGTTCTGAAAAAATATACACAGTTCACAAAGTACAGACAAAAGACAATTTCATAAGTGTGAAGTTACCCAACTGTGTAACTGCGTAAACATGTGTCACTGAGGTAGTAAAAAAAATGCAGGTTTACTGACGATGAAACACAGATATTGCACTGGGATTGAATACAAAAGGCACAATGCCGACTTATATTCAAGTGGAGTAACTCTTCCAAGAGTTTGTGCTTTGAGCCTTTCCTGGGACAGCAGTAATAGATTCCAATGCACGGCTGTAGGTTAACTGTATCCCTTGGACCTTCACATTGACGATGAAACACAGAAATTGCATCAGAATTGAATACAAAGGGCACAATGCCGACTTATAAACAAGAGGAGTAACTCTTCTAAGATATTGTGCTTTGAGCCTTTCCTGGGAGAGCAGTATTAAATTCCGATGCACCACTGTAGTTTTACTGTATTCCTTGAACCATCACATTGATGATGAAACATAGAAATTGCATCGGGACTGAATACAAAAGGCACAGTGCAGACTTCTATACAAGGGGAGTAACTCTTCTAAGATTTTGTGCTTTGAGCCATCCCTGGGAGAGCAGTATTAAATTCCGATGCACCAGTGCAGGTTTTCTGTATCCCTTGGACCTTCACATTGACGATGAAACACAGAAATAGCATCGGGATTGAATACAAATGAACCAATGCCGGCTTGAATACAAGAGGAGTATCTCCTCTAAGAGTTTCTGCTTTGACTCTTCCCTGGGAGAGCAGTATTAGATTCCGATGCACCACTGCAGGTGTAATGTATCCCTTGGACCTTAACATTGACGATGAAACCCAGAAACTGCATCGGGATTGAATAAAAAAGGCATAATGCCATCTTATATACAAGAGGAGTATCTCTTCTAAGAGTTGATGCTATCAGCCTTTCCTGTGAGAGCAGTATTTGATTCTGATGCACCACTGCAGGTTTACTGTATCCCTTGGACCTAAACATTGACGATGATACACAGATATCCAATTGGGATTGAATAAAAAAGTCCCAATGCCGACTTAATTACAAGAGGAGTAACTCTTCTAAGAGTTTACTTTGAGCCACTCCTGGGAGAGCAGTATTAGATTCTCATGCACCACTGTAGGTTTACTGTATATCATGGACCTTCACATTGAAGATGAAGCACAGAAATTGCATCGGGAATGAATACAAAAGGCACAATGCAGACATATATTCAAGAGGAATAACTCTTCTAAGAGTTTCTGCTTTTAGCCTCTCCTGGGACAGCAGTATTTGATTCCAATGCACCATTGCAGGATTACTGTATCCCTTGGACCTAAACATTGACGATGAAACACAGAAATTGCATCGATATTGAATACAAACGGCACAATGCCGACTTATATGCAAGAGGAGTAACTCTTCTATGAGTTTGTGTTTTTGTCTTTCCTGGGAGAGCAGTATTAGATTCCGATTCACCATTGCAGGTTCACTGTATCCCTTGGACCTTCACATTGACGATGAAACACAGAAATTGAATCGGGATTGAATACAAAAGGCACAATGCCGACTTATATACAAGAGAAGTAAGTCTTCTCAGGGTTTGTGCTTTGAGCCTTTCCTGGGAGAGCAGTATTAGATTCCCATTCACAACTGTACGTCCACTGTATACCTTGGACCTTCACATTGTTGATGAAACACAGAAATTGCATCGGGATTAAATACAAACGGCACAATGTCGACTTACTTACAAGCGGAGTAACTCTTTTAAGAGTTTGCGATTTTAGCCTTTCCTGGGAGAGCAGTATTAGATTCCGATGCTCCACTGCAGGTTTACTGTATCCCTTGGACCTTTACATTGACGATGAAACACAGATATTGCGTCGGGGTTGAATACAAAAGGCACAAGGCCGACTTATTTAAACAGGGAGCAACTCTTCCAAGGGTTTACTTTGAGCCATTCCTGGGAGAGCAGTATTAGATTCCGATGCACCACTGTGGGTTTACTGTATCCCTTGGACCTTCACATTGACGATGAAGCACAGAAATTGCATTGGGGTTGAATACAAAAGGCACAATGCCGACATATATACAAGAGGAAAAACTCTTCTAAGAGTTTGTGCTTTTAGCCTTTCCTGGGACAGCAGTATTAGATTCCGATGCACCATTGCAAGTTTACTGTATCCCTTGGACCTTCACATTCATGATGACACATTGAAATTGTAACGATATTGAATACAAAAAGCACCATGCCGACTTATATACAAGAGGAATAATTCTTCAAAGAGTTTGTGCTTTGAGCGTTTCCTGGGAGAGCAGTATTAGATTCCGATACACCACTGCAGGTTTACTGTATCCCTTGGACCTTCACGTTCACGATGAAACACAGAAACTGCACGGGATTGAATACAAATGGCACAATGCTGTCCGATAGACAAGAGGAGTAACTCTTCTAAGAGTGTGTGCAACAGCCTTTCCTGGGAGAGCAGTATTTGATTCCGATGCACCACTGCAGGTTTACTGTATCCCTTGGACCTTCAAATTAACGATGAAACACAGAAATTGCATCGGAAATGAATAAAAAAGGCACAATCCCGACTTATATACAAGAGGAAAAATTCATGTAGTACTTTCTGCTTTGAGCCCTTCCTGGGAGAGCAGTATTAGATACCGATGCATCATTGCAGATTTACTTTATCCCTTGGACCTTGACATTGACGATGAAGCACAGAAATTGCATTGGTATTGAGTACAAAAGGCACAATGACAATTTATATACAGGAAGAGTAACTCTTCCAAGGGTTTGTTCTCTGAGCCTTCCGTGGGAGACCAGTATCAGATTCCGATGCAGTAACGCCGGGTTACTGTATCCCTTGGACCTTCACATTGACGATGAAACACAGAAATTGTACCGGGATTGTATACAAATGCCACAATACCGACTTATAATGAATGGGACAAACTCCTCTAAGATATTTTGCTTTAAGCCCTTCCTAAGACAGCAGTATTAGATTCCGATGCACCATTGCAGATTTACTGTATCCCTTGGACCTTCACATTGATGATGAAACACAGAAATTACGTCGATATTGTATACAAATGGCACAATGCGGACTTATATATAAGAGGAGTAACTCTTTTATGAGTTTCTGCTTTTAGCCTTTCCAGGGACAGCAGTATTAGATTCCGATGCACCATTGCAGGTTTCCTGTATCCCTTGGACCTTCACATAGACGATGACACACAGAAATTGCATTGTGATTGAATACAAATGGCACAATGCCGACTTATATACAAGAGAAGTAAGTCTTCTCAGGGTTTGTACTTTGTGCCTTTCCTGGGAGAGCTGTATTAGATTCCCATTCACCACTGCAGGTTTACAGTATCCCGTGGACGTTCACATTGACCATGAAACACAGAAATTGCATCAGGATTAAATAAAAAAGGCACAATGTCGACTTACTTACAAGAGGAGTAACTCTTTTAAGAGTTTGCGCTTTTATGCTTTCCTGGGAGTGCAGTATTAGATTACGATGCACCATTGCAGGTTTACTGTATCCCTTTGACCTTCACAATGACGATGAAACACAGAAATTGCATCGGTGTTGAATACAAAAGGCACAATGCCGCCTCTTCTAAGAGTTTGTCCTTTGAGCTTTTGCTGGGAGAGCAGTATTAGATTCCGATGAACCCCTGCAGATTTACTGTTTCCCTTGGACCTTCACATAGACGATGACACACAGAAATTGCATTGTGATTGAATACAAAAGGCACAATGCCGACTTATATACAAGAGGAGTAACTCTTCTATTAGTTTCTGCTTTTAGCCTTTCCAGGGAGAGCAGTACTAGATTCCGATGCACCATTGCAGGTGTACTGTATCCCTTGGACCTTCAGATTGACGATGAAACACAGAAATTGAATCGGGATTGAATAGAAAAGGCACAATGCCGACTTAGATACAAGAGAAGTAAGTCTTCTCAGGGATTTGTGCTTTGACCCTTTCCTGGGAGAGCAGTATTAGATTCCCATTTACCACTGCAGGTTTACTGTATCCCTTGGACCTTTACATTGACGATGAATCACAGAGATTGCATTGGGATTGAATACAAAAGGCACAATGCTGTCTTATACACAAGAGGAGTAACTCTTCTAAGAGTTTGTGATATCAGCCTTTCCTGGGAGAGCAGTATTTCATTCCGTTGCACCATTGCAGATTTACTGTATCCCTTGGACCTTCACATTGACGATGAACCACAGAAATTGAATCGGGATTGAATACAAAAGGCACAATGCCGACTTATATACAAGAGAAGTAAGTTTACTCAGGGTTTGTGCTTTGAGCCTTTCCTGGGAGAGCAGTATTAGATTCCCATTCACCACTGTATGTCCACTGTATACCTTGGACCTTCACATTGTCGATGAAACACAGAAATTGCATCGGGATTAAATACAAACGGCACAATGTCGACTTACTTACAAGCGGAGTAACTCTTTTAAGAGTTTGCGCTTTTAGCCTTTCCTGGGAGAGCAGTATTAGATTCCGATGCTCCACTGCAGGTTTACTGTATCCTTTGGACCTTTACATTGACGATGAAACACAGATATTGCATCGGGGTTGAATACAAAAAGCACAAGACCGTATTATTTAAACGAGGAGCAACTCTTCTAAGGGTTTACCTTGAGCCATTCCTGGGAGAGCAGTATTAAATTACGATGCACCATTGTAGGTTTACTGTATCCCTTGGACCTTCACATTGAAGATGAAGCACTGAAATTGCATCGGCATTGAATCCAAAGGCACAATGCCGACTTATGTACAAGAGGAATAACTCTTCTAAGAGTTTGTGCTTTGAGCGTTTCCTGGGAGAGCAGTATTAGATTCCGATGCACCACTGCAGGTTTACTGTATCCCTTGGACCTTCACGTTCACGATGAAACACAGAAACTGCATCGGAATTTAATTCAAGTGGCACAATGCTGTCCTATAGACAAGAGGAGTAACTCTTCTAAGAGTGTGTGCAACAGCCTTTCCTGGGAGAGCAGTATTAGATTCCGATGCACCACTGCAGGTTTACTGTATCCCTTGGACCTTACAAATAATGATGAAACACAGAATTTGCATCGGAAATGAATACAAAAGGCACATTCTCGACTTATATACAAGAGGAAAAACTCATCTAATACTTTCTGCTTTGAGCCCTTCCTGGGAGAGCAGTATTACATTCCGTTGCATCATTGCAGGTTTAATGTATCCCTTGGTCCTTGACATTGACGATGAAGCACAGAAATTGCATCGGGATGAGTACAAAAGGCACAATGACAATTTATATACAGGAATAGTAACTCTTCCAAGGGTTTGTTCTATGAGCCTTTCGTGGGAGACCAGTATCAGATTCCAATGCACCAATGTCGAGTTACTGTATCCCTTGGACCTTCACATTGACGATGAAACACAGAAATTGTGCCGGAATTGTATACAAATGCCACAATACCGACTTATAAAGAATGGGACTAACTCTTCTAAAATATTTTGCTTTGAGCCCTTCCTAAGACAGTAGTATTAGATTCTGATGCACCATTGCAGATTTACTGTATCCCTTGGACCTTTGCATTGACGATGAAACACAGAAATTACATCGATATTGTATACGAAAAGCACAATGCCGACTTATATACAAGAGGAGTAACTCTTTTATGAGTTTCTGCTTTTAGCCTTTCCTGGGAGAGCAGTATTAGATTCCGATGCACCATTGCAGGTTTCCTGTATCCCTTGGAGCTTCACATTGATGATGAAACACAGAAATTGTAACGATATTGAATGCGAAAGGCACCATGACGACTTATATACAAGAGGAGTAACTCTTCTAATACTTTGTGCTTTGAGCCATTCCTAAGACAGCAGTATTAGATTCTGATGCACCACTGCAGGCTTACTGTATCCCTTGGTCCTTCCCATAGACGATTACACACGGAAATTGCACCGCGATTGAACACAATAGGCACAATGTCGACTTATTTACAAGCGGAGTAACTCTTCTATGAGTTTGTGCTTTTAGCCTTTCCTGGGACAGCAGTATCAGATTCCGATGCACCATTGCAGGTTTACTGTATCCGTTGGACCTTCACATTGACAATGGATCACTGAAATTGTACCGGGATTGTATGCATATGCCACAATGCCGACTTGTAAACAACAGGGGTAAATCTTCTAAGAGTTTGTGCTTTGAGCCTTTCCTAAGACAGAAGTATTAGATTCCGATGCACCATTGCAGGTTTTTCTGTATCCCTTGGAACTTCACATTCATGATAAAACACAGAGATTGCATCGATATTGAATGCATAAGGCCCAATGCCGACTTATATACAATAGGAGTAACTCTTTTATGAGTTTATGTTTTTAGCCTTTCCTGGGAGAGCAGTATTAGATTCAAACTCACCACTGCAGGTTTACTGTATCCCTTGGACCTTCACATTGACGATGAAACACAGAAATTGCATCGTTATTATATATAAAAGGCACAATGCTGACTTATATACAAAAGGAATAACTCTTCTAATACTTTGTGCTTTGAGCCATTCCTGAGAGAACAACATTAGATTCCGATGCACCACTGTACATTTAATGTAACCCTTGGACTTTCACATTGAAGATGAAGCACAGAAATTGAATCGGGGCTGAATACAAAAGGCACAATGCCGACTTCAATGCAAGAGGAGTAACTCTTCTAAGAGTTTGTGCTTTGAGCCTTTCCTGGGACGGCAGTATTAGATTCCGATGCACCACTGCAGATTTACTGAATCCCTTGGACCTTCACATAGACGATGACACACAGAAATTGCATTGTGATTGAATACAAAAGGCACAATGCCGACTTATATACAAGAGAAGTAAGTCTTCTCAGAGTTTGTACTTTGAGCCTTTCCTGGGAGAGCTGTATTAGATTCCCATTCACCACTGCAGGTTTACTGTATCCCTTGGACCTTCACATTGACCATGAAACACAGAAATTGCATCGGGATTACATACAAAAGGCACAATGTCGACTTACTTACAAGAGGAGTAACTCTTTTAAGAGTTTGCGCTTTTAGGCTTTCCTGGGAGTGCATTATTAGATTCCAATGCTCCTATGCAGGTTTACTGTATCCCTTTGACCTTCACAACGACGATGAAACACAGAAATTGCATCGGGGTTGAATACAAAAGGCACAATGCCGACATAAGTACAAGAGGAGTAACTCTTCTAAGACTTTGTGCTTTGAGCTTTTGCTGGGAGAGCAGTATTAGATTCCAATGCACCACTGCAGATTTACTGTGTCCCTTGGACCTTCACATAGACGATTACACACAGAAATTGCATCGCGATTGAATACAAAAGGCACAATGTACACTTATTTACAAGCGGAGTAACTCTTCAAAGAGTTTGTGCCTTTCGCCTTTCCTGGGAGAGCATTATTAAATTACGACACCACTGCAGCTTTTCTATATCCCTTGCACCTTCACATTGGCGATGAAGCACAGAAATTGCATCGGGATTGAATACAAATGCCACAATGTCGGCTTAAATACAAGAGGAGTATCAGCTCTAAGAGTTTGTGCTTTGCGCCTTCCCTGGAAGAGCAGTATTAGATTCCGATGCACCACTGCAGCCTTACTGCGTCCCTTGGACCTTCACATTGACGATGAAGCACAGAAACTGCATCGGCATTGAATACAAATGGCACAATGCTGTCTTATAGACAAGAGGAGTAACTCTTCTAAGAGTGTGTGCAACAGCCTTTCCTGGGAGAGCAGTATTTGATTCCGATGCAACACTGCAGGTTTACTGTATCCCTTGGACCCCCAAATTAACGATGAAACACAGAAATTGCATCGGAAATGAATACAAAAGGCACAATCCCGACTTAAATACAAGAGGAATAACTCTTCTAACACCTTCGCTTTGAGCCTTTCCTGGGAGAGCAGTATTAAATTCCGATGCATCATTGCAGGTTTACTGTATCCCTTGGACCATGACATTGACGATGAAACACAGAAATTGCATCGGGATTGAGTACAAGAGACACAATGACAACTTCAATACAGGAAGAGTTATTCTTCCAAGGGTTTGTCCGTTGAGAATTTCGTGGGAGACCAGTATTAGATTCCGATGCACCAACGCAGGGTTACTGTATCCCTTTGACATTCACATTGATGATGAAACACAGATATTGTACCGGGATTGTATACAAATGCCACAATACCGACTTATTAACAATAGGAGTAACTCTTCTAAGACATTGTGCTTTGAGCCTCTCCTAAGACAGCAGTATTAGATTCTGATGCAGCATTGCAGATTTACTGTATCCCTTGGACCTTCACATTGACGATGAAACACAGAAATTCCATCGATATTGCATACAAAAGGCACAATGCCGACTTAATTACAAGAGGAGTAACTCTTCTAAGAGTTTGTGCTTTGAGCCTTAGTTGGGAGAGCGATATTAGACTTCGATGCACCACTGCAGGTTTACTGTATCATTTGGACCTTCAGATAGACGATTACTTACACATATTGTATCGCGACTGAATACAAAAGGCACAATGTCGACTTATTTACAAGCGGAGTAACTCTTCTACGAGGTTGTGCCTTTAGACATTCCTGGGAAAGCAGTATTAAATTACGACGCACCGCTGTAGGTTTTCTGTATCCCTTGCACCTCCACATTGGCGATGAAGCACAGAAATTGCATCGGGATTGAACAAAAATGGCACAATGTCGGCTTAAATACAACAGGAGTATCTGCTTTAAGAGTTTTTGCTTTGAGCCTTTCCTGGAAGAGTAGTATTACATTCCGATGCAGCACTGCAGGTTTACTGTATCCCTTGGCCCTTCACATTGACGATGAAACAAAGAAACTGCATCGGGATTGAATACAAATGGCACAGTGCTGTCTTATAGACAAGAGTAGTAACTCTTTAATTAGTGTGTTCAACAGCCATTCCTGAGAGAGCAGTATTTGATTCCGATGCACCACTGCAGGTTTACTGTATCCCTTGGACCCTCAAATTAATGATGAAACACAGATATTATAGCGGAAATGAATACTAAAGGCACAATTCCGACTTATATACAATAGGAATTACTCTTCTAACTCTTTCTGCTTTGAACCTTTCCTGTTAGAGCAGTATTAGATTCCGATGCATCATTGCAGGTTTACTGTATCCCATGGACCTTGACATTAACGATGAAACACATAAATTCCATCGGGAATGATTACAAAGGGCACTATGACAACTCATATACAGGAAGAGTAACTCTTCCAAGGGTTTGTTCTTTGAGACAATCGTGGGAGACCAGTATTAGATTCCGCTGCACTACTGCAGGGTTGCTATATCCCATGGACATTCACATTGACGATGAAACAAAGAAATTGTACCGGGATTGTATACAAATGGCACAATACCGACTTATTAACAATAAGAGTAACTCTTCTAAGACTTTGTGCTTTGAGCTTTTCCTAAGACAGCAGTATTCAATTCCGATGCAGCATTGCAGATTTACTGTATCCCTTGGACCTTAACATTGACGATGAAACACAGAAATTGCATCGATATTGAATACAAAAGGCACAATGACGACTTATATACAAGAGAATTAAGTCTTTTCAAGGTTTGTCCTTTGAGCCTTTCGTGGGATAGCAGTATTAGATTCCTATTCACCACTGCAGGTTAACTGTATCCCTTGGACCTTCACATTGACGATGAAACACAAAAATTGCATCGGGATTAAATACAAAGGGCACAATGTCAACTTACATACAAGAGGAGTCACTATTTTAAGAGTTTGCGCTTTTAGACTTTCCTGGGAGAGCAGTATATAGATTCCGATGCTCCACTGCATGTTTACTGTATTCCTTGGACTTTCAAATTGAAGATGAAACACAGAAATTGCATCGTGGTTGAATACAAAAGGCACAATGCCGACTTATGTACAAGAAGAGTAACTCTTTTAAGAGATTCTGTTTTGAGCCTTTCCTGGGACAGCAGTATTAGATTCCGATACACCATTGCAGGTTTTCTGTATCCCTTGGACCTAAACATTGACGATAAAACACAGATATTCCATCGGGATTGAATAAAAAAGCCCCAATCCCGACTTATTTACAAGAGGAGTAACTCTTCTAAGGGTTTACTTTGTGCCATTCCTGGGATAGCAATATTAGATACCGATGCACCACTGTAGGTATACTGCATCCCTTGGACCTTCACATTGAAGATGAAGCACAGAAATTGAATTGGGATTGAATACAAAAGGCACAATGCCGACTTATAAACAAGAGCAATATCTCTTCTAATACTTTGTGATTTGAGCCTCTCCGGGGACAGCAGGAATAGATTCTGATGCACCACTGCAGATTTACTGTATCCCTTGGACTTTCACATTGACGATGAATCACAAAAACTGCATCGAGGTTGAATAAAAAAGACACAAAGTCGGCTTAAATACAAGAGCTGTATCTGATCTAAGAGTTTGTGCCTTGTGCCTTTCCAGGGAGAGCAGTATTAGATTCCGATGCACCACTGCAGGTTTACTGTATCCCTTGGACCTTCAAATGAACCATGAAATACAAAAATTGCATCGGAATTGAACACAAAAGGCACAAACCTGACTTATGTACAAGAGGAATAACCCTACTAATACTCTCTGCTTTGAGCCATTCCTTGGAGAGCAGTATTAGATTGCGATGCACCACTGCAGCTTTACTGCATCCCTTGGACCTTCACATTGACGACGAAATACAGATACTGCATCGGGATAGAATAAAAAATGCTCAATGCCAACATATTTACAAGAGGAGTAACTCTTCTAAGAGCTTAGTATGAACCTTCCAGGGAGAGTGTATTAGTTTCCGATGCACCACTGCAGGCTTATTGTATCCCTTGGACACAGAAATTGCATCGGGATTGAATACAGAAGGCACAATGTCGACTTATTTACAAGCGGAGTAACTCTTCTACAGTTTGTGCTTTTAGCCTCTCCTGGGAGAGCAGTATTAAATTCCGATGTACCACTACAGGTTTTCTGTATCCCTTGGACCTTCATATTGACGATGAAGAACAGAAATTGTACCGGGATTGTATACAAATGCCACAATGCCGACTTATAAACAAGAGGAGTAACTCTTCTAAGAGTTTGTGAATTTGAGCCTTTCCTGGGACAGCAGTATGAGATTCCGATGCTCCACTGCATGTTTACTGTATTCCTTGGACTTTCAAATTGAAGATGAAACACAGAAATTGCATCGTGGTTGAATACTAAAGACACAGTGTCGACTTATTTACAAACGGAGTAACTCTTCTAAGTGTTTGTGCTTTTAGCCTTTCCTGGGAGAGCAGTATTAGATTCCGATGCACCATTGCAGCCGATGCAACACAAATGGCACAATGCTGTCTTATATACAGGAGGAGTAACTCTTCTAAGAGCGTGTGCAACAGTCTTTCCTGGGAGAGCAGTATTTGATTCCGATGCACCACTGCAGGTTTACTGTATCCCTTGGACCTTCAAATTAACGATGAAACACAGAAATTGCATTGGAAATGGATACAAAAGGCACAATCCCGACTTATATACAAGAGGAATAACTCTTCTAATACTTTGTGTTTGGGGCCTTTCCTGGGACAATAGTATTAGACTCCAATGCACCATTGCAGGTTTACTGTATCCCCTGGAACTTCACATTGATGATGAAACACAGAAATTGTAACGATATTGAATACAAAAGGCACCATGCGGACTTATATACAAGAGGAGTAACTCTTCTAATACTTTGTGCCCTGAGCCTTTCCTGGGACAGCAGTATTCGATTCCAATGCACCACTGCAGGTATACTGTATCCCTTGGACCTTCACATAGACGATGACATACAGAAATTGCATCACGATTCAATACAAAAGGCACAATGTCGACTTATTCATAAGCGGAGTGACTCTTCTAAGAGTTTGTGTTTTTAGCCATTCCTGGGAGAGCAGTATTAAATTGCGATGCACGACTGCAGGTTATCTATATCCGTTGGACATTCACATTGGAGATGAAGCACAGAAATTGCATCAGGATTGAATACAAAAGGCACAATGCCGAATTATATACAACAAAAGTAAGTCTTCTCAGGGTTTGTGCTTTGAGAATTTCCTGCGAGAGCAGTATTAGATTTGCATTCACCACTGCAGGTTTACTGTATCCCTTGGACCTTCACATTGACGTTGAAACACAGAAATTGCATCAGGATAAAATACTATAGGCACAATGTCGACTTACATACATGAGGTGTAACTCTTTTGAGAGTTTGCGCTTTTAGGCTTTCCTGGGAGAGTAGTATTAGATTCCGATGCTCCACTGCAGGTTCACTGTAACCGTTGGACCTTCACATTGACGAAGAAACACAGAAATTGCATCGGGGTTGAATACAAAAGGTACAACGCCGACTTATGTACAAGAGGAGTAACTCTTCTAAGAGATTGTGTTTTGAGCCTTTCCTGGGACAGCAGTATTAGATTCCGATGCACCACTGCAGGTTTACTGTATCCCTTGGACCTAAACGTTGACGATGAAACACAGATATTCCATCGGGATTGAATAAAAAAGCCCCAATGCCGACCTATTTACAAGAGGAGTAACTCTTCTAAGTGTTTACTTTGAGCCATTCCTGGGATAGCAGTATCAGATACCGATGCAACATTGTAGGTTTACTGCATCCCTTGGACCTTCACATTGAAGATGAAGCACAGAAATTGAATTTGGATTGAATACAAAAGCACAATGCCGACTTATATACAAGAGGAATAACTCTTCTAATACTTTGTGATTTCAGCCTTTCCTGGGACAGCAGTAATAGATTCTGATGCACCACTGCAGATTTACTGTATCCCTTGGACTTTCACATTGACGATGAAACACAAAAACTGCATCGGGGTTGAATAAAAAAGGCTCAACGTCAACTAATTTACAAGAGGAGTAACTCTTCTAAGGGTTTGTGCAACAGCCTTTCCTGGGAGAGCAGTATTTGATTCCGATGCACCTTTGTAGGTTTACTGTATCCCTTGGACCTTCAAATTACCCATGAAACACAGAAATTGCATCGGAAATGAATACAAAAGGCACAATCCCGACCTATATACAAGAGGTATAACTCTTGTAATACTTTGTGCTTGGAGCCTTTCCTGGGAGAGCAGTATTATATTCCGATGCACCATTGCAGGTTTGCTGTAACCCTTGGACCTTCACATTGATGATGTAACACAAAATTGTTAAGATATTGAATACAAATGGCACAATGCCTTCTTTATACAATAGGAGTATCTCTTCTAATACTTTCTGCTTTGAGCCTTTCCTAGGGGAGCAGTATCATATTCCGATGCTCCACTGCAGGTTTACTGTATCCTTTGGACCTTCACATTGATGATGAAACACAGAATTGTTACGATATTAAATACGAAAATCACCATGCCGACTTTAATACAAGAGGAGTAACTCTTCTAATACTTTGTGCTTTGAGCCTTTCCTGGGGCAGCAGTATTAGAATCCAATGCACCAGTGCAGGTTTACTATATCCCTTGGACCTTCAAATTGACGATGAAACACAGAAATTGCATCGATATTGAATACAAAATGCACAATGTCAACATATGTACAAGAGGAGTAACTCCTCTAAGAGTTTGTGCAATTAGTCTTTCCTGGGAGAGCAGTATTAGATTCCAATGCACCACTGCAGGTTTACTGTATCCCTTGGACCCTCAAATTGATTATGAAGCACAGCAATTGCATCGGGATTGAATACAAAAGGCACAATGTTGACTTATTTACAAGCGGAGTAACTCTTCTAAGAGTTTGCGATTTTAGCCTTTCCTGGGAGAGCAGTATTAGTTTCTGATGCTCGACTATACGTTTACTTTATCCCATGGACTTTCACATTGACGATGAAACACAGAAATTGCATCGGGATTGAATACAAAAGGCACAATGCCGACTTAAGTACAAGAGGAGTAACTCACGTAAGGGTTTGTGCTTTGAGCCTTTGCTGGGACAGCAGTATTAGGTTCCGATGCACCACTGCAGGTTTACTGTATCCCTTGGACCTAAACATTGACGATGAAACACAGATATTCCATCGGGATTGAATAAAAAAGGACCAATGACGACTTATTTACAAGAGGAGGATCTCTTCTAAGAATTCACTTTGTCCCATTCATGGGAGAGCAGTATTAGATTCGGATGCACCACTGTAGGTTTACTGTATCCCTTGGACCTTCAAATTGACGATGCAACACAGAAATTGAATCGGAATTGAATACAAAAAGCACAAAGCCGACTTATATACAAGAGGAGTAACTCTTCTAAGAGTTTGTGTTTTGATCCTTTCCTTAGACAGCAGTATTGGATTCCGATGCACCACTGCACATTTACTGCATCCCTTGGACCTGATCATTGACGATGAAACACAGATATTCGATCGGGATTGAAAAAAAAAGTCCAATTCCGACTTATTTACAAGAGGAGTAACTCTTCTACGAGTTTGCTTTGAGCCTTCCCTGGGAGAACAGTATTCGATTCCGATGCACCACTGCAGGTTTACTGTGTCCCTTGGACTTTTACATTGACGATGTAACACAGATATTGCATCGGGATTGAATAAAAATGGCTCAATGCCCACTTATTTACAAGAGGAGTAACTATTCCCAGAGTTTAGTTTGAGCCTTCCCTGGGAGAGCAGTATTAGATTCCGATGCGCCACTGCTGCTTTACTGTATCCCTTGCACCTTCAAATTAACGATGAAACACAGCAATTGCATTGGGACTGAACACAAAATGCACATTGCCTACTTATATACAAGAGGAGTAACCCTTGTAAGAGTTTGTGCTCTGAGCCTTTCCTGGGACAGCAATATTAGATTCCAATGCACCACTGCAGGTTTACTGTATCCCTTAAACCTTCACATTGACGATGGAACACAGAAATTGCATCGGGATTCAATTCAAAAGGCACAATGCCGACTTATTTACAAGCGGAGTAATTCCTCTAAGAGTTTGTGCTTTTAGACTTTTCTGGGAGAGCAGTAATAGATTCCTATACACCACAGTAGGTTTACTGTATCACTTGGACCTTCACATAGACGATGAAAAACAGAAATTGCATCGGGATTGAAACAAAAGGCTCAATGCCGACTTATATACAAGAGGAGTAAATCTTCTAAGGGTTTGTGCTTTAGGCCTTTCCGGGAAGAGCAGTATTAGATTACCATGCACCACTGCAGGTTTACTGTATCCCTTGCACCTTCACGTTGACGATGAAACACAGAAATTGCTTCGGGATTCAATTCAAAAGGCACAATTCCGACTTATTTACATGTGGAGTAACCCTTCTAAGAGTTTGGATTTTAGCCTTTACTGGGAAATCAAAATTAGATTCTGATGCACCACTGCAGATTTACTGCATGCCTTTGACTTTAACATTGTCGATGAAACACAGATATTGCATCGTGATTGACTAAAAATTACTCAATGCCCACTTATTTACAAGAGGAGTACATATTCTAAGAGTTTACTTTGAGCCCTCCCTGGGGGAGCAGTAATAGATTCCGGTGCACCACTGCAGGTTTACTGTATCCCTGGGACCTTCAAATTAACGATGAAACACAGCAATTGCATTGGGATTGAACACAGAAAGCACAATACCGACTTATATACAAGAGGACTAACACTTCTAAGAGTTTGCGCTATCAGCCTTTCCTGGGGGACCAGTATTAGATTCCGATGCGCCACTGCATGTTTACTGTATCACTTGGACCTTCACATTGACGATGAAACACAGTAATTGCATCGGAAATGAATACAAAATGCACAACGCAGACTTATATACAAGAGGAGTAACTCATCTAAGAGTTTGTGCTTTGAGTCTTTCCTGGTAGAGCAGTATTATATTCCGATGCACCACTGCAGGTTTACTGTGTGCCTTGGACCTTCACATTGACGATGAAACACAGAAATTGCATTGGGATTGAATACAAAAGGCACATTCCCGACTTATATTGAAGAGGTGTTAGTCTTCTAAGAGTTTGTGCTTTGAGCCTTCCCGGGGACAGCAGTATTGGATTCCGATGCACCACTGCAAGTGTACTGTATCCCTTGGACCTTCACACTGACGATGAAACAGAAATTACATCGATATTGAATACAAAAGGCACAATGTCGATTTATATGCAAGACGATTAACTCTTTAAGAGTTTACTTTGAGGCTTTCCTGGGGGAGCAGTAATAGATTCCGATGCACCACTGCAGGTTTACTGTGTCCATGGGGCCTTTATATTGACGATGTAACACAGATATTGCATCAGGATTGAGTAAAAATGGCTCAATGCCCACTTATTTACAAGTTGAGTAACTATTCTCAGAGTTTACTTCGAGCCTTCCCTGGGAGAGCAGTATTAGATTCCGATGCGCCACTGCTGGTTTACTGTATCCCTTACACCTTCAAATTAACGATGAAACACAGCAATTACATTGGAACTGAACACAAAAGGCACAATGCCGACTTATATACAAGAGGAGTAACCCTTCTAAGAGTTTGTGCTTTGAACTTTTCCTGGGACAGCAGTATTTGATTCCAATGCACCACTACAGGCTTACTGTATCCCTTAGACCTTCACATTGACGATGGAACACAGCAAATGCACCGGGATTGTAAGCAAAAGGCACACTGCGGTCTCATATACAAGAGGAGTAACTCTTCGAAGAGTTTGAGCTATCAGCCTTTCCAGGGAGAGCAGTATTAGATTCCGATGCACCACTGCCAGATTACTGTTTCTCTTGGTCCTTCAAATTAACGATGAAACATAGAACTGTCATCGGAAATGAATTCAAAACGCACAATGCAGACTTATATACGAGAGGAGTAACTCTTCTAAGAGTTTGTGTTTTGAGAAATTCCTGCTACAGCGGTACCAGATTCCGATGCACCTTTGCAAGTTTACTGAATGCCTTGGACCCTCACATTGACGATAAAACACAAAAATTGCATCGGGATTGAATACAAAAGGCACAAGGTGGACTTAATTAATGCGGAGTAATTCCTCTAAGAGTTTGTGCTTTTAGACTTTTCTGGGAGAGCAGTATTAGATTCCGATGCACCACTGCAGGTTTACTGTATCACTTCGACCTTGACATTGACGATGAAACACAGAAATTGCATCGGGATTGAATACAAAAGGCTCAATGCCGACTTATATACAAGAGGAGTAAGTCTTCTAAGGGGTTGTGCTTTAGGCCTTTCCGGGGAGAGCAGTATTAGATTACCACACACCACTGCAGGTTTACTGTATCACTTGGACCTTCATATTGACGATGAAACACAGAAATTGCATCGGAATTGAATACAAAAGGCACAATGCCGACTTAAACACAAGAGAAGAAACTATTGTAATAGTTAACTTTGAACCTTTCCTGGGAGAACAGCATTAGATTCCGATGCACCACTGCAGGTTTAGTGTATCCCTGGGACCTTCAAATTAACGGTGAAACACAGCGATTGCATTGGGATTGAAAACAGAAAGCACAATGCCGACTTATATACAAGAGGAGTAACACTTCTAAGAGTTTGTGCTTTGAGCCTTTCCTGGAGCAGCAGTATTAGATTCCAATGCACCACTGCAGGTTTACTGTATCCCTTAAACCTTCACATTGACGATGAAACACAGAAATAGCACCGGGATTTCTTGCAAAAGGCACAATGCTGTCTTATATACAAGAGGAGTAACTCTTCGAATTGTTTGTGCTATCAGCCTTTCCTGGGAGATCAGTATCAGATTCCGATGCGCCACTGCAGGTTTACTGTATCACTTGGACCTTCACATTGACGATGAAACACAGGTATACCATCGGGATTGAATACAAAAGGCACAATGCTGTCTCATATACAAGACGAGTAACTCTTCTAAGAGTTTGTGCAAGAGCCTTTCCTGGGAGAGCAGTATTTGTTTCCGATGCACCACTGCAGGTTTACTGTATCCCTTGGACCTTCAAATCAACGATGAAACACAGAAATTGCATCGGTAATGAATAAAAAACGCACAATCCCAACTTATATACAAGAGGAATAACTTTTTTAATACTTTCTGCTTTGAGCCATTCCTGGGAGAGCAGTATTAGATTCCGATGCACCATTGCAGGTTTACTGTATTCCTTGGACCTTGACACTGACGATGAAACACAGATAGTGCATCGGGATAGAATACAAAGGGCACAATGCGCGTCTTATATACAAGAGAAGTAACTCTTCAAAGAGCTTTAAGTTTGAGCCTTTACTGGGAGAGCAGTATTAGATTCCGATGCACCACCGCAGGTTTACTCTATCTCTTGGACCATTACATTGACGATGAAACACAGATATTACATCCGGATAGAATAAAAAAGGCTCAAGCCAACTTATTTACAAGAGGATTAACTCTTCTAAGAACTTACTTTGAGCTTTTCCTGGGAGAGCAGTATTAGATTCCGATGTACCACTGCAGGTTTACTGTATCCCTTGGACTTTCACATTGACGATGAAACACAGAAATAGCATTGGGATTGAATACAACTGCCACAATGTCGGCTTAAATGCAAGAGGATTATCTGCTCTTAGAGTTTGTGCTTTGAGCCTTTCCGGGGAGAGCAGTATTAGATTCCGATGCACCACTGCATGTTTACTGTATCCCTTGCACCTTCACATTGACGATGAAACACAGAAATTCCATCGATATTGAATACAAAAGGCACAATGCAGTCTTACATACAAGAGGAGTAACTCTTCTAAGCATTTGTGCAACAGCCTTTCCTGGGAGAGCAGTATTTGATTCCGATGCAGCACTGCAGGTTTACTGTACCCCTTCGACCTTCAAATTAACGATGAAACACAGAAATTGATTCGGAAATGAATACGAATGGCACAATCCCGACTTATATACAAGAGGAGTATCTCTTCTAATACTTTCTGCTTTCAGCCTTTCCTGGGATAGCAGTATTATATTCCGATGCACCTTTGCAGGTTTACTATATCCCTTGGAACTTCACATTGATGATAAAACACAGTATTGTTACGATACTGAATACAAAAGGCACCATGCCGACTTATAAACAAGAGGAGTAACTCTTCTAAGAGTTTGTGCTTTAAGCCTTTCCTAAGACAGCAGTATTAGATTCCAATGCACCATTGCAGGTTTACTGTATCCCCTGCACCTTCACATTGACGATGAAACACAGAAATTGCATCGATATTGAATACAAAAGGCACAATGCCAACTTATATACAAGAGCAGTAACTCTTCTATGTGTTTGTGCTTTTAGCCTTTCCTGGGAGAGCATTATTAGATTCCAATGCACCATTGCAATTTTACTGTATCCTGTGGACCTCCACATTGTCGATGAAACACAGAAATAGAATTGGGACTGAATACAAAAGGCACAATGCCGACTTATATTCAAGAGAAGTAAGTCTTCTCAGGGTTTGTGCTTTGAGCCTTTCCTGGGAGAGCAGTATTAGATTCCCATTCACCACTCCAGGTTTACTGTATCCTTGGACCTTCATATTGACGATGAAATACAGAAATTGCATCGGGATTCAATACAAATGGCGCAATGTCGACCCATTTACAAGCAGAGTAACTCTTCTAAGAGTTTGTGCTTTGAGCAATTCCTCGGAGAGCAGTGTTAGATCCCATTCACCACTGCAGGTTTAATGTATCCCTTGGACCTTCACATTGACGATCAAACACAGAAATTGCATCGATATTGAATAAAAAGTGCCCAGTGCCGACTAATTTACATGATGAGTAACTCTTCTAAGAATTTACTATGAGCCTTTCCTGGGAGAGTAGTATTAGATGCCGATGCAACACTGTAGGTATACTGTACCCCTTGGACCTTCACTTTGACGGTGAAACAAAGAAACTGCAACGGGATTCAATACAAAAGGCACAATACCGTCTTATACACAAGAGGAGTAACTCTTCTAAGAGTTTGTGCAATCAGTCTTTCCTGGGAGAGCAATATTAGATTCCGATGCACCACCGCAGGTATACGCTATCCCTTGGACCTTCACCTTGACGATGAAACACAGATATTGCATCGGGAGTGAATAAAAGAGGCACAATGTCGTCTTATTTATAAGCGGAGTAGGTCTTCTAAGATTTTGCTCGTTTACCTTTTCTGGGAGAGCAGTGTTAGATTCCGATGCCCCACTGTAAGTTTACTGTATCCCTTGGACCTTCACATTGACGATGAAACACATAAATTGCATCCGGATTGAATACAAATGGCACAATGCCTTCCTATATACAAGAGGAGCATCTCTTCTCAGAGGTTTTGCTTTGAGACTTTCCTGGGAGAACAGTATTAGATTCCGATGCACCACTGCAGGTTTACTGTGTCCCTTGGACCTTTACATTGACGATGTAACACTGATATTGCATCGGGATTGAATCAAGATTGCTCAATGCCCACTTATTTACAAGAGGAGTAACTATTCTCAGAGTTCAGCTTGAGTTCTCCCTGGGAGAGCAGTATTAGATTCCGATGCACCACCGCAGGATTACTCTTTCCCTTGGACCTTCACATTTACAATGAAACACAGAAATTGCATCGGAATTGAATACAAAAGGCACAATGCTGAATTAAGTACAAGAGGAGTAACTCTTCTAAGAGTTTGTGCTTTGAGCCTTTCCTGGGAGAGTAGTCTTAGATTCCATTGCACCATTGCAGGTTTACTGTACCCCTTAAACCTTCACATTGACGATGAAACACAGAAATTTCATCGGGATTCAATTCAAAAGGCACAATGCCGATTTATTTACAAGTGGAGTAACCCTTCTAACAGTTTGTGCTTTGAGCCTTTCCTGGGACAGCAGTATCGGCTTCTGATGCACCATGGCATGTGTACTGTATCCCTTGGACCTTCACATAGACGATGAAACACAGAAACAACATCAGGATTGAATACGAAAGGCACAATGCTGTCATATATACAAGACATGTAATTCCTCTAAGAGTTTGTGCTTTTAGACTTTTCTGGGAGAGGAGTAATGGATTCCGATGGACCACTGCAGGTTTACTGTATCACTTGGACCTTCTCATTGACGATGAAACACAGAAAATGCATCGGGATTGAATACAAAGCGCTCAATGCCGACTTATATACAAGTGGAGTAAGTCTTCTAACGGTTTGTGCTTTAGGCCTTTCCGGGGTGAGCAGTGTAAGATTTCTATGCACCACTGCAAGTTTACTGTATCCCTTGCACCATCACATTGACGATGAGACACAGAAATTGCATCGGGATTTAATTCTAAAGGCACAATGCCGTCTTATTTACAAGTGGCGTAACTCTTCTAAGAATTTGTGCTCTTAGCCTTTCCTGGGAAAGCAATATTAGATTCCAATGCATGATTGCGGGTTTACTGCATCCCTTTGACCTTAACGTTGTCGACGAAACACAGATATTGCATCAGGACTGAATAAAAATGGCTCAATGCCCATTTATTTACAAGAGGAGTAACTATGCTAAGAGATTACTTTGAGCCTTCCCTGGGAGAGCAGTAATAGATTCCGATGCACACCTGCAGGTTTACTGTGTCCCTTGGACCTTCACATTGACGATGAAACACAGAAATTGCATCGGGATTGAATACAAAAGGCACAATGCTGTCTTATATACAAGACGAGTAACTCTTCTAAGAGTTTGTGCAAGAGCCTTTCCCGGGAGAGCAGTATTTGATTCCGATGCACCACTGCAGGTTTACTGTACCGTTGGACCTTCAAATTAACGATGAAACACAGAAATTGCATCGGTAATGAATACAAAAGGCACAATCCCGACTTATATACAAGAGGAATATTTTCTAACACTTTCTGTTTTCAGCCTTTCCTGGGAGAGCAGTATTAGATTCCGATGCACCATTGCAGGTTTACTGTATCCCTTGGACCCTTACATTGACGATGAAACATAGATATTGCATCGGGATGGAAGACAAAAGGCACAATGCCGTCTTATATACAAGAGGATTAACTCTTCTAAGAGCTTGTACTTTGAGCCTTTCCCGGGAGAGCACTATTAGATTCCGATGCACCACCACAGGTTTACTCTATCCCTTGGACCTTTACTTTGACGATGAAACACTGATATTGCATCGGGATGGAATAAAAATGGTTCAATGCCTACTTATTTACTAGAGGATTAATTCTTCTATAAGCTTACTTTGAGCCTTTCCTGGGAGAACAGTATGAGATTCCGATGCACCACTGCAGGTTTACTGTATACCTTGGAACTTCACATTGACGATGAAACACACAAATTGCATCGGTAATGAATACAAAAGGCACAATCCCGACTTATATACAAGAGGAATAACTTTTCTAATACTTTCTGCTTTTAGCCTTTCCTGGGAGTGCAGTATTCGATTCCGATGCACCACTGTATTTTTACTGTATCCGTCGGACCTTCACATTGGCGATGAAACACAGAAACTGCATCAGGGTTGAATACAAAAGTCACAATGCCGAATTATATACAAGACAAGTAACTCTTCTAAGAGTTTGTTCATTTATCCGTTTTTAGGAAGGCAGTATTAAATTCCGATGCACAACTGCTGGTTTACTGTATGCCTTGGACCTTCACATTGACAATTGAACACAGAAATTGGATCCAGATTGAATTCAAATCGCACAATGCCTTCTTATATACAAGAGGAGCATCTCTTCTATGAGTTTGTGCTTTGAGAGTTTCCTGGGAGAGCAGTATTAGATTCCGACGCACCTCTGCAGGTTTACTGTTTCCCTTGGACGTTCACATTTACAATGAAACACAGAAATTGCATCGGAATTGAATACAAATGGCACAATGCCGACTTAAGTACAAGTGGAGTAACTCTTCTAAGGGTTTGTGCTTTGAGCCTTTCCTGGGACTGAAGTATTGGATTCCGATGCACCACTGCAGGTTCACGGTATCCCTTGGACCTTCACATTGACGATCAAAAACAGAAACTGCATCGGGATTGAATACAAAAGGCACAATGCTGTATTATTTACAAGACGAGTAACTCTTCTAAGAGTTTGTGCAACAGCCTTTCCTGGGAGAGCAGTATTTGATTCCGATGCACCACTGCAGGTTTACTGTATCCCTTGGACGTTCACATTGATGTTGAAACACAGAAATAGCATCGGCATTCAATACAAATGGCTGAATGTCGGCTTAAATACAAGAGGAGTATCTGCTCTAATAGTTTGTGCTTTGAGCCTTTCCTGGCAGAGCAGTATTAGATTCCGATGCACCACTGCATGTTTACTGTATCCCTTGGACCTTCACATTGACGATGAAATACATAAATAGCATCGGTAATGAATACAAAATGCACAATCCCGACTTACATACAAGAGGAATAACTTTTCTAATACATTCTGCTATGAGCCTTTCCTGGGAGAGCAGTATTAGATTCCGATGCACCGTTGCAGGTTCACTGCATTCCTTGGACCTTTACATTGACGATGAAACACAGATGTTGCATCGGGATAGAATACAAAAGGCACAATGCCGTCTTATATACAAGAGGAGTAACTCTTCTAAGAGTTTGTGCAATCAGTCTGTCCTGGGAGAGCAGTATTAGATGCCGCTGCACCACTGCAGGTTTACTGTATCCCTTGGACCTTCACATTGGCGTTGAAACACAGAAATTGCACCGGCATTGAATACAAAAAGCACAATGCTGTCTTGTATACAAGAGGAGTAACTCTTCTAAGAGTTTGTGCAATCAGTCTATCCTGGGACAACAGTATTACATTCCGATGCACCACTGCAGGTTTACTGTATTCCTTGGACCCTCAAATTAACAATGAAGCACATCAATTGCATCTGGATTGAATACAAAAGGCACAATGCCGACGTATATACAAGACGAGTAACTCCTTTAAGACTTTGTGCTTGCAGTTTTTCCTGGGACAGCAGTATTAGATTCCGATGCACCACTTCAGGTTTACTGCATCCCTTGAACCTTCACATTGACGATGAAACACAAAAATTGAACTGGGATTGTATACAAAATGCACAATCCTTACTTATATTCAACAGGTGTTACACTTCTAAGAGTTTGTCCTTTGAGCCTTCCTTGGGACAGCAGTATTGGATTCTGATGCACCATTACAGGTGTACTGTATCCCTTGGACCTTCACATTGACGATGAAACACAGAAATAAATCGGGATTGAATACAAAAGGCACAATGCTGTCTTATATACAAGAGGAGTAACTCTGCGAAGTGATTGTGCTATCAGCCTTTCCTGAGAGAGCAGTATTGGATTCCGATGCACCACTGCAGATTTACTGTATCGCTTGGACCTTCAAATTAACAATGAAACACAGAAATTGCATCGGAAATGAATACAAAAGGCACAATGCAGTCTTATATACAAGAGGAGTAACTCATCTAAGAGTTTGTGCATTGAGACTTTCCTGGGACAGCAATGTTAGATTTCAATGCACCACTGTTGGTTTACTGTATCCCTTGCAGCTTCACATTGACGATGAAACATAGAAATTGTATAGGGGTTGAATACAAAAGGCACAATATCGACTTACTGCAAGTTCAGTGTATCCCTTGGACCTTCACATTGACGATGAAACACGGAAATTGCATCGAGATTGATTCCAAAAGGCTCAAAGCCGACTTAAATGCAAGAGGAGTAAGTGTTCTAAGGGTTTGTGCTTTGAGCCTTTTCTGGGAGAGCAGTATTACATTACCACGCACCACTGCTGGTTTACTGTATCCCTTGGACCTTCGCGTTGACGATGAAACACAGAAATTGCATTAGGATTGTGTACAAAAAGCGCAATGTCGACTTATTTACAAGTGGAGTAAATGTTCTAAGAGTTTGTGCATTTAGCCTTTCCTGAGAGAGCAGTATTAGATTCCGATGCACCACTGCGGGTTTACTGTATCGCTTGGACCTTCAAATTAGCGATGAAATGCAGTAAATGAAGCAGGCAAAAAGGAATACAAACGTCTCGAAAATGAGTTCGACAGGAAGTGCAAATTGGCTAAGCAGGTATGGCTAGGGGACAAATGTAAGGATGTAGAGGCTTGTCTCACTAGGGGTAAGATAGATACTGCCTACAGGAAAATGAAAGAGACCTTTGGAGAGAAGAGAACCACTTGTATGAATATCAAGAGCTCAGATGGCAATCCAGTTCTAAGCACAGAAGGGAAGGCAGAACGGTGGAAGGAGTATATAGAGGGTTTATACAAGGGCGATGTACTTGAAGACAATATTATGGAAATGGAAGAGGATGTAGATGATGATGAAATGAGAGATAAGATACTGCGTGAAGAGTTTGACAAAGCACTGAAAGGCCTGAGTCGAAACAAGGCCCCGGGAGTAGACAACATTCCATTAGAACTACTGATGGCCTTGGGAGAGCCAGTCATGACAAAACTCTACCATCTGGTGAGCAAGATGTATGAGACAGGCGAAATACCCCAGACTTCAAGAAGAATATAATAATTCCAATCCCAAAGAAAGCAGGTGTTGACAGATGTGAAAATTTCCGAACTTTCAGTTTAATAAATCACAGCTGCAAAATACTAACGTGATATATTTACAGACGAATGGAAAAACTGGTAGAAGCGGACCTCGGGGAAGATCAGTTTGGATTCCGTAGAAATGTTGAAACACGTGAGGCAATAGTAACCTTACGACTTATCTTAGAAGAAAGATTAAGAAAAGGCAAACCTACGTTTCTAGCATTTGTAGACTTAGAGAAAGCTTTTGACAACGTTAACTGGAATACTCTCTTTCAAATTCTGAAGGTGGCAGGGGTCAAATACAGGGAGCGAAAGGCTATTTACAATTTGTACAGAAACCAGAATGCAGTTATAAGAGTCAAGGGGCATGAAAGGGAAGCAGTGGTTGGGAAAGGAGTGAGACAGGGTTGTAGTCTCTCCCCGATGTTATTCAATCCGTATATTGAGCAAGCAGTAAAGGAAACAAAAGAAAAATTCGGAGTAGGTATTAAAATTCATGGAGAAGAATTAAAAATTTTGAGGTTCGCCGATGACATTGTAATTCTGTCAGAGACAGCAAAGGACTTGGAAGAGCAGTTGAACGGAATGGACAGTGTCTTGAAAGGAGGATATAAGATGAACATCAACAAAAGCAAAACGAGGATAATGGAATATAGTCAAATTAAATCGGGTGATGCTGAGGGGATTAGATTAGGAAATGAGACACTGAAAGTAGTAAAGGAATTTTGCTATTTAGGGAGTAAAAAAACTGATGATGGTCGAAGTACAGAGGATATAAAATGTAGACTGGCAATGGCAAGGAAATCGTTTCTGAAGAAGAGAAATTTGTTAACATCGAGTATAGATTTAAGTGTCAGGAAGTCGTTTCTGAAAGTATTTGTATGGAGTGTAGCCATGTTTGGAGGTGAAACATGGACGATAACCAGTTTGGACAAGAAGAGAATAGAAGTTTTCGAAATGTGGTGCTACAGAAGAATGCTGAAGATAAGGTGGGTAGATCACGTAACTAATGAGGTATTGAATAGGATTGTGGAGAAGAGAAGTTTGTGGCACAACGTGACTAGAAGAAGGGATCGGTTGGTAGGACATGTTTGAGGCATCAACGGATCACAAATTTAGCATTGGAGGGCAGTGTGGGGGGTAAAAATCGTAGAGGGAGATCAATACACTAAGCTGATTCAGTAGGATGTAGGTTGCAGTAGATACAGGGAGATAAAGAAGCTTGCACAGAATAGAGTAGCAGGGAGAGCTGCATCAACCCAGTCTCAGGACTGAAGACCACAACAACAACAACACAGAAATTGCATCGGAAATGAATACAAAAGTTACAATGCAGACATATACACAACAGGAGTAACACTTCTAACAGTTTGAGCATTCAGCCTTTCCTGGGACAGCAGTGTTGGATTTCGATGCACCACTGCAGGTTTACTGTATCCCTTGGACCTTCACATTGACGATGGAAAACAGAAATTGAATCGATATTGAATACAAAAGGCACCATGCAGACTTATATAAAAGAGGAGTAACGCTTCTAATAATTTGTGCTTTGAGCCTATCCTGGGAGAGCAGTTTTAGATTCCGATGCACCACTGCAGGTTTACTGTATCACTTGGACCTTCACATTGACAATGAAACCCAGAAATTGCATCGGAATTGAATACAAAAGGCACGATGTCGACTTATTTACAAGCGGAGTAACTCTACTAAGAGTTTGTGCTTTTAGCCTTTCCTGGTAGGGCAGTATTAGATTCCGATGCACCACTGCAGTTTTATTGTATCCCTTGGACCTTCACATTGACGATGAAACACAGATATTGCATCGGGATTGAATAAAAAAAGGACCAATGCCGACGTATTTACAAGAGGAGTATCTCTTCTAAGAGTTTGTGCTTTGAGACTTCCCTGGGAGAGCAGTATTAGATTCTGATGTACCACTGCAGGCTTACTGTATCCCTTGGACCTTCACATTGACGATGAAACACAGAAATTGCATCGGGATTGAATACAAATGGCACAATGCTCGCTCATATACAAGAGGAGTATCTCTTCTACGAGATTGTTCTTTGAGCCTTCCCTGGGACAGCACTATTGGATTCCGCTGCACCATTGCAGGTTTACTGTATCCCTTGGACCTTCACATTGACGATGGAACACAGCAATTGCATCGATATTGAATACAAAAGGCACAATGCCGACTTACACACAAGAGGAGTAACGCTTCTAATACATTGTGCTTTGAGCCTATCCTGGGAAAGCAGTATTACATTACGATGCACCACTGCAGATTTACTGTACCACTTGGACCTTCACATTGACAATGAAACCCAGAAATTGCATCAGGATTGAATACAAAATGCACGATGTCGACTTACTTACACGCGGAGTAACTCTTCTTGGAGTTTGTGCTTTTAGACTTTCCTGGTAGAGCAGTATTAGATTCCGATGCACCACTGCAGTTTTATTGTATCCCTTCGACCTTCACACTGACGATGAAACACAGAAATTGCATCGGGATTGAAAACATAAGGCACACTGCCGTCCTAGATAACAGAGGAGTAACTCATCTAAGAGTTTGTACCTTGAGGGCTTCCTGGGACAGCAGTATTAGATTCTGATGCACCACTGCAGGTCTACTGTATTCTTTGGGCCTTTACATTGACTATGAAACACAGATATTGCATCGGGATAGAATACAAAAGGCACAATGCCATTTCATATACGAGAGAAGTAACTATTATAAGTGTTCGTGGTTTGAACCTTTACTGGAACAGCAGTATTAGATTCCGATGCACCACTGCAAGCTTACTGTATCCCTTGAACCATCACATAGACGATGGAACACAGAAATTGAACCGGGATTGTATACTAATGGCACAATCACGACTTATATCCAAGAGGTGTAATTCTTCTAAGAGGTTGTGCTTTCAGGCATTCCTGGGACAGCAGTATTAGATTCCGATGCGACACTGCAAGTTTGCTGTATCCCTTCGACCTTTACATAGACGAAGAAACACAGATATTGCCTCGATATTGAATAAGAAAGGCACAATGCCGACTTATTTACAAGAGCAAAAAATCATCTATGAGTTTACTTTGAGCCTTTCCTGCGATATCAGTATTAGATTTTGATGCACCACTGTAGGTTTACTGTATCCCTTGGACCTTCACATTGACGATGAACCACAGAAATTGCATCGGGATTGAATACAAAGGGCACAATGCCCGCTTTTATACAAGAGGATTAACTCTACTAAGAGTTTGTATTTTGAACCTTTCCTGGGATAGCAGTATTAAATTTCGATGAACCGCTGCAGGTTTACTGTATCCCTTGAACCTCCACATTGACGATGAAACACAGAAATTTCTACGGGATTGAATACAAAAGTAACAATGCAGACTTATATTCAAGAAGAGTAACTCTTCTAAGAGTTTGCGCTTTGAGCCTTTCCAAGTTGAGCAGTATTAGATTCCGACACACCACTGCAGGATTACTGTATCCCTTAGACACTCACATTAAAGATGAAAAACAGAAATTGCCTCGGGATTGAATTTAAATGGCACGATGCCGGCTAATTTAGAAGAGGAGTATCTCTTTTAAGAATTTGTACTTCGAGACTTCCCTGGGAGAGCAGTATTATATTCCAATGCACCACTGCAGCTTTACTGTATCCCTTGGACCTTCACATTGACGATGAAACACAGAAATTGCACCGGGATTGATATCAAAAGGCACAATCCCGACTTATAGTCAAGAGGTGTAACTCTTCTATGAGTTTACTTTGACCCATTCCTAGGAGAGCAGTATTACATTCCGATGCACCACTGCAGGTTTACAGTATCCCTTGGATCTTCACATTCACCATGAAACACAGAAATTGCATCGGGATAGAATGCAAAAGACACAATCCGATTTATTTACAAGAAGACTAAGTCTTCTAAGAATTTTTGCTTTGAGCCTTTCCTGTAACTGCAGTATTAGATTCCGATGCACCACTGCTGGTATACTGTATCTCTTGGCCCTTCACATAAGCGATGAAACAGAGAAATTGCATCGGGATTGAATACATAAGGCACAATGCTGACATATATTCATGAGGAGTAACTCTTCTAACAGTTTTTGATTGAGCCTTTCCTGAGAGAGCAGTATTAGATTTCGATGCACCACTGCAGGTTTAATGTATCCCTTGGGCCTTCACATTGACGATGAATCATAGAAATTGCATCCGGATTGTATACAAAAGGCACATTGCTGACTTACATTCATGAGGAGTAACTCTTCTAATAGCTTTTGATTGAGCCTTTAATGAGAGAGCAGTATTAGATTCCGATGCACCACTCCAAGTTTACTGTATCCCTTGGACATTCACATTAACGATGAAACACAGAAATTGCATCGGGATTGAATGCAAAAGGCACAATGCCGAACTATATACAAGAGGAGTAACTCTTCTAATAGCTTGTGCCTTGAACCTTTCCTGGAAGAACAGTATTAGATTCCAATGCACCACTGCAGGTTTTCTGTATCCCTTGGAACTTCACATTGACGATGAAACACAGAAATGGCATCGGGATTGAATACAAGAGGCACAATGCCGACTTATATTCATGAGGAGTAACTCTTCTAATAGTTTTTACTGAGCCTTTCCTGAGAGAGCAGTATTAGATTCCGATGCACCACTGCAAGTTTACTGTATCCCTCGGACCTTCACATTGACGATGAAACACAAAAAATTGCTGCAGGATTGAATACAAAAGGTACAATGCCGACTTATATACAAGAAGAGTACCCCCTTCTAAGAGTTTGTGCTTTGAGCCTTTCCTGGGAGAGCAGTATTAGATTCCGATGCGCCATTGCATGTTTACTGTTTCCTTTGGACCTTCACATTGACGATGAAACACAGAAATTGCAGCAGGATTGAAAACAAAAGACACAATGCCGATCTATATACAAGAGGAGTAACTCTTCTAATAGTTTGTGCATTGAGCCTTTCCTGGGAGAACAATAATAGATTCCGATGCACCACTGCAGTTATTATTGTATTCTTTGGACCTTCACATCGACGATGAAACACTGAAATTGCATCGAAATTGAACATAAATGGCACAATGCCGACTTATATACAAGAGGAGCAACACTTCTAAGAGTTTCTGCTGTCAGCCTGTCCTGGGAGAGAAGTATTAGATTCAGATGCACCACTGCAGGTTTACTGTATCCCTTGGACTTTCACATTAACTTTGAAACCCAGAAATTGCATCATGATTGAATACAAAATGCACAATGCCGACTTATATACAAGAGGAGTAAGTGTTCTAAGGGTTGGTTCTTTGAGCCATTTCTGAGTGAGCCGTATTAGATTCCGATGCATCACTGCAGGTTTGCTGTATCCCTTTGACGTTCACATTGACGATGAAACACAGAAATTGTATCGGGATTGAATACAAAAGGCACAATTCCGAATTATATAAAAGAGGGGTAACCCTTCTAATAGTTTTTGATTGAGCCTTTCCTGAGAGAGCGGAATTAGATACCGATGCACCGCTCCAAGTTTAGAGTATCCCTTGGAATTTCACATTGCCGTTGAAACACAGAAATTGCATCAGGATTGAAAACAAAAAACACAATGCCGATCTATATACAAGAGGATTAACTCTTCTAATAGTTTGTGCGTTGAGCCTTTCCCGGATGAGCAGTATTAGATTCCAATGCACCACTGCAGGTTTACTGTATCCCCTGGACCTTCACATCGACGATGAAACACATAAATTGCATCGGGATTGAATATAAAAGGCACAATGCCGACTTATATTCATGAGGAGTAACCCTTCTAATAGTTTTTGATTGTGCCCTTGAGAGAGCAGTATTAGATTCCGATGCACCACTCCAAGTTTACTGTATCCCTTGGACTTTCACATTGACGATGAAACACAGAAATTCCATCGGGATTGAATGCAAAAGGCACAATGCCGACTTATACACTAGAGGAGTAACTCTTCTAATAGTTTGTGCTTTGAGCCTGTCCTGGCAGAGCAATAATAGATTCCGATGCACCACTGCAGGTTTATTATATCCTTTGGACCTCCACATCGACGATGAAACACAGAAATTGCATCTGGATTGAATACAAAGGCACAATGCCGACTTATATACAAGAGGAGTAACCCTTCTAAGAGTTTATGCTGTCACTCTTTCCGAAGAGAGCAGTATTAGATTCTGATGAACCACTCCAGGTCCACTGCAACCCTTGGACCTTCATATTGACGATGAAACACAGAAATTGCATCAATATTGAATATAGAGGAACAATGCCGACTTATATACAAGAGGAGTAACTCTTGTAATAGCTTGTTCTTTGACTCTTTCCTGGGAGGGCAGTATTAGATTCCGATGCACCACTGCAGGTTTAGTGTGTCCCTTGGACCTTCACATTCATGATGAAACACAGATATTGCATCGGGATTGAATACAAAAGGCACAATGTCGACTTATTTACAAGCTGGATAACTCTTCTAAGGGTTTGTGCTTTTAGCCGTTCCTCGGAGAGCAGTATTAGATTCCGATGCAGCACACCAGGCTTACTGTATACCTTGGACCTTCGCATTGACGATGAAACACAGAAATTGCATCGGGATTGAGTACAAAACTCACAATGCCGTCTTATATACATTAGGAGTAACTCTTCTAAGAGTTTGTACTTTGAGCCTTTATTGGGAGAGCAGCATTAGATTCTGATACACCACTGTAGGATTACTGCCTCCCTTGGACCTTTACATTGAAGATGAAACACAGAAATTCCATCGGGATTGAATGCAACAGTTACAATGCCGACTTATAAACTAGAGGGGTAACACTTCTAATAGTTTGTGCCTTGAGCCTTTCCTGGGAGCACAGTATCAGATTCCGATGCACCACTGCTGGTTTACTGTATACCTTGGACATTCACATTGACGATGATACAGAGAAATTGCATCGAGATTGAATACAAAAGGCACAATGATATCTTACATACAAGTGGAGTAACTCTTCCTATAATTTGTGCTATCAGCCTTCCCTGGGAGAGCAGTATTAGATTTCGATGCACCACTGCAGGTTTACTGTATCCCTTGGACCTTCAAACTAACGATGAAACACAGAAATTGCATCGGGATTGAATACAAAAGGCACAATGCCGACTTTGATTCAAGGGGTGTAGCTCTTCTAAGAGTTTGTGCTATGAGCCTTTCCTGAAAGGGCAGTAGTAGATTCAGATGCACCACTGCAGGATTACTGTAGCCCTTGAACCTTCACATTGACGTTGAAACACAGAAATTTCTTCCAGATGGAATACAAAAGGATCAATGCCGACTTATATACAAGAGGAGTAACTTTTCTAAGAGGTTGTGTTTGAGCCTTCTAAGAGTTTGTGCTTTGAGCCTTTCCTGGGAGAGCAGTATTAGATTCCGATGCACGATTGCAGGTTTACTGTATCCCTTGGACCTTACAATTCACAATAAAACACAGAAATTGCATCGGAATTGAATATAAAAGGCACAATTCCGAATTATATACAAGAGGAATAATTCTTCTAAGAGTTTGTGCTTTGAGTTTTTCCTGGGACTGCTATGTTATTTTCCGATACACCACTGCAGGTTTACTGTATCCCTTGGACAATTACATTGACGATGAAACGCTGGTACTTCATCGGGATTGAATAAAAAAGGCTCAATGCAGACTTATTTACAAGAGGAAGAACTCTTCGAAGAGTTTAATTTCAGCTTTTATTGGGAGAGCAGTATTAGATTCCGATGCACCACTGCAGGTTTACTGTATCCCTTGGACCTACACATTGACGATGAAACACAGAAATTGCATCGAGATTAAATACAAAACGCACAATGCAGTCTTATATACTAGAGAAGTAAGTCTTCTAAGAGATTGTGCATTGAGCTTTTCCTGGGAGAGCAGTATTAGATTCCGATGCACCATTGCAGGTTTACTGTACCCTTGTTCCTTCACATTGACGATGAAACACAGAAATTGCATCGAGATTGAATACAAAAGGCACAATGCCGTCTTATATACTAGAGGAGTAACCCTTCTAAGAGTTTGTGTTTCGTGCCATTCCTGGGAGAGCAGTATTAAATTCCGATGCACCTCTTCAGGTTTACTGTATCCTTGGACCTTCAATTTGACGATTAAACACAGAAATTGCATCGGGATTGAATACAAAAGGCACAATGCCGACATATATTCATTAGGAGTAACACTTCTAACAGTTTTTGATTGAGCCTTTCCTGAGAGAGCTGTATTAGATTCCGATGCACCACTGCAAGTTTAGTGTATCCCTTGGACCTTCACTTTGACGATGAAGCAAAGAAGTTGCATCGGGATTGAATACAAAAGGCAGAATGCCGACTTATATTCTTGAGGAGTAACAGTTCTAATAGTTTTTGATTTAGCCTTTCCTGAGAGAGCTGTATTAGATTCCGATGCACCACTGCAAGTTTTCTGTATCCCTTGGACCTTCCCATTAACGATGAAGCACGGAAGTAGCATCGGGATTGAATACAAAGGCACAATGCCAACTTATATACAAGAGGAGTTACTTTTCTAAGAGGCTGTGTTTGAGCCTTTCCTGGGACAGCAGTATTAAATTGCGATGCAATACAACAGGTTTACTGTATCCCTTGGACTTTCACATAGACGATGAAATAAAGAAATTGCATCGGGATTGAATACAAAAGGCACCATGTCGTCTTATATTAATGGGGAGTAACTCTTCTAAGAGTTTGTGTTTTGAGCCTTTCCTGGGATAGCAGTATTACATTCTGATGAACCACTGCAAGTCCACTGTAACCCTTGGACCTTCACATTGACGATGAAACACAGAAATTGCATCAATATTGAATACAAAGGCACAATGCCGACTTATATACAAAAGGAGTAAATCTTGAAATAGCTTGTGCTTTGAGCCTTTCCTGGGAGAGCAGTATTAGATTCCGATGCACCACTGCAGGTTTACAGTACCCCTTGGACCTTAGAATTAACGATAAAACACAGAAATTGCATCGGAATTGAATACAAAAGGCACAATACCGAATTATATACAAGAGGAATAACTCTTCTAAGAGTTTGTGCTTTGAGTTTTTCCTGGGACTGCTGTGTTAGTTTCCGATACAGCACTGCACGTTTACTGGATCCCTTGCACGTTAACATTGACGATGATACACAGATATTGCATTAGGATTGAGCAAAAAAGGCTCAATGCCGACTTATTTACAAGAGGAGCTACTTTTCTGAAAATTTAGTTTGAGCACTTCCTGGGAGAGCAGTATTAGATTCCGATGCACCACTGTAGGTTTACTGTATCCCTAGGACCGTCACATTGACGATGAAACACAGTAATTGCATCGCGATTGAATACAAAAGGCACAATGCTGTCTTATATACAAGAGGAGTAACTCTTCTAAGACTTTGTGCTTTGAACCTTTCCTGGGAGAGCAGTATTAGGTTCCGATGCACAACTGCAGGTTTACTGTATCACTTGGACCTTCACATTGACGATGAAACACAGAAATTGCATCGGGATTGAACATAAAATGTTGAATGCCCACTCATTTACAAGAGGAGCAGCTCTTCTAAGAGATTACTTTGAGCCTTTCCTGGGGCACCGGTATTAGATTCCGATGCCATTGCATCGAGATTGGAAATACGGGGCACACTGCCGACTTTTACTCAAGAGGAGTAACTCTTCTAAGAGTTTGAGCTTTGAGCCATTCCTGGGACAGCAGTATTACATACCGATGCACCACTGCAGGTTTAGTGTATCCCTAGGACCTTTATATTGACGATGAAACACAGAAATTGCTTCGGGATTGAATACAAAAGGCACAATGCCGACTTACTTACAAGAGCAGTAACTCTTCTAAGTGTTTGTGCTTTGAGCCTTACTTGGGAGAGCAGTATTAGATTCCGTGAACCACTGCAATTCCACTGTAAAACTTGGACCTTCTCATTGACGATGAAACACAGTAATTGCATTGGGATTGAATATAAAATGCTCAATGAAGCCTTATTTGCAAGAGGAGTAACTCTTCTGAGAGATTACGTTGTGCCTTTCCTGGGAGAGCAGTATTAGATTCCGATGCACCACAGCAGGTTTACTGCATCCCTTGGACCTTCACATTGACTGTGAAACAAAGAAATTGCATCGAGATTGAAAATAAAAGTCACAATTCCGACTTTTGTTCAAAAGGAGTAACTCTTCATAGACTTTGTGCTTTGAGCCATTCCTGGGACAGAGGTATTAGATTCCGATGAACCACTGCAGGTCCACCGTAACCCTTGGACCTTCACATTGACGATGAAACACAGAAATTGCATCGGGATTGAATACAAAAGGCACAATGCCGTCCTATATACTAGAGGAGTAACTCTTCTAAGAGTTTGTGCTTTTAGCCTTACCTGGATGAGCTGTATTATATTCCGATGCTACACTGCAGGTTTACTGTATACCTTGGATCTTCACATTGACGATGAAACGCTAAAATTGCATAGGGATTAAATACAAAAGGCACAATGACGACATATATACAAGCGGACTAACTCTTCTTAGAGATTGTGCATTAACCCTTTCCTGGAAGCGCAGTATTAGATTCCGATGCACCACTGCACGATTAGTGTACCCCTTGGACATTCACATTGACTATGAAACAACTAAATTGAATCGGGATTGAATACAAAAGGCACAATACCGTCTTATGTACCAGAGGAGTAACTCTTGTAAGAGTTTTTCCGTTGGGCTTTCCTGGGAGAGTAGTATTAGATTCCGATGCACCACTGCAAGTTAACTGTAACCCTTGGACCTTCACATTGACGATGAAACACAGATATAGCATCGGGATTGAATACAAAAGGCTCAATGCCAAACTTATTTACAAGGGGAGTAACTCTTCTAATAGTTTGTGCTTTGAGCCTTTCCTGGGACAGCAGTATTAGATTCCGATGCGTCACTGCAGGTTAACTGTCTCCCTTGGACTTTCACATTGAGGATGAAACACAGAAATTGCACCGGGATTGAATACAAAACGCACAATGACGACCTATATACAAGAGGAGTAACTCTTTTAAGATTTTCTCCTTTGAGCTTTTCCTGGGAGAGCAGTATTAATTTCCAATGCACCACTGCAGATTTATTGTATCCGTGGACCTTCACATTGACGATGAAACACAGAAATGGCACCGGGATTGAGTAACAAAGGCACAATGCCGACTTATACTAAAGAGGAGTAACTCATCTAAAATTTTGTGTTTTGAGCCTGTCCTGGGAGAGCAGAATTAGATTGCCATGCACCACTTCAGGTTTACTGTATCCCTTGTACCTTCACATTCAAGATGAAACACAGAAATTGCGTCGGTATTGCATATAAAAGGCTCAATGTCGACTTTTATACAATAGGAGGTTATGCTTGGAACCTTTCCTGGGACAGCAGTATTACATTTCGATGCACCATTGCAGGGTTACTGTATCCCTTGGACCTTCACATTGACTATGAAACACATTAAGTGAATCGATTCTGAATACACAATTCACAATGTCGACTTATTTACAAGCGGTGTAAATCTTCTAAGAGTTTGTGCTTTTAGCCTTACCTGGATGAGCAGTACTAGATTCCGATGCTTCACTGCAGGTTTACTGTATACCTTGAACATTCACTTTGAAGATGAAACACAAAAATTGCACCGAGATTGAATACAAACGGCACAATGACGACTTATTTGCAAGTGGAGTAAGTCTTCTAAGAGTTTGTCCTTTGAGCCTGTTGTGGTGCATCGCAATCTAATACTGCTCTCCGAGGAAAGGCTCAATACACATTATCTTAGAAGAGTTACTCCTCTTTAATATAAGTGGGAATTGTGCCTTTTGTATTGAATCCCGATGCAATATCTGTGTTTCATCGTCAATGTAAAGGTCCAAGGGATACAGTAAACCTGAAGTGGTGCTCGGAATCTAATACTGCTTTCTCAGGAAAGGCATAAAGCACAAAATATTAGAAGAGTTACTCCTCTTGTATATAAGTCGGCATTGTGCCTTTTGTATACAATCCCAATGCAATTTCTGTGTTTCATCGTCAATGTAAAGGTCCAACGGATACAATAAATCTGCAGTGGTGCATCGGAAATTAATAGTGCTCTCCCAGGAAAAGCTCAAAGCAGAAACTCTAAGAAGTGTTACACCTCTTGTATATAAGTCGTCATTGTGAATTTTGTATTCAATCCCGGTGCAATTTCTGTGTTTCATCCTCAATACGAAGGTCCAAGGGATACAGTAAACCTGCATTGGTGCATCGGAATCTAATACTGCTCTGCCAGGAAAGGCACAAAGCACAAACTCTTAGAAAGTCACTTCTCTTCTAAATAATTCGGAATTGTGTTTCTTGTATTCAATCCAGATGCAATATCTCTGTTTCATCGTGAATGTAAAGGTACAAGGGATACAATAACCTGCAGCAGTGCATCGGGGTCTAATACTGCTCTCCCAGGAAAGGCTAAAAGCACAAACTCTTAGAAGCGTTACTCCTCTTGAATATAAGTCGGCATTCTGCCTTTTGTATTCAATCCCGATGCAATTTCCGTGTTCCATCGTCAATGGGAAGCTCCAAGGGGTACATAAAACCTGCAGTGGTGCATTGGAATCTAACACTGCTCCCCCGGGAAAGGCTAAAAGCACAAATTCCTAGAAGCGTTACTCCACTTGTAAATAAGGCGAAATTGTGCCTTATGTAATCAATCCCAATGCAATTTCTGTGTTTCATCGTCAATGTGAAGTTCCAAGGTGTACAGTAAACCTGCATTGGTGCATCGGAATCTAATACTGCTCTCCCAGGAAAGGCTAATAGCACAAACTCTTAGAAGAGATACTCCTCTTGTATATAAGACAGCATTGTGCCTTTTGTATTCAATTCCGATGCAATTGCTGTGTTTCATCGTCAATGTGAAGGTCCAAGGCATACTGTAAACGTGCAGTGGTGCATCGGAATCTAATACTGCTCTCCCAGGAGAGACTAAAAGCACAAACTCTCAGAAGAGTTACTCCTCTTGTATATAAGTCGACATTTTGACTTTTATATTCAATATCAAAGCAATTTCTGAGTTTCATCGGCGATATGAAGGTCCAAGGTATACAGTAAATCTGCAATGGTGCAGCGGAATCTAATACTGCTGTCCCAGTGAAGGCTCAAAGCACAAGCTCTTAGAAGAGTTACTCCTCTTGTATATAAGTCCGGATTGAGCCTTTTGTATACATTCCGGTGCAATCTCTGTGTTTCATCGTAAATGTGAAGTTTCAAGGGATACAGTAAACCTGCAGAGCTGTATCGGAATCTAAAACTGCTGTCCCAGGAAAGGCTCAAAGCACGAAGTGTTAGAAGAGTTACTCCTCGTGTATACACGTCGGCATTGTGCCTTTTGTATTCAATCCCGACGCCATTTCAGTGTTTCAGCGTTAATTTGAGGGTCCAAGGGATACATTAAACCTGCATTGGTGCATCTGATTCTAATACTGCTCTGCCAGGAAAGGCTCAAAGCAATGTCTTAGAAGAGTTACTCCTGTGGTAAATAAGTCAACATTGTTTATATTTTATTCAATCCCGATGCACTATCAGTGTTTCATCGTCGATGTAAAAGTCCCAAGGATACAGTAAACCTGCAGTGGTGCAGTGGAATCTAATACTGCTCTCCCACGAAAGGCACAAAGCACAAACTCTTAGAAGACTTACTCCACTTGTAAATAAGTCGTCATTGTGCCGTTTGTATTCACTCCCGGTGCAATTCTTGTGTTTCATCGTCAAAGTGAAGGTCCAAGGTATACAGTAAACCTGCACCATTACGGGTTTACTGTATCCCTTTGATCTTCACATTGACGATGAAACTCAGAAATTGCATTGATATTGGATATAAAAGTCAAAATGTCGACTTATATACAAGAGGAGTAACTCTTCTAAGAGTTTGTGCTTTTAATCTCTCCTTGGAGAGCAGTATTAGATTCCGATGCACCACTGCAGGTTTACTGTACCCCATGGACCTTCACATTGACGATGAAACACAGAAATTGCATGGGGATCGAATACATAATGCACAATGTCGACATATTTTCAAGTGGAATAACGCTTCTAAGGGTTTATGCTTTTAGCCATTCCTGGGAGAGCAGTATTAGATTCCGATGCACCACTGCAGGTTTACTGTACCCCTTGGAGAATGCCATTGACGATGAAAAACGGAAATTGCATCGGAATTGAATACAAAAGGCACAATACCGACTTATATACAAGAGGAGTAAGTCTTCTAAACGTTTGTGTCTTAGCCTTTCCTGCTAGGGCAGTATTACATTCCGATGCACCATTGGAGGTTTACTGTATCCCTTGCACCTTCATATTGACGAAGAAACACCGAAATTGCTTCGGGATTGAATACAAAAGGCACAATGCCGACATATATTAAAGAGGATTAACTCTTCTAAGATTTTGTGGTTCGAGCCTATCCTGGGAGAGCAGTATTAGATTCCGATGCACCACTTAAGGTTTACTGTATCCCTTGGACCTTCACATTAACGATGAAACACAGAAATTGCATCGGAAATGGATACAAATGGCACAATACCGACTTAGGAACAGGAGGAGTAAATCTTCTAATAGTATGTGCTTTGAGCCTTTCCTGGGAGAGCAGTATTAGATTCCAATGCATCACTGCAGGTTTACTGTATCCCTTGACCGTTCACATGGACGACGAAACACAGAAATTGCATCAGGATTGAATACAAAAGGCACAATTCCGAATTATGTAGAAGAGGAGTAACTCTTCTAAGAGTTTCTGCTTTGAGCCATTCCTGGGACAGCAGTATTAGATTTCAATGCATCACAGCAGGTTTACTGTACCCCTTGGACCTTCACATTGACGATGAAACACAGATGTTGCATCGCGATTGATTACAAAAGGCTCAATGCCGACTTTTATTCGAGAGGAGTAACTCTTCTAAACATTTGTGTTTTGAGCCTTTCCTGGGAGAGCAGTATTCGATTCCGGTGCACCACATCTGGTTTTCTGTATCCCTTGGACTTTCACATTAACGATGAAACACAGAAATTGCATCGGGATTGAATACAAAAGGCAATTTGCCGTCTGATATACAAGAGGAGAAACTCTTGTAAGAGTTTGTGCGTTGAGCTTGCCAGGGAGAGTAGTCTTAAATTCCGATGCACCCCTGCACGTTCACTGTATAGCATGGACCTTCAAATTAACGCCGATACACAGAAATTGCATCGATATTGAATACAAAAGGCACAATGACAACTTATTTACAAGAGCAGTAACTCTTCTAGAAGTTTGTGCTATCACCTTTTTCTCTGAGAGCAGTATAAAATTCCGATGCACCACTGCAAGTTTATTGTATCCCTTGGACCTTCACATGGACGACGAAACACAGAAACTGCATCGGGATTGAATACAAAAGGCACAATTCTGAAATATGTAGTAGAGCAGTAACTCTTCTAAGATTTTGTGATTTGAGCCTTTCCTGGGACAGCAGTATTAGATTCCAATGCACCACTGCAGGTTTACTTTATCACTGGGACCTTTACGTTGACGATGAAACACAGATATTGCATCGGGATTGTATAAAAATGGCTCAATGCCGACTTATTTACAAGATGAGTAACTCTTCTAAGAGATTACTTTGATCCTTTCCTGGCAGAGCAGTATGAGAAGCGAATGAACCACTGTAGGTTTACTGTATCCCTTGGACCTTCAAATTGTCGATGAACACAGATATTGCATCGGGATTGTAATCAAAAGGCACAATGCCGACTTAAGTACAAGAGGAGTAACTCTTCAAATAGTTTGTTCTTTTTGCCTTACCTGGGGAGCAGTATTAGATTCCTATGCCCCACTGCAGGTTTACTGTACCCTTCCACCTTCACATTGACGATGAAACACAGAAATTGCATTGGGATTGAATACAAAAACAAAATGCCAACTTATTTACAAGGGGAGTAACTCTTCTAAGAGTTTACTTTGAACCTTTCCTGGGAGAGCAATACTAGATTCCGATGCACCCCTGCAGGTTTACTGTATCCCTTGGACCGTCACATGGACGATGAAACACAGCAATTGCATCGGTATTGAATACAAAAGGCATAATGCCGACTTATATTCAAAAGGAGTAACTCTTCTAATAATTTGTGCTTTTAGCCGTACCTGGGGAGCAGTATTAGATTCCGATGCCCAACTGCAGGTTTACGGTATCCCTTCGAGCTTCACATTGACGATGAAACACAGAAATTGCATCGGGATTGAATACAAAAGGCATAATGCCGCCTCATATACAAGAACAGTAACTCTTCTAATAGTTTGTGCTTTTAGCCTTATGTGGGAGAGCAGTATTAGATTCCGATTCACCAGTGCAGGTTTAGTGTATCCCGTGGACCTTCACATTGCGATGAAACACATAAATTGTACTGGGATTGAATACAAAAGTAACAATGCCAACTTATATACTAGAAGAGTAACTTTTCTAATACTTTGTGCTTTTCAGCCTTTCCTGGGACAGCAATATTAGATTCCGATGCACCACTGTAGGTTTACAGTATCCCTAGGACCTTTATATTGACGATGAAACACAGAAATTGCTTCGGGATTGAATACAAAAGGCACAATGCCGACTTACTTACAAGAGCAGTAACTCTTCTAAGTGTTTGTGCTTTGAGCCTTACTTGGGAGAGCAGTATTAGATTCCGTGAACCACTGCAATTCCACTGTAAAACTTGGACCTTCTCATTGACGATGAAACACAGTAATTGCATTGGGATTGAATACAAAATGCTCAATGAAGCCTTATTTGCAAGAGGAGTAACTCTTCTGAGAGATTACGTTGTGCCTTTCCTGGGAGAGCAGTATTAGATTCCGATGCACCACAGCAGGTTTACTGCATCCCTTGGACCTTCACATTGACGGTGAAACACAGAAATTGCATCGAGATTGAAAATAAAAGGCACGATTCCGACTTTTGTTCAAGAGGAGTAATTCTTCATAGACTTTGTGCTTTGAGCTATTCCTGGGACAGGGGTATTAAATTTCGATGAACCACTGCAGGTCCACCGTAACCCTTGGACCTTCACATTGACGATGAAACACAGAAATTGCATCGGGATTGAATACAAAAGGCACAATGCCGTCCTACATACTAGAGGAGTAACTCTTCTAAGAGTTTGTGCTTTTAGCCTTACCTGGATGAGCTGTATTATATTCCGATGCTACACTGCAGGTTTACTGTATACCTTGGATCTTCACATTGACGATGAAACGCTAAAATTGCATAGGGATTAAATACAAAAGGCACCTTGACGACATATATACAAGCGGACTAACTCTTCTTAGAGATTGTGCATTTACTCTTTCCTGGGAGCCCAGTATTAGATTCCGATGCACCACTCCACGATTAGTGTACCCCTTGGACATTCACATTGACTATGAAACAACTAAATTGCATCGGGATTTAATACAAAAGGCACAATACCGTCTTATGTACCAGAGGAGTAACTCTTGTAAGAGTTTTTCCGTTGGGCTTTCCTGGGAGAGTAGTATTAGATTCCGATGCACCACTGCAAGTTAACTGTATCCCTTGGACCTTCACATTGGCGATAAACACAGATATTGCATCGGGATTGAATACAAAAGGCTCAATGCCAAACTTATTTACAAGGGGAGTAACTCTTCTAATAGTTTGTGCTTTGAGCCTTTCCTGGGACAGCAGTATTAGATTCCGATGCACCACTGCAGGTTAACTGTCTCCCTTGGACTTTCACATTGAGGATGAAACACAGAAATTGCACCGGGATTGAATACAAAACGCACAATGACGACTTATACTAAAGAGGAGTAACTCATCTAAGATTTTGTGTTTTGAGCCTGTCCTGGGAGAGCAGTATTAGATTGCCATGCGCCACTTCAGGTTTACTGTATCCCTTGTACCTTCACATTCACGATGAAACACAGAAATTGCGTCAGTATTGAATACAAAAGACTCAATGTCGACTTTTATACAATAGGAGGTTATGCTTGGAGCCTTTCCTGGGACAGCAGTATTACATTTCGATGCACCCTGCAGGGTTACTGTATCCCTTGGACCTTCACATTGACTATGAAACACAGTAATTGAATCGATTCTGAATACACAATTCACAATGTCGACTTATTTACAAGCGGTGTAAATCTTCTAAGAGTTTGTGCTTTTAGCCTTACCTGGATGAGCAGTACTAGATTCCGATGCTGCACTGCAGGTTTACTGTATACCTTGAACATTCACTTTGGCGATGAAACACAAAAATTGCACCGGGATTGAATACAAACGTCACAATGACGACTTATTTGCAAGCGGAGTAAGTCTTCTAAGAGTTTGTCCTTTGAGCCTGTTGTGGTGCATCGCAATCTAATACTGCTCTCCGAGGAAAGGCTCAATACACATTATCTTAGAAGAGTTACTCCTCTTTAATATAAGTGGGAATTGTGCCTTTTGTATTGAATCCCGATGCAATATCTGTGTTTCATCGTCAATGTAAAGGTCCAAGGGATACAGTAAACCTGAAGTGGTGCATGAGAATCTAATACTGCTTTCTCAGGAAAGGCATAAAGCACAAAATATTAGAAGAGTTACCCCTCTTGTATATAAGTCGGCATTGTGCCTTTTGTATACAATCCCAATGCAATTTCTGTGCTTCATCGTCAATGTAAAGGTCCAACGGATACAATAAATCTGCAGTGGTGCATCGGAAATTAATACTGCTCTCCCAGGAAAAGCTCAAAGCAGAAACTCTAAGAAGTGTTACACCTCTTGTATATAAGTCGTCATTGTGAATTTTGTATTCAATCCCCGTGCAATTTCTGTGTTTCATCCTCAATGTGAAGGTTTAGGGGATAAAGTAAACCTGCAGTGGTGCATCGGTATCTAATACTGCTCTGCCAGGAAAGGCTTAAATTAATCTCTTAGAAGAGTTACTCCTCTTGTAAAAAAGTCGGCATTGAGCCTTTTTTATTCTATCCCGATGAAATAACTGTGTTTCATCGTCAATGTAAAGGTCCCAGATATACAGTAAACCTGTAGTGGTGCATTGGAATCTAATACTGCTGTCCCAGGACAGGCTCAATACACGAAGTCTTAGTAGAGTTACACCTCTTGTATATAATTCGGAATTGTGCCTTTTGTATTCATCCCGATGCAATTTCGTTGTTTCATCCTCAATATGAAGGTCCAAGGGATACAGTAAACTTGCATTGGTGCATCGGAATCTAATACTGCTCTCCCAGGAAAAGCTGATAGCACAAACTCTTAGAAGAGATACTCCTCTTGTATATAAGACAGCATTGTGCCTTTTGTATTCAATCGCGATGCAATTGCTGTGTTTCATCGTCAATGTGAAGGTCCAAGGGATACAGTATACGTGCAATGGTGCATCGTAATCTAATACTGCTCTCCCAGGAAAGGCTCTAAGCAAAAACCCTTTGAAGACCACTCCTCTTTTATATAAGACGGCATTGTGTCTTTTGTATTCAATTACGATGCAATTTCTGTGTTTCATCGTCAATGTGAAGGTCCAAGGCATACTGTAAACGTGCAGTGGTGCATCGGAATCTAATACTGCTCTCCCAGGAGAGACTAAAAGCACAAACTTTCAGAAGAGTTACTCCTCTTGTATATAAGTCGTCATTTTGACTTTTATATTCAATATCAAAGCAATTTCTGAGTTTCATCGGCGATATGAAGGTCCAAGGTATACAGTAAATCTGCAATGGTGCAGCGGAATCTAATACTGCTGTCCCAGTGAAGGCTCAAAGCACAAGCTCTTAGAAGAGTTACTACTCTTGTATATAAGTCGGGATTGAGCCTTTTGTATACATTCCGGTGCAATCTCTGTTTTTCATCGTCAATGTGAAGTTTCAAGGGATACAGTAAACCTGCAGAGCTGTATCGGAATCTAAAACTGCTGTCCCAGGGAAGGCTCAAAGCACGAAGTGTTAGAAGAGTTACTCCTCGTGTATACACGTCGGCATTGTGCCTTTTGTATGCAATCCCGACGCCATTTCAGTGTTTCAGCGTTAATTTGAAGGTCCAGGGGATACATTAAACCTGCATTGGTGCATCTGATTCTAATACTGCTCTGCCAGGAAAGGCTCAAAATAATGTCTTAGAAGAGTTACTCCTGTGGTAAATAAGTCAACATTGTTTATATTTTATTCAATCCCGATGCACTATCGTGTTTCATCGTCAATGTAAAAGTCCCAAGGATACAGTAAACCTGCAGTGGTGCACTGGAATCTAATACTGCTCTCCCACGAAAGGCACAAAGCACAAACTCTTAGAAGACTTACTCCACTTGTAAATAAGTCGTCATTGTGCCGTTTGTATTCACTCCCGGTGCAATTTTTGTGTTTCATCGTCAAAGTGAAGGTCCAAGGTATACAGTAAACCTGCACCATTACGGGTTTACTGTATCCCTTTGATCTTCACATTGACGATGAAACGAAGAAATTGCATTGATATTGAATATAAAAGTCAAAATGTCGACTTATATACAAGAGGAGTAACTCTTCAAAGAGTTTGTGCTTTTAATCTCTCCTTGGAGAGCAGTATTAGATTCCGATGCACCACTGCAGGTTTACTGTATCCCTTGGACCTTCACATTGACGATGAAACACAGCAATTGAATCGGGATTGAATACAAAAGGCACAATGCTGTTTTATATACAAGAGGAGTAACTCTTCTAAGAGTTTGTGCTATCAGCCTTTATTGGCAGATCAGTATAAGATTCTGATGCACCAATGCAGGTTCACTGTACCCCATGGACCTTCACATTGACGATGAAACACAGAAATTGCATGGGGATCGAATACATAAGACACAATGTCGACATATTTTCAAGAGGAATAACGCTTCTAAGAGTTTGTGCTTTTAGCCTTTCCTGGGAGAGCAGTATTAGATTCCGATGCACCACTGCAGGTTTACTGTACCCCTTGGAGCCTCCCATTGACGATAGAAAACGGAAATTGCATCGGGATTGAATACAAAAAGTACTATACCGACTTATATACAAGAGGAAAAAGTCTTCTAAACGTATGTGTTTTGAGCCTTTCCTGCTAGGGCAGTATTACATTCCGATGCACCATTGGAGGTTTACTGTATCCCTTGCACCTTCATATTGACGAAGAAACGCCGAAATTGCATCGAGATTGAATACAAAAGGTACAATTCCGAATTATGTAGAAGAGGAATAACTCTTCTAAGAGTTTCTGCTTTGAGCCATTCCTGGGACAGCAGTATTAGATTCAAATGCATCACTGCAGGTTTACTGTATCCCTTGGTCCTTCACATTGACGATGAAACACAGAAATTGCACTGGGATTGAATACAAAGGTTACAATGCTGTCGTATATACAAGAGGAGTAACGCTTCTTAGGGTTTGTGTTATCAGCCATTCCTGGGAGAGCAGTATTAGATTCCGATGCAACAATGCAGGTTTACTGTACACCTTGAACCTTCACATTGATGATGAAACACAGAAATCGCATCGGCATTGAATAGAAAAGGTAATTTGCCGTCTTATATACAAGAGGAGACACTCTAGTAAGAGTTTGTGCTTTGAGGTTGCCTGGGGGAGTAGTCTTAGATTCCGATGCACCACTGTAGGTTTCTGTACCCCTTGGACCTTCACATTGACGATGAAACACAGATGTTGCATCGCGATTGATTACAAAAGGCTCAATGCCGACTTTTATTCCAGAGGAGTAACACTTCTAAACTTTTGTGTTTTGAGCCTTTACTGGGAGAGCAGTATTCGATTCCGATGCACCACATCTGATTTACTGTATCCCTTGGACTTTCACATTAACGATGAAACACAGAAATTGCATCGGGATTGAATACAAAAGGCAATTTGCCGACTGATATACAAGAGGAGAAACTCTTGTAAGAGTTTGTGCGTTGAGCTTGCCTGGGAGAGTAGTCTTAAATTCCGATGCACCCCTGCACGTTCACTGTATACCATGGACCTTCAAATTAACGCCGATACACAGAAATTGCATCGATATTGAATACAAAAGGCACAATGACAACTTATATACAAGAGCAGTAACTCTTCTAGAAGTTTGTGCTATCACCTTTTTCTCTGAGAGCAGTATAAAATTCCGATGCACCACTGCAAGTTTATTGTATCCCTTGGACCTTCACATGGATGACGAAACACAGAAACTGCATCGGGATTGAATACAAAAGGCACAATTCTGATATATGTATTAGAGCAGTAACTCTTCTAAGATTTTGTGGTTTGAGCCTTTCCTGGGACAGCAGTATTAGATTCCAATGCACCACTGCAGGTTTACTTTATCCCTGGGACCTTTACGTTGACGATGAAACACAGATATTGCATCGGGATTGTATAAAAATGGCTCAATGCCGACTTAAGTACAAGAGGAGTAACTCTTCTAAATGTTTGAGCTCTTTGCCTTACCTGGGAGAGCATTATTAGATTCCGATGCACCACTGCAGGTTTACCGTATCACTTGGACCCTCACATTATCGATGAAACACGGAAATTGCATCGGTACTGAATACAAAAGGCACAATGTCGACTTATTAACATGAGGAGTAACTCTTCTCAGAGTTTACTTTGAACCTTTCCTGGGAGAGGAGTACTAGATTCCGATGCACCACTGCAGGTTTACTGTATCCCTTATACCTTCTCATGGACGATGAACCACAGTAATTGCATCGGTATTAAATACAAAAGTCATAATGCCGACTTATTTACAAGAGGAATAACTCTTCTAATAGTTTGTGCTTTCAGCCTTTCCTGGGAGAGCAGTTTTAGATTCCGATGGACAACTGCGGGTTTACTGTATCCCTTGGACTTTTACATTAACGATGAAACACAGGTATTGCATCGGGATGAAATTCAAATTGCTCATCGCCGACTATTTTACAAAAGGATTAACTCTTATAAGATATAACTTTGAGCCTTTCCTGAGAGTGCAGTATTAGATTCCGAAGCACAACTGCAGGTTCAGTGTATCCGTAGGACCTTCAAATTTACGATGAAAAACAGAAATTGCATCGGGATTGAATACAAACGGCACACTGTCGACTTATATTGAGGAGGAGTAACTCTTCTAAGAGTTCGTGCTTTAGCCTTACCTGGGAGAGCAGTATTAGATTCCGATGCACCACTGCAGGTTTACTGTATCCCTTCCACCTTCACATTGAAGATGAAACACAGAATTTGCATCGGGATTGAATAAAAAATGCACAATGCCGACTTATTTACAAGAGGAGTAACTCTTCTAAGAGTTTATGTTGAACCTTTCCTGGGAGAGCAGTACTAGATTCCGATGCACCACTGTAGGTTTACTGTATCCCTTATACCTTCACATGGACGATGAAACACTGCATCGGTATTGAAAACAAAAGGCACAATACCGACTTAAATACACGGCGAGTAACTCCTCTAAGAGGTTGTCCTTTGAGCCTGTCCTGGGACAGCAGTATAAGATTCCGATGCACCACTGCAAGTTTACTGAATGCCTTGAACCATCCCATTGACGATGAAACACAGAAATAGCACCGGGATTGAATACAAAAGGCACAATGTTGCCTTATATACTAGAGCAGTAACTCTTCTAAGAGTTTAAGCTTTATGCCTTTCCTGGGAGAGCAGTATTAGATTCCGATGGACCACTGCAGGTTTAGTGTATCCCTTATACCTTCACATTGCGATGAAACACAGATATTCCATCGGGATTGATTACGAAAGGCACAATACTGTCTTATCTACTAGAGGAGTATATCTTCTAAGAATTTGTGCCATCAGCCTTTCCTGGGAGAGCAGTATTAGAGTCAGATGCACCACTGCAGGTTCACTGTATCCCATGGAGGTTCACATTAACGATGGAACACAGATATAGCATCGGGATTGTGTTCAAAAGGCACAACGCCGTCTTAAGTACAAGAGGATTAACTCTTTTAATAGTTTCAGGTTTTAGCCTTACCTGGGAGAGCAGTATTAGATTCCGATGCACCACTGCAGGCTTACTCTATCCGTTGGACCTTCACATTAACGATGAGACACAGAAATTGCATGGGGATTCTGTTCAAAAGGCACAACGCCGACTCAAGTACGAGAGAAGTAACTCTTCTAATAGTTTGTGCTTATAGCCTTACCTGGGTGAGCAGTATTAGATTCCGAAGCGCCACGGCAGGTTGACTGTATCCCTTGGCCCTTCACATTATCGATGAAACACGGAAATCGCATCGGGGTTGAATACAAAATGCACATTGCCGTCTTATATACAAGAGGAGTAACTCTTGTAAGAGTTTTCGCTTTTAGCCTTTCCTGCGAGAGCAGTATTAGATTCTGATGCACCACTGCAGGTTTACTGTACCCCTTGGACCTTCATATTGCGATTAAACACAGAAATTCCATCGGGACTGATTACAAAAGGCACAACGTCGACATAAGTACAAGAGGAGTAACTCTTCTAATACTTTGTGCTTTTAACCTTACATTAACAATGAAACACAGAAATTGTTTTGGGGTTTCTGTTCAAAAGCCATATCGCCGACTTAAGTACAAGACGAGTAAATCTTCTAATAGTTTGTGCTTTTAGCCTTACCTGGGAGACCAGTGTTAGATTCCGATGCACCACTGCAGGATTACTGTATCCCTTGGACCTTCACATTATCGATGAAACTCGGAAATTGCATCGGGATTGAATATAAAAGGCACAATGCCGCCTTATATACAAGAGGAGTAACACTTGTAAGAGTTTGTTCTTTTAGCCTTTCCTGGGAGAGCAGTATTAGATTCCAATGGACCACTGCAGGTTTAGTGTATCCCTTTGACATTCACATTGCGATGAAGCACAGAAATTCCATCGGGATTGATTACAAAAGGCACAATGCTGTCTTATCTACTAGAGGAGTAACTCTTCTAAGAATTTGTGCTATCAGCCTTTCCTGGGAGAGCAGTATTAGATTCCGATGCACCACTGCAGTTTACTGTATCCCTTGGACCGTCACATTACCGATAAAACACGGAAATTGCCTCGAGATTGAATACAAAAGGCACAATGCCGTCTTATATACAAGAGGAGTAACTCTTGTAAGAGTTTGTGCTTTTAGCCTGTCCTGGGAGTGCAGTATTAGATTCCGACTCACCACTGCAGGTTTACTGTATCCCTTGGACTTTCACATTAATGATGAAACACAGAAATTGTATCGGGATTCTGTTCAAAAGGCACAAGACCGACTTAAGTACAGTGGGAATAACTCTTCTAATAGATTGTGCTCTTAGCCTTATCTGGGAGAGCATTATGAGATTCCGATGTACCACTGCAGGTTTACTGTATCCCTTGGACCCTCACATCATCGATGAAACACGGAAATTGCATCCGGGTTGAATACAAAAGGCACAATGCCGTCTTATATACAAGAGGAGTAACTCTTGTAAGAGTTTATGCTTTTAGCCTATCCTGGGAGAGCAGTATTAGATTCCGATGGACCACTGCAGGTTTAGTGTATCCCTTGGACATTCACATTGCCATGAAACACAGAAATTCCATCGGGATTGATTACAAAATGCACAATGCTGTCTTATCTACTAGAGGAGTAACTCTTCTAACAATTTGTGCTATCAGCCTTTCCTGGGAGAGCAGTATTAGATTCCGATGCACCACTACATAGTTACTGTATCCCTTGGACCTTCACATTAACGATGAAACACAGAAATTTCATCGGGATTCTGTTCAAAAGGCACAACGCCGACTTCAGTACAAGAGGAGTAACTCTGGTAATAGTTTATGCTTTTAGCCTTATCTGGAGGAGCAGTATGAGATTCCGATGCACCACTGGAGGTTTACTGTATCCCTTCGACACTCACATTATCGATGAAACACGGAAATTGCATCGGGATTGAATACAAAAGGCATAATTCCGTCTTATATACAAGAGGAGTAACTCTTGTAACAGTTTGTGCTTTTAGCCTTTCCTGGGAGAGCAGTATTAGATTCCGATGCACCATTGCATGTCTACTGTATCCCTTGGACCTTCACATTAACGATGAAACACAGAAATTGCATCGGGATTCTGTTCAAATGGCACAACGCCGACTTAAGTACAAGAGGAGTAACTCTTGTAGTAGTTTGTGCTTTTAGCCTTACCTGGGGGAGCTGTATTAGATTCCGATGCACCACTGCAGGTTTACTGTTACCCTTGACCCTACACATTGACGATGAAACACAGATATTGCATCGGGATTGAATGCAAAAGGCTCAATGCCGACTTATTTACAAGAGGAGTAACTCTACTAAGAGTTTGTGCTTTGAGCCTTTCCTGGGACAGCTGTATTAGATTCCAATGCACCACTGCAGGTCTACTGTATCCCTTTGACCTTCACATTAACGATGAAACACGGATATACCATCGGGATTGAATACAATATGCACAATGCCGTCTTATATACAAGAGGAGTAAATCTTGTAAGAGTTTCTGCATTTAGCCCTTACTGGGAGAGCAGTACTAGATTCCGATACACCACTGCATTTTTACTGTATCCCTTGGACCTTCACATTAACGATGAAACACAGAAATTGCATCGAGATTTTGTTCAAAAGGCACAAAGCCAACTGAAATACAGGCGGAGTAACTCTTCTAATAGTTTGTGCTTTTAGCCTTACCTGGAAGCGAAGAATTAGAATGCGATGCACCACTGCAGGTTTACTGTATCCCTTGTACCTTCACATTATCGATGAAACACGTAAATTGCATCGGGATTGAATACAAAATGCACAACGCCGTCTTATATTCAGGAGGAGTAACTCTTGTAAGAGTGTGTGTTTTTAGCCTTTCCTAGAAGAGCAATATTAGATTCCGTTGCACCACTGCAAGTTTACTGTATCCCTTGGACTTTTACATTAACGATGAAACACAGATATTGCATCGGGATTGAATACAAAATGCTCAATGCCAACTTTTTACTGTATCCCTTCGACCTTCACATGGACGATGAAACACAGAAATTGCATCGGTACTGAATACAAAAGCATAATGACGACTTATATTCAAGAGGAGTAACTCTTCTAAGAGTTTGTGCTTTGAGCCTTTCCTGGGAGAGCAGTGTTAGATTACGATGCACCACTGCAGGTTTACACTATCCCCTGGACCTTCACAATGACGATGAAACACAGAAATTGCATCGGGTTTGTATTCAAAAGGCACAATGACGACCTAAGTACAAGAGGAGTCACTCTTCTAAGAGTTTGTGCTTTGAGCCTTTCCTGGGAGAGCAGTGTTAGATTCCGATGCACTACTGCTGGTTTACTGCATCCCTTGGGACTTCACATGGACGATGGAACACAGTAATTGCATCGGTATTGAATACAAAAGGCACAGTGCCAACTTACATACAAGGGGAGTAACTTCTCTATGAGGTGTGCTTTGAGGCCTTCCTGGGACAGCAGTATTAGATTCTGATGCACCATTGCAGGTTTACTGTATCCCTTGGACCTTCACATGGACGATGAAACACAGTAATTGCATCGGTATTGAATACAAAAGGCACAATGGCGACTTATTTACAAGAGGAGTAACTCATCTAAGAGTTTACATTGAACCTTTCTGGGAGAGCAGTACTTGATTGCGGTCCACCACTGCAGGTTTACTGTATTCCTTGGACCTTCACATTGGCAATGGAACTCAGAAATTGCATCGGAATTGAATAGAAAATGTACAATGCAGCCTTATATAAAAGAGGAGTAACTCATCTAAGAATTTGTGGTTTAGCCTTCCCTGGGAGAGCAGTATCAGATTCCGATGCACCACTGCAGGTTTACTGTATCCCTTGGACCTTCACATTGACGACGAAATACAGAAACAGCACCGGGATTGAATACAAAAGGCTTCATACCGATTTATATACAAGAGGAGTAACTCTTCCATGAGCTTGTGTTTTGAGCCTTTCCAGGTAGAGCAGGGTTAGAATCCAATGCACCACTTCAGGTTTACTGTATCCCTTCGACATTCACATGGACGATGAAACACAGTAATTGCATCGGTATTGAATACATAAGGCACAATGCCGACTTATTTACAAGAGGAGTAACTCTTCTAATAGTTTACATTGAACCTTTCCTGGCAGAGCAGTACTAGACTCCAATACACCACTGCAGGTATACTGTATCCCTTGGACCTTCACATGGACGATGAAACACAGTAATTGCATCGGTATTGAATACAGAAAGCATAATGCCGACTTATATTCAAGAGGAGTAACTCTTCTAAGAGTTTGTGCCTTGAGCCTTTTCTGGGAGAGCAGTGTTAGATTCCAATGCTCCACTGCAGGTTTACTGTATCCCTTGGAACTTCACATTGATGATGAAGTACAGAAATAGCTACGGGATTGAATACAAAAGGCACAATGCCGACATATATACAAGAGCACTAGCTCTTCTAAGAATTTGTGTTTGTGCCTTTCCTGGGAGAGATGTATAGGATTACGACGCACCACTGCAGGTTTACTGTATGCCTTGGACCTTCACAATGACGATGAATCACAGATATTGCATCGTGATTGAATAAAAAAGGCACAATGCCGACTTATATACAAGAGGAGTGAGTCTTCAAAAGGTTTGGGTTTTGAGCCTTTCCTCGGAGAGCAGTATTACATTCCGATGCACCACTGCAGGTTTACTGTATCCTATGGACCTTCACATTGGCGATGAAACACAGAATTTGCATCGGGATTGAATGCAAAATGCGCAATGCAGAATTATATTAAAGAGGAGTAACTCTTCTAAGAATTTGTGCTTTTGTCTTGCCTGGGAGAGCAGTATTAGATTCAGATGCACCACTGCAGGTTTACTGTATCCCTTCCGCCTTCACATTGACGATGAAACACAGAAATTGCATCGGGATTGAATACAAATGGCACAATGCCAACTTATTTACAAGAGGAGTAACTCTTCTAAGTTTACTTTGAACCTTTCCTGGGAGAACAGTAATAGAATCCGATGCACCACTGCAGGTTTACTGTACCCCTTATACCTACACATGGACGATGAAACATAGTAATTCCACCGGTATTGAAAACAAAACGCACAATACTGACTTATATACAAGGGGAGTAACCCCTCTAAGCGATTGTCTTTTGAGCCTCTCCTGGGACAGCAGTATTAGCGTCCGCTGCACCACTGCAGGTTTACTGTATCCCTTGGACCTTCACATTGACTATGAAACACAGAAATTGCATCGATTTTGAATACAAACGGCACAATGTCAACTTGTATACATGCGGAGTAACTCTTCTAAGAGTTTGTGCTTTTAGCCTTTCCTGGGAGAGCAGTATTAAATTCCGATGCACCACTGCAGGTTTAGTGTATCCCTTGGACGTTCACATTGCGATAAAACACAGAAATTCCATCAGGATTAATTACAAAAGGCACAATGCTATCTTATATACTAGAGGAGTACCACTTCTAAGAATTTGTGCTATCAGCCATTCCTGGGAGAGGAGTATCAGATTCCGATGCACCACTGCAGGTTTACTGTAACCCTTGGACCTTCACATTATCGATGATACACGGAAATAGCATCGGGATTGAATACAATAGGCACAATGGCGTCTTATATACAAGAGGAGTAACTCTTGTAAGAGTTTTTGCGTTGAGCCTTTCCTGGGAGAGCTGTATTAGATTCCGATGCACCACTGCCAGTTTACTGTATCCCTTGGACCTTCACATTATCAATCAATCATGGAAATTGCATCGGGATTGAATACAAAAGGAATAATGCCGTCTTATATACAAGAGGAGTAACTCTTGGAAGAGTTTGAGCGTTGAGCCTTACCTGGGAGAGCTGTATTATATTCCGATGCACCACTGCAGGTTTACTGTATCCCTTGGACCCTCCAAATAACGATGAAACACAGAAATAGCATCGCAATTGAATTCAAAATGCACAATCCCGACTTATATCCAAGAGCAATAGCTCTTCAAATGATTTGTGCCGTCAGCCTTTCCTGGAAGAGCAGTATTAGATTTCGATGCTCCACTGCAGGATTACTATATCCCTTGCACCTTCACATTAACGATGTAACACAGAAATTGCATCGGGATTAAATGCAAAAGGCACGATGCCGACTTATATACTCGAGGAGTAACTCTTCTAGGAATTTGTGCTTTGAGCCTTTCCTGGGACAGCAGTATTAGAGTCCGATGCACCACTGCAGGTTTGCTGTATCCCTTGGACCTTCATATTGACGATGAAACACTGAATTTGCATTGTGATTGTATTCAAAAGGCACAATGCAGCCATATATAATAGAGGAGTAACCCTTCTAAGAGTTCACTTTGATCCTTTCCTGGGAGAGCAGTACTAGATTTCGATGCACCACTGCAGGTGTACTGTATTCCTTGCACCTTCAAATTGACGATGAAACACTGATATTGCATCGGGATTGAATACAATAGGCACAATGCCGGCTTATTTACAAGAGGAGAAACTCTTCTAAGGGTTTGAACCTTTCCTGGGAGACCAGTCCTAGATTCCGATTCACCACTGCAGGTTTACTCTATCCCTTGGATCTTCACATGGACGATGAAACACAGCAATTGCATCGGTATTGAATACAAAAGGCATAATGCCGACTTATATTCAAGAGGAGTAACTCTTCTACGAGTTTGTGCTTTGAGCCTTTCCTGGGAGAGCAGTGTTAGATTCCGATGCACCACTGCAGGTTTACTGTATCGCTTGAACGTTCACATTGACGATGAAACACAGATATTCCACCGGGATTGAATACAAAATGCGCAATGACGACTTATATACAAGAGGAGTAACTCTTCTAAGAGTTTGTGCCTTTAGCCTTTCCTCGGAGAGCAGTATTAGATTCCGATGCACCAATGCATGTCTACTGTATCCCTTGGACCTTCACATTGACGATGAAACACAGAAATAGCACCAGGATTGGATACAAGAGGCACAATGCCTACTTATATACAAGAGCAGTAACTCTAATAAGAATTTGTGCTTTAGCCTTACCTGGGAGAGTAGTATTACATTCCGATGCACCACTGCAGGTTTACTGTATCCCTTGGACCTGCGCATGGACGATGAAACACATTAATTGCATCGGTATTGAATACAAAAAGTGTAATGCCGACTTATATTCAAGAGGAGTAACTCTTCTAAGAGTTTGTGCCTTGAGCCTTTTCTGGGAGAGCAGTGTTAGATTCCAATGCACCACTGCAGGTTTACTGCATCCCTTGGACTTTGACAATGTCGATGAAACACAGAAATGCATCGGGTTTGTATTCAAAAGGTACAATGCCCACTTAAGTACAAGAGGTGTAACTCTTCTAAGAATTTGTGCTTTGAACTTTTCCTGGGAGAGCAGTGTTAGATTCCGATGCACTACTGCACGTTTATTGTATCCCTTGGACCTTCACGTGGACGATGAAACACAGAGATTGCATCGGGATTGAATACAAAGGGCATAATGCTGCCTTCTATTCAAGAGGAGTAACTCTTCTAAGAGTTTGTGCTTTGTGCCTTTCCTGGGAGAGCAATAATAGATTCCAATGCACCACTGCAGGTTTACTGTATCCCATGGACTTTCACATTGACGATGAAACACAGAAGTAGCACCAGGATTGAATACAAAAGGAACAATGCCGACTTATATAGAAGAACAGTAACTCTTCTTAGAGTTTGTTTTTTTGCCTTTCCTGGGAGAGAAGTATTAGATTCCAATGCACCACTGCAGGCTTACTGTATCCCTTGGACATTCACATGGACGATGAAACACAGAAATTGCATCGGATTTGAATACAAACTTCACAATGCAGTCTTATATACAAGAAGAGTAACTCTTTTAAGAATTTGTGCTTTAGCCTTACCACGGACAGCAGTATTAGATTCCGATGCACCACTGCAGGTTTACTGTATCCCTTGGACCTTCACATTGACGATGAAACATAGAAATTGCATCGGGATTGAATAGGAAATGCACAATGCATCCTTATATACAAGAGGAGTAACTCTTCTCAGAATATATGCCTTAAACTTACCTGGGAGAGCAGGATTAGTTTCCGATGCACCACTGCAGTATTACGGTATCCCTTGGACCTTCACAATGACGATGAAACACAGAAATTGCATCGTGATTGAATAAAAAAGGCACAATGCCGACTTATATAGAAGAGGAGTGAGTCTTCAAAAGGTTTGGGTTTTGAGCCTATCCTCGGAGAGCAGTTTTACATTCCGATGCACAACTGCAGGTTTATTGTATCCCATGGACCTTCACATTGGCGGTGAGACACAGAATTTGCATAGGGATTGAATGCAAAATGCACAATGCAGAATTGTATTAAAGAGGAGTAACTCTTCTAAGAATTTGTGCTTTTGTCTTACCTGGGAGAGCAGTATTAGATTCAGATGCACCACTGCAGGTTTACTGTATCCCTTCCGCCTTCACATTGTCGATGAAACACAGAAATTGCATCGGGATTGAATACAAATGGCACAATGCCAACATATTTACAAGAGGAGTAACTCTTCTAAGTTTACTTTGAACCTTTCCTGGGAGAATAGTACTAGAATCCGATGCACCACTGCAGGTTTACTGTATCCCTTATACCTTCACATGGACGATGAAACATAGTAATTGCATCGGTATTGAAAACAAAAGGCACAATACCGTCTTATATACAAGGGTTGTCCTTTGATCCTTTCCTGGGACAGCAGTATTAGATTCCGATGCACCACTGCAGGTTTACTGTATCCCTTGGACCATCACATTGACTATGAAACACAGAAATTGCATCGATTTTGAATACAAACGGCACAATGTCAACTTGTTTACATGCGGAGTATCAGATTCCGATGCACCACTGCAGGTTTACTCTAACCCTTGGACCTTCACATTATCGATGAAACACGGAAATAGCATCGGGATTGAATACAATAGGCACAATGCCGTGTTATATACAAGAGGAGTAACTCTTGTAAGAGTTTTTGCGTTGAGCCTTTCCTGGGAGAGCCGTATTAGATTCCGATGCACCACTGCCAGTTTACTGTATCCCTTGGACCTTCACATTATCAATCAATCATGGAAATTGCATCGGGATTGAATACAAAATGAATCATGCCGTCTTATATACAAGAGTAGTAACTCTTGGAAGAGTTTGTGGGTTGAGCCTTACCTGGGAGAGCTGTGTTATATTCCGATGCACCTCTGCAGGTTTACTGTATTCCTTGGCCCCTCCAAATAACGATGAAACACAGAAATAGCATCGCAATTGAATTCAAAATGCACAATCCCGACTTATATCCAAGATCAATAGCTCTTCTAATGATTTGTGCCATCAGCCTTTCCTGGAAGAGCAGTATTCGATTTCGATGCTCCACTGCAGGATTACTACATCCCTTGGACCTTCACATTAATGATGTAACACAGAAATTGCATCAGGATTAAATGCAAAAGGCACGATGCCGACTTTTATACTGGAGGAGTAACTCTTCTAGGAATTTGTGCTTTGAGCCTTCCCTGGGACAGCAGTATTAGAGTCCGATGCACCACTGCAGGTTTGCTGTATCCCTTGGACCTCCACATTGACGATGAAACACTGAATTTGCATTGTGATTGTATTCAAAAGGCACAATGCAGCCATATATAATAGAGGAGTAACTCTTCTAAGAGTTCACTTTGAACCTTTCCTGGGAGAGCAGTACTAGATTTCGATGCACCACTGCAGGTGTACTGTATTCCTTGCACCTTCAAATTGACGATGAAACACTGATATTGCATCGGGATTGAATACAATAGGCACAATGCCGACTTATTTACAAAGGGAGATACTCTTCTGAGAGTTTGAACCTTTCCTGGGAGAGCAGTACTAGATTGCGATGCACCACTGCAGGTTTACTCTATCCCTTGGACCTTCACATGGACGAGGAAACACAGTAATTGCATCGGTATTGAATACAAAAGGCATAATTCCGACTTATATTGCAAGAGGAGTAACTCTTCTACGAGTTTGTGCCTTTAGCCTGTCCTGGGAGAGCAGTATTAGATTCCGATGCACCACTGTAGATGTACTGTATCCCTTGGACCTTCACATTGACAATGAAACACAGATATGGCATCGGGATTGAATACAAAATGGTCAATGCCGACATTTTTACAAGAGGATTAACTCTTCTAAGAGTTTAAATTGAGCCTTTCCTGGGAGTACAGTATTTGATTCCGATGCACCACTGCAGGTTTACTGTATCCCTTGGACCTTCAAGTTAAGGATGAAACACAGAAATTGCTTCGGGATTGAATACAAAAGGCGCAATGCCGACTTATATACAAGAGCAGTAACTCTTATAAGAGTTTTTGCTTTGAGCCTTTCCTGGGAGAGCAGTATTAGATTCCGATGCACCACTGCATGTTTACTGCATCCCTTGGACCTTCACATTCACGATGAAACACAGAAATAGCACCAGGATTGAATACAAAAGGCACAATGCCTACTTATATACAAGAGCAGTAACTCTTATAAGAATTTGTGCTTTAGCCTTACCTGGGAGAGCAGTATTACATTCCGATGCACCACTGCAGGTTTACTGTATCCCTTGGACCTGCACATGGACGATGAAACACAGTAATTGCATCGGTATTGAATACAAAAAGCATAATGCCGACTTATATTCAAGAGGAGTAACTCTTCTAAGAGTTTGTGCCTTGAGCCTTTTCTGGAAGAGCAGTGCTAGATTCCAATGCACCACAGCAGGTTTACTGTATCCCTTGGACTTTCACAATGACGAAGAAACACAGAAATTGCATCGGGTTTGTATTCAAAAGGTACAATGCCCACTTAAGTACAAGAGGTGTAAATCTTCTAAGAGTTTGTGCTTTGAGCTTTTCCTGGGAGAGCAGTGTTAGATTCCGATGCACTACTGCACATTTATTGTATCCCTTGGACCTTCACGTGGACGATGGTACACAGAGATTGCATCGGGATTTAATACAAAGAGAATAATGCCGACTTATTTTTAAGAGGAGTAACTCTTCTAAGAGTTTGTGCTTTGTGCCTTTCCCGGGGGAGCAATAATAGATTCCAATGCACCACTGCAGGTTTACTGTATCCCATGGACTTTCACATTGACGATGACACACAGGAGCAGCACCAGGATTGAAATCAAAAGGCATCATACCGATTTATATACAAGAAGAGTAACTCTTCTATGAGTTTGTGTTTTGAGCTTTTCCAGGTAGAGCAGGGTTAGATTGCGATGCACCACTGCAGGTTTACTGTAACCCTTGGACATTCACATGGACAATGAAACACAGTAATTGCATCGGTATTGAATACATAAGGCACATTGCCGACTTATTTACAAGAGAAGTAACTCTTCTAAGAGTTTACATTGAACCTTTCCTGGCAGTGCAGTACTAGATTCCGTTGCACCACTGCAGGTTTACTGTATCCCTTGGACCTTCACATCGACAGTGAAACTCAGAAATTGCATTTGGATTGAATAGAAAGTGCACAATGCAGCCTTATATACAAGAGGAGTAACTCTTCATGGAATTTGTGCTTTAGCCTTACCTAAGAGAGCACTGTTAGATTCCGATGCACCACTGCAGGTTTACTGTATCCCTTGGACCTTCACATGGAAGATGAATCACAGTAATTGCATCGGTATTGAATACAAAATGCATAGTACCGGCTTATATTCAAGAGTAGTAACTCTACTCAGAGTTTTTGCTTTGAGCCTTTCCTGGGAGATCATTGTTAGATTCCGATCCACCACTGCAGGCTTACTGTATCCCTTGTACCTTCACATTGACGATGAAACACAGAAATTGAATCGGGTTTGTATTCAAAAGGCAGAATGCCGACTTAAGTACAAGAGGAGTAACTCTTCAAAGAGTATGTGCTTTGAGCCTTTCCTGGGATAGCAGAGATAGATTCCGTTGCGCTACTGGAGGTTTACTGTATCCCTTGGACCTTCACATGGACGTTGAAACACAGTAATTGCATCGGTATTCAATACAAAAGTCACAATGCCGACTTATTTACAAGAGGAGTAACTGTTCTAAGAGTTTACATTGAACCTTTCCTGGGAGAGCAGTACTACATTCCGATGCACCACTGATGGTTTATTGTATCCCTTGGACCTTCACATTGACGATGAAACATAGAAATTGCATCGGTATTGAATAGAAAATGCACAATGCAGCCTTATATACAATAGGAGTAACTCTTCTCAGAATTTGTGCTTTAACCTTACCTGGGAGAGCAGTATTAGATTCTGATGCACCACTGCAGGTTTACTGTATCGCTTGAACCTTCACATGAACGATGAAACACAGTAATTGCATCGGTATTGCATACAAAAGGCATAATGCCGACTAATATTCAAGAGGAGGAACTCTTCTAAGAGTTTGCGGTTTGCGCCTTTCCTGGGAGAGCAGTGTTATATTCCGATGCACCACTACAGGTTTACTGTATCCCTTGAACCTTCACATGAACGATGAAACACAGTAATTGCATCGGTATTGAATACAAAAGGCACAATACCGACTTATATACAAGGGGAGTAACTCCTCTAAGAGGTTGTCCTTTGACGCTTTCCTGGGACAGCAGTATTAGATGCTGATGCACCATTGCAGGTTGACTATATTCCTTGTACCTTCACATTGACTAAGAAACATAGAAATTGCATCGATTTTGAATACAAACGGCACAATGTCGACTTGTTTACAAGCGGAGTAACTCTTCTTAAGATTTTGTGCTTTTAGCCTTTCCTGGGAGAGCACTATTTGATTCCGATGCACCACTGCAGGTTTACTGTATGCCTTGGACCTTCAGATTGACAATGAAACACAGAAATTGCATCGTGATTGAATACAAAAGGCACAATGCCGACGTATATACAAGAGGAGTGAGTCTTCAAAAGGTTTGTGCTTTGAGCCTTTCCTCGGAGAGCAGTATTACATTCCGATGCACCACTGCAGGTTTACTGTATCCCATGGACCCTCACATTGGCGATGAAACACAGAATTTGCATTGGGATTGAATGCAAAATGCACAATGCAGCCTTATATAAAAGAGGATTAACTCTTCTAAGAATTTGTGCTTCTGTCTTACCTGGGAGTGCAGTATTAGATTCCGATGCACCACTGCAGGTTTACTGTAACCCTTCCACCTTCACATTGACGATGAAACACAGAAATGGCATCGGGATTGAATACAAATGGCACAATGCCTACTTATTTACAAGAGGAGTAACTCTTCTAAGTTTACTTTGAACCTTTCCTGGGAGAACAGTACTAGATTCCGATGCACCACTGCAGGTTTAGTGTATCCCTTGGACCTTCATATTATCGATGATAAACGGTAATTGCATCGGGATTGAATACAAACGGCAGAATGCCGTCTTTTATACAAGTGGAGTAACTCTTGTAAGAGTTTGTGTGTTGAGCCTTTCCCGGGAGAGCTGTATTAGATTCCAATGCACCACTGCAGGTTTCCTGTATCCCTTGGACCTTCATATTATCGATGATGCACGGCAATTGCATCGGGATTGAATACAAACGGCACAATGCCATCTTACATACAAGAGGAGTAACTCTTGGAAGAGTTTGTGCGTTGAGCCATACCTGGGAGAGCTGTATTATATTCTGATGCACCACTGCAGGTTTACTGTATACCTTGGACCCTCCAATTAACGATGAAACACAGATATAGCATCGGGATTGAATACAAAATGCACAATCCTGACTTATATCCAAGAGCAGTAGCTCTTCTAATGATTTGTGCCATCAGCCTTTCCCGGAAGAGCAGTATTAGATTTCGATGCTCCACTGCAGGTTTACTATATCCCTTGGACCTTCACATTAACGATGTAACACAGAAATTGCATCGGGATTAAATGCAAAAGGCACGATGGTGACTTATATACTAGAGGAGTAACTCTTCTAAGAATTTGTGCTTTGAGCCTTTCCTGGGACAGCAGTATTAGAGTCCGATGTAACACTGCAGGTTTGCTGTATCCCTTGGACCTTCACATTGACGATGAAACACTGAAATTGCATTGTGATTGTATTCAAAAGGCACAATTCAACCATATATAATAGAGGAGTAACTCTTCTAAGAGTTAACTTTGAACCTTTCCTAGGAGAGCAGTATTAGATTTCGATGCACCACTGCAGGTGTACTGTATTCCTTAAACCTTCAAATTGACGATGAAACACTGATATTGCATCGGGACTGAATACAAAAGGCACAATGCCAACTTATTTACAAGAGGAGTAACTCTTCTAAGAGTTTGAAGCTTTCCTGGGAGAGCAGTACTAGATTCCGATGCACCACTGCAGGTTTACTGTATCCCTTGGACCTTCACATGTACGATGAAACACAGTAATTGCATCGGTATTGAAAACAAAAGGCATAATACCGACTTATATTCAAGTGGAGTAACTCTTCTACGAGTTTGTGCTTTGAGCCTTTCCTGGGAGAGCAGTGTTAGATTCCGATGCACCACTGCAGGTTTACTGTATCGCTTGAACGTTCACATTGACGATGAAACACAGATATTGCAATGGGATTGAATACAAAATGCGCAATGACGACTTATATACAAGAGGAGTAACTCTTCTAAGAGTTTGTGCCTTTAGCCTGTCCTTGGAGAGCAGTATTAGATTCCGATGCACCACTGTAGATGTACTGTATCCCTTTGACCTTCACATTGACGATGAAACACAGATATTGCATCGGGATTGAATACAAAATGGTCAATGCCCACATTTTTACGAGAGGATTAACTCTTCTTAGAGTTTAATTTGAGCCTCTCTTGGGAGTGAAATATTAGATTCCGATGCACCACTGCAGGTTTACTGTATCCCTTGGACCTCCAAGTTAAAAAATGAAACACAGAAATTGCTTCGGGATTTTATACAACAGGCGCAATGCCGACTTATATACTAGAGGAGTAACTCTTCTAACAGTTTTTGCTTTTATCCTTACCTGGGAGAGCAGTATTAGATTCCGATGCACCACTGCAGGTTTACTGTATCCCTTGGACTTTCACAATGACGATGAAACACAGAAATTGCATTGGGTATGTATTCAAAAGGTACAATGCCGACTTAAGTACAAGAGGAGTAACTCTTCTAAGAGTTTGTGCTTTGAGCTTTTCCTGGGAGAGCAGTGTTATATTCCAATGCACTACTGCAGGTTTATTGTATCCCTTTGACCTTCACATGGACGATGAATCACAGTAATAACTTCGGTATTGAATGCAAAAAGCACAATACCGACTTATATACAAAGGGAGTAACTCCTCTAAGAGGTTGTCCTTTGAGGCTTTCCTGGGACAGGAGTATTAGATTTCGATGCACCATTGCAGGTTGACTGTATTTCTTGGACCTTCACATTGACTATCAAACACAGAAATTGCATCAATTTTGAATACAAAAGGCACAATGTCGACTTGTTTACAAGCGGAGTAACTGTTCTAGAGAGTTTATGATTTTAGCCTATCCTGGGAGAGCAGTATTAGATTCCGATGCACCACTGCAGGTTTACTGTATCCCTTGGACCTTCACATTGACTATGAAACACAGAAATTGTTTCGATTTTGAATACAAAAGGCACAATGCCGTCTTATATACAAGAGGAGCAACTCTTGTAAGAGTTTGTGCATTGAGCCTTTCCTGGGAGAGCTGTATTAGATTCCGATGCACCACTGCAGGTTTACTGTATACCTTGGACCTTCACATTATCGATGAAACACGGAAATTGCATCTTGACTGAATACAAAAGGCACAATGCCGTCTTATATACAAGAGGAGCAACTCTTGTAAGAGTTTGTGCGTTTAGCGTTTCCTGGGAGAGCTGTATTAGATTCCGAAGCTCCACTGCAGGTTTACTATATCCCTTGGACCTTCACATTGACGATGAAACACTGAAATTGCATCGGGATTGTATTCAAAAGGCTCAATGCAGCCTTATATAATAGAGGAGTAACTCTTCTAAGTGTTTGTGCTTTTAGCCTTTCCTGGGAGAGCAGTATAAAATTCCGATGCACCACTGCAGGTTTAGTGTATCCCTTGGACCTTCACATTGCGATAAAACACAGAACTTCCATCAGGATTAATTACAAAAAGCCCATTGCTGTCTTTTATACTAAAGGAATAACTCTTCTAAGAATTTGTGCTATCAGCCTTTCCTGGGGGAGCAGTATCAGATTCCGATGCACCACTGCAGGTTTACTGTATCATTTGGAACGTCACATTATCGATGAAACACGGAAATTCCATCGGGATTGAACACAAAAGGCACAATGCCGTCTTATATACAAGTGGAGTAACTCTTGTAAGAGTTTGTGTGTTGAGCAATTCCTTGGAGAGCTGTATTAGATTCCGATGCACCACTGCAGGTTTACTGTATCCCTTGGTCCTTCTTATTATCGATGATACACGGAAATTGCATCGGCATTGAATACAAAAGGCGCAATGCCATCTTATATACAAGAGGAGTAACTTTTGTAAGAGTGTGCATTGAGCCTTTACTGGGAGAGCCGTATTAGATTCCGAAGCACCACTGCAAGTTTACTTTATCCCTTGGACCTTCACATTATCAATCAATCACGGAAATTGCATCGGGATTGAATACAAATGGCACAATGCCGTCTTAAATACAAGAGGAGTAACTTTTGAAAGAGTTTGTGCGTTGAGCCTTACCTGGGAGATATGTATTATATTCCGATGCACCACTGCAGGTTTACTGTATCCCTTGGACCCTCCAAATAACGATGAAACACAGAAATAGCACCGGGATTGAATACAAAATGCACAATCCCGAATTATATCCAAGAGCAATAGCTCTTCTAACGATTTGTGCCATCAGCCATTCCTGGAAGAGCAGTATTAGGTTTCGATGCTCCACTGCAGGTTTACTATATCCCTTAGACCTTCACATTAACGATGTAACACAGAAATTGCATCGGGATTAAATGCAAAAGGCACGATGCCGACTTATATACTAGTGGAGTAACTCTTCTAAGAATCTGTGCTTTGAGCCTTTCCTGGGACAGCAGTATTAGAGTATGATGCACCACTGCAGGTTTGCTGTATCCCTTGGACCATCACATTGACGATGAAACACTGAAATTGCATTGTGATTGTATTCAAATGGAACAATGCAGCTATATATAGTAGAGGAGTAACTCTTCTAAGAGTTCACTTTGAACCTTTTCTAGGAGAGCAGTACTAGATTTCTATTCCTTGGACCTTCAAATTGACGATGAAACACTGATATTGCATCGTGATTGAATACAAAAGGCACAATGCCGACTTATTTACAAGAGGAGTAACTCTTCTAAGAGTTTGAAGCTTTCCTGGGAGAGCAGTACTAGAGTCCGATGCACCACTGCAGGTTTGCTGTATCCCATGGACCCTCACATGGATGATGAAACACAGTAATTGCATCGGTATTGAATACAAAAGGCATAATGCTGACTTATATTCAAGAGGAGTAACTCTTCTACGAGTTTGTGCTTTGAGCCTTTCCTGGGAGAGCAGTGTTAGATGCCGATGCACCACTGTAGGTCTACTGTATCGCTTGAACCTTCACATTGACGATGAAACACAGAAATTGCACCGGGATTGAATACAAAATGCGCAATGACGACTTATATACAGGAGGAGTAACTCTTCTAAGAGTTTGTGCCTTTAGCCTGTCCTGGGAGAGCAGTATTAGATTCCAATGCACCACTGTAGATGTACTGTATCCCTTGGACCTTCACATTGACGATGAAACACAGATATTGCATCGGGATTGAATACAAAATGGTCAATGCCTTCATTTTTAAATGAGGATTAACTCTTCTAAGAGTTTAATTTGAGCCTTTCCTGGGAGTGCAGTATTAGATTCCGATGCACCACTGCAGGTTTACTGTATCCCTTGGACCTTCAAGTTAAAGATGAAACACAGAAATTGCTTCCGGATTGAATACAAGAGGCGTAATGCCGACTTATATACAAGAGGAGTAACTCTTCTAAGAGTTTATGCTTTGAGCCTTTCCTGGGAGAGCAGTATTAGATTCCGATGCACCACTGCATGTTTACTGTATCCCTTGGACCTTCACATTGACGGTGAAACACAGAAATAGCACCGGGATTGAATACAAAAGGCACAATGCCTACTTATACACAAGAGCAGTAACTCTTATAAGAATTTGGGCTTTAGTCTTACCTGGGAGAGCAGTATTAGATTCCGATGCACCACTGCAGGTTTACTATTTCCCATGGACCTTCACATGGACGATAAAACACAGTAATTGCACCGGTATAGAATACAAAAAGCATAATGCCGACTTATATTCAAGAGGAGTAACTCTTCTAAGAGTTTGTGCCTTGACCCTTTTCTGGGAGAGCAGTGTTAGATTCCGATGCACCATTGCAGGTTTACTGTATCTCTTGGACTTTCACAATGACGATGAAACACAGAAATTGCATCGGGTTTGTATTCGAAAGGTAGAAAGCCGACTTAAGTACAAGTGGAGTAACTCTTCCAAGAGTTTGTGCTTTGAGCTTTCCCTGGGAGAGCAGTGTTAGATTCCAATGCACTACTGCAGGTTTATTGTATCCCTTGGACCTTCACATGGACGATGAAACACAGTAATAACTTCGGTATTGAATACAAAAGGCACAATACCGATTTATATACAAAGGGAGTAACTCCTCTAAGAGGTTGTCCTTTGAGGCTTTCCTGGGACAGGAGTATTAGATTTCGATGCACCATTGCAGGTTGACTGTATTTCTTGGACCTTCACATTGACTATGAAACACAGAAATTGCATCGATTTTGAATACAAAAGGCACAATGTCGACTTGTTTACAAGCGGAGTAACTCTTCTAGAGAGTTTGTGCTTTTATCGTATCTTGGGAGAGCACTATTAGATTCCGATGCACCACTGCAGGTTTACTGTATCCCTTGGACCTTCACATTGACGGAAAAACACAGAAATTGCATCGTGATTGCATACAAAAGGCACAATGCCGACTTATATACAAGAGGAGTGAGTCTTCAAAAGGTTTCTGCTTTGAGCCTTTCCTCGGAGAGCAGTATTAGATTCCGATGCACCACTGCAGGTTTACTGTATCCCGTGGACCTTCACATTGGCGATGAAACATAGAATTTGCATCGGGATTGAATACAAAGTGCACAATGCAGTCTTTTATACAAGAGGAGTAACTCTTCTTAGAATTTGTGCTTTAGTCTTACCTGGGAGAGCAGTATTAAATTCCGATGCACCATTGCAGGTTTACTGTATCCCTTGGACTTTCACATTGCGATGAAACACAGAAATTCCATCGGGATTAATTACAAAATGCACAATGCTGTCTTATATACTAGAGGAGTAACTCTTCTAAGAATTTGTGCTATCAGCCTTTACTGGGAGAGCAATATTAGATTCCGATGCACCACTGCAGGTTTACTGTATCATTTGGACCTTCACATTATCGATGTAACACAGAAATTGCATCGGGATTAAATGCAAAAGGCACGATGCCGACTTATATACCAGAGGAGTAACTCTTCTAAGGAATTGTGCTTTGAGCCTTTCCTGGGACAGCAGTTTTAGAGTCCGATGCACCACTGCAGGTTTGTTGTATCCCTTGGACCTTCACATTGACGATGAAACACAGAAATTGCATCGTAATCGAATACAAGAGGCACAATTCCGAATTATATACAAGAGGAGTAACTCTTCTAAGAGTTTGTGCTTTGAGCCCTTCCTGGGACGGCAGTATTAGTTTCCGATGCACCACTGCAGGTTTCCTGTATCCCTTGGACCTTCACATTGACGATGAAACACAGAAATTGCATCGGGATTGAATACAAATGGCACAATGCCGACTTATATACAAGAGGTGTAACTCTTCTAAGAGTTTGTGCTTTGAGCCTTCCTGGGACAGCAGTATTAGATTCTGATGCTCCACTGCAGTTAAATGATCAGATAGCTGTGTAATTTGTGTGTTAGAGAAATATGGTACCGATGTGTAAAGTTGTATAATAGCATATTAGCTAGGGCTCCTTGTGCTTGCCAAACACATGGTACACAATGTAGGCGTGGATCGCCCTGAAGATAAATGTAATTATACCCTCAGGTGTTACAGATTACAATAATGGGATGTTGTAATTCAAATATCTTGAAAAATAAATGGTTTAAGTACAAAATTAATTACTCAAATGCGTGTTCTGTAGCGCTAAATGTGCGTCTTGCTGTAAGATAATTCTGTGGAAGTGTCGTAGCTATCGTCCTCTGTAAGCAAAGTTCGGCTGAAGTCAATGTACTTACCTCATCATTAACGAAAGTGAAATGCTTTGCGTATATATATCGTAGTTTTTACGTACCTTACCGTGATCAAGAATATACTATAATGTGACGTATTGTTGTGGTATGTAAAAGGCTGTCTCATTTTAGCTATACCACAAAAGTTACTACTAAAACCTGTATTACTTTCCAGAATAATACAGAAAAACTGTGCAGATTTAAAACAGATACACCGCAAATGCAACAATGTAAATTGTGTCACATATTAATAGCGTCGTGATATAATCGTGTAGCTATCAAAGAAACCAAATGCTAAGTCATCTTTAATCTCACCGAATGTACTGCAAATAAAGAGTATCTTTTCAAGTAAACCAAAAAGTTGCATTGAAATCTCATTAGCAGTATAAGTTCTAAGTATGTAAGCTTGATAGTCGTTACGTAATCGTGCAACTTGTTGCAAGAATGTACAACACTGTGTCGTCTGTTCACTATAACAATGCATTCGTAATTACTGTCTAAATATGTTGCCCAGGTTCTTTACTGGATATTTAACTTCAAACATTGTTGCATGGTAACAGTTTCTTAAGTCTGACAAAGCATACTAGCAATGTGAAGTGAAAAGTTTTATGCCAAAGACAAAGTTAAAAAGCAGATTATCTTTCAATAAACGGTTTACATGTGAAATGTGGTGCAATCTTTTACCCTTTCTAGTGCGCAGAGTTTCATCTTCTAAGCAATTATCATATTGTATATGTCGGTAAGGAATACTGGAATTTTTCTCAAGGTTAGCGTCTATATTATTTTTCTCTGAGCCAGCCGGCGCACGTGGCTGCCTGCGGTGCGAGTCATTGTCTGTCTCTTTGTTGGCGCGCTGCGTTATTGGAATTAGGAGACCTAACTTTTACAAATTCACCTTGTCGGGAGGGCCCTGCCTTGTTTGAATCTAGCCAGTTCTGATGAAGTTCAGGCCTGTCGTTATGATTATATCGTCTGTCGTCATGTCGGTAGTTCCTGTAGTTTCTTTCTTGTTGGTTAAGTGGCGGAGAATTTCTCCCTGAATTATCACTGCACGGTGGTCCGTTGCATCTGAAGTTATTCTTTCTTCCGTGATAATAATAGTTCTGGTTGCCATATTGTCTGTTTCTATGATTGTCTCTGTCATATTCATTACTACGGAAATGCGATCTTTCTCTGTAACTATTACCCTGCCAGTGGTTGTCATACTGGTGGTGTCTGTTTTGGTCACGATTTACGTTGTAAGAATAGCCTTGTCGTGTGCAGTTATTATTTCTGTCATCACGGAATTGTGATGGATGTGACCTGTAATTGTTGTGCTCCTGTTTTCGCGTTCCGCGATTGTCAGTGTCAATTTCCAATTCTTATAACAGTCCCTTCAGCTTCAATGTCGTCTGTGCAACGTCCTGCCAAAATAATATGTCACAAATGTTCAGGTAATTTGATTAAGCAAATGCGGATTAGTTCTGAGGGGCTGTATGGGTTTGACAGGTCCTGATTCTTGTGCAACATGTCTTCGAAATATTTGACAAGACTAGAAAATTCCGATTGTTCGAAATGTTTCATCATTATGATGCTATGTTTTACTCGGTCTTGTGTAGCTTGAGACCAATATGCTGAGAGGAAGGCATGATAAAATTCTCCTTCACTGTTGCAATCGTGAATGACCGATCGCATTCTTACAGCTGGTTCATTCTCTAAATAGCCACACATAAATTCTAATCTGTGCTCTAATGACCAGTTGGGAGGAAAACAATGAGAGAATTGATGGAGCCTTGCTTGTGGATGAATGTCGTTGCCAGAATTCTTAAATGTTTTGAATTTACGTGTACTAATGAACAGCTTATAGTCAAAATCATCATGTCGGCGAGTCGCACGTCGATCATTGTTACGTCGTCGTTTCAGCGGTTCCATCTCAAAATTCGGTGTACCTTGCCAATTTCTTTCATAATTTCCGAAGTGCCCTGAGTTATTATTTTGTGGCTGTTCCGTATTTCCATGTCCCTCTTCCCGTATTGGAGCGCGAGTGGCTTCTAAAACATGTAATTCCTGTATTACCTGTGTCAACTGATCTTGTTCTTCCCGGATTTCTCTTTGGTGTTGCGTATTAATTTGATTCTGATTTTGTTCGAATTTCCTAATTTGTTCGCACTCTTCTGTGTCATTAAAGACTACCGGTTTTGTGTCATTCAGATTATCATCTACCTTCGTAGATAAATTATTTAGCTGATCCGAAAGTTCAACTACTTTCTCTGATAATGAACTAATTTCCTCCATGTGTCTTTCTGAACTAATTTTAAGAGTATCTACAGTGTCCTTTAAGTTTTCCTGAGTTTTTGCAAGTTGCGTATCCGAATCGGTACTTGCAACTGAGTCAATTTTAGCTTGCAAGGTGTCGTGATTTTCCTTTATGGCTGCTTTGTAATTCTGTAATGCATTTTCATGACGCGAAAAAATAGGTTGGAAATGCTCACCAATTTGTGTTTTTACGTCATTACAGAGTTTTTGACATTTCGATTCGATCAGTAGTTAAATCTTCACGTGTTTGTTCAAGTGTGGTGTCTAATTTTTGAAGATTTTGTTCCATTGCATCTAAATGTTGCTGTGTTTGTCTCTGGTGTTGTTCCATTGTGTCTAACTTTTGATGATTTTGTTCCATTGTGTCTAACTTTTGAAGATTTTGTCCCATTTGTTTCTGATTTTGTTCAAGCGTTGAGTCTAACTTTTGAAGATTTTTTTCCATTGTGTCTAACTTTTGTAGCACTAGCACTAGCAACATTCACGTTTTGACAAGCAGAAAATGTGTCTTGACTTATTTGAGAAAACGGTGAGGACCCAAAACCTGAGTCTGCAGTATTTGCAAAATAGTGTCCTATCACTCCCGATTCCTGAGGCGGGCTGTTGCCGACCGATCGATCGATAATTCTTCCCTGTTCGCTAATTGTTTCACTGTCTACACCATTGTCTACCGCCCACTCCATTTCCCTATGCACAATTACCAAATTACTACTTTGAACATTCGTTAACTCATTACACGGTGGCGCTAACACACTGCTTTCGTCTTCACTGTCATTTCTCAGTTTACTTTGGAGCCTAGTATTACGTTTTTCACACACCATTATTGTCACAATATTTCACATGATAACACAGAAAAGCACAATTTGAAGAGCATAATAAGAAGAAGCATTAACATTGCATTGAAAATGATATCTCGTTAATTGCAAGCGCAGCTGCGAAGTACTTGGTGCAAATCTACATGCATGCCACAACTGTTTTACTGTACAAGAATGAAAAACTACAACTACAAAGGAAATTCTCTCTACAATTACGCGATAGCAATAAACAAAAGCTACACTAATTACACAAACTACAAGAAAAAATCAGAAGTTTCCAGTGAGGTATCCTCGGCTAAGAATCGACGTATGAAACGTCCCCTTAGAAAAATTACTGACACTCAAAATTTTTTGGCGCAACGCAATCTTTCAAAAATCCTTACAAAAGAATGGCCCTGACTAACATTAACCTATACGTTTCACAAATCACTTACCTCACAAAAATCTTGGTTACTCGAACTACTGCAATAGAGTTAGCGCCACTACTGCCAGCTAGATAAAAGATTCAAATTACGGAAGGCACTAACTACTGATAGGCATAGTTAGCAAATGAAAGATTTTAATAGAGAACAAACAATATATTTACCTTAATAGTCATCAAAAGTCATAATATATATATAGCAGTTCATGACATGCAGTCTTACAAATTTCAAAATTTCGCCATTTCTCTCCCCACATCCACCACAGCTGGCGGCTCACCTCCAACTGCGCAACGCTACGCGCTGTTCACATCCAGCTGCCCAACACTACAATGGCAGACAACAATGCAAACTAGCCACAGACTGCACACAGCACAGCCAGTGATTTTCATACAGAGCGCTACGTGGCGTTACCAATATAAAAATTTAAACAACCTACTTACAATTGTAAACTGAGCATTTTTCATCACCATATATGTTGTCCGAAAACGTATATTTTCCGAGAAAACAAGAAAGGAGGAATAAGTCAGTGGTGCCATAAGTATCCTCTGCCACACACCACCAGGTGGCTTGCGGAGTATCAAAGCAAATTGTAAGATGTATCTGTTTTCTAACTGATTTTTTTTGGTAGTGAAGCATACTGAGTGGAACATGAGCACTGTGTCAAACAGAGGAGTTGAAGGCGTTTAAGTTCGTGCGTTGTACAAAAGGAATTGATGCTAAATCAAAATATTTTTACAGTTTGTGGCGAACAACCGAACTACAACTGACGTTTCAATCAGAGATAATAGGCATATAATTAGTCAGTCCGAACAATCAAAATTCGTTGTTCTGGTAGGTGGTAAGCTGAAATAGACAGCGCACGTTCAGTATTTTGTTCAAAAACTTAACAGCGCTGTATGTATCTGAAATAAGTGATAGCCCAACACGAGAATTAGTCTGCTTTGCTTGTGCTGATTAGCTTATGAATTGCGATGTTATATTCTGCTGTTGCTTTTCTCATTCTCAAAGGCTCTTCTTGGCTCAGAAAACGGCAGATAGAGCAAAATGTGGTGAAAGTTCACGAAACTGTGGTCGACCCCTGTTCAGGAGTCTGGGACTTCTAGCGCGGGCCTCTAAATGTATATTTCAACTTCGTTTGTTGTTAACAATGCGTGGTTTTCTCCGATAATTAGCAGCCTTCATTCAGTTAACACTAGGGAGAAATCAACCCAGCATTTCGATCGCACCTCCTTGACTCGGACATGCAGTATTCTCCATTTACATTAAATTACCACGAGAATTAACAAATATCGGCAGCAATCCATATCCTTTCAAGTGTGGCCTGAAGTATTTTCATGACTCATTCCTTCTGTACTGACTTGAGTGCCTGTATAAAAATTGAGCAGATTCATTTGTAGTATTGTTGACTACGCTACACATTACTTAGCGGCTTCACATATGGGTACTATTCGTACAAATTTTACCTGATATTAAGGTGTCGCCGGCCGGTGTGGCCGTGCGGTTCTAGGCGCTTCAGTCTGGAACCGCGTGACCGCTATGGACGCAGGTTCGCATCCTGCCTCGGACATGGATGTGTGTGATGTCCTTAGGTTAGTTAGGTTTAAGTAGTCTTAAGTTCTAGTGGACTGATGACCACAGATGTTAGGTCCCATAGTGCTCAGAGCCATTAAGGTGTCAGACATTAGTTTGACGTACCGTCCTGTTGCATTACCCTAGACTTGCTCCTCAACCTGGTGCTGTGGAACTAGACTGTGTAACAAAACATAAATAGATGTACCACGTCTATCAGTTTAACCTAGTGAAGGATTCGCCTCGACTGATCGATCTTACTGTTTTTATCCATGGAAAGGCATTACTCCAAGACTTTAAATTTTCAGGGGAGAAAAAAAAACATTCTGCAGGTGAGTATATGAAATGTAGCAGGATGGGCTTTCCACTATTCAAAGAAATAACTTAAACTGATAAGAACATTATAGAAATACCTATATTCATGGCGAATATAATAGTCTTGAATGTCTCGATCTTTCTTCCTGTTAATAGCTACGTGATCAGTGTAAGTATTTTCAAAATTAAAACGACAGACACTTTCGGAAATAAAACATCGAATGTATGCTTCTGCAATCCTTCTATGTGTTTAGAAGCCACAACACGTGACTATGAGTTACTATGTTCAAAATGTAGAAACAAACGGGGTTCTAATGTTTAGGACGCTCATGACAGTTCACTATTGCTGTTTTTATATCATTCTGTTCATAATTTCCAACATTTTGTCTTTCTTTCTTTCTTTCGTTGTTTTCTTGGCGCTTTCACTAGTTTCCAACCCAGTGCTTGAAGTTATTTTACATTTCACAGCACATACTCGGAAGTAACAATAATTGAACTACGAAAAGCGAACCGTAAGATATAGTGCATTAAGTATTCGGTAGAAGGCATGCGAGTATGATCACCGTTGAAAGGGCGCTATTCCAGGAGTGAAGTCTTTTCATAAATGACGTCGCTGTAACTTGGCCATAAAAACACGTTTACAATATCTGGAATAAATCCCTTTGCACGCAAATATATCTGTTATCTTTCGTAACTCATTGGAGTAAGGCCATTTCGAAAATGACTGTACCAATCAACTGTACCCCCTTGGAGTAAACAAGACAAATCAAGACGTGACGCAGCTGTCAACAATACACGGCTCTCCTTATCGGCCCACGCCGTAGCTCAGCAACGGTTCGAGTCGAAAGGTGACCAAGGCGACTGTCCTGCCCCCATTACCAGCAAAGCTTCAAAAAACACAGCAGGGAGCAGGAGCAGCGGCAGCTGTGTGTGTGGAGTCATCAACCAGCTTCTGGGTGCCTATTCTGTATCTTTCCGCCATGGTGCCGATCTTTTCGCTACTCAAGAGCACCGAACGGTCTAGTACTCGAATCAGATCCCCTGCATTATTCAGTATGCGTTTTGGAAGCGGTACCGTTCGGGTCTGGAGAACCGAAGCGCTGTTGTCGGTTCGCGTCGCGCAAGCCAATGAAAAGCAAGCGGCCACAGATCCGCGCGTGCGCACTGCAGCGCGCACAGCCACGAACACATGGCGGCTAGCAGACGACACAGGCGCGCTATTCTTCCAAGTACCGAAAATCGCGTTTACTTTTGCCATAACGCATGACGCCGCATTCCATCGAGCTGACGTGCCCGCCTTCACCGCCCTGGGCTCCTCCCTAACAGCATCAGACGCAGTGTATCCATTTCCGTGATTCTCAGCTTAAATGCATAGAAATTTTTACAGTTTCCCTGATCGCATGTTTCCATGCATGCATAATAACGATAGGGTATTTGACTGTATTCTGCAGATTGTCGTAAATGCCGCATTATGTCTTCGTATTCTAATTCACACTGACATCGTGTTTTGGATTTTACGTTTCGGAATATGAGTTAGGAATAGTGTCTAATACCACATTGTCCTAATACATCTATAAAAACTACCGAAAAATTGATTCTGAAAGTTTCAAAGAATAAGAAGATAAACAGAATGTGGTTATAACACGCTCTAGAGATCCAAATGATTAAGTAGCCCACCTACCTATGTGATGCGTCAACGATTTGGGTCTTAAAAACAAAACTGAAAAAAAAAAAGAAAACGCATTTTCGAGAGCTCCTGCAGTTCGTCGAAGTTTATAACATGCATCTCATGAATGAAAATGTTTCGTATATGCTGCAACAGTCAAAAATATTACGGAAGAGGTCTTTCATCTCTGTCTACTGTGGTTGTGGATTCTCTCGCAGATCAGTACTTGTGACAAGCAAGATTATGAAGATGACTTTGCTAGTTACATTCCAAGTAATTTAAGTTGTGCTCTTAGATTCCTGTCAAACTGCATACTCGGAAATCGCTACATATTCGGAAGAAATGGTGAATTATTTCTGACAAGAAGAAATATAAAGGTCACTGTCGATTGTTTCACTCACAGTAATTTCGTGTTTTAAACACACAGAAATCACAAAATCAGTACTGAGGAAGCGCGCTCTTACAGGTAAGTAATAACGAATATTGCAGAAAAATCTTAACTTACACAAGTAACATTGTCTCACAACGTGTTGCATATATATGTAGAGGAAAAAAAATTTATTCCATCCACCGATGCGCGAACCCGTGTCCTTTCGTATTGCCATCTCGCGCGCTAACCACTTGACCACAAGAACAACGGCCACACAGCGATCAATCAAATCTTGTAATATTATGTAGAGGAACGTAGGCTGACTTGGTTGCCAAACGGTGCTGCGTAATCATAAATGCGTGATAGTTTGGAAGGTTTCTAATAGCGGGTTACACATATTTGCATTCCATTGTTACTTGAAAGTTGTAAACACGTTTCGATAATTACTAACTAACCCATTTGTGGGAAAGAGTAGACAAAGGCACTAGTAACATCAGTTCAGTAATGTAATATACGTAAGCAGAGTGAATGTCTTGATATTTAATTATCTTTAAACTGTTATATGCATAAAAATAACACATATTTTGAGAGAATATTGACCGAAAACGGTTTTTTAATGTAATCATTCACAGTAACAAACTATCCTAACCATATTTCTAACAAATGAAAATAGTCTATTATGAACTCACTTTTAACTGGATGCGTCCTCTGGTGATTCTTTAGTAACACAATCACTAAATCCAAACTAAAACCGCTAAATATGTTTAAAGTAACATATTATAGGTGTGCATAAACCAAAGCTCACCGATCGACAGGGCCAGACAGAAATCCCAAACCTCTCTGTACAATTGTCGTAAAATCGGTGGGAGGACCGTTCGGTAACAAGTCCCAGAAGTTTACTGAATAGGATATTTCGATAAAGAATCGAAAATGACGTCACTACCGAGAGTAACCTACTACACCAATCGGTATGAACGATATAGGATAGGGCCCCTGGTCTCTGCCAAAGCACAGGCACCGAAACGATTGCACATTTCTGTGCATGTGTAACATTAATTCTCGACTCTTGCATGTTTGATAAATACAGAGATCTTCAACACAGCAGCTATATTTAGAATAATTTACAAACCAGTCGAACAGATTATTCATACGAAAGTGTCTAACACAGTCTGTGTAGGAGGAACATTAATTTTATGAATCTTTTAATTACAGGAAGATCGGGCGTCTGCAAATTATAGATGCTCCTACAAAGCTGCCACGCCAAGTGCTATGTTCAGTCGCTTGTTTGGATAATTCTCGACAAGGCTAGTACATCGTCGCGGTTTCTTGAAACACACGTCCTCCATGTGTCAATGGCAAGAAGTAATTTATTTCTAAAAGAATCTCTACAAGGTTATAGATGAATTCCAGCACTAGGTACTATTTCGGTTCAGTTCTAGTGTCCTGTTCCACCCGTCAGCTTTGACCAGCGACGTCGTGTGTGGCATCATTGGCCTACGATGCGAAAGATGAAAGTGCCCCGTCATTAAATGTTATCTCTGGTTGTCTTAGGCCGCGCGGTTAGAGGCGCCATGTCACTAATCGCGAGTCTTCCCTCTACCATGGGTGTGTGTGTTGTTCTTAGCATAAGTTAGTTTAAGCAGTGTGTAAGTCTAGGGACAGATGACCTCAGCAGTTTGGGCCCTTAGGATTTCACACACATTTGAACATTTTTTTTTTTTTTTGGTTCTCTTAGTGCCTGACGTTAACTGTGCCGTTTATTGCAAATATGTCGCAATTTCCGATAGCGTGGTTAGGGAGAAACCTAAGTGCACAGCTTAAACTGCTGTTAGTAAATCAAGCAGCAATCGTGTTTGTAATCTTGGTTCTCATGAAATATTTGGCTACTTCTTTCCCAATAAGATATGATTTCCGAAGGGGAGGTCAGGCAGGAATCTAATGAACAGCATAACTGCTGCGACTGGAACGGTTAGCAGTCATATTTATAATCTTGATTCTCACGAATATTTGTTAGTATTTTACCACAAATGGCACGATTTGTGGGGGTGTGGTTACGCAGGAACCTAAGAGGACAGCTATGCCTATATAGGTAAATTGTAGGTCTCTATTGCACCGTTCGTTATTTTCCCTGACATTTGATTAAGTGTGTATTGTTATTACTTTTTAGGATTTTTTATTTCTTGTCTCTGCACTTGAGATATCTACGCCAAGTTTAGTTGTTGATTCCAGAATTTCTTATTTGTCGCAGTAGTACAGAGTGCGACATCAAGAATAGAAATCCAGTAACAAAGAACTGCACTCCCTTAGTGCAGAAACGCTGAAGATAGTGAAACGTGGACAAGATACCTTGATCTGAAATATGTAGCTCAATTCTCGTGACGGGTTCCAACATTTGGCATTTTCTCGTGAATTTTCCTTACCTCTTCAGTGCTTCTTTTAGGAATTCTGTGTTGATTCCTCCTGATTTCCTACTTGCGTCCAGCTTAAGTTTCTCAAGTTTTTTATTACTGAATTCGGTCAGCTATAGACAGCTTGGAACCTAAGACACTGGTACATTGTTTGTATCCTTCCCAGAATCTCTATATGCATTGGCTGACGGCCTACCTCTGTTTATTTGACATCAACCTCCCAGGTTGTGAAATCTGTTGTCGGATAAGAAATTTTGCAGTGTTGATCACTAGCCTGAAATTTTCCCTGTCCTGTCTGGTGTCTCCTGTGAGGTTTAGTTTTCTCAGATCCTTTCTTGTGTCTTCCAGCCATCTCGTGGTGTTTCTTAATTTCGAAATGAAATTAAAGATTTCATTCTATAAATATGACCGTAAAACTTTCATCTCCTCTTTCTTATTGTGTCTGCGATTGTCCCTATGTTTCTCTGTAGCTTTTCTTTTCTCCTCTTCGTCAAGATATTACCTTTGTTCTTTTGTGGCCCTGAAGTTTTTCTGCTTTTCCAGTTCTTCTCATTCACCTCTTGTACTCAGTGTTCGGCATTCAAACGTGCATATTGCACCCGGTTTAATTACTGTTGCATAGTGTTAAATTTTTGCCTGGAATGATACTTATTTCTTATTATATAACTTTTCGGTCATTTTGTTTGCTAATTCCATTTTTCTTGATCTTTCTTTGCTTGTAGTATTGTCTAACCCATTTGATTGTACCCATTCTCTTCGATACTTAAACATATCAACTCTTTGGACGTTTTCATCTTGTGCTGGTATATATTTTTTTTCTATTGTGTTTATGTTCAATGCATTCTGTTTTCGTTTCCGATATTTGTCGTCAGGTTGTAGATGAAATTTTGTACAGTGTTTCTATCATTATCTTTGTATCTGTTTTAACCTTAGAAATCATAGCAATATAGTCAGAAATAAAAAAACAAGATATTCCACGTCAGTTCTTGCTCTTTCTACTAGATGGATTCGGTCGATGTTTTTCTCTTGTAGTTATTTATTCATCTCTCTCGTGGCCTTGTCTGAGATCATACTGAAGAGTATCTGTGAGACGCCGTCGCCCTGCCAGACTCCTGTGTCAGTTCTGAAGGCCTCAGAAATTTCCTTAGGAATTTAACTTTCGAAGTTGTGTCTGTAAGCGTCTGTTTGACTGACTGTCTGCTGATTTTGTCAGCACCTGCTTCGTCAAGTGTTAAGGAAACTCTGCTCTGTTTGCAGAACTGTAAGTTTTTTTGAAATCTGTGAATGTAACGACTGTGTTGAGGTTCTTCATTGTTCTGATCCTGATGATTGTTTTCAAGTTAGGAATTTGCTCTGGGCAAAAACTATTTTTCCTCAACCCCGCTTGGCACTTGCCAGTTGTCTCTCCTGCTTCGTGTTCTGTCTTACTCAGTAGAGGTCTCAGCAGGGAGCTGGGTAAATGGTGGTGCCCGTCCTGTCTCCCTTCTTACGTGGCGGATGGATTATCGTTTGCTTCCAGTCGTCCGGTACTCCTCCTTTCTCCCAGCAGTATTTCGTAACCTCATAAACGGTTTCAGCTGCTCGCTCCCTCCTAGTTTTCACATCTCAGCCAATACTCCGTCTTCTTCTGGAGCCCTGTTGTTTTTTTGGCTGGCAGCTGTATTGTTGAGCCTAATGCAGTGGCTCTGATGGTGGGTTTTCCTTTTGAGGCTGTCTAAAAGGTAGTCATTGTGTCAGTTTCTCGCAGTTTAAAAGGTTTTTGAAGCAATTTGCTAGTAATACCGAGTTGTGTTGTTGTTGGTAGTCAGTTTGCCTTTTGAATCTTTGAAGTACAACTGCTTGCACCCTGTTATTTCTACTTTGAAAACTTTTTAGAATTCCTTGCGTTGTTCTATCGAAAGTCTGTATGTATACGTTTCCCATATGTTCGTAATTACGTCATTTTACCATTGTTGTGTTTGATTTTAAATTTTCCCCTCCCGAAACCCCCATTTTCCAGCGATATCCACTTAGAATCAATAATTATTATTATTAAGAAGTGTTTTTAAGTATTACCGCTATTCGATGATATTCCGCAAAGTACGTCAGGAGCCACTACACACAGGAGGCGGTTACGCGGATAGCAGCGGCTGTGTAGCTTGGACTGGACGGCTTTTTAGGTTAGAGGGTCTCAGAGAAACACAGAAAGGGCTTCAGCCTCAAAGGGTGCAGGTCGAACGCAAGAAGAACATAGATCCAGGAACCATCGGTATAACAGTTGTAAATTGTCCTATCTGTGTTGTGGAAGTACCGGAGCCCCAGACGTTACTAGAAAGTACCAATGCTCAAATCGTTATAGGCACTGAAAGCTGGCTAAAGCCGGAGTTAAGTCCAGTCGAAATTTTTGCAAAGGACCTAACGGTGGTCGGAGGGAAAAAGAGGATAGACTAAACACAGTTGGCGATGGCGTGTTTGTTTGTGTTAGAAGTACCGATAGTTAATCTTTTAGCGGAATTGAAGTAGATAGTTCCTGTAAGTCAGTATGAGTTTAGGTCACTCTTGGCAACCGGAACAATATAGTAATTGGATCCTTTTACCGACCTTCCAACTCAGATGATACAACTGTTGAAAGGTTCAAAGAAAACTTGAGTCTAATTGCAAACACGTACCAGACTCACAAAATTGTTGTTGGTTGTGATTTCAGTTTACTCTCGATATGTTGGCGAAAATACATGTTTAAATGCAGAGGTACAGATAGAACATCGTCCGAAATTGTGCTGAACTCATTCTCTCAAGATTATTTCGAACAGTAAGTTCATGAGCCCACTAGTAAAGTAAACAGTTGTGGAAACGCACTTGACCTCTTAGCAGCAAATAATCCTGAGACAATAACGAGCACCAAGACATATACTGAGATTAGTGGACACAGGATTGTCGTAGCGAAACTGAATATTGTGACACCCTGACAATAAATCCGTAACTCAAAGACTGGAAACTTGCACAGGTCACACCAGTACTCAAGAAATGCAGTAGCAGTATTCCATGAAATTACAGGGCCACAATACTAACGTCAATTTGCAGCAGGATTTTGGAACATATATTGTGTTCGAACATTATGAATTATCTCGAAGAGAAGTCTGTTGACAAACATTTAACACGGATTTAGATAAAACTGTTCTTGCTAAACACAACTAGCTCTTTATTCACACGAGGTACTGAGTGCTGTCGACAATGGATTTCCAGTTGATTTTGTCTTTCTAGATTTCCAGAAGGCATTTGACACTGTGACTCACAAGCAACCTGTAGTCAAAGTGCATGCTTATGGAATGTCGTCACAGGCTGGACTCTGACTGGATTCGTCATTTCCTGTCACAGATTTCACAATTCGTAATAATTGGAGAAGACATCGAGTGAAACACAAGTAAGTTTCAGCGTTTCCCAAGGTAATGCTGTTTCTTATCTATATAAACGATTTCAGAGACAATTGAGGAACCGTCTGAAGTTCTTTGCAGATGATGCTGTCACTTACCGTCTAGTAAAGTCATCAGAAGATCAAAACAAATTTCAAAGCTAGTTAGAAAAGATATCTGTATGGTGCGAAAATTGGCAATTTGTCCTAAATAATGAAAAGTGTTAGATAATCCACATGAGTGCTAAACAGAATCGGTTATACTTCGGTTAGACGATAAATCCGTCAAATCTAATGGCCGTAAATTCAACTAAACACCAGAAATCACAATTAAGGACAACATAAATTGGAAAGAACACATAGGAAATATTGTGGGGAATGAAAAACAAAGACTGCGTTTTATAGGCTGAAGATGCAACAGATCTGCTAGAGAGACTGCCTACACTACGGTTGTCCGTCCTCTTCTAGAATGCTGCTGTGCAATGTGGGATCATTACCAGACAGAATCAACGGACTACATCGAGAATGTTCAAAGAAGAGCAGCACATTTTGTATTATCGAGAAGTAGGGGAGACAGCGTCACTGACGTGATACAGGGTTTTGCGGCGGACATAATTAAAACAAAGACGTGTTTCGTTGCGGCAGAATTTCATCACGAAATTTCGATCACGAACTTTCTCCTCCGAATGCGAAAACATTTTGCTGACTCCGACCTCCATAGGGAAGAACTATCATCATAATAAAATAAGGAAATAAAGGCTCGCCCAGAAAGATACAGGTGTTTGTTTTTTCTGCAAGCTGTTTGAGATTGGGATAATAGAGGTTTATTGTGAAGGTGGTTCGATGAACCCTTTGCCTCGCACTTAAGAGTGATTTGCAAAGTATCCATGTAGATGTAGATACGAGTTTACTGCGAGTGGTATTGTAGTGGGCTTTAAATGCCGCCTATGGTTCTTTGACTTGCTCGCGTAAACTGTGACGGCAATTTTTTTGTCGCATATATGCTTCTTTATGTTGTTACTTTCCTTTTTATTACCTCAATTTATTTGAGATACAGTTTGTAGCTGTGTAATTAATCACGTGAGGTGCAATGGAATTTTAATGTATGTATATTATCTTTCTTTTCTGTGATACATTCTTTGGTTTAGGAGTGAACCTCATTGCCTTCAGATGTCGCCTCTAAGTAGCGTCTCTGACTCGGACATGACGTCGGTCAAAGCCATAGAGTAGAAAAATCTCTGGTGAGAGCAGTGCGTGCTGTGCATGTTGTTAACATTAAGCTGAAATTGTCTTTCTAAGACCAGTTCACCTTGGGTGTCAAGTCATGTCATGTCAAGTCAAAACATTCCACAACGCATTTCAAATGGCGGCATTCAGAGAAGTCGTCAACAGACCGTCACGTCACGTCACGGCAGGTCAAGGTTTTCCGTGAAGGAAGTATCGATAGTATCACCGTCTGCGAACGTCGTAAGTTAACCTATTTTGCCGCGCTCAGTCGTGGTTTAGTAGTGGATATTGTTCTTTTGTATCTTCTGAATATTTATTTCGTTATTGTGCTTTGGTGACGTGGCATATTCTAAGTGTTCCATGGCGACTTGCATGTTTTTTCACTTGATGTTCTTACAAAAGCAATGTGAGGTATCTGAAAGCGAAAAAATATTTAGGTTTCACAATATCAGAACAGATGCCCGCTTTCCCACAGCACAGAAATCTCGATGTTTTGAAATGTTTTTTCACGTCCTAGCACTTCAATAAACAAAACTGATCAAGAACACACATAACCGAGCCAGTAATTCATGACGAAGTTGACTATTTCTACTACCCCTGTCGTATTTTTCTTAGGTAAGGAATGAGCAAAATGCTCACATGAGACAGCAGTCTTGCGTCTATCATGCAATCATCCAGGAAATAATTCCTCCTGCCACAACAATTCCTTTTGCGACACAGGAATGATTTTACAATTACCTGTGCATGTAATTCATATTTAACTTTATAAACTGAATATTTAGTAAAAGGACGAACCGAATTACGTACTGCATAGTGTGAATGAATGCTGCAATTTTGGCGGCAACAAAGAACAACGAGCACAAAATAGTAAGACTCGGCTACAGATCTCTGTCATCATAGAGCCGTAGTGACAGCTGAGACGTCCGTCAAGTCTTAATGGCGGCCACAGCGGCTGATGTCCGTTACAGACGTAGCAGCAGCCCACACGGACGTGTGACGTCACATGGCACCCCTGTCTCCCTGGAGCACGCGCCACGTGTTTCGCTGTATCTAATCATTTATTTCGCCTTTTCGAGCATATCATCATATTCGAACACCAGTATATTTTGTAGGTATCAATATAACCAATTTAAACCATCTTTCAAATGGTTCAAATGGCTCTGAGCACTATGGGACTCAACTGCTGTGGTCATAAGTCCCCTAGAACTTAGAACTACTTAAACCTAACTAACCTAAGGACAGCACACAACACCCAGCCATCACGAGGCAGAGAAAATCCCTGACCCCGCCGGGAATCGAACCCGGGAACCCGGGCGTGGGAAGCGAGAACGCTACCGCACGACCACGAGATGCGGGCTAAACCATCTTTATAATACCTTGTTACGACCAGAATGATTATTAACAATTTTACATTCAATTTTGTCGGGTACTTATTCGTTAGTTCCTGTCTTTCCTCAGTCTACGATGATGAGCCTACAAACCAATTAGCTTTGGAAAGAGAACGATTATGTAGATTATTGTGGCTTATATCAGGTAATATCATTTTCTAGTGATGAATACGGTAGGTAGTTTCTGTTGGAACGAACGACGACTTTTGCAATTCGCTTTCCACGTCTGCAATCGAGTTTTAACCGCTATCACACAGCAATAAAACGTTATCACTGCATGTTAAGAAACCGGTGCTCGAAGCTCACATTACGTATGAGAATGCCGACATGATAATTAAGAAGCGATAATTCTTTGTAGTTCGGCCATTACTACTGCGAAATATTGAAGTGCTTTTATGTGCGGACAGAGTGTGTAAAGTAGTACACAACCGTTTGCTGTCGAAAGGTGGAAGTGTTACGCAAGCAAGACACCACAAGTCATTAGTAGAAGTCAGTAGCATTTTTCATTGAAGAATATGACGCGTAATTTCGATTGGACGGAACGATACCTTTTCGAGTTTGTGTGTAGAAGACCTAACTTTAAATGCTGGTTTATATAGACTACATACAGTTAGGCATGCCCCACCGAGGTAATTTACAGTTTAAAAGTTTACTCGCTTACAACTTGGACAAATGTAAAGTTTGACTGGTGATTGTGCATTTGTTATAATTTTTTTCCCGTTTTCATTTTCTCCATAAAACAACCATCATACGCGAGAATGTTATGAACCGCCGATATTGTGGAGCGCCAGCAGCAACAATCAGTCGCTGAAGCAGCGACAAAGCTCTGTGGGCCGCAGGAGACGGAAAATTAAGGGAAAAATAAACTCAACCTTCTATATTTCTACGGTCTGCGATCGCGATTAAATGCGTTCAAAGTCAGTACCGTGTCCTTGTGAATCCGACGCTGCTTTTACGATTTTGTGGAACCCGTGCTGGCGTTCGAGTGGCGTGGAGTAACATAGGCGGACGACTCTTCTAGAAGTCATTCAGTGACGTATGTGAAAAAAAGCAAACGTGAGCAGTGTTGTTGGAGCGATGTTTTGTCATCCGGCACCGTTAAACATGACATGCCGAGGGTGCTGCCCGCAGTCTCAAGAGCTCCGCACTCATTCCTCAATAAAATTAATGTGCTTAAAACGGTAGACCGAACGAGGTGATGCACCGGTTAGCACACTGGACTCGCATTCGGGAGGACCACGGTTAAAACCCGCATGCGGCCATCCTCATTTAGGTTTTCCGTATTTCCCTGAATCGCTTCAGGTCAATGCCGAGATGGTTTCTTTGAAAGGGCACTGCCGACTTCCTTCCCCGTCCTTCCCTAAACCGACGACCTGGCTGTTTGGTTCCCTCCCCCGTCAAACTCACTAAAACGGCAAACAAGGTGTCGATGTCTGCGACGCTGCTTGAAACGTCATCAGGTCTCGGAGATCCTTTGTAGCTTCTCGACGCTAAGACAACAGCCGGCGTGGCGGTAGAAGTCGCCGCCGCACATTGTCATCTCTGCGGCCTGTCTGTTCACGGAACTGATGTCCCTCGGTTGTACCTGAATACAAATAACGTAATTAATTTTGCCTAAAACACTGCAGCGAATATTTACATTTATTACTGTTTTCTCGCATTGTCGTCCTAAACATATTCAGGTTTCGTAATATCTTCACCGTTTTCCCATGTGTTTTTTTGGCCCTCGGCAAGCAAATGCACCATTAGCAGAGCAAAAAACTCATCGCCGTGAAACCAGCATCTGAGACGAATTTGCTAGCCTAGAAAACTGGTTATTATAGTTCGCAAGTATTCTGGAACCTACAGAGCTTGGTCTATTATTGGCCACACTAAGACAATACATTCAGCAGCCGAGCAGCTCCGTCGTTGTAGGAAGTTAAGGAATTTCGAGGGATTACTTTTCGTCTGGCTCTAGCTTCGATACATTCTAAAAACATCTCAGCGGTTTGTATGTAACCGTTTTCAACTCTGTCGCCTACATGTAATTATTCTGGCCTTACTCGTTTTCTAGGAGCTGACTGCTTGATATGTTGTCCTTATTATGGCATTTTCCATTCCGACGCGAAAAGAAAAAGTTTTTATTTTTTTCTCTCGTACTATCAAGAGTTTAGTATGTGTGCAGTTTATTTTTATTTTATTTTATTTTGTTGTATAGTACTTCATTAAAGCTTCTCACTAGAATAATACATTAAGTAAACTAAAAAGATCACGCTTTTCTGGACAGATTATTTTTTCCCCATTTAATACGACTCTTTTTGTTAGTGCAGATATTAACACACTTTGAAAGCGTGTAAATGGTAGACATTGTCCGATCGTGTTTTAACTCACCGGCCTACAAGCGCAAAACTTATACTCTTCATGGCTTTGTGTTCGCCTCGACAAACGGATCACGTGCTCTCTGTTGGCAACATGCTAGTATTATTCCTGTAGCGTCTCACATCTCGAAATTCTATCGTAGTCGGTTTCACATTCTTGCTATATGTTAAAACAAACCCGCAATTTTTTTGATAACTAAGAAAACAAAGTTGTCATTTTTATTTCCTCTTATTAAACGTGCTATCCGTCGTGTTTCAACAGTCGACATCGCAAAGCTGTACCACAAATCGGCGCGATTTGTATATCTACGAGACTATCTCGAAGCCATTGCCCAATATGAGAGGAACCCATCTGCGGGACATTTGCGATGATAGAATTGTTGTCTAGTATTCGAATCTCCGTTTTCTCAGTAAAATAATGACGTAGGGAAGCGTATCTGGTACTCAGTCTGTTTCTGTGAACGTCAAATAGTAACGGTGTGCGGGACCGTAGCCCAGCTTCATGGAGACGGTTGCGAATGGTCCTCGCTGACACCCCAGGAGCAACAGTGTCCCTAATTTGCTGGGAAGTGGCGGTGCGGTCCCCTACGGCACTGCGTAGGATCCTACGGTCTTGGCGTGCATCCGTGCGTCGCTGCGGTCCGGTCCCAGGTCGACGGGCACGTGCACCTTCCGCCGACCACTGGCGACAACATCGATGTACTGTGGAGACCTCACGCCCCACGTGTTGAGCAATTCGGTGGTACGTCCACCCGGCCTCCCGCATGCCCACTATACGCCCTCGCTCAAAGTCCGTCAACTGCACATACGGTTCACGTCCACGCTGTCGCGGCATGCTACCAGTGTTAAAGACTGCGATGGAGCTCCGTATGCCACGGCAAACTGGCTGACGCTGACAGCGGCGGTGCACAAATGCTGCGCAGCTAGCGCCATTCGACGGCCAACACCGCGGTTCCTGGTGTGTCCGCTGTGCCGTGCGTGTGATCATTGCTTGTACAGCCCTCTCGCAGTGTCCGGAGCAAGTATGGTGGGTCTGACACACCGGTGTCAATGTGTTCTTTTTTCCATTTCCAGGAGTGTATATTAAAACAATCTTGCGAATTTTTTTCTTATCACGTAACACAAAAGTTATTATATTGATTGTCTCTTATTAAACGTGCTATCACTCGTGTTTCAATAGTCGATATCGCAAAGCAGTCCCACGAGCCAGTGCGATTTGTATGTCTACGTACTCTTTCTGAATGACTGCCCAGTATGGGCCAAGCACATCTGCGGGAAATTCGTTATGATACAATTATTATCTAGTATTCGAATCTCTGATTTGTCGGTTATATACATATTTGGGGAGGTGTATGCGGCCTTCAAAACGTTTTGTAACAGTAAAATAGTAGGACTGCTACTACATTCCACACGTGCGATATCGGTGCTGGATGGGTCCCTATAACCACAGCCACCTCTCGCTTAGTGGCACAGCCTCCGGCTCACAACAGTGACCGGTGACAAAAACGCCCCCTAACCCTGCGTACAGCGGTGGGAATGTGAATTTACTCCAAGTCTTCTGCCCACATCTAAACGCCTAATCTTCTCAGGTGCAAAACGCTTCCACCAGTGCCCGCCTCGTATTTCTTTCGAGAACGAGCGTAATTCCGGTCTACTAATAAAGCAGCCACGAACGCTGTAACGGGCCTGGATAAGACTTTTGGACATCGCTTTACGTGTGATTTGCTCCTCACACTTCTCCACCTTATATTTTCACTGGCGTCCGTAAGGAATTCGTACTCTACATTACATATTGACGTCTTCCTTCCACAATACGAAAACACCGCCAAGTTTGTTTCATTGTCGACAGTTGCTCAGCGGAGGTGTGAAACGTATGAAGCTTGGAACGTACCGCAGGCGTTCGTTCCGGCTAGTGGAATCGATTAAGGTCTCACATGTAACCATCACAACAGAAAATTGGTTTCCGAAATTTAGGTCATTAAACGCTTTGGCAACTGACCAACGGTGCATGCTTTCACTAATACCGATTCTGTGGGGTCTCATACGTTGCTCCATAATAGCGTAGCAGACACGTTTGTCACGACATTTATGCGGTTACCGCCCTATTCGAGAACTTTTTGTAATCAGAAAACATATTTCACGTCTAATTCCGTAGTGCTTCGTTATACGTGTCACATTTCCTTTTACATAGTAACTGTCTATTGAACTTTAGTTACAATTCGCTAGCAACGCATTCTGACATTTTGCCGTTCTTAGCACATCCTACGAACGATTAAGTGTACTGGAGTCCCGAGAATTCGAACAACATTCTGTAACGCATCGCCTGGCATATACAGGGCGGAAAAACTATTTGACCAAAAGCGTAGGGCACAAAGAGAGTATCAAACGAAGGAATATGAGTACAGAAAATACAGTTTGCAGTTAAATATTTAAGGCGCGGCGGCAGCATGAAAACGGTGGTCAGTTTGAACATTTTCTACACATACTCCTGTTAATTAAGTGGTGGCTCATTTTCCACTCTTTTTTACTTTTTTTAAAACCTATCGAAACAAGAAATATGGGCATGTGATTGGCCTCATTTCTGAAGAAGTACTATCTGGTTCGTCAGCTAAATACCCCTGAAATTTATCTTGTTCTCATCGTGACGACTGGTTAGTCCAAACATTCTGTTTATCTATACATTTTCTGTAAAATACCTATCATTTTGAACAAGGACCTCAGTATGTCAGATTTGAATTACGATCCCGTAGCGCTGAAAATATGCATTTACGACTCTTAGTTGCCAACCACACATTCCTATGTTACATGCTGTCCTTCCGCTCTGCAATTTTAGTCAAACTGTTTCTCCACGCTCTGTATATCGGTGCTGGATGGCAAGTCTCGCTCAAATAGCTCTGTTTAAATTATTCGCTTCATACGTTCGTTACACATACGTCACTGATTGACACCCAGCCAGGTTGTCCGCCTATATTTCGCCACGTCACTGGAAAGCCAGCACGCGATGCACAAAATCACGAAACCAGCACCAGATTCGCATAGTGACACTGTACTGATTGTAAGCACATTCAGACGTTAATCGCAATTGCAGATCATAGCCGACTAAATCTTTCCGTTAATTCTCCGTCTCCTGCAGACCACAGAGCTCTGTCGCTGCATCAGCGGTCGATTGTTGCTGCTGGCGCCACGGAATGATGGCAGTTACATTCAGACTTTCTTCGGAGTAACTGGGATTCTGATAAAGGAATGAAAACAGAAAGAGGTAACGAATGAGGCAACTCGGAATCAAACACTACGTTTCTGGTAGCTTAATGCGATGACAATTTCGAATCACAACTTTCGTCATGCGATTGAGTTACCAGCAATTACAGAAACCCAGGTTTTAAGCTGGGGCCTCCACAGACAAACTCACTATAGTTATCGTCCGTGCCAAGTTTCATTTTAAACATAACTGAATTACACTATTTCCAATGAACTACACATAACTGAGCCTGTAATTCATGACGAAGTTGACTATTACTACTACTACTACTCTCGTATTTTTTTTTAGGTAAAGAATTAGCACAATGCTCACAACGAGACAGCAGTCTTGCGCCTATCATGCAGTCATCCTGAAAACAATTCCTCTAACCAGAGCATTTCTTTTTCCGACACAGGAATGATTTTACAATTACCTTTGCATGTAATTCATACGTTACTGTATAAACTGAATTTTTAGTAAAAGGGCGAACCGAGTTAAGTACTGCATAGTGTGAATGAATGCTGCAGTTTTGGCGGCAACAAAGAACAACGGGCACGAAATACTAAGACTGAGGGGCGGCCCACACTGACGTGTGACGTCACACGTCACCCCTGTCTCCGTACACAACGCGAGACGTGTTTCGCTCCATCTAATCACTTATTTCTCTTTAACGAGCGTTTTCATATCTTCTCACCTTTAAACTCCAGGATACTACTCGATATCAATATAAACAATTTAAATGCTCTGTATAATACCTTTTTACGAACGGCATGATTATTATTTTACATTTAATTTTTGTCGGGTTCTTATTCTTTGATTACCGTATATCCTCATTCTACACTCAGTTAGCATCAAGCAAATTACGTGCACCTCTGAAATTCGGCCGGCCTTTACGAGGTACTTCTCTAGTAGTATAAAGTGCTTAACACGTCTTTATGATTTGCGTGCAAAGCTTGATCTTCCACGAAAAAGGCAGACGTCATTTCGCGTCTGCTGCCAGTTGTAAGATGCATTCCAGTAACGTGTCCCACTCACTGATCAGTTACGTCGATTTTAATCTGTCACACGGTGCCATATCGCCGCCCACGGATTTCTGGATAGTCCTCCTACTTAACAGAACTTGTCCGGTCGTTGCCTCCCGCTGCTGTCGATGTAGTTCAGATTTTCCGTTTCAAGATTCGCCAGACAGTCGATCGCTCGCAACACGTGATCCGCGACCGCTTTCTCTATAGACTGCCGCCGGTTGTTACTTCAGCTCTTCCTCCATTCAGATGATCTATCTTCCAGCGTCGCACCTAACTGCTTATGCCTCTTGTTACTCCATGCTACGAATTGTGCCCTTTTACTGAAGAACTAAAGAAAAAATAATGCCATGTATTATTTTAAGTAGTTGAAAAGTACACTTCGTAGGCAATATACTTGCACCTGACATTGAAATCAATTTTTTTCCTCTCAGGAAAAAGAAAAGATGTTCCGGGGAGTGTTGGAAAGTGACGAAAAAAAGAATGTACTTATTTCCATTATTTTCAAAAGAAATAAAAAACATAAAGTTATTTCATGTTTCAATATGGTACTATTTATTTGTAAGCGCTGAGCAACGCCTCGCTCGAGAACGAAAACAGTCTGAAATTTATGCTACGGCTCCTGACTGCGTCGTACGACATTTTCTGGTGCTGTGTGGAGGAGGATTTGAAATCGCAGCCGCCCGTTTCTCTGATGTGCCAGTCTTGTCGGCTCACAGTTGTCTCATTTTACCTTCTTTCACACAAATAGGCTACAGCCCTCCCTCGTTGCCCACTACAATAGATTTTTGTGTTCGAATGTTCTGTTTTTATTTCTTGGAAGTACGTGATTCGTACCCCAAGCAGCGGTACCGAAAGACGTTCTGATGGCGCCCCGTGTTGCAGAAGAAGTTAACTGCGGAAGGAGTTACAGACGACGCAGTGTAGTCGCGAGCCGACAGATGGCAGCATGCGTCTTGCCGTATTAACCTTTGATATAAGGAGTAAGACGTTGACACGGAATAAACAGCGCGAAAAAGATGTGTATGGGCGCCATTCTGTCACACAACGTTCAAGGACCTTGTGTATAGTAATGGACACGGAAATTCTGATATCTTTTTGCAGAAAATTATAAATGTCGAACGGAGGAGAAATGTTAAGCGTAAAAATAAGATATTTGATTCTCTGTGTTTCCGCTTAAAGAGTAACAGTATGTTAATAATCGCTTTCATTCTGTCAAACAAAATACAAACGTTACTTAACAGTTCTACAAACAACGAATGTGATTTTATAAACCGACCAGCCGCTACCGCTTCTGGTTCGTCAGGTAAACACTATCATATCGACTCCCGAAACATGGTCACCGATGCCGGATTTCGTATTGTATTTTGAAGGAAAAAAACACTACCACAGCATTCCATCATTTTACGGTTTTAAGCACTTTCATTTTATCGAAGATTTGAGACTGCGGTCAGCACCCTCGTCATGTCATGTCTGATAATGTGTAACAGTGCAGGATGACAAAACCCCGCCCAACCGCCACTGCTTACGTTTGCGTTTTTTCACACACGTCACAGATCGACTACCAAAAGGGACGCCACCCGAACGCCACCACGGGTTACACAAAATCGTAAAACCGGCGTCGGATTCGCATACTGACACGGTACTGACGTTCAACATTTCTGATCGCGCTTGCAGATCGTAGAAAGACAGAGGCTGGGTTTATTTTTCCGTTAATTCTGCGTCTCCTGCAGCCCACAGAGCTTTGTCGCTGCCTCAGCGACCTATTGTTGCTGCTGGCGCTACACAATGTCGGCCGTTTTAGCTTTCTTGCGAATAATAACGGTTTTATGGAGAAACTGAAAACGGAAAAAGGATAATAAATGCACAACCATCAGTCAAACTTTACTTTTATCGAAGTTAGAAGCGAGTATACCATTAAACGATAAATAACGTTGGTGGGGCACGCATGAATGTGTTCAATCTACACTCCTGGAAATTGAAATAAGAACACCGTGAATTCATTGTCCCAGGAAGGGGAAACTTTATCGACACATTCCTGGGGTCAGATACATCACATGATCGCACTGACAGAACCACAGGCACATAGACACAGGCAACAGAGCATGCACAATGTCGGCACTAGTACAGTGTATATCCACCTTTCGCAGCAATGCAGGCTGCTATTCTCCCATGGAGACGATCGTAGAGATGCTGGATGTAGTCCTGTGGAACGGCTTGCCATGCCATTTCCACCTGGCGCCTCAGTTGGACCAGCGTTCGTGCTGGACGTGCAGACCGCGTGAGACGACGCTTCATCCAGTCCCAAACATGCTCAATGGGGGACAGATCCGGAGATCTTGCTGGCCAGGGTAGTTGACTTACACCTTCTAGAGCACGTTGGGTGGCACGGGATACATGCGGACGTGCATTGTCCTGTTGGAACAGCAAGTTCCCTTGCCGGTCTAGGAATGGTAGAACGATGGGTTCGATGACGGTTTGGATGTACCGTGCACTATTCAGTGTCCCCTCGACGATCACCAGTGGTGTACGGCCAGTGTAGGAGATCGCTCCCCACACCATGATGCCAGGTGTTGGCCCTGTGTGCCTCGGTCGTATGCAGTCCTGATTGTGGCGCTCACCTGCACGGCGCCAAACACGCATACGACCATCATTGGCACCAAGGCAGAAGCGACTCTCATCGCTGAAGACGACACGTCTCCATTCGTCCCTCCATTCACGCCTGTCACGACACCACTGGAGGCGGGCTGCACGATGTTGGGGCGTGAGCGGAAGACGGCCTAACGGTGTGCGGGACCGTAGCCCAGCTTCATGGAGACGGTTGCGAATGGTCCTCGCCGATACCCCAGGAGCAACAGTGTCCCTAATTTGCTGGGAAGTGGCGGTGCGGTCCCCTACGGCACTGCGTAGGATCCTACGGTCTTGGCGTGCATCCGTGCGTCGCTGCGGTCCGGTCCCAGGTCGACGGGCACGTGCACCTTCCGCCGACCACTGGCGACAGCATCGATGTACTGTGGAGACCTCACGCCCCACGTGTTGAGCAATTCGGCGGTACGTCCACCCGGCCTCCCGCATGCCCACTATACGCCCTCGCTCAAAGTCCGTCAACTGCACATACGGTTCACGTCCACGCTGTCGCGGCATGCTACCAGTGTTAAAGACTGCGATGGAGCTCCGTATGCCACGGCAAACTGGCTGACACTGACGGCGGCGGTGCACAAATGCTGCGCAGCTATCGCCATTCGACGGCCAACACCGCGGTTCCTGGTGTGTCCGGTGTGCCGTGCGTGTGATCATTGCTTGTACAGCCCTCTCGCAGTGTCCGGAGCAAGTATGGTGGGTCTGACACACCGGTGTCAATGTGTTCTTTTTTCCATTTACAGGAGTGTAGATAAACTCCAGTGGAAGACTCTGCAGGAGAGATGCTCAGTATCTCGGTGCGGGCTTTTGTTAAAGTTTCGAGAACATACCTTCACCGAAGAGTCGAGCAGTATATTGCTCCCTCCTACGTATATCTCGCGAAGAGACCATGAGGATAAAACCAGAGAGATTAGAGCCCACACAGAAGCAGACCGACAGTCCTTCTTTCCACGAACAATAGGAGACTGGAATAGAAGGGTGAACCGATAGAGGTACTCAAGGTACCCTCCGCCACACACCGTCAGGTGGCTTGCGGAGTATGGATGTAGCTGTAGATAATCCCAAGGCTTTTCTTGGCAGTAATTTAATCGAAAGAACGTAACATTTCTTATCGTGTTTTCTGTGGATTAAGGGAGACAACGCTATGCCGTTTTAGTCTGTCCCCTAAGCAATGAAACTAAAAGACAGATTTGCCCCGAGTGGAGAAATCGCTTCATCGTATCGCTAGTACGGACGGCCTCCAGATTCAGCCGTTGACAAGAGTCTGCTGTCGACGCTTCCTCGGTTCCCAAATAGAGCAGTGCACACACCGAGAGGTGAGTAACATACACGGTAATGAATCACTTCGTTAAATATACTGATATCAGGTTTCTTTTTTTTCTGGTCTCCCTATAAACCTACGGCGCAAGAGTAACATACTCTGTGTGGCACGGTGGTGGTACGTGCAGCTACGGTGAAGTATAATCTGTCGAAACAAAGAGGTGCTGTCAGTTTCTTCTGACCAGAAGACATCGTAGCTCCATATACTACCAATATGTTACCGGTTCTGAGTAAACTGAAAGCACCTAAATACTTACTCCAGAACCGTATCTGCACTGGCTCCAAAACTTTAATAGCAGCTGGAAATTTCGATACTTACGTCGAAGCATCGGTCTGGACGAATCAGAAGAGTCCTATTGTCTGTGTCATGTAAGAAGGCGGCCCAATTTTCAGCTGTTCTCCTCATTCCCCTCCACTAGCCACTGGCGGCCACTAATATTCATGCTCTTTCCGAGCGGCTAGCAGCGAGTTCCATTCCAGCAGAGAGCGAGAATCTCGCTCCTACGTGCAGCACTGTTGCCGCACTTCGCCACAATCGAACTGTCCATCCAACTATCAATTTCTTTCTTTCCTTTATTTTCTTGCAGCAGTACAGCTGTGAATCTGTATCTTGTAAATGTTTAAGAGCGATTAAAAAAAAAAAGTCGTATGACGGCAATAAACGTGAAGTGCATCACAAGCAGGCGAGGCGGATTATTTACCTCATTTATAACTTTTTTAAACGTGAATTTAAAAGCGAGTCTCCTACGGTTGATATTTGAAAGCACAACAATGGCCCGCAGAACCATGTGCGCGAATTGTAAAGGGAAGTGTCAAGACTGTCGGAACTGTAGAAACAGTTGGTTTCGTGTCGCCGGAAAGCATCGAAATCGCAAAGAACCAGTAACACAAATGGATAGTTTTAACATTGATGTTTTAAAGAGATCCATGTGAATGATGAATGCCTGACATAACAAAAACGTGTTACAATTACGCAGGCTTCAATGGTAAGCGCTTCGTCAAGGTAAAGTATTTTCAAAGACATTGGTTCCAGATACGCTAAGAAGAGAGTTTTTACTTCAGACAAATGATATAGGTGCAGCACGAACTACATCCCATATAAAGATTCACGATACAAGAGAAGGAGGTAGGTCAACAGTGTATTACCTCGATGAAACATGGGTCAGTTATAATGATTCCAAGAAGATATGCCGGAAAATTATTGATGGTACTGGCAGTTTTAAATTTCTCATAGGGATAGGTTCTCGGACAATTATTATGCAGTCTGACTCTTCTCGTTTTGTTTCTGAGAATAAACTTGTATTTACGTGCAAGTAAAACAGCAGTGACTACCATTCTGGATGAACGCTGCCAGTCTCGTGATGTGATTCACAATTCTTGTCATACCTCGCCTCGAAGTCGGTCATTGCCAGTTATAATTAAACTGTTATAGAAAAAACATCAAGTACAAACACCTGAAATGTGGATATTTTTCCCCAGCTTAAAAATAAAAAAGTAAGCATCGTATAATCTAGACTCGTGTCGATCTTCTGCAGCTCGTTAATTTATACTGTACCAGTCACGTGACAGAACGTTCACACACGACTTCCTTGCACATGAATGCGGTCACACCATTTTGCGTTTACTCACGTGTCACTGTCATTGTAGCCACATGGAATTAGTTTGGGCAAAGGGTGTTAACACTATGTGGAAGAAAAAGAAACAAAACATTCAGGGTAACATACAGTGAATCGCTTGTACATGAGGCAATAAGCAACGAGGCAACAGACAACATCCCACCTGTAGTGTGGGCATAGTCTGTGTAGCATGCTGAGAAGCTTTAGGAAGAAGAAATTGACAGGGAAACGATGATTGATATAAGACTAGAACCTGTCATCATAAATTTAATACCAGATTGTTCGGAAACAGACTCAAACACAAGTGAAGATGGTATTACAAAGTAGACTTTGGAACAAAGTAACATTTCTTAGTTTTAAAGACTCGTGGCTTAAAAATGTGTTTGTCAACAGATCAGTTGCATACATAATAATGAGAACTTCCTAGCCTTTCTGATTAGGACTTGTATCCTTTTAATTATGCAGACTACAAATATATTGCCCAAGGAGAAGTTAAGCTTCTCCCACCGCACTGTAAACCTCTGTCATTTTCAAGACACTTACTGCACAGGGCTCTAAAATGACAATGATGGTTATCTGTCGACATATCGGTAGTTTTCGATGTTATCGGTCAGATTCCCTGGAGTTATTCGCAGGTGGAGCTTAATTTTTTGCTCGTTCTATTGATTATCAATGCGGTCTCTCACTGTAACATCGAACGTGTTAGTTTACACTCACAATGCCCGTTAACAAAGAAAAATATGACAACTTACTGACCATTGTTACGGTAGTCTTTTACATTAGTCTTTTCTACCACTAATTCTTTTTTTACACGCAGTGATTACACTCAACTACCGTCAAACACACACACACACACACACACACACACACACGCACACACACACACACACAGACACACCTTAGAGACAAAGCAGAAGCAGTTGTCAAGCAGATATAATGATTTCGGTTTGTGCTCGAAGTTAATTTTGTAGTGTATTAAATTTCTACTTATAATGCAGTTCAAATCGCAATAAATGGTAATTATTGCAAGCAGTTTCAATGTCGTTTTGAGAAAAATGGTACTTGGCTTCTTCACAAAACTGTGTCAGCTGTTCTCGAATATTTACTATTTCCCTCGTAGATTTGAACCTATAATACGATGTACCATAGGCAAACGAGCCTGAATGTTGTCCCTAGCAATGCAGTTCGGCCACGTGGACTTTGTTTGCCCGCTCTCTGCTGCTGGCACGTGCGCAGTTCTCACCCCACCCCCTCCCCCACCCCCTCTTCCTATCCCCTCCGCGTCTGTATGCGGAAGCGCCGCCCTAGATGACGAGGGCTTTAGTGTGCGTTATTAATGGAAATCTTCAGAGTACAGCACACGCCTTGTTATGTAAAAGTCAGTGTATCTATGACAAAAATTCTAATAGTACACCGTATTCAAGTACAGCAACTGTTTCCCGTAATTGGGTCACGGTTTTCAAAGGTTATGCACATGTACGATTCGCGCCAATTTCTACTACAGTTTTCTAGTAAGGACTATTGAAACACGACGGAGAGTGCACAGCACATTTGGTAGAAGCAGATATTAATCATAAATTTATTCTCTGTCATCATCAAGGCATCTTTGATGCGGATGTGATACGTGGCCGGAGTGTGTAAGATGTCGCAGAATTACTTTGCAGAGAAAGATGCAACTACAACGTTAAGACTTTGGCAACAGAAGTTGCGCGTTTCGATTGTCGAGACAGAAATGAAACCGCTGGAAATTTGTGCGTTTGGCACTTGTAGCCCACACTGTTCCAAACGAGCTGTTAGCACAAGCTACGCAGCAAACACTTTCCAAAATCCATGGGTTGGATGAATGTAGGGATCTAGGCTATGTTGGTCGTCAGATCGAAAACTCTACGAATGGCGAAAATTTTTGACACGACAGAATGTTTCTCTCTAACCCACTATTATGAATTTACTCTTCAAGTGACGTCATCTCGATACTGTGTCGGCATCTGTACTGGATTAATCAGAAGCCATAGCGTTTCATTCCGTATAAAAACAGGACACTACGGATGTTTCTTATTAAAGCATAATGACACGCAGTCCTGAGGAAAGGGCCAGAAAAATATGTGCTTCCCGTGAAACTGACATTTAGTCTTCTGTCGAAGCGGCCATCTAAATGAGCCACAGTCCAACAAGAACAGGAATTCTCAAATTACTGCAATTCTGTCGTTTGTGTAAATAAAGAATTGTCAGGACAGTGTTTGAAACGTTTGCTGTCGCTCTACCTGGCCAAACGTAACAAGGACAATTATCGCGTTAACATTGCGACTGTTGGAGAAAGTAGGTTAATTGACTTACTACATGTGTGACACTAACACAACAAGATCAGTTTTGAAATCAGTAATTGATTCCAGGTGTAGATAATGTAATTCTAATCCATTTGGTTCCGAACCTCACAGCAAGGATAGATGCACCCCCTGTGTATATGTGTACCTCTGTGGTCGAACGCATGAAACTTGGTGTGAGTCCACAGTTTCACATGCGCCAACGAGCGGCCTATAACGCAATCACGCGCAGTAAAATAAAGCTTTGGTGATCTTCGTTCTCCCGATCGGCGCCGCCCTGCGACACGACAAAATAACACCACTGAAAAAAGCTCTTCCCTGTTCATCGCCTTTTCAGAGAAATTAATTGTTGGCTCTAATGTGGCCCTCCTCCTCTCATGTGGAGTGTGTAAAGACCCTCGACGAATCGTTTTTTATCTGTTACCGTTTAACGAACGCAATTTGTACAAACAGAAGGTGAACAGCTGATACATTGCCACGAAGTAAAACAAGGCCTCACACTTGGGTTTAGATTTCGCATCGATAAAAAACAGATGATGCTGTCAACTTCATTATTACTTGTTCTCAAACTGTGGCTGGTGACATATCCGCTAATACTATGTACGTGATTAGGAGTTCGCCTTGACTCTAGAGGAATTTTGCTAGGCAGCTACACTTCCTCAAAACCATGGACTGTAAATACGTTCCACCCCTTACTGCTATTCCTATTCCTCACTACGCAAGTCATCCAGGTGAGTATAATAAACGTATCACATGTGTTAATTGGTTTGGATAAAAACGTTTAGACGGTATTTTTTGACGATTTCTACACGTTTTCCGGAAGATCTTCTCACACAATCGCCTCCTTCTCGGGACTGTAGAATAACATCAGCTGGAGGCAGCTGAGACGAAGGCCGTCCATGAATGTGTCGAGTGCGAAACAGGAAGTGTGCGGATGCGTTAAGATGGTAAAACTGACCAGCGACTGTCAGTGTGACTCATATGTGGGAGTGGACACGCGTCTCGAAACTTGAGGGATACGCGAGGTTGTGGTGTGGGTACATTTTAAAAATGTAGTCTCTGCGTCAAATATAGATTCGCTCTTATTAAGACAATTAACTCATGCATGCAAATTTCTCTGTCGCTCTCGTTTACTTCATATAACAGCCATTACTCGCGGGAGAGTTACAAGTGGCAACAATCCGCGATGCTAACAGCAACAATCAGTCGCTGAGGCAGTGACAAAGCTGTGTCAACGAAAAAATAAATTCGACTTATATGTGTATAATGTTTCGCACTTTCGTTTCAGACAAAAATATTTGCAGTACTGTTATCGACGCAAAACCGGGGGTACAGACTTTTTTAAATCATAATATTGCTTAACGTTTTCTGTTATCAGAGAGGCCACACTGATCGGATTTCGCAACAGTAATTTCAATCGAGACAGCGGCGTTCCTCCAGACCAATTCGTCGAATCATTTACGTCCTTACGTGAGGAAACAGCGTCGCAACCACCGACATGTTCCCTGGCAGCACGACGGCGGCCATACGTTGCCGGGGAAAAGGGCGATGGACCTTTTTAAAATAATGTCGAACTGCTACTAAAGTTTTAACTCGACAAGAGCACGGACGGCGTCTGACGCAAAAAATGCCGTCGCGAGCAACTCCGTTCCCAGTTGTAACGGAATTTTCTGGCCACAGCAGGTGTCGGGGCAGTTTATTATAAACGCCGTGCCGTTTTAATCGTCCGTTTATATGATACTGACGAACTACCGAGCGGCGAACTGGAAGGAATTGCGATTACGGTGATGAGGTGAAGGCTTTTCTTAGTTGTAGTTTGATCGGGAGAGCGTAAAATTTCTTATCGCGTTATCTGTGGGTTGAGGGAGACAACACAATGCTCTTTCAGTCTATTCCCGCAAGCGATGAAACTAAAAAACAGAAAATTTACCCAGAGTTGATGAACTCGCTTCATGGGCTCGTTAGTAAGGGCGACGTCATTTCATGGCGTCTGTGGTTTGCGACCGGAATTTCAGCTGTGGGCAAAAGTTTGCTACCGTTACTAACTAGAGACGCATCCTTACTTCTCAAATAAAGCATTGCATACACAGAAAGCTGAATAACATACACAGAAATCAATGAGAGGAACTTATTTATAATGATTTCATCGTATTTTTTTCTTTCTGGTCTCAATATATACCTGCGGCACAACACTTTCATAGCATATGTGACGTTGTGGTCCACGTAGAGGAACGGTTAAATATAATCTGTCGGAACTAAGAGGTGCTATCAGTTTCTTAAGATCAGAAGACAACGTAGCTTCATTTGTTAGAAATCTTGATTACACTGAAAGCTGTTAATATTGCCTCTTAAATCGTATGTGGATAAACTCCAAAACAGTAACTGCTAGTTTCGACGTTTACTTCGAAGCATCGAGTTGAACGAAACAGAAGTAGTATGCGCCATCCACAGAAATGTGTTGAGCACCTGACACGCTTGCTTACGCAAAGTCAGTGTATTAAAAACAAATTAAAGATTCTAGTAATACACAGTAGTTTTAGCTTAGCAACTGTGTTTGCCCTAATTGGGACATGGTTTTCAAAGATTAGGTACATGTACGATGGGTGCCAATTTGTACTACATTTTTCTAGTATGGACTTTTCGGACACGTCGGAGAGCGGACACCAAATTTCGTACGAGCACCTAGTAATGATAACTTTCACTCTATTGCCATCAAGGCAACTTTCATACCGATTTGATACTTGGCTGGAATGTGTAAGAAATCACAGTACTACTTGGCGGAGGAGGAAGCACACTCCAACAAAAACCCTTTGACAACAAAGGTTGTACGATTCTATTGTCGATGCAGAAAATAAAATGGAAATTTGTGCGTTTGGCACTTGTGATCATCGTTTTCGTAACGATCGATAAGATGTACGCCATTTGCATGTACTGAGAGTATATTAAAGCTGTAGTAGGACAAAAATTACACGATTAAAATGCTAAAACTTAATAATAGGACAAATCTTTTGCAATACTAAGCGTATCATCGTGAGTAAGAAGACTGTAAGGCCAAGCTCTGTCGATGGTAGGGGCTGTATATGTGGTGCTGCAGAGTCGGTCGTAATAAACAGGACGAGTGTGTCCATGTTATGACGTCACGGCTGTGTATCACGGAACGTGGCCGGCCGCGATGAGTGCAGGATACGTGTACATTTTCTAAAGTAGGTGTCTACATCTCCACATTATGCGTTTCCCGGGCTGGATGCACGGCAGTGCTTAATATGCAAGTGGTTGCAGACTGACACGTGGATCAAAAGTCGAAATAGTTTGCCCAATCACGGAGCAATGAGGAATGCTTGAACACTTTCTTTCAAAAGAAACAGTTTTAGCCCAAATGACTGTACAAACCTGTTTAAAAATCCTTGCATGCGTTGAAGGTGTGGATGCATGTTGGTCGTCAGATCTAAAAGACGCTCTTGACCGCTCGTCGTTTCGACTGTCCAAGCGTGTCACGTAAGTGGCCGTAACTTTTCCCTGGCTTCACCTGCAAGCACAAAACTTTTCCACTGCCATCACGCCATCGACGCTAGAATGTGACATAATTTTCAACTTGATACGCCAAAGTCTTCCTCTGTTTGTAGTTTATTCGTACTTGAAAAGAAAGTTACGCTGCTAGAAATTCTTGCAAAAGGTGGCAACAGGTGCTTGTTTTTCTTTGTGCGTTGTGTTTTATCTACACGTCCGCCATATTCAGTGAGAAACACCGAACGACACAGTGTATGTTTGTATAGTCGTGGTGTACTTCAAGAAAGGGAACTCGTCTTTCATCGTTTTAGAGGAAGAACACTTTCTTCTCCTCGTATTAAGGGACGCGAGTCGGTTTACAGCCAACAGACAATGGGGCGCACTAAAGCGAGCTCGGCGAAGCCTGTGTGGCAACTGCCGCCTGCCTCTCACTGTTGTCGGTAACAGTCCGGAGACATCGCCTCGGTGGCATCTGCACGGCTCAACCCTTCGGGGGTTCGAGTCCTCCCTAGGGCATGGGTGTGTGTGCTGTCCTTAGTGTAAGTTAGTTTAAGTTGGATTCAGTAGTGTGCGAGCCTAGGGACCGATGACGTCAGCAGTTTAGTCCCATAGGGACCCAACACCACCACGTCGGTTGCATCGGCTACAAATGTGTCATATGACTGTGAATAGCTAATGCGTAAGTACGAATACAATCTTCTGTTCGCATCTATCCTCATCCTGTGACGAAAATACAGCGTCTTGGTTCCATTGTTGCGTTCACCAGAAGTGGTATTGGGAAATCGGTTTACGAAATCCGGTTTTGGGAGCCCCATGTAGGAAGGGGGGGGGGGGAGGGGTTGTTACCAACTGTATAGCACGGAACGAGATGAACGGACTGTGGCGTGGATGGACGCAGTCGGTCCGGCAGTGCCGACACGGACGTAGACGCCTCGCTCGCTCTGCTGCAGCCGTTCCCTCGCATGCCGCGGGCCGAGCTAGCAACCAACGAGTTAAAATTTCATAGAGTGGCTATAGGTCCGCCATGTTTGAAGCAAATTGAAGTTCTGGCCGCCATGTTTTCTTTAGTCAAGGCATTCGTCTGCTGTGTCCCGCCCCCTTGTAACTGCGTTTGACTTACTTGAAATAGCCCATACTAGCTTTATTTTTTCTAAAACAAGCAATAGACAGCAGTGATTTCAGTGTACACTGACAGCAAAAAGGGATGTTTTTGTCGAAATATGGCTAAACTTTTCGATGTAGATAACACTACAAGACAACTCAAATAAGTCTGTCCATCCACTATAACGTTACTTGTTGCCCATAAATTAATGCAATTAGAGCAGGTACCACCAGAATATTACGGTGAAACTTCTAAACATGCTGTGGTTAACTATTAGAAACAGTAACGGGCGCAGAAATGCGATATTTTTGTCGCTATTTCAAAGTAAACAGTCAAAGCCTCAAAAACCAGTACACTGTGAACGAGAATTTATTTGAAATATGTGTTACAAGTAGTTAACACAAGCGTAGTAATTCAATAACAAAGTCGAAGCGTTCTTGGGTGGGGTAATTTCACAAATTTTCGTAAGTAGCTGTATGCCTTGGCAGAATAAAAGTGTAGGGTCAGGGCAAATTTCCTTATTTGCTGAGAATAATGGCATACTTTAGCACTGCACTGAAGCTCCAATACCTCCTTCAACAAACCAACTACATGTTCACTGTTTAACATATCAGAAACTGAACTACATAGCCTTCTTCTCAAACCAGCAACTAAAGTCTGTAACTGCACTATTCTTCTTTTGTGTCGTACACTAAGTTGCTTCATTTGCTTTATCCGCTTCTTTAGTCGCACATTCTCTGCTTGTACTCTGTTATATTGTGTTTTCAACTTCTTAGGGCTTGGTAGACAGTAATTGTGGTCAGCAGAAACAGATGTGGGTCCGACAGGCACTGGAAGAATGTAGTTACATCATAAGTTTATAACAGAGTTACACCATAAGATTATAATAGACAGTATGTAATTCAAAGTAATAAGAACACGGAGTAAAATTAAATTATTGACTTACTTTGTGCTAATGATGTCAATGTAATAGCACTATCTTGCAAATTGTCGAAAGATCGCTTTCTGGTTTGCGGTCGTAATACTTTATCTTGCTTTTGTAAATGTGGTGGAAAGTTAAAGATAGTAGGTACTGGTTTTGACAAAAGGCGCCTCTGGACGTTTGTGTGGTACATATATTTCTCTTCAAAATGAGCTGAACAGAGGTAACTGGCTGTAGTAGGAAACCAGTATTCTCGCTTCATATTTATAACCCATCTTTTTGTAATTTCCTTATCTTTTAAAGGAAATCTGTAATCAACGATAAATAAATTACTTCCTGCATTTGTCTTAGGCATAATTACAGTTCCAATGCAAATGACTCTTTAATAAACATTAAAAAACGTGTGTCGTATTTCGGTACTAATATACTTACTTATAATAGGAAATATTTGTCGTTTTATCGCTGCGATTTGTGCAGTTGAACGCTGAACACACTGCAGGCATGTTGACTTCAAATTTTGTAACAAAAAAGTCAACCAGAAAAGTTAAATATTACAGTAATATCACAACATCTGACACACTTCCAACACAAACAACAGTAACGCTTTCCTAATGTTTTGACTAAGGAGAACATGGCGGCCGAGTTAGCGTTGGTTGCCGCTAGGAGCGCTGTAACTAGTATCTCAGCTACTCTATGAAATTTTAACTCGTTGCTAGCAACTCAGCCTCATGACGTCATCGTGTTGTTTGTCGTTGGGGGGGGAGGGGGGGGGGAGAGAAATGGGGCAGCCGCGCGCCGCGGCTGTCTGTGCGGCCCAGCTGTGGCGGAGCGGCCAGGCGTGTGGCTGCGTGCGGCGCAGTCCCGTCTCTCGGCGAGAACACCAGAGACACGTGAGGCGGGCAGCCGGCCTCCACTGGGGTACTTGGAAGCTGCGGCTGTCGTTCTGCTCGCTTTTGTGTGGCTTGTCGCGTAACTCACGACGGAACTGCTCTTGTTTAATACATTGTCTTACTTTAACAATTAGGATCGATACGTTAGGGATGGCGAATAGTTTGTTAAATTAGCGCGTCGAGTGTTTAATAATATATTACTCGTTATTTATCGCCTTGTTACAGTCGTTTAATCGCTGATATCTTGAGCGAGAATAGCGTGCAACGAACGGAAAATAGCGCCACATTCAGTCGGGCAGTGTTTCGATGTACCATTGTCGATTCCTGCAGATTTCTCGTACCACACTTGTTGGAAACGAAAACCACGCGTTCCTGGCTACGTCACTGCAACGAAATAACCAATGTTCGTAGAGGACGCAAGTATGCGGAAATCATCAAACAGCACTTCGGACTGAGTGAGTTTTAGTGCGACACGGCGTCTTCAGCCACTGACTCCAGCAGCCGTGGCTGTCTGTAATTCTGAACCGCCAGCCGAGAGTGACAGCAGGTTGCCTCTGTTGCGGCTTGCAGTGCTGACAGAAGTTTATTTTTCCACATTTCGCTTAATTTGGCCGAATTTGAACATCTAAAATGTTGTAAGGTACTCATTCAAAGGTATAACCTGCCGTTACGGCTTTCACACAGTAAGAAAAGTATCACAGTTGTAAACTTGGCGTGTCGCGAGGTAACGTAACGCACGGCGCTGAAATACGCGAACGTTAATCACCCAGTATTTGAGCACTTCGCGACTTCGAACACACGTGGAGAATAATTTCAAAGAGTTCCAAAACTTTTTCTCGCTTACACGCTTAACGTCAAATATTACAGACGTTAACGCGTCTGCAAAGTAATCAGACGTCCGAAGTTGTTTAGTGCATAGGCATTCCTAATCCTGTACTCCACTCGTGGCGTCATGCCGACGTGCTTCTGGCGATGAAACGCAGCACTTGCGTTTATTTCAGTATTTTTACAATTTTATGGAATTTAGGTTGTGATGCGCGAGGGATCTGTTGTTTTCCCCAACCTACCTTAGACTGAGGCGAAGATTTGCTTGGTTGTTGGCGAATTCTTGAGAATTTATCGTAATGTTTGCGTTTCATGAAATAAAACTTTCTCATTCTCTTTTATCGTTCTGTGACGTCATGTTTCGTTTGTGATTTGCTGATAAAAGAGAAGCGGTCACACACCACAATTTTTTTGCTCTATAGAACTCTGCAGCGCTTTGTTCTCGTGTTAGTATTTGTTGGGTAAGAGAGACTCGTGTGTCGACGAAGCTACGCAAGGTCTTTGACACGCGTCGTGTTCCCAGTGGCTTGTTGTGCAGAAAAGTTGTCGCAATCGTGCTTGCGCATTAGTGGTATCTTACGCGACCAAAGAATGGATGATGGTGATTGACTGTCACTTGCCAACTTCTTTATCTGACGTTCAAATAACACAATTAAAATGCAGTGTAAATTTTTATGTGCGACCTATAACGACGGCAGAATCTAGATTTAATTGGTGCCATTTCCAGTGCAATATTTGCAAGAATCTAGGTAGATTTGTTATTAGTTTCCGTCAGAGCACTGAATCACGTCGGAATTACATTTGTGGAGGTATTTGCTAATTATATTTGACTGAAACCTATAGCAAATACTATTTCGTTTAGGCAGATACTGTTACAGAAGCCTTACCCGTTACTGATGGTAAGTCACTTTTAGGGAATTATCGGTAGCCACTGACGCCAGATTTACCGACACTTTAGCATGATAAAGTACTCAAAATCTTGAAGACTTCAGAAATGTCGTATATCATTTAGACTGCATATCGTCATAAAACGCAAATTTGAGTACCAAAACTATGAAATTGCCAACTTTAACTTCGCAAACACATAGATCAGCACAGCGACTGTCCAGTTTGCTCGCCGCATCCAATCGCAGCACAGAACGCGTGATGTCACATAAGAGTGACTGTCTTCACACGTGAGGGACGGGATGATTAAATAAAAGTTCCACGAATTTTATGAATAATGCGTAACCCGAAATCTGAGCTCCAACTGGTCCTCACTTTCGTGACACTGAAGTGTGTGTGGTGGTTTCCGTTCTTATACTCGGCTGTCACAAAATGTGCAACGCAATTGATGCACCGAATTGAAGACCTGTCCAAAACGTCTCGTGTGTAGCGAGATTAGTAGTGCTGAATTGTTGGGAAATGTGACGTTGACGGTTGAAGAGTGGCCGGAGCCAAAACAGTTTCAGAAAAAGACCGCCATTTAATCGAAAATGTGTGGAATTCGCTCTCTGAGGCACACATCGATTGCCCATAATTACGGATTAAGACCGCTGGTGACTTACGAATGTGTAGAATGTTTCTGGGTGCTTTTCATTCTTCACGTGTTCTGTCCACCAGCAGAATATTTGACAGTGTGGTGTCTCACACGATACTTGGGCTAGCAGTAACGGTACTGTACCACTGGGTGCTCATAATCTGAAGTTGAGCCACTCACAGGGGTCCAGTGTGGACTGTAACTATTGTATGGCAGCGAAACTTGGTATATAAAGCCCCCTTGCGGAACCGATTTACACTGGAAAGAAATTATTTCCGATTTTGGCCACCAAATGGCTCTATCAACGGAAGAAAGACGTATAGAAATGTTTCCATATGTAATGGATTGGCAACGGAACATGGGCAGGAAGGGTCAAACAAGTGAGAAGGGCAGAATGTAGATCTTGTTATTAACCGCCAGCTGCACAATTTGTTCAGTATGAGCACCGAAGACTTCTGCGAGACGTTGCACAACGACAGATTCGCACCTGGTAACTAAAATCGGAACTGATTTCCTCCGGCGCAAACTGGTTTCGCATTAACGCCTCACCATACCTGCCAAGTTTCGTTGCCATACGATAATTACAGACCACAGTGAACTTCGGTGAGTGGCTGCATTTTACTTACGACCACCCGATACTTCTATGCCTCTGCTGAAGAAAAAAGCGATTCGCGAAAATTTCGCTGTCGCATTTGTGGCCCATTTGGTCATAAACCATTTAGTAGTTAGCCAGTTAAAAAAAGTTTGCAGTTGTCTGACTTCCGTCTTGTTTCACCTTTTTGAAGCATCAACACTCCTTAGGTTCTGCAAATACCCGTCTTCCCAGTACAGGCGGCTGTCTAAAGTGGAGCAGGTCGCACCTACCGATAGGGGGCGTCGACATTGCCCCGTGGCGTAGTGATGTACTCTGTGACGTCATATATACTTACGCATACAACAGAACGCGGTGATGTTTACATGGCTGCTATATTACGTGTTTTTTCTAATATGGGTTGTGGTGGAAAAGTGACGTGTTGCGTAGCCCGAGGTCTAGGCTGGGTTGACAGGTTACTGTACGGCTGTCAGTTAGCGGAGCCAAAGAAATGGAGTGTTACAGTAACGATAATTATTGCTGTGTCAGATATTTTATGGACGTTAGATTTCGACGAGTGTTTTATGTCCGTTTTGATGTCGTCATCGATCGAAACACAGTTGGAACGGCAGGTTCAATATTTTTCAGCATTGGGCACAGTTCGTAGCTAGTGTAAACGTACGTTTACACCTGTGTAAATTTGCGTGTGCACAAGACTGACGCAGCCTTCGCACAAAGAGGCATCGGTGCAGCCAGCCTCGTACGCCTGTTGACACGTGGGCGCGGGCAGTGAACACGTCCTAGGCGAATACAGGCCGTGCTGTCCCGTCCACGGTTTTGTTTCGTTTGCTCCGTTTTGCTGCGTCGCAATATTAAGTTCTAGTCTTTCGTGCGCTTTCAAATTTTTGTTAACCCATTGGCCGAGTGGCCTAAAAAGGAACAAATGGATCTGAAAAATATTATCGTGCATTCTTATGACGCGAGTTATCGGTATCATCTAGTGTGTCTTCTGAGTGATATAATGGAAAATCGAGTTGAACTTTTTACTGCTAATGTTATGAGGAAACGTGCTTTCCAATGCAGTGGTAACGCGTATGAATTACTAATGGCCTTTTGAATAACATTCATGTTGATTTGAGACACACTATATAGTACCTGCTATCTATCGCTGCATTCTCGAAAACAAACAGCATGAGAAACCAGGCTGTAGTAAAATTATAAAGATTACAACTTAATTACAGCAGTCAACCACGAATATTATATGCAAAGTTTATTTACACAAAACCGTTACCGGTTTCCGATTTTCAAAAAAAAAGTTGTTAGATGGCTTTCAAAAGCTGATCAGTACTTGCGTTAACCGCCATTTAAAAGAATATTCGTTTCTGTGCAAAATATCAAACCTTCACGATCGGTTTTTCTCTGCAGATGTGAAATTATCGACTAAATTTTCCCACGCAAATGACGTCGGAGCTTTGTGTTGGGACACTACATAACTAGATGAAAGGCAACAGTGAACCCAGCTACAGAATCAGTATGCATTAAATGAAAAATAAACAAGAAGCAGGATCATTCGTGAGTGGTAACGAAAATGATGTACAATATATGTACAAGTCAGCGATATAGTAGAGATCCATCTGCCCTGTAAAGAACGTTAGATCAGTTACTCTGGCAGTTCGTATCTTGTAATCGGTATTTCAGGTAAGGAAAGCAGCCACTCGTCACTGATTCTATAAGTAAATTGTCAGCAAGACGTGAATTAAAAGTTAATGAATAGCAGCTCTGATAGCTCACCATACGTGTTAGAAAACACTATCATACATAAATTTCTCATCATTGTTTTGCAGGAAGAATAAAGCCATTGGCGTATTAATTTTTCGTTCTTGAGGCTGCACAGTAAGATGTTCTAGATTTAATTACGGTATTAAAACACACGCTACCTATTAACGATACCTGTGCCTTGGTCTATGAGTACGTCAGTCAGGTATGAAATTGCGTTAGGTTGCATGATCGTACTTAATGAATAGTGTACTGGAAAGGAGTAATAAAAGTCCGGTACAAGTAGGCATATACTCACCATTTACGTACATCATCGTTGACTGCTTACGGCAAGATGGCAGATACTAATGTACGCAGTATAAATAGTAGCATTGAAGTCACTACATAGTTTTGGCAGTATGTGATTAGTTAGTACAGAAGTGCTAGTACATTCTGTGAATGAAATATTAGGCGCTGCGGTGATTAATTGGACGTGCACAGAAGTACTTTGATTCTTAACATTATCAGGAGAATCCTTGGAGGCAGGTTTTGTGTGCAAATATTATCTATATTATTAAAAGAATTTGTAAATACAACATTGTCAACCTTTCCGACTAATAATTACGAGAACTTTTGGCGTCACACGAAAACAACAACGGGATCGAAATCATGAGTTGAGTCGCTCAGTGAGCATACCGTCACAGCAATGGAACACGACACAGGAGGCAAAATACATGGCTACCAATAACTCATTCACTGGTTTCCAGAATTCTACATTTTCCGAAATATTTTTCGCCTCAGCGAGTTTAGACAGTGCCGAACACCCGATCTTACGAATGCAGCGCCTTGTGAAAACGTCGAAAAGGCGAGAGAAGTGTTTTCGTGTGTTGGAATGTGCGGCATATTTCACCAAATGTGGCAGCTTCGACCGTGGAGGAGGGTGAGCGAGATTTTTGTACAAAGAAGTCAACAGCAGCGACAAGCCGCGAACTCTGAATACCGCAGCAAGGTGTGTGGAAGACCGTGCGTCGGCTGTTACACTTCGAACCGTACCGTCTGCAGCCCGCACAACAATTGAAAGCAGAAGGTTGCGGCCGGCGCATTCAGATTCGCGCCACAACGGAGGGAGCACTGGGGGATGAACCTCCATGCTGATCTTCAGCGACGGAGCAACCTAGAATTTATCTGAAAAACTTAATCTCCGCAATATGAGTGTGGGCGACTGAAAATCCTCATGAAATTGCGGCGCATGAACCAGATTCTCCGATGGTTAATGTTTTCTGTCCAGTGTCACAGACAAAGCTGAATAGGCCGTTGTTATTCTGTGAAGGAACTAGGACGATCCTCAGTACGCCACACCCTCACATTGCGGAGATAAGCATTTTCAGATAAATGCGAGGTTGCTTCGTTGCTGAATATGAGCATGGGGACGAAATGTCCATCCTCAACCGGTCCGTGCATAGTGGCGCAAATCTCAGGGCGCTGGTTTTAATTGTTGTGAGAAATGCAGACGGCGCGGTTCGATGTGTGACCGCCGACGCACGGTGTTCCACACACTTTGCTGCGGTGTTTAGAGTTCGCGGCTTGCGCCTGCTGTTGACTTCTCTGGACCGCGTACAGAAATCTCGTTCATCCCCACAGCCGCCACATTCGGTCAAATATCCCGCATATTACAACACGAGAAAACTCTTCTCTCGCTTTGTCGGCATTTTGGCAAGGCGCTGCATTGTTAATGTGAGGTGGTCGGCACAATTTAAAATCGCTGAGTTCGCTGTTATATCCATACACCAATCATATTTGTACATGTAATATTTCGGAAAATTTAGAATTCTGGAAACGAGTGAATGATTCATGGCAGCTCTGTATTTCGCCTTCTGTCTGTCGTCTTCCGTTTCTGTAACAGTATGGTCACTGAGCGACTCAACTCATGGTTTCGATCCGCTTGCTGCTTTTATGTCATGCCAAAAATTAGTTCAATTTTTAGTCAGATTGGTTGACAATATTTTATTCACGAATTCTTTGAATAACGTAGGAATATTTTTACAGATAATCTGCCTCCAAGAACACCCCTGACAATGTTTACAGAGAAAATACTTCTGTGCCCTTACTATTAATCACAGCAGCGCCCAATATTTCTTTCACAGAACGTTCTCGCACTTTGCCCCTTCCTGAGCACACAGCGCCGACACTGAAGGTACCGCCTCTGATGCCAGTACTTACACTGTGTACGTTACTGTCCGGAATCTTTCCGTAAGCAGTGAACGATTACGTACGTAAATGGTGAGAATAGCCTACTTGTATCGGACCCACAATACTCCTTTCTGTTACACAACTTGTGTACGTACAGTCATGCTCAAAAGTATCCGAACGAATCGAATTGCATTTTGCCTGAATCGCATGCAACCCGCATAACGCAGCTGTTTAGCAGGTTCTCTAATAGCCTCTCAGTACATCTACATCTACATCTACATCTACATTGATACTCCGCAAGCCACCCAACGGTGTGTGGCGGAGGGCACTTTACGTGCCACTGTCATTACCTCCCTTTCCTGTTCCAGTCGCGTATGGTTCGCGGGAAGAACGACTGTCTGAAAGCCTCCGTGCGCGCTCTAATCTCTCTAATTTTACATTCGTGATCTCCTCGGGAGGTATAAGTAGGGGGAAGCAATATATTCGATACCTCATCCAGAAACGCACCCTCTCGAAACCTGGCGAGCAAGCTACACCGCGATGCAGAGCGCCTCTCTTGCAGAGTCTGCCACTTGAGTTTATTAAACATCTCCGTAACGCTATCACGGTTACCAAATAACCCGGTGACGAAACGCGCCGCTCTTCTTTGGATCTTCTCTATCTCCTCCGTCAACCCGACCTGGTACGGATCCCACACTGATGAGCAATACTCAAGTATAGGTCGAACGAGTGTTTTGTAAGCCACCTCCTTTGTTGATGGACTACATTTTCTAAGCACTCTCCCAATGAATCTCAACCTGGTACCCGCCTTACCAACAATTAATTTTATATGATCATTCCACTTCAAATCGTTCCGTACGCACACTCCCAGATATTTTACAGAAGTAACTGCTACCAGTGTTTGTTCCGTTATCATATAATCATACAATAAAGGATCCTTCTTTCTATGTATTCGCAATACATTACATTTGTCTATGTTAAGGGTCAGTTGCCACTCCCTGCACCAAGTGCCTATCCGCTGCAGATCTTCCTGTATTTCGCTACAATTTTCTAATGCTGCAACTTCTCTGTATACTACAGCATCATCCGCGAAAAGCCGCATGGAACTTCCGACACTATCTACTAAGTCATTTATATATATTGTGAAAAGCAATGGTCCCATAACACTCCCCTGTGGCACGCCAGAGGTTACTTTAACGTCTGTAGACGTCTCTCCATTGATAACAACATGCTGTGTTCTGTTTGCTAAAAACTCTTCAATCCAGCCACACAGCTGGTCTGATATTCCGTAGGCTCTTACTTTGTTTATCAGGCGACAGTGCGGAACTGCATCGAACGCCTTCCGGAAGTCAAGAAAAATAGCATCTACCTGGGAGCCTGTATCTAATATTTTCTGGGTCTCATGAACAAATAAGGCGAGTTGGGTCTCACACGATCGCTGTTTCCGGAATCCATGTTGATTCCTACATAGTAGATTCTGGGTTTCCAGAAATGACATGATACGCGAGCAAAAAACATGTTCTAAAATTCTACAAGAGATCGACGTAAGAGATATAGGTCTATAGTTTTGCGCATCTGCTCGACGACCCTTCTTGAAGACTGGGACTATCTGTGCTCTTTTCCAATCATTTGGAACCCTCCGTTCCTCTAGAGACTTGCGGTACACAGCTGTTAGAAGGGGGGCAAGTTCTTTCGCGTACTCTCTGTAGAATCGAATTGGTATCCCGTCAGGTCCAGTGGACTTTCCTCTATTGAGTGATTCCAGTTGCTTTTCTATTCCTTGGACACTTATTTCGATGTCAGCCATTTTTTCGTTTCTGCGAGGATTTAGAGAAGGAACTGCAGTGCGGTCTTCCTCTGTGAAACAGCTTTGGAAAAAGGTGTTTAGTATTTCAGCTTTACGCGTGTCATCCTCTGTTTCAATGCCATCATCATCCCGTAGTGTCTGGATATGCTGTTTCGAGCCACTTACTGATTTAACGTAAGACCAGAACTTCCTAGGATTTTCTGTCAAGTCGGTACATAGAATTTTACTTTCGAATTCAATGAACGCTTCACGCATAGCCCTCCTTACGCTAACTTTGACATCGTTTAGCTTCTGTTTGTCTGAGAGGTTTTGGCTGCGTTTAAACTTGGAGTGGAGCTCTCTTTGCTTTCGCAGTAGTTTCCTAACTTTGTTGTTGTACCACGATGGGTTTTTCCCGTCCCTCACAGTTTTAGTCGGCACGTACCTGTCTAAAACGCATTTTACGATTGCCTTGAACTTTTTCCATAAACACTCAACATTGTCAGTGTCGGAACAGAAATTTTCGTTTTGATCTGTTAGGTAGTCTGAAATCTGCCTGCTATTACTCTTGCTAAACAGATAAACCTTCCTCCCTTTTTTTATATTCCTACTAACTTCCATATTCAGGGATGCTACAATGGCCTTATGATCACTGATTCCCTGTTCTGTACATACAGAGTCGAAAAGTTCGGGTCTGTTTGTTATCAGTAGGTCCAAGATGTTATCTCCACGAGTCGGTTCTCTGTTTAATTGCTCGAGGTAATTTTCGGATAGTGCACTCAGTATAATGTCACTCGATGCTCTGTCCCTACCACCCGTCCTAAACATCTGAGTGTCCCAGTCTATATCTGGTAAATTGAAATCTCCACCTAAGACTATAACATGCTGAGAAAATTTATGTGAAATGTATTCCAAATTTTCTCTCAGTTGTTCTGCCACTAATGCTGCTGAGTCGGGAGGTCGGTAAAAGGAGCCAATTATTAACCTAGTTCGGTTGTTTAGTGTAACCTTCACCCATAATAATTCACAGGAACTATCCACTTCTACTTCACTACAGGATAAACTATTACTAACAGCGACGAACACTCCACCACCGGTTGCATGCAATCTATCCTTTCTAAACACCGTCTGTACCTTTGTAAAAATTTCGGCAGAATTTATCTCTGGCTTAAGCCTGCTTTCTGTACCTATAACGATTTCAGCTTCGGTGCTTTCTATCAGCGCTTGAAGTTCCGGTACTTCACCAACGCAGCTTCGACAGTTGACAATTACAATACCGATTGCTGCTTGGTCCCCGCATGTCCTGACTTTGCCCCGCACCCGTTGAGGCTGTTGCCCTTTCTGTACTTGCCCAAGGCCATCTAACCTAAAAAACCGCCCAGCCCACGCCACACAACCCCTGCTACCCGTGTAGCCGCTTGTTGCGTGTAGTGGACTCCTGACCTATCCAGCGGAACCCGAAACCCCACCACCCTATGACGCAAGTCGAGGAATCTGCAGCCCACACGGTCGCAGAACCGTTTCAGCCTCTGATTCAGACCCTCCACTCGGCTCTGTACCAAAGGTCCGCAGTCAGTCCTGTCGACGATGCTGCAGATGGAGAGCTCTGCTTTCATCCCGCTAGCGAGACTGGCAGTCTTCACCAAATCAGATAGCCGCCGGAAGCCAGAGAGGATTTCCTCCGATCCATAGCGACACACATCATTGGTGCCGACATGAGCGACCACCTGCAGATGGGTGCACCCTGTACCCTTCATGGCATCCGGAAGGACCCTTTCCACATCTGGAATGACTCCCCCCGGTATGCACACGGAGTGCACATTGGTTTTCTTCCCCTCTCTTGCTGCCATTTCCCTAAGGGGCCCCATTACGCGCCTGACGTTGGAGCTCCCAACTACCAGTAAGCCCACCCTCTGCGACTGCCCGGATCTTGCAGACTGAGGGGCAACCTCTGGAACAGGACAAGCAGCCATGTCAGGCCGAAGATCAGTATCAGCCTGAGACAGAGCCTGAAACCGGTTCGTCAGACAAACTGGAGAGGCTTTCCGTTCAGCCCTCCGGAATGTCTTTCGCCCCTTGCCACACCTTGAAACGACCTCCCACTCTACCACAGGTGAGGGATCAGCCTCAATGCGGGCAGTATCCCGGGCAACCACAGTCGTAGTCCGATCAGGGGATGCGTGGGACGAGCTGGCCGTCCCCGACAAACCCCCATCCGGACCCCCACAGTGATGCCCATTGGCAACATCCTCAAGCTGTGTGACCGAAGCCAACACTGCCTGAAGCTGGGAGCGAAGGGATGCCAACTCAGCCTGCATCCGAACACAGCAGTTGCAGTCCCTATCCATGCTAAAAACTGTTTTGCAAAGAACGTCTGAACTAATCTACAGAGAGCGCAAACAAATCGACAAAATTTAAACGGTTATTAAAATACAAGATTGCCTAGTAAATGCAGTAATGCTGCTACTTGCGCACTGCTGACACTGCTCGGCGGCGGAAGGAGACTAAGCGAAATTACACTATTCAGGTACTAAAACACGATGCTACACTCTCAAATACTATAATACGCCCGAAATTTATGAATTAAACAATGCAAGAACCAAAAACACGCAAAGAAATTAAGAATTAAACTATGTAACAAACGAGTGAGCTAGGAGTATACGACTTGCTGCTGCAGCTGCTTATCCAACGGCGGCAGGGAGCACAGTCGTTTGACTCTTGAAAATGGTTCCAACAAGTCACCACTACGAAACACTGCTCTGTATCGCAGTAACTCAAGATGTAAAGTAATACCACGATACTACTAATATCAGGGAACCCCTTATCACATATAAACTGTCCTTAACGCTTGTAAGCTCACATTTATTACAAGAAATGACATACCTCAAATGTTACCACTCTCATTGTTACGTCGGATAGGTAATGCACGTAGTAAGTTCGTCATATTCATGATTTTTTCTTGAAAGTAACATACCGTACTTATTATTTAAAGCAAAATGGCATTAAAAATTTAAGTTATTAACGAGCAGCTAGTAGAGAATATCTATGAACTTCAAATGACACGACGAACCGTCTCGTTCTGCATATGGATTCAAACCCAGGTCATGTAGACTAAGCAAAGATTTCGTGACTGACGGAAACTAACAGTCATTCCTGACTAGGCGTACAGAGAATGATATACCTCGATTTTAGACCGTATCAGTTAGCAAATATCAACTATAAATTACATAACGTAAACATTTTTAACGGACGCGGATTCCTACCCAGCATCTATCGTCCTTGTTAACGAACTACGAGAGATGCTAAATATTGCTTCTTCACATGTAACTTATTTGAAATGCCGTGACGTGAAGCTTTGTGTTGGACTGGGGTTCGAACCCAGAACCTATTCTCAACAACATTTCTCCTCATACTATCACCCGTCTACTCCTGTTCCGCTCGCGAATGTCGAGTGGCTGGGGCGATCGTCGGCAGGGCCTCTTATATTGGCTGCAATTGCTCAGTTTTTCTCGTCGTGGTCATTTCGCTGCAAGCCTGAAAGCCTCGAGGAGACGCGTTGGCACGCCACTTTTTCAATTACAGGCCACACGTCCTGTGGATACATTCAGTCGAGACCGTTCATAGCGACATCACTTTTAACGACTTATTGGCTATAACATCGAAATGTAATGGTTCTATCTAAACCGTACATGAATGCTGTATTTAGGCTATAACACAGGAATCTAATGGTCTCACCTAAACCCTATATGAACACTATATTTATAAAGTCCCTTAGGACGTCTCTTTTTGCGACTTACCGAATAAAACTACGTATTTTTGTTCCATTTTCTGACAAATGTATCGGCTGTAAGATCCAATGCTAGTTTTCCTTGTTGCTTATTTGGGGAGGTAACTCTGATTTTCAAACATTCGATTTCTGCAGATTTTTGGTTTCAAATCAGGCGTCACAACGAATACATCGTCAAATGCAAAGTGAGTACGTACATCTTAGATCCTAAAAGCAAACTAACGTAACAGATTACGTTAAGTAGGACAGTATATTGTAGTATGTGTTACTGTACAGCGTATAGTGCAGGATCGCTAACAAGAGATCAATTTTTTGCATTCAGATGATACAATAGTATCGTCAGTTATTTTCCTAACCATTTCAGGAGTGAAATTTTTTTTGATTGATTCAGATACTTCTTTCCCAGGTGTACTTCTTCGCTGAGGTTTATGGGCCAAGTTCGCAGAACCACATTTGCGTATTCTTGGAGCTGCTTCTGGATGCACTCTACCAGAACTTGTAGCATTTTGCGAGTGTTGTCTGTGTGCATTGTTTCTTCATTGCCCCCACCCCCCGTATCTTCTTTATTTGTATTCTCTTCAATGTCTATATAATTCGATTCGAAATCCCGTAACTCGGATACTTGTTCGTCTATTAGATGTTAAGCGAAAATTTCCGCCTCGTTCAGGTCTCTATGACTCATTGTAGAAAATCTTCCTCAAAAGAAACACGTTTGCACAACTGTGACAAACTGCTAATAATAATGGTTAGTCTATAAATCAACCATGAAAATGAAACTAAGCAACTAGACATTCAACAATGCGCCATCAAACTGGCATTCTGGGTTGCCAAATGAGATTTAGACCGAATTAGAATAGCGGTCGCAGGTGGCGTCAACCCAGTGCAAAATATGCTCTTGGGCGCAAAAGTTAAAGTTTTTTTTCGTTATTATTTCCAATTTTTAAAAGGAATGATGGGCGATCTGTTATTTTAAAATGTGTGGATAAAAGTTGTATTTCATGATCGCTGAAATTCCTCTACTGATTACTAGTTTCAGATCATTGACGAGACTTCTTCAGATCTAAAACACAAAAAGGTAGCATAAAAGAGGTCAACTATAGCATTATACGTTTTATGCTTAAAATTCCATTCACACACACAAGTAGTAATATTTATTGGTACGTATCAGCCACCAGGCATTACACAGCGCCGTAGTCTGTTGAGCTGAATCGCTCTTGTTGCCATGCACACACTGAAAAATTTTATATACCGTGACAAAAATAATGACATAAGTGCATTTGGTAAGTGGTGTACAGCTTGAACCTCAGCTAGTGCTTGATTTGTAAAAACCAGGTTCCGATACTGTGGTGACCTTCCAGGGTGGCAGCGGGGGGTGGGGTCAGGTGTGTGTTTCTGCAACTGACCTCTTAAGACGGTATTTTAACGCTTTTCTGCGCATTTCAAAAGTGACAGTACAACATCTTTACTACTAAAAAGATAATGTTCTATCATACCACGTCTCAAAATCTGCAGTATCGATCCTTTTTTTTCCCCCAAGACCGAGACACCAGTGGGGAGTACCTATGCGTACCGTCACAAATCAAGCACTGAACTTGCCGACAGTAGGTCGTACTGGATACGCAGTGTGCAACGTCAGCCATACAGGTCCACTGCTCACAATGCCACTATTGTGTTGGATTGCACAGACTCTGACAGAGGTAACTATCACTCAGCCCGTGTGGGGATGTAGGTATGGCCCGTCACTCGCAACGCTGCAGGAACCAGGGAGTGGCTGTACTACGGCCGTCAGGGAACTGGCCGCGTATGTAATGTATATATGTATGTATGTTTTTACTACACGAAAGCGCCGACTGCTAGGTGGCGCCGCTAACCATGGAGTGTGTAAGCTCGATTCACAAAAATCTGCTAACGCTGTTGACATCAGTTTATGGAGAGGCGAAGTACAGGCGAATTTCACAATTCTATATATTTACTCCTATTGATGTGTAAAAGAATCCTTTAGTGATTTCAGAATGTAGGAGAACATAGGATGTTACTTTATTGACGTCATTTTCGTCGCATCAGTTCACCTTGCTACCAGGTGATGGAATGGAAACAAAAGCAAAGTGAGCATTTGCTCATAATATTACATAAATCAGAGTCTTACATAAAAACTGACACTTTAGCTTCAGAAATCGAAGTAAGGGAAAAGTTCTACAAATAGTAGACAGCAGAGTTTGACTATATAAAATTACCTATTAAGGGTAAGCGTTGGTCAAAGTAAAAGCGGCACCAGTCACAGTTGTAGAAGTGTGTCTGTACTCTGGCAGCCCGTTAACAGTGTCTGTGAACTACAGCCGACGTGGCACAGTACAGAACCGTTTCACATGGAGATGAGAGTACGGCGTGGATAAACATTCCACGTCTAGATAGGTTTTGACCAGTGTCGTTAGATGTGGCCGGGTTGCTCATCCGGTAAGAAGTTAGGGTCAAGGTTCAAGGTTGAAGTGTCATGTAGGACACGAAAGTCTGTGTGAGCATGCACAGCCAATATGAAAGTAAAATGCTTACCTTCAGAGTCTGGAACTGAAGCTTGAGTCGAATCCACGGTTGAAAGATAATCGTTCATGTTGGATTGTTCATCTCGTACACATTATTGAAATAGTTACACTAAATGTCAATTTAAGGATTCTCCTAATTATATTTAAAAAAAAATACATATATATTTATGAATAAACATCAACGGATTTGGCGAATGTTCAGAGATTTCCGTTTGATAACATGATTTGTTCTACTTTTTCCTGTCAGGCGATTTCTTCTGTCAGTTATAAGATGTCCTGCCTTCGAGAACACTCTTTCACACGGCGTGGAGGTTGCAACAATACACAGTCGTATTTTTGCAAGTTCAGAGAGCGAGGGGTATACTGACACCCGTTCAGACCACCACTGAAGTCGATTGCCTTGTCTCTGTATCAGGGGCTCTTGTAAATATTTGTCCACTTCCACCATTGCAGCAGCTCTCGGGTGTGGACTACCCTGCAGCCTGGAAAACACTTCGTCAAATTCGAGCCAGAGACTAGAAGTAGATTCAGTGGTTGGAACTGAGATTGTTGCAGTAGCAGTGGATGTGTTCGTCACAAATTTCTCACAGTGCCTGATCAGGTTTAATTTCACCTTCTCAGCAGAATTTTTATCAGAAAAACCTTGTAATTTGAACCGGGGATTTAATGAAGTTGCTTCTGCAAAAATGAAATTTCCCTGCATATTTCTAAGCCGTCATTTTAGGTCTTTAGCTAGCTTTTCGGCCATTATTAACAAAGCTGCAACACCATTTTTTCAACGAGCGACTAAGGAGTATACCTTTTGAAGCAGTGACATTTTCACTTGACATTTCCTCGGTGCAGTGTTTGAAAACTTTCAACAGGTCACAGGCCTGTGTTACACTCGCAATGTCCTCTGCAGTCAGACTTGGAAGATCCGGATAATTCAGAGTGATAACCATCATTAGGGAATTCTTAACCTCGATTATTCTTCGCAGCATATCATAGGTTGAATTCCATCTTGTAACAGTGTCCTGTCTTAGTGTCAGAACAGGCTCCTTAAACTGTTCCTGCATCATTTTGAGTTTCGTGCAGGCCTGTGAATTTCTTTTAAACAATTGAACATTTTTTTTTTACTTTATTCAGAATGGTTTGAATGTGCGGAAGCCCATTCTGAGCAATTAAATTGAGTGTGTGCGCAAAGCAGGGGATGTGTTTCCAGGCTGTGAGTCTTACAGCTGCCACAATATTAGCAGCATTGTCGCTAACAACACACACGACTTTTTCTTGAATGCCCCATTCCCTTGTGACATGTCGCAGTTCTTCGGAGAGTTTTTCTGACCTGTGCCTTTCGTCGTATTTAAAGCACTCTAGGAGGGAAGATGCCAGCTCCAGGTCTTTAACGTAGTGTGCTGTCACCGAAAAATAACTCTCATTTGTGGTTGAGGTCCACCCATCCATTGTCAGCACAACCGCTTCCGCAGAATTTATTTTGACTCTTACAATTTCTTTCATCATGGCGTACTGTTGTTTTAGTAGTGTATTGGAAATTGTCCTCCGAGCTGGCATTCTCTGGTTCAGATGGTTCAGATGGCTCTGAGCACTATGGGACTCAACTGCTGTGGTCATCAGTCCCCTAGAACTTAGAACTACTTAAACCTAACTAACTTAAGGGCATCACATACACCCATGCCCGAGGCAGGATTCGAACCTGCGACCGTAGCAACAGCGCGGCTCCGGACTGGAGCGCCTAGAACCGCACGGCCACCGCGGCCGGCTGTTGAAGGGCAAATAATCCTTCACAACAATCTCCAGAAGTGTGAAATCTATCTCCTGATTTCTTTTGTTCGAAAGAGATTTCGAAAAATACGTAGGTAATGTCCTGTGTAAAAATGCCTGCTGTCTGATAATGAAGTGATACTGCTATTTTCTGGCACCGACTGCTGTTCGCTTCTGACAATTGCTGGTGTTGGTTCCGGATTGTCCCACTTCCCCTTGCGCAGTTCTCATTTATGCCCTTATTTATCTAAGATTGCTGTAATTTTTCAGGGAATCCAGCGTAACTGGACTGTCTGTGCATATTTCTCGTGAGTCATCCTGGGCTTCTGTGCCTATATCTGGAACAAGCAGCATTTTCTAAAATATATTTTCCAGTTCCTAAAATTATTCTCTGTTCCACGGCTCGAAATGCCTCGATTATGCCCACACGTAGCTCATACATGTCAACAGTCACAGTTACTTTCATCATTTCCACCGGAAGATAGCGATGGATTTGCAGGTATGTGTGCAAACTGAGGAAGTAACTTAATGAACCATGATCGCTGCACCTCAGAACTCTGATGATCCTGAAATGACGGTCGTGCGGAGGATGATTAAACTTTGCTATCAGGACACAAGTGACTGGCCTTTTCCACTGCTATAGACATATTCGTAAGGTACAAGGAACGAAATACAAAAGGACTGACACGTCAAAAAGAGCGAGAGGTAAACTATTTAGTGCTCGTTCCACAGTATCGAACGTGAAAAAGTGCTCATAGCTCATAAGGTATGCATTTTAGAACTTAGTTTACTGGACCGTTTCTCTCCGATCGTCCTTTATAGAAGTGTCCATTCTTATTCTACTAAACTGGCTAATGCGCTATATTGCAGTATCAGTAGCTTCGGAGACATTTAAGCTTGCATCTCCATTACTTAGTACTTACGTATTCCACTTTTTTGCGTATTGTTTCTTCCTGACTAATGTTTCAAACTTCAGTCTACTCTTCACCACTATTAAATTGTGACCTGAGTCTATAACTGCTCCTGGGTATGCGTTACAATCCAATACCTGATTTCGGAACCTTTGCCTGACTATAACGTAATGTAACTGGAATCCTCTTGTATCTCACGGCCAGCGTGTTCTCCAGACATAAACCCTATCGAACATGGCTGGGACAGATTGAAAAGGGCTGTTTATGTGCGACGTGACCCACCAACCACTCTGAGGGATCTACGCCGAATCGCTGTTGAGGAGTGGGACAATCTGGACCAACAGTGCCTTGATGAACTTGTGGATAGCATGCCACGATGAATACAGGCATGCATCATTGCAAGAGAACGTGCTACTGCGTATTAGAGATACCGTTGTGCATAGCAATCTAGACCACCACCTCTGAAGGTCTCGCTGTATGGTGGAACAATATGCAATGTGTGGTTTTCATGACCAATAAAAAGGGCGGAAATGATGTTTATCTTGATTCTATTCCAGGTTTCTGTACAGGTTCTGGATCTCTCGGAACCGATGTGATATAATACATTTTGATGTGTGTATCTATAGGCAGATAGGATTTGCAAACCTTTTTAGCATCAAATGCTAAGCATTGTCCTAACAGAAAGCCTGAAGGTAGTACAATTGGACCTCCTCTTACAAAGTCAATACCGTCTTCAGTTGCTCATATCTCTGTTTTAAGTATGTGGATATTTGCAAGTAACTTGAACCCTTCTTAAGCTGTTTTAAATGTGTGTTTATATCGTCGAAATTTTTTGACACTGTACCATACTGGCTCTATTCACTCAATGAGTGAATATATTTGTTGTATGTATGATTGAGGGTTTGCAGAATAGTATGACGTATTTATCATATCTGTAAATATCTTGCATAATATTTGTTTTGCACTGGTGCTCTTTCAATGAAAGACAAATACACATTTTAAATAACTTTGTTTATTAACATTTTTTACATGCACAAAATAAAAAAAAACAATTGTTGACACATTTCTTAATATTCATTCTGTCTTATATCTCTACATTATTCTTTAAATAACTGGTTTTTTTATGCTATAAATTCTGCTTCCATTGTGTTCAATCCAACAGGAGCAACGATGTATCTCCGTTCTCTGTCTGTAAACCAGGCTCTACAGTTTCAATATTTACAGGATTGTAGTAGCAGCCCTTGGTGCTGCAACCATACATATGTTTACATATTGTTCTAAATCATCTTGTATGTAACATTCACTTACATAACATACAACATCGTTTAGTAACGCTTTCACATATACTTGCCACCGTATTTGTCTGTTGCAATCCGTAGTGCACTGCATAACCATTACAACTTCACGACACTTTTATACAGGTCGATGATGGTTGCCTTATTGCTACAGATGTTCATGTGAAGAGGAAGTTGAAAAGGATCGTAGTCTGTTGTCATCAACTTCTCAGTGTGCTTCATCGGCCAACAATGCTCGCCCTAACTCATATCTGTAAATTGTGTTTTACATTACGACGGACATCCTCAGTTTCTACTATAACTTCACACTCACGATCTCATGGTAATCCTACATATACATGTTTTGAACCATACGCTAACATGTATGTACTGGTAAATAGTAGCATTCTGAAATGAACTGATGATATCATAGAGCTGTATAGATGACCTCGAAATCCCAAGACTTAATGCAATAACATGCAAAAATTATATAGCACGACGACAGGGCAGTTAACACACTTTCTAAGCAGTGAAGACATAGTGAAAATGACACTGTGCCGCGACTCTCGTCGGTAAGTACTATTTCAGTATCCACAGTCCAGTTCGCTTCAGGATACAGAGACCAAGACCATGGGAGAAGCATAACTGATAAATCATTTGTAATTATTTGATGAAATTATGACATACACCTCAGGATCCAGAAGACAGCCCCTGGGTAATTACATATCCTGATGATTAAGCATGCACATAATCGAATCAGCACGTGTGAGGATAAAGAGATTCTGGAATTAGCATTAGAGTTGATCATCATGTGACGTCACAGCAGCGGGCAGGACATGCAGCTGCCTCAACCGTGTTGCAACGTGTGACCCTGTTTCTGTTATGATAATACTGAGGCCATTGAAACTGGAATATTTAGAAAGCGTCATTGAATTGTCTGTAAATAGAACATTCACCCCATGCTTGAGACAAGCACATCAGCCTTCTCCACTGCTAATCCATTTCAAGATCCTCTACTGATGTCTGGGGAGATCGAATCCTTTCTGCATGAATGGGTCCTTGACTAGATGCTTGTTGACTATTGATGACGGATTCCACTGAATTTTCCGTAAATGGTTGACAATCAAAGAGGACACAACGAGGTTTTCTGCTGTGCATGATGAGGGTTTCCTTGATCTCAAGTGTTGATGTTCTGCCTGTGGAGCATCTCGATGACTGGCCAGCTGAGGATTCTTCAGAATGTTCTTCCAGACCTTTAGGAGAGCTGGTTTCTTAGAGCTGGGGGTGGGATGATGCTGAGAACAGGAAGTCTTAGAGCGATTGTACTCTGAATACATCCCATAATACCTGATTCAGTTGGACATCTATCTTGTTAGTATGAGCACTATTGATCCTGGTCGAACAGTAATCTTCAGCAACAGAGCACTTATGATAGGGTTAGAGCTAAGGATCTCAAAACACGAGCATTAGCTCCCCATAAGATACCACCAAATGTTTGAAGACTGTTCTTTCTCGTTTTGACTTTAGGTGCTACTTGTAAGTCAAGAGTTCTATCTAGCGCTGTTCCTGTGTATTATGGTGTAATGCAGTACAACGAGACTTGGTCTCTGAATCTGTCTTCTGGTGTGCACTCTGACTGTCTTCTGCATAGATGTAATGTAGATACAATTATTTTCTGTGGGTTTAGGTGGAGCCACTATTTCTTGATGTATACATCTAAGACTTCCATATCAGTGGCTAAAGAGGTTTCAGTATCAGAAACGTTGAGGCTCTGAGCCACGAAGCAAATGCCATCAACATAAATACATTTTCTTGAAGACTTTTGGTAAGCTGTGCATGTACAGACCAAAGTGGTAGTGGACTCAGAGCAGACATTTGAAGTAAACTATCATTTGGTTTACGTACCCTATATCTGTCATTGTGAGAATGGATATGAAATGCTCTATTGCTGAGCATGTTGTTAAGTAAGTCCTTAAATTGACGACACAATCGTGAATTTTTAAGGAAGTGCTTCTAACCAAGCAGTGTCGAGAACAGCTGATAGGGCCAAAAAGGCAGCTACACTTACTAATTTCTGCTCATACTCATTTTCGATATAAGTAACTAGATACAGTGTCTCTTCCTTAAATTACTTTCGCTTCTTAAGCTGGGCTAGCGCCTTTATTCTTAACGAAAGAGTGTGTTTCGATTGTTACTATATGTTGAGAGTTGCACTCTGTAACTTTGTTGGTGTAACCAATAGTCCATGGAAAATGTGGTTCATTAGTCAGCATGGTATGTTTTCATTATTTCTATTTGCTTATTTCTTTAATATCTGAAAACAGTTTACTATTCACATTCACCCGATAGGTACTTTCCAATTACTTACACAGTTCCAAGATATGCTATTAGATGATGGCGTTCAAGCCTACAGAATTCATAGCCACATTGTATTTACCATGACTGGCATATCATCACACAGTACTACGTAACTTTGTTAAATATGGTTAAATCTAAGGCAATTCCCTGTTTATTGTTTCTTTTACAAGCTAACAATAGTTGATTGGCAACCAAAACGTGTAATGGATGGTAAAGCAATGTGTTTTTGCGATCAAGAAAATTAAAAGGTTTCGTAATTAAGTTTTAATGTTTTAGAAATACATAAGATCACTTATCTGCAGCGCCTAATAAGTCAGGTCTTAATAAAATGTGGTTAATTTCAAGATCATTCGTCGACTACTTCAGAGTGACTTTGTTAAAGAATGTCTGTTTCTGAGTTGCTGATCCCAATTACAGTCACTGTTGACAGGGGAGAGGTGAAAATGAAAATATTTAAGTTTAGTACAAGCAGCAATGTGCCTTACCAAACGTGTTACTCTTTGAATGGAAATGCGCTTGATGATGTAGTGACGCTGTCCATCTTAAATGTGAGGCTCTTATTTGGTTTGGACACAGCGTGTAATCCTGGCGGATTGGAGGACGATGTTATTCTTACAGCTGAGTCCTGGCATTCGCCTTATGAGTGGGTTAAAACCTTCCTTTAAAAAAGCATCACCTGCGATTGTTTGACGATCGTTATGGCATTTTGTGTCCTGTTACATTGTACCAGTAGTCTTTAAGACTAATGCTTAGGAACTAATCTCTAGTATGATACGAAGGGATTTGTAACATAACCGTTTAAGTCAGAAGTAAGTGCCATGTTATATAGAAGAAACTGGAGTCCTTCTGAATGGTGTAGTGGTCTATGTCTTTGTATAGTCAATAGCATAGCTACATCATATTTAGAATTTATGCTGTCATGACATCAGATAGGTTTGTTTTTTGCTAATGTAGTTATGTCAGATGTATATATCATACTGAAGGTAATATTACAGATAGGGAAGTGGTCATGGATGTAAATGAGGTGGAAGATGTAACTGTGCGAGATCAAATTTGACAGTGTTCTGAAACATCTAAGTCGAAACGAGGCCCAGGGAGTAAACAGTCTTCTGGCAGGATTACAGGCAGCCTCGGGAGAGCCGGCCACGGCGGAGCTCTCCCACCTGTTGTGCCCGGCGTATGAGACAGGCCAAGTACCCACAGACCTTAAGAAGAATTTAATGTTATCAGTTCCAAAGAAATCAGTTGCTGGTAGGTGTGAAAATTACTGAACTATCGGTTTAACAACTCGTCGTTGTAAAATACTAACACAGATTCTTTACAGAAGAATGAGAAAACTGGTAGACGCCGACCTCAGGGAAGATAAGTTTGGATTCCCGAGAAACGTGGGAACATGCGAGGCGCAACTTGACCAAATGGAGGGGCGGTTGGTAGGACACGTTCCGAGACGTCGACAGGTAACCAATTTAGTTTTGAAGTGAAGTGTGGGTGAAAATCGTAGAGGAAGACCGGGTGGTGAATACAGTAAGGAGATTGGGATGGATGTGGGCTGCAGTATGTACTTGGAGATGAAGAGGCCTGCATGTTATACAGTAGAATGGAGAGCTATTTTTAAAACCAGTCTTGACACTGAGGGGCGCAACAACATCTCTCTGTGTTATAACATCTTATTTTCCAGTTGGCGTATTTCTTCATTGTTTATAACTGGCTGTCAGAGTACCTCTGAAGATAACGTGAGGAATGCATATTTATTCAAAGTAGGGGTAGTTGAAAATCACAGGTTGGCGATGAAGGATAGATTTCGTGGATCCACTGTATTTTAATCTACTCGACTTGCTTAGCGATGATTCCTGCTTGTTTGTGAAGGGGCTGACCTGCTCGTTAATTCTGCCACATGTCGGGCAGTGTCAGTACGCAGTACGCAGTGTCATCTTTGTACAGGCCTCTTCTTTCGTTCCTCGATCTTTAGCGATGTCAACCGTGTTGTTGGTGTGTAGCAGTGGAGACGTGACTGTCCCACGTGGCGTCGCTGCGGCTGGCTTAATGCTTGTCGAATGGTGATCACCAAGCAGCGCTTGTACTTGCCTGTTTCCAGCAACGTTTTTAGTAAGCTGCACACTTTGGCGTGGGAAGTTCAAAAGTAACGTTTCAAAGAGCAGCCCAGCATGCCACAACCAGTGGAAGGCGCGTTCGCCGTCCACGAGAAAGCGTGCTGGCGTTGCTCCTGCCGTGTTGCGTTCAGCCTGCGTCGCTCTGCTGCTCAGTCCTGGGACCGGGTCACCTGTGCTGTGGTTGCCGCTGAACCTGGCTTGTTCTTGTGCGATTATATTGTTCTTCCTTGAATATTTTTAGTCTGTCTCGAAAACGTTCCCTGTCACTGAGAGCACGGTAACCTATGATTTGGTGTTGTTTTTTGGCCTTTCGGGTTGGGAAATCACCTTGATTTTATCTTGCTTCTATTTTAGAGAAACTATTTTCAGTTTCATGGCCGCGATGAAGAAACGTCTGATGTGTTTGAGGCAGGTGTCTTGTGAATTGAGTGATTTATTTTGTTATCTTCCAGTGCCTCCAGTCTCTGAGCTGCTTTCTTTCCATTTCATATTCGTCAATCATATAAAGAAGTGGATGTTAAGCGGTTGCATTCGGATTTTCGAGTATTATATCTTCGTCGGTTCCATCGAATTTTGGATACCGTGGATGACCGTGAATGTTTTTCTAGCACTTTGAGGAACTTCTTTGAGGTCGTCAGTAATGAATGACATTCTCATCTACTATTAAGGATGGCTGTTCGCAAATGGTGTGCTTTGACCTGTTGGAAATTTTTTCCAAAAACTGCTGCTATTGTGGGACCTAATTCTTGTGATTACCTCGCGCATCATTTGGTGGGTTTCTCTTCTTATTAGGTCATTGAAAACGTTCAAGCCAATCGTAGCATATCCATTTGGTTAGTGCCGTATGGTCTATAGACTTTCCCTACTGTTTAATTTTGTTTCTTATGTACGTCAGGAGTCTTTCTCTTTGTTATGTTATTTTCTTCTTAGGGTAGTTTTAGGTATAGCAGGTTGTATTGCTTCCACTTGTATTTGGTGATTACAATATGTTATAAGGAGTGGTTTGAATAGTTGATTCGTTAGGTTTTGTGTTAAAACGTATCAATCTGAATTTTTCGACTATCCGATTTAGTGAGTTTATGATCGTTTTTCCTAGTTTTTGTAGTTGACACCATAATAAATGTGAGGTATTCGTTAGCTATGCAGTCGCCAAATTCAGTATAGCTTCAGAATCTGGGTAGCTATGTTGTACATAGTATGTGTTCTAAGATAGAAGTGCCATAGTGATTGATAAAAGGCGGCGAGTCATTTCTGAGTCTTGCGTGATTCAAAATGGCTACAACAAGTTTAATATCTTTCTTGTTCAATTTTTCAGCAAATATCGCAGATGTAGCACTGAGTCTCCTGTTCCTTTAGCTGGGCAAAATGAGAGTATATAATTAACGAGATCAGCTGGCAGTACCGCGGCAAGATACATCGTTGTGGTGTTTTATATGGAAGACGCTGAAGCATCTATCTCAGCTTCTACTATGGTCTGGTTTGCGTGACAGATACAGCTATCTAGATTGATTTCTCTACCTGCTCATGGGGTACGTGCTGCGACTATAATACCAACTTCTTTTTTTCTTATTATGCCTTTAGGGAGTTTGTTTTTAGAGCAGAAACCCAGTGTGTTGACAATGCAGATAGTGGCAATATCTTTCTTAGGCTTGAATGTGAAGGTCAATTCTTGCTTCCTGGTGTCTCAGGCTAGGTTGGGCATAGGCCTCCTTGTCTATCAATATGGCGATATAGACGTGGATCCGTGTTCGCCAAAGAACGTAGTAGGAGCTTTTTAGAAGCTGCTGTTATTATTTCCCTTCTTTCAAATATCATGTTGGGAAGGGCTGTAGTAAAAGAGTATGTTTTCCGTTTGATTGTTTTCGTGACATTCTTGGACGAAGACCGTGATAGTTTGATCAATGCGCTTAATGTTTTCAAGTTTTGTTTGCTGAGATAGGCTGTTTTGGTCTTTCTTTGCAACTCTCATCACTATTAACGTTATCAGTGTTGCAGCTCCTGCAGCTCCTGCATTTTGGTGCTTCTTGTTTCGAGTCTATTTTGTAATTAAAAATTGGATGTGCTCGACTCCGCTCTTCACATTTCAATTTATATCGCAGCTTTTCGTGGCTTTTTTGAAAGTGTTGCAATATGGACGTAGCTTTTATTGAGGAGGTAGTGTTTAAATAGTCCAACCTTGTGAGGTAAAGAGTGCATTCTGAAATGGTGAACAAGTAGCTTGTTAGTTGGTTCTTTGTAACTATAGATGACTGGAAGGAATAGCGGGGAATTTTGATTTAGTTTCCCGGTACCTTTAGGTCCCCTTCAGTTTTTTCGTTTGTTGTACCACGGTCAAAATTGGTTATCACAAAGGCGAGCGTGAGTCTGTGTGGTTTCTCTTTTGCTCAGTGTTTGGCGTGCGGTGTGACTTCTGTTACTGTTGCTTCAGATCGGTAAGTAACTCAAACTGTTCTCTCGCGTTTCGATATCTGATGGGTGTGTTGTGATGCTGCCAAATTTTTTCGGATTTTTTCTGTGAATGACTTGGTGGCCCAGGCAACTGTTTTAGTGCAGGTTACAATGATTTGGCGGTTTCTTTGCCACCTTCTTAGTTTATAGTAGGGTTTGCTAAAGTGCCGTAAGTTGTGTTAGATGTGCTTTAATTCCATCTGCATCCAACCAGTTGTAAACGTTGTTCTTCGTGAGATGTATTTGGATGAGTGTAAACTATTTGTAATTGGAGTATCGTGTTTGTGTCGGCTTTGCCTGTTTACTTCGTATTTCTTGTCGGGGTTTTCGGCGTAGCGTTGCGTTTCTGGAGATCTGCTGGAGACAGAGTTCTCTACTTCAGTCTGGTGCGCTGTAATCTGTTGTTGCATATCGGAAACAGGACGATCCATAGTCCCCACGCCCTGCTTGAGAACGCTCGCAGTCAGCGTTGGGTTCTGTGCCTTTAGCCTCGGCAGATGCGAGTTGGTCGTCCCTGTCTCAGAGTGTGGCGGTTGTGCGGACTGCTGATCCCAAGTCTGAGTCGCTCTGACAATGCTGCGTTTGACGACAGTGGCGCGAGTTACGCATGATGCACTTTGCAGGGGAAATCGTCTGAGTAACATGTGTGCTGTCGAACAACTACGTACATGCAACAACAGTTCAAGCAGTTTCGGCTGCGAGAATGCTTGTCTCCAGATATATCAGAGGAAACCCCTTAGTAGGTATATCGGTTGCAGAAGTTAATGCTTGATACCCCACGAGTGAAAGGGTTGTAACAGGTGATTCCCTGACCACCGATATCTGCTCGCTGGTTCGCCTTTTTGAAGACCAGAACGTGACAGCAGCGGCTGTAAGCAGCAGCAGGTGGTGGGGCTTCCAGTCCTCTGCTGCTCCTGATTGGCTGAAAGGCCCCATGTAGAAAGATTTCGTGGAGAGGCTCGGAGCTCGGGGAAACGAAAGCTGGCCGTCGGCGCCCGTATGGCCGACGTGGCGGGTCGCGGGCGCTCTGGAGCGGAGTTCTGTGTCGCGACGCACAGTGTTCTCGAGTTTCCAAACGCCTTCTCGTTTGCGCGCATCCATTACCGCTTAAGAACTTTCCTGTCGTTATCTGCGAATGTTGAAATAGCAATTAGTGTGGGCGTTTACGGCGAATTGTAGCTCAGGGAAAACTCTGTGATGTTAGCTAAGTGGCAGTGGTGCTCCGACTCAAATGACTGACTTGGCTGGAATAATTGGATAGCTATAATCTCAGTTTGATATCCAAATTTGGGAGTAATGTTTTTTGAGTGACCGTCTTCCTGTTGAGTTTGAACTGTGCATTTCTTACAGCCAGTCGAAAGTAATTTCCTGGACTTGGCTGTGAATGTTCCCAGTACTGCGGTCGGAACTCGGGATCTTGCCTGGGGGTAAGTAGGTAGCACGAGGGCCGTTAACTACTGGCTTTCGAGCGATGAGGTTCGATACTTTCCAGCGGGTCGAGGCTCGGCTGGCGACCACTGTGTCGGACTGACTTTACGCGTGTCCCGGTGGTGCAGGACGCTTGTCTGGGTGGGCCGCTAAGCGCCCCCAGTGCGCCCCGTGTCGGCTCTGGCCACCTCCACCTAAAGAGAAGGCCGCGGCGCGCTCTCGTGACGTCACGCAGAGCGGGCCAGGGTTGGCTTGGCGCCGCGCTGACAGAATCGAGGCGCACGGCCTGCATATCTTCGTCAAACGGGTTTACAGAATGTGTTGAGCTGCCGGCGCCCCCCTGCGGCCAGGCGGGCTACACCCGGCACCTGCCTCCCTCGTGCCGCTGCGGCCTCTGGTTCCACTGCGTCCAGACGCAAACCGCGGTTAACTCTGCGGGTGCCTGGTAAGTGCGCGATGATGGCTATACTTTCACAATTCACGAAAATCACTCCACGTAGTACTATTTATCACAGGACTTTCAGTTGGGCTTGAAACTAAATTCACACAGACACTCCTTTACTTTGCTCACTCAGGTTTTATTTGAACAAATGGGAGATCGTCTATTGATTACGAATCACAACAATTTCGGCGTACTGTGTGCTTCTAGTGAAGCTACTATGGCACATGTTTTCCAGGACTCACAGTACTGGCACAAGTTTATCCTGCCACAGTACTGTTTCTGTAAATACGCCTTTAAGTAATGTTCTTCCTTGCTCAAGAGTGGCACATGGAACATTAACTTTTAACATCTGCCATAGTACCCTTACAAACCTCTAGCTTAACAAATCACCGTCTTGTCTCACAAACCCAATAATGCTAATCTCATATAACTCTGCCATTCGACATTTTGCGTTCACTTCAAGCCACATTTCGCACAACAAGTCATCTGTTACTTTATTACCATACCTGTTTGAGCCACTCTATGTAATCGAACCACTAATAAGCTAAACAAACCCATTTACACTTTCATTCACACACAACTTCAGTCATTGGCCCCTCTCTTTTGATTTTATAAGTATCTGAATGTCTCTTGTCATGGTACTTGAATTACAAATCATGTAAAAGTACATCTTTCACACACATATGGAAAATTTCCTTGTTTCAGACATAATGTTATATACTAATATCATACATTATACATTAATAAAACCGACAAACTGCAAAGACAGATCCTCGACGGAAAACGGAGATAAAACGTCCTATGAACATGTTTTCAGAAATGCACCATCGTCATGGTAGATGACCCTGACGAACGGGAATTTCTCCGACAACATCCTGCGTTCTCCTTGTATATAACAGGCCGTGTGATTGACGCAGCCTATTGTATACACGAAGCATTTCCCAACAATTTTAGTAAGTAGTCTCAGTGCATTAGAATAGGTAGACAGAGGCTACCACTCACAAATAAGCACACAGTTATAAATGAAGGAGACGTTAGGAAAGAGAAGTACTGGCTGTACGATATGAGATTCAATGACGTTTGATATTGTCATACCAGGTACACTCCATTTTATTGCTGAGTTTAATGCAGTGTAGTGTGGAAACAGTTATTTGCGAAAAATACTGAAGGAGGCTACAGCGAGGATTCTGAAAAGGGAGACTGTTCATTGTTTCTCCTGGCCAGATTCCTCTCGGCTGCCGAACACAGCTCTAGACCTGCAGGGATGGTGGTTGGGTCCCACCAAAGAAGTATCCTGTTCTTGAGTATGGGGAGCGTCGTTCCATTGCAAACGAAACAGACGAAGAGCACTGGTCCTTGCACCATCGTAACTAGATGCATATAGTACACTAACTGCGCTATTCCCTGAGCCTGGTGGAACCCAATTCTAATAATAATTCCTATTCCACTTAATATAACGGCCTTAACTGACATAAAAAGACATTGCTTCTTCGAGGCAAATTTCTTGTTATCAACAATTTCGAGTTGCCGCATGGAGCACCGAGTACGTAGGTACATGTATCCAAGCAGTCCGAGACAAACCAAATTGAATGTCACAGACACTGAAATCCCTGCAAGGACTACTATGCGACTGTGGATCAGGTAATATTTACTCGTCTTTTCCAAAGCAACAGCTGCCACACATACTATACTCCACGGTATAAGCACACACAGCACCTCACGACGGAATAACTGGCTTACTTCAGCAGGTAGTAGCTGGTTAGGAAGCCTGAGATGGCGAACACAAGAATACATGTGGTAGCAGAATGAGTTCAGCCAGATACAGCTGAGAAGTGTGAGGGCGCTGTCTATCAACACTGCTGTAGGTAAGTCAGGGACGCCTGCCATACGATACACGACCTCAGAACACAGGATCTGGACTATGCACGTGATCTGAAAGGACAAGAGTATCTTTCCAGGCAAGTTGCGTAACTGGGGAAGGTACATGTATACTCCGGCAGTCGAAAAACGGAAAATGATATTTATCAGTATAAATGAGATTTCTAAAGGCTTCAAGCTGTCAATTTTGAAATCCTTGTATTTCAAGGTGGCGTTGTTTAAACTGTTTTTGTAGTTCAGTGTTTCTTCTGTTAGCTTTTGATAGAGCATCCTGTTAGTACTATAGAATATTCCAAATCCGATACTAGTGAACGTACAATTATGGGAAGTCCAAACGACGGAAAAGTCGCGACACTTTAGCAACAGAATAGCTCTGGAAACAGAGCAGATGGCGTCTGTAGCGTTCGACTGCAGACATGATTGATCGTCAGGACTATCGAAATAGCAGCGAGCATCGTGCACGGATTGTATCATACTAAACGGGACGTCCTGACAAATGCCGTACGAGTTGACCGCCATCCAGGCCAGCAGACAGAGGTTGACGTTTACCCTCTGCGTGTAGGCCAGGTAGCTGGTGACGGGTATGTGGGGCGACCTCTGCACCACGTCGTCCCACAGCTGCTCGCGGCACTGCTCGCGCTGCTTCACGGCTTCCAGTGGCAGGTCTTCCAGCGGACACGTGGGGTGGTCCAGGGCGTTCACCAACAGCTGCACGCAGTCAGTGTTCACGGAGAGCGTATCGTGGCTTCTGTCCTCCAGCTGCCACTCCTCGTCTGCAAGAAAACGACAGCAAGTAGGTGGTGGCCGTACACTGCAGGCAGCTGAATCCAAAGTCTTCTCTGGATGACGAGCCTGGGCGTCGTTTACCCGCATCATACAGGTTCAGTTACCCAGAAGTATGTAAGGCGGCATGTCAACACAAAGTAAGAGTATTAACAAAGACAGGTATCATTGTTAAAATTCACGTCTATTTCATCATGTCCAAGAAGTCCCTGCATCGCTCTTGACATAGTAAAAATAAGGAAGTAAATAGGTTTTATTGATAGTCCTGCATGGAAAAAAACAATGTTATCAGAATTATATTTTTGTTTCAGCGCTGCAGTCTTTGAGTTCCGAATCCATCTTGTAAAGGAGGGATTAGTGGAGGATTCGTGGGTTCATGAACGTCCGCAGATAGGAAAAACTATGTAACGCATGATGAGACCATTTGCCTCAGTCCCCCTCGTAAAGTAGCCATGCCTGATTGAGATAAATGTCCTGTATTTTCAGGCTGTCTCAAAGACAGGCCACGTATTGGAAGCAATAAAAAGTGACAGGAAACGTGTGTCACCCACACTTAATCAGATGAGCAGTCTCCAATGAAAATCATTTGCAAAAGAGTAGTTGGACTTCAAGCATCTTCTTCAACAATGCACGACCACACTGAAAAAATATGAATACGAAAGGATTTAGGCCCATGTTTGTTACTGAATTATCTGACAATGGTGTGGAGCAACGATTTGTAACCTACCGTACTTTGTTGTGGTGACTTCTGCCATGTCTCGCTCAAGAGTGTTGTTTGCGTATAAATGTGCCATATACCACTGTTTGATCAGGAAAAAATTGTTTTCTTGTCTAAGGAAAGTACCCATATTACCAAGAGTTGGAAAGGAACCTACCTCACCTTATGTGGGCCATTGTGTGATCAGAATACCTGTTAGGACCACATTCTTTTGACGCTTACATGAATGGGAACTTCCATTTCTCTGTACAACAGAAGTTTTCAGTATCTCAGCTCCATGACAAGGCAGTCACGGATCTTGTGTGGTTGTAGAAGGAAGGAGCTTGAGTCTCGTTTTGTTGTTCAGATGTGTGGGTTTCTTAATGAACAACTTATTCTCGGATTATTTGGTTCTGCAGCATTTAAAGCCACATTAAAGTGGTTACCACGAAATCCCAACATTACCACCTCAACAACCTTTTGAAATCGTCATGACAAACTTTTGATCTTACCACGCAAATAACTGAATATGAAGAATAATAAAGCCTCATGTGGCTCAACGTTGAAAGATTAATGGAAAATTGACACAAGTGTTGAAGAAGTCTTTCTAAGCAGAATTACTAGAACGATCCGCAATAAAGCAAGGGGGACAGCGAGACACATAGATATCTGAGGAAGGTGTGATCGTCCATACACTGATCCGTTGGATACGTATTTTTTTTATATATATCTAACTACCTCCATATAGAATATACTCTTTTGACATAACTCCATAGGCGTCCTGTACAAAGAAATAGGATGCAGGCTGAATTCTCGTCTTTGTGATATTTCACTTTCCTCCGTGAATTTAGTGACCCCATCACGCAGCGTAAAAAAAAGTGATGGAGCATATTTGTCACCAGTTTGTTTCGTTAGCACGAGATTGTCGAGAAAAAGCACAACAAAATACATTAACTGATGATTTTGGGAGTTCCTTTGCCACAATGAACGATTTACTGTTAATACTCTGTTTGCATACATTCAAAAACACGCAGAAAAATGTAATTACTTCGTCTCACTCGTACCTAGTGTAATGATAATAATGTAGCAATAAATGCAATTGGGACATATATGCCTCAGCTGCTGAGTGGATGAATGTGGGATTACAACTCCAGAGATTTGGGATTCAGGCATTGCTCCCGAGATTCCTTCTTTCACCTCTGACATTGATTTATGGAAATCGAAAATGTTGGAACTGTAGAATTGTTCGGAGACCCAATAATTAACTGTGTCCCACAATTATTAACTGGGTAAGTTAGTTCAGAAGTAGGAAGACGGCGAGTGACGACAACCTGCAGTAGGACAGTGGCTCGCGAAGCACTGTGGTGACCAAACCAGGCTTCAGATTGATGACGGCTTTACCTACTGCATTCTGAGAAGTCCTGATGGTCGTTGTCCTCGAGCACTATTCCTGTTCAGAGTACAAATCAAAGGAGAGTGATACTGATATGCTACACGTCATCCAATGTATACCTCATTGGCGTGTTGAGCGTAAATGTATACCCAGTAAGACGAATAAGTTCTGAAAGATTCTTATACACAGGCACAGTCTGTGAAAATCCGAATGCACGACTTTGTCGTAAACACTCCATTTTCTTTGTTATTCATTCCACTCCCACCACATTATCGTGTGGTGCGCAAGGTTTGGACACTTTGCTGCTTTTTGGGGAGAATGAATAAAATGATAGGTTTCAAAAAAATAAAAGCCATAGCGTCTCTACATAAACACATGTACATTGAAGCTGATGATGGTGCTATGGTGAAGATAAGGCTCTTGCTTCTGGCAAGTCACTGGCAGTCAGTTCCCAATAACTACTACGAGGGTAATACAGTATGATGCAGGTGCCGGCCAGAAAGGGTGTATGTATTCAAGGTGTTGGAGTGGGCTGGGAAGTATGATTGACAAGTTGATGTGGGTAGAGGTAGGTGTGTGGGAGGGATGACAGTGGTCAGGAGGCTGGAAGCGGGACCATCTACATATTGAAGAGGCGTAGACGCTAGGATTATAGCTGGTTGGAGGAGTAAGTGTCTACATACTATTCTGGAACAGGAAGAACCAGCCAGCTGAAGTTCCGCTCTAATAGGATACAGAAGGGGCGGGTAAGTGGGGGGTGGATATGACATGTTGGTATAGGCGCACCAGAAGCCTAGGTATCCAGAGGATAAGCGAGAAAAATTGCTTTTGTTCCCCACGTTTATGGAACGTTTACAATTTGTGACAAAGTCTGAGGAACTTCAGAAGAGAGGGCAATGTAATCAGCTGGTAGAGCTTGCGTCTGAGACGGCAAATATGATACAGAGTGCAAGGTGTTCTAAGACTGTAAGGAATAGTAAATTTTTGAGAGTGCTAAGATCCAAGCTATATTAACGGAAGTAACACTGGGGCCACTAAGGCTTTTGGAAAGACGAAGGAAGAAACAAGATCAGGGGTTAACGTCCTGTTGGTGAAACAGCTATTAGAGCATAACCCAGAATTGGGAAGAACGGGGAAGCGGGACAGCGGCGTCCATCCATAGGAACCGTCGTGTCATTCACCTTAAGCTGTGTAGGGACATCGCAGAGAAACTAAATATGGTCGAAAATCAAGTTTGGAGCCAACAGCTTACCACAGCATCGCCTCGTTCAGTGGGTTTTACCGAAGTACAGAGGATGGCTGAATGATGGAATTCCCACATTGTCGAGTTTCCTGTCTTCTTAATTTGAGTTTGTTGTAAGCTGGGGATGCGTGATTATTCCAAGATATGAGAAAGTGAGAGTCCTCTGCCCATGTCAGCAGAGAGGAATGGAGCAGCAGGTCCACCGCCTTACTGCAAGCGCTTATCTTCCTCCACGTAATTGTGCACTGTCCTTGCATTGTGAGAGAACTGTGACTCGGAGTTATCTGTTGAGTGTACGTGACTTAATGGATGCGTTAAGAGCTTAACATCCACATCTGACACACATGTTGTTGTGTCATGCTTTTAATAAATTTACAAGCAGATAAATGAAACAGTCAATGATCAGAACGCCTTATTGTTTGGAAAGCAATACACTTATCTTTAGCTCCTCGTGGCTGTGGCTGCGTGAGCACGTGTGGTATTAATTGGGGTCCAAATACACAGGAGCTGCTGAAAACACTGAGCGGCATTACAGTGCAAGTCTGCACATGATGAGCACTGAACGTTTACTACAACTGTGCCAAATATGTGTCTGTTGTTGGCCCTTGACTCTCTGTACGTGCATGCTTGGCCTAGGCTTGACTGAGTGACGTTACACCGACACTGTACTCTGAAGGCAGAAATTCGTCGCTTCTCTGCAGTCGTCATGGAACTGTTGATACCCTCGTAGACAGAACAGAACTCAGGCTGGACTCTGGCAGAACTCGTACCAGGCACTGGCAGAGCTGGAAATACTTGTCGTGTGTGGCGCCTCGAAGCTACAGGAGGAGTGGCTTACTGCTTCTTTCTCATAGGCGGTGGCGATGCTGCTTAGGTGTACAGCATCTCTGCGGTGGTCGACTGACGATTTGCTGCAGGCGATTATCGTCGACACCACATGTGTCACCTTCAACAGTGTCACAGGCATCAGTGTATCATGATACACTGAGGAGAGGTAATGTAATGTAGAACACTGACACGAGGTCTGGTGATGAGAAACTTTATGCTCCAATTCCCCCTCCCATTACTGGGGAAATATCAGCAATGCAAATTTCTTCCATCACCAGGATTCGAACCAGCTTCCCTTTGAAGAGAGTACCACCAGACAGTCATGTTTATGTGTGCAATGGTGGAAGTTAGGGAGAGAGAAATGATTGGTGGTATTTCTTGTAATAATTCCTTGGGTTTTTAACATAAGTGATTTTGATGTAGCAGAAACTACACCGAGAGGTGAAGTTATCGAGGCAGATGGAGATATACTGTTGAGTAAGATTTACAGTGACAAAAGAAGCATGGTGTGCCAGACAAGGAGCTATACAGGAAACATAATTCATTGGGACACCTGGCACTTGCCAGTTTCCTCCCGGAGATCCGAATGTGCGACTATTGCGGAATATTTCGCCAATGGAGGAGTCATCATACCACTTTTCAATTATAGGCCACATGTCCTGTGGACAAATACTAGTGGTTCCCATTACCTTCTGCATTCTCATGCCTTTGAGCACTGCTGACTCTTCAGGGTTTTAGGAGCAGGGGAAAAAAATTGCCTTGAAGCTCTATCCGCCCATCCATCATTACTGATGATTTTTATTCTAAATTTAAGCAGTAGCGAGGTTCGAACCTGGGTGCCATGACGTTTTGATTAGTATACAAAGACACTACCCTTAAATCATAGGTGTGCCGTGGGATATAAACTTGCATACAGTATGATATCACACAACTTGACTAGAGCTAGTAGGAAATAAGAGTTGTTTTTTTGAAGGAGGTCGAAAGTAATGGAGTCATGAGCAGCCTCTCATAAGAATTTCCTGAAATTGTAAGACGTCGTGGTCTCCTTCATTGCTTACATATTCCGCCCTCACAATCATATTCTGCACATCAAGACGCTTCATTCGAGCCCAAACTCGATAAGATAAAGTCAGTATTGTATGAATTCATGTAAACGATATGCAAATAACTAGTAAATCGCAAGTGCGCACCTTGGTTGAAATACTCGAGGCTAGCGTACACACATACATTCCAGACACGACGGTCACAGGAGCTTTTAGCTCGAGAGAGGCAACTGCACCCCAGGAGGCCAGTCCCAAGCTATCTACGTCGGCCAGTGACCGCCTGTAGAGCAGACAGCGTTTGCTCGAGTGAAAGGACGACCCCGTGTTCGGCTTAAAAGCAAATTTCGCTACATTGTGTGGGAGCGGCCAGCCTACGCATTCTTTACACATAGCATGCAGTTTCAGAGATTTTCACAGGGAGACAGCAAACGCCAAACACCGATACTACAGATTTCCGGATTGGTCGCCTTAAACAAAACGTCATTCTCCCTAGAAGAGCAATGCTGATTGGCAGACGATATTTCAGATGCCTTGAGCTAAAGGAGTAATGGAAGAGATCGAAAGATATACCCCTTCACGTCTGGCATGCAGAGGGTCCGTTCCGTTGTCACTCTTGGAGCGAGAACACGTAATGAGAGCGTGTGCGCTCGTACGTGTACTCAAAGAGCGAGGAACAAGTCTCTCCTCAGTACTTCACTGGGAGAGCACCTCTGTCGAGAGAGAATCGAAGTGCAACTGTATATTGAGTCCTTGCGTTTAAGCGTTGTTCACTGTGTTGGCCGCCACACTTATTGTGCGGTGAGAGCGGACTGAGTAATAGTTAAACGCCTGTGAGCGAATTTTTGAGTGGCATCGCGGTGGACTGGTTATCTGACCGGTGCACCACGCCAATAGTTAGACTAGGGGCGAACAGGAGTCCTTGACTTCAGCAAGGCGTAGGGAGAGTTTGATTGGTGAAGGTCAATCCAGATAGAACGAGAGTTATCTTATTTGTCGGCCACGAGCGGCGCAGACAGCAGTCATCACAGCTACAGCTCTTGCGACCCCCACATTTCCTCCACAACAGTACCCTTCACTGCTATCACACGTGACAGCCTCTACTGTACCTAGCAACATTCTAACCGATAATTATTCAAGTTGAGTAGATGCGGCTCTCAGCCATTCTGCCAAGTCAATAACAATCTTAAACTTTGTATAGAAATTTCATTAGCGAATCCTATCCTTAAGAGGTAACTTCACATTCTGAAAAGAACCCACAAATATCGTGTTCAATTCATAACTAAAAGTGCTATTGTGATTTCTCAGAATTTTTGCAAAATAAATAATAATTTTCGTTACTTTCATGTTTTTCTTGCACTAACTAGCACTACTCCAGTACCCAAGTATCACTAGTTACGTAAGAAATTTTGTGAATTTTTGTGTCATTTCCTTACAGTGGACGACTCCAGAAGGTATTTATTGCTGAAAGTTTTTCAGGCATTTCTCTTTAGAACGTTAGGAGTCTCCGTCTGACTTCTGTAGTAGTGTTGGGGGTGGAAATTGCATCTTGCAGGAGCCAAAGGGTAAAGGGTACATCTCAGATTAATCTGTTGCGCAGACTGACAGAATAGCACCAAAATGTGTGGCTTTTTAGTCTTGTGTTGTAAATGCTATATTTAATTCGTTTTGTGGCGTTATAGACAGGTATTTTAAACTGGGACCAAGAGATATGGTGGTCGTATTTGTGTGACATTCTATGTACCGAATTGTCGAGCAGTCATTAGATACAGTGAGTATATCTTTAAGATATGAAGCACTGAGTCTGGCTTGTTAAGGTTGTTTGGTAACATGTGGTTGTTATGGATGAGAGGAGAATGAATCCTTTTTCAATAGATTGTTCAGTTTATGGAAAATGTGGCAGTGTTTTTGTTCATGTGTATCACCAATCCCAGGGTTTCTGATCTGCAGAATGAGGTGCTGGTATCAGGATATCTCACAAGCACCAATTGGCAGTACCATCTGATTGTATGTTGTAGCAATTATCTGTGCTTTGTAGAGTGTAGAGTTACTGGGACTGTGTTACGTGACTGTAACAATTTTCATTAAAGTATAGTTTTAGCATTGAAATAACATGTGAGTGATGAAAATCTCGTTGGAGCTGATGGAACAGACATATGGATGGAATGCTATGCTGCTACTTTGTCTTGATGTTTTATGTGGCGAAACGAGGTTAGGTATAGGTTTTAAGCTGATGTTTTGGTGTGGCTGAAGATAAAGTTGGATTGCTTTTTGGAATAGGTGACTTGGATGTTAAAAGTGGAAAGTGACTGTGGCTGTTATCGTCATCTGTTGGACGATATGTGGACGTTAAAAGAGAGTGAATGTTGTGGAAAACAGTGGTTCTAAACTGGATGTCTTTCATGTTAGGGATGCGACACAAGAAACTGTTGAGATGATGACGGTGAGCTCGACTGACGGTGTAAAAAACTGTGGATCTGAACTCAATATCTTTGATGGTGAGGGTGCAGTGCATGGAGTTGTTGGGATGCGGAATGTAAGTTTAGTGTCGTGAATAATGCGTTTACGTTATATTTATTAGAGCATTCGAGTTGAGGCTGTCTAGATGATGCAATTGTGCAAGGATTGTACATTTGGCATAGTTAACATGGGTGGTTTTACGAACTTCCAGTAGTTTGGGTCAGCAACTTCTGGTAATCAGTGAACGAAAAACCGTTCCAAGGTTTTGTTCATTGTAGGCCAGGTGGTTCTGCGATACTGGGTCAGATAGTCGTCACACAGGAAGTATTTTTGACCTCTGTATTGCACTGTAAATGTTCATTGCACGTTTTTGACATCTTCGGAAATGCCATTTTCGACTATGTTATGGTGATTTGAAAATGGGTCTCGGTCCGAAACAAGTCATCAAACGAATAAAAAATAAAAATTTGCAACTTGGACTGGTTTTCTGTCCTACTGGTGGGTGGTCTTGTTTGTAATTGGGATAGGCCAGGTGGTTCTGCGATACTGGGTCAGATAGTCGTCACACAGGAAGTATTTGTGACATCTGTAGGCTTGGATTTGCGATTTAGGTGATTTTACACAATGGCAGCGACAGCAAAACAGGACTCAGTTCCTGATACGTTGGTCTGTTGTGGGCAAGCATCTAGTTCTGCTGGACAGTGATGCGTAAAACAGCCGACAGTAAAGCATCACGGTTTTAATAGTGGCGAGGGCAACTCTTTCAGACAGGGCCGTTGTAGCAGCCTGTTGGATGGTGCAAACCATTTCGAACATCGCCACGTGCTCAGAAGAGATTCGCACCAGTTTCTTCTTTCCCTCCCCCCCCCCCCCCTCCCTATCTCGACCGAACTGCCACGACCTCTCCGATCTCTCTGGATTTTCACGACCACTTTCCCCTGAAGATAAAATGGCTCTGAGCACGATGGGGCTTAACATCTGAGGTCATCAGTCCCCTAGAAGTTAGAACTACTTAAACCTAACTAACCTAAGGACATTACACACATCCATGCCCCAGGCAGGATTCGAACCTGCGACCGTAGCGGTCACGCGGTTCCAGACTGAAGCGCCTAGAACCATACGGCCACACCGGCCGGCCCCTGAAGATATCTTCAATGTCTGGCTTAAAGTTAGCTTCCAGAATAACAGCTAGTGGTCCACAACTCTGTAAGGTCTTGTCGCTGCTCATTCTTTAATATCTTGTCGCCACTCGTGAGGAATTGAAACATCAGCTACAGCTCACACGTTTGCTCTCGGTGTCCATTACAGTTTCAGTCATGATTATTGACATGCTGCAGAGTGCAGCTCAGTCTAGCAACAGATGGGGTAAGAATCTGCTTGTTTGGTAACTTGCTAACAATGCGTATTTCCTTTTATGTGCCAGTATTATTCTTATGGTAGTCTGCAGTAAATTATCGGCGACAGCCGAAATTTTGGAAAGGCCTTTTTTCTCAGTATTACAGTTCCTGGTTCTAATATACGGATATTCTTATGATAACTTACTTCCTTATCTGTTGTAACCCTTTTCGACCACCTTTGTTTCTTAATTTGTCGGCTTACTACCAATGAAAACCCTGCAAGTTCGATTGCCTGAAGCGGTCAAGAGTGACAACGGCAGGCATAAATAATTTTTCCGCTGAGAGAGCACAAGCCGACTGTCCTCCTTTCCTCTCATCTAAATGGAGTTACTCCCTGCCGAACAAGAAGCTATCAGGCAGTTACAAAGAGAGAAATGAACGATTACAACTCGTTTCACGTCTGGTGCACGATAGATAGATGATCGAGTAAGAGATAACGTCCAGCAACGAGAATAAAATAATAAATTAAAAAATATAGTGATTCGGAGAAATAGAGTTGTTTAGCAGACAGGTGCGATAGCTGTGTTTCCTCAGTCCTACTACAGTTGATAGTATTAATACTTCTAAGGATAATATTAACAGTGTATCTGATACAATTAACTGTTCAGTTACAAATCGAAATATTATTCGTCAAAGAAAATTAGTAAATACGAACAGTATCGTGCTAGGATCACACTTGAGAAATTTAGATCACTACACCAGTTACAGTATTGACAAAACATTAGCTTGTCTGAAGCCGTTAAGTTGCAGAAACCATTCGCCATTTTTAAAACAAGGCTTAGACTTGGTCTGAAAAAAAACTACATATACAGAATTTTAGAGTGTTTATAGAAGATAAAAAGGAACACTTTTTTATGTGAGGCACGTGTCGCACATTTATGAAGGTCTTATCTGAACTGGCGTTCAGAGACGGTGTTCAAAGTGCTGTGGGATGGGCACTGTTTTAGAGGTGTTGCGTGCCTCCTACGGGAGGGAGACGAGTTGTTCAGTGTACCAGACACTGGCGCACTCACCAGGTGAGGTGGTTGCTGTTAGGCTGAGGCTGCAAACATTATTTGTGAGACACCCACTTGTTTCGAGTGTGTTGCACAATCGTTAGCACCCAGCTGGCACTTGAGTAACGTCTCTAAAACATCACTCAGCTTCTGTGCATCGCTGGCGTCGAAACCTTCAAGGGCCACGAGCAGGTGGAGGGTACACCTGTGACATTTGTATCACATAAAATTTATTCTTTTTAATCTTCTGTAAACAATCCAAAATTTTGTGTACGTAGTCTTTTTTTAGTCCCTGCATAATGAAGAATTCGATAATACATCGAAATGAAGTAGTTAGCTTGTCATAGATCCAGACGGAGAGTTGCCGAGGAATCTAAAAACTGACTTTGGAAAGAGCACCAGAGATCATGCGTGGCGTGCATAATCACGCAAGATCTAAAACTACATATTCAGAAGGATATTTGAATCTCATTCCTCGAACAACTGAACAGTTGTCAGCGCATAACCATGAAGTGGCCGGGTCCCAGTATTAAACTTACCTACAGTCTTGTAATGGTAACCGTTGGATGTATAGAAGTTGTCAGCTGCGGAGTGCCAGTAGACACGATAGAAGGCGTACAGTTCGTCAGCGAGGCTGAACATTTGCGACGCCTCTGGCTGCCGCTCCTTGCACAGCGCACTGAAGTCGTCGTCAAAGGAGAGGTTCCACGGCTGATAGCGCAGCAGGCGTACATTCAACAGCGGCCGCCTGTAGTACACAAAGTGCGAGGTTAAAAGTTAAAAACCTAGCATGTATAGTTTATGCAAGAACGTACAAGTATCCAAAAATGTGTGTGAAATTTTATGGGACTTAACTGCTAAGGCCATCAGTCCCTAAGCTTGCACATTACTTAACCTAAATTATCCTAAGGACAAACACACACACCCATGGCCGAGGGAGGACTCGAACCTCCGCCGGGACCAGCCGCACAGCCTGACTGCAGTGCCTCACACCGCTCGGCTAATCCCGTGCGGCTAAAAGTATCCAGAACGGATTTCCACTCAGCAGTGCATAAGATACTTCCTGGTAGATGAGTACTGTGTGCCAGACTGGGACACAAACCTGGAACTTTTTCATTCTTGAAAGGATGCATAGAAACACAGCAAACAAACGCAAACGCATTGGTCTTTTCAGCATTTTCATTCTTTAAAGGATGCATAGAAAAACAGCAAACAAACGCAAACCCATTGGTGCATTTTAGCACATCGAGATTTCATCTTTAGATTTCAGAGCACTTGAGTGAGATACCGATTGAACTATTTCTTGCAGATCATCCACTCCGTTCTGTGCTACTATACCGTTTTAACTGGTTTCAGACACATCAAACAGCAGAACTGCAGCGCTTGCCGCAGAATACCTCTTTTCTTTAAAGAAGAATTTCGTATTCATTGCAAGAGAGTGAACATGTGATATTTATGTTAAGGATATGAACGAATTGTTCAAATTTGTTATAGATGATTTTAGACGCTGACATGTACACATGTCTGTCATGAGCTGAAGCACACATTACCACTTGAAAATGGCTCAAAAGGCCGAAACTGCAATAGTAAAACAAATAATTTTTAAAGTCAATGGCGAATATGACGCCCTTAAAAAGATAGACATCGAGCTGGGCAGGCAGGAACTGAGAGCCGCCGTCGCAGCCTTACTTCCGCCAGTAGCTCAGCCGCTGCCTTCCAGCCGTCACAGAAGCTCCCCTGCACGGCTGGCGCGACCAGCGCTCCCGGAAGGATGGGCATTGCAGTGACCAGAGGCCTCGGGAGTTGCTTCCTGGGCGAATCCTCACTCTGCAGTGGAGAGTGCAGTCACTTGAAACGTCGGGGATCCGACACACGGCTCTGACCTGCCAGGGAGTTTCCTATCTGCATTAGGTGATGTGACATCTGCGATAATTTTCCGTAAAGACTGTATGACAGCTGAAAGCAGAACTCCCACAGGAAGATGAGTTCAACGGACAATCGTGAATGTACCGTCAAGCAGGTCCAGTTATTCAGTCCCTTTCAGCCAATCCAACGGCCAAGGACAGCGCGATACGATGACTTAAGCTATTTCACAACCGTCTTTGCAAATACCAAACATGTGTTTTTATTTCACAATAGGTCTTTCGTTTTACTCATTATACCCTTATCAGTTGTGGCATTTTTATAATGTTTCCACTTACATCCGGCAGTGTGCATCCCACCATCTCACACTGCTATGCTTGACGTGCAGAAGTACATGTCTGCTGACGTAAAACTTGACAAAATGACGCTTCACTATTGCATAAAAATGTTTGTTTACTTGACTCTGAAGCATTCGCTCCGTCTCGCTTCGTGATTGGTTGGTGCGGGTGTCTAGTTTGGCAGTGAAAATTATCATACAGAAATTGTTGGCCTAAGGTCAGTGTTCCGTACATAGATTCGATGCATATGTGTCAGGTACATATTATGATGAGAATGGAGCCTTCAGAATCGGGTATGAGACAATTTTTTCCTGATTAATCTACGACTACATTCCCTATAGCCCATCAACGATGGAAAGTTTCCATACTGCCAGATACAATGCAGAACAATCAGTACTCCCTATACTCCTTGTAGTATGGTCCTTGGTTATCACTTTTAATTGACAACGTCATTGCCAATTAAAGCATGAAGCTGCATCATAATGAGTTCCGTGTGGTGTCTGGATCCCCAGTTTGACCGGAAAGCTGTCCCTCCCTTAAGACATGTGGTGCCATGGTGCTAAGGCTCGCAAACCATTTCCACGCCACGTACACCAGCACGCTGTTTTGCTTGGAGCTACAGTACCACACCTACTCCACTGACAAGCTGGGACTCAGAACCCGTGCCGTGATGAAAATCATCGTTTCTACGCCCCAGATGCAGGATGTACGTGCATACTGACAATGATCTGAATAAACATTATACGGAGATTTGGTTGTGGAAGAATTTCGGGAAAGGGCTGTTTTTAACATAATGGAGCCGTTCATTCCATAAGGCAACGAAAGAACGGATTTAAATGAAGCGAGGAAGTGAACAAACAATATCCAGTGAAACAAGCTCTAAAGAAAATCTCGAAACTTCTGGACAGTTGGGAATGCACTACACAGCTATAATGATACAACACTGACTGCCATATTCAGTTTAGGAGCAAGTGCGTTGCCACAGAGGACGAAATAAATACTCGCCACATGGAGCTGGAGTGTCGACAAGCGGGGCAGACCGCTGCGACGGAAGTCAATCGTCGAGAATTTGCGTGCAGAGGCAGGGGTCTGTGTGCTATAGGCGGCTTTGGCCTGTAGTGCTGGAGCCATTACTGAACGTACCATGCGAGTCCAGTAAAAAAGTGGATTGACGGAATTTAGAAATGACCGACTGTAAATGGCGATACGTGAACTACAGAAGAGACACGAAATGGCGCGCTGCCTGGACTAGGAGGGTGGTACCTAAGCTGCACCACTGCCGCTGTGGCCCCTCATGCGTCTTTGGTTCTCGCCTTTGTACTGACATCCAACAGAAGTTAAACACGCTGGGTCGTATGAATAAACAAGACGACGTTCTCTGGAGAAGATTCTCCATCCAAAGAACATTCTCAGGGAAAGTTCTTACGAGCAAAACATTCGAAGCCATAATCTGTGACGAGAGGGTTCCTTTTTCTCACTACCTCTGCTCCCTGCTGAGTTCTCGGTGTGTGTGGTCTGCCGTGTCCGGCACAGAAAGCACGTGCAGTGTCACGTGTCATTCAGCTCGCTCAAACGGGCGACATGTCTGGAACCGGCACCACTGTGTTCAGGCAGAGTTGCACTACGTTTCATTTTGTTTATTTTATGTGCGGCAACCAATTAGTAAGACAATTACGTACAGCTTATGAAAATGCATTTTCTTGAGGTTACCGAATTTACAACATGCGGAAAACTTTTCAGTTATAGAAGTTAGGCGAACATTATGCGAACGAAATCTTAAGATTGCATGACTTTTTATCTACTCCAAGCCGGAACTCTGTCAGAGTTCTCTAACACGAGATAATTTTGGTTAAATACGGCCCACAACTGTCTGCTCGCGTGGCAAGCACGTAAGCGCCCCACCATGCGTTCGTTACGAGTAACAGGTCGCTAGGTTTGCGATAAACCAGTTATTAATTTTTCTGGTAACCCTACTTATTTCTAACATCACACTATATAAGACTTATGCTGTGAGAAGACATGATGGTGAACGTCTGGAAAAGTCAGCGACACGGTTGTTTGGTGTAGGCCTACAGCTAAATGTTCTCGTACGTCAGTCTGAAAACTTGGGTCTACTAAATAGCAATAAAAATGTTTCAATCTTCACTTCTTTTAAGAGGTCGTCCGCAGATGATGTTCTTATTGTCAAAGTGATATAAACTTCTACAGCTCCTCAATTCAGCACTTCGTTGGGCTATATATTTCTGTTTTTGCCTCCCAAGCAATATGAATTCTGCCATCATTGCCAAAATGTAGGTAAAACTTAACAGAACTTACTCAGCCCGAAGAATGCTACAGATCTCGCTTCAATATTTTCCGGTTGTGAGAAGCTCCTCTAGTTTTGTTAACACGAAATCGGAGAACGTTCTTTGTTTTGAGCAACATCCCTCACCCTTTTACTCGCGATGAGCACATTCTCGGCTGGAGTATATTCTCTGACTCGCTTTACTCATGTAAACCTCAAAATGTCCTCCCAAAATTTCCAGTACGAAGTATATCCTCCGTTTTACTGACACGCCCCACTATACTTCGCCAGCACCTCAGCTCTCACATGGACTCTGCCAGTGGTTCTTCGCCGATCATCTCCCACCCTTCGCCGTCGTCTTCATTGCTTCACCACTCACAGAGAGCCGTAGTCTGGCAGCTCCTCCGCCACTGCCTCCGTCAAATGCTCCACCACCGTCGCCGCCACCTGCGCCACCGTCGACTCCCTCTCCAGCAGCGTCGCTGCCTCTGTCGCCAACACCGTCGCCAGCCCCAAACCGCGGCCCGCCCCAACGCCCGCACCACTGCCGGAGCCAGAAGTTCCAACCACATCCACATTCGTCACCGCCGTCATAAACTCCTGTCAATGTCCTTATCTACACACAACTGGGGCCACCTATTACACCACAAGCCTCATGCATGCAGTCACAAGACCAAACAGATCAAATAGAATAGATAAAACCTCACGATTTCAAATGAAACCAAGCCAAAAATGATTTCACTAAATTTACGGACATGAAACCAATAATTCCTCTCAACTATCGTCCTTTGTATCTACATCTACATACATAATCCGCAAGCCACCGTGCAGTGCGTGGCGGAGGGTACCCTGTTCCACAACTAGTCGTTTCCATTCCTGTTCCGCCCGCTGACAGAGCGAGGGACAGACGCCTGTCTATATGCCTCCTTAGGAGCCGTAATTCCTCGTATCTTGTCTTCCGTGGTCCCTACCAGAAATGTATGATGGCGTCATTAGGATCGTTCTGCAGCCAGCTTCAAGTGCCGGTTCTCTGCACTTCCTCAGTTGTTTTCTTCGAAATGAGAGTCTTCTTCCCTCCAACAATTCCCTGCTGAGCTCCCGAAGCATATACGTAACACTTGCATGCTGATCGAAACTCCGGTAAGAAATCTACCTGCTCCGCCTGAATTGTTTCGATGCCTTCTTTCAATACGACCTGGTGCAGATCCCAAGCACTCGAGCAATGCTGAACAAGAAGTCGCTCTGGCGTCCTACACGGGGTCTCCCTTACATACGAACCACACTTTCACAAAACTCTCACAATAAACCCAAGTCGACCGTTCGCCTTTCCTACCAGAATCCTCACACGTTTATTCAATTTCATCTCGCTTCGCAACATTACGTCCAGATATTTCAACGAAGTGACTGTGGTAAGCAGGACACTTGGAGTGCCGTATCCGGATATTGCGGGTTCGTTTTTGCTACTCATCCGCTTTCGTCTACAGCAAGAGCCACCTGCCATTCATCACACCAACTAGAAATTTTGTCATCTTGTGTCAACCTGCAGTCACTCAACTTATTCCATATGCTCGTTCTTCCGTTATCACCCCGCAATGGGACACCGTGCCAAATGCTTTCGAGAAATCTAGAAATACGGAATCTGCCTGTTGCCCTTCATCCATAGCTTTCAGTGCATCACGTGAGAAAAGGAAAAGGTGAGTTTCACAGAAGCGATGCTTACCAAAACCGTGTTGATGTGTGCACATAAGCTCCTTAGTCTGAAGAAAGTTGATTATGTTCGAACTGAGAATATGTTCAAGCATTCTGCAGCAAACAAGTGTCAGGGATATTGGTCTGTAATTTTGTGGGTCCGTTCTTTTACCTTTCTTCACTTGCACTTTTTTCCATTCGCTTGGTTCTGAGAGCTGATCGCAAGATTCGCGGTAAATGCAAGCTAAGTAAGGGGCCAGTGCCGCACACTACTCTTTGTAAAACCAAACTGGCATTCCACCTAGGCATTGCAACTTATTTATTTTCAGCTGTTTCTCTACGCCAGGGGTACTCATTACTATGATTTCCAAACGGGACTCTGTGCGACGGTCAAGCGACAGCACGTTTGTACCATTCTCCTGCGTGAACGATTCCTTAAACGAGGAATTTTTAACTTCGGCCTTTTGGAATATTCTAGCGCCAAAGCAGACTGGTCAACGTGTGACTGAATAGAAGCGTTAGATCCGCTTAACGATTTTGCAGAGGAGGAAAACTTTTTCCGGTTCTCCGGTGGTAGCTGTTGTATGATTCGCGCACAGATCTTTTCACAGACGCACGAATATCTACAAACCTTGCTGTCCTCATTTGCGCGTTCTCTTTTGAACCGAGAATGTAACAGCCTTTCGTTCCTCAGCATTTTCCGAATTTTGTTATTAAAGCACGATGAGTCTTTTCCGCCCTTCATCCACTTAGTAGGCGCATACTTTTCCGGATCACGATTTACAGTCTCCTTAAACTTTAGCCATAATTCCTCTATGACCATAATTATGGAATTAAATGATTGTATTTTATTGTCTAAGTGAGACGCTGACAACTGCATATCAACTCTCCTAGCGTTCTTAACTGATTTACTGACTTTCGTAACCATAGTCGCTATGATGACATCACGATCACTAATCCCCATATCTATGCTGACGTCATCGATAAGGTCGTGCCTGTTTGTGCTGGCTGACGAACTAGCTGCTCAACACAGTTTTCGGAAAACGTGTTCAAAGTCCTTCACAAGACTGTCTGTCTGCACGACCTGCAGTGAATCCATAGACGTCCCAGTCTATACTCGGTAGGTTAAGGTCACCGCCAGCTAGTGTCGTGTGATCTGGATATTTATGCAATGCTGATTCTTTGAATGGCTCCACATCTGTCCCAGCGGAGTCGGGTGGGTGGTAAAAACATCCAACAACTGATATGGTTTCACCTAGTCCTGTTATGTGCGACCACGTAACTTCACTATTGCACTCAAATTCAGCATCAGTAAAGAGAATATTTTTTGTCAACTCCAATAAACACTTCCCCTCCTACGGCGTCGAATATGTCTTTCCGATAAACATTCCAAGACTCGCTAAATATCTCAGAGTTTTTTTTACTTTGGGTCTTAGCCAGCTCTCAATTCAAGAATAATTTGAGGCTGAGAACGTTCATGAAGGAGAGCAAATTTGGGAACTATGTTACAAATACTTCTACAGTTGACTGATAAAAGTTTCAGAGTCGAACTAACTTTACTCTGAAAGCTATCTGATTTCCCTAAATGTGTACCAACTGGCGAGTGTTCATGAGAGTACCTCAAACTACTGGCTAGCCTGAAACCCCCCATGTGCACTCCACAAGTACTCTGCTATCCGATCAGCTGCTTCCTTTGTGTAGTGCACCCCTGTCCTCAAATCTACCCATCTCCGATTTTCAGTTCACCTTCCCAACCACTGTTACCTTCATTCCCACTGCCTGACCGAATGTCGATAGTTTTATCCCGTCACACTATCTGCATGTGTCCGTACACAGTGAACCGGTAACCCACTCACAGTTCTGATGACAGATGTGGAGTAGCAAACCAAAAATCCCTACTCAATAAACATCGTGGAGTAACAATACCGTTCCTCGAAAACAGCTCCAGTTGGCTACAAGTCATGTTCAATCATCCTGCATAATACTTTATCCTGATTGTGTATTTTACCACCCTGGCCGTGATCTGTCCTACTGCCTGTCGCTGTCCGAGAAATCCTATAGCACATAATTTCGTTCCTCACACTAACCACTGCCTCTCCACAGCTGTTTACCCACATCGGTTCCCATGATGAACTTAACTGTAGATGTCGGATGATCACCTTCGTTTCAAAAGACCTAGTCCATTTCCCAGACACACTCATCCCAAAGTAGCTCCCCTACCGACATCTTCAGATATAACTGCAAAAGTCTTTCATCTAATTTATAGCAATCACGACTGAGTCTAATTGTCCATCCTAATCCATGTTCTCCACCTCCATAGCTATCCGACAATAAACCACCTGAAAGAGTCCAACAACACCGCCACAAGACCTGTGGTGCCTGCTGGGAGCTTGCCCATTCCCACACAGGAGGCCACCTGGTCACCCTCCATAGTGCCAACATATCTCCTACAATACTCCATTCCACGACCCCATATGTCAACCACTCGAGAGACTATTCCGCTTTCCTCCCGCTCACAACCTCCACTATTTACGCTCTGTACTACGGACTGATTTAAACACACCAACCACAGGACAAAATAAAAGAACGATGGCTATCCGCTTCCTTCCCTCATCGCTGCTTAAATTTTTCCTCCATCTATTGAGATGAACATGACTTGTGGCCTCTTTTCCTCACCGACTGGATGCCAGTATCTGGACTAGAGTCGCTACTACATGGTATTACCGTAATTTCTCCCGAAGTGGTTTTTTTTTTTTTTTTTTTTTTTTTTTGTCCCGAATAAGACGAGGACACGCTCACTTTTCGTGTTAGGTTGCACATCATTGTTTGCACAAATTATGAAAACTTCGGAAGCGTCTGTAACCATCAATACTTTCTCTAGTAAATGCAGTAACACCGTTTATTGTGTCAGTTTTCTCCGCTGGTCTGTTACGTAATACGTGGCACATTTTAAGACACGATGCGAATCAAAAAATCGAGGGCTAAAGGAAGTCAAAAACCTTTGTAAATCACGAGTTTCTGTAACCATGTCCTTCACTACTGTCTGTTAGTGCTCGTTCTTTACTCCATTTTGAATTATATGATCCCTGTGTTTTCTATAACTTTAATGAATACTTCCATGGATAAAAGTGAGATAAACTCCAAAAAACCATAGTGAGTACGACAGACATTTGAGTGTACACTGGTTTATACCTGATTATCAAGTTCCCTGGCCCGTCCTTGTCTTCTTCCACCTCGTAGTGCTCCACCTGTTTGCTGGCGAATTGCAAGTCCTGTAACCATCCGGTTAATTTCGTGCGCAGCATGTCTTTCACACGTTCCATGTCCTTAATCCAACCGTGGAGTTGCTGATCACTTGCGTTGTTACCCTGAGACACACAGAAAATAGTTCAAATTACTTTCATAACATCCACAAGCAGCAACCTTTCTTAGTACACAGTTACATGTAGCACTATTACATGACACTGAAATTACTGCCAGCGCATGAGTGTAGTACATTCAGTTTTGTACAGGCATAAAAACATTAATGCACAGCAGATGCCTAGTGGGGCTTTATTAAATAAATACATTTGTCAAACTGTGACATCAGATTAGAGAGGTGCAGATATTTCTTGGTAGTTGACATTACAGACGTCTGAATGTATGAATGTATACTCCCGTGACGATGTATCCAACTGAAATGTTCTGGAGCTGCCAGCAGCGTCGAGTTCCTACGTGTAAAGCCACATGGCGTGGCTGGAACTCTGACGAGATTCTATTCAAACTTTTGAACGATTTTCGAAAATAGAATGGCCAGACTGTTGACAAATCCGTAAAAAACCTACTCGTTACCAACGCTGTGAGAAACCTGAACACATGTTATGACCGTCTACAAACGCAACGATAGACATCAGCCGCTCCATATCTGAAACATTGTCTGCACACACGAAATGTCAGTTTGACTCAAAATTTTGTAGCGTTTGTCTGTTGCCTGGCTGATCGCTTTTGCCGAAAATTTGCGTTTGTTGCTCGTCATCTAACACGATGTCGTCTGTATCTGAACACGTCTCGAATATTGCAGATTTGAAGGAATGTATTGACTGTCCGAGCGTTAAGATCGTTTTTTCTGGACCATTTTCGGGTACGAAGTTCACATTTGTGTCACATATTAAGGTCTATGTTACTTTGGCGTTGTAAAATTCGTAAGCTTCTAAGTCAATGCAATAAAGATACGGCCATTTAAATTATATATTTTGATACTCGAAACATCACTCATAAAATCAATATGGTGCTCCCTGTTGATTTAGAATCATGACATTTTGAAAGAAGCCAGATTTCACAGTGCAAATAAATGAAAAAAATCTTAAAATCCATAATTGGTAACTATATAACTCTAGAAAATACTTTTCGTATTATTTTTTATCAGTCTGCCTATTTGTCTGTCCATCTGTTAGGAATCTTTTTCTCTGGATACGTTCTGGGTATCATGTTCAAATTATGTCACATACAAAGGTATACGGACCCTTGGCGGCGTAAAAACTGTAAGCTTATAACTGACTCCAGTCAACAGATACGGCCGTTTATGTCTCGTGTTTTGATAATCGAAAACTCAGTCATCGAAACCTATAGGGTGCTCTCCATTGACTTGGAATCGTGGGATTTGGCAACAACTAAGTTTTCCGGTACAAGTAAAGCAAAAAATCGGAAACTTGTCAACTTGTAATTATATCACATAAAAATGTCGTTTTCGATTTTGACATACATTGTATTCATCACCTGTTGAAAGTATAACATACGAACATTACTGCATCCAAACATAAAATGTATATTGTATTCATGATTTAGTACGTAAACGGAAATATGTTATTAAATCTTCTCTCCCTACATACATAAATTAAAGTCCTCTGCTTGCTTGTTCTTGTTTGTTTGGGCTGGGCTGAGGAAATAACGAAGAATTTCTGGACCGATCTTGGTATTGCTGGGAGCAGTATCTTGCCAGTAAAGTTACAGAGTCTCGATAACAGGCAAAAATCATTGGGAATCTCGATTCCCAGGACGGAGAGTTTGTACAGAACCCTTAGTGCGTGAGTCCCTCTCGCACTTGCCCATTCTGTTTTCCTTTCTTCTGTCTACCCTAGCATCACCCAGTATGTTGTTGTGGAAGGTGAGTGCTCACCACAGACATGGGTGCCGTCGGGAGAGTCTGAGGGAAGTGGGACAGAACTGCTCTTGTTCTCTGTACGTGGGGTGCCCAATCCTTTTGGGTCACACTGAAACAGGTGACAGTGGTTCCACAATAGATTATATTGAGGTAGGGAACCAATACTCGAAAGTGCATATTTATTGTGTTAAGGAGATACACAGCAATAGATTATATTGAGATAGGGAACCAATACTCGAAAGTGCATATTTATTGTGTTAAGGGCATACACAGCATACACCACCCAACAACAATGTAGCTGACACCAATTCTTCAAAGCAACGACTGTCAGTCTGAATGAATGTATGTATTGCAATGATGCCTGCAGTTCTTCACACTCTGGCAAAGATCTCGGGTGTCCGTTGTGCACTGGAACAGTAGCAGCTGATAAACAGTGTACACACCTGACCACCAAACGGACCTACTGTGCACAACTAGGCTCGTAGCACTCAAGCATCGCAGTGGAGCATTGAGCTCTATGTCTGCTTGTGTCAATCCAGTATCGTTCACAGAGCTGTACTTTCCAACTTCATACAGTTTGTATTGTTTGTGGATGAGGCCTCATTCATCCGCGATGTTGTTTTCAAAAGCCAAACAGGCAGATCTAGAATGAGGACAACACCCACGCCACCCACATCGGAGGCCAACAGCAAAGATTCTCAGTCAAGGTATTTTAGGACATTATCCAAGATCATTCCACTTTGATGTCAATGTTTTCAAGCACCTGAAGAATACTCACTCTCATTGTAGGACTCGAAAGGGGGGTCCTCTCTGATGGCCATTGCGATCGCTGTATCTTACAACGCTAGACTTCATTCTCTGAGGTTATGTACGAAACACCTGTAGATACAGCTGAACACCTGCTTGCCAGGGTACAAGCTGCCTGCCTCCTGGTACAACATTGTTGCTCACGGGCGAGGCCTCCACGACGAGTGCGGCCGCTTCATGTTTAAAGATGATTAAAGGTGTAGCTGTTGTCACACGCATCGACTCAGTCTGTGTCTCGACAAGTTTCTACACAGTTGTCACTTCCGCCCAGCTGCTCAGAACAATAAAGTGTGACATGTCTTGGAAGACAGTAGCGTGATTCACTCGATTCCACTATCGCAGTAGCCGCCACGATACAGGAATGTCCTGTGGGGATATGCTGACATCACTCCGAAACTGTGATCACAGAGAGAGCGTCATGCACGTCAAAGGTCGTGAGGTGGTGGTGGTGGTGTGAATGTGGGATATTTTCAAGCACTCTGCCATCCTGAATTTGGAATCATTCAATTGTATGTCAGTCAGACACCTTAGGCAAGCGTACGGTGGTGGAGAGAAAAACGGATTTATTTGTGTTGCAGATATGTGCAAATATATTCTTAATAAAATTTTTGTACTTATTTAAATACTCCCGAGCTCATTTTTTACAGTTCTTTTGTCAGCTATGTTTATTTACCAGGCGACATCTACACTCTTTTTGGAGAACTGTCGAGATGATTTCCCAAGTTTCTGCAATGTGTCGCTGAAAACGTAGCCGATCAGCAGCTACTTGCAGCCAGCATATTCCATTTCGTGCGTTTCTGTCACAGCACAAACCCACTCGTTTATGTGGAAGTTGTTGTTCTTACGAGAAATAAACCCGTTTGTGCTGCCTTGCGTCCCCGCTTGGTAAGTAATGAGAGCAGTTGAAAGTTGTGAGGGGCGTGTTCAAATGTGTACCAACACGCTGGGCACTGTCGCAATGCGCTATGTGTAAGTAATGTTAGCGGGGAGAGAAGAAGCGTGATGAATTGCGACTTGAATTGCAGATCAGCGCACGCTGCGTGGCTGAAGGGGTTTGTAAACAGCCCTGCGGAGGGCGACCCGAGTCTCGCTCCCTCTCCGACTGCCAGCCAGCCCTGATATCGGAGTCAAGTGCTCGTGCGGTATGCGTGACGACGATGGTGACTGCAGTCAAGGCCACGCACGTTGGACAACAATGATGACGCCGCACTGTTGTCACTGTTTACCGACGACGGTGTGATGTCACTCATCATGGTCACCTTGGCTGAGGATGAAAGCAAGTATACATATTTTCTACATTGTTTTTGTTTATACACTACTGGCCATTAAAATTGCTACACCACGAAGATGACGTGCTACAGACGCGAAATTTAACCGACTCGAAGAAGATGCTGTGATATGCATGATTAGCTTTTCAGAGCATTCACAGAATGTTGGCGCCGGTGGTGACACCCACAACGTGCTGACATGAGGAAAGTTTCCAACCGATTTCTCATACACAAACAGCAGTTGACCGGCGGTGCCTGGTGAAACGTTGTTATGATGCCTCGTGTAAGGAGGAGAAATGCACACCATCACGTTTCCGACTTTGATAAAGGTCCGATTGTAGCCTATCGCGATTGCGGTTTATGGTATCGCGACATTGCTGCTCGCGTTGGTCGAGATACAATGACAGTTAGCAGAATATTTTATTTATTTTATTTATTTATTGATTTATTTAACCTGGCAAGATTAGGGCCATGAGGCACTCTTTTACTTCTAACCAGGCATTCTACTTATTTTACATTCATATGTTTTAGTAGGTATGTTAAACTACATCTAGTACAAAAAGTGAAATAAACAATTAGAAAGGTACACCTGGAAAAATACATACATATAGGGTTTATATTCGTAGATCATAAGTACTGTTATAATTAGACATTATCGAAGAGACAGATTTTATATAGGAGTGCTGGCAGCAGGGAGTACCGACGACAAATACATGCCGCTTCAAAGAGGATCACACCACTTCCTGGATTCACAACGCTTCATGCTCACGTCTCTTTAGAAATTTGCTGAACCAACGCGTCCTGAAGATATTCTTAGCAAAGGGAGCCACTTATCTCGATGATGTAGAGTTTGAAGAGTTTCAACTTGTGACGGAGAAGGGGTCTTTCCATACGAATATCTGGATTCTCTAGTAAACTAAGAGGCATTTCCATAATGAATGCAAAGAACGGGCAGTTGGTGAATGAACGGCAGGACTTCGGCATCTCTGATTTATCAGAACATGTAAAATGATGAACACCAATGTACATCTGACCGGCAGCATCTTCGAGAAGTTCTGTAGCATATGGCTGAGATTTCGTGGGATGCCATGTTAAGAAAGACACAAGCCAGCAGCGAGTTCTTGACCAACTTTGAGATGCATGTCTTCCTGGAACATGCGGTCCACAAGTGACTTTGCCAATGTGTGCGCAGGTATGCCAAAGCAAATACCTTGCAAATAATCGAGGGGGAGTACAAGTTGTCTGACGATTTCAGTTTCATCCTTTACCTGGATGTAAACTGTCTCTCAAAGCAAACCATGCAACAAAGTCTCCCTTTTCAAGGGCTCTCATGGATGTCCAAAGCGGAAATCACCAGACTGAGGAAAGAGATCAAATATGTGGCCGCTGATGCTGTTGAGGGATATGTCCTAGAGGTAGAGCTGGACTATCCCACAAGTCTGCATGACAGACACGGTGATTTGCACAGCCTGAAAGACTTTCACGTTCAGGGACTTCAGCAGGTGCCTCCTCTAGGACATTGGCGCTGCACCACAAATGCTTATCAGGAGACATTTCGATTGAGGTTATATACTGAGGTATATACTGCAATTCCAGCTGGAAGCAGGGGTGTCCTATCACGATCACAAGTGGTTCATCGGGGGGCATAGGTGTGGAAATCTGCTGCACCCTGACTATTTACTGATGTGTCTGGGTGGGTTTATTTGTTAGTAAAAAGGTAAAAAGGTGTTCCATTTGACTGGGTGTGTGTGGAATACTTTGAAGAGCTGTTTCTCACAGTTCTGAGTGTATGTTTGAGATTATGAATGTTTCATTGCACATTGCGTGCGTCCGTGTGTGTGTGTGTGTGTGTGTGTGTGTGTGTGTGTGTGTAAGAGAGAGAGAGAGAGAGAGAGAGAGAGAGACAGAGTATATATTTCGTGTGGAACATGTACAATATGTTTATGGTGCGTGCGTGTGTGTGTGTGTGTGTGTGTGTGTGTGTGTGTGTGTGTGTGTATTGTTTTTGAGCTGCCATTGCTGTTGCTGTTGCTGTTCTAAGTACAGGGTGTTTCAAAAATGACCGGTATATTTGAAACGGCAATAAAAACTAAACGAGCAGCGATAGAAATACACCGTTTGTTGCAATATGCTTGGGACAACAGTACATTTTCAGGCAGACAAACTTTCGAAATTACAGTAGTTACAATTTTCAACAACAGATGGCGCTGCGGTCTGGGAAACTCTATAGTACGATATTTTCCACATATCCACCATGCGTAGCAATAATATGGCGTAGTCTCTGAATGAAATTACCCGAAACCTTTGACAACGTGTCTGGCGGAATGGCTTCACATGCAGATGAGATGTACCTCTTCAGCTGTTCAATTGTTTCTGGATTCTGGCGGTACACCTGGTCTTTCAAGTGTCCCCACAGAAAGAAGTCACAGGGGTTCATGTCTGGCGAATAGGGAGGCCAATCCACGCCGCCTCCTGTATGTTTCGGATAGCCCAAAGCAATCACACGATCATCGAAATATTCATTCAGGAAATTAAAGACGTCGGCCGTGCGATGTGGCCGGGCACCATCTTGCATAAACCACGAGGTGTTCGCAGTGTCGTCTAAGGGAGTTTGTACCGCCACAAATTCACGAAGAATGTCCAGACAGCATGATGCAGTACTCGTTTCAGACCTGAAAAATGGGCCAATGATTCCTTTGGAAGAAATGGCGGCCCAGACCAGTACTTTTTGAGGATGCAGGGACGATGGGACTGCAGCATGGGGCTTTTCGGTTCCCCATATGCGCCAGATCTGTTTATTGACGAAGCCATCCAGGTAAAAATAAGCTTCGTCAGTAAACCAAATGCTGCCCACATGCATATCGCCGTCATCAATCCTGTGCACTATATCGTTAGCGAATGTCTCTCGTGCAGCAATGGTAGCAGCGCTGAGGGGTTGCCGCGTTTGAATTTTGTAGGGATAGAGGTGTAAACTCTGGCGCATGAGACGATACGTGGACGTTGGCGTCATTTGGACTGCAGCTGCAACACGGCGAACGGAAACCCGAGGCCGCTGTTGGATCACCTGCTGCACTAGCTGTGCGTTGCCCTCTGTGGTTGCCGTACGCGGTCGTCCTACCTTTCCAGCACGTTCATCCGACACGTTCCCAGTCCGTTGAAATTTTTCAAACATCCTTTATTGTATCGCTTTTCGGTCCTTTGGTTACATTAAACCTCCGTTGAAAACTTCGTCTTGTTGCAACAACACTGTGTTCTAGGTGGTGGAATTCCAACACCAGAAAAATCCTCTGTTCTAAGGAATAAACCATGTTGTCTACAGCACACTTGCACGTTGTGAACAGCACACGCTTACAGCAGAAAGACGACGTACAGAATGGCGCACCCACAGACTGCGTTGTCTTCTATATCTTTCACATCACTTGCAGCGCCATCTGTTGTTGAAAATTGTAACCACTGTAATTTCGAAAGTTTGTCCGCCTGAAAATGTACTGTTGTCCCAAGCATATTGCAACAAACGGTGTATTTCTATCGCTGCTCGTTTAGTTTTTATTGCCGTTTCAAATACACCGGTCATTTTTGAAACACCCTGTATGTACACACTGAAAACTTCTCTCTCTCTCTCTCTCTCTCTCTCTATGAGTTACTAATAAGTGTTTAATAGACATTGGAAATTAAAAAATTACCTTATTCACAAAAGAATGTGTATGTTGTAATGAATCAATTACGAAATAAGAAAACTGTTACGTATATAACAAATACGAGAAAAAATGGAAATTAAAAAGCTTTCAGTTGTTTTCACAATACAGTTGTTCTTCTTTTTCATATTTTTTGAATGAAATACCTCCTTTATCAGTTTTATATTGGTGGCAGGAGCCAGAGAAAAATAAATCCTTTTCGAATACAATATTTTTTAAATTTACACACATACATACATGGCCGACCGGTTCTAGACGGGATCGCGATTTATCGCCTCCAATTCGTATTTGCGTAAGTAGAGCTTTGCGGATGTGCGCCAGGAATACTGCACGCGTTTACGTGTGTGTGTGTGTGTGTGGGACGTGCGTCACGTCCTCGCTGTGACAGCGTGCGGGTATCGATCAGCGGGCAGCTAACATCCCGTTTGCGGTCTGAGCCGCTTCGCGCTTCCGACAGCCCGGCTGTGGGCGTCACAGCAACACAGGGCGAGGGAGGCCAGCGGGGGACACGGGCCGAGTCCACACAGTAGGGCGCCCGGCGCACGGTCAAACCCAAAATCACTGTAGTGGTGACACGTGGCTGCAGTCGACTCTTACCCGTACGTTGATAAGCAGTATAGAAAACGAAAAATAAAATGCAGAATTTCCCTCGTTGTGCAGGAGCAGTGAACTGGAAGGTGCTGCACACTTTTGTATCGGCACCTTCCAAAACGTTGAATCCGTCGTCCTTGCTATAGCGCCACTGCACTTTCTGCCATCTAGACCTAATCTATGCCGGCCAGTGTGGCCGAGCGGTTCTAAACGCTTCAGTCTGGAACCGCGCGACTGCTACGGTCGCAGGTTCGAATCCTGCCTCTGGCATGGATGTGTGTCATGTCCTTAGGTTAGTTAGGTTTAAGTAGTTCTAAGTTCTAGGGGACTGATGACCTCAGAAGTTAAGTCCCATAGTGCTCAGAGACATTTGAACTATTCTGACCATACATACATACATATTTGTTCACAGTATTATGTGAGAGCCCAGTTACCAGGGGCACAGGGTCAAAATCGTAAGCTGCGTCATTACCTGGGCCACAGCACGCTTTGCCGTACTACTCTGCAGGGCTGTAGTGAAGAACCACGAGAGGAATTATCTCGAATACGAATACTTCAAGACTGCTGCAGCTGTCTGAAGACTCAAGTTTCATTCAGAAAGCAAAGTGTGTCTTTAAATTGAAACTATCTGTACAACATTGGTTTCACGGAATAACTTTTCGCAATTACACTTTTCCTAAGCAGGTGCAGTGTATGATCAACGAAGCGTATCTGCACCGCAAATGTAATAAAGAAGTCGTCCTTTAAACATTCTCGCAAGCTGTGAGGTACTAACTCTACAAAATATTGGATACGTATCAGGTAAATTGCCTTTGCTGCAGTGAAATGCTTGGATGATGGTAACGAAAACAAGATGCAATGACAGGACATGACACGATGTCGGCAGAAACCATCCTTAAATGCGGAACCCGCAACTATCAATCTTTGAAATTACCATCCAGCAAACATCCGTAATATTTATAGGAAAAGGATTTAATCTACTCAGAACCTTTTCAGTTGACTAAAACAGGTATCGCCTAATTCTCTTCTCAAACGATCGAAATTGAGACTCACACGATACTTTAGGGACTGGCACGTTGCTACATACGCCACAAAAAGTTACACAAAGACACCGATCATACTGCGTCCTTTTGCTTTCCATGTATACTACTTTCAGAATCCAAACAGTCATAGTGTGCAGTGGCCATTCTATGTGTTAAGGTTGGGTTGTTTGGGGAAGGAGACCAGACAGCGAGGTCATCGGCCTCATCGGATTAGGGAAAGATGGGGAAGGAAGTCGGCCGTGCCCTAAATCAGAATGGCCGGACACGGGATTGAACCGTCGTCCTCACGAAATGCGAGTCCAGTGTATGTGTTCACATAGCTTTTATTCTCGGTAGTGGGAAAATCACTGGTGGTAGTGTTCATAAGTCATAGACAGAGAATTCAGACTCGATAATGATTCGAGTTAGGCCACGAGACACTTGCAGAAAGGCTAACGACTAAGATGAATGCTCTCAGAAAGCAGCATCCGGTTTCAGGTTAGTCTGACAGAGATATTCATTGGGCTTGACGCATTCACTAGATATTCCGCTTGTGACTGTAGTAGCACAGTGCCTTTAACAAAGCCACTCGCAGACGCAACACGCGCTAACTGATGGACCTTCATTATAGTTGCGCGTCCTCTGTGGCTGCAGCGGCTGGGGCATTGCCGTGTCACACGGACAGTGGTGGCTGGCAGTGGTGAGCACAGGGGGCCGCCAATGGCGTCGAGCCACAAGTGTCAGCTGCGCTATCGTCTGGCCATGGAGTCGTGGGAAATGCTCACGTGAATGTTAAGGCGGGAAGACGTTGAACAGTTGTGTCGAAATGTATGAATTATGTGGTATGTATACAGGTTCATTACGAGATTTGAAGTTGACGAACCTCCATGTTGAGCATAAGTAATTTTATAGGCCTTCCATATGGAGTAGAAATTCTTAGGAAGAGAAGACGCCGATGGAGACTTGAAATGCCACACTGAGACTCTAGACCACTCTCCACTAAATATGAAGCTAACATGCTTCAGCTTGTAAAGCAGGATTGGGTGCAAAGTTATCTGGATCTGTTAAAGAAGTAGCTAGCGCATACGAGAAAAGAAAGATACAGACGATTTTCTTCGATCTCTAACCATTCCGAGCTTAGCCTCCCTGTATCATAGCCCCAAAAGGCTCACAGAAGTAGAGGTTGGTTCAGAATTCTTCCTGAAGGTTAGTATTAGAACTGTAGAGCCAAAGATAGCTACAGTGTGAAGAAGGTAATCTGGGAAACAGTCTCCAAGAACTGGCCAGATGGTGTGTGTCATTTTCTCACCCCCTGTACGTAGTTTATAAGAGGAGGAAAAAACTCCACTTACCATTCGTTCGAATGCGAGGGGAACCAACAGCTGTGAGGCGTGCGTCGCACCGAGTGAGAGCAGCTGCGCCAAGTCCCGCCAGTAGCTGGAGAGTCGTTCCCGGAAAACAGCCGCCTGGGCCTGCAGCTCTGCACAAGACGGGAGACGACGGACTGGTGAACAAGCCAGTGGATCAGACTTCTGTAGGAAGCACAGCTTTCACTTTCTGCCCCCACAAAGTGAATGCAGGTAGCATTTACCTTTTGAAACTAGATCAATATACAATGTCAGTAATCGTATGAGTTACAGCATGGACACCTTGACCGGACGTTACAAAGCTCATATTCCAGCGACAAATTTAAAGAGCACATCAAGCAAAGAGAGAGGAGTACCATCACCTAACGTAGATCCAGTAATAAAAATTAACCTAAGGGTAGAAGTATCAAAATACCTGAAGAAGTGGAAATGTAGAACTATTTCAAAAATCACCCACACAGCTTGCCCAACAATAAGACAGATTTAAGAAATAAGAGACCTCGAGATAAATTCCAGTCAGTTTTACGTGCTAATAATAGAAAGTAACATAAATGAGAATGCATAGTTTGGCTATTTGACTTTGACTTACTGACAAGCATAGGACGTAACGATTTGCACAGAATCGTGTCTATGCTGGTTTTATAGTATGAGTAGTCTTTACAACGTTTCCCGTGCCGTGAGTTGTATGATATGTATGGAAATGAGGAAGAATTATGTCCACTCATAAACGTTTTTATATTTAGGATGTATTTATTTTAACATAAGTAATATATTTTAGTAATTCAGTAAAAAATTGAATAAGGTGTTTTGCAAGTGTAGCTGAAAAAGCCATTCTCGGCCTAAACTTTCTAAGGAGCATGGAAATGTATGACTACATTTGTAATGGTACAGTACGTTACATACTAACAGTACATTTTACAATTACATGATGATACACATAATGTTCTGTAATGTGTGACATGTATCCCATCACATGTTTTTATCTCTTTTTTTGTACTCCTTTTTCTTTTTATTTGTCCACCGGATCAATTCATGTACGAAAGTTGTTCTGAATGCGATTTATGCCTTTGTGATGTTAATATGGTACAAAGAATACATATGTAAAATGATATATATATATGATTATTACTGGCATGGTTTCATGAGCAGCCAAGCTACTGTAAGCCTTTGACGATGGATACCATACGTACTATTACGCCCTATCATGATAAAGAAATGTCTTATCTTATTTCTTTACATCAAGTGATTGTATCGCAAACAGAATGGCAAATTCCGTTAACGAATGTACACACGATATTAAGATACTCTGGTATAAAACGTTTACTGTGGGATGTACAATCACTGCTAAGAGCAAAGAAGAAACGACTTGTGAATATGTTCCCCACCAACCGCCTCAGTTGTCGTATAAACATCATGAACAGTGATTTGAGGAGATTCATGTTAGTGATGTTAACATCAGTAACAATAAATTTACCTTATGCCATTGCTATGATCCTTACGCTCATCTAAAGTTGATGTACAGTCGCAGTTAGGAGACTCAACATACAGAGACAACAGTGAGATATACACACGTCAGAAGATTTGTAAATTTTGACACCTCCAATGGCCCGATGGAAGTGATGTGCTGTTTTTAGCATTTTTTGTAATATAACTGCCTCATGTATAGGATGATAGTGGCGTTCTATACATGCCATCTGCACTTCACGTTTCGGTTATTGCTGTATACCTGTATAAAGGGCACAGGACCGAAAATGTAGTCGTGAAAACAAATAATGTTACAGTTAATGGCAGACACAACGTCTTTAAGAAAAATACTGCATTATTTTTATGCCCGTGCCAGATTTTTGGCATTTCGTTCTTATGCGAGCCTATTTTCAGTACAGAAAAGACATTGCTAAAGATGGAGAATGATGTGTGTACACGATGTTTATTGCGTTCCTAATGCTATTGGAATTACTCAGCGGCAAATCGCAAAAGAGAAAGTCCAAGGAACGTGCATCTTTACGACTTTGTAAAAAAAAAAACGAATCATCGGCATGAGGGACTTGAGAGCATCGTACCGACACATTACACTGGCATCTGGCTGTAGGGCAACGACTGCAGAATGTGTAGCCACGGGTTGGGAGAAGTTCACCAGCCATCACAGACAGACCGATGTAACCTGGGTTGAGATCTGTGGCTACCACTGAAACCACACCACAAGCAGCATAGTGTAGGGCGTTCTGTGGTGTTCAGCGGCGGGAGTCGCTTTTGCCTGTGGCGGTCAGGTCGACGCTCCTCTGTCCTCAGGTGGCCTCGTGAGACGTCACGGGAAGCAGCGGTCGTCGAGGGGCCTACCTCCCCAGCCCACAGAAACAAACGGGGGTTAGGAAGGCTCGCCATCAAATCATGTGGAAGGCATGTGGAAGAGCTCTTAGGAATTTCGAAAATTGTTCAGAAATTTGGAAGCCAAATTATTATTCAAACTGGTTCTCCAGATAAACAATCAGTATCTCTTGAAAATATCATTCACATAGTTCTTTATGTTCAAGGACACATAGGTGCTAGGACATCCGCACAATTACCTAAAGAGCTCTCACACTCAAGTTGCTCACAAGAATATGTATATAAGAGGAAAAAGTAGATTGAGAAAGTGCTAGATGACGATCAATTTGGTTTTAGGAAAGATAAAGGCATCAGCGAAGGACTTCTCAGTTGGCGATTGATGATTAAAGCGAGGCTTAAGGAAAATCTAGGCATATCCGTAGGATTTGTAGTTAGATAAAAATCGTACGATAATTTAAAATGTTGCAGGATTTCCGAAACTCTAAGGAAAATGGGTGTAACCTCTAGGGAAAGAAGGGTTACGTGCAATTTGTACATCAAACAAGAGGATAAAGTAGGAAGACCAATAACAAACAGATTAGGTTAGGAAAGGTAAAAGACATACATCTAATCGCCCCTACGATTCAATCTGTACATCGAAGAAGCAATGACGGAATTAAAAATGGGGTTCAGAAATGGAATTAAAATTCATGTTGAAAGGTTATCAGTGACAGGAATAGCTGATGTCATTGCTGTTCTCAATCGAAGTCAGAGGTAACAGTAGGAGATGTTCAGTAGAATGAACAATCTAATGGATAGACTCTATGAATTAAGACTAAACCAAAAAAAGATTAAATTAATGAAGTCTAGCAGAAATTAGATCAGTGTTCAACTTGTCAGAATTGTAGACTAGGATCAAGACGAACTGAAAGAATTCTGCTACCTTGAGGACAAAGTAGCCAGCTGAAGTGGCCGTGCGGTTCTAGGCAGTGCAGTCTGGAACCGCGAGACTGCTACGGTCGCAGGTTCGAATCCTGCCTTGGGCATGGATGTGTGTGATGTCCTTAGGTTAGTTAGGTTTAACTAGTTCTAATTTCTAGGGACTAATGACCTCAGAAGTTGAGTCCCATAGTGCTCAGAGCCATTTTAACCAAGGACAAACCAACTCATAATGGAAAAATGAAAGAGAACATGAAGAGTAGAGAAGAACATTCAAAGAGGATGTTCACGGCCAAACGAAGTCAACTAACATCAACTGTCAGTTTTGTCACAACGAAATCAATCAATCATTGATAAAATTATTTAATAGGATAGATAAAAGAATCGACTCACGAAGCAGCGGCAGAACACACATAGAAACTGTTGTGATTGGCAAGCTTTCGGAGCCAGTGGCTCCTTCTGCAGGTAAAAGGGTTGAAACGGAAGGAAGAATGGTTAAGGAAAAGGACTGGCCAGGTCTAGGAAAAGGGGGAAAAGGGGTAGATTTTGGGAAAGTCACCCAGAACCGCGGGTATGAGGAGACTTACCGTACAAGATGAGAAGGAATGTTGGGGACCGCATCCAGGGAGCTTAAAGGTGGAAGATAGGTTAATATACAAGACAGAGGTTACTGCTAAAACATTGATCTCGAGTTAACAAGAGTGTGTCCTCCTATAATAGCCCTGTAACTGGCAAAACATATTCTATCAAAGGGAGAGCCAGCTGCGAAAAGATACAAGTCATATTCCAGCTACTGCGTAAACACTGTTTAGCCTTCTACATAGGCATGACCACCATCACATTATCAATTAGGATGAATGGGCATAGGCTGAGGGTATATACTGGTAATTCACAATATCCTGTTGCAGAGCATGGTCTACGACGTGACATTCGTGACACCAGCGCCTGTTTCACCACCTGGATTCCTCCCCAGGCACCAGTATCTCAGGACTCCGTAGGTGAGAACTAACTCTACAACGTGTCCTTGGTTCTCGCCATCCAGCTTTTTATCACTGTAACTACTCTTTGCTTCACTCCGTTTCAGTTTCCTGCATCTTTCAATGTCATTCCCATCTATTTTTCACCGCCCCATCCCACCTCTGTTATGTACAATGTGTTTACCTTCTCACTCTTAATAACTTGTGATCAATGTTTTAGCAGTAACCTCTGTCGTGCATATCACCTTGTCTTAAGCCCTTAGGTTTTCAAATCTCGTCCGATGCAGTCCTCAACAATTATTCTTCCCTTCTCATCTCGTACAGTAAGTTTCCCCTGACCCACAGTTCTGGGTGACTTTCCCAAAATCTACCCCATAAGTTTTGAGCACAGTATTCTGTGAAAGTGAAAGAAACATGGACAGTGGGAAAACCGGGACGGAAGAGAATCGAAGCGTTTGAGATGTGGTGCTAGAGAAGAATGTTGAAAATTAGATGGACTCATAAAAGAAAAAATGATGAGGTTCTCAGCAGAATGGGTGAAGAATGGAACATACCAAATGCTTTGGTAGGAAGATGGGACAGTATTTTGTTCTTGGTCATGCAACCTTATTGTTTCCTCTTGGTTCTTGTACGTATTACCCGTCTTTCTTTGCAACTTACTCTTATTTTTCTCAATATTCCGAACATTTTGCAGAATTTTACATTTCCGGATGCTTTTCCTTTCAGGGCCTATGAATGTGTCCATTTTATTTTCCAAGTTTTGCTTCCCGCATCAGTTACAATGTCAGACGTGCCGCCCTCTTGTGCTATTAGCCTTCTGACAGTCAAAATGATCGTCATCTATCATATCCTCTATTATCTTTTCCATTCCTCTGTATATATTATTCCTGTCGACAAATTCCATACATGAGGTGTTACGCTCATTGTGCGGTAGGCCTCGCAAGTATCTGCTTATATCTTCAGGGTTGTATCTAATGCTATAGCGCCATTCTCGTATATTCTAGACGCCAACTTCAATAATTCTTGGTTGACACTTTCGCCAATGATTTTCTGATCAATTGCTGTGTTTTTTTCTGTTTCCCAAGGTTTCTTTTCCGTTAGCTCCTTATATCTATCTTTGTTTGTCCAATTTCTACGATGCCCTTTTCACAGGCGTCCATTTCTGTTCAAATGAACTGCCTGTGTGGTATTCATCAACGTAATATCTACAGCCCAAGAGAAATTCAAATGAATTTCGTGATTGCTTTGCACTTTAGTGTTCCACTCCTTTCCGCATTTTGTTCTTCCAGACCATTCTCTTAAACTTCAATCCACTCTTCATCGTAATTCAGTTGACATCTGAGCTTATATCTGGCCCTACGGGTGCCACACAATCTACGAACAGGATTTAGAAAACGATAGATTTCGACTTCTAGACATAGATAATCGGACAATTCTTCCCATAAATACAGAATTACGAGTATTAACAAGAGCCTCACCAGGACGTAACCTCACATGGAACTTTCCTGTGCCTCGATCCTTTTCGAAGCATACCTCCTGTGGGGAAGCGAGAGTTTTCTGTAGCTACCGACGGTTGCGAGTTAAAACAAAGAGCGACAGAGGGAGAGAGAAAGCGACTCCCCTCTCTTCCACTCCGCTCCAAGGCCAAACCTCGTGTGCAATCATGACTGTTTGTACTGAAGCCATAATGTCGTGTAATTGCAGTACGTGAAGTTTTGATATTTTTATCATTATGTAATTTGTTAAAAGAAAGGCGAACAAACATGTAAAAGTAATGCATCCACAGTTTGAAACAGTTACACTGTTTTACATCTAAGTCAACTTAAAGATGTAGAGCTACAATTTTTGTAGTATGTGTATTCTGATATAAAGCATAACATGCTACAGTTGCAAAATTGTACATCAGCAGTTGATTTTATCACTGGGATGTGTATCAACAGTTGTGCATGTCCCATCAAGAGAAACGTGTGTTCTTATGTGTCTCCATTGTTGTTGTTGTTGTTGTTATTAGCAGAAGTAGTATAATTATCACTACCGTAAGCTGCTCGTGTACTTCGCATGTCGTAATGTTGACCCATTGAGATGTCAGGTTATATATAAGAGAGTGCACTAATGCCTTAATTTTATCAGGTGGAATAGACGCATTAAGAAGTAAATAAATGTACACAATGTGCCAAATTCCGCTACTTCTTATAACGCACATTACATTATTTCTAAGGACACGGGCTCTGTCGTTTCTTGCGACTCTTAGTGTCTGTTCTGCTGGGGTTGGCATCGTGTAGTGGATCCCCGTACGCTCTGTAGCGTATGGCATTAAAGGTCTAAAAATTTCGGAAAAGTTACTGTACCTTCCTGCATTGTCACTTTTATCGCAACGACAATGAACGAGAGTCTTAAAACGTCACGTGTCAGAGATCTGTGCTGAAGTTTAGTGAGCGAGCAGTCTAGATCGCATCACATCGCATATTGATTTTTTAATCCGGACCTGTGCGCTACCTTCATGCTGAGTGCCCTGGGGACGCTCCCAAGACAGCAGCTGTGTTCACAGACCGCGTGGACACGCTCCTGGCTGGACGGCCGAACACTCAGCCGTCCTGCCGCATCCCGACATGCCCGCTAAGCCATCCGGTCTCAGCCTCACAGCAGATGTCTGGCACCAGCGTGTGGACAGCGGCGGTCTCAACGTCGCTGCGATCTGGCGGCTCTACGGGACCTGTTGACTGACGTCAGCTGAACACGACACAACTGGAGAGACTCGTGGACTCTCTTTGTCGGCCAACTCAGGCCCTTGTCGAGGCTAGAGGCGGTGTGCTCTACTCCTGTGTCAGCATGATCTCTCTTTATCTGACATCGAATGAAATCTGTCCTCAGCCTTCTTGTTTATTACTTGTAACCTTCCACATAAACATAACTAACTCGACCTTCTTTCGTAAGGAGAAAAACGTACACTTGCGAGATCTCAACCTTACATACCAAACACCCGCCCTGTCTTAAAATAAATGGCCATGCTTATGATAATAACTTTAGACGTTTTCAATTGTCGGTATGCGTCTGTGTGGGCTGTAATCTCTCTGATTTTATCCTCACGATCTCTTCGCGAGATATACATAGGAGGGAGCAATATACTGCTCGACTCTTCAGTGAAGGTATGTTCTCGAAACTTCGACAAAAGCCCGTACCGAGCTACTGAGCGTCTCTCCTGCAGAGTCTTCCACTGGAGTTTATCTATCATCTCCGTAACCCTTTCGCGATTACCAAATGATCCTGTAACGAAGCGCGCTGCCCTCCGTTGGATCTTCTCTGTCTCTTCTATCAACCCTATCTGAGCAGAGTAGGCCTACTGTGCAGCGGGGTGACGTCCTGAGCCCTCATAACCTCTTCATGTCGCAAGTGTGGGAAGACGTGCGTGGAGCCAGTTACGTCTGCCCCATGTGTTTCGAAACTTTGTTCTTCAACTAGAACACATGTTATTTAACATGAAAAACGGGTAAGCAATATGAGCAGATAGTATTTCAATGCCATGCGCATATATGGTCAACACTGTTTAGCAATATTTTAGGACATATTCTGCAGCAGTTTTTTATAAAACACACGCACACACACACACACACACACACACACACACACACACACACACAGATCTCTGTTACAAAGGCAAGGTGAAATCTGACAATATTACTTCTTCAAAGCAAGCTTCCTAAACAGTCAGTTGGGGATTTTACGTCTCCGTCGCGTTGTGCCAATGAAGTTGTTTGACGAAAATGATCGTGGTGAAAGGGTATCGTCATCATTGTCACCACCATCCTCTCATAAAGAATAGTCTAACGTCAATCAACTATTCTTCTCTCCATTTAACGGGTCTTCTCTATGACTGCCGCAACTAAATCGCAAGGTACAAATAGTAGCACAAAGAAACGCTCATAGAGTTTCTTTTGCCTCGTGTAAGAGTTAGTCGAATAGCCACATATAACGGCGCTTACCGGTCACAACTGTCGCGAGCTTTGACGTTTAAACGTGGCAATTTGACCGTCACTGTATACTGCTCCTGGAGGTGCCACACTGTCAGTTGTCGGTTGACCGGCACTATAAACGCGAACCTCTAACTCACCGTACCGTACAGCAGTTCGAGCTCCGACAATGGGCGAACGCAGTGGAGCGTGCCAGAAACAAGTGGTACACGAGCGTTGAAAAGCTATGTGTTCAGAAGGTTTTAACTGCGTACAGTCATAATCGTGGAGCAAATCTCCGCGCGACATAGACAGCTGGGGCTCATACCTGGCAAGTGTGCGTTTTGTATATCAGACCAGGTTGGTGATCTTCTCTTGTTAGATGCAATCGGTTGTGATTAGATAACTGTTTCTTTTCTTCAGTGTGATTATTATTTAGTTCTGATGTTTTTATTTCTGTGCACTTTAATTAGGACAGAATTTTCAAATGTGGTGCAGCTCCATCACCATGCGTTGATTAACTTCGACGAGAGTTTTTACAGAAAACCTAAATGAGCACATTACGCTTTATTTAACAATAACGAACTTCCAAATAATATACTCACCAGGTTTATCCAACCACACTAACTGAACACGACGCCGCCCCTCACAATTCATCCTGCTGAACGTGGCTCTTGTGATGCGCCGAACAGCACGCACTGACTGGGACAGGATATGATGCCTGAGATCAGCCGCTTGCAGCGCTGTCACGTTCCATTCCATGTTGTTCAACCTTTCAAAATAAAATGGAGTCAGCTTATGTGACAGATGATACTCTGAAACTTGACTGTATTTTGTAGACTAGAATAGTGAAAACTAAACTGAACTTGCCCTTCTCCAGGTTTTACGTTTCCCATTGATAGAGGTCGCCAGCCCCTTAGAGACGAATCGAGGTGTCAGACAGGAATTCTGGCGTAAATTACGGCTGGTATGCGAGTCTGCTAACATATTCTGGCGAACTGATAATTTCTAATGAAATACAAGAATTCACATACAAACATGCAGCCAGAAGTATGATTGGACAAGCACGGCAGACCGCCTTCAAAGGCATGGAGTGGGCGCTCCCCCACAACATGGCTCACCGTCTGCTCCTGGGCGCCATAGTCACGAGCAGCACTTCCACTATAATACCACGTTTTCAAGACGTTGCCATGTCTCTCCTGTGCCATTTGGATGAGGTTGAATCTTGATCTTTCTTGACAAGAAAGACCATACTGCGCTACCTTACTCAGTTGGACTGAATTCTTATAGCACTCTGTCTTAGGAATTAGCACCTTGGCATCCTTGATTGTGAGATTAGCAGGGACAAAATTGGACAGAACATGCAACCCCTAAGTGGGAGCTGTTGTAGCAATGTCATTAATAGTCAACATGGCTCCTTACGTCTTAACTGTGTGAGTGCCATTCTCCCACGCTTTAGCACAATATGCGACAGCTCAATAACCAACAGAAATTGCAGCGTTGTTTTGTTTGTCTACATTTGCTCCCCAGCTTTTTTGCAGGAATTAGAATAGAACCAAACGACTTTCACAGGTCCGCGCAGTGCTGCATAAATAACAGTGACAGGAAGAGGGAGACACCAAGGTAATTAAGGAAGTAGCTGCAGGAAATTTTGGTCCTATCCGGGGGCACATATGACTTCCTGTGTGCCTCTGTATCATGGAGGTAGAACTCTGTGGGATCAGTTCCGCTTGTGTTTTGCTCGAGTCTCTATTTTTAAAAGTACTCCATCTGTTTGGTGTCAACTCGGAGGCTCGTCGACACAGTCAGTAAGTAGCCTGTTCCACTAGATGAATGTGGTCACTAGGCGACCACTACGAACAACAATAAAAAACTACCAGGGACCTTGGAGTGCGAAGAAATTGCCTAAGGGGACACGTGAAACGGAACCTGGATCAGTGGAGTGGGCTTGTGTTCACCGGCGAGTACAGGTTTCGAACGTCGACTGGGGATCGTCGTACAAGGCTGTGTAGGTGACCAGGCACCGGTGCAGGTCTCTATCCATGGGTTCTGCTGCGGGGCGGGACTGTCGTATTTTGGGTTGCCATTATGGTTATATCAACAGTAGCAGGAAACAGTATAACGGGAGTCGGATTCTTTAGGAAGGTAGAGCAGAGAGTGTGTTACAGTGAGCAGTTCAGTGATACAGTTAAGCTTATCACAATCGACAGCAAACCAATACCCACAACGATAGTTCAGATAGTACATGCCGACGTTTGAAGCTTAAGATGACCGAAAAAGTATATGAAGGTATTGAAAGGGTAATACAGTACGTAAAGGGAGATGAAACTCCATTACTCGTGGGAGACTGGAATGCAGTTGTAGGAGAAAACGTGGAAGAAATGGTTACTGGAGAATATGGGGTTGGGATAGGGAATGAGAGAGAAGAAAGACTAACTCAGTCCTGTAATAAATTTCGGCAAGTAATAGCGAATACTCTTAATCACAAGAGGAGGATGTATAATTGGAAAAGGCTGGGTGATATGGGGAACAACAGTTAGATTACATCATGGTCCGAAGGAGATTCTGAAATGATATAGTGGATTGTAAGGCATACGCAGGAGCAGATATAGACTCATATCACAATGTAGTAATGATAAACAGTACGTTGAATGTTAAGAGATAAGTCAGAAAGAATCGATACGCTAATGTGTCAGATACAGAAGTACTAAGGAATGACGAGATACTATTGAAGATCTGCAAGGCCATGGATACAGCAACAAGGAATAATCCAGTAGGCAGTCCACTTCAAGAGGAATGGATATCTCTGAAACGGACAATAATAGAAGTTGGAAAGAAAAATATAGATACAAAGAAAGTAACTGCAAAGAAACCATGGGAATTAAAATAAATAACTGAAGTATTTCTTTTATTACCCATGATGAAAGAAAGAAGTTCAAAAATGTTCAGGGAAATTCAGGAATACAGAAATGCTAGTCACTGAGGGATGAAGTAGACAGGATGTGTAGGAAAGCTAAGACGAAATAGCTGCCTGAAAAATGTGAAGAAATCGAAAAAGAAATTATTGTTGGAAGGACTGAGTCAACGCATAAGAAAGTCAAAGCAACCTAGAGTGAAATTGTTAGCAAAGAGTGGTAGTATTAAGAGTGCAGTGGGAATTTCACCGTCAAAAAAGGAGGAGGAAGTGGATATATGGAATGAGTACATTGAAGGCCTCCATGAGGAGGGAAGATTTGTCTGATGTGATAGAAGAAGAAAGAAAAGTCGATTTGGAAGAGATAGGAGATCCAGTAATAGAATTTAAAAGAGCTTTGGAGGACTTAAGATCAAATAAGGCAGAAGGGGTAGATAACTTTCCATCAGGATGTCTAAAACCATTGGGGGGAACTGGCGACAAAGCGACTATTCATGTTGGTGTGTAAAATATATGAGTCCGCCGACATACCATCCAGCTTTCGAAAAAATATCATCCACACAATTCCTAAGACTGCAAGAACTGACAAGTGCGACAATTATCGAACAGTCTGCTTAACATCTCATGCATCCAAATTGCTGACAAGAATAACATATTGGAGAATGGAAAAGAAAATTGAGGATGAGTTAGATGACTATCAATTTGGCCTTAGGAAAGGTAGATGCAACAGAGAGGCAATTCCGACGTTGCTGTCCGTGATAGAAGCAAGACTAAAGAACAATAAAGTTCCGTTTATAGGATTTGTCGACCTGGACAAGATGTTGAGCAATGTAAAATGGCGCAAAGTGTTAGAAATTCTGAGACAAACAGGGGTAAGCTGTAGAAAGAGACAGGTAATACACAATATGTACAAAAGCCAAGAGGAAAACAATAAGAGTGGATGACCAAGAATGAAGTGCTCGGATTAAAAAGGATGTGGGCAGGGATGTAGTGTTTCGCCCGTATTTTCAGTATGTACATCGATGAAGCAATGATGGAAATACAAGAAAGGTTCAGGAGTGGGATTACAATTGAAGGTGAAAGGGCATGAATGATGCGATTCGCTGATGACATTGCTATCCTGAAAGTGAAAGTGAAGAAGAATTACATGATGGGCTGAATGGAATGGACAGTCTAATGAGTACAAAATATGGGTTGAGAATAAATCGAAGAAAGACGAAAGGAATTGGAAGTAGGAGAAATGAGAACAGAGATAAACATAACATCAGGATTAATTGTCACGAAGTATATCAAATTAAGGAATTCTACTGCCTAGGCATCAAAATAACCAATGACAGATGGAGCAAGGAGGACATCGAAAGCAGATTTGCACCGGCAAAAAAGGCATTCCTGACCAAGAGAAGTCCATTAGTATCAAAGATAGGCCTTAATTTTAGGAAGAATGTTCTGAGAATGTACGTTTGGAGCAGAACCTAGAATGGTAGTGAAACATGGATTGTGGGAAAACCGGAAAAGGAGAGAATCAACGCATTTGAGATGATGTACTACAGACGAATGCTGAAAATTAGGTCAACTTACAAAGTAAGGAATGAGGAGGGTCTGCGCAGAATGGAAGAGGAAAGGAATATGTGGAAGGGACACGATGATAGGACATCTGCTAAGACATCAGGGAATGACTTCCATGGTACGAAATTGGAGAATACATCCAGCAAATAATTGAGGACGTAGGTCGCAAGTGCTGCTCTGAGGTGAAGAGGTTGGCTTAGGAGAGAAATTTGTAGTGGACCACATCAAACGAATGAGAAGACAGATGACTCAAAAAAAAAAAAAAAGAAACACATGGAAAGGTCTCTACCGTTTCGTCTCCAAGTGCTGGAGACATCTTCAGAGGCTAAAAAGGCTCAGGCAGCAGTTTGAAACTTCTATAAACTGTACAAGCTGAACTGTTTGTTCGGATCCCTATGATGTCATCAGACGGCTGCGTAAGAGTGCAGAGTCACGAGTGCGTGTGTTGTCGAGCTTCTGCCGGGGAACACTTGGCGCTGGTTTCAGTATTCAGCACTGAGGTCAGCAACTAGTCTAATTTCTCTCATTCTTCTTTCCGTTAAAGTTGCTTTCGTGCTTTGGAATTTGAATGCCCTCTCTGTAAATTCAAGCACAGTAATATTGGTTCCGTATTGCAGAGACGAATTTTTAGTTTCCCTGGTCCCAGTGGATGTTGTGCAACTGCCGATTTATTGCTATTTCGCAAATGACAACTGCTCTTCTGTTCCTTAAGCAAGAAATGAGTACTACACATGTGTGCTTCACTGTGTGTGCAAGACAATTTATATATTCCTCCTGTGGCAAGTGCTGGCCGTACATTCTTTACAGTGTTCGAAACATTCACGCTCCTTCATAATTGGTATAAACACTGCATCAATACTATGTATTCCTCGTACTCTGATCATGTGAAACATGACTGCTTTTACGAATGGGAGTAAATCTTTGTTTCTTCTTCATGAGAAGCTCCATACCTTTATGGACTTATTGCCCTATTAAACTCTTTCTCAGATTAATCATTTCTTCTGAATGTAGTGTTTAAATGGTCGGAGCGTTCCTCCAACTCCTCTGGTGCACATTATTTAAGCCAAGCCCACCAATGTTCTCATTACCGCTCTTTTCAGTTTGTGACAATGACTGGAATTTTTGTGAATGTATCCACATGTGTGAGTGAGTTTTTTGCAGACCTTCTGTGCCTAACATCTGTGGATTTTCTAAGTAGCCGTACATTTTAAAATATTTCAACTTCTTTTTCTTTTTCTATACTGGATTTTATATTATAACTAATATCATTCGGAAAGTTTAGAAAGTCCGAGTTCTTTTTGTCCATGAGGCTATATAACGAAGTATGAGTGTCATCAATATAACAAAACCAACGATAGTAATTTTTCTTGCTGGGCTGATGAGCTGTTCCTTCCAGTTTTACATATAGAACTCCGTTGTAACTGTGCTGAGTGTGTTTCCTGTAATGAATACAGTTTCAGAAAACTGGATGATTTATTCCAGAGCCTCACAAACTGAGCGAAGTCAGTAACACTTTGGTCCGCCTCAGTTATTCGGCTTCGCATTTACTGGCAGAGCTGTTGAATGTCCTCCTGAGGGACATCGTCCAAAATCATGTCCAGCTGGCAGCTTAAGTCATGAAAACCCCGAGATGGTTCGAGTGCCCTGCCCGGTATGTCCCAAACGTTGTCAGCTGGGGAGAGGTTTGGCGCCCTTCCTAGTCAAGGTATGTTTGGCGAGCAATAGAAACACTCGTTGTGTGTGTGGGCGGGCATTACCTTGCTGATATGTAATGTCAGTATGGCTTGCCATGAAGGACAACAAAACTGGACGTGGAACATCGAATATCGTCGACGTACCGCTCTGCTGTGTGGGTGACTACTAAAGTGGTCCTGCTATGAAAGTGAACGGCACCCCAGACCATCACTCTCGGTTGTTGGGCTTCATGGCGGGCGACAGTCAGGTTGGAAACCCTCCCCCCCCCCCCCCCCCAAGTCTCCAAGGCGTTTCCAGACACATCTTTGCTGGACATTGGGGCTCAATTAGAAGCGAGGCTCATCATAGAAGACTGTTCCAGTCAATGAGATTCCTGGCCGAAGTCGCATCTGGAGATGCCCCAGATGGTTGTGGTATACCAATCTTACTATCGTCCGCCATATGGTATGACAACCTCGAGTGATGGTGTGGGGTGTCATTTTTTTCCACAGCATGCCCTCTTGCATATGGGGAGAGTTTTTACTATTTGTTTTTAGACTTGCCAAACCCTACCTTGGCCAGCAAGGTTGTCAGACTTCTTCCCAATTGAGAATAATTGGAGCGATATAGGCAGGGACGTCCTACCAGCTCGGGATTTTGACGATCTACCGCAGCATTTGGACAAAATATGGCATGATGTTCCTCAGGGAGACATCCAACAACTCTGTCAATCAATGTCAAGATGAAAAAGTGCTTACATAAGGACGCATTATTGACTTACTTAACTTGTTAAGCTTCCCTCTTGAAGAAGTCATCCACTTGTTTGTCTGCTCATGTACAGCACAACTACTACTTGCTGTATCTTCCGGATATTTCCTTCACGGAGTGTTCCTTTTTTTGTCTAAGAGTGTAAATTCCATATGTGACATCGTTTTATCAAGAGCTACTATAGTAAGCAGTAATAGAACGTCTAAATGGGCTAATATCTGATGGACATGAAGGATTATATTTTTTGTTTAATGAACTGAACCTTTTATACGTCTTTTTTTGCTACAGAGGTCTGTTGAAGACTGGCCAGGTATTTGGCAGTCACGCTTGTCGAGCAGTCCATAGCGCTAACAACTGGTCTTAATGGAATGACAGGTTTGTGAATTTTTGGTATACCACACAATCTTGATGGGACCAGTTCTGATGTAGTAAGACATTTGTAGTTGGTGAGAGAAATCGAAGAGGCTTTTACTAGCTGATGCGTTACCCTAAGTACTGATCTTGAGAGATTGCTTTTAATCTCACTGTACCTTCGTGGTTGTAATACAACGCAAGTTTTTCTGCAGTAGGTTCATTATTTCATGAGCATTGTAGCGTTGTCCTTATCTGCTGGAAGCTCTAGAATTCATCAGAATTGAAATCTCGGATAGGTCTCTCTCCACAAGTTAAGTGTTGTGTCATTGTTTATTGACTCTTGTGGTGCCTCCACATTTAGGAGACGAAGTCTTAGGCACACAAATATGCCATGGACAGTGGCCGAATACCTATTAAGCAAAATTCACCAGTAGGTTGTATTTAAATTAGTTATCAGTACGAATACAGGTGTTAGTGTTTGCTGGAATTACAAAAGAAACGAGGAGTGTAGAAATGGGGTGGCCAAGACATCAGCTCACGGGCCATGCCCGGGCACAAGTGCATTTGGCTCGTTATACACATCTCACATTTCTTAAATTTTCTCTGAAGTGCTCAATAAACACTGGGCTGAGCAACCTTACAGTTTTATTTCATGGATTCTGAACTGTACACCTTGCTGTGTTTTCTAATTTAATCAATTGTACATCATGGGCTGATAATCCATTTATCAATGGGAAAGCATGTGTTAGTTTTACACCCTCTTGCTGTACAAATACATTATCTATTAGAGCGCTACTGCCTTGAGCTATACGTGTAGGGAAATTGATAGCTGATTCTATGTTATATGCAATTAATAACACTTACACTTTTCCGATCTGAACTGGTTAGAAAGTTTACTTAGAAGTCATCACAGATTAACAACTTCCTGTTTTTGGCTGACAGACAGCGTAATAGGTAGTCAAACTTTTTTACTAGCTCCCAATCTCCTAATGGGGACCTGTACACTGTTGCTAGCATCAACACTACATTATCTAGCTGTAGTTTATATGCACAAACTTCAAAGTGCTGATCAATGCAGAATTTGCGTACTTCTACAGTTTTGTACTTATATCCTTTTTTTTTTTTTTTTTTTTTTGTAAACGGCAACCCCCCCCCTTATCCATGCTATATCTGGAAGTGTAAGAGGCTAAATTATACTAATTTATACTGACACTATCCATCACCACAGTTACATGGTGTTCAGACAAAGTATATCAATCCCACTGTTATTTGTGAGGTCATCTACAAAGAGAGCTTCACTCCAAGGTTAAACGCAGCGAAAACCTCTCAGACAAACAGAACCTAAACGATGTCAAACTCAGCGTAAGGAGGGCTATGCGTGAAGCGTTCAGTGAATTCGAAAGTAAAATTCTATGTACCGACTTGACAGAAAATCCTAGGAAGTTCTGGTCTTACGTTAAATCAGTAAGTGGCTCGAAACAGCATATCCAGACACTCCGGGGTGATGATGGCATTGAAACAGAGGATGACACGCGTAAAGCTGAAATACTAAACACCTTTTTCCAAAGCTGTTTCACAGAGGAAGACCGCATTGCAGTTCGTTCTCTAAATCCTCGCACAAACGAAAAAATGGCTGGCATCGAAATAAGTGTCCAAGGAATAGAAAAGCAACTGGAATCACTCAACAGAGGAAAGTCCACTGGACCTGACGGGATACCAGTTCGTTTCTACACACAGTACGCGAAAGAACTTGCCCCCCCTGACAGCCGTGTACCGCAAGTCTCTAGAGGAACGGAAGGTTCCAAATGATTGGAAAAGAGCACAGGTAGTCCCTGTTTTCACGAAGGGTCGTCGAGCAGATGCACAAAACTGTAGACCTATATCTCTGACGTCGATCTGTTGTAGAATTTTAGAACATGTTTTTTGCTCGCGTGTCATGTCGTTTTTGGAAACCCAGAATGTAATCTGTAGGAATCAACATGGATTCCGGAAACAGCGATCGTGTTAGACCCAACTCGCTTTATTTGTTCGTGAGATCCAGAAAATATTAGATACAGGCTCCCAGGTAGATGCTGTTTTCCTTGACTTCCGGAAGGCGTTCGATACAGTTCCGCACTGTCGCCTGATAAACGAAGTAAGAGCCTACGGAAAATCAGACCAGCTGTGTCGCTGGATTGAAGAGTTTTTAGCAAACAGAACACAGCATGTTGTTATCAATGGAGAGACGTCTACAGACGTTCAAGTAACCTCTGGCGTGCCACAGGGGAGTGTTATGGGACCATTGCTTTTCACAATATATATAAATGACCTAGTAGATAGTGTAGGAAGTTCCATGCGGCTTTTCGCGGATGATGCTGTAGTATACAGAGAAGTTGTAGCATTAGAAAATTGTAGCGAAATGCAGGAAGATCTGCAGCGGATAGGCACTTGGTGCTGGGAGTGGCAACTGACCCTTAACACAGACAAATGTAATGTATTGCGAATACATAGAAAGAAGGATCCTTTATTGTAGGATTATATGACAGCGGAACAAACAGTGGTAGCAGTTACTTCTGTAAAATATCTCGGAGTATGCGTGCGCAACGATTTGAAGTGGAATGATCATATAAAGTTAATTGTTGGTAAGGCGGGTGCCAGGTTGAGATTCATTGGGAGAGTCCTTACAAAATGTAGTCCATGAACAAAGGAGGTGGCTTACAAAACACTCATTCGAACTATACTTGAGTATTGCTCAACAGTGTGGGATCCGTACCAGGTCGGGTTGACGGAGGAGATAGAGAAGATCCAAAGAAGAGCGGCGCGTTTCGTCACAGGGTTATTTGGTAACCGTGATAGCGTTACGGAGATGTTTAGCAAACTCAAGTGGCAGACTCTGCAAGAGAGGCGCTCTGCATCGCGGTGTAGCTTGCTCGCCAGGTTTCGAGAGGGTGCGTTTCTGGATGAGGTATCGAATATGTTGGTTCCCCCTACTTATACCTCCCGAGGAGATCACGAATGTAAAATTAGAGAGATTAGAGCGCGCATGGAGGCTTTCAGACAGTCGTTCTTCCCGCGAACCATAAGCGACTGGAACAGAAAAGGGAGGTAATGACAGTGGCACGTAAAGTGCCCTCCGCCACACACCGTTGGATGGCTTGCGGAGTATAAATGTAGATGCTAACAGATCATCTACTTTATTTTTTATTCACCTGTTATTCTGCTGAAGTGAGTTGATACTACCCTTAGCTTCATCCCTATTTACTGTACATGAAGCTTCTGTTATTCTGTTTTTCTTGAGTGTTGCCTGTTTGGACTTTGACCTTGACATAAAAAACGTGTCTGCCTGGTGCCATTAACCACAGGGGTCACCCTCGTGTGACTGAGGCTCCCCCTTACAGTGTCAGCTGACTTATCTTTCCCCTTCCTATTTAGGTGCAGGCCATGCGTAGTGTATCCTCACCTACCAGTAGTGTCAACAGGAACATCGCGTGTGTGAGGTTTTGGGGGTATCTGGAACATCCCGTTCCTCCACTACTTCAGATAGCAAACCAGAGTGTTAACACGCCTTGCAGCAGTGTTTACGCAGGACCGAACATGGCGCTGAAAGACCTCCACAGACACCACATTTGTGTGGTTTGTGTGGCCAGTTCATGTTCCTATTTCATCCAAGTCTCTCGCAATAGTACAGCTTGGATTCATACCGCAGGCTGTTTCCTGCTGCCCCAACTGTAATTTCCTGGTCTCCCTAGCATTTGTTTTCACAAAACTTGTGAGCTGGTGCGCTGCACCTAATTCCTGCTGACGCTCCTGGCCTTGACTGTTAACTAGAAGCAATATTCTTCTTTTCCTATTCTGATTTGATCCCTACGTGTCTTTTTTTCTTGAAGCTAATATTCTGCTTCAAAATACATTCAACTACATCTGGATGAGGGCCTTCCTCCACTACTTCAGATAGCAAGCCAAACTGATATACTAACTGAATTTCGAAGTTTTTTCAAGTTTCTCGTTTTGCTTCTACCTTTCCTGTCCCTGTTTCTTCCCTTAGCCTACATAATTCCAAGTCCTCATTTTCTAATTCAGCCTCAATGGCACAAATTTTTACCTCCTTTTCAGCGACTTTTCTGTCCTTTCTACATAACGTACGTTGCCATGGAGAGCGTCTTATCTACCCAGTTTCCTCGCCGCTACATTCGCCCCACTAAACCATAACCTACACAGTCTTCACACCCCCGCCTTCAGATTTCTACAGTAAACATCACATTTGCTAGACATGTTTTGACAGAAAAATTTACACAAAGGAAGAGGATAACTTGGCACAAGAGCACTGATGTTACGTAACCTGTATTAATACGCAATGAAGCGCTAATGCAAACAAACTTTTAAAAATCTCAAAAACTTCATAAAACTACCCTTGTAATTCTTTCTAGGCCACAACGTATTCTTCAAACTTCGTATTTTGTTTAACACCAGTGATTTTAGGGAACTTCACTGTCTTTGTCAGAATGTGTGCGTTCCATAAACGCGATTTTCCTTTTAAATGCATCCCCATCAAATGAGGAAAAAGTTACCTTGCAGTGCATTACTGTGGGCAGTGTACAGTCAAGTCCAGTTAAAATGTGAAATCTGCACTAGATTACACATGTTTTCATTTTTGTTCCTGCATTGCTTTTTTTGTCAAAAAATTAAACGGTAGCAAGTTTTAAGTAGTTCCAGGTATGTGTTTCGACATAACCTACGTACTTTGCAGTACGATATGAAGTCTCCATAGGAATCGTTCAGTTTCACTGAAAACCGTTGCAGCTGAAAACGGAAGATGCGTGTGACTTCAGCATTTATACTATGCTTTCTTCCAATTTCGCCATGTGCCAAAGGCCTGCAAGTTTAGCACAAAGTGCTTTTTGATGTACAAAACAAGGAATCTCGTCCGTCGACATTCGTGATTTAATCCTGTTTCATTGTCAATCAAATCTTTAAACTCTTTCTGCATATTCCAGAATCCGAATCAAGAACAGTTCTCCACATGAGTAACCTAGAGGCAGGTATCCTCCGATTTGTGAGGCAACTTAAATCACTTAATAACAGCAAGTCTTCCGGTCCGTACTGCATACCAATTACGTTTCCTTGAGAGTATGCTGATGCAACAGCTCCATGCATAACAACCTCACACAACCGTCCGCTGGACGAAAGATCCGTATGAAAAGATTGGAAAGCTGGACAGGTTACACCAATATTCAAGAACGGTGGAAGGAGTAATCCAGTAAATTACAGCTCCATATTATTAACGTCGATATCCAGTAGGATTTTGGAACATATATTGCGTGTGAGGACTATGAATTACCTCGAAGAAAACGGTCTATTGACACACAGTAAAGACGGATTCAGAAAACATCATTCTTGTGAAGCACGAAGTGTTGAGTGCTATTGACCAGATCGGGTTAATGGAATACATTGAGAAAGTTCAAAGAAGAGCTACACGTTCTGTGTTACCCCGAAATAGGGGAAACAGTGTTACTGACATGATACAGAATTTGGGGTGGACATCAAAAAGGCGTTTTTCATTGTGGCAGAATCATCTCACGAAATTTCAGTCACCAACTTTCTCCATCGAATGCGAAAATATTTTGCTAACGCAGACATACTTAGGGAGAAACGATCGTCGTGATAAAATAAAGAAAACGGGAGCTATCAGGGAAAGGTATAGCCATTCGTTTTTTCCTCGCACTGTTCGATATTGGAATAATCGAGAATCGTTGTGAAGGTCATTCGATGAACCCTCCGCCAGGCACTTAAGTGTGATCTGCAGAGCATCCGTGTACATGTACATCTAATGTCGTTTCACAGTTGGTATGCACTACCTGTAACGTATATTAATTGAGAAACCTCTTTGCTCTCTTCTGTCACTGCCACTCATTTTAAAGAATCGCGACGGTAGACCGCTCGACTGCCTCCTTCGTGCAAACAGCCACTGGCCCAGTGAACCTCCATCATACCGAGATCACACAGCGAAGGGTAAACAGCGCTGACAGCGCGAGTCTGCCGAACTCGAGAGACTCCTGCCGGCCGGAAGACGCCGCACCGCGACGCCGGGTGAAGCGCCGCGCTCTTCCGGGCGCCTCCGAGAAGGACCGAGCGGAGCCGAGCGGCAGGCAGGCCGGGCCCGCGCCGCCCGTGGCTCAGACACGCTGCACGCGTGACTTGTGGCACGGCGCGGCCGGCCGTGATTATGAGCCCCTACCCAGCTGCGGCGAAGTCACTCAGTCAACTCCTGAGGCGTCACCGGTGGCCACAGGTTGGATGTAAGATCACATATGTTCGTTTCATATTTTACAGGAAAAAGATGTCCATTTTTAAAAGTGACAAACAGCAAGCGTGTAAAACACAACGCATCAGAATAACACATATTAAAAGCATAATATTACCAAGGAATACAGCAGTATCAAGAGCCATCAACTAGAGATAATTACAGAGAACACTGCAATATTTTGAGAAATGTCATTAGACCAGCTGATAGTATCAGCTTCGTGAGTAGTATGTACAAATCTGAGAATAACATCAAATTACGCTGGTATACAACGAGTACAATGCCAGGCGAGCAGCGGAAATCTTCGGTTATCTGTTTACTGAATGTCGTAATGTGAAGACGTTACTAACGTTAACGGGATTTGCAAACGTTTAAATAATAAAGTCTTGTACATCGAAAAAAGGTCAAACTCCTGCGCCTCACTCACTCAAATTGCTTGTAACACCATTTTTAATGTGGGCAATTAAAGGTAAAGCTAAAGGATGCAAACTGTAAGGAAATGGAAGCAGTAATTACAGAATAAATAAGAGTGCATGTGGTTGAGATCATATATTATTTGGGACAGTATATTTTTCTATATCATGCACTACCGCTTTTGCGTCAGTCACCTAGCTCATGAAATTAATTTTTTCCTGTACGAAAGTAAATATTCAGTCATAAGGCTGTAAAAATAACATGTTGGTAATATCTAAATCAACTTCCACTTCCATACTGTACAAACCCCTGCGAAGTGCGTGGTAGAGGGTTTTTCCTGCAGTAGCACATGCTGGACCGTCTCCCCGGCCACTTCGCTCCTGTGCGCCCTGTAATTAGTGTGACCTCGTCTTTGCCGGCCCTACGAGAGTGGCAGCCAGGCGTCCGTCTTGTATCCTCAGGTTCTTCGCTTCATACAGCTTCTTGGAATGTTGTGAGTAGGTATTCATCTTGAGGTGATTTCTCGACATGAAATCTCACTTTTTCTTATCTCGTCTTTGATTTAAGAACAAAAATTTGAAAAGATTCAACCTTGAACAAACACGGTTTCTTCTCTTTTTACCGATATGTATTTCGGCCATATTTCATTATCACCAGCGGGTTTCCTTTATTCTTTTGCAGAGTAAAGAGTAATCTATCGCAATGGGATACGCTTATTTTTGGGAATGTGTTATTTTTGCTCAGAACGTTATAACAGACATGTAAACCATAGTAGCACATGCCGTTGTTCATGTCGCTGCATGTCATCTGCAATACCGGGATACCAGCCAAACTGGAAATAGCAGACACGGACATCAGCAACAGCATGTGCCATTAACGCATACATCTTTCTGAGAGCGTTTTGAATGCAAATGTACAATTCTAAAATTATACGTTTCCCAGTGCAACAATATATTCTTTCTAGTATGAAATTTTCTCTCTACAGCGGAGTGTGCGCTGATATGAAACTTCCTGGCAGATTAAAACTGTGTGCCGCACCGAGACTCGAACTCAAGACTTTTTCCTTTTGCGGGCAAGTGCTCTACCAACATTTTTTATTTTCTTTTTTTATGAAGAGGAAAAGAGAATTTTTCGCATCCACCCACGCGTGAACCCATGAGCTTCCGTATCCTATTCCCGCGCGCTAACTACATTTTTTTTTTTAAGGAAGGCCACAGGGCGTGGTACACGCCGCACTAGCAGTGGGGTCTCTTCACGGCACTGCCGGTGCGTCGAGGCCCAAACCCCTCCCACCCCTTTTCTCATGTCCCCAGTTGGGTCATAGCACTAAGTGTGCAGAAATCTTAACACAAAATTCCCATTCTCCGATGTAAGAAACACAAAGAAACCTTTTCTCTGAGTAGAAACTGAACACTTATAAAAACTTAACAATTCTTCTTGAATCACACAAATACTTTGGAAGTCGAACACGAGTAATTCTGAACAAAATGTTTTGAGAAAACTCTTCGTGTAACATAGAAGATTCGGAAGCAAGGTAATAGTAAATAATAATAACACAACTGACTTTTAATTTTCTTCTGTTCGTTCTCGTCCAAGGTGTTGTAGTGGTTCCACATATTTAACCGACATCCATTCTTTCAAAAATGATCTCCAGCATGTTGCCGTAGTGCTTCTTGTGGTTGCGATACGTGGTGATTTTTGCGTATTCACACTTCATGTAAACGCGGAATTCTATCTCGTTGTCCGACCCAAGTTTGCTGATGACATAACTAACATATTTTCCCGGTAAGCAGCTAATGGCGTTGGTTTTTAATTTCGGAAAGTATGTCATGTCTGGTCTCAGGAGGAGCGATTGCGTTATATATTCGGCCGAGGATCTGGCGACAAAGGCGATTTGTTGCCTGATCCAATTCCAGTTATTCACACTGCCGCCACAGGTGAATCTGTGGATGAGTGTATCCACCAGACTGCATTTTCCACAAAGGTGTGTCTGGTTTAAACCGATCCCATACAGTGTCTCGTTGGTGCTGATGACATTGTTAACTGTTTTGTACCATGCGGAAATAGCGTCTGCAGAGAGCCCGGCATAGTTGATGTTCCGCCATACAGCTTTCCAGTCACAATTAGGGAATTTCTTTTCAGTTTTGTTTCTGCTCTCATTTAACTTCCTTTCATGTATGATGTCGAGCGTTGTGATACATGTGTTGCTTCTGATTTCGTCACTAAGGTAACTTGCTTCGAGGAAAAAGTTCCTCACATACTGCAGACGGGCATTAATCCTTCGCACATCAATCGGTGCTTGCAGGCTATGGGGTGTCACAGCCTCAATGAGCTTAGAGGTTATACATTGTGTAAGTTCTCGGAGTACATGGAAAGTCCGTTTGAGGAACAGAGCAGACGCTTTATTTCGAATGTCCACCAAACCGAGGCCCCCGTTTCTGACATCCAGTATAACGGTTGTCGCACCGAGCCTGAATATATCTCCTCGTCATAAATAATTGGTAACAGTGGACATGATCCCTTTCGATACTAGTTTGGGGATTGGAAATACCTGTGCAGTGAAATACGCTTTAGACAAAATGCAGGAGTTCATGAATCTGACTTTTCGCACCTGGTCCACAGTTCGATGGATGTTCTCCATTACAGCACCATGAACTTTCCTCCTAGCTTCCGTCCAGTTAAAAGCAGCCATCCTCATCGGACATGTCATTAAGGTTATTCCCAAAGTTTTGTGTTTGTTGTCTTGTTTTGCCCATGACAGTCAGAGGTGATCTAGGCCCCGCAGATTCAATATTTTACTTTTGTTTTCATTGGTTGTCGCTCCCGACGCTAGAAAATACTTTTGGATTTCTCTTTCCAGTGTAACTGTCTCCTCCTTATTCCTTATTACAACACCCACGTCATCGGCATAAGCTCGTATGACGGTTTTCTCACCACTCAATGTTATGCCTGTTAGTCTTGCGTGGACACTGCGGAGAAAGGGCTCTAAAGGTACGGAAAATAAAAACATAGATAAGGGACTGCCCTGTGGAACCCCTCGCCTTATCTGTATGGGTTTAGATGTTTGGCCATTGATTGCTATTTTCGCATTTATACCTGTTGCAATATTTCTTAGCATGTTGACAATCTGTGGGTGGAAAGCCATTCTTGACAGCGTCGCAAAGAGGTATCTATGACTAACGCGGTCAAAAGCTTTGTTGAAATCTATAAAGATTAAAGCACATTTTATACTTGCCACTGACGTAATTGCAATGACGTCTCTGTATGCAGATAGACTTTCGAATATTGTTGTGGTTGGAGAACAAGATTAATGATGACTCAATATTTTGTTGGAAAAGGCAGGGAATCTTTTGTTGATAATACGCGAAATTATTTTGTAATTAGAATTTAGTAGCGAAAGAGGCCGAAAATTGTTTAAGTTGATTTTGCCTTAACTCTTAGGAATCAGTACTATTTTACTTTCCTTAAACTCTGCAGGGACCGCTTTTCCGGTCAGGACCACATTCGCCATGGAAGTGATCTTGTCCCCAATTACAGACCAGTAGCGGGCATAAAAATCCACAGGGAGGCCACCAAGTCCCGGAGATTTTTTGAGAGGTGAGTTACGCACTGCCTCATGCACTTCATCTTTAGTAATAGGTGACAGGATGTCAGCGTTTTCTGTTGCCGACAACTGTGGACCTAAAATAGTGAGAAAGTCCTCGAGAGCTGCATCGTCCACTGTGGTAGGGGCATATAAGTTGTCATAGTACCTGTGGACTTGGTCCAGTATTTCTTTCTGGTATGTGAACCTAGTACCAGTGTGCGTCTGGACTTGATCAATAAAAGTTTGACGTCTGTTTTCAGCATGCCGCACCAAGTGATACAGAGAAGCAGTTTCACCAGCTGCTACTGATGTGGCTTTCTATTTAATTTTTAGTCCCTCCATCTGCTGCTGTTTAATGCTTAATAACTTGGCTTTTGTTTTTTGATATCATTCAGACGAATTACGTCATCATTTGCCTCTTGATAAAAGTCTCTTAAAACTTTATAATAAAACTCCATTGTATTCCTCAACTCCCTGCGCCTCGCTACACTATACTGCATGACAACTTTCAGCAGCCTTGGTTCAGCCCTCCTAGTCCACCAGTCAGTGACTGTTGTGTGCTTGTCTGCTGTGCGGAGGCACATAGTCCACGCTACTCTTATTTTCTGTTCCAGTTCTTCGTCAGTTAAAACAGACATATTCAAATTCCATTGCCCTCTGAATCGACGGGTTGGCTGTACACTTAAATTAAAGCAAGTTAAAAGTGTACTGTGATCGCTAAAATACACGGGAACAGTTTCAACGTTTAATAAAAAATTTTGCAAATTTGGTGCCACGTAAATTGTATCTAGTCTGCTGCGGGAGTGGCTGGTTATACACGTGGAGTCGACTGATGTCGGGTGCTGAAGTTCCTATACATCTTTGAGTTGTAGATCACTTACTAACTTTTTTAACTGTGGCGAGTAGTTGAAATTGGGTTGTTGATCTTTTTGGTTTAAAACACAGTTAATATGTCCACCTAATATAAGAGAACACGGATTATTCCTCAATAAATAAATTAGTTCATCTTGAAAAAACATCGCACCATCCAATTTATGGGAATTTCCTGATGGGGCGTAAAGGTTAAGCACGGTCATATCGAAAATTTTTATGCCTACGGCTCTTCCTGATTCTAGTCGTTCGATTTCAGTCACCGGAATGCCTTCCCTTATAAGAATGGCTGTACCGATATGGCTTCTGTAGAAACACTAACAATTCCAAAAAAGCCTGGGATCCGAAATGCCGTCATCGCAACTTCTTGTAGCAACGCGATATCTGTCCCAGACTAGTACAAGAATTCTTCTGATCCTGCCAATTTGAAGGGTGACTGTATTTTATTAATGTTAATAGTAGTAGTGCTATAAACTTGCATCACAGACATACCAGAAGAAGCTATTTGGGATGAGGATCGGTATGATTATAGCAGCAACGACCTTCTCTCCAAGTCACGATACTTACAAGCTGTGTGCCCATTACATCTACATCTACATCTACATCTATACTCCGCGAGCCACCTTACGGTGTGTGGCGGAGGGTACTTATTGTACCACTATCTGATCCCCCCTTCCCTGTTCCATTCACGAATTGTGCGTGGGAAGAACGACTGCTTGTAAGTCTCCGTATTTGCTCTAATTTCTCGGATCTTTTCGTTGTGATCATTACGCGAGATATATGTGGGCGGTAGTAATATGTTGCCCATCTCTTCCCGGAATGTGCTCTCTCGTAATTTCGATAATAAACCTCTCCGTATTGCGTAACGCCTTTCTTGAAGTGTCCGCCACTGGAGCTTGTTCAGCATCTCCGTAACGCTCTCGCGCTGACTAAATGTCCCCATGACGAATCGCGCTGCTTTTCGCTGGATCATGTCTATCTCTTCTATTAATCCAACCTGGTAAGGGTCCCATACTGATGAGCAATACTCAAGAATCGGACGAACAAGCGTTTTGTAAGCTACTTCTTTCGTCGATGAGTCACATTTTCTTAGAATTCTTCCTATGAATCTCAACCTGGCGCCTGCTTTTCCCACTATTTGTTTTATGTGATCATTCCACTTCAGATCGCTCCGGATAGTAACTCCTAAGTATTTTACGGTCGTTACCGCTTCCAATGATTTACCACCTATGGCATAATCGTACTGGAATGGATTTCTGTCCCTAAGTATGCGCATTATATTACATTTATCTACGTTTAGGGAAAGCTGCCAGCTGTCGCACCATGCATTAATCCTCTGCAGGTACTCCTGGAGTACGTACGAGTCTTCTGATGTTGCTACTTTCTTGTAGACAACCGTGTCATCTGCAAATAGCCTCACGGAGCTACCGATGTTGTCAACTAAGTCATTTATGTATATTGTAAACAATAAAGGTCCTATCACGCTTCCCTGCGGTACTCCCGAAATTACCTCTACATCTGCAGATTTTGAACCGTTAAGAATGACATGTTGTGTTCTTTCTTCTAGGAAATCCTGAATCCAATCACAAACCTGGTCCGATATTCCGTAAGCTCGTATTTTTTTCACTAAACGTAAGTGCGGAACCGTATCAAATGCCTTCCTGAAGTCCAGGAATACGGCATCAATCTGCTCGCCAGTGTCTACGGCACTGTGATTTTCTTGGGCAAATAGGGCGAGCTGAGTTTCACATGATCTCTGTTTGCGGAATCCATGTTGGTTATGATGAAGGAGATTTGTATTATCTAAGAACGTCATAATACGAGAACACAAAACATGTTCCATTATTCTACAACAGATTGACGTAAGCGAAATAGGCCTATAATTATTCGCATCTGATTTATGACCCTTCTTGAAAATGGGAACGACCTGCGCTTTCTTCCAGTCGCTAGGTACTTTACGTTCTTCCAGCGATCTACGATAAATTGCTGATAGAAAGGGGGCAAGTTCTTTAGCATAATCACTGTAGAATCTTCATAGAAATCTTCATAGAAAAAATTTTACTGCTTTTAAACAAAGTGCTTGAAAAGAAAATTATCCTGAAATCCTGACAATGCATTGCTATAAGTCACTGTGGTCTTTCTCTTTCTCCTCGTCAGTGTAGGCTCTGATGACTTCATATTTAATATTCTTTTTCTTGACGTCTTTCTTCTGTGGTGTGGTTTTCGCTCGATGACGCGTGACAGCAAGACCTGGTTTCCGTCGCAGCCTCCGACGGTGGCCGTCTTGCGCAACGGCTGTGGCTTGCGAGTCGTCAATATTTGGCTCCGGGGTGTTGTCAGTTGCGTTGTCTTGCTGGCGAGGCGGTGATGCTTGTTTATTTCCTCCTTCGGCGCGGTGTTGCGCTTCGGAGCCAGCAGGTTGTTTGCTTGGTACTTCCTCGTACTGTTCGCACTGTATGGGCTGTGCACTCGATGCGGTTATTGCAGCTGTGACCTCAGGCTCAGGGTCACATTCCTGTGAAAGGTCACTACGAGCTGCGTCACTATCTGTTCGTGGCGGTATAATTCCTTGTGCGGAAGTGGGAGCCACATCGACCTGCATTTCATCTCCTTTTACCACTTCCAACAGGACTTGGCTTCGGCTTCCTGGCAACGGGTGTTTCACAGGAAGAGTCCTCATCAACATTTTTTTCAGTGTCCTCTAGAGGACGCTTTTTAGTGGGAGTCTCGCTGTCACGGGACGGAATTTCAGCAGATAATGCAGGTTTTAAAGACGGAAAGTCATTAATATTAAGTGCAACATTTTCAGAGGTAGTAACAGGATCCACGACAGCCGCCGCTTCTGTTGTATTACTGGCTGGCAACAAATCGTTGAGTGTTAATTTCCGGCGTTGCTTAAGGTTATTTGTTAGCACAAAAACACGGCGAGGGCAGTCCTGACGGAGGTTACCTGACTCGTTACATACATGACATGTAGGGGTTTGCCCTGAGTAAATAACATGCGCCTTGTGCCCGTTAACAACGATGTGGGAGGGAATGTTTGCCTTCACTTCCATCTCCACGGAGCGAATGCCGTTAAAGCACTGCAGCTTGAAATGCGAAGCCCACCTTTCGTTGACTATTTGCCTGACAACCCCACACTTTGAAAGGTCATCTTTAATTTTCGAGTTGTCTACTTCTATCGGAATATTCAAAACCCTAACATTTCTAATTACAAACTCGGAATTCCTGAGTTTTACAGTATTTGTAGTACCATCACGGTGTATAAATTCCGTTTCATAACCAAATTTTTCCAGAAAGTGGTCTACACTCACGGAATCGTTAAACTTTACAAACATGCAGTATTCATCAGAGTCTAGCTGCATGGTATGAGCAGATTCAGGATGAAGCCCAAATACCTCGGTAATCTAGTCGTGTATTTCCAGTGCAGAGGGCTGTACTCGACGGGTGTACTTGTCGAAGGTGAAAATCACGGTGTTTTTTCTCACGGAGTTTGCCATGGTGTTCTGCAGCGAAGAAATTTCGGACAACGCCGAAATCCCAACAGCACTACGTAGAAAGACAACATGAACGAAGACCAATAGCCAATAAACAGTCACGAAACACGAAAACACTGGCGTAAACACTGAACGTTCACGGAGAAAACTTGAGGAGCGTGCGACCGCGGCGACAGCTGAAGCCAGACTGCTGGCTTACACGATCTGTTGGTCTATCAATGTGGACTGTCCAAGTATCTGCAACGAATGGTGAACCACTCGCAGTGATGTGAGGCAGTGGCGTAAAAAGATTCTAGCTGACAGGGCTGTTGACGAGTGTCACTCCAAGTGACTGGCGATAGGTTTCAAACCAGACGAAAATTGCCAATGCCTGGCAAAGCAGCTCCATCTGAACCAGCTGCCTAGCAATCGTTCGGAAGGCAGCTGCACAGACTCGACATTTGGAGTCGGCGGCCGTCGCTCACACAGACACACACACAGCTGCGCGTCTTGAGTGGGCCAAACCACGCAGAGACGGACAGTGGCTGGGTGGAGGTGCGTCACACGAGTCGCGCGATTTCGCCTCTTCTGAAATTATGGAGGTGGCGATTGGACTGACGGCCTATTGGGGATGCAGTTCAAGCCACTGGTGGTTCCATGGTGTCATAGGGGTGTTTCTATCACCACGACTTGCATTCAGACACTACAGTCAGTGTGAACCTGAACCAGCACGTTTATTTCAACATTGTCGGTGACGAAGTGTTGCCCCATTCTCTGGACACTTGCGTTGTAGAAGATGACACACACAGTCGTGTTCCCAGGGCTGCGTGCATACACTCCCGGTTTCACGAACACTCGGGCGCCCTACAGCACTTCGAGGCGAACAGTAGACAACCCGGTCTCAGAGCCGCAGACGTTGGACGGTACTGTCTGGAACAGCGGCTGAGACGTGGCAGCCGACATCCCCACACACTGGTAGCTCTGCGGGATCTGATGCGTCAGTGGGAGGCCTCGGGCAGATGCTGCGTATCTGAAGAAACTACCGGAACTCTCTTCCCCGCCGACTTGACGAAGTCTTCGAGGCTAGAGGCGGTAATACCGTGATGCCATTTCATGATCCTTGAAGCAAAAGTTGGCTTGAATGTGACTGTCTTACTATGAGTTAATGATGTACGGAAAGAATGGGAATCATGCACCAGCTAGTTGTACTTCACAAGTTTATTCTAATCCTTACCTAGGTTTAAACAGATGTAAACCTTTCTTCCTTGGAAGAAGTAGTAACGTGTGTAAACTTATTGTGTGAAAAGAGAACACAGGTCATAAAGCTCAGTCAACACTAAAATGACCCATATAAATGCTAACGTATAGCCACGTGGCTCAATGAACGGTGAAGCAAGGTAAAAGTGTGAATAAACATCTGACGTGCCAATGGTTGGCTGTTCGATTCCTATGGCTTCCATAATTTTACTGTTGCTGACTGCTGCCTTGTTAGAGATTTTAATTACGTATATACAGCAAACGTAGTGGAGTATTACTGTAATCTGGTGGTGCAGGGTGTCGGCTCTATAATTGCTTCTTTCGAAAAGTAATTAATTTAGCCACTTGCAGTGTTTATTGTTCACTTTTGAACTAATTTACAACTAACAACGATATCGAGCTACAGCTGTTGTCATCTCAAACGACACTGTACTTTCATTGATTTTTGATAATACGGTTGGGAAATAGGGATATAAATTCAATTTTAGTAAGGCTAGCAGTCTCGATGAAAGGCTCTTTTTGTTCGTTACCGCTTTCAGTCTCTGACTGTCATCATCAGATCATTTACTGTCTGCTGTAGCGACATGCGGAGACAGAGAGCGGAGAGAGACGTGTGCCACGAGGCACATTCCATTGACTGCTCGGTGGAAAGTGTCAACAGAAGAGGCGGCGGCAGAAGGTATTAGCGCGCTTCCTCTTTGTGTCACAAATGTGCCCTTATTGACAGATAGTTAGTATCGCAAAATAGGAAAAGTAGGTGACAGCATTGAGAATAAATTTATGGAAAGAATTAGTTGTACGGTTAGTAGTAATGGCATCGAGTGGTCTACATACCTCGGTACACAGCGGGAGTCGATACAGTCGTCAGCGATTTGGCAGTCGAGCTCCTCGACGAGTTGCAAGGATTCGGCCAACGTGAGGCGGTGGAACTGCGCCAGGGCGCAAGCGCACCCCCCTCCCACCGCCGCTCCACCTGCCGGCGGCGGCGGCAGTCCGGAGACCCAGAGGCGGACTGCCAGGTGCAGCGCAGCTGAGACCGCGGGGGGCAGCTCCCAGCTGTCGCACGTTGAGAACCACGGTGCCCAATCTGCAAAACGCTCTTCAGTCACCTCGACGTCTGCACTCTGACTCACGAGCTTTCATGGGCTACTCATATGCTCATCACTACTAGCAGCTACTGAAAGTGAAACACTGAGAGAGCTGCAGCCAACGATAATGGACACGGCGTGAGGTGTGCTGCACACTTCTACAAGCAAAACGTCAACAAGTCAGCTGCCTGTCAGCACGGCGGCCACTGCTGCGGCTCCCCTTGACGAGGAAGCGGGAAGAGCTGCGCCGACAGTACAACACTGGACACTGTGCCGTCATTCCGTATGAGCCGAGGTTCTGACTGCAGCATCGGTGTGGACGGTCCGTGCATCGAGGCCCTGAGCAGAGCGGAGAATGCCAGCTTGCACTCTCGCCCATCTCACGGGGAGCCACTCGGTATACAATACGTAATTGGTTACACTGATCGCAGCTGTTACATTTCTGAGTCCTTGAGGCAGCTCGCTTGCGATATTTTCGACACCCTTTCAACAAAATAATTTAATGTCGCATGTCAGCCATGCTTGACAGAGTTAGCACCGCTACCACAGGAACGTGCGATGTACCTGGCTAGGCGCAGACAGTAATATTTAAGTCAAAATCACACTTATCGTTAACTGGTTTGATTGGCGAGATTGGGAATAAGACATATGGACCCGTGCTGCCATTCGTTGTTCTGTACACTTCCGAGGCCGTAGCAGCAGTTCTGTCCCTTTGTCTTGCGTAGGAACGTTCAGCGCTTACGGAGCAGGGAGAAAACAAATGTAATACCTAAATACTCATCAAATGTTCAGATCATTTTAGAAATAATCGAACTTAAATTGTCGACCAATATGCAAGTGCCGTTGACATACGGTTCCTCGCCGCAAATGAAGCAGCAATGAAGGCACAGAGTGGCAGAGAGTGGCTTTGCACTAAAAGGTGCTGATCTGTTCTCACCTGCCAGAAAGTTTACGGCAGAGTGCCTGTACACACAAAAGGTATTCTGCCTGCTCATTCCCTCACGAGGGACTCACGTCTTTTTGAGCAAATGCGTGATAAAACCCTCAGTGAGTTCAAAATGAAGCAAAAGGAAAGAAGAAAGCGTAATGTCTCTGTGAAGGAACAGACGGTTAGCCCGCGCAGCTACACTCGTCAGATCCGCTTCGCTAAGGCAGCCCAGCTGAGGCTACCTCGGCGGTGAGCTGACCTCGCCGGTAAACATTCTGAAAGTTCCGTACCCGCCCAGTGAGACTGCTAATTCTGATGACGTCTCTCGCCGTAGGTGTGGCTACCCGGCTGTAAACATAGAAACAGTGGCTTCTGATGGGACTGCGGGCAGCTGCTACTGTTAACCGAAAAATCGGGATGCCATTGCGGTATGTCTATTGTAATTAACCACTGCGAACGTTCGAGTAATGCACACCTGATATCAATGAACGTAATTGACTCGTACAGAGGGAAGTCCACGCTCCTGACCCAACACGGAGACCTCCGCCTCGTCGTGTCTGAGGGCCGACTGACGCACTTGGCGCTCTCCGTAACCTGCGATGTATTCTCGCGAGAGCCTGTCCCCGTCAACTGTGCAGCGATACTTGAAGCTTCCCGTACTGGAATAATGCCTCAGTTACGGCAATGACTGAGAGATTTTCCCTGACAAATTCTGTAACGAAAGGAAACTACCCCTGCTACCATTAAGTGTGTTTACGGCCGACTGGCGCGCCTCCTGCACGTACTCCCCGGCCTGCGCGTCTGGCTGCAGGCAGGCCGGCCTCCGACGCAGCGGGCCACGGGCCCCACCCCCGCACTGGGCGACTCGCGCCGCGGGCCGCTCGCGTTCTCCGGCCGTGGGAACACACTTCAGCCACAGCCTGGAACCTCTAAAGTCTGGAAACTCTACAAGCCACAGAAAACAGCTGGTTGTATCTAATGAAACTATCGACTTTCGATTCTGCCTCGTATGAGATCATTTTTTCTGTATCTTTAGTTTTTATCGTGTGATATTTTAACTCGTTCAAATAGCAAGTGTATGTCTGAAAGCATTACCAGGGGACTGATAAGGTTCACTTTCTCTTCTGAACCTCCGTCAGGAAGTTGATGATCGTTCCTTCAGCAGAGAGGAGCGGGGGCAAAGGTGCTACAGATACACTGGCGGAAAAGAAAATCTCAGCACAAAATAAAAATTACTGTAGAGGAATGAGATTGCGGGCGTACATCGCTCTGGATGACACACCTTATAGCTTCTAAGGGAACTATCAAGTACAAAAGCCGCTGCCTCAGCTCGAGGTAAAGCAAAGGTGAAAAAGCCGAAGTAAGGCATCCTGCAGCTCTTTTAATGTAAATGTTTGTAAAAGTAACATTTGGATTTCCTGGTCAACTCCTACCAATAACCCATTTTATTTTCCGTGTATGCTGTAAGCTACGGGTAAAGACACAAGCCGGACATGCACTTGCATGTCAGATGTGACAGCGTTCGGCGGCCCACATGTTGCCCACGATGCTAACACAACACTGGCTGATGATGGCAACAGGGGGCGGGACTGGAGCTGTCAGATGATGTCGACAGCACGAGGCTACGGAGCGTGGCTGAACTGCTTAGTCGACGACTAACTCACGACAGTGCTACAGTGCTAGTGGTGTTGTTACAAAGCAGAGCAATGGCGCCGATAAACAAAGCAAACATTGCGTTATATCTTCAGAAACAGTAGCCAAAGTCGAGATTTGATCAGAAAGGAACTCAAGAAATTTCGCTGAGTGTGAAAGAAGTGGCGCATGAGTCAGTGGAATGCGTGGTGTCGTGCGAACAATGTACAAGAGGAGTGCAGTGATGGCGGTACTTGCACGGCACTAGAAAGTTGTACTGAAACAGGTGTGCTGTAGTTCATCGTCGCTGTCGCACAGAGGGCCGCAGCTCCCGTTTCCAGTCAAACGTAGTGAAGGACAGTCGTTGTCCAAGGAGCGGATACTAAACATCATTACGTACTTGGAAAATTGCAGACAGCATAGCAAAAGAACAATTACGAACATATTTTGAACAAGTCTGCAGAAATATGACCGTTAGTGTGTAAGGAAAACTACAGACATTCAACGGAGGACAAGGCTCAGTTGCGCGTTTCAAGGATGCTCGACATCCATTACAGAGATTTCAAAAGAAGCAGTGGATGCTTGCATGACGTCAAACAGTGCTACAGAAGTGTGAGACGTGAGATGATGAAATTTCGAAGAAAGCGTCAACTGAACGATGCGCAGCAAACTACGCGATCGACCGAAATATTTGTAGATGAGATAAGTAAATTTACCCCATCGTTGAGTAAGGAATTTGTTTTCAACTGCAGCCAATCGGCATATGAAGAGGAAACGTAGATGAAAGGGACCATGGAAATTAGAGGTACCAAGAGAGATCAGTCAAGATCATCTATTATCAATTCGCATTCGTATACAGTTATGCCGACTGATTAACCAGACGGTAAATTGGCTGCAACGCTATTTATTGCTCTGCGCCCTTTGATTCTTTCTCGTGTGTGTAATTTTGGCAGGGGCCGTAGGGAATATTTACGTCACAGCAAACAAGAGTGGGAGAACAGACGTAAGAGAACTACAGCTATTGTATGATCACTGCTTTTGGCCAATAACTCTTCAAAATAGGTGTTTTTTCTTGATTCCTAGGCCGCGCATAGAAATCATACTCCTAAAGAACAAGCTACCGCTCCTGGAAAGTGTGTGACATAGCAGTTCGTACCACCTGGAACCACCAGATGAATAGTACCTGCAGACGTCTGTCTTTTCTGTGCGTATGAAACATTTTATAACACTACCTGCAGCAACCCCTTAGAGGACAGCCAGTTTTACGATAAGCTCCACGGCAGGCTGTTTCGCATTCGGTTGCACGCCATCACTTTCCTTCAGTTCTCGTCACCCTGTTACACCAATGTCATTTCTATACGTATTCCTTAAGAGTGGATACCTAGCTGAGCGTCCTCATAATAAACGTAGTCCTTCACGGTCAGGCAGAAAACGTGTAATTTTTAATAACAGCATATGTAAGCCAAGCCGCCTGTGAGTGTTTGATAAGTGGACTGTGCATAACGTCTTATGAATCCGTACAGCACGAAAGAGCACTTACCGGAACGGTCACAGTACTGCGACCATAGCAGAAGTTCACCGGCAGTGAACGCCGGGCGTTTGTCCACGTGCCAGCATAAGCAATCCAGCACCGAGGAGGTCCCGTTTGCTGCAATCAGAGCTGCCACTGTGGCAATTACGCCCGCCGGCTGCATTGTCCGCTGTCGACACTGGGGAGCAAACAGAAGCAGTGCGCGCCGCAGGGAGCGCGCGCTCAATATGACGGCGGGCGCAGCGGAAGTCTGCCGCAGGACGGCCAAACCACGGGAAGCGTGGCGTGACGCCTCTCATCCGGATGACCGCCGTATTCCTGTTTGCCTGGTGAGAGTTCGCGAAAGTCGTCGAGTAAAACAAACGTGGTATCTGCCCTTCCCCAAGGAAGTGTTGTAGTCATTGTGCTGTTCCTAATCTATAAAAACGATTTAGGAGGCAATCTGAGCAGCCATTGTTTGCAGATGATGCTGTCTTTTACCATCTAGTAAAGTCATCAGAAGATCAAAGCAATAGCAAAATTATTTAGAGAGTGTACCGGTGCGATGCGTAAAGTGGCACTTGATTCTAAATTATGAAAAGTGTTATGTCATCCAAAGGAGAACTAGAAGGAACCCGTTAAATTTCTTTTACTCGATGAGTCACACAAATCGAAAGGGTGCCGTTTCAGCTAAATGCCAAGGTATTACAATTAGGGCCAACTTAAATAGGAACGATCTAATCGAAAATCTTGTAGGGAATACTGTGTTTCGTTTGCAGAACACCTAGACAAAGCGACAAGCCCACTAAAGAGACTTTCACTTAGTGATGCTAGAAGAACCCTCCGCCACACACCACCGGGTGTCACGCAGAGTACTGGTGTAGATGCAGATGTACATCTACAACTCCACACATACTCCGTAAGTCGCAATATGGTGCATGGTGGAAGTTGCCTAGCACCATCACTAGTCATTTTCTTCCCTGTTACGCTCGTAAATACAGAGAGGGAAAAGCGACTCTCTTTATGCCTCCATCATCATCAGTTTTTTGCTATATTAGCAGGTCCTTTGCCTCTCCATTTTCTGCGATCCATTGCCTCCTCCTTACGGCTGCTGTATGTTGTACCGTCCATTACGTCATCCAGTATCTGAAATCTCCTTCTTCCTCGCTTCCTTTTCCCTTCTACATAACCTTCTGCACATATTTTTATCAGTCCATCATTCTTTTTTAATATATGCCCAATCTAATTTCTTTTTCTTCTCTTTATTACATCTACCAACTGTCTTTTGTCTCCCACTCATCTCAATACCTCTTCATTTATTACTCTGTCCATCCAACTTATTCTTTCCATACTCCGCCATGTCCACATCTCAGAAGCCTCCAGCCTTTCTCGGTCTTTATTCCTCAAAACCCATGTTTCAGGCCATACAGAAGAACACTCCATACAAAACATTTTATCTTTTCCTCAGTTCTATGTCCACACTGCTGCAGAAAACTCTCCTTTTCTTATAAAATGCCTCTTTTACCATTGCTATCCTTGTTTTCATTTCTGTGGTGCACTTCCAGTCGGTGTCTATCCTTATTCCAAGATACTTGAAATTTAGCACCTGTTCTAATATTTCTCCATTCAGCACAATTTTTATTTCTTTATTTTCTCCTAGTGCCAATACTTTTATTTTCTTTGTGTTAATTTTCATTCCATAATGGCGTCAATTGTGTCCACTAAATCCTGTAATTCTCTTTCCCCTGTGGCTAGAAGGACCATGTCATCAGCAAACCTCAAACACCCTACTCTTCTTCAATTTCTACTCCTTTGTCATCTAATGTGCATTGGGCAATCATATTTTCAAAATGGTTCAAATGGCTCTGAGCACTATGGGACTCAACTGCTGGGGTCATTAGTCCCCTAGAACTTAGAACTAGTTAAACCTAACTAACCTAAGGACATAACAAACATCCATGCCCGAGGCAGGATTCGAACCTGCGACCGTAGCGGTCTTGCGGTTCCAGACTGCAGCGCCTTTAACCACACGGCCACTTCGGCCGGCAATCATATTTTCCAAGTAGAGATTGAAAACGTTAGGTGATAGACAGCATCCTTGTCTTACTCCTTTTCCTAGTCCGATCCAGTTTGTACTTTCTCCTCTCACTTTAACTGAGGCTTTTTGATTAAGATATAATGAGTCTTCTGGTTTTCCAGACCACTCTCTTTTCTCTCATTACAGTCGCCAGCTTGTCCCAAACCACATTGTCAAATGTCTTTTCTAGATCGGCGAAGCACATTTAGAGGTCTCTTCCTTTTTCAATAAACCTTTCTCCCAAGAGTCGTAGGAGCCCCACTGCATCTCTGGTGTCCGTATTCCGTCTAAAGCCAAACTGCTCCTCGCCAAGGTTCTCCTCCATTAATTTTTAAAGTCTCTTATTAAATATTCTTAACATCATTTTGGCTGCATGTGAAATGAGGCTGATTGTCCTGTGCTCACTGCATTTCTTGATTCCTTGTTTTGTTTCGGTAATGGAATCATTAGTTTTGTCAGAAAGTCCTCAGGCCATTCACCACTGTCACATATTTTATTTATTCATAACCTCAATATTTCCCTTATTTCATCTTGTTTCAAGCATTTTAATATTTCTCCCGGCATCTGTACCTACTGCTTTACCATTTTTCATTGCAGTTATGCCAGACATTACTTCTTCCATTATGATGGTTGGGCCTTCCTTTCTGGTCATCATTTACACTGTTGAGTAATTCAAGTTCTACAGTTTCTGATTTGCGATCTGTGTCATATAGCTCTTTTAGATATTCTTCCCATCGCTGGAGGACATCGTCACGATCTTTGTTCACTACCTCTTCGTCTTTACTCAAACTTTCCATAGTAGCACTTCCTGTTCTTTTTTAATCCCATATCATAGTCTTTACTCTGTTGTACAGTAAGTCGTATCTTCCCTTCCTGTCCAGTTCTTCGATTGCATTACATTCCTCTTAGCCATTTTTTCCTAGCCTGCTCTGTTTCTCTTTGCAGTTCATTATTTAACCTTCGGTCCATCATTCTTGCATCTTCAGTGTTCTTGTTTTTAAATTTTTTTCTCTCCTCCACACACGAAATCATTTCTTGTGTGACCTAACGTTTCTTTCCCCTTTTCCGTTTTACATATCCTATGTTTTGCTGTCCTGCTTTAATGATTTCTTCTTTCAGCATATTCTAGTACTCGTTGACGTTATCAGGTAGTTCTTTTGTTTCTTAATGTGTTTAGAAACTCAAGTGACAGCATTTGTTCTTTGTTGGATCTTATCTTCTCTAGATCCCACTTCTTCACCATGACTCCACAGACACCCTAATTTCTCTGTTAGTGCTCCTTAAGCGAAATGGACGTTGACGTCAGTGAAATCGTTCTGCAGTCAGCTCCTAATGTCGGTTCTCTAAATTTCCTCTATAATTTTCCTAGAAGTAATATCGTGTTCGCTACAGGGGTTCCTGTTTTCGTTCACAAACCATCTCCATAATACTAGCACGTTGTTCGATCCTGGAGGTAACAACTCTGGCTGCACAGTTAAATTGCTTCGACGTCTTTCCTTTATAAGACCTTGTGTGGATCCAAAACACTCAAACAGTGCTCAAGAACAGATTGTACTAGTGTCCTATATTCTGTCTTCTGCAAATGAACCGTTCTTTCCTAAAATTCTCCTACTCGAAGTCGAGCATTCACCTTCTCCGCTGCACCCTTACATGCTCATTTCATTTCACATTGCTTTGCAACGTCACACCTAAATATTTCATCGACGTGAATGTCAAGCAGCGCGCTGCTAATTCTGTATTCGAATATTTCTACATTTAGATCTAACTATAATTCATCTTACCAACTAGAAACTTTGCTTAAGTCATCTTGTACCCTCCTACAGTCACTCAACACTTAGACGTTCCTGTACACCACAGCATCATCAGCTCATCCTGTCTGTCAGATTATGTTCTGCCGCACTCCTGGCGATACCTTTGTCTCTCATGAGCACTCGCTGTCGAGTGCAACGTAAGGGGTTCTGCTATTATGAAATTTGCGTTCCACTCCCATATCTAGAAACCTTATCTGCGTTCATCCGTTAAGAGACTGCAGTGAGGCACTGTATCACAGGACCACAGTGGACTGCGAGCGAAATCGCTGCCTCAGGATCTGTCAGTACTTTTCTTCCGGTGTCATATTACAGCAGACACATATCCATATATCGTCTTCCCATCCACTCACCCTTCCCTCCCCACTCCAATCCCCCTACATTCCCCTCCCCGACACTGCTCTCGCCCAATAAAGATCATTTCAGTTCTGTATAAAGTAGTGAAAAGAACGTCACAAAGTGCAGTCACCAGGGATGGGCCGAAAAACCAAACGTACTCGGCAATACTTATGTATTACACCAGGCCAATGAACTCCAGCTGGAATGCAGCAACAAGCCACAGAGTATCTTCCAGATTTATCAGACCTGCAGTCTTTCAACTATTTCACACAGAGATCAGAAGTTCCTCAAGTCGGCAAGTCTCAGTTAAGTTGCAGAAGTGTACTGCTTTTCACCAACACATATACTGTGGCTGTTAGTCTATCTAAAAGCGTCAGTGTAGGTCCAGAACCCGACAGTGACTTTGGGATGGCTGTAGAAATAGAAAACTTTTGACATGTTTTTGGCATCACAGGACTATCTGTGCAGCATGAGGGAGTATACAAAGAAGTAGATGACAACAGAGTGTGGTGCATTACAATCACCAACTGACTTTAAAATGTATGGGACGAGGGTTTCAACAGTGCATATCTACAGGGAAGCTATGACTGAATCAACTTCAGGGGATATGCGCATTTAAATAAAACATTCGAGTGTGGGGAATTTGGATGATTTATACTGCACCTTAGCGACTGCTACAGACAGACTGAGGTGCTGGTATCTGAATGTAAGAGGAGCAGTGTATAAATGCATTTATTCTCGCTGTACCAAGACAGCCTATTACTATCGAGTTCAGTGAAGTAGAATGCAGGGGTGGTACGTCTACTAATACATATGTTGAGGCACTTGCTCGACAGAACACTATACAAGCTGAATTTTTTAGACTCATATGAAGCAACGTCTGGGAAAACATTGCTCTACACAATGAGTATAAAACGTAGATATGTAAATAAAGAAAATACAGAATAGATTGTTCTTCCTGCCTCACTGCGTACCAATCCTCACCATTGTACTGCACATAAACATGTGATGAGCCAGTGCTTACTCGGAAGTCTCCAGCACTGTGCGCGAGACGTCTCTGTGGGGCACGTGTCGGCCGGGCAGTGCTGTGGCGAGCTGCCGCCGCGGGCCCCACGTGGCCACTGGCTGGGAGGGGAGCCGCCAGCCCGCCTCCAGAGGAGACCTGCAGAGGCGGGGCCGCAGCCAGCAGCCAGCAGCCAGCTCCCCACCCAGCCAGCCAGCCAGCCACGGCCTCCACAGCTGGTGAGGGCAGCCAGAGGGGTGGCACGCCACAGCGTGTGGCCCGCAGCAGTCAGCACTTTGATGTTCGTGATGAATTACATACAGTTACTCTAACTCAGGGGTAATGTTTTGCGAAGCTGCTGTGACTGTACATAATTTTTTTAGTTCCTATTGTTTTACCTTGAAGTTTACTTTGTGCTGATATGTAAGGTGTCTATTTTTGAAGAAAAGACATGTGTAATGCAGCACACTGTAAATAACAAGCCACATGTTACAGTACTGATTTAAGGAAATCCTCCTTTTTCATCATTTACATCTGGCTAGTCATTTGTAGTGATTAGGTTCTTTTCTATGAAATAACAACGATATTGTTAAGAATCTTTTTTTGTAAAAAAAATGATCGATGTGTATTTTTTAATATATTCATATTCTATACCATTTAAGCCAGCCGGTGTGGCCGAGCGGTTCTGGCGCTTCAGTCTGAAACCGCGCAACCGCTATGGTCGCAGGTTCGAATCCTGCCTCGGGCATGGATGTGTGTAATGTCCTTAGGTTAGTTAGGTTTAGGTAGTTCTAAGTTCTAGGGGACTGACGTCCTCAGATGTTAAGTCCCATAGTGCTCAGAGTGATTTGAACCATTTATACCATTTAATCACATATATAATTTCACATTTAATTCCATATACATTTTTAAATTAATAAACTATCTGCTTTTTCCGTTTAATTATGTGCCATATTTACATTTAATTCCATGTACAAATTAAAAACTAATAATAAGCTCTCTGTTTTCCCACTCAACCACTTTTTCTTTTCTAATTTGTTTTTGCCTGTACATAATATGCGTAGGTGAAAAAAGAACCGCACATATACACGTGCACACATGTAGGCACTGAAGAGTAAAAGAAATTGGTTTATGTGGCACAGACCTGACTAATGTCTGAAGTAGTGCTGGAGGGAGCTGACACTTTCAATCCTGCAGGACTGTCCATAAATCCGTAAGAGAACCAGAGGGTGGACATCTCTTCTGAACAGCACGTTGCAAGGCATCCAAGATATGCTCAATAATGCTCACGTCTGGGGAGTTTGGTGGCTAGCGGCAGTTTTTAAATTCAGAAGAATGTTCCTGGAGTCACTCTGTAATAATTCTGGACATGTGGGTTGCCGCATTTCCCCGCTGGAATTGCCCGAATCAGTCGGACTTTACAATGGACATGAATGGATGCAGATGATGAAACAGGATGCTTATGTACGTATCAACTATCAGAATTGTATATAGACATATCAGGAGTCCCATGTCACTGCAACCGAAAACGCTCCACACCATTCCCGAGCCTCCAGCCCCTCGAACGGTCGGTCCCCTGCTGACATGTATTCATGAGGTTGTCTCCATACCCTTAAATAGTCTTGTTTGAGGCACAGGTCAATGTCCTAACGGATTATCAGAAGAAATTATATAACTTTTGGCGCCAAAGGTAACTCCATGTTTATGTCTCGTTTATAATCGATGTCTATAAAGTGGCCACGGAAAATCGCGGAGGTAGTTATAATCAAGGAAGTACGATAGATCTAGTTGGTTGCTGGCTGTTCTGTAAAAAGCATCTGAAAAGCTGGGTGGCGCCAGAAGTCGACTCACCGGCTTCTGAGCGGTACGAGCTACTGGCAGCTTGCTTTCGGTGCAGGGAAGGCCACTAAGAATGCCGCAAATGCAGTACAACAACTTGTCTGTGCAGCCGCGTGAAAACACGTAGTGGGCGGCCGAGTGGGTGCCTCGGAGGCTGACGGCAGCTGACGGTGGCGGCCGGCGCCGTCCTCTCAGGCAGTGGGGGCTGAGCGCTCACTGCCGAGGTAGCCGCCACGGCTGCGGCATCGTGCTAAGCGTCCCGGAAAACCGGCGCGAGTTAACCGAGCTATCAGTGACTCCAGCAAAGGCTGGATTTTCTTTCTTTTCCGAGCCCGCATTTGCACAGCCAGGGTCCGCCGTCTGATAACTTTCTGCGGACCTCGGTGCTCCACTCACAAGGGGAGGCCACCAATTGTGAAATTCAGATTCGATTCATACTGCGCATAATAAAAGCTCATGGCCAGAGGTGTAATGTGGCAAAGCACCAAGATGCACTTCTCAGCCGTTGTCGAGAAAATAGACAGTTAAAAGAAACCGTTGCGGTGAAATACTCTCTACGATTAGTAATGTTCTAGAGCGTCGTGGCGCAGCGGTAAGTGCTGGGGTTCGTAATCCGCAGGTCGCCGAATCGAATCTCGCGCTATGCAAAATTTTTTTATTATTAGTTTTTTGTAATTCAAATATACACACACACACACACACACACACACACACACACACATATATATATATATATATATATATATATATATATATATATATATATATAAACACACACACATAAACTATTAATGAATTGCTTATGCATGTTGGTGAAGGCGGATTGCTCTCCAATTGTACCGCCTCCATTTTTCCGTTTGTTTAACAGGATGTACCAAAGCTCTCACGTCCGCACTGATTTTCGACGATGTTATAAGTTGCGCTAGGGACCGCATCTACCTTCTTTCGAAGTTAGCAGGCAACTACGCTGTTATGCGGCGGCTCGTTTCGGCCCATTCAACATCTGTCCTTCAAGTGTAACGAGCGAGTAACGGAGTTTATATTTCATACCTGCCACAGCAAGTTTGTGTTCGTGGTGTCTCTATTCTAATTTGAACGTTTGACTTACGCTATACGTATTCGTTTCGGAATATCGTTTCTACGTCTTCCGTTAACTATACGTGGTTAACATTATGAAACAATTAATAACGTTTGTGAAATACAACTTTGTTTTTCCACGACAAACGACTTTCAACAACTTATTATATGCACAATTGTTGCAACTGAGTGTGTGTGTGTGTCTGTGTGTATACACACATTTGAATTACAAAAAACAAATACTAAAAAAAAGGTTGCATGGCTCGAGATTCGATACCGCGACCTTCAGATTACGAACCCGAGCGCTTACGGCTGTGCCACAACGCTGTAGAACATTATTAATCGTAGAGTGTCTTTGACCGCAACGGTTTCTTTTAACTGTCGATTTTCTCGACAACGGCTGAGAAGTGCATCTTGGTGCTTTGCCACATTACACCTCTGGCCATGAGCTTTTATTATGCGCAGTATGAATCGAATCTGAATTTCACAATTGGTGGCCTCCCCTTGTCAGTGCTCTCGGGCCCCGCCTCACCGCGGTGTCTAGCTGCGCAGCTGACGTCACGGGCAGCGCTGCCCGTGCACTGCCGCGTGGAGGTCTTTTGTCATTTTTTGTGTAAGATACAGCTGTAATCACTTCTCGAAATTATAATACATGGAATTTACAGATCGAAAATTATAAAATTTTTGAGTTTTGAGAAGAGAGAAAATGCAAAGTGGGAATGATTGGTAGTTGTGGCCTCAACAGCGCTGGTGAGGAACGCGGTCTCAGATCGTGTCCTCGAGCCCGACTTCCCTGGGCGGCGCCTCCCATTATTAGTTTACCACATGAGATATTTCACGCCTCGAATGTCACGAGACCAGTCACCCCTCGCATAACTGTTCTAATCTCTAAATGTAGTCCAGGGAAGGACAGAAAAGACGATAGAAAGAAGCACAGAATGTGGCAAGGTATCCAGAATTACTTACCCTCCAAGGTCAGCTTGATGTTATTACTTGCGGTAATTAACATCCACCAGTTTACCCATTGCTCACAAGCCACACTGGAGAACGTAGTTCATGTTCTCCAGTTGGGCTGATCACACAGCAATACACAAACTTTGGCACAGCCAACAACTCCCACTTGTTCTCCAGGGTGTAAATAAACCAAAGAGTGTGGCTGAGGCTAAGGTTCAAAGATGTTGCATTTGGAGGGAGCTTATCTTTGGTCAACAGTAGCATTCTAGAAAATTGCTAAAAAGAAAGAGTGTGTCAAAAAGGACTTTGTAGCTTTGGAATGATACAGAAATATATTGAAATATCTTACAGAGTCGGTTGATGTGTTATTTTGTAGCTAAGAACCTCAAGTTTCACCTAAAAGTGTCATTTCGTTTCGATGTGAATACCATCTATGATGTGGGACACATGCCACTGGTAGTCGACTTCCCCTTCCCACATTCCTTGCGGAAAATCGGCTGAAAGTTGAGCAACGGCAGCGCAGATTAAATTTTTCAGGTCGGCCGAATTTGTTGCTACGGGAGGAACATACGCGCGGCCTTTAATGAAACCACCGAACAGTTATTGCAGAGTTCGTTTCATGGTACCAGGACACACAGCGGGCACGCTCCACACCAGTGAAAGCAGCCATCTTAACTGTGCACAACGGTGCCGTTGCTGCTGGTGGAATGGGGCACTGATGGACTGAAGTACATGCAGGTTGTTTGCTGCATAATCATACACCTACCGATTCTATAAGTTATCTCAATACATCTCTATATCATTCTAAAGTAGCAAATTCCTTTTTGATTCGCCCTGTACATCTCTATTTGGATTACATTCATTATAATTAAAGTCACATCTATTGGATTACATGGCACAGAGAGAGTCTTGTAGCTTTAAATGATGAAGTGTTCCGATTCGAAAACTATATTTGCCGAAATCGCAATTGAACGTACAGTGATGACTAGTTTCGGCAAATTTGAACTGCCATTTTCTAAATATTTTTCCTTAATACATATTAATTATAACCTAGACGTCTCAGCTTGTAACCCCACACCCTGTATGAGTTGCAAACCATTGTCGCCACATCAGTAGTAGAGCTAGAGCAAGCCTACAGGGCTTCCACGGACACTTCTGTGTGAAGTTGTCTATTTTAACTACAAGTTACTCGTGATTTAATGTGTATGGCGAGCGTGGACTAGAGGTGGAAGATGGACGCTGATGATCTCATAGTATAGGATTATTGTCTGCAAATGTTGCCGCTCTTGGTTGCTAATACACTGCCAGAAAAAAAATGGTGCTTTTGGAGGTTAATAGGTCACTCAAGATTTATTGTTGCGATGGTGCATATGCAGTACGTGAAGTGGTAACACATACGGACGAATAGCACACACGGTTGGACGAACCAGGCATCGACCCAACCTGAGACATCCATATTAGCAAGTAGCGTAGCCACCACGGGCGGCAACACAGGCGCTGACTCTCTCATAGTGTCGATAGTATGGGTGGCGAATACAGCCCTGGGATACGTGATGTCACGTAGTTGTGTAAGAGTCCTCGCTTGACACGTCGCACCTGTCACTTGTCGTCCCATCATAGCCCACACCTGCTGCACTGGAGAGGAGTCCAGAGATCTTGCCAGCCAGGGAAGTTGCCACACGTCTTGCAGGGCCATTGAGTTTGATGAGCAGTATATGAACGAGCATTATCCTCTTGGAACAACGCGCCATCTTTCTGTTACAAGAAAAGCAAAAGAGCAGGTTTAACAACATTCTGCATGTCCTCTCCAGGAACGGCACGGTAAGGCCAGTGTGTACACTCTTTGAGGTAGCACTCACCAGCTCTTCGCCGTATGCACAAACGACCGTCACTTGGATGCAGGCAGTATCTGCTGGCGTCGCTGAAGACCAGGGCGCGCCATTCCTTCTTCCAGGTGAACGAAGCCCTGGCGGCACCAGTCGAGCTGTCCACGTCGATGCTGTGGTGTGTGTGTGTGGGGGGGGAGGGGGGGGGAGGGTGGGAGGGGAAAGGAGCTAGAAGTGTGGGTGCCCACAGTCTCACTGCTAATAGGTGATCCGCAACAGTTTGTGTTGAGGTGTCTGGTCTCACGAGCTGTGTTACCTGTGCTGTGGTAGCTGTACGCCCTGTCGCCGCTGCCCCTGGACTAAGACGATTCTGGCGGGCCTCAATTCAGTATTATTTTCACCTTATTTCCTTTCTGTATTAGTGAAGGAAGCAGTACATAAAACGAAAAATGGAGTTCAGAATTTCCATCGTTGTGCAGGAGCAGTGAATTGGAAGGTGCTCCACACTTTTGAATCGGCGCCTTCCAAAACGCGGAATCCGTCGTCCTTGCCATGCCGCCACTGCGCTCTCTGCCATCTAGACCCAAATCTATGACCGGCCGGTGTCGCCGAGCGGCTCTAGGCGCTTCAGTCTGGAACTGCGCGACTGCTGCGGTTGCAGGTTCGAATCCTGTCTCGGGCACGGATGTGTGTGATGTCCTTAGGTTAGTTAGGTTTAAGTATTTCTAAGTTCTAGGGCACTGATGACCTCAGATGATAAGTGCCATAGTGCTCAGAGCGATTTTGAACCTAAATGTATGGCGTGACAAGCTTTGTCACTTACATGACGTGAGTCTCACCATGGGCTTCATGCCAAACACCAACAAATAATCTAAAATAAATTTCGTCTGTTCCGAATAGCTACACCCATTGGTAACCGCTTCATTAGGTTTTAACTGTATATCTACACATATAAATAACTGATTTATAAATTTCATATAAGAATATAAGGAGAAGATTAAATCGATTAAGTAGACATATAGATATAAGAGTAGCAAATTTTACCTGTTGATTATCAGTACAACGGAGAATACAGAGAATCTGTGGTACCCTCATGTCGTTTATGTACGAAGTAAAATATTCGACAATGTACACTAAGTTACTCCAATGCCTCCTCCGCCTACACTGTTTGGCGGAAGGACCCTCGCCGCCGTGGGGTGGCGTGCGTGCCTCAGTGATGCACACAGCCGTACTGCAGATCCAACAACGTGGAAGGGGCGTCTGTGCAGGAGCCAGACCAACATATGGTTCCCGTAGAGGGGCAGCTGCCTACACAGAATAATGCTGAAGGTAAGATGGGTAACCTTCCCCATGAACCATGGGCCTTGCCGTTGGTGGGGAGGCTTGCGTGCCTCAGCGATACAGATGGCCGTACCGTAGGTGCAACCACAACGGAGGGGTATCTGTTGAGAGGCCAGACAAACGTGTGGTTCCTGAACAGGGGCAGCAGCCTTTTCAGTAGTTGCAAGGGCAACAGTCTGGATGATTGACTGATCTGGCCTTGTAACAATAACCAAAACGGCCTTGCTGTGCTGGTACTGCAAACGGCTGAAAGCAATGGGAAACTACAGCCGTAATTTTTCTTGAGGGCATGCAGCTTTACTGTATGGACAAATGATGATGGCGTACTCTTGGGTAAAATATTCCGGAGGTAAAATAGTCCCCCATTCGGATCTCCGGGCGGGGACTACTCAAGAGGACGTCGTTATCAGGAAAAAGAAAACTGGCGTTCTACGGATCGGAGCGTGGAATGTTAGATCCCTTAACCGGGCAGGTAGATTAGAAAATGTAAAAAGGGAAATGCATAAGTTAAAGTTAGATATAGTGGGAATTAGTAAAGTTCGGTGGCAGGAGGAACAAGACTTTTGGTCAGGTGAATACAGGGTTATAAACACAAAATCAAATAGGGGTACTGCAGGAGTAGGTTTAATAATGAATAAAAAAATAGGAGTGTGGGTAAGTTACTACAAACAGCATAGTGAACGCATTATTGTGGCCACGATAGACACGAAGCCCATGCCTACAACAGTAGTACAAGTTTATATGCCTACTAGCTCTGCGGATGATGAAGAAATTGATGACATGTATGATGAGTTAAAAGAAATTATTCAGGTTCTGAAGGGAGATGAAAATTTAATAGTCATGGGTGACTGGAATTCGAGAGTAGGAAAAGGGAGAGAAGGAAACATAGTAGGTGAATATGGACTGGAAGAAATGAAAGAGGAAGCCGCCTGGTAGAGTTTTGCACAGAGCATAAGTTAATCATAGCTAACACTTGGTTCAAGAATCATGAAAGAAGGTTGTATACATGGAAGAATCCTGGAGATACTAGAAGGTATCAGATAGATTATATAATGGTAAGAGAGAGATTTAGGAACCAGGTTTTAAATTGTAAGACATTTCCAGGGGGAGATGTGGACTCTGACCACAATCTATTGGTTATGAACTGTAGATTAAAACTGAAGAAACTGCAAAAAGGTGGGAAATTAAGGAGATGGGACCTGGATAAACTGAAAGAACCAGAGGTTGTACAGAGTTTCAGGCAGAGCATAAGGGAACAATTGACAGAAATGGGGGAAAGAAATACAGTAGAAGAAGAATGGGTAGCTTTGAGGGATGAAATAGTGAAGGCAGCAGAGGATCAAGTAGGTAAAAAGACGAAGGCTAGTAGAAACACTTGGGTAACAGAAGAAATATTGAACTTAAGTGACGAAAGGAGAAAATATAAAAATGCAGTAAATGAAGCAGGCAAAAAGGAATACAGACGTCTCAAAAATGAGACGGACAGGAAGTGCAAAATGGCTAAGCAGGGATGGCTAGAGGACAAATGTAAGGATGTAGAGGCTTATCTCACTAGGGGTAAGATAGATACCGCCTACAGGAAAATTAAAGAGACCTTTGGAGAAAAGAGAACCACTTGTATGAATATCAAGAGCTCAGATGGAAACCCAGTTCTAAGCAAAGAAGGGAAAGCAGAAAGGTGGAAGGAGTATATAGAGGGTCTATACAAGGGCGATGTACTTGAGGACAATATTATGGAAATGGAAGAGGACGTAGATGAAGATGAAATGGGAGATACGATACTGCGTGAAGAGTTTGACAGAGTACTGAAAGACCTGAGTCGAAACAAGGCCCCGGGAGTAGACAACATTCCATTAGAACTACTGATGGCCTTGGGAGAGCCAGTCCTGACAAAACTCTACTATCGGGTCAGCAAGATGTATGAGACAGGCGAAATACCCTCAGACTTCAAGTAGAATATAATAATTCCAATCCCAAAGAAAGCAGGTGTTGACAGATGTGAAAATTACCGAACTATCAGTTTAATAAGTCACAGCTTCAAAATACTAACCCGAATTCTTTACAGACGAATGGAGAAACAGGTGGAAGCTGACCTCGGGGAAGATCAGTTTGGATTCCGTAGAAATATTGGAACACATGAGGCAATACTGACCTTACGACGTATCTTAGAAGAAAGATTAAGGAAAGGCAAACCTACGTTTCTAGCATTTGTAGACTTAGAGAAAGCTTTTGACAATGTTAACTGCCATACTCTCTTTCAAAATCTGAAGGTGGCAGGGGTAAAATACAGGGAGCGAAAGGCTATTTACAATTTGTACAGAAACCAGATGGCAGTTGTAAGAGTCGAGGGGCATGAAATGGAAGCAGTGGTTGCGAAGGGAGTGAGACAGGGTTGTAGCCTATCCCCGATGTTATTCACTCTGTATATTGAGCAAGCAGCAAAGGAAACAAAAGAAAAATTCGGAGTAGGTATTAAAATCCGTGGAGAAGAAACAAAAACTTTGAGGTTCGCCGATGACATTATAATTCTATCAGAGACAGCAAAGGACTTGGAAGAGCAGTTGAACGGAATGGACAGTGTCTTTAAAGGAGGATATAAGATGAACATCAACAAAAGCAAAACGACGATAGTGGAATGTAGTGAATTAAGTCGGGTGATGCTGAGGGAATTAGATTAGGAAATGAGACACTTAAAGTAGTAAAGAAGTTTTGCTATTTGGGGAGCAAAATAACTGATGATGGTCGAAGTAGAGAAGATATAAAATGTAGACTGTCAATAGCAAGGAAAGCGTTTCTGAAGAAGAGAAATTTGTTAACATCGAGTATAGATTTAAGTGCCAGGAAGTCGTTTCTGGAAGAATTTGTATTGAGTGTAGCCATGTATGGAAGTGAAACATGGACGATAAATAGTTTGGGCAAGAAGAGAATAGAAGCTTTTGATATGTGGTGCTACAGAAGAATGCTGAAGATTAGATGGTTAGATCACATAACTAATGAAGAAGTATTGAATAGAAATGGGGAGAAGAGGAGTATGTGGCACAACGTGTCAAAAAGAAGGGACCGGTTAGTAGGACATGTTCTGAGGCATCAAGGGATCACCAATTTAGTATTGGAGGGCAGCGTGGAACGTAAGAATCGTAGAGGGAGACCAAGAGAAGAATACACTAAGCAGATTCAGAAGGATGTGGGTTGCAGTAAGTACTGGGAGGTCAAGAAGCTTGCACAGGATAGAGTAGAATGGAGAGCTGCATCAAACCAGTCTCAGGACTGAAGACCACAACAACAACAACAAGATGGGTAAATTCAGTTCTTAACGAAAAGTTACATAATCGAATGGATGAAACATATAGAAGAAAGCAACTGACAGCAAACGTCTTCAAGTATGAAGGCATCGTTAATCAAGTAATGGAACAAAGTGTGTGGTAGTACAGAAAACGTGAAGAAGCAGAACAGTGAATGGTTGGAGCTATCAGGAATTCTTTACGTGATTAGCTACAATTGAAAACATTACTAACAGATATTAGCATCCATAGGTTAAATACTGATTCGCAGGGCAATTTGAGACACATTGCCCATGATATCCACTCCTTTAGATTACGAACGACTGTGCAAAGAGTGTTACTTAAATAGTGGTCAACGTTTTGCTTCGAGATAGAGATTTTCTTCGGTCAGTCCTAAACTATTCTACCTGTGTTCTTCAGAAGTACAGTGCAATGTTCTTTCGGACATGTATGCATTTACGCACGCTTGCATGTCCGAAGAAACAACGCATCGTATTTCTGAACAACACAGGCACTGCAGCATCGCATTTATCCGCCGATACCGGGCAAGCGACTGTCAGTTAACATATCTCCCCTGTACGGGAATATTCACAACGTATGTACGAGTGCAGGGATAGCAGACACACGGTTGAAGACATAGCCAAGTCAGGGTCCAGTGATGAAGAAAAGCAAGTGAATTTACGCTAATGGGCATGGTTTTATGCGCCATTTCGTCACATAAGTGTTTGAATGTCAATTAAATAGGTGGTAGAACACTGGTATTTTTTCCTGTATTGGTTGATGAGTCAAACTTTACATTTTCTTTTCATTTCTATCCCTGTTCCACTTTCTCCTCAGCGTGAATGTGGCGTTCCACGTTCGTTCGTTCAGATGACAACAGCAGACAGTAGAGCGGTGTACAGTCTGCATTTCGATAGAAGCACAAAAAAAATGGCTCTGAGCACTATGGGACTCAACTTCTGAGGTCATTAGTCCCCTAAGAACTAGTTAAACCTAACTAACCTAAGAACATCACACGCATCCATGCCCGAGACAGGATTCGAACCTGCGACCGTAGCGGTCTCGCGGTCCCAGACTGTAGCGCCTAGAACCGCACGGCCACTTTGGCTGGCGATAGAAGCACAACACAGCGACAAAGAAAAGAAGAAGGAATTATCTTCTCACTGCGTAATAACACAATGACTACTGCAGCGTTGAAAATTAATACGTCGCATAGGGTGAGAACAGTAACAAGCGCTAGTGTTCTGTATATTTTATATGTTCATATTGTAACGATTGTTATCGGGTCTGTCTTTGTGACCGCCATTTGTGTTGTGTGTACATGTGTGGCCGGTGGTAACATTTATGCTTCAGGTTTCACCATGCAAATTTAATGTTTGTAATGTATCGTCAAGAAATGTAAGTAGGACGTAAGTGTGTAATAAAATTTGATAGCAAGCTTTCTACAGCATAAACACAGTATGGTAGCAGTGGATGGATTATAATATTTCGGATCAATCTTTGAGATAAATTATCTTCTAATGTAATTCAAGAGTTCAGGACTCATTCGGCGTTCATCTGAATGCGCTATTAGCCTAAAAATGTTGGCCGGGGAGTCTAGGTATGCCTGTAGATGTTGGTCTATTGAATTTCCTGTTAAAACGTGTCCGTTGAATTTTATATTGCTGTTAGACATTTCGGGGCTCAGATTCTACAGAAGCAGCGTCGCACTACCACATTTTTGTTAATGTGACGTGGAGGACTGACTTTATGGCAGCTGGTGAGCAGTCATCGCAGCAGTCTTCTTGAAAGACGGTGTTGCTTCGCCTGAGCCTTCCAGTTCTACAGTGGCGGTGGCGTCCTTGTGGTAGCACGCTGTGCATGGCCTTCTGTTCGCCGATGAGCGTCAATTCCGTAATGGATTTAGAGTCACTGACCAGGGCAGTCGCTTTCCTGCAGTAGACACGCTACAAGAAAGATTTACCTGTTATGGTCACGAATCGAACTGGCTTGAAAAACTATAAGCATCCCCAACCGTATCTGGTGAGACTGCCTTTTGGGGTGATATTCCCTTGCATTCAGCCTCCTCCTACTTGCCAAGGGCAAAGTCAAACACACTATGTTCAGCACAGTGTAGATGAAGAGTCCGTGTGGAACCACTTGCCTTCTACCATTTCATGAGTACTGCATACTGGAAGTGTCTGCGCCTGCGCAGTATAGCGACATACTTGCCAATATGTTGAGCCTTGCATTTTGTCGTCAAGGCATCGGTTGAGTTAGCCAGTCCTTGTTGTATTCTCGTCATGGCCCGTTTTCAGGTATATTAATTCACAGTTTATCAAATCTTTTGACATTCTTGGTCTCGTTTCAATTTTAAAAAATAAGAAAAACATCTGGAAACGGAGAATGACAGTACCATTTCCAGCTAACTACGATATTGTTTTATTCTCTTTGGAATAGAAAATGTGTAATGAAATTTTAAAAAAAGTAAAAGTGGTAGACCGTTTAGCTACGAATCGTAGGGTCACACGATCTAATCCTGCCTGTATAATTTTTTTCCAGTCTGTTAAAAAAAGAAAAATAAGCAGTAGGTGCTCGATCCCTTAGTTTACTAAGCACTTTAAAACCTCCCGTAAGAAGATTACAAAAAAGTGGGTTAGGGTCTTCTATTAGTAATAAAAACGTCCTGTGTCGCTGGTTCTGACCTCGGCTTTGCTTAATTTTTGAATAAAAATCAACAGCAATTGCAGCTGAAGACTTCTGGCATAAGAAGTCAAGTCAGCATCGTTTCTCCAATGGCCTTGTCAAAGACGGAAGACGGTGGACAGCCGATGGTGGTTCAGGACCCTCTCTTAGCCTAGGGGTGGGAAAGTGCCCCTATAAGACGGAAGAATCAGTAGTTATCAACAGTATGAGGAAGCAGAAGGTAATGAGAACCACTGCATTAAAGATACATAAAGTGTATCAACAGGAAATGTGGCATGTAACTGAAAAACTGTCATAACTGTCTCTGCATTGGCAAAATATTTCAAACTAATCCACCAAACTAAGAGACTGATTATCCAGTGAAAGGGTAATGTTCTAGGAGTCGGTGCGTTGAACGTTAGAAGACTCAAAAATGAAATCCTAAGGCTCAGTACAGATATAGTGCGGGTGAGTGAAGTGACTTAGAGCCTTGGCATCTAACACTCAGCCAGCACCGTCTCTCTTCAAGCCCAGAAAAAGTTTTGTAAGGGTTTATGTAAACAACAACAACAAAAACCAAAGGCTAGACGCGTGGAGAAAGAGAACAGAGACTGCTCCTCTGGACTGCAGACAACCTAAAGAAGAATTACCTCCCGGGGATAATGAGAGCTGGTGTACCTGGAAGTCCCTCAACAGATTACGAGCTGGTGTTGGGCGGCGTAAAGAAACTCTTGAAAAATGGGGATACGCTAGAGGACCCTCACCTTGTGAGTGTGGAGAGGAGGAGATGATGTCTGCGAAACTGACGTCTGTACCCGTCGTCATGCACTGAAAAAGATTTTATGCTGGCCAGTTCTAACGCTTTGGCCGAAGATAATTTAATTCATGTCTGTTATTCCATACTTAAGTATATTTATGAATTTTCATTTATGTACAATTACTTCTAACAGTATGCTAACTGTAATGCTTTGAACGTAGCTGACTTTTGGGCAAAAGCAAGTTAAATATGTGGTGTCACCGGCAGACACCACACTTGCTAGGTGGTAGATTAAATCGGCCGCGGTCCATTTAGTACATGTCGGACCCGCGTGTCGCCACTGTGTAATCGCAGACCTAGCGCCACCTCAAGGCAGGTCTCGTGATACGAACAAGCACTCGCCCCAGTTGTACGGACGACCTAGCTAGCGACTAGATGTACAAAGCCTTTCTCTCTCATTAGCCGAGAGACAGAATAGCCTTCAGCTAAGTTAATGGCTACCAACTAGCAAGGCGCCATTAGCCTTACAGTGATTGTAATTAAAGTCTCCTGTGTATAGTCAAGAGCGATGTACCACAATGATTGATTAAAGATAAGTATTAACCCAGCTACGTACTTTTCTTCATAGCATTAATTACGTAGCCTGTTCCAGTACTTCACGCCCGTCTGCGTTAGTCTAGCGTGCATTTTCAGCCATCTCTAGCTACAAGGTGTTGGCCCAGCTGCCGACACATCAAAATATACATCTCTTTGTCCTTTTCATGTTTACATGTTAATGTCCATGGTCTACTTACATGTTTTATAACTATTAATTTCTGTTAATTCCCTTGTAATTCGTGCCCTTAACACGAACAAAAAAGTGAAGTGAAATGGAAGTAAGACAAGGGTTTATGGTCTGGCGAGTGTAGCAGTAGAGAAGGTGTATAACAGGTTATGAATAGGAAGACAGGCCACGGAGTGAGCTAGTGTGAATAGTCATTGATATGGTTTTCCTCGTCAGAATCGGCAGCAAACCGATACCTACGACGACAGTTCAGGTATACTCGCCGATGTCGCAAGCAGAAGACGAAGATATAGAGCAAGTATGTGAGTGTATTGAACGGGTAATTACAGTCCCTGTTGCTCACATTATGGAAGTTGGACAGCAGAAAGACACGTGCGAACACTCTGGCTTCTCCTAGCTGGTCTCAAAAAATTTGAAGGCCGCGCCGCCTTTTATTACACAGATAATACAAAGAAAAACTTCGACTCTGTGGTCACAATCTTAATACAAAGGTTCTGAAAAAAACACAGTTACTTTGAATGTGGGGTATTACAATGCCCCCTGAATAACTACGATACAATGCGTAGCTCGGTTGTGAGTAGTCATTCAGCCTTTACACACCGGTAAGAGATGTTGATAGGTACATTCCTCTTTCATATTCGACAAAAACACTTGCATTAAATGTAAAGTTAATCACAGTGAAGTCTTTGGCACGGGCTTGTCCCTCATCAACATGACGTGAGTGACACAAAGTTCACCAGCTAATAAGATTTCCTTGGGACACTCGCAGAGCCCACACATTGTGTTGTCTTCGTGGTCTCACCCCACAACCATTCATCACTCTGTCGTATTTTATCAAGGGAAAGGGTTGGAAATTGTTCATAGCGTAGGAATAATTTGACTTTATACACATTCGGACAAAGTTGAATGTTTGTTCCCTGTTTGCAGAATAATTTGCTTATCTGCAAGACTTAAGAGTTTTTGAGTTTACACGAATATCAGGCGGCCGGATCTCTTGTTTCGTCGTAAGCTTATAAGCGTGTACATTTTATATTATCAATAATGTACATTGAACACAAGTGCGGCCGGCCACGGTGGCCGAGCGGTTCTAGGCGTTTCAGTCTGGAACTGCGCGATCGCTACAGTCGCAGGTTCGAATCCTGCCTCGGGCATGGATGTGTGTGATGTCCTTAGGTTAGCTAGGTTCAAGTAGTGCTAAGTTCTAGGGGACTGATGACCTCAGATGTTAAGTCCCATAGTGCTCAGAGCCATTTGAACCATTTTTTAACAAAAGTCCGGCGACAATTGGAGTTTTCGGCTGGCGCGCAATTTTTCGAGCCGTACGATGTGGATCGCGCGTGTGCGATACTTTACGGTGGCGCACGGACATTACGACCCACCCTTCGGATCATGCTCTTTAAACGCTTACTTTTGATAAGATTTCATCTTTATTATTATTTTAATTTTTACGATTTCTTTAATTTATGGCAGTTTATTTCACAAATACGATTCTGAGCAACCTACATGTCAGTCTGTCTGATCGTGGGATTACCCAATTTCCTTATGCTGCAGCTGCGTAAGTACGTTTACGTCATTCCCCGTGGTGAATCCGCTGGGGAATTGAATGCACTGACTGTCTCGCAATGTGCGCAGTGGCTCGCTCTTACGGGAGTGAAATCGATTACAGTTAAGTCACTGGTTCAGGTGGGGGCAGTGAGCGATTTATAAGGTGTTAAGTAGTGCAAAACGATCTCAGTGGAAATAGAAGACAGTGATAGAGGTTCTAGTACTCCCAAGGAATGTACAGCGGCGTTGTTTAAATGTAAGATTGGAAAATAAAAATACGGAAAGTGTGGGAAACGTCTCGTGACTGTAAAGGTTGGTTCGGCGCTATTGAATCGTACTCAGAAAGGGCTGTATGTAGCACCTGTAACGTAAATGTTGAAACTGAATTGATATGTGTCAAAATACATTTTATAACTGAAAATAATGTCAAAAAAATTGAGGTGGTGTCATATAAAAGGTAGACAATTTTGAGTACATGGCAACAAATGATGTGTCTTTAAATAATCGTGCCCACGCTGACTTGGCAGGATTCCTGGCAGGACAGCCTTCGTTTCATTCTTGCAAAATCACCTGGATGGCGTAGTTCAGAGTCGCTGTCCTGATTCTAAAATTTGTGACGCTACACAATTGCGTTGAAAAGGAAATTTGGAAATTTGTAATAAGTTCCCGTCGAAACAAATTGCTGATGTTATTGGTCCCTAGGCTTAGACACTACTTAATCTAAGTTAAACTAACTTATGCTAAGGCTAACACATACAGCCATGCTTGAGGGAAGACTCTAACCTCCGGCGGGGGTAGCCGCCCGAACCGTGGTAACGCGCCTCAGGCCACGCGGCTAACTGCTTTGAACTAAATCTCTCCAGATCATAAATAATGTGATAGCAGAGAGCCATAACAACGTAGAATGAACTTGCAGGAAAACTGAGACACACGAAATTCACTGTTCTCACTGAGGAGTAAACAAAAGTAGAATCTGTTAAAACGTCGTGTGTTCTGGTTTGATATTTTGTTAACGACACAAATAAAATTGAAAGTATATTTTGGAACCTTTGTGGAATTTCAAAACATGGTGAATATGATAAGGCAAACGAAGGTGCAAGAAGTAAAAACCTTTTTCTAATCTAATGCTTTCATTTTCTGAGTATAATGTTTCTGAAAACAGTATTACAAGATTTGCTTCTGGTGATGGCCAGTTATATGATGCGATTGAGAAACTCTGTTGCTACTCGGTTAACTGAAAAATGTCGTGGACTAATTATTCTCAAATGCATATTTCACATTCTTCACACGTGTGTCAGTGGAGCTTGTGAATGTCTAAGAACCTGCATAACCATTTTAAGGCTAGTGTTAAGTGACACGACCTGTCACAGACGTGGCCTCCATCCAGTATACACGTACTTGCCATTTAAGGGCATGTTTCGCCTTTAGCGGAAAGCCACTGTCGCAGGAACGCGTATTTGCGTACCGACATCACTGCGGATGTGCGCCGGGAAGCTCCACGTGTTTACGTGTGTGTCTTGCAACAGCGGACACGAGTACTGACGTCATGTCCCAGCTGTGAACGCAGGCGGTTAGAGGTCTGCGGTCAGCTGAAATCCAGTTTGTGCTCCAAACTGAGTCCCGGTTGCGACAGCGCGGCTGTGGGCGTTATAATGCAGGGCGTGGGAGACCAGCGACACGGACCGGGACCGTACAGTTTGGGGCCCACCGTACGGGCCAACCCAAAATCACTACAGCGGTGACACATGACTGCAGCTAACACTTACCAGTACATTGATAAGCATTACAGAGAATGTAAAATTAACTTCAGAATTTCCATCGTTATGCAAGAGCTGCGAATCGGAAGCCGCTGCACACTTTAGAATCAGCACCTCCCAAAACGTTGAATCCGTCGTCCTTGCCACGACGGTACTGCGTTCCCTGCCCGCTATAGTTCTGGCCCTGACACCAACTCATTTCTTTTCCTGGGGTTATGCGAAATACCTTTGTCCAAAACCATTCCACAACACAAATCGCTCATTTCTGATGCATCAATTATTCCACATACACTTCTAAATGTATGTTACGAAATGTTGTCGCTTACATACTGTCTGTGTCGGCAAGGGCTTCATACAAAATACCTATAAAGAATCTAAAATAAATTTCCTCCTCACGGAATATCTATAACCACTGGTAATCGCTTCATTCTGTTTTAACTGTATACCTAGACACAGTTTTAATCTGCCTGGATGTCAGCGGACACTCCACTGCAGAGTGAAAATTTCATTCCAGAAATATGAACAAAGACTAAGAAGACTTAAAGGATTCAGTAGACGTATAGATAGTCTTACCTGGCGATTACCAGTGCAAGGGAGGATACAGAGAGCCTGTGATACCCTCATGTCATTTATGAACCAAGGAAAATATTGGACAGCGTAGGCTACAATACTCCAGTCCCGCCTCCTCTTCCACAGTTTAGCAGCAAGGCTATGCAAGATTGGGGTGGCCTGCCTGCCTCAGTGATGCAGACAGCCATACTGCAGATGCAACAACGTGGAAGGGGCGTCTATACAGCAGCCAGACCAACATATGGTTCCCGAAGAGGAGGGCAGCCTGTTCTTTAGTTAGAGGGGGTCAGTCCAGATGAGTTTCAGAAGGTCTGGCTATGCCCACACGCCCCCCATACGTTGGTATTATGGGAGGATGATGGGAAGCACACAACTGTCATGCATTCATCGTTGTAGAATCTGAAATGTGATACAGAATAATTCTGAAGATGGCTAAATTGAATACATAGTCAAGAGGTATAGGATTTAACTAATAGAAACAATAGTGGCCCTGTCTGACCAATTCAAGGAATCGATTGATAGGATACATCCTCAGGTATCAAGGAATCGTTAACTAGGTAACCGAAGGAAGTGTGTGGTGGTACAGAAAAATCGGAAAAGTAAGCACTGAATGGTTGGAGATACCAGCAATTCCTTACGTCACTAGGTACACCAGACATTAGCATCCATAGGTTACATCCTGGTGCGCAAGTCAATTTGCAAGACATTGCTCATAATTTCCAGTCCTGTTGATGTTTTCCTCAGACCACAACTGAGCTGGCCGCGGTGGACGAGTGGTTCTAGGCTCTTCAGTCCGCAACCGCGCGACTGCTACGGTCGCAGGTTCGAATCCCGCCTCAGGCATAGATGTGTGTAATGTCCTTAGGTTAGTTAGGTTTAAGTAGTTGTAAGTTCTAGGGGACTGATGACCTCAGATGTTAAGTCCCATAGTGCTTAGAGCAATTTGAACCATTTCAACCACAACTGAAACGTGTCCTATGCACGTAAACAAACGAAAGCAATGTGACTAAAATAATGGTCAAAATTTTTTCGTTCGACGAGAGCTTTTCTTCGATCAGTACTATACTGCTCTACCTCTGTTCTTCAGAAATACAGTGCAATGTTCTTTCGGACACGCATGCATTTATGCATGCATGCATGTCCGAAGAAACATTCCATCATATTTCTGAACAACAAAGGAACTGCAGCATTGTATTTATGCGCCGGCATGGCGCAAGCGACTGTCAGTTAACATGACTAGTGGGGCAAACTATGTGCTACGACACACTGTATTGTTGCAAATTTAATCAAGATGGCGGCGATGACATCATCCAAGATGGCGGCATGTAGACTTGGCAACAGCGCATGACGTCATCCGAGATGGCCGATTTTGGCAGGAAAATAGGCCAACTGTGCTATGTCCACTAACCTAACCTCCAGAAAAAATGGCGGAAATTTTGAATTTTGGCGGGAAAATAGACCAATTGGGCTACGTCCACTAACCTAAGCCTCCAGAAAAAATAGGCGCGAAATTCAAATTCCAACAGGATAATGCATGCAAAACCGTACTGGCCTTTATTATTTTTTATCATTTATTATTATTATTATTATTATTTGCCTGCCCCCACTAACATAGAATCAAGATGTCCAATATCTGCAGTCAGAAAATCATTTCCTTTACACTCACAACAAAAATCTGTCCCAACTTCAAATTCCAACACCATAATCTATCACATGTACGAAGTAGCCCACATTCCCACTCACTTATATTTTTCTCACTGCTTACCTATCGTAACCATGTCAAAGAATAATAATAATAATAATAATAATAATAATAACAATAATAATAAATGGCACTTGTACTAACATAAGTCACCTCCTGTGAATTGGCAGGAAAGGAGGATGCAAGTCTTTATTTCAATAAGTACAGACATCACTTGTTCTCCATCTCACTTAGTACACACATCTTGGAGATGGCAGCTGCACCCAGTGCGCTCACCACGATATTCACACCAGAACTGGTTTAGTTGAAATCGTCGCCAGCAGAGGGTCCTACTCCTACCTGCCACGGTCGCCACAGGTAAGGGAGCGACCGCGTACCCCCACGTTACGGCCGGTCCAGCGTTCTCGTCAACAACAACAACATATTATCCCAGACAGGAGAGTCTACCCCCTGGCCAAAGCAGCATGTTGATACCTGCACATCTCTAGGAAAGAAAGAAAGCCATGCCACACGTTTCCCGCCAATTTTCTTTCTGCAGGACACGTTGCACCCTGTCCATACCTACCTCACGACTGCCCTTGTAAAAACTTGTTTTACTCACACTTGCTGACGTTCCAACTGTCCGTTGCCTACACGTTTCCCGCCAAAATTGTTTTCCCCAAACAAGTTAGTACCTGCCAAGACCAACCGTTCACCATCTACCACGTGTATTTCTCGGACAAAGTATGCCCTTCCACGCTTTTTGCGTCAAAAGCTATTTCCTTAAGACTGGAAGCTTCCACAACAGCATGTGTGTTCGGCCCTAACTTAACTAATCACCCTATTCTCATTATCCAAACAATATCCTTTCATTAGCAACACACTCCTGAATACAAGAGTGATTGCATGTCCCTAGTCGTGTGCACAATCAATTTAATTATTTAATTGAATCGACCACTTAACGTCTCTCGTCCGAAAATGCAAAGTCCACCTCGACCTCAAATCAATTTTCGTCCACCTGGACGAATGAAATAGTTAAACACTCTACTGGCCACTACGTCCCTTTACCGATCCATGTTTATTCGCTAACATGTACTATTGTGCACTCCACTTCTAGCAAACAAAGCCGCTAACCTAAGTCACCTTTGCTTCTCTCTCTCGTGCCACAAGCGCGAGGCTGCCCACATCACAGTCGCCACCTTTGTACTCTTGTCTGACGTACTCCTCCGTAAATATTCCAACTATGAACTGAATACTGTTGTTCAATCCACGCGATCTAGAACATGGCCAGAGCACGCCCTCCAGTACCTAAGCCGAGAAAATCGCTCGCTAGCTTACCGCGAAATACTGCAATCCATCGCGCGCTCGTAGCTAATCCCCTCGGCAAGTCGATCTAACGCGAAGTTCGCAACTCAGATCCATATCTACACAACATGAGGACTAAACAAAATTTTATATAAATACTTAAGCTTCCCTTTACGAAGAAAAAAAATAGCTAACGATAATCATCTCCATACTTTTTAAATCATGTCCTTCAGCCTTACTAACGCCCTTCTTGATACCGTGAACATCCAGTTACACTTATATTACTTTTAATAATAAATCACCCATCCCAACACACTTTATGATCTCAAGTCCTCAATTCACTCTCTATTCTAAATACGATCAATTACTTTTCTATAATTTTATAAAATGCTCAGCCCTCCCCCATGTGCTGGAAGCATCTGTGTAGTTCAGCTTTCAGCCACCAGAGTTGTTAGTGAACTCATTCACGTAAGGAGCCACCCCCTGCTCATCTTTCTCACTCGTCCATCGTCGGCCGCATCGTTCGCTTTTTGTTCTCGGTGACTGTAAGTCCTTATAGGATGATGGACTCGATGAATTTTATGAGGGGGCAATAGACTGCCCAGATCAATTATTCGTGCCCTGGAGTCAGTGACAGAAAGGTAATTACTCACTCTCATTACAACCATGTTTGTGTTCGTTAGAATTAATCGCCATAGACAGTGTACTCATTTAATTTTGTCTCTACAGCGGTCGACTCGCAGCTGGGCAGTCGCGCGCGTGCCTGTCGTGGCCAAACTGGACCGTGAACAACGCCCGGGGGGACGTACCTCTCCGGCTAGAACGCCCCCCGCCGCTGCGCGCAGAGCTGCATCTGCCGTCGCCGAGGTCACGCAGCCTGGCGCCTGCCGGCCGCCACCTGCGCCTCCAGCCGCTACCAAGGTCACAGAGCACGCCCCCGCCTGCTCAGACTGGTCCCTCACAGCAGCCAGCACGTGCACCACCACCACAATCGTGTGAGGTACAGCACGCCTCACCTGGTTATAGCTCTAGCATTAGTGATCCTGTGGCTAGTGGCAGTTCTCTCTACCGCCCTTTTAGAGAAGTAGGTCAGGTCGGCGACACCATACCTCAGTTGCAGTGCTCTGCGATTGCGGACGCCTTTGAGGAGCGAATCTCGATCACTAGGATCGAAAACCGGGCAGGGGGGGTACGGCGATCCTGTTGGACTCTGAAAACCTGTGTCTCCCTGTCCTAGAAACTGAGCTTCTCAAGGTCGTCCAAAATCCGCGTTATCCCGCTGTTAAGTGCAGTACAGTGCTCTGCATTGAGTTATCACCCTCCCCCCCCCCCCAAAGTTCAGACTGGTGATGGAGAGGCCAGCATCCATCATCTTTGGGGGGATAATGACGTGATAACGTGGAGCACATCAGTCGCCGAGTGGTTTCATAAATTCACCTTGAGTGTCATATTGGGCCGGTTTTCCGAGATGGAAGTCAATGGCTCAGCTAAGGCACTCAGCAGAATTCTACACATGGACATCCATATACGTGTCCATGATCCGCTAAATGGAGGGTGTAGCTATATCTAGCTCCCTAAACATATACCAAATAAACATGCGTGCATTTATGTCCAAACTAAAGATCAGGCTTGTTTTGCATGGTCAATCTTGGCTTGTGAAAGAAAGTATAATTATAGAGATTGCCCTCATCATCGAGGTACATACAAAGTCAGCGATATTAACACATATTATAACTTTGATGATATTGAGTTCCCTGTCAAGGTCCAGGACATACCTAAATTCGAGGCACAAAATCCTGGAATATGGGTACACGTTTCTGGCCTGGAGAAGGAAAGCAAGTCAGATGAGCCAGACAAGCATATCGTAGTCGGCCCCCTCCATTTCTCAAAATTTGCCAGTGAGCATGTAAATATGCTTCTCTTTTCTTAAGGTGACAATTATCACTATGTCTGGGTGAAGGACATGTCCCAGGTCCTTTCCTCCCAACTATCACCTGATTGTTATGTAAAACATATTTGTTTCAGGGGCCTTAATTATTTCTCATCTGAACAGTTATTAGCTACACATCTAGTAGACTGTACCTCCAAGGATGCGGTACGGGTTATCATGCCTAGCCAGGAAAACAAACCACCATGAGTGGTGTCTATTTGTTGTGTACGCCTCCTCACTCCTGTGACCCGATGTGAAGGCGATACTACGACCTCACACACCACCTTTACAGAGAAACACATACCATATACTGCAGCGTACCAAATTGTATCGTCATATGACACCAACCTTAACCGATACAAATCTTACGTCGGGGATAATCCATCGATCTCGTTGCTCTCTCAGCTCGAAAAATTTTTACTGGAAGTTGATACACTGTACAGCGGCAACGTTCCCATTACCAAATCGAAGGAGAATGAAGATTTGTATAATAACGGCACCGAGTGTCATATTTGTGGGCTGCCGTTAGACAGAAAAGCGGAAACTCCTCGTAGGGATCACTGTCATCTTACAGGGGAATTTCGCAGTGCAGCTCACAATGCATGCAATTTGAAGTACCGATTACCTAGGCCCATACCAGTTTTCTTCCATAATTTAAGTGGGTATGACACTCACTTTCTAGTTGAGCACTTGGACGATTTCGGTTTGGAGAAAGATCAGGTCAGTGTCCTACCTGAGAGCGTTGAGAAGTGTATTTCATTCTCCAAACGAATGACGCCGAGAATTACGCTGTGCTTCCTCAATACACTACGTTTTATGCAGGCACCACTATAGAAACTTGTTGAGACTCTAGCTCATGGAGAAATGCATATCACTCGAGCTGCATTTCCCGATGAGGAAAAGTTTCAACTTGTGACTAGGAAAGGGGTTTTCCCATACGAGTATGTGGATAGCATGGCCAAACTCGACAAAACCAGGCTACCGACATAACTGCATTCTCCAGCAACCTCACAGGCGACACCGTAACGAATGCAGAGTACGAACATGCCGTGAATGTCTGGCGGGAATTCAATATTCCTAATTTAGAAGAGTACACAGACATGCACTTGCTTGCGGACGTTTTCGAGAAGTTGCGGAGTCTATGTTTGACCACATATTCTCTGGACCCCGCATTTTATTACATGGCACCTGGGTTGTCTTGGGATGCGATGCTCAAGAAAACGAAGTGCAGCATCGAATTATTGACCGATTCTGACATGCTTCTTTTCTTCGAGCAGGGGATCGTGGGGGGCTTTGCCAATGTCTTCATAGACACGCGAATGCAAATAACCGACGGATGGATGACAGGTTCAAAGCATCCCTTGATTCAAGTTACATAATGTATCTAGACATCAATAATTTATACGGGCACGCTATGATGCAATCGCTGCCGATTGACGAGTTTACATGGCTGTCCGAAGACGAATGCACGGGATTTAGTGGAAAAATCAGGGGGGGGGGGGGGGTATGGCCGCCGATTCTCATGTAGGGTATGTTGTGGAGGCAGAACTCACATACCCTATTAGTTGGCATGACGCGCATGCTGATTTGTCGCTGTGTTCAGAGCAACTAGTTCCACTAGGAGGTTCCACACCGAAACTGATGACGCAACTGGGGGACAAGCAGAGGTATATTACTCATCATCGCAACCTCCAGCAATGCCTCAGCTTGGGTATGGAGCTCATTAAAATCGCCTGGGCCATCTCCTTCAAGCAGTCCCCCTGGCTGAAGGAGTATATTGATCTGAATGCGAGACAGAGAACTTCCATGTCATGTGACTTTGAGAAAGATTTTTATAAATTAATGAATAATTCAAATTTCGGTAGAACTATGGAGAATTTGATGGAACGACGTGAAATTTTTATTAAAACGCAATGGGATGGGCGTTATGGCGTAAGAAAATGCATTGCCAGACCAAATTTTAAATGGGTCACCATTTTCAATAAGAACTTTGTTGCTGTGAAGATGGCTAAAACTGCAGAAGAGTTTACTATGTAGGGATGTGCATACTAGACCTATCCAAACTCCACATGTACCGCTTTCATTATGGGTTCGCGAAAACTCATTTCGCAGATCCTAAATTACTTTATATGGATACAGATAGTTTCATCTGTTGGGTGAACTGCGATCCATATGAAGTAATTAGGTACCACGCCAATGAATTCGACACATCTTCTTATGCGGCCGATAATCCTTATGGTAATGTTCCACAAAACAAGAATGTTATCGGTCTCATGGATTTTAGAGTTTGTAGGTCTTTGGTCCAAGATGTATGCATATTGCACATTGGAAGGTCCCACTCAGAGACGAGCTAAGGGGGTACGACGAATGGCATCATGAGCTCAGTCTATCGATGACTATTTGCACTGCGTACGTGGTGGTGTTCACGGTGCTGAACCGCAGCCACCGCATATGGTCAGGCAAACTAGCATTCGATCGATAGCGCACGAGGTATACACTCTGCTGCAGTTTAAAATCGGTCTGTCGCCTCATAACCATAATAGGGTCATCTGTGATGACGGCATTGAAACTCGCCTGTACTCACACTGCTCACTTGTAGCGAGAGAAGGGATGGGGGACTCTGATTGAGGGGAAGAGAGAGATACTGAGAGAGAGAGAGAGAGAGAGAGAGAGAGAGAGAGAGAGATGACAAGAGTGTCTGCAGAGTAGTAGTATGACCCTTTTATCATAGTGTAAATATTGAATGAGAGTGTTTTGTGGTGTGTATCAGATTGTGTACTTCTGTGTATGTCTGAGTGTGTGAGCCTGTGTTAAGTTTTTCTGTGTGTAAATATAAATATTATTTATTATACAAAAGAAAAAATCATAAAAACACAAAAAATTAAAAAACAACAAACTAAAAATAAAATTATTAAAAATTATTTATATATATTTGTATATATTTCTTGACGAGTATTACTAGTTAATGTATATATGAACAAAAAGATAAAATTTTAGACCTTCAGTTCCTCCTTTTATAATGAAGAAGAAAAAAAAAACAATTTTATGCAGTTCATATCTGCTTCGATCTGAGTAGTTGTTATAGATTTTAGTTTATAAGTTTCACCTGGCACTAGCCATCCAGTCAGAACTAGTTTTAGGTATGTGAGTTCCCAAAACTAAATTCATTATATATATATATATATATATATATATATATATATATATATATATATATATATGTGTGTGTGTGTCTGTGTGTGTGTGTGTGTGTGTGTTCATTTTATTGGATCAAATGTTTATAACGACCCGTGTATGTTCATCTGGTTATTGTAGGGGAAAAAAAATGTTTAGACCAACTTACTTGAATGAAATGTATTTTCAATTGGTCTTTGTACTGGAAAATGTTTTAGAGCCGCTAACTTGAAGTAAAAAGTAAAAATTCGTTTGCCATTAGTTAATAAAAAGTCTTTCCTGTGGAACTTTACTACCTATACTATTATTTATCTTGTAAGATACTGTAATTAGCTTGTGATACCTCTGCTTTAGTTGTAATACATATATACAGTCATCTCAGCACGCTACTTATGAATAATGCAAAACACATATCTGCAAAAGAGCAGAAATTGCATTTTTTACATGATCAGAAATAATGTATCTGTAAACTCATATAATGTGAAAAAAAACTGTATGATTGTACTGATATTTCGCAAACACTTTAAAAAAAATTAACTCATTTTATTGTAAAAAAAAATTCTAATGTCCTTATTATTTTACCGTCGACATGATCATTCTTTTTTATTAAAAAAATGATAGATATATACAAAACGCTGATAGAGCCACAGTGCACTGCAGAGAGGAGAGGTATAATGTTTTTACTGCTTTAAAGACACAAATGAATTCTGAATGACGAGTCCTGGGCTTCGTCCGCCGGTTGCAAACAGACAACAGCACTCTCTTCCAGGTCCTGTCACTTTAAACATCAGGCATCTGACGAAGTGGACCCTGCCACTTTCCCTCTTTCAGGTCCTGTCACTTCCATCGCCGAGCAGGCGAGGTGGAAGCAGGTAAACTGGCTCAGACAGCTCCAGCGGAATGCGCTTCATGCACAGTATCACCAATAAACTTACTTCTATGGATGTAGGTGTCCCAGAAAGAAAACAACAAGTATTCTTATGGAGAAAAAAATTATTTATTTATTTGTGAGCCATTTTAAAAGTAATTTTACATTTTCACATGCAGACACAAAACTATTTGTTTCTTATTCACATGTTCACTGACTAAGTTGATGGATAGGTGGACAATCGTAGTATTCCAGGTTCTGGGTAGCCGCATATTTGAAGATTCGACGCAGCCAGCTAATCTTCTCACCGCCTTTAACGTAGATTATTGTCTCCTTGTGATCAAATACTCTCAACACTTGCAGCAAATGTTTATACGGGATGCCAGGGTCATCCCACTGAATCCCATGATAGAATTTTGTTAGCCACATTGCGCTTCTGACTGTCTTATTGCACTTGACGTCTTTCAGTGGTTTCGGCGATTCAGCTCTTGATGCAAATGTTCCTATTATTCCATCACAATGCGTGAATGCTATTAATGTACAGTCTTTAATTATGAATCGCCTGCACTCATCATAATAAAATCCTGGAACGTCAGCTACGATACTCACACCTTCAGGTAAAATCGTGATCTGCCCTAGACCTAGCAGAGTGAGTATTAATTTATACAACTCGTTGCACTACACCAGTGAGCGGACAGTAGTTAATGAGACGATCATTCAGAACGAGAGTATATGCCGATGTCTGATCAGGTAAGTTTGCTGAAGATTCAAATTCAATCCATACATATACAGGCCCTGGTTTAATTATTTCATTCTGTTTTGAACAGTCAATCACGATTATTGGCGCTAGCTTCTTGAAACTCTGTGGGCTGAGTAGGCATGCTTCATTTTCAACACCTTCATAGTAAGATGCTCGAATTCTCGCATACATGTCAAATGCCTGACTGTATACATTGCTGTCCCACTGTAGATGTAAATTCTCGTATGGGTAGTATTCTGAATTCAAGTAGACTCTGGCGTTAGTTAACTTGCAGTGGTCAAATTCAGTCGAGTCCTTTGATACATTAGCACGCCTTTGAGTTTGAAATGCGAGTATGATGAATCGAGGTGCTTCCAACTGCACTGATGTTTTAATAGCCCAAGTATGTGTGGACACTGTAGGTAGGACTGGGTATTCAAAATCTCCCATGATTGGAAAGTTAGTGGTAGGTAGGTGCGAGCATTCAGAACTTTTAAGAGCTTCAAGTGCTCCTCGTCGGCAATGATGATGTGAGGCATTTTCCATGATATGCTATTAATCTTGATTTGAACATTCTTTGCAGCTGTTTGAGAGATTGAATTCGCATCACTTGCGCTCCTCACCAAAATAAGTTCCTCTTTAGCGTTGATAATTATTCGCTGCATATCCTCAAAATAACCCATAAGCATTTTTAGTGGGATGCACTTGGTAAACCGGCTTTGTCCACCCTCCCCATCCGCTGCAGCTATGAACCACCCAGCATTTTCCAAACTGTTTGAATCAGAGGGTAAGGCTGAAACGTACATCTTAAGGGTTGTAATACCGACATTGCGTGTGCTGTCGATTTCAATTCCATTGAGTTCATAACGTATCTCTTGAAACAGGAATGCTACAGCATTTCGGGTGAGCTTCGAGAGCGCTACGCCAGCCCCGTCAGCTTTCTTAAATGTGTAGTCCAGATAGAGGAAGCTCTTGCTAGGCAGTGTTACCGCGTCCTGATGCTGGACAACAATCCTAATTTCATCATTTTTGTTAAATGTGCTTGAAGCGTAGGGATTGTGTGAGTGGTATTCATGACGAATAATTCGGTCATCATACTCTACTGACTGAGTTACGCTGAGCGACGTCATTCTGCGGTTTTGAACCTGCTGAAATGAGGAATTCGTAATTAATGCCTGTTATCACTTTGCCCTTCTGCGTTGCACTGACGGGTTGTGAGCTTGGTGTGCTAGCTTTATACCTTATTCACATCTCGCCTTAGATGCAGGTGTACAATGATCTCTTCTCCTCTACAGTTAACAAGCTGATTACTGTGGTGCACAATACACAGTTCAAGGTAGTCCAGTGTCTGAACAGTCACCAGGAGATATATAGCGTTTGTGAGGGCTTCAACTATTTTATACCCTGTGCCAACTGTAGGAAAGAATCCGTAAATTGAATGAATCTATTTATCATTCAGGTATGAGTTTGTGGCAATATTACACTCAACGTGGATTGTACTCATCGGGAGTATATCTACAGCAAGATCTGATGTGTAAAATTTACTGGCGTCCTTCACCAAAACACGATCCTTCGCAAAACCTAGCAGTGGACCAATTGAATATCTCTGTGTAAAGTCGATCGTAGCACTCTCTGTCAGTATTTCAGATTTAAGGGTATTAATGTTTGCCCATAGTTCAGTACCTTTTCCTGACTGTTTTAAGAGTTCGCTTAAATCATTAACATCGTAGGCACCAGGTTGTATTTGTAGAATCTCCTTCCGGCTGTCAATTTCAAAATGTAGTTTACTGTTGCTCTGTGTGATATTTGGAATGCTCTTATACGTCTCTAGAACAATCAGTGCAATACTCCTCACCCCTGCACTTAAACCAATCGGCGGAAAGTAATTTGCACGTAATACTGATCCTCGCTCTTTTAAAGTCAGAGTGCATCTAAACATCAAATGACGGTCATCTGTTCAATGACATCTCTTTTATACATCGCACACATGATCTGACGATGACACATTCTAGTGGGGGTTCGCCGTAGCTGTGATGAGGAACATAACGAAGAGATGACCGCACAGGCATGTGTTAAAGTCCTGATATCGCCGGAAATTATAGAAGACGCGTCTTTTGCTGGTGAAGTAGCGTTGTAATTCTTCAGGTGGCTGTAAATCCCTGAATGAATCGAAATACTGAACTGTATTTGGCCTTTTTTTAACATACGTGACCCAATGGGTCCCTGGACCCCCAGCAGCATCTAAGATTACAATTCCGCACTCATTAGTCCTCCACATGATCTTCGGTAATGTATCGCACATCAAGACCTCTCGGAATGCGCGAATGTGAAGTTTTTCTTTTACAATTTTAACTAGATCTCTATTCGTGGGCGCTCGGTCAGGTAGGATAACTAACGGACTTTTTTTATTTATGAAAAGACCTAGTCCTTTCTTGTATGGTTTCCGATAGCCGCTGCCTCCATAGCGCGATTATGTCTTTTGGCTTCCTCTAGTTGGGCATGAGCATTCTGGGCGTTTTTAACCGTTTTGGCGACAGCTGCAGCCCCGCCTGTAAGCGACCCCACAGCAGACAGGGCTGCAAGGGCTGGAACGAGGAACGGGATAATTCCACCTGAAGTCTTTGGTAGGACCCTAGCTGGTTTAACTGCAGCCTTGTTCTTCTTGCTCCTACCGTTCAACACACGTTTTGCCGCACACATCGAAGTAAGAATACAGTTTTTCCCACAACTGGGGTTGTTCTTCGCACACAAAGCTGTTCGAGCTGCTTTCATAATTCGTTTGTAATTCATCACCCCCAAGCCCAACTTCATTTTTCCACGCATGGTTTTATCAACCACGAATGCAGCAACGCGTTGGCCTATTTCTAGATCTTTTCTTCGCCTTATTTGCTTGGCTTTACCTGCTAATATTCGGTCAGCGACGTGGCGCGCTGGGAGATCCTTATTTGCAGCGTATGCGGGGTCGTGTTCAAGGCAGACTTCGTCTAGTAGGTTAATACCTTTATCACCACCTGCCAGACGTTTCTGAAGCTTTGTTCCAGACCCACAGAAGTTATATCCGGGAATGTGCAATTCAACAGGTAATTTATCGAGAACACCACCTTCACCTCTTGTTATGATATGTCTCCTAAAGTGCATGGTAAGCTACTAACGTGATAGATGTCTAGGCTCTCGGTTATATACCAAATTGTCAGCGTCAATCCAACTGTTTTCTGATGATGGACATCCTAACCATTATCTAGCGCTCTATTCCCGCCATATCTTATGACGCGTTTGATGAGAACTCTTCTGAAATTCTTCAGTGTAAAAGCATCCTGCAATTTCCTCACCCTTGCCATTCTTCAAGATATATGTCCTAGGGTTCATTCTCTGCACTTTGGATACTGTGACTATCTCGGCGGACCAGTTTGGTAAATACGATTTCTTGAACGCTGTCTTCTGTTTTGAAATACTTACTAAGTCACCTACATTGAACCTCTGCTTGCGAGGGTCCAGCATTTTAATCCGGAAATATACTGTGTCCATGAGTAAATTATCGCGAACATCGATCGGTCTCATTTTTATTGTACTATGCTTGGTTCGATTATACTTTGCAATTATCTGTGGAAGGATATCTATCCACTTGTACGAACCGCGAAGATTAAAATGCATCCACATTTGAGCTTTGACTGTTCTGTTCAACCGTTCGACGATACTAGCTTCAAGGTGGGTAAACGTGGAGTAGTGGTGTATGCCATACCGCCCCATCACAGTTTTGAAATGTTCATTGTAAAACTCTCCACCGTGATCGGTTTGAAGATTGGCCGGGCATCGATTCATTCCTGTCTGCAGCAAACGCTTAAACACCACAGCAACATCTCTACCGGTTTTCGTTTTCACAGGTAATGCCCATGCGAATTTAGAGTATGTATCAATAGCCATTAAAATGTATTTGAATACATTATTATGAGGTGAATATCGATTCATATCTACAAGATCAGCTTGCCACAGGTCATCCAGTCCCTTAATCCTGACATGCCTACGAGGGTATGTTTTGTGTGCTGGCTTGTGTAGTTCTCGAACCACGGTCTCCATACTTATTCGATGATACCTCTCTCTCGAAGCTCGCAGATTATGGATACAACCTCATTCGAATGAGCTGTATTTCCCACAGCAGCCGAAGCCATCAACAGTCGAAGTCTGTCTATTAGTTCATCCAGCTCATCTTAAGGGGATACGGAATCGGATTTTGGGTTAAAAAATCGAATTTTTTTTATTGGCGTATTATATTCTGCCATGTTTCCTCTTTAAAATGACGTATCATACATAGCTCTACTACAATTATAACTATTTTATTTTTATATATTTGTGAGATCGGGTATTGCACTTTAGTTATACACGTCTCTCGTGGCTGACCATGAACTTTTTGGCAGTACCTTTAAAGTGACATGAATTCAAATATCCCGGTTTCCAGCGACTATTTATACACTAGTTGCCCGAAAATGTTTCTCTCTGGTTTCCTCAAGTTACTCTTTGACTTTGTGGCGGGACTGTTTTGTAAACAGTGTGATATAAGAAAGTAGTTGTTGTTGAGTTATTTCGTATTTAGTGCTTCATTTTTCGCAGTGAAAATGCCTAGAGCTAAAGCAAAAGTATTTAAAAAGCGTGTGAACTGGCAAAAGAAAAGAAATAATGATTCATTAGCAAAGCAAAGCATTTCATCATCATCACTGTTGGAAAATGTGAATCCACTTATTACTGATTTGCCGAACGAACTTACACCAAATGAAAACAGTGCTTCTCATAAAAAACTAAGAGATTTGGAAGAGAAATATAATTTACTTGATAGAGGGAATGAAGTTTTTGAACTCATTGATACGAATATATTGTGTGAAGCTCTTGAAAACAGTTTGTGCTGCAAAAAATGTCATGGAAACGTTTCTCTGAAAGTAGAATCCCATGTTGGCCTGGCTGCCCAGTTTAATTTAATATGCAGTGTTTGTAAATACAGCTGTAAGTTTCCAAGTTCGGTTTCAGTAACTGTAAATAATGGATACAAGAAAACTGAACTTTATAGTGTAAATATTAGGTTAGTTTATGGATTGCGAGCAATTGGTAAGGGCAAAGCAGCTGGTGATATGCTATGTGGTGTTCTAAATCTTCCAAGTGCACCTTCAAAGTTTGAAGCTTACAATTATGTACTAGGATCTGCAGTTGAAGATGTAGCACAGAAGTCAATGCAGGTTGCTGTGGAAGAAGCAGTGGCAGAAAATGACGGCAGTCGTGACCTCACAGTGGCGTTTGATGGCACGTGGCAGAAAAGGGGCCACACCTCCAACAATGGTGTTGTAACAGCAACTAGTGTTGATACTGGCAAGGTTATTGATGTTGCAATAATGTCTAAATACTGTAGGTGCACAGGCAGGCTGAAAAATGAACACAGTGATGACTGTATTGCTAATTATTATGGTAGTAGTGGTGGCATGGAGGTTGCTGGGGTGAAGAAAATTTTTCATCGCTCTTCACAGTGGTATAATGTTCGCTATGTCAAATATCTGGGAGATGGTGACTCTAAAGCATTCAAAGAAGTTTTGGAAAGCAAACCATATGGGAACAGTGTAAATATAAGCAAACTTGAATGTATAGGACATGTGCAGAAGAGAATGGGTGCCAGGCTGAGAAGGTTAAAATCAGTTATGAAAGGGAAAAAACTAGATGATGGGAAAACCTTGGATGGCAGAGGAAGATTGACTGATTCCATAATAGACCACATTCAGAACTGCTATGGCCTTGCAATCAGGCAAAATACAGGCAATCTTGAAGAAATGAGGAGAGCTATATGGGCTTTATATTTCCACACCGCATCCACGGATGAGCATCCACAACATGGTTTGTGCCCCAAAGGTGAAAACAGCTGGTGTAAATACAATAGGGGACTAACAACAGGAGAGAAATACATTCACCACCACAGTCTACCATCAGCCATCATGGCAGAAATAAAGCCCATTTTCAGAGATCTGGCTGACAGAAGTCTTCTGATGAAATGTCTTCACGGAAAAACGCAGAAACCCAACGAGTGCTTGAATAGTGTGATATGGCATCGTCTCCCAAAAACAGTGTTTGTCGGAATTAATACACTACATTTTGGTGTGTATGATGCTGTGGCAACCTTCAATCTTGGAAATATAACTAAATGCCAGGTCCTTCAAAAGTTTGGTATGTGTGTTGGTTCCCGTACGGTACGTGCTATGTTCTTTTTAGATCAGCACAGACTAAGGCATGCTGATAATATAATCAAGACATTAGTGAAAAAAGCAAGACAGGTGCAGAGGGGTGCCAAAAGAAGACTTGAAGATGATTATGAAGACTGTGAAGGGGGTATTAGCTACGGATCAGGAATGTTTTAATCTTCTTTCTCCGTTTCCCGTAAGTTTACTTTTTACTTCATCTAGGAACATTATCTCAGGTACTGGTCAACCTAGAAGTCTGAAATTTTTATGACGTAGTGACATAGGTCCCTATTACATACTGAAACAACGATTTTTTAATTACTTGATTTACAAAAGACTTAGGGGTGATAGTCTAGTAAAAAGCGATGGAAAAAATTTATTTAAAAATAAATGTACAATATCTCTGTAAGAAAATACTTTGACAATAAACTGTTGTTTCAGTATTGTTGTAACATATGAATGCACATACAGTAAAATTTTTACCTCTCTGTCTCCAGTAGTTTGTGAGAAAATGTTCCCTATAGTAGGCATATATTAACATTGCGGGGATAGGTGATTCCGTATCCCCTTAATATATATACTGAGGGGATGATTGCTCACTCCTTTATGCTGGAAGTCTACACTCTCACCAATGTTTTTAGGTTGTTCATTAAGTAAGGGTTGTATAATGGTCGTGTATTTAGAGTTTTCCAGCTTTCTCAGGATTTTTGTACAGATCAGTCAAGTATAGTACACTGCTGGCCACCGTAAATGCAACACCCTGAAGGAAGCATCCGAATCAAGTGAAATTTACACCATGGGTTTGCAGCGATGAGATATGCAACTGATTAGAATTTCAGCGCAGACGCACATCACGCGCGCCTGTGGCGCCACCTCATAGCGCCATTTAAGGCTTGGCGATTTCGACGAGTGTACGTTCGGCACGTGTGTTTACCTTGTGGTTGTTTCACAGGACGATCAGTTATGCCTCGTAGACAACAGCGAACATCGTTTGATCAAGTATCCGAGTTCGACAGAGGAAGGATAGTGGCTTACCGAGATTGTGGATTATCATACAGAGAAATCGCTAGTCGTGTTGGACGAAACTAAACAACTGTAATGCGGATATATGACCGTTGGATGCAGGAGGGTACGACGGACCGACGTGGTCGATCGCATTCACCTCGGTGCACCACTGCACGTGCTGATAGGCAAATTGTGCACATGGCAGTGACGGATCGCTCAGTGACATCCCGAACCATAGCACAGCACATTGCGTCTGTAACGCATCATCCAGTGTCTGCGCGTACCATTCGACGCCGTTTACAGCAGAATAGTCTGTCCGCAAGACGTCCATTGCTTCGTCTACCATTGACGCAGAACCACAGACGTCTCCGTCGCCAATGGTGTGATGACAGACGGATGTGGACGGCAGAATGGAATGATGTTGTGTTTACTGACATTCTGTCTCTGCACACCTAACCTCTCAGACTGAGCATGTGACATGCGTGCGAATTTGTCCATGCTGTAGTGTCAAGCACTAAACTATTTTGCACGTTTATATATGGAGCAAGTCTTGGAAGTTCAGGCTATACCTACCGTCATTCAGTTTACGAGTTTTATCAATAACGAGAAAGCCGTATTGTGAGTGGTTCCAGTAATCAGCACATATCTTTACAAATTCATTGTATGACATGTCGGTCCCTACGTGAGCGTGGTAAATGTGCTTTAAATTGAGATTGTCTTGTTTGAATGCTAAATGAAGTTGGCGTTATCCCGTACCAGCTGTTTTGGGATCCTGGAATAGTCTGACTCAGATAAAATACATCAACACCCATATGACGCCCAAAGCAGAAATATTTACGGATTTTATCTTGCTTTTCAACGGCGACATCGTCAAATATGTAGGCAGTGTTAGGTTTTACCTCTTCAGGTGGGGGGACGTCGTCGCTTTCACTGAAGGCTCTGTACATTACACCATTTACTCCATCTAATATTTTCTTCGGAAACTGGTACTTGGGCTGAAAGAGTATTTTGAAGGAGACAAAAAGGTGCTCGAAGAGGACTCCATCCATGTGCGTTAACAGAGCCATGAGGACATTTGTATAACCGCAGTTGGATGGACGTACAATTATAACTCGTATGCTGTCAGGAAGGAGTGGTCCATTCTTGTTGGTCTTCTGGTCTTGGTCATCATGACAGGACCAGTCACCTACAACAAAGTCCTTGCGGCGAGGGTGTTTCGCCCAGCCCGCCATGATACCTACTGTGGTAGGTCAAGGAGTGGAATGCGCTTTTATATGACGAAAAATATGTATATATGTGTAGCCACTATATTGCGGTCACCTTACCAACTGAGCTACAACGGCTACAAAATAGAATGAACTGTAGGTGGTATATTTAAAGGGAAGACTGTCATATAGATTAACGTAGGTGACATTTTGTCTTGACAAATAAAAAACACAATCACTAATTTAATATTATAAAATAATATATTTACTTACTAAAATATTTACAAATTGATTACCATGAGAAAAAATCAGTACATTCTTTTTTAAGCGGTGCAGCAGAAGTACAGTATTTGGATAACAGCTGCTTCTTGTATGCTTGAAATTCAGCACATATATCTCATAATGTTATGCATGAATTACAATAGTCCGGTATTCTGTCAGTAAATTTGAGTTCGACATTTTCAACACTTATTCGAGGAATAGCACAAGACTTGGGCACTGGTGTTATACACATACTAAAACAATGTTCTATATCATCTGTGTGGATGCTACATGTGTGAAGCCAGTTAATGATGTCGGTGTATACTGCCTGAACATATGGGCACCACCTATTTAGTCTCTCTATCGTACTAGTTAGAGCCATGGCTAAATTGAACAAGTCATCAACAGTGGGGTGATGCATGAAAATACTATAACCGTCATCACTTTTAATTTTTAGTGTTGCATCATCATACATTGATAGATTACTTACAGTTACAGTGCCACAGTACATGTCCTGGTAGGAGTGGGATGGATAATATTCGGTAGTCATATGTTTCTTGATCTGTGATTTTAGATGACATAGTTCATGCCACTCATAGTCAGAAAATTTCACTTTAATATTTTTGAGCATATTTTCCAGCACTAACACAGTTGACATGATACTGTATTGTGAAACTTCAAGTCCTACATGAAGACGTTTTGAAGCACTAATGGTTAACACATAGCTTGAGGCGAATAGTAAAGGGTGAGGTGGACTGGCGGTCGGTATCTTCTCATCGACGACATCCACACCAGTGTGGTTAGCCTGCTGTTCTTGCGCTGATGGTGGGACGTCCCTTGTGAGATTATGATCAGTGGACAATGCATACAAAGGAGCCCTGTACTGTGAAGCCCCGTCAAGGGCAGCCTCTGGTACCGACATTAACACCTGGCTATCCTGCTCCAGCATGCTGAGAAGCTGAGCTACAGGATCCTGCATGGATGAGTCCGAGGCCTTCACGTGCGCAGACTGGGACATGCTGGGACCTGCTGATGCTGGAGTCACAGGTGGAGCTGCTGGAGGACAAAGACGCATATTCATAAGAAATGATGTGTTGTTGGTAGAGAAATAATAATAATAATAATAATAAATCCCGTGGAGGCCCGAGAAAAGAATAGGCCTCCGGTATGTTCTGCCAGTCGTAAAAGGCGACGAAAAGAACAAACCACTAATAGGGCTAACCCCCCTTTTAGTGTGATTAGTTGGTTCAGGACAGAACTAAAGAAGCCTCGGACAAGCGCCGTCATGGTCGGGGACGACGCTTGAACCCTATGCCCGCCCACAATGGTAACGACACTGCTAGCCAACTGGAAAATGATTTAAATCCAAATAGAGGTGTTTTGCAGGATATGCTTCCTGCAACCACCCTAGAAGGAAAACAAAGACAGAGGATGAGATGGTCAGATGAAGTTAATCGACACCTCATGTTCTGTTATTACCAAGCAACGAACCTAGGAACCAACACAACTGGATACAGATCACAAGTATACACAACATTTATTACCAGATACCCGGAATTAAAATTTTTAACAGAACAACGACTAGCTGATCAGATCCGTGTGATAATAAAAAATAACAGGATACCCCAGTCAGAATTAGAAAACATCAAACAACAAGTACAACAACTACTGGAACAAAATAATGTGCAATGTGAAGAAGAAGAAAATACAGTAATGGACTCAAACATCCCAGAGCAAACAAACAAAGACCAACACACATCAATTAAACAATCAGAGGAAAACGAAATCTTAAGACAGCCACCAGAACAAGCACAAATAGAACACGAAGAGACACAAGTGTTAGATATAGAAGAGAAATTTCAGCTGACATATATAGAATACAAAGACACAAATACAGACATCAGACCATTCTTGCATAGACCGCCAAATAACCCACAAGTCGAAACAACAATAAAAACTATCAACACAATCATACACAACAAAACAAAATGAAAATACAACTATGGAAGAGTTACAACTACTGGTTTATATAGGAGCACTCACTACACTAAATATACACACTAGGCAGAGATCAGAACAAACCAACACACAGAAGAAACACACAAAACCAGTATGGCAACACAGGCTACAGATCAGAATAGAAAAACTGAGAAAAGACATCGGACAGCTAACACAATTTATAAGAAATGAAATATCAGACAAAAAACGAAAAAGGTTAGGTAAAATCTCACAACAAGAAGCAATAGAGCAATTAGATGAAAAGAAGCAGAAATTACAAGCAATGGCCAAACGACTTAGAAGATACAAAACAAGTGAAAATAGAAGGAAACAAAACCAAACATTCAACACAAACCAAAAGAGATTTTACCAAACAATAGATAACACACACATTAAAATAGACAATCCACCAAACATAACAGACATGGAACACTTCTGGAGCAACATATGGTCAAACCCGGTACAACATAACAGGCATGCACGGTGGATACAAGCAGAAATAGACACATACAAGATGATACCACAAATGCCTGAAGTGATAATTTTGCAACATGAAGTCACCCGAGCAATTAATTCTACACACAATTGGAAAGCCACTGGAAATGATAAAATAGCAAATTAGTGGCTAAAGAAGTTTACCTCAACACATTCACATCTAACTAAATTATTTAACAGTTACATTGCAGACCCATACACATTCCCTGATACACTTGCACATGGAATAACCTATCTGAAACCTAAAGATCAAGTAGACACAGCAAACCCAGCTAAATATCGCCCCATAACATGCCTACCAACAATCTACCAAATATTAACTTCAGTCATTACACAGAAATTAATGACACATACAACACAGAACAAAATTATAAATGAAGAACAAAAAGGCTGCTGCAAAGGAGCACGAGGATGTAAAGAGCAACTGATAATAGATACAGAGGTGACATATCAAGCTAAAACTAAACAAAGGTCGCTACACTACGCATACATTGATTACCAAAAAGCCTTTGATAGTGTACCCCACTCATGGTTACTACAGATATTGGAAATATACAAAGTACATCCTAAATTGATACAGTTTCTAAACATAGTAATGAAAAACTGGAAAACCACACTTAATATTCAAACAAATTCAGATAACATCACATCACAGCCAATACAGATTAAGCGTGGAATATACCAAGGAGACTCATTAAGTCCTTTCTGGTTCTGTCTTGCTCTGAACCCACTATCCAACATGCTAAATAATACAGATTATGGATATAATATTACTGGAACATACCCACACAAAATCACACATTTGCTATACATGGATGATCTAAAACTACTGGCAGCAACCAATCAACAACTCAACCAATTACTAAAGATAACAGAAGTATTCAGCGATGATATAAATATGGCTTTTGGAGCAGACAAATGTAAGAAAAATAGCATAGTCAACGGAAAACACACTAAACAAGAAGATTACATATTGAATAACCACAGTGACTCCATGGAAGCGATGGAAAAAACAGATGCCTATAAATATCTAGGATACAGACAAAAAATAGGAATAGATAATACAAATATTAAAGAAGAACCAAGAGAAAAATATAGCCAAAGACTAACAAAAATACTGAAAACAGAATTGACAGCAATATTGACCTACTCATTTGGAGTTGTGAAATGGAGTGACAGAGAACTAGAAGCACTCAATACACTTACGTGATCACAATGCCACAAATACAGAATACATCACATACATTCAGCAACAGAGAGATTCACATTAAGCAGAAAGGAAGGAGGAAGAGGATTTATTGATATAAAAACCTACATTATGGACAGGTACACAATTTAAGAAAATTCTTTCTAGAACGAGCAGAAAGTAGCAAAATACACAAAGCAATCACTCATATAAATGCATCGGCTACACCACTGTAATTTCATAACGACTTCTACAACCCTTTAGATATCGTAACATCAACAGATGCAAAGAAAGTAAATTTGAAAAAGAAAACACTACATGGGAAGTACCCGTGTCATCTAACACAGCCACACATTGATCAAGACGCATCCAACACATGGCTAAGAAAAGTCAATATATACAATGAGGTGGAAGGATTCATGATTGCAATACAGGATCAAACAATAAACACCAGATATTACAGCAAGCATATTATTAAAGATTCCAACATCACAACAGATAAATGCAGACTTTGCAAACAACAAATAGAAGCGGTAGATCACATCACAAATGCGGATGTACAATACTAGCAAATACAGAAAACCCCAGAAGACACGACAATGTAGCAAAAATAATACATCAACAACTTGCCATACAACATAAACTAATAAAACAACAAGTCCCCACGTATAAGTATGCACCACAAAATTTACTGGAGAATGATGAATACAAATTATACTGCAACAGAACCATTATAACAGATAAAACAACACCACATAACAAACCTGACATCATACTCACCAATAAAAATAAGAAATTAACACAACTGATCGAAATATCCATACCCAATACAACAAATATACAGAAGAAAACAGGAGAAAAAAATTGAAAAATACATCCAACTGGCTGAGGAAGTCAAGGACATGTGGCATCAGGATAAAGTTGACATTGTACCAATTATACTATCAACTGCAGGAGTCATACGACACAATATCCACCAGTACATCAGCGCAATACAGCTACATCCAAACATACATCTACTGAAATCTGTAATTATTGACACATGTTCAATTACCCAAAAGTTCCTAAATGCAGTGTAACATATACTACACAGTTAAAAGGACGTCACGCTTGATCAAGGTCCGTGTCACTTTCCATTTTTAACGAGACGTAACGTCTGAGAAAGGAATATAATAATAATAATAAAAATAATTTAGAGACTTACTTTTCTGATGCTGCTTGCTCCTCCTCCTATTGTGCTGTGGTGGCGACTGATGCTCCATCTTGACTGACTGGAACAGAGATCGAGGAGCTGCTGAGTGGTCCTTATATAGAAGCCACCTACATCATCATGATGCTGGGTGCTTATTGGTTGAATGACGTGAACACGTGACCTATCGAAGTGCCCTCTAGGGGGGAACGCGTGAACTAGATCAGTTAGTCGCTCTGCTGGATAGGAGGCAGTCATCTTTTATGGGCTGGGAACTTATATGTTGGCTTTAGAAAAGGTAGACAGTTCCAACAGTAGCAGATGTTTCCATGAGATGGGTAATGCATTTTTAAAGCATTTCGTTGGAGGGAATTTATTTGGAGGACTGTGTTCTTGTTCTTATTCATATGTTCCAGGATTAATGCACATTTCCATTCAGCATGTACGAGGCTATGGGGGCAGTCGTCAGCTGTATTTTTGCAAACTACACTGCTGTTAAACTAAGCGTGGTCAAACACCAATAACTCATCGATTGAACACATTCTGCAGGATGGTCTTCAGTGGTATATGCGTAGTATACGAATATGCTTATGCCAAAGTGAATTGGTGTGAACTGAACGTCTATTGCGTTTTGGAAGAGCGAATGCTTGATGGTAAATACATCTACAGTTTGCGCATGTGGATGAGCATATGCTGGTTACGGAATGCATCCTGGCTCCATCCCTCTCCATTGCCGAAATCGGCTGAACAGAATACTTGTACTTAATGCTCAAACACTCCTCCATTATCATACGCTTCCACACCTCATGTAGTGAACTGTGGCTACAGTTCTTCCTCGAATGTCTACATGAAATGCAGTTATTGAAAGCTGCTCTATCACCCACACTCGTCTCTATGATTGAACATATGGTGATGGTTTGACAATGACAGCTCAGCAAAGACTGAATGTGCAGGAGAATGGTAATGGTAGTTCAGGGGAGGTAGCACAATTGACTTTCTTCCCACCAAAATCAACTGTCTTAAATGACGTCACGGCGGCTCTCTCTGGTGGCAGGTGTATGAACTAACACAGTTGGACTGCATACACACATGAATGATATAAATAATAATAAATGATAATGAATGTTAATAAATGATAATCCATAATAATGAATAATAATAAAGATAAGTACGGTTTTGCATGCATTATCCTGTTGGATTTTGAATTTCGATCTATTTTCTCCGCCAAAATTCAAAATTCCTGCCAAATTTTTCTGGAGGTTAGGTTAGTGCACATAGCGCATTTGTTCTATTTTCCCGCCAAACTCGGCCATCTTGGATGACGTCATGTGCTGTTGCAAAGTCTACATGCCGCAATCTTGGATGACGTCATCGCCGCCATCTTGAATAAATTTGGCAACAATGCAGAGTGTCGTAGCACATAGGTTGCCCCACTACTAACATGTCTCCTCTGTACGGGAACATACATAACACATGTACGAGTACAGGCGTAGCAGACACGTGGTTGACGACATATGAAGTCAGGGTCCGGTGATGAAGAAAAGCAAGTGAATTTACGCCAATGGGCATGGTTTTATGCGCCATTTCGTCACGTAAGTCTTTGAATGTCAATTAAATGTGTTGTATGACGCTGGAATTTTTTCCTGTGTTTGTTGGTCAGTGAAGCTTCACATTTTTTTTCCCTGTGCGACTAGCTCGTACTTCCTGTTCCCCTTTCACCTGAACGTGAATGTGGCGTTCGATGTTCGCTCGAAAAACTAAACGCAAGTACACACTCTCAGATGAGAACAGCAGACAGTAAAGCGCTGTATCATCTGCAGTTAGATAGAAACACAACACAGTGACAAAGAAAGAAGTAAAGAACTATTTACCCATTGTGTGATAATGGAATGACTACTGTACCGATGAAAATTAATACATTGCGCTGGGTGAGAGCAGTAACAAGCGATAGTGTTCCGTCTATACCAGTGGTACAGGCACCAGTCCCTCACCCTGTAAATACACACACTCAGACACACACACAGACGTCGTCAGAAGGTTAAGAGCTGCAAATACGATAAATTTGCTCTTATTGAATTAGTGGATAAGTTGCAGAACATAGTGGGTGGAGGAGAGGTTCCAAGTGAAGCCACTCTTATTGACAAGAAGAGGTATTGTTTATGGAAACGTTAGGATCGGCCGGGTTTGGACATCCATTCCCTCCAATGTGTTGACCACCCCACCTCAACCATGTGCAACCAGACACACCTTGCATCTAGCCATTCCAAGACCCAGGCAATAGTATAAGACAAACAACCACTTTTCATCTTCATAACTACTGCCTGATGGAACCATCATATTACTAACTCACTAAAATACACAGGGGTACGTCTCGGCTGTAAAGAAACGTGAAAACTTCACGTAAAAATCATACAAGAAAAGCGTACAACAGAAGAATACTTTTGTAGCTACTTACTGACCAAACATGAGAACAGCATCCTTCTACTGTACCCCACACCTTCAAACCTGGGAATTGACTTGTCTCATTTTCCAGAGCTGGTATTTTCTATGAACGCTCCCTGTGAACATCAAATGAATGACTGCTGTCGAATAATGTTCACAGAAATTTGTTGCCAAAGCATTCGTCTGCCGCATTCTATAAACAAGTTGTGTAATTAGTCACTCAGGAAATCGTGAACAGTTCCAATGCAACACAGTAACCAGAGAATTCTGATTTGCAAATACGACGTCATAAGATATAGATTCTTCTATGATATTTCTGCAGCTGTGGTCCAGGGATGGTTCCGCATCGAGCGCCGGCTGGGAGGATCGCCAATTTACTGCCTCACCACAGTACGCGCATACCTGGACAGCTTTGCCTCGGTGTTTTCGTGTCCTCGAGTGTAGCACATCGTCTTGGCCAGAAGATAACAACAGTTTACTTTGGTTTCTTAGAGTGATGTGAAGGGGTATACGATGTGAACGCTAGTCCACTCAATACCCTTCGCAGAGTTACAGTAGGATCTGTTCAGTGGAGATGGTAGTAAAATACAACACTCCTTTCCATCTACAGTTTTGTGTGAACCGCATTCATACTACGTATAATGAGGAAGTAGCGACGTGCTTTCTCATCACCTAAAGTGACCACCTCTGATCTAATTGCTAGTGGAGGATATTTGGGTTGAAGTCCTCCTCGGAACAGCGTCGAAATTGGCGTTAGCTGATCTCGTTTCTATTGCCCACGAGATTGTTTCCACGTCTTGGCCAGGTGGAATGGAGCAACAGCTGAATGCGCATCTACCTGCTCCTGACTTTTCAGTTTGAACTTCGTTGCAGGGTCGTGAAACTGTTGTTAGCAGACTGACTGTGTCCGCAGTGCAACACAAGAGATATCGTATACAGGACAGAGTGGAGTTGGGTACATCTACTCCTCACACAGCGCTCCCTGAAGAGAGTCTGTTGGTTGTTATATACTGTAGTGCTGACTCCTGCTCTACAGGTAGGATCGATGGTGCGAAAAAGGAAGCTGAGATAGCTGGTGTGTGTCCTAGTATCTTCCATAAACATACAGGTGTTGGGAAGTCATTGGGATTTCTGGTGTTGCAATGATTAAACAACAGAAAAACTGAGACGCCTCTAAATTTGTCTGATCCGTTTAAGTCACCCTTTCCTACGACCTCTTACTGGCTTTCTCCTGTTACTCCCATTAAGCCGATTGGTGGCCAGGATGTCCTCCCTCTTTATCCAGATATGATGCCTGACTCCTCTCACCTGTGCCGATTAGAATTGCAAGACAGAGCCTCTGGTTCAAATTGTTTTTCAGATAATCTGGCTAATGTTCAAGAACAACCTACGTACCTGACAGCAGTCACTCTATTGCCTCGTAATCGCTATAAGCAACGCATCTTCCTTGAGCGGGTGGCAACTTGTAAAAGGAAGAAAATGCGTCCTGGCCCGAAACTAGCTATCAAGTGAATAAAAAAGTGAAATATCCCACAGTGGCTGGTTTTTCGTTGTACAGATATTTTGTTTCAGCCAGTATGTTGCTAATAACTTCCGTGACTTCGAGACAACATTGATTTAACAGTACTCGCTCCTAGTGACTTATCTAGTGTCATAAACTTAATATTATCAACCAAAGAAAATGAAAAGTAAGAGTTGCATCGAGTGGATGGACGGACACAACCTCACGAATCTATGGATCCTGCATATCAGCAGGGGACTGTTCAAGATGATGGATGCTCTGTAATGGTGTGCGGCATGTACAGTTGGAGTGATATTGGACCTCTGATACGTCGAGACACGACTCTGAGAGGTGACATGTATATAAGCATCCTGTCTGGTCACCTGCAGCCACTCATGTCCATTATGCATTCTGACGAACTTGGGAAATTCCAGCAGGACAATGCGACACCCCACACGTCCACAATTGCTACAGAGTGGCTCTAGGAACATTCTTCTGAGTTTGAACATTTCCACTCGCCCCAAACTCCCAGACATGAACATTATTGAGCATATCTGGTATGCCTTTCAACGTGTTGTTCAGAAGAGATCGTCAGCCCCTCGTGCTATTACGGATTTATGGACAGCCCTGGACGATTCATGGTGTTATTTCCCCCAGAACTCATTCAGACATTATTCATTTTGTGGTACTTCTGCGTGCTCACGGGGACACTACACGATATTAGGCCTGTGTACCAGTTTCTTTGGTTCTTCAGTGTATAACGTAACAATTCAGAAATTTGATGCGGATGATACAGAAATACACGACGTTTCAATGTATAGCTATGCTGATATTGAACGACAGGAAGAACCTGAACCTGAATGTGGATGTTCAAGGAGTGTACGCCGACCTACATATGAAGAAACGATCACCATAATAAAATAAGGGAAATCAGAGGTCGCACGGAAATATATAAGCGCTGTTTTTTCCACGCGCTATACTTGATTGAAATAACAGAGAATTGATCCCTCTGACAGGCACTTACATGGGATTTGCAGAGTATCCATGTAGATGTAGATGTAGATGTAGATGTAGATGTAGATGTAGACTTCTGCTGGAGACCTGGTCAAGTCGGCATGACAGCGGGTATGGAGCAAAATCAGGAGTGCTAGGACTGAGCATACGCAGAAGTAACAGAGGTGGTTGTGGCATTCATACCGGAGTGTTTGGCAGAAGGACGAAGTTGTTTTCGTGAAATTCTCAAAAAAATGGTTCAAGTAGCTCTCAGCACTATGGGACAACATCTGAGGTCATCAGTCCCCTAGACTGAGAACTATTTAAACCTAACTGACGTAAGGACATCACACACATCCATGCCCGAGACAGGATTAGAACCTGCAACCGTAGCAGCACCGCGGTTCCGGGTTGAAGCAGCTAGAATAGCTCGGCCACAGCGGCTGGCGTGAAATTCAATTAGGTAAATTTACAGAAAAGGAATGCGAGGTAAAATGTGCTACATTTACGTTGAAACTATTGCACGTGTGAAGTAGGAACCTCGAGAACGAAGTAAGAGAGATTAATGTGCGTACAATGGTATCTATTCAGTTACACACACTAGCTAAATATGGCAAAGAAACAGTAGATACATTCGTTAAGGTTGTTACCAAGTACCATTGACCATGCTGTATTATTCATTGATCTATCATCAGTGATTGTTTGCTTAATGGTTCCTCTAAAATATGATACTCAAAAGTGAGGCTTGCATGTCACTGCCAGGGGAGCTGATGGACATCAGAACAACTTGTGCCACTTATCGCAGAAAGTGACGGAAAGGGCGGTGTTCTTGTGGAACATCGTCTCCTACTCACCCAGCAGAGGCAGGACAACACTCTGGACACCGGCAGAGTTCAGTAATTCCTCAGACACAGGAGGATCGTTTCATGTTAAAGTTCCCCAAGCCACGAGACTGAGAGTGTATCTGATTTGTTACTTCCGAGGAAACTGTGGTATGTAATGGAGAGTAGTGAAACTGTATAAATGTCTTGTCCTGTTGAAAGATTACTCCCAAAAGTAGCACAGTAGTACAGCTTGGAGGAATCCAGCATAGTTTAGTGTTCCCTCACAGAACAACATGGGTTATTTTAAGTTACAGTTGGCCACAAAGGATGTTTAAAAACTGATCCTTTAACCAGTAATACAGGATATGAGGAACACCTGCGGTAGAGCAGCTGTGTGATTCAGAAAGTTAGTCAATAAGAGCTGTCCTGCTGAAACAACACATCCCAGTAAAGTTGTCCAAAAGGTAGCAGACCAGGCTTGTTGTATTTAGCAAATTCTGTGTTTTCCGACCAAACACCACTGGTTATTTTGGCTTATTATTCGGTCCCAGCATGAAACGCCAATAAATGAGCATGTCTGTGTCAGGTGAGCTGAGGAACACCCTGCAGAGGAGATCCGTGTAACACAATAACTGAGTAGATGGGTGTCGTTCTGAGCAAAGGTTAAATCAGCTGGTTTTGTAGGAACGGTGTAGGAACAGGTGTGGTGTATACTGCTGTTATCAGGGTGCCGTGAACAGGCCTCAGGGGCTACTTTCGGCCACAACTGAACACGACATGCAACCTGGATTAGCTCTTAGATGTCACAACCAGGTTGGCTGAATTACTTTAGCACGACTGGAGCTATGAGTGAGGCGCATTGTCGTGCTGGTAGATACCAGTGTTGCAGGGTCAGTGCAGGCTAACGCTTCTTATGTTCTCCACAGTTCAGCGTCTCCTTAACAAACACGAGGCTTCGTTTCAACCCTACGTTTCCGCACAGCATGATATATTAATCTGGTCTTGCATGTCTTCATGTTGGGACATAATGAGTATCACATCAACTGTATCACTGTAACACAGCATGCTTTATAACTATGCAATTACAATTTTATTTATGTATATACAGGCACTGATTACGTCTGTGGGCTGTGAATGATAATAGAATAGAGACAATTATGATATATTTTGTATTTGTAAAGGATTAAGTAGTGGATTTCCGAAATAATATCTGTGTCGGCGAGTTCTGAAACCGCCACAGAAAAGAATTAATGAAGAAAAACTCAAAGATTTCATGACAATCAGCCATTTTATAAGTAGTAGTGTAAGAATAATATTGTCGTTGTCGTCTTCTTGGAGTCACATAGAGAGGAGGAATCGGTGACGCTATGTTTAACACGTAGGTAGCTTTCATTTGTCAAGATTGTAAGCAGGACGCTATTGGGCGCTGAGTATAAAAAATGGTGTGTGAACTTGTTATTCGAGTTTTAAATGTAGTTGTTTAATGACAATTCGTATGGTACTATTAGAAAGCTTGCCTGGTATTTTACACGTCTATTTGCGACACTTTCAGCTTTCTAAGTCATGTCCGTGGTGCAGAGCTGAGACACGGCGGAGCTAGCCGCCGCCGCGGCAGATTCAGATCTGATAGTAAGGGCAACCATACGGCAATAAGCGGTCAGGTGAAAAGTGCATTTAAAATTATTTCTCACAGCAGTTCGAGATCGGAGTACAAAGCAGCAGATTTTACGTTCTGTTTCACAGGCGGACGCGGGCTGCTAATATTGTAAACTTTAACAGTATCAAAGTTAAAATACTTTCATGTTTCAAAAGGAAACCTTGCTAAGCAAAAATTATGGGCTCATAAAAGTTATAGAGAAATCATTTTCTGGTTAACAATGATAGTCTTACGCTCTAGTGTTAGCCATGGCGCTGATTAATAATTAATGTTGACGAAAAATCCACTGCAAGGTTTGAGGTTCTTTAAGCATTCCGTTCGGTAACTTCATTATTTTTGACAACAGAAATAATTTCAGAACATTTTTACGACAACTGTAGGAGAGGTGGATATGTTGTGCCGTCTACTGAGTTACAGTAACAAATCTGTTCATTTAATAAGAAGCCAATTCCAGTATAATAATAATTAATCTCATTTGTTCGCAACATACAATTAACTAAAGTAAACCAGTGTCCAGAAAAAATAATTGGAGCGCGAAAACTCATGCAATGAATTTTGGCAATAAGCTCCGACATACTAGCAAAAGTACGGCAACTAACAAATCTGAGCCTGGGGTAGGGGGAGACACAGTAATACGGTGTGACCTCCAGAACTCGAACCTGGGGGAGGAAATCGACATAAAACTGCAGTCTCCGTATGTCCATCTCTCAGTCACTCTACCTGAATTTCCAGCTGTTCCATCTCACTTCGTCCTCGAGCCGCGAGTTAACGTCATTCCATTCCAATCTGGGCATCAAACGTGAAATGCAATCAACAGGCAGGGGCAAATAAAAATGGCGCGGACGAATGGATACGATTGGACGTGAATGTGTGCACATAACAACACCCTGTGACGTATGTGCCGGCCACGTGATCCAGACCAGTGCAGAGCGCAGGGCCAGCTGTGTCAGTGCGAGTGGAGCAGTGCAAAGGAGACGACGGTACTCACAGGAGCAGCTGGTGTCCGTTGTGGAAAGTAACGTCACAAAAAGGCATTGGAATGGTGTGGTTAGTTGTTTGTCGAGGTCTCAAAGTGCCAGCAAGAAACGCCACGCAACGTTCAGTCCAAAAATGGCCTCAGACAGTATCTGTTTTGAACAAGTCAAAAAACATTCCGAAACATGCCCGGACGACAGAAAATGTGACTGGAGCTCACCAGAAAATGCTGTAATGTCCTATCAAATCAATCCGACGCCTGTTGCAAAAAACTGGAATGACACGTCCATCATGCTGACGAATATAGCTATGCCTCCACATGCATCCCTACTGAGTGTCTGTTGTCCACGCATTAAAACCAGCAGAGTTCCCTTAGTGCCTCCAGTTTTGTGATTGGCTTCTTTATGTCTGACGAAGTCTAGTTTCACCTGAGTGGTTACGTCAACTCACAGAATCACTGGTTCTGTGCAGCGGAGAATCCATATAATTTCCACAAAACAGAGCTGCATTATCACAACGATGGGGTTAGGTGTGCAGTGTCTGCACACCACGTTATTGGCCCCATCTGCTTTCATCAGAGTCTGACTTCGGGGCGTTACATTGCCAACATTTTGAAATCATTTCTGGCAGCACTAACGGAGGAGGAGGTAAACACCTATAGTTAGTTTCAACAGGATGGAGCAGCTGCCCATACAGCCAGCCAAATCTAGGAGTCATGTGTGACAGAGGTGTTAGCGGAGGTCAGTCTGGTCACGACCGTAGCTGGCCAGCCATTTCACATGATGTGTCACTGTGCAATCATTTTGTGTGGGGAGCTCTCAAGTCTAGGGTGTGTCGCTACAACCCTCATAGCCTTCAAGGACTGCAGCAGAGCATTTGGGATGAGACTGCATCAACCACAGCGGTCCAGCTTCGATCCACGTTCAGCAGCTGGCTGACCAGGACCCACAAGTGCCAAGAGGTGGATGGTGGTCACTCGCGACATCTGCTACAGACAGGTCAGTTCTGTATTTCCTTCACCCTGCTGTGTCCCTTCGTACCCTGTCCTCTGGGCCACTTTTATTTGCCCCACCATATAAACTGGCGAGCTATATTGAAGGCTAAATTCATCATCAAGTCTCATCATAACCACATTTATCCTCAGATCATTAGTTTGTAACTCGACAGCATGAAATAGCTAGCAATTAAAGAGATGCAACATTGATGATATGCCACGAAAATTGCTCTGGGCCACAAACTCCGTTACAGCATGCAACTAAGTTTCTGATGATGACGTTCTTATGTCGTATGTTCTCGAAGTTCCTTCCGTGTTAAATATGAACAAAAAGTTCAAGTTCAGAAGAAATATCTCCATCGTCGTTATCAAAAACAACAGATTACCACTGGGCTACCAGACAAGGGGTCGGTGGCGGCCCCACCGTATACATTGCCGAATGCTGTTTTCTCAAGTTTTGATGTAAATAATTTATCGAATTACTTTATAGTCTCCTTGGGGTAAGATAATGACCGTCATTCCGGTGAAAGCCAAAGCCCTACATTCTGATGTCTACAGCCTCTTACACAGCAGAAAATGTAAGACATGAATGGCGTGTCGCATTTTTTATTGAACAAAACATCCACGTCCGCCTTCCGAGAATTACCTGCTCCTTTCTCTTCATTCGTATTAAATATATTTTAGTTTTCTAACATTCTGTACTTTTCTCGAGTGGTTTTCTGTGGTTTGGTAAACAGTTCCATCATATACAGTGCCGAAAACTCATCACGGCGTAACCAGCGTCTGACAGGTATAAGCAGACGTAAAAAGCACCTCTCGTAGAAAACTGCCGTGTCGCGGCACGCCTCACGCGGCTATACGCGTCTGTGATGTCACGACATCAACACTTGTGACACGCTTATTGGGAGTTAGTCTGACCCAGCACATCCAGTCTGGAGAGGTCGGTCGTACTTTCCTTTCACTATATTAATGCTTTTTAAGTGTCCAGAATTATGAAGGGCAAATTCTACATTTGTTTTTTGCCTCCTCAGCGGTATTGTGTTGCGTGGTTCTCGTATTTGTCGGTCTGCTCTGTAGAAGCAGTGGAGATAACTCAGTGCAGTCGCAGAGTGGCGCTGAGGCGGCCTGCGGCAGGGCACACACTTTCCACTCGTCGCCGCTGATTCTGCATAAAGCCTCGATGCAGCTGACATCAGTACCCCATTCCCACCCGCTTCCTTTCTTCCCCCTCCACCTCAACTTACATAAAGAAATACGTATTCCTCACACACTCTCAGTCGAACAACGACGAATACAAAACTGAATTTTTTTTTTTTAGTATAGTATTCAGTAGCAGTTTATTTATTTTGCTACTGGTTAAGTTTACTTCCCAAGTACATGTAACGTGTCAAATACAAAAATCTGACACAGTTACTTCGGAAGAGAGGGTCACGAATGCGTGCCAGAGGATGGCCTGAGGATGGTAGTGTGTACCGCAACTGGTAGCTGGGAGGGAAAATAAACAAACTGTGGATATAGACTAAAACCAACATTTTCAAAACAAAAATAAGAGCTCATTTTCACCTTCTTGTATCAGTCCACCTCAACATTATTTCACCTCGGTGTGAGGGCGGTTTGGTCGACCTGTTATAAGTAGTCACGTAATCGCTTTAATAGCTTATGCTTAACGGACCTGAAAGCATCGACGTACAGTGAGTTTTCCTTAGTCACCAATGTATTTGTTTACTGTACCAGACTTGTCCGAGTCGGCTACACCAGCCTCTCGCGCACTTTGGTCCACCCTCCTACGTACTGCGCACTTGGCTGAGGTTCGGGCACCTTTTTTTTTTTTTTTGCTTTATTGTGATTCCATTCCCCTGCCCCATATGGGCAGGGGAGGGCTGTCAGGGGCACAACCCGCCGTTCTTCAGCCGAGCGACATGACAACTAAAATAAGAAGAAATGTTACATACATAAGGCGATAAAAAGGGGAACATAAAACAGAGTAAAGGGAGAAAATGGAGGTAAAATTAGACTGACATGGAGACGTTCACAGGGGACGGTTAAAAAAGTCACCAGGAAGATAAAAAACACAGTTGGCGATGCTTAAAACACAGAGAAGACACTGAATGGACATGCACAGGTGAAAAGTCGGCCACAGTATAATAAAAACTCCAGAACAACACACTTAAAACCCACTTGTAGCACACACGACGAAGAATAAAACTGCCAGGTGGGACCTGCCGAGGGAAAGGTCAGAGAGGATGGAAAAGGAGGGAGAACAAGGGGCAGGAGGGGAAGCGGCGGGATGAAGAGAATAGGGGTGTCAGCGGGTACACAAAGAGGCCAGGAGATACGTGTGGTGGGAGATGAAGAGGGAAGACAGGGCTGGAGGGAGTGCAGAGACACTGAAAAAGGGCACAAGAGGGAGGGAAGTAGGAGGGGGAAGCCGCTCAGGAGGAGGAAGAGGGAGGAGGAGAGGGAGCCCTGAGGAGGAGGCAGGACGATGGGGTTAGATTTGGTAGGAAGGGTAGAAGTCAGGGCGAAGCTCAACATCTGGGAGGGGTAGACGGTGGAAGTTGAGATGGAGGGTGTGGAGATGGAGAGAGGATGGGACACAATGGTAAAGGCACAGCAACTGGTTGGGGGTGAGGGGGATCAAGGCGGCGGACAATACATAGTGTGCAGATGTGTCAAGAAAACGGAGAAGGTGGGGGAGGGGGATGAGGGCGGAGAAGGAAGGCCGGAAGCCACATCGGGTAAGGGGAAGGAGGTGGTGTTGGTTAAAGTGGCGGTGAATACGGTGAGAGAGGATGGCCTCGAAGACCTTACTGAACATGGAGGTGAGGCAGATGGGATGATAGGAAGAGGTATCAGAGGGGGGTTTGTTATGTTTAGTGAACAGCAGGACATGGGAAGTCTTCCACAGGTCGGGGTAAAATCCAGTGGAGAGGAGGACATTGTAGAAGGTAGCAAGGACAGACAGGAAGGATGTGGGGGATTCCTTGAGGTGGCGGTAGATGATACCATCATGACCAGGGGCGGTGTTGAGTTTGGAGCGGAGGACGATTGTGGTGATGGTGCAGTGATGGGAGTGTTGATGTCTGAGGGGGGTAACCGATTCAAGTACTGGAAGCTAGGGGCGAGCGGGGGGACAGAGGTGTCCGTGCGGTCAAGGATGGTGGGGAAGAGGGAGTAATCAAAATGGGGATCGTCAGGAATGGAGAAGACCTCGGATAGGGGGGAAGCAAAATGGTTAGCCTTACTGAGGTTGTCAGGAAAGGGTCGATCGTCATGGAGTATGGGGTAATGCAGGGTGGGATGGCTACCAGTAAGGCGGTGGAAGGCTGACCAGTACTTGGAGGAGTTGACAGGGAGGGTGGAGTTGAGGCGTGTGCATGTCTGGCGCCAGTCCCGGCGTTTTTTTGTTGTAAGGAGTTCCCAGATGTGTCGCTATAATTGCCGGTGGCGGGTGAGAGTATCCTGGTCACGGGTGCGGAGGAAGGAGCGGTAGAGACTGCAGGATTCACGCAGAAGAAGGGCTTCCTGTGGAGGAAGCGTTGGGCGGTGAGAGTGGATGAGTTTGGAAGGGACATGAGCCTCCACAGAGTCAGTTATGGTCTTCTGGAGGAAGGAAGAAGCATGGGTGATGTCATCAGCGTGGTGAAAGGTGAGAGGGTGGCTTTCGACCTGTAAGGCAATGGATTCCTGTTAGGCATCCCTATTGGCTCGGTGGTAGTCATGGACAGGCTTTGGAGGGGCAGCTGTGTGGGTAGCTGCAGGGGTGGGACGGGTAGAGGAGGTGGTGAGAAGGACAGGGAGATGGTCACTACCAATGGGATGCAATGTGACCAAGGAGGTTGGGGGCAGCGACGATAACATTGGGGGTGGAGTTACTTTCAGGATGGGTGTGCTGTTAGAGAGGAACAAGATCACCATGGAGGGTGGCAAGGAACTGATGCCTCCGCCGAAGGGTGGCAGGGTCACAACTGTGGATGTTGAGGTCAGCAGCGATCACATAGGAGGAGAAGGTATGGTCAACACGGGAAATGAAGTCAAAGGGGAGAGGAGCTGCATGGTAGATATAGATACTGGCACAGGTGATGGTGAGGGAGGGAAAAAATAGGCTGAGGAGTTTGGACAGGTCATTGAGGACGGGTTGTGGCCGGACAGGGAGATGCTTGAGGTGGCCTATAGCGACCCCACCTTGGGCTAGATGTAGGGGATTGTCAGTGCAGTGAAGGAAATAGGGGGAGGTGCAGACAACGGGGTGGGGTTGGAGGAAGGTTTCATTAAGGATGAAGGAGTCAACCTGGTGCTGGGAGAGGGTATGCATGAGGATGTGCTTGTTGGCAGGGAGGGAGCGAATGTTGAGGTAGAGGAGACGATACTGCTAATGCGCCAAGAGGTTGGAGGTGGGAGGTATGCGGGAAGGGGAGACAGGGGCCTAAATGAGGGTGTCGAGGCAGGTGAAGGTAAAGTGGGCCTGGTTGTGGGAGTAGGTGGCGTAGGTCTTTAAGTGGAAAACAGAGCGGGTGGCAAGGGAAATCTGCTGGAGTGTGTGGGGGCACTGGTACCCATAGATGTTCTGCAGGACAATCGTGAGGAGCTGGATGATGTCTTCTGCTGTAGGGGGAGGATGGAGGGAACTGTGAGGGTGGATGGTTGAGTAGATGGGGCGAACAGGGACAGTGATTTCAGGGTTGGTGGGAGGGGGTTTGGCTTTGCATTTGGAGGAATAGGTGGGGTGAGGTTCATTGCAGGTGTTGCAGGAAGGGGGGAGGCGAGGTTGGGACACTGTTTAAGGAAGTGGGAGGCTTCACAATGGGGGCAGGTGGGTGGGTTCTTGCAGTTTTGGGTGAGGTGGTCGTTGTACAGGAGAGAGCTCTGGCAGCGGTAGGATTGAGGAGGGGAATGTGACAGGTCAACAGGGTGGCAGCAGTTGAAAATCAGGGCTCCCTGCGTGAGGAGGTGGTCGATGGAGGAGGTGGACTCGGTAAATATACACATTATGAAAGTAGGGTCAGAGGAGTTGTAAATACGGTGGGCCAAGCGGACTTCCAGGGCAGGGTGGGCGTTCAGTGCTGCCAACACCTCAGCCTCCGTGACCACAGCACTGAGTTTTGTGATGACGGCAGTGAGGGTCGGCAGATGACGAGGTGGTTGGGGCTGATGAGGAGAGGAGGATGTAAGGAAGGGGGTGACGGATGCATGGGGCCCAAAGGTGATGCAGGGAAGAGGCCGGAGGAGATCAGTATGGAAAGAGGGAGAGGGAGACTTGATGAGAACAGAGTCTCTGTGAGGGATAAGTTGGGTGATGGGTGCAGTGGGGATGTAATTTTGGATTTCAAGGGTGAGGGTGCGAGCATCCAGGAATTTCGGATCAGGGTTGGCTAGGACGATGGTATACAGAGAGGGGGCTGGAGAGGAGAGAGGTGGGGTGGTATCCATGGTGGAGTCAGAGGAAGGTTGGGCAGGCAGTGGATTTTTGGAAGATTTTTATGTGGGTCTTGCCTGGGAGGAGGGATAGACTGGATGGATGGGGAGGTGGTGGAAGGCAGGGCCCTCCTGTGAGGCAGTAGCACTGGGTGAGAGGGTAGGGCACTCTGTGGTGGCGACTGTGGCGCGACAGGTGGTGACTTGGGCCGGGGAAGCAGTGGTAGTTGCAGGGGAGAGAGGGGGAAAGTCGCCTCGGCGGGTGACAGGAGAGGAAGGGGGGCGGGAGCAGGGGCTGGGGTGGGGGCAGGTGCAGGGGCAGGAGCAGGAGTGACATACAGGTGGGGATACAGTGATGAGGCGGAGATAGATGGGGAGGAGACTGTGAGTAGGTGAGTGGATGAGACAGGTTAATCCCAGAGGATGTTACAGTGGGAGCAGGTGAAGGGGAGATGATGGTAGTTGGGGTGTCCATGATTGCAGGCAGTCCCCAAGGGCAACAGGAGACGCCGAAGTACAAAAGGAACTAAAATGGGGAGGTGGCGACGAGCACTGGGCGGCGGCGAGCACAAGGAGACGGCGGCAGCGGCGGCGGCGGCAGCAGCAGCAGCAGTAGCAGCGAGCACCGAGAGACGGCGACCAGGCGGCGGCGGCGGCGGTGGCGACCGGACGGTGGGTAGCAGTGACAGCGTGCTGACGGGCAACAACACGACAGGCACGGTTGGGGCTCTTCCACTTCGAAAATACACCCTGAGTGTAGCCCAGGCAGTGTGAGTCCTCGATCAGGAGGTGAGGGAACCAACCCTCGAAACCTTCTGGGCACCTGTGCTCCAGGCTTATAGCACAGCAGCGGGCGCTGATAGGCTGCCGTGTCGGGTGTGGCCAGCACACAGCGCCAAGCTGGCGGCAGCGGCGCCGCCTAGCCGCTGTCGCCCAGGTATGTGCGTTCTGGCGATGCCAGAGTTTGGACCTTTACTTGCTAATTAATACACATGAGGGAATAGTCACACTTGATATGTCGAAGTATGCTATGATTGTGTTTACCATTCGCAATTGACGTAATTTAAATTCTACGTGGCTAATTTCGGTTGCTGATACACTTCCTGGACTTACCTAAAAAGATCATCTGACATGTGGCTATTTGCTGGTTTCACATTAGAAACTACAAGGAGGAAGGACACTCGACCTCGCTACCTACCCGCTTTCACAGGTAGTGATTTGTGCACACGTGAGTAAGTGTAGCGTATGATTGTCTCAGAAGCGCTCATTTATCAGAAATGTTGCTCCAAGGCTTTGATAAAAACAGGAGCCACAATTCAATTTTTAGCAGCTATGGCTTTTAATTTCTGGTAAGTGTTATGAAACATGTTGTTTGTGAAACATCCAAATGTTCAAATGTGTGTGAAATCTTATGGGACTTAACTGCTAAGGTCATCAGTCCCTAAGCTGACACGCCACTTAACCTAAATTATCCTAAGGACAAACACATACACCCATGCCCGAGAGGGGACTCGAACCTCCACCGGTACCAGCGATAAAGTCCAGCCTTAGACCGCTCGGCTAATTCCACGCGGCTGTCAAACATCCCCTTAGAAAATTATGTATTACTGTGGTGATAAACCTTTTACGTTATACTGATTTTCAAACAGCTGAGCAAAACTGAACGTACTCAGACATTTATCTCTTTACTTATTATTATCATCACTATACTGACACACAAATTTTTTTAAGCGCAACGCAATCTAACTTTCAATAAGCTCTACAAAAGTCCGCCCCCAGTAGCTGAGTGGTTTTAGTTCGGCGCTAGCGGCCGTGCGAAGCGGAGGTCGGAAACTTCCGCCTGTGCGGCGTGTGCGAGTGTTTGTTTACTTGTGGACTTAGTCTGCACGTGGGCTAGTAACAACGATCATGGCGAACAAGTACAGGAAAACTACATTACGATTCAATTTCTGCAAAGACTACGAACGACCAAAGGCTTTAGCAGTGGAACGATTCATTCGAGAGGACGTCAAGATACCGCCAAACTATATTATCGGAATTCACCTATCCATCGTTAGTCCCACGGTGTATGTTAAGATGGTAAATGACGCGGCGTGTGAGAGAATTCTACAGGCGACAAAAGCAGGTCTCCGATTTTGCCATAGTAACGGGAATGTCGGCACGGTAACTGTAGAACATGCTGGTCTGGGTATACGGACAATACGTGTTTTTGAGCTGCCATTTGAGCTCCCGGCTGACGAAGTTATCGAGGCTTTTAAGCCATACAGCACAGTACATGGTCACACAGCAGAACGCTGGACACAATTCGCCACATACCCCGTTCTTAACGGAGTGCGGCAGATCACTATTGATCTTCAGAAGCATGTACCGTCCTATCTGACAATTGGTGGTTGTCGGGCGGTGGTGATTTACGATGGTCAACCACGTATATGTTCTGGCTGTGGCCAGGAGGGACACCTCAGGTCGAACTGCATGCAACGGCGGATTACGCAACTGCCTTCAGATGTGCGGGAGCCGTCGCCGGCGATGACAGTACTACCGATCACCTATGCCAAAGCCCTCACTGCGTCCGCTGATGACCGAAAGGACACAGCCCCGGTGGAAGATGAAGATGGCACTCTCCGAAACCTTGTAGCAGACGTCGGGATGACAGAGCATGCTGCTCCGTCGAGCATACAATCTACGGCGACAACATCAGATGAGACCGAACTCCCACCAAGCACACCGATAGTACAAGAAGCAGTTCCAGCCACTACGGATGCTGTTCCGTCTGAAACGCACTCTGAGACGACATCATTAGTTTCGACCGAACTCCCGCCAAGTTCAACGATGGGACTCGAAACACTTCCAGTTCCTACGGATGCTTTTCTGTCGGGCAGCCGTGATTCCCTGCAATCTGAGGACACGGACGGAAGATCACGTAAACAGCGTTCCCCGAAAAGGAGGAAACGGCGGCGTCGCACGACATCTCCTCGGGATGACTCCCCTTGCCCCGACGACGATGTGCCTGTGGACCAAGACGACACAACAGCCTCTACGAAACAGGATGAGGCACTGGGAACTGTTCGATCCGACCCGCAGCGGTGTGTCACATTGACGGTACCGGAACGTGGTGATGCTGAAGAGGAATCACAACCAGTTGGCTCTCCAGACGCAGATGCTGTGGCTATGGACACGAATGTATCACTGCCTGCAAAGATGTGGTATGAGGATATTGAGGAGGCGCCGGACGTCATACAGAGGCAGCCGGCACTCACGAAGACGGCCTAATAATTGCTGAAGGTGAAGGGAGAGGGGCGAGAGAACGTCTTCTAACTCAGCCCCCGGCGTCGGTGGCGGGAGATGTTGTTGCGCCTCGACAGAGTGGGATTCAACGCCATGCGAACCGTATTGCGACATTAAATATCAATGACGTGCGTTCACCGGCCAAAATACACCTATTGAAGGAAACGGTTTGGGCATCAGATGTGGATAATGCTTTGCTGCAGGAAGTCCACATAGCTGCACTCCCATACATCGCAGGCTACCGAGCCTATTCGTCTCATGGAGATCACAATGGCAGTGGGGTGGCAGTTTACGTGCGAGATGGCTTCCCAGTGGAAAACGTGTGTTATCTTCCGTCGGCCAGGAGAATGGCTTTCACGACGTTTGGGACACGCATCTTCAATCTTTATGCACCGTCGGGAAACAATCGGCGGCGGGAAAGGGCGCGATTTTATGCAGAAGACATTGCTCCACTATTCTATGGACGTTCTGAATGGTTAATAATTGGTGGAGATTTCAACTGTGTTCTCAGCCAGAAAGACCAATGGCCGCAAGCAAACATCGGCCAGGAGTTGCGAATCGTTGTCAACGACCTTGTACTTAGTGACACGTGGGAATTACGACATGGAGCTGCACCGGGATACACCTATGTGACAAGTCATTCGGCGAGCAGATTAGATCGCATTTATATCTCACGGGCTCATGCATATGATGTCCAGAACGCGGAACGCTGGCCATTGACATTTTCCGATCACAGCGCTTACATCTGTACGGTGCTTCTTCCCCGTAGAGAGGTGTGGAAAAGTAAGGCCCCGTGGAAACTAAACATTCAACATCTACTTGATCCTGAATGCCGTCAACGGATCCTTGAGACATGGACGATGTGCGAGCGAAGGGTTGGAAGGTATGCGACGATGTTTGATTGGTGGCTGACTTGTGCTAAACCGGCGCTTCGCCGTACGTTCGTCTCATATAGCAGGGAAATGGCAGAATGGCGCCGCCGTATCACCGACTTTTATTTTGCAGCACTGCGCGACCTGGATGATGGCCCGCCGGGACAGGACATTAGGATCGAACGCAAAAGGATAAAAGCTAAACTAGTGGCTTTAGCTCGGAAACATCTTCAGGGAACCATGGTGCGCGCCAGATGTCACGATACGATAAGGTACGAGATTCCTTCCATGCACCGCGTCGTGAATGAACGAAAGCACCGACGACGCGTTTTGGTACGGGAGTTAATCACCCGCGAAGACCGAAGAGTGACGCGTTAAGCGGACATTGTCTCTGCATTCGTCGACCATTACCAACACATCTATCGGGAAGAAGCAGCCTCTTTCGATGACCTCGACCGTATAGCCACGTCCGTCTCCCGTACACTGACGGTGGAAGCCGCGGGAACCTTACTGGAAGCCATTAGCTGTGAGGAAGTACATGATGCGATCGCACAAGGTGCGTTGAATCGGTCCCCAGGCATTGATGGGCTACCTGCTGAATTCTATCGCGAATTTCGCAACGAAATGGCACCGCGATGGACGGAAATGTACAACGAGATGTTAAATTCCGATGCGCCTATTCCACCGGCTTTTATGGAAGGCCTTCTGGTGCCAGTACATAAACCGAAGCCAGGAATTACGGCCACACATTATCGCCCCATCACCCTGCTTAATGCCGACTATAAGATCTTTGCACGGTTGCTGGCGTCCCGATGTCGTATGTTAATTCGTAGCGTTCTCTCTCCGGAACAGACGACACCGGGTGGATCGGTGAATGTGCAAACAGCTACTGGCGAATGCCGTGATGTGATAGCGCTGGCGGTGGAGTGCCGGCTTAAAGCGGCGATGGTGGCGATTGATTTTGACAGTGCTTTTGATAAGGTGCGCCACAACTATCTGTACGCTGTACTGGAACAAATGGGTTTTCCAGACCGTTTTACTGGTCTCATTAGAAGGATTTACGGGGGCGCACAATCCTTGGTACAGGTTAATGGGCGTATAGCAGGGCCCATTTAAATTCGACGATCCATTCGCCAGGGCTGCCCTCTTTCGATGCTGCTGTTCGCGATAGCGTTGGAACCATTAATTGGGAGGCTCACCAATTCTCTTTCTGGGATGGAACTACGGGGCTACACCTTCAAATATCGTGCCTATGCGGACGACCTCCTGCTGCTCGTTCGTTCTGAGGAAGAGGTGAAGACGGTCCTTGAACTGTTCTTGGACCACAGTGTGACGGCGGGTAGTGCAGTGAACATGAACAAATCGGCGGCAATGCCGGTGGGAAGGGGCCTTACGCCGGAAGAAATCAGTCCGTTTCCTTATGTGCAACGATTCCGCTATCTCGGCATAGACTTTACCTCATCTGTAAAACATACTGCAGCAGTTAACTACCGACGAATTTTACAGACAACACGTACCATGGTCCGACAACATCTCCTACTCCGCCTTGACCCTTTGCAGCGTGTCGAGTACTTGAACACTTATGTGGTTTCTCGAATGGTGCATATTTCGCAGATCCTGCCCCTACCACTCACGCTCGGACGTCGACTTCAATCAGCACTAGGCTATTTCGTGATGATTGGGCCGCCCCTCAAGGTGCGATACGAAACGCTCACTCTCCCTACGGACAAGGGGGGACTCGGACTTACGAATGTTCACTGCCGTGCGACGGCGCTCCTTCTAGCCACAATGTATAAGCAATGGCGTAGCGGGCGTGATTCCCTTACATCCCGCCTACTGGATCTCCTGGTTCCAGCGGCCCTCACACCTCCGGTGGCGGTGGGCAACATTACGCCACATTTTGCGCATGTCTCAACATTTATCGTGGAACTTAGTTATATCAGAGACGAGCTTCCGCGCACGAGACCGCCATGCGCGAAGGATTTTTATGTTTGGTTTCTACGACGGATAAGTTGTAATGTAATTGAACTGAAACACCCCAGGTTGCATTGGCCGAAGATTTGGAGACATGTGCACCAAAAATTCTTTCCTACCTTCGTTCGGGCACTGTGGTTCTCTGTCGCCTGTGGCAAGTTCAACACCCACCAACGGCTCCATGCAATTGGACTAGTGGACACTCCACTATGCCCGAAATGTCACCAAATGGATGACGACCATCACCGCTTAACTTGTATCGCGGTGGAGGACGTCTGGCTCCTAGGAAGACAGATGGTGGCTTGCTACCTCCGTCTGACCCCGCAACATATTACACCTGCTTCCTTCTTACATCCGGAGAGTGACTACTTTCCGGCGACTAAATCACAGTCGATCATCTGGATCAAAGGTTGGACGATCGCGTATCTCTATCGGGATACTGCCACGTCGCGACTTGACTTTTGGTATTTCTTGCAGCAAGCCCACAATGAGGTTCATAGATGGTCACACTATAGGAAAACCTTTGCCAACTATCTTCAGGCAGTCTTCCTCGACCCCCCACGCAGTTGGGATGTGCCTGGTGCAGTCGGTGTGCACATTTGACAGCTGATGATGAACCTCACGCTTCTCTCACCACTTAATATGTAATGCACATACTATACGATGAAATGGTCTATATGTTCCTTTTAACAGAGTGGTCTTTATTGAAAATAAATAAATAAAAAAATAAAAACAACATCCCTGTACCTTTCAATTTGTGATTTGTTTTAATATCTTTTGTTTTCTTTCTTTTTGGCAGAGGATGCATTTCATTAAAAAAAAAAAAAAAAAAGTGGTCATCGTGGCGGTCTGTCACGCCGAGGGGCCCGGGTTCGATTCCCGGCTGGATCGGAGATTTTCTCGGCTCAGGGACTGGGTGTTGTATTGTCCTCATTATCATTTCATCATCACCAGTGGAAGGAAACTGGAAACCACCACTGGCATCACTTCCCTAGACGCTCATGTGGTGGACCTCTCTGACGAGGCCTCCCCGATGACCAGACCTGCCGTAAGGCAGAACCCAACCAAAAAAAAAAGTGGTCAGCGCGACAGACTGTCAATCCTAAGGTCCCGGGTTCGATTCCCTGCTGGGTCGGAGATTTTCTCCACTCACGGACTGGGTGTTGTGTTGTCCTAATCATCGTCATTTCATCCCCATCGACGCGCAAGTCGCCGAAGCGGCGTCAGATCGAAAGACTTGCACCAGTCGAGCAGTGTACCCGATGCGAGGCCCTCGTCACACGACATTTTTTTTTATCCCTACAAAAGAATGGCCCTGACTAATAGTAACCTATACCTTTCATGAATCACTTAACTCACAAAAATCTTCGTTACTCAAATTACTGCAATACTGCCAGCTGAATAAAAGGTTCTAACTACTGAAGGCACTAACTACCGATAGGCATAGTTAGCAAATGAAAGATTTTGATGGAGAACAAACAATGTATATACCTTAATAACGTTGAAAAGTCATCTTATATATGTATATATATATATATATATATATATATATATATATATATCTCAGTTCATGATATGCAGTATTAGCAATTTACTCTTTCTGATGGACACACGTCCAGATTGTCCGCTCTCAAAATTCTGCCATCTCTCCCCCCACATCCACCACTGCTGGCGGCTCACCTCCAACTGCGCAACGCTATGTGCGGTTCACATCCAACTGCCCAACACTACAATAGCAAATATACCAACAATGCAAACCAGCCATAAACTGCACACAGCACAGTCAGTGATTTTCATACAGAGCGCTACGTGGCGTTACCAACATAGGAACCTAAACAGCCTACATACAACTGTAACTCGTGACATAAGAACAGTCGTAAAAATATCCAGAGACGAGTAGCACGGATTGTCAATGACAATAATTTTCACATCTGACATGAAATTCCCCTGTCAGAGAACTGAGGTCCATCTCAACCAGTTCCCAAGTGTACATTTCGTAGGGAGCTGTGTGCAGTGCAGGTGCGGAGTTGAATACCTCTAAGAGTGTCACAGCTGACATCGGCACATAATGCTGCACGCCTCCATTGGGCCAAACAGCACAGGAACCGGACAGTAGGTGACTGGGTGTGCGTGTGGTGTTGGCTGAAGGGTCGCCATTTCCCCAAACAAAGCGAGACGTCGCGGGTACCGGTGGTCCAGTGAGCTGTGTGGAGGAGGTTACCATCAACATAAACAAGGAAGCTTACTTCAACGTATTCATGATGTGTGTGCTGTGGACAATCACGTCTTCCCACAAGAGATTGTACATATCCACAAGACACATTCCTGGTTTCGCAGTCATTCACGCACCCTATCACCTCTCTAGTGGGCCACTAAGGAACCAGGTCCTAAACAGCGGCGCTGTTGATTACTACTATTCATCTGTTATAGTCCAGTCGTTACCTGCAATGTCTGGACTATACCAGATGAAACTTAACAATCAACAGCACCACTGTTTTGTTAATTTGAGGGATCTGACCATCAACAATGGGCTCTTACTGGATATGACACATCTGAAGGAACCCGTGGATCTTCTCCGTAGACGAACTAGGGCTATTATCTAGGCTAGAGTCGGTGTCACAAGGTGTCACGGTCATGTCCTCCAGGAACGACAGACTTTTTGTTCGTGGTGCTTAAAATTGGCGGCCTGTCGTAGTTTGCGCTAAACATATGGATTGTGTAGCCTTTAATGGCATTCGCTTGGCTCCACGGAGAACGTAGGGCGACGGTTTTTCTGCTAACTAAAATGGTGTCTCTTTATTCCGAGATCTTCATTGAAATCTGACCATCATTATTTATTAGTGGTCAATGGCGATTGAACGGTTCTGATTTATTTGATCGGACTATGATGAAGCTTCCTCGCTATTGCTTCACACCAGGCGATAGTTCAGTACAGATAGTAAAATACTCACATACCTTGAAGCTTTAAACACAGCAGTGTTACGTATGTGGTTTCGTAGTTTACAGCGGTTATAGATTCAGAGGTAGCTTCTGACAATACTGACTGTAACAACATCTTTTCAATTATCTACAGTTCACACATAAACCAGGAACAATACTGACGTTTGAAGAGTCGAATGAGATGAAGAGAATGAAGCAGAGTTGTAGCCTTCCCCTATGCTATTCAGTCTGTACATCCAGAGAAACGTAAAGGAGTAGGAAGAGGGGATTAGTGAGGAAATGAAAGTTCAGCGACCAGAAGTAAAATCTTGATGGTTTGTATATGACACTGTAATTCCGCCAGAGACGCCAAAAGTCATGGGACAGCAGTTGAACGGTGTAGAGCGGTGTACTGCAAGGAAGCAAGAGAGAGGATGTTGTTGTGGGTACCCAGTCTCCTCTTTCTACAACGCAAATGCACACATGGTATTAAAAGAGTTATTTATTTACATGAGATGGAAACATTTACGTAACTTGAATGCTGTTGTCGTCTTCATTCGTTTGATGCAGCTCCCCATGATACTCTATCCTGTGCAAGGTTCTTCATCTCCCAGTACCAACTGCAACCTACATCCTCCTCAATTTGTTTAGTGTATTTATCTCTTGGGCTCACTCTACGATTTTTACGCTCCACGCTGCCCTCCAATACTAAATTGCTGATCCCTTGATGCCCTAAAATATGCCCTACCAACCGATCCCTTCTTCTAGTGAAGTTGTGCCACAACTTTCTCTTCTCTCCAATTCTATTCAGTACTTCCTCAGTATTTGTGTGATTTACCCATCTAATCTTCAGCATTTTTCCGTAGCACCACATTTCTAAATCTCCTATTCCCTTCTTCTCTAAACTATTTATCGTCCTCGTTTCACTTCCATACATGCCTAAACTCCATACAAATACTTTCAGAAACGACGTTCTGACACTTAAATCTATTCTCGATGTTAACAAATTTCTCTTCTTCAGAAACGCTTTCCTTGCCATTACCACTCTACATTTTATATCCTCTCTACTTCGACCATCATCAGTTACTTTGTTCCCCAAATAGTGAATCTCATTTACTACTTTAAGCGTCTCATTTCCTAATCTAATTCTCGCAGCATCACCCGATTTAATTCGACCATATTCCATTATCCTCGTTTTGCTTTTCTTGATTTCTGTCTTATATCCCCCTTTCAACACACTGTCCATTCCGTTCAACTGCTGTTCCAAGTCCTTCGCTGTCTCTGACAGAATTAAAATGTCATCGGATAACCGCAAAGTTTTTGTTTCTTCTCCGTACATTATAATTCCTACTACGAAGTTTTCTTTTGTTACATTGGGGATAGACTACAACCCTGTCTCACTCTCTTCCCAACCACTGCTTCCCTTTCATGCCCCTCGACTCTTATAACTGCCATCTGGTTTCTGTACAAATTGTAAACAGCCTTTCGCTCCCTGTATTTTACCACTGCCACCTTCAGAATTTGAAAGAGAATATTCCAGTCAACATTGTCAAAACCTTTCTCTAAGTCTGCAAGTGCAAGAAACGTAGTTTTGCCTTTCCTTAATCTATTTTCTAAGATATGTCGTAGGGTCAGTATTGCCTCACGTGTTCCAACGTTTCTTCAGAATCCAAACTGATCTTCTCCGAAGTCGGCTTCTACCAGTCTTTCCATTCGTCTGTACAGAATTCGTGTTAGTATTTTGCAGCCGTGGCTTATTAAACTGATATTTCGGTAATTTTCACATCTGTCAACACCTGCTTTCTTTGGGATTGGAATTATTATATTCTTCTTGAAGTCTGAGGGTATTTCGCCTGTCTCAGACATCTTGCTCACTAGACGGTAGAGTTTTGTTAGACCTGACTCTCCCAAGGCTGTCAGTAGTTCTAATGGAATGTTGTCTACTCCCAGGGCCTTGTTTCGATTTAGGTATTTCAGTGCTCTGTCAACTCTTCACGAAGTATCATATCTCCTATTTCATCTACATCTACATTCTCTTCCATTTCTATAATATTGTCCTCAAGAACATCGCACTTGCATAGATCCTCTATATACGCCTTCCACCTTTCTGCTTACACTTCTTTGCTTAGAACTGGGTTTCCATCTGCGCTCTTACTATTCATGCAAGTGGTTCTCTTTTCTCCAAAGGTCTCTTTAATTTTCCTGTAGGCAGTATCTATCTTACCCCTAGTGATAAGCGCCTCTACATCCTTGGGTCTTGCGGTTCTAGGCGCTGCAGTCCGGAACCGCGGGACTGCTACGGTCGCAGGTTCGAATCCTGCCTCGGGCATGGATGTGTGTGATGTCCTTAGGTTAGTTAGGTTTAAGTAGTTCTAAGTTCTTGGGGACTGATGACCTAAGATGTTAAGTCCCATAGTGCTCAGAGCCATTTGAACCATTTTTGAACATCCTTACATTTGTCCTCTAGCCATCCCTGATCAGCCATTTTGCACTTCCTGTCGATCTCATTTTTGAGACGTTTGTATTCCTTTTTGCCTGCTTCATTTACTGCATTTTTATATTTTCTCCTTTCATCAATTAAATTCAATATCTGTTTTGTTACCCAAGGATTTCTATTAGCCCCCGTCTTTTTACCTCCTTGATCCACTGCTACCTTCACTATTTCGTCTCTCAAAGCTACCCATTCTTCTTCTACTGTATTTCTTCCCACCATACTTGTCAAACGTTCCCTAATGCCCTCCCTGAAGCTCTATACAAGCTCTGGTTCTTTCAGCTTATCCAGGTCCCATCTCCTAAACTTCCCAACTTTTTGCAGTTTCTTCAGTTTTAATCTAAAGTTCATAACCCATAGATTGTGGTCAGAGTCAACATCTGCCCCTAGAAATGTCTTACAATTTAAAACCTGGTTCCTGAATCTCTGTCCTACCATTATATAATCTATCTGAGACCTTGCAGTATTTCCAGGCTTCTTCCATGTATACAACCTTCTTTTATGATTGTTGAACCACGTGTTAGCTATGACTAAGTCATGCTCTGTGCAAAATTCTACCAGGCGGCTTCCTCTTTCGTTCCTTACTCCCATTCCATATTCACCTACTACGTTTCCTTCCCTTCCTTTTCCTACTATCGTGTTCCAGTCACTCATTACTATTAAATTTTCTTCTCCCTTCATTATCTGAAAAATTTATTTAATCTCATCATACATTTTATCAAACTTCTTTGTCATCTGCGGAGCTAGTTGGCATATAAACTTGTACTACTGTGGTAGGCATGGACTTTGTATCTATCTTGGCCACGCTCCGATCCATAAAACGCCAGTTTTCTTTCTCCTGATAACAACATCCTCCTGAGTAACACCGCCTGGAGATCCAAATGGGGGACTATTTTACCTCTGGAATATTTTACCCAAGAGAACTCCATCATCATTTAACCATAAAGTAGAGCTGCATGCCCTCAGGAAAAATGACAGCTGTAGTTTCCCCCTGCTTTCAGCCGTTCAAAGTACCAGCACAGCAAGGCCATTTTGGTTAGTGTTGCAAGGCCAGATCAGTCAATCATCCAGACTGTCCATTATAATTATCCGGGCTGTTACGCCGTGGTCGGTTGATGAATTCTGTGTCAGTTCCCAACGTTTCGTCTCCGACTGCGGGAGACATCTTCAAGGGGGTCCGTAGCTCGATGGAAGGTCCAACACACCCACTGGCTCGCTACTGACTGCCGCTAAATTCCGTGTCCGCTCGCTCCCGCACCGCGGGGTGACGTCACGTCTGTGCAATGGGCTGTTGTACGTCGCCGTCGATCGCCGTTGCCATCACCCATTAGTGGACCGGTGGTACACATCTTCTTTAACACCGGCATCCATATGCCGTTTAATTTCACGCCCTCCTCCTTTCGATTGAAATTGTTAGGGTGTTTAGCGATTTCGATTGCCTCCCTGTAGAGCCTTTCGTAGTATCCGCTCATGGCTAACAGCACAACATCGCCTGCAGCGCCTCTCCTGGGCTCGTGACCGTCTCGGTGGGGCCGCAGATGACTGAAAGACCGTGATCTGGTTAGAAGAGTCCTGATTCAGTCGGTAAGAGCTGATACTAGCGTTAAAGTGTGGCACAGGCCCCACTAAGCCCTGGATCCAATATGTGAACAAGGCACTTCACAAGCTGGTGATGGCTCCATAATAGTGTGGGATGTCGTTAGGTAGAATGGACTGGGTCCTGTGGTCCAACTCAACCTATGATTTACTGGAAATGGTTATGTTTGGCTACCTGGACACCACTTGCAGCCAGTCGTGGACTTCATGTTCCCAAACAATGACATAATTTGTATGGACGACAATGCACCATGTCACCAAGTCACAACTGTTGCGATTGGTTTGAAGAACGTTCTGTGCAAATCGAGAGAATGCTCTTGCCACCCATGGTACACATATGGAACATAACAGGGATGTCGGTTAATACACAAAATCCTGCACTGGCAACACTTTTGCAAGTATGGAAGGCTGTTAGAGACAGCATGCCTCAGTATTTCTGGAGGGATGACTTGTTGAGGCCATGCCACATTAAGTTGCTGTACTACACTGGGCAAAAGGAGGTCCCACACGGTATAATGAGGTATCCCATCTCATTGTGTATCTCGCGTTGGTAGAATGAGGATAAGGTGAGAGAGGTTAGTCTGCGTATGGTGGCTTACGGACAGTCATTTTTACGCGAATGGGGTATGGAAGGAAATAAATAGTACAGACACGATTTTTCCCTACGCCATGCACTCAGTGTCCTGTAGGACATGAAAGGTTAGGAGCAATTTATTTTCTTTGGTAGTTGTTACATCTTTGCAGTACCTGTTGATCTCAGTATACCATGAAGTTGCCTGCTCATAAACATATACTGTAACAAACCTGTCGATAACATCCGCTGCATCCTTAAATATAGCGGTCCAGCTAGTCAATGATGTTGTTTGAAGTACCCTTTCCGCCCTCTGAGATATACTACTTTCATGAGAAATCAATATACCTCACCCCGACCTTCTGTCAATAACCAAAGGGCAAACTGACTAAGTCTCAATAAAATCTTTTATTTCATTAAATTTATGGAATAAATTTTAGTATCACAACTATTTAACACATAAAATACTATGATGCATGAATCCACACAGAATATACCGATACACACTAAAGCCATGCCTTCACTTTGGACACATCATTCCCACACAATGACCTAACATATACTGTATTTGGTCCTAGCTTTAACATTTAAAAGTGCCCATTTACCATAGGTGTATCTTAATTTAAAAAAAGTCAGTCATTTCACATTTATATTCTTATTCCTTTATTAGTTACCCTTTTGTCCCCCCCCCCACTATAATGGCTTCTTCATTTTATTAGTCATTTTATAACCCGCCCCCAATCCATCCTTCTATACCCTCCTCCCTTACATTTATTCGGAGAGTAGGGTGCGATCGGCCGCGAAATGGAAACCACAGTGATAATATAAAGCGTTTTGTTTGTAACAGTTAGCTACGCGATCGCGATACTTCTCTACACACTCGGCACCCCGACTTCGATATTTGTCGTTGCGTTGTACAAACTTTCCGACATCCTTGTCACAGAAAGCAGCCACCTGTGCTGTCCGCCAATTCTCTGAGCTGGTCTGCAGCTCTCTGTCTGTTCCAAGAGGGTGTCCTGAAAGCGAACAGGTCATATGAGCAGAGATAAAAACTCAGAGGGAATCAAGTCCGAGATGTATGGTGGCCGATCAAAACTGCCCATCCAAAACGCTGTTGGAGTGTCTTCGTTGCCACAGCAGAAGGAAACGCACGACAGGTACGTTAGGCAGGGTTGCATGAAATCAGGCGAAACACAGGGCACGCACCCATACTTGACGGCAGACACTATATTCGAGTCATCTTGACGTGCTCACTGTGCGGTCAGAACTGGAAAGATTGACAAGACGCGATCGTTTACCATACTAGACTCACTGCCAATCACATCTGTGCAAAGAATCATCGGATTTTCTCTGTGCTTTCCATTTTACACCTGATCGGATCTTACCTCCCAAATAGGGCTTTATGTGATTGCGTTAGTGGGGTACCTGTCTGACATGAGGATCAAAATTACCTTGAACATTTTAAAAACTATAGATTCTCTATTGGGAGGTCGATGTGAAAATGTATTTTAGCCATAAACTATTAAATAGTATTAGGAGCCTGTGACATATGGCCTTGGTGGCTATCGACGGTTGTGAGTAACCATTACACATTACAATTCAGTTTGCGTAAATCACGTGGGAGAGAACAGCACAGTAGTCAGCACACTAGTCCACCACAGACAGGTCTCCACACAGTATCGATGCACTTGCCGTTTAAGGACATGTTATGTCTTATTTGCGTAACGAGATCACTGCGGATGTGCGCCAAGAATACTCCACATGCTTATGTGTGTGTGTGGGAAGTGCGGCCACGAGTGCTGGTATCATATGCTAGCTGTGACCGCAGGCGGTTAGCGATTTGCGTGAGCTGAAATCCTGTTTGTGCTCAAACTGTTCCTAATTTTGGCAGCGGGGACGTGAGCGTCATAAGCATTACAGGCAATGTAAAATAAACTTTAGAATTTCCATCGTTGTGCAAGAGCAGAGAATCCAAAGCCACTCCACATTTTTGTAGCTGCACCTTGCCATGGCGGCGTTGCGTTCTCTGCCTCCTATATCTTTGGGCCTGACACCCAAGGTTTTCTTTTCGTGGGGTCATGCGAAATACCTTGCGTGTACGCCACCTTTGCCGGAAACCATTCCAGAACACAAATCACACATTTCTGCTACGCCACAAACTCCACATACGCTTCTAAATGTGTGGCGTGAAATGGTTGGAGGCTTAAACGTTGTACATGTCACCAAGGGCTTCATACAAAACACCTATAAAGAATCAAAAATTAATTTCTTCTCTGTTTTATATCTACAATCACTGGTAATCGCTTCATTCAGTTTTAACTGTATATCCTCAGATACAAACACCAAATTAGAAAATTTTATATAAGAATCTCAACAAAAAAAAAAGTTTCAGTAGAAATATAGACGTCAGAGCAGTCAGTCTTACCTGGCCGTTATCAGTGCAAGGGAGAATACAGAGAACCTGTGATACCCTCATGTCTTTTATGAACCACAAAAGATATTCCACACTATAGACTACAATACTCCAATCCCACCTCCACCTACACTGTTTAGCAACAAGGCCATACAGAGGTGGGGTGGTGTATGTGCCCATACTGTAGATGCTACAACGTGCAAGGGGCGTCTATGCAGGAGCCAGACCAACATATGGTTCCCGACGAGGGGCAGCATCCTGTTCTTTAGTTAGAGGGGACCAGTCCATGTGACTGGCAGAAGGTTTGGCCCTGCAACATTAGCTCACATGCCCTCCATCCGTTGGCAAGCGGAAAGAAAGCTGTCATGCTCTCATCGATTCAGCATCTGAAATGATATACAGAACGATGCTGAAGATAAGATGGCTAAATCGAGTACGTAATGAAGAAGTATTGGGTCGAACGGTTAGAAATCAGTACTCGTACAATCTGAGTAATAGGAGGAATCGGTTTGTAGGATATATCCTCAAGTATCAAGGAATCGTAACGGAGGGAATTGTGTGGTATTACATAAAAATCGGAAAAGCTAAGCACTGAACGGTTGGAGGTACCAAAAATTCTTTATGTCATTAAGTACACCTAAAAGCATTACTTACAGTTATTAGCATCTATAGGTTGCATTCAGATGCACAAGTTAATTTGTTTATGATTTCTAGGCCTGCTGATTACAAAGGACTACACAAACTTTCTCCCAGACAACCCGGACTTGTCACACAGGATCTACAAAAAGTAAAGAGTGTGACTAAAATTTTGGTCAAAGTTTTTTCCTTGGACGAGAGTACAAAATTGTACTTGCTGTGTTCTTCAGAAGTACAATGCAATGTTGTTCTGGACATACATGCATATATGCATGCATGCATGTTCGAATAAACACAGCATCGTATTTCTGAACAACATACACACTGAAACGACGTATTTGTCGGCAGACACCGGACAAGCCACTTTCAGTTAAAATGTCTCCCCGTATTAGAATATACACTGTGGATGTGCGAGTCCAGGGGTTGCAAACACATGCTTGACGACATATCAAAGGCTGGGTCTGATCATGAAGAAAAGCATTTGAATGTACGCTAATGGGCATGATTTTATGCGCCAACTCGTCACATAAAGCCTTGAACGTCATTTAAACATATTGTAACACACTGGCACTTTTTCTTATGTTTGTGAGCGAGTGAAAGTTTATACTTTTTTCATATCTTGCCCTGTGCGACCAGCTCGTACTTCTTGTTCGGCTTTCTCGTCAGCGTGAATGTGGCGTTCCACCTTCACTCCAAACAGTAAAGGGAAATATACGCATTCAGATGGGCAACAAAGGGGAGAAAAGCGGTCTACCATATAAAGTTCGATAAAGGCACAACACACAGCGACAAAGAAAGAGAGATCTCGTCATGCGAATTTAATTATGTTTTTAATATATCACCAAGAAGTGCACACAGTACAGGAGTGAAATAAAATATGACGACTGGTACTCCCGAACAGTACTTGAGTAAATCTTAAATTGTGCAACGAGTGAAAGTTGTGGGTGTAAACTTGAGTAGGAGTCCAAACGTCATTAACACTGTGAATTATAATTTCTGATATTAAACTGATTTTCTATGAAAAATGCTTTGAAATTCGATGTCAACTTGTGATTATATATTTTGTTAAGGGTTTACTATATAAATTTTTAAGAGGGATTTTGGGATTTAAATTTTAATGTTAAGCAGTTAGCTAGTTTTAGCAGTAACTTTCACTAATGTCGTAATTGTCATAATCTTAAATTTGACGTCAATCTATCACAACTAGTTCCCATCAATACTGGATCAGGATTAACATTTAATGAAGAGTACTGTAATGATTACATTTTTTAAAGAAAAGAATGGGTTGGGCGACATGAATTTTTTGTAAATATTGAGTAGGAATTTCTTGTTAGTAATCAGTGATGAACTCTTCTCTGGTTATCAGCCGAGTGGTGGCGTCGTCTTGTCGCAACGTTTCAATGAGTTTCGTACCCATCATCTTCTGGCGAACATCACGCCACCACTCGGCTGATAACCCGAGAAGAATTCATCAGTGGAATAAGCCGAGAAAGACTGAAATCACATATACGTCTGAATTAGTGTTAGCCCAGCACCTGACCTCTTAATACACCATCACACCGAGCTAGCAGACCACACTGAGAGCGCAGTGAGAGGGCTTGTGAGCTTGCCACGTGGCAGTCAAGAAAATTAGTCGAGAAGAAGCTGACGGCAGCGCGACGGCACTGTCGTAGCGGCTGCGCGGAGTGCGGGGACGCTGTCTTGTTGTCAGCACGGAAACAGTGGGCCGGCTGAGTAACGCCTGTCGGTGCTGCAATATCCTCCTGGAAAGGGTGCAGGCCAGTACACAGTTGTTGCTGTTTAGTATTTCTAGCCACGTGCTACTCTTGCGAATACAAGTGTATATGGAACAATTTCTCGGTTGGTTGGACAGGTCGTGGTTCTTCAGCAACACTGGCTCCCTTGAAATGGCCACCAAGAAGTCCTGACCTCACCACACCTGAGAACATGTGATGGGGAGTCATTGAGGCACATGCATCTGCACGTCGCTATGCTGCAGACGAGGAACTGTGCAATGCTCTTCTAGGGGCACAGACACTAGTCCCTCACCCTCTACGCACACACACACAGAATGGTAAGAGGTGCAGAGATGACGAATTTGCTAATATTGAGTTAGTGGATAAGCTGACAAAAAATATACTCTTTATGGAAATGGTGGGAGTGGGTGGGTTCAATCACCCTGCCCGTTTCCTCCAAACTGTTGACGATCCCACCTTAACCAGGTACTACCAAAGAAACCTTGAAACCACCCATACCAAGATCTGTACAATTGAATATGACAGATCGCCGCTTTTCACCCCCGCAACTACTGCCTCATGAAACCATCCTATCCAGATTAGTAACTCACATTGAATATGACAAATCTTAATGAGTCGTACCCTGGTATTAACAATGTGCCCATAGGTTAAGTCACTATTCTTTACAATAAGCATTAATTATAAAGTCTCTCGGCAGAGTATAAGAGTTTTGTGTTGTATTAGTGTAACAGTTGTATTCATGTAAATATTCGTCTCTATTAATTTGTTTTATGGAATGTACAAAATACGATCTTTACAAATTCCGAATGCTGTTTTAGTAAAAAGTTTTGAGGAGGCACTCTTTATGAAAGGTCGTAAGTATTGCGCAGGTACTGCGAACAGCGAGTGACTGCTGGACGAGAAGTGACGCTACACGGTGGTCGGTGCGGAGTAAATGGAGGTCGAGCGGCAGGGCGACGCCTGAGCGAGGCGGCTGTCAGTCACGACACGCCCCGCCCCTCCGCGGCGGCTCAGAGGCGAGTGCCGCCCACCTGCTGAGCGAGGCGGCGGCTCACCTGGCCGACAGCCTCCGGCCAGCTGAAGGCGGACACAACCCCGGGATCCCACCGGGACGGGCGACCCCGTTGGCGGCTGGCCGAGGAGACAGCGCGGGACCGCTCAGCGGTGACGCAGAAATGGGGACTCGACTGCAGGAGAGGTGCCAGACGACGAGGGCGTACTCTGACAGTGGCAGCACGGACAGTCGGAGAGATCACTTGAACGCAATTATGACGGACGCCGTTTACAGTTCCTGCACGAATTCGCATAAATCACAATAATAGGCCGGACTGCACGCCCAAAGCAGTTCTGTGCCGGGTATTGCTGGACTGCAGTTTGTTCTCTCCTACAGAGAGCAGTTCCGAGCAATCGCTCACGTTGATCGATCTGCTATCCTGGTTTCATCCTCCATCAGATGAATCCACGAGTGTTGCAGTCACTCTGAGAGTAGAATCCCGTATTGCAATTTTTCGTTCTAGATAAGACCAAGTGTACTGTCTTAGGACGGCCAAGTACCTGTGCTACGGCTCTGTCCCGATTCTTGCGGTCCTCAATACAATCAGAGCCCGTACGTGTGCTGGCCACCGTACCGCACTGTGCTGCACATCAACAATAGGCTGTCGTACCACCCCACGAGCTTCTTGTCGATGGACAGTGCCGCTACAGAGAGTGAACGATGACTGGAGCAACTTCCGGATGCCGCGCCTGGTTCCCAGAAACATTAGATTGCTGGCCCACACCACCAGTCGCACTCCTTCCAGCTGGCGCCGCTTTCTCCACGCCAGGAACCACCATCCCGCTCCACAGACGAGTGTCGCAATATTCGTGTGTTGAGTGATTCGTTGTGTGACGTCAGCATGCGAAGGACGTTACGGTCAACTGTTTTTTTTTCTTTTCTTGCTCAGACATCTGCGTGAACACAGTAACATTTGTGCTTTTAGTGAAAACATTGTTTTTATTCGCCCCCCCCCCCCCCAAACTTTACTTCGGACAGTAGAGATAGGAAATTCAATGTCAAATACATGTATATTTTTTTGCTTTATAGCTTTCAGTCTTATTTTTTTATATGTACATGTTCATGTTAAAGATATCCTGGTTCCCTATCATCATGTCTGGAACAATTTTTTTTGGTGATGCACACTATGTTACATGATCTTCGATCACACAGCTACACTTACGAAATTTCTGTCTTTTCATGCACACTATATCTCTCTATCTCACTTATGTTGATGCCTGTCAATTGTCACTATGTGTACAAATTTCAATAGTTACAAAATGTTATACACAATAATATCCTACTGTTACACGAGAGTATTTTTGTTTGTCTATGTGAGCGGAATATCTGTGGTTACAATTCTGGTTAATGGTGAATGGACCATCAGCCAATCGATCACTGTAAAATATTTATCATCCTTTCTGTTTAGGGAAAAGGCGTGAGAGTGGTTAAACGTCTCAACCATGAAGCATAGAGATATTGTTTGTCTTTTTGGCTTCATGCAGACGTATGTGTGTGTTTGAGTTGGGCACCAGGAGCTAATTCTCAAATGTTACTTTAATGAGAAGCTTGCAGGTCCATTAGGTCAACATTTTACTGCAGCTTCGAACTTAGCCTTCTGGCATGTGTTCAACATTTGTATGACTGTGTGAGTATGTCCATGTATGACAGTGGGCTCCCTGAGGGTGAATCTGTGTTGCGTGTGACTTATTCGTCAATGTGAGTAAGATGTTGGCGAAGCTATAAGAAAAATTCCACCTTTTATTTTATCATCAATTTCCAATTTAATGTGCCAGTTCGTTGTGACATTTTGGAAACTGTTTGGAGCGATTCTTTCTCAGTGATTGACGCACTACATTTGCCAAGTGAGTCATCCACTACCAAAAATAATCTAAATTGACTGGGGGTGGGGAATGAGAGATTCTGTGTCCTCTTTTGCGTGTCTCCTCTCATTTTAATCAATTTTATTTGTGTTCTATGTCACTGCACGGTAGTAACAGACCGAATAAGGTTATTGTAGTGAGAGTATTTGTACTGAGTGCTCAAAAAATAATGTTCACTTGATTCCTATACGTGTTGGGTTACTTCCCTGGGTGGCTTGTGCGAGGCAACCATCGGAGGACGTGGCACATGGCATTTCCGGTTGGGGGTTGCACTTCCCTGAATCTGAGGGGTTCGTACAATAGGCTTAAGCCCCTGGTGGAACGACCTGCGAGACGTCTGAGTGTCGCCGCAGTTTATGTGTTTACCATTCCGGCGCGTCCGGAACGGAGATTCCTGGCACCGACTGACTGCATTCTCCTCTTGATTCTGACAATACTTGTGTCCACAAGTCTGGGTGCGACTGTCTGGCGCCAGATTGCCCGCGGTCTAGGCAGGTTGTTTTCGTAGCCAGTCAAACGGCAAGTTCAGTGCCCTCAGCTGAACAGCAGAGGCACGACTGGTCAACTTAAACTGAGGTTGGTTGACGTCATAAAGCCCTGCTCGGAATTGTAGGGAACGGCCGTTATTGGCGCGAATGATGTTCCGAGACAGTGTGCGGGAATTTTGGAATCAGCGGTTTCCGAGGAGAGTAGAGAGCTGGCTCCGCTCTTGCTTAGAATTCTCAGACAGCCTTCGCTGCCAGGGGTTGACACTGAGCTGCTGCACGGCACAAGTCGGCCCCTGCATCACCAGGACGCCGCCTACCGACGACGTGCTGCAGATTTCAGTACCGGTACAGTATTGTGCGGCTCCAGCATTGTAGGTCCTTATCAATACTCAATCACTCAGCAGCAAGCACGCTCACATTGTTACAAGTCCACCTTGTTTGTTTCACCATGTGATCCTGATACGCCAAAGTCTTCCCCTGTTTGTAGTTTATTCGTACTTGAAAGGAAAGTTACGCTGCTAGAAATTCTTGCAAAAACTGGCAACAGCTGCTTGTTTTTCTTTGTGAGTTGTGTTTTATCGACACGTCCGCCATTGTTCAATGAGAAACACCGAACGACACAGCGTATGGTTGTATAGTCGTGGTGTACTTCAAGAAAGGGAACTCTTCTTTCATCGTTTTAGAGGAATCACATTTTCTTCTCCTCGTATTAAGGGACGAGAGTTAGTTTTACACACGGCAGCCAACAGACAGTGGGGCGCGCTAAAGCGAGCTCGCCGAAATCTGTGTTGCAACTGCCGCCTGCCTCTCACTGTTGTCAGTAACAGTCTGAAGACATCGCGTCGGTGGCATCTGCACGGCTCAGCCCTTCGGAGGTTCGAGTCCTCCCTAGGGCATGGGAGTGTGTGTTCTCCTTAGTGTAAGTTAGTTTAACTTGGCTTAAGTAGTGTGCAATCCTAGGGACCGATGACGTCAGCAGTTTAGTCCCATAGGGACCCAACACCACCACGTTGGTTGCATCGACTACAAATGTGTCATATGTCCATGAATAGCAAATGCGTAAGCACGAATACAATCTTCTGTTCACACCTCTCCTGGTCCCGTGACGAAAATACAGCGTCTTGGTTCCATTGTTGCGTTCACCAGAAGTGGTATTGGGAAATCGGTTTACGAAATCCGGTTTTGGGAGCCCCACGTTGAAAGGGGGGGGGGGGGGTTGTTACCAACTGTATAGCACGGAACGAGATGAACGGACTGTGGCGTGGATGGACCCAGTCGGTCCGGCAGTGCCGACACGGACGTAGACGCCTCGCTCGCTCTGCTGCAGCCGTTCCCTCGCATGCCGCGGGCCGAGCTAGCAACTCAGCCTCATGACGTCATCGTGTTGTTTGTCGGCGGGGAGGGGGGAGGGAGAAATGGGGCAGCCGCGCGCCCCGGCTGTCTGTGCGGCCCAGCTGTGGCGGAGCGGCCAGGCGTGTGGCGGCGTGCGGCGCAGTCCCGCCTCTCTGCGAGAACACCAGAGACAGGTGAGGCGGGCAGCCGGCCTCCACTGGGTTACTTGGAAGCTGCGGCTGTCGTTCTGCTCGCTTTTGTGTGGCTTGTCGCGTAACTCACGACGGAACTGCTCTTGTTTAATACATTGTCTTACTTTAAAAATTTGGATCGATACGAACAAAGGGATGGCGATTAGTTTGTTAAATTAGCGCGTCGAGTGTTTAATAATTTATTACTCGTTATTTATCGCCTTGTTAGAGTCGTTTAATCGCTGATTCCTTGAGCGAGAATAGCGTGCAACGAACGGAAAATAGCGCCACATTCAGTCGGGCAGTGTTTCGATGTACCATTGTCGATTCCTGCAGATTTCTCGTACCACAGTTGTTGGAAACGAAAACCACGCGTTCCTGGCTACGTCACTGCAACGAAATAACCAATGTTCGTAGAAGACGCAAGTATGCGAAAACCACCAAACAGCACTTCGGACTGAGTGAGTTTTAGTGCGACACGGCGTCTTCTGCCACTGACTCCAGCAGCCGTGGTTGTCTGTAATTCTGGACCGCCAGCCGAGAGTGACAGCAGGTTGCCTCTGTTGCGCCTTGCAGTGCTGACAGAAGTTTATTTTTCAACATTTCGCTTAATTTGGCCGAATTTGAACATCTAAAATGTTGTAAGGTACTCATTCTAAGGTATAACCTGCCGTTACGGCTTTTATACAATAAGAAAAGTATCACAGTTGTAAATTTGGCGTGTCGCGAGGTAACGGAACGCACGGCGCTGAAATACGCGAACATTATTCACCCAGTATTTGAGCACTTCGCGACTTCGAACACACGTTGAGAATAATTTTAAAGAGTTCTAAAACTTTTTCTCGCTTACACGCTTAACGTCAAATATTACAGACGTTAACTCGTCTGTAAACTAATCAGACGTCCGAAGTTGTTAGGCATTCTGAATCCTGCACTCCACTCGTGGCGTCATGCCGACGTGCTTCTGGCGATGAAACGCAGCACTTGCGTTTATTTCAGTATTTTTACAATTTTCTGGAATTTAGGTTGTGATGCACGAGGGATCTGTTGTTTTCCCCAACCTACCTTAGACTGAGGCGAAGATTTGCTTGGTTGTTGGCGAATTCTTGAGAATTTATCGTAATGTTTGCGTTTCATGAAATAGAACTTTCTTATTCTCTTTTATCGTTCTGTGACGTCATGTTTCGTTTGTGATTTGCTGATAAAAGAGAAGCGATCACACACCACAATTTTTTTGCTCTATAGAACTCTGCAGCGCTCGTGTTACTATTTGTTGGGTAAGAGAGACTCGTGTGTCGACGAAGCTACGCAAGGTCTTTGAGACGCGCCGTGTTCCCTGTGGCTTGTTGTGCAGAAAAGTTGTCGCAATCGTGCTTGCGCATTAGTCGTATCTTACGTGACCAAAGAATGAATGATGGTGATCGACCGTCACTTGCCAACTTCTATATCTGACGTTCAAATGACACGATTAAAGTGCAGTGTAAATTTCTATGTGCGACCTATAACGACGGCAGAATCTAGATTTAATTTGTGCCATTTCCAGTGCAAGCCGGCTGGGGTGGCCGAGCGTTTCTAGGCGCTACAGTCTGGAACCGCGCGATCGCTATGGTCGCAGGTTCGAATCCTGCCTCGGGCATGGATGTGTGTGATGTCCTTAGGTTAGTTAGGTTTAAGTAGTTCTAAGTTCTAGGGGACTGATGACCACAGATGTTAAGTCCCATAGTGCTCCCATAGTGCCCATAGTGCAGAGCCAGCCATTTCTAGGGCAATATTTGCAAGAATCGAGGTAGATTTGTTATTAGTTTCCGTCAGAGCACTGAATCACGTCGGAATTACATTTGTGGAGGCATTTGCTAATTATATTTGGCTGAAACCTATAGCAAATATTATTTCGTTTAGGTAGATACTGTTACAGAAGCCTTACCCGTTACTGATGGTAAGTCACTTTTAGGGAATTATCGGTAGCCACTGACGCCAGATTTACCGACACTTTAGCATGATAAAGTACTCAAAATCTTGAAGACTTCTGAAATGTCGTATATCATTTGGACTGCATATCGTTGTCAAACGCAAATTTGAGTACCAAAACTATGAAATTGCCAACTTTAACTTCGCAAACACATAGATCAGCACAGCGACTGTTCAGTTTGCTCCCCGCATCCAGTCGCAGCACAGGACGCGTGATGTCACATAAGAGTGACTGTCTTCACACATGAGGGACAGGATGATTAAATAAAAGTTCCACGAATTTTATGAATAATGCGTAACCCGAAATCTGAGCTCCAACTGGTTCACACTTTCGTGACACTGAAGTGTGTGAGGTGGTTTCCGTTCTTTTACTAGGCTGTCACAAAATGTGCAACGCAATTGATGCACCGAATTGAAGACCTGTACAAAACGTCTCGTGTGTAGCGAGATTAGTAGTGCTGAATTGTCGGGAAATGTGACGTTGACGGATGAAGAGTGGCCGGAGCCAAAACAGTTTCAGAAAAAGGCCGCCATTTAATCGATAATGTGTGGAATTCGCTCTCTGAAGCACACATCGATTGCCCATAATTACGGATTAAGATCGCTGTTGACTTACGAATGTGTACAATGTTTCTGGGTGCTTTTAATTCTTCACGTGTTCTGTCCACCAGCAGAATCTTTGACAGTGTGGTGTCTCACACGATACTTGGGCTGGCAGTAACGGTACTGTACCACTGGGTGCTCATAATCTGAAGTTGAGCCACTCACAGGGGTCCAGTGTGCACTGCAACTATTGTATGGCAGCGAAACTTGGTATACTAAAGCCCCCTTGCGGAACCGATTTACACTGGAAAGAAATTATTTCCGATTTTGGCCACCAAATGGCTCTATCAACGGAAGAAAGACGTATAGAAATGTTTCCATATGTAATGGATTGGCAACGGAACGTGGGCAGGAAGGTTCAAACAAGTGAGAAAGGCAGAATGTTGATCTTGTTAGTTGAACAATTTGTTCAGTATGAGAACCGAAGACTTCGGCGAGAGGTTGTACAGCGATAGATTCGCACCTGCTAACTAAAATCGGAACTGATTTCCTCCGGCTCAAACTGGTTTCGCATTAACCCCTTAGCATACCTGCCAAGTTTCGTTGCCATACGATAATTACAGACCACAGTGAACCTCGATGAGTGGCTGCATTTTACTTACGACCACCCGGTACTTCTATGCCTCTGCTGAAGAAAAAAGCGATTCGCCAAAATTTCGCTGTCGCATTTGTGGCCCATTTGATCATAAACCATTTAGTAAAAAAAAAAAATGGTTCAAATGGTTCTGAGCACTATGGGACTCAACTTCTGAGGTCATTAGTCCCCTAGAACTTAGAACTAGTTAAACCTAACTAACCTAAGGATATCACAAACATCTATGCCCGAGGCAGGATTCGAACCTGCGACCGTAGCGGTCTTGCGAATCATTTAGTAGTTAGCCAGTTAAAAAAAGTCTGCAGTTGTCTGACATCCGTCTTGTTTCACCTTTTTGAAGCATCAACACTCGTTAGGTTCTGCAAATACCCGTCTTCCCAGTACAGGCGACTGTCTAAACTGGAACAGGTCGCAGCTACAAATAGGGGGCGTCGACATTGCCCCGTGGCGTAATGATGTACTCTGTGACGTCATATATACTTACGGATACAACAGAACGCGGTGATGTTTACATGACTGCTATATTACGTGTTTTTTCTAATATAGGTTGTGGTGGAAAATTGACGTGTTGCATAGCCCGAGGTCTAGGCTGGGTTGACAGGTTACAGTACGGTTCAGTTAGCGGAGCCAAAGAAATGGAGTGTTACAGTAATGATAATTATTGCTGTGTCAGATATTTTATGCACGTTAGATTTCGATGAGTGTTTTACGTCCGTTTTGATGTCGTCATGGATCGAAGCACAGTTGGAACGGCAGGTTCAGTATTTTTCAGCATTGGGCACAGTTCGTAGCTAGCGTAAACGTACGTTTTACATCTGTGTAAACTTGCGTGTGCACAAGACTGACGCAGCCTTCGCACAAAGAGGCATCGGTGCAGCCAGCCTCGTACGCCTGTTGACACGTGGGCGCGGGCAGTCAACACGTCCCAGGCGAATACAGACCGTGCTGTCCCGTCCACGGTTTTGTTTTAACCCATTGGCCGAGTGGCCTAAAAAGGAACAAATGGATCTGAAGAATATTATCGTGCATACTTATGACGCGAGTTATCGGTAACATCTAGTATGTCTTCTGAATGATATAATGGATAATCGAGTTGAACTTTTTAGTGCTAATGTTATGAGGAAAAGTGCTTTCCAATGCAGTGGTAACGCGTATCATTTACTAATGGCCTTTTGAATAATATTCATGTTGATTTGAGACACACTATATAGTGCCTGCTATCTATCGCTGCATTCTCGAAGACAAACAGCATGAAAAACTAGGCTGTAGTAAAATTATAAAGATTACAACTTAATTAGAGCAGTCAACCACGAATATGATATGCAAAGTTTATTTACACAAAACCGTTACCGGTTTCCGATTTTCAAAAAAAAAGTTGTTAGGTGGCTTTCAAAAGCTGATCAGTACTTGCGTTAACCGCCATTTAAAAGAATATTCGTTTCTGTGCAAAATATCAAACCTTCACGATCGGTTTTTGTCTGAAGATCTGAAATTATCGACTAAATTTTCCCATGCAAATGACGTCGGAGCCTTGTGTTCGGGCACTACATTAGTAGATGAAAGGCAACAGTGAACCCAGCTACAGAATCAGTATGCATTAATTGAAAAATAAACAGGAAGCAGGATCATTCGTGAGTGGTAACGAAAGTGATGTACATTATCGGTACAAGAAAGTAATACAGTACAGGTCCATCTGCCCTTTAAAGAACGTTAGGTCAGTTACTGTGGCACTTCGTATCTTGTAATCGGTATTTCAGATAAGGAAAGCAGCCACTCGTCACTGATTCTATAAGTAAATTGTCAGCAAGACGTGAATTAAAAGTTAATGAATAGCAGCACTGATAGCTCACCATACGTGTTAGAAAACACTATGATATATAAATTTCTCATCATTGTTTTGCAGGAAGAATAAAGCCATTGGCGTATTAATTTTTCATTCTTGAGGCTGCACAGAGAGAAGTTCTAGATTTAATTCCGGAATTCAAACACACACTTCCTATTAACGATACCTGTGTCTTGGTCTATGAGTTCGTCAGTCAGGTGCGAAATTGCGTTGGGTTGCATGTTCGTACTTACTGAATAGTGTACTGGAAAGGAGTAATAAAAGTCGGATGCAAGTAGCCATATATTCACCATTTACGTACGTCATCGTTGATTGCTTACGGCAAGATGGCAGATGGTAATGTACGCAGTATAGGTAGTAGCATTGAAGTCACTACATAGTTTTGGCAGTATGTGATTAGTTAGTACAGAAGTGCTAGTACATTCTGTGAATGAAATATTAGTCGCTGCGGTGATTAATTGGAAATGCACAGAAGTACTTTGATTCCTAACATTATCATGAGAATCCTTGGAGGCAGGTTTTGTGTGCAAATATTATCTATATTATTAAAATAATTTGTAAATACAACATTGTCAACCTTTCCGACTAATAATTAAGAGAACTTTTGGCGTCACACGAAAACAACAACGGGATCGAAATCATGAGTTGAGCCGCTCAGTGACCATACCGTCACAGCAATGGAAGACGACACAGGAGGCGAAATACAGGGCTACTATTAAATCATTCACTCGTTTCCAGAATTCTACATTTTCCGAAATATTTTTCGCCTCAGCGAGTTTACACTGTGCCGGACACCTGATCTTACGAATGGAGCGCCTTGTGAAAATGCCGAAAAGGCGAGAGAAGAGTTTTCGTGTGTTGGAATGTGCGGGATGTTTGACCAAATGTGGCAGCTGCGGCCGTGGAGGAGGGTGAGCGAGATTTTTGTACAAAGAAGTCAACATCAGCGACAAGCCGAGAACTCTAAACACCGCAGCGACGTGTGTGGAAGACCGTGCTTCGGCTGTTACACTTCGAACCGTACCGTGTGCAGCCCGTACAACAATTAAAAGCAGAAGGTTGCGGCCGGCGCCTTCAGATTCGCGCCACAGCGGTGGGACCACTGGAGGATGAACCTCCATGCTGAACCTCCATCCTGATCTACAGCGACGAAGCAACCTAGAATTTATCTGAAAACTTAATCTCCGCAATGTGAGTGTGGGCTACTGAAACTCCTCATGAAATTGCGGCGCATCAACCAGATTCGCAGATGGTTAATGTTTTCTGTGTAGTGTGACAGACAAAGCTTGATTGGGCCGTTTTTATTCTGTGAAGGAACTATAACGATCCTCGGTACGCCACACTCTCACATGGCGGAGATAAACATTTTCAGATAAATGCGAGGTTGCTTCGATGCTGAATATGAGCATGCAGACGAAATGTCCATCCTCAACCGGTCCGTGCATAATGGCGCAAATCTGAAGTCGCCGGCCGCAACCTTCTGCTTTTAATTGCTGTGAGAAATGCAGACGGCGCGGTTGGATGGATGACCGCCGACGCACGGTGTTCCACACACTTTGCTGCGGTGTTGAGAGTTCGCGGCTTGCGCCTGCTGTTGACTTCTTTGGACCGCGTACAGAAATCTCGTTCACCCCCCTACACGGTTGCAGCTGCCACATTCGGTCAAATATCCCGCACATTCCAACACACGAAAACTCTTCTCTCGCTTTGTCGACATTTTGGCAATTCGCTGCATTGTTAATGTGAGGTGGTCGGCACAGTTTAAACTCGCTGAGTTTGCTGTTATATTCATGCTCCAATCATATTTGTACAAGCAATATTTCGGAAAATTTAGAATTCTGGAAACGAGTGAATGATTCATGGCAGCTCTGTTTTTCGCCTTAAGTCGGTCATCATCCGTTTTTGTGGTAGTATGGTCACTGAGCGACTCAACTCATGGTTTTGATCCGCTTGCTGGTTTAATGTGATGCCAAAAATTAGTTCAATTTTTAGTCAGATCGGTTGACAATATTTTATTTACGGTGGTGGTGGTGGTGGTTAGTGTTTAACGTCCCGTCGACAACGAGGTCATTAGAGACGGAGCGCAAGCTCGGGTTAGGGAAGGATTGGGAAGGAAATCGGCCGTGCCCTTGCAAAGGAACCATCTCGGCATTTGCCTGAAACGATTTAGGGAAATCACGGAAAACCTAAATCAGGATGGCCGGAGACGGGATTGAACCGTCGTCCTCCCGAATGCGAGTCCAGTGTGCCAACCACTGCGCCACCTCGCTCGGTTTTTATTTACGAATTCTTTGAATAACGTAGGAATATTTTTACAGATAATCTGCCTCCAAGAACACCCCCGACAATGTTTACAAACAAAATACTTCTGTGCCCTTACTATTAGTCACAGCAGCGCCTAATATTTCTTTCACAGAACGTGCTCGCACTTTGCTCCTTCCTGACCACACAGCGCCGACACTGAAGGTACCGCCTCTGATGCCAGTACTTACACTGTGTACGTTACTGTCCGGAATCTTTCCGTAAGCAATGAACGATTACGTACGTAAATGGTGAGAATAGCCTACTTGTATCGGACCCACAATACTCCTTTCTGGTACACAACTTATGTACGAACAGTCATGCTCAAAAATATCCGAACGAATCGAATTGCATTTTGCCTGAATCGCATGCAACCCGCATAACGCAGCTGTTTAGCAGGTCCTCTAATAGCCTCTCAGTACAGTCGTTTGACTGTTGAAAATGGTTCCAACAAGTCACCACTAGAAAACACTGGTCTGTATCGCAGTAACTCAAGATGTAAAGTAATACCACGATAGTACTAATATCAGGGAACCCCTTATCACATATAAACTGTCCTTAACGCTTGTAAGCTCACATTTATTACAATAAATGACATACCTCAAATGTTACCACTCTCATTGTTACGTCGGATAGGTAATGCACGTAGTAAGTTCGTCATATTCATGATTTTTTCTTCAAAGTAACATACCGTACTTATTATTTAACGCAAAATGACATTAAAAACTTAAGTTATTCACGAGCAGCTAGTTCAGAATATCTATGAACTTCAAATGACACGACGAACCGTCTCGTTCTGCATATGGATTCAAATCCAGGTCATGTAGACTAAGCAAAGATTTCGTGACTGACGGAAACTAACAGTCATTCCTGTCTAGGCGTACAGAGAGTGATATACCTCGATTTTACACAGTATCAGTTAGCAAATATCAACTATAAATTACATAACGTAAACATTTTTAACGGACGCGGATTCCTACCCAGCATCTATCGTCCTTGTTGAGGAACTAGGAGAGATGTTAAATATTGCTTCTTCACATGTAACTTATTTGAAATGCCGTGACGTGAAGCTTTGTGTTGGACTGGGGTTCGAACCCAGAACCTATTCTCAACAACATTTCTCCTCACACTGTCACCCGCCTACTCCTGTTCCGCTCGCGAATGTCGCGTGGTTGGGGCCATCGTCGGCAGGGCCTCATATATTGGCTGCAGTTCCTCAGTTTTTCTCGTCGTGGTCATTTCGCTGCAAGCCTGAAAGCCTCGAGGAGACGCGTTGGCACGCCACTTTTTCAATTACAGGCCACACGTCCTGTGGATACATTCAGTCGAGACCGTTCATAGCGACATCACTTTTAACGACTTATTGGCTATAACATCGAAATCTAATGGTTCTATCCAAACCGTACATGAATGCTGTATTTAGGCTATAACACAGGAATCTAATGGTCCCATCTAAACCTTATATGAACACTATACTTATAAAGTCCCTTAGGACGTCTCTTTTTGCGACTTACCGAATAAAACTACGTATTTTTGTTCCATTTTCTGACAAATGTATCGGCTGTAAGATCCAATGTTAGTTTTTTTTGTTGCTTATTTGGGGAGGTAACTCTGATTTTCAAACATTCGATTTCTGCAGATTTTTGGTTTCAAATCAGGCGTCACAACGAATACATCGTCAAATGCAAAGTGAGTACGTACATCTTAGATCCTAAAAGCAATCTAATGTAACAGATTACGTTAAGTAGAACAGTATATTGTAGTATGTGTTACTGTACAGCGTATAGTGCAGGATCGCTAACAAGAGATCAATTTTTTGCATTCAGATGATACAATAGTATCGTCAGTTATTTTCCTAACCATTTCAGAAGTGAAAATTTTTTTGATTGATTCAGATACTTCTTTCCCAGGTGTACTTCTTCGCTGAGGTTTATGGGCCAAGTTCGCAGAACCACTTTTACATATTCTTGGAGCTGCTTCTGGATGCACTCTACCAGAACTTGTAGCATTTTGGGAGTGTTGTCTGTGTGCATTGTTTCTTCATTGCCCCCCCCCCCCCGTATCTTCTTTATTTGTATTCTCTTCAATGTCTAAATAATTCGACTCGAAATCCCTTAACTCGGATACTTGTTCGCCTATTAGATGTTAAGCGAAAATTTCCGCCTCGTTCAGGTCTCTATGACTCATTGTAGAAAATCTTCCTGAAAACAAACACGTTTGCTCAACCGTGACAAACTGCTAATAATAATGGTTAGTCTATAAATCAACCATGAAAATGAAACTAAGCAACTAGACATTCAACAATGCGCCATCAAACTGGCATTCTGGGTTGCCAAATGAGATTTAGACCGAATTAGAATAGCGGTCGCAGGTGGCGTCAACCCAGTGCAAAATATGCCCTTGGGCGCAAAAGTTAAAGTTCTTTTCGTTATTATTTCCCATTTTCTAAAGGAATGATGGGCGATCTGTTATGTTAAAATGTGTGGATAAAAGTCGTATTTCATGATCGCTAAAACTCCTCTACTGATTACTAGTTTCAGATCATTGACGAGACTTCTTCAGATCTAAAACACAAAAAGGTAGCATAAAAGAGGTCAACTATAGCATTATACGTTTTATGCTTAAAATTCCATTCACACACACAAGTAGTAATATTTATTGGTACGTATCAGCCACCAGGCATTACACAGCGCCATAATCCGTTGAGCTGAATCGCTCTTGTTGCCATGCACACACTGAAAAATTTTATATACCGTGACAAAAATAATGACATGAAGTGCATTTGGTAAGTGGTGTACAGCTTTAACCTCAGCTAGTGCTTGATTTGTAAAAAACAGGTTCCGATACTGTGGTGACCTTCCAGAGTGGCAGCGGGGGGGGGGGGGGGGGGGGGAGGTGGGTACCACATCTCAAAATTTGCAGTATCGATCCTTTTTTTTTACCCAAGACCGAGACACCAGTGGGGAGTACCTATGCGTACCGTCACAAATCAAGCACTGAACTTGCCGACAGTAGGTCGTACTGGATACGCAGTGTGCAACGTCAGCCATACAGGTCCACTGCTCACAATGCCACTATTGTGTTGGAATGCACAGACTCTGACAGAGGTAACTATCACTCAGCCCGTGTGGGGATGTAGGTATGGCCCGTCACTCGCAACGCTGCAGGAACCAGGGAGTGGCTGTACTACGGCCGTCAGGGAACTGGCCGCGTATGTAATGTATATATGTATGTATGTTTTTACTACACGAAAGCGCCGACTGCCAGGTGGCGCCGCTAACCATGGAGAGTGTAAGCTCGATTCACAAAAATCTGCTAACGCTGTTGACATCAGTTTATGGAGAGGCGAAGTACAGGCGAATTTCAAAATTCTATATATTTACTCATTTTGATGTGTAAAAGAATCCTTTAGTGATTTCAAAATGTAGGAGAACATAGGATGTTACTTTATTGACGTCATTTTCGTCGCATCAGTTCACCTTGCTACCAGGTGATGGAATGGAAACAAAAGCAAAGTGAGGATTTGCTCAGAATCTTACATAAATCAGAGTCTTACATAAAAACTGACACTTTAGCCTCAGAAATCGAAGTAAGGGAAAAGTTCTACAAATAGTAGACAGCAGAGTTTGACTATATAAAATTACCTGTTAAGGGCAAGCGTTGGTCAAAGTAAAAGCGGCACCAGTCATAGTTGTAGAAGTGTGTCTGTACTCTGGCAACCCGTTAACAGTGTCAGTGAACTACAACCGACGTGGCACAGTACAGAACCGTTTCACATAGACATGAGCGTAAGGCGTAGATAAACATTCGACGTCTAGATGTGTTTTGACCAGTGTCGTTAGATGTGTCCGGGTTGCTCATCCGGTAAGAAGTTAGGGTCAAGGTTCAAGGTTGAAGTGTCATGTAGGACACGAAAGTCTGTGTGAGCACGCACAGCCAATATGAAAGTAAAATGTTTACCTTCTGAGTCTGGAATTGAAGCTTGAGTCGAATCCACGCTTGAAAGATAATCGTTCATGTTGGATTGTTCATCTCGTACACATTATTGAAATAGTTACACTAAATGTCAATTTAAGGATTTTCCTAATTATATTTTAAAAAATACATATATATTTATGAATAAACATCAACGGATTTGGCAAATGTTCAGAGATTTCCGTTTGATAACATGATTTGTTCCACTTTTTCCTGTCAGGCGATTTCTTCTGTTAGTTATAAGGTGTCCTGCCTTCGAGAACACTCTTTCACAAGGCGTGGAGGTTGCAACAATACACAGTCGTATTTTTGCAAGTTCAGAGAGCGAGGGGTATACTGACAGCCATTCAGACCACCACTGAAGTCGATTGCCTTGTCTCTGTAGCAGGGGCTCTTGTAAATATTTGTCCACTTCCACCATTGCAGCAGCTCTCGGGTGTGGACTACTCTGCAGCCTGGAAAACACTTCATCAAATTCGAGCCAGAGACTAGAAGTAGCTTCAGTGGTTGGAACTGAGATTGTTGCAGTAGCAGTGGATGTGTTCGTCACAAATTTCTCACAGTGCCTGATCAGGTTTAATTTCACCTTCTCAGCAGAATTTTTATCAGAAAAACCTTGTAATTTGAACCGGGGATTTAATGAAGTTGCTTCTGCAAAAATGGAATTTCCCTGTATATTTCGAAGCCGTCATTTTAGGTCTTTAGCTAGCTTTTCGGCCATTATTAACAAAGCTGCAACACCATTTTCTCAACGAGCGACTAAGGAGTATACCTTTTGAAGCAGTGACATTTTCACTTGACATTTCCTCGGTGCAGTGTTTGAAAACTTTCAACAGGTCACAGGCCTGTGTTACACTCGCAATGTCCTCTGCAGCCAGATTTGGAAGATCCGGATAATTCAGAGTGATAACTGTCATTAGGGAATTCTTAACCTCGATTGTTCTTCGCAGCATATCATAGGTTGAATTCCATCTTGTAACAGTGTCCTGTCTTAGTGTCAGAACAGGCTCTTTCAACTGTTCCTGCATCATTTTGAGTTTCGTGCAGGCCTTTGAACTTCTTTTAAAAAATTGAACAATTTTTTTTTTACTTTATTCAGAATGGTTTGAATGTGCGGAAGCCCATTCTGAACAATTAAATTGAGTGTGTGCGCAAAGCAGGGGATGTGTTTCCAGGCTGTGAGTCTGACAGCTGCCACAATATTAGCAGCATTGTCGCTAACAACACACACGACTTTTTCTTGAATGCCCCATTCCCCTGTGACATGTCGCAGTTCTTCGGAGAGTTTTTCTGACGTGTGCCTTTCGTCGTATTTAAAGCACTCTAGGAGGGAAGATGCCAGCTCCAGGTCTTTAACGTAGTGTGCTGTCACCAACAAGTAACTCTCATTTGTGGTTGAGGTCCACCCATCAATTGTCAGCACAACCGCTTCCGCAGAATTTATTTTGACTCTTACAATTTCTTTCATCATGGCGTACTGTTGTTTTAGTAGTGTATTGGAAATTGTCCTCCGAGCTGGCATTCTCTGGTTCAGATGGTTCAGATGGCTCTGAGTACTATGGGACTCAACTGCTGTGGTCATCAGTCCCCTAGAACTTAGAACTACTTAAACCTAACTAACTTAAGGGCATCACATACACCCATGCCCGAGGCAGGATTCGAACCTGCGACCGTAGCAACAGCGCGGCTCCGGACTGGAGCGCATAGAACCGCACGGCCACCGCGGCCGGCTGTTGAAGGGCAAATAATTCTTTACAACAATCTCCAGAAGTGTGAAATCTATCTCTTGATTTCTTCCGTTCGAAAGAAGTTTCGAAAAATACGTAGGTAATGTCCTGTGTTATTGATGCCTGCTGTCTTATAATGAAGTGATTCTGTTATTTTCTGGCACCGACTGCTGTTCACTTCTGACAATTGCTGGTGTTGGTTCCGGATTGTCCCACTTCCCCTTGCGCAGTTCTCATTTATGCCCTTATTTATCTAAGATTGCTGTAATTTTTCAGGGAATCCAGCGTAACTGGACTGTCTGTGCATATTTCTCGTGAGTCATCGTGAGCTTCTGTGCCTATATCTCGAACAAGCAGCATTTTCTAAAATATATTTTCCAGTTCCTAAAATTATTCTCTGTTCCACGGCTCGAAATGCCTCGATTATGCCCACGCGTAGCTCATACATGTGAACAGTCACAGTTACTTTCATCATTTCCACCGGAGGATAGCGATGGATTTGCAGGTATATGTGCAAACTGAGGAAGTAACTTAATGAACCATGATCGCTGCACCTCAGAACTCTGACGATGCTGAAATGACGGTCGAGAGGAGGATGATTAAATTTTGCTATCAGCAACGAGTAACTGGCCTTTTCCACTACTATAGACATATTCGTAAGGTACAAAGAACAAAATACAAAAGGACTGACGCGTCAAAAAGAGTGAGAAGTAAACTATTTAGTGCTCGTTCCACAGTATCGAACGTGAAAAAATGCTCATAGCTCATAAGGTATGCATTTTAGAACTTCGTTTACTGGACCGTTTCTCTCTGATCGCTCTTTATAGAAGTGTCCTTCTTATTCTACTGAACTGGCTAATGCGCTAATGCGCTAATGCGCTAATGCGCTATATTGCAGTATCAGAGACATTTAAGCTTGCCTCTCCATTACTTAGTACTTACGTATTCCACTTTTTTGCGTATTTTTCTTCCTGACTAATGTTTCAAACTTCAGTATACTCTTCACCACTATTATATTGTGAGCTGAGTCTATAACTGCTCCTGGGTATGCCTACAATCCAATACCTGATTTCGGAACCTCTGCCTGACTATAATGTAATGTACCTGGAATCCTCCTCTATCTCACGGCCAGCATGTTCTCCAGACATAAGCCCTATCGAACACGGCTGGGACAGATTGAAAAGGGCTGTTAATGTGCGACGTGACCCACCAACCACTCTGAGGGATCTACGCCGAATCGCTGTTGAGGATTGGGACAATCTGGACCAACAGTGCCTTGATGAACTTGTGGATAGTATGCCACGATGAAAACAGGCATGCATCATTGCAAGAGGACGTGCTACTGCGTATTAGAGATACCGTTGTGCATAGCAATCTAGACCACCACCTCTGAAGGTCTCGCTGTATGGTGGAACAATATGCAATGTGTGGTTTTCATGACCAATAAAAAGAGCGGAAATGATGTTTATCTTGATTCTACTTCAGTTTTCTGTACAGATTCTGGATCTCTCGGAACCGATGTGATGTAATACATTTTTATGTGTGTATCTACAGGCAGATCAGATTTGCAAACCTTTTTAGCATCAAATGCTAAGCATTGTCCTAACAGAAAACCTGAAGGTAGTACTATTGGACCTCCTCTTACAAAGTCAATACCGTCTTCAGTTGCTCATATCTCTGTTTTAAGTATGTGGGTATTTGCAAGTAACTTGAACCCTTCTTAAGCTGTTTAAATGTGTGTTTATATCGTCGAAATTTTTTGACACTGTACCATACTGGCTCTATTCACTCAATGAGTGAATATATTTACTGTATGTATGATTGAGGGTTTGCAGAATAGTATGACGTATTTATCATATCTGTAAATATCTTGCATAATATTTGTTTTGCACTGGTGCTCTTCCAATGAAAGATAAATACACATTTTAAATAACTTTGTTTATTAACATTTTTTACATGCAAAAAATAAAAAAAACAATTGTTGACACATTTCTTAATATTCATTCTGTCTTATATCTCTACATTATTCTTTAAATAATTGTTTTTTTTATGCTATAAGTTCTGCTTCCATTGTGTTCAATCCAACAGGAGCAACGACGTATCTCCGTTCTCTGTCTGTAAATCAGGCTCTACAGTTTCAATATTTATAGGACTATAGTAGCAGCCCTTGGTGCTGCAACCATACATATGTTTACATATTGTTCTAAATCATCTTGTATGCAACATTCACTTACATAACATACAACATCGTTTAGTAACGCTTTCACATATACTTGCCACCGTATTTGTCTGTTGCAATCCGTAGTGCACTGCATAACCAATACAACTTCACGACACTTTTATACAGGTCGATGATGGTTGCCTTATTGCTACAGATGTTCATGTGAAGAGGAAGTTGAAAAGGACCTTAGTCTGTTGTCATCAACTTCTGAGTGTGCTTCATCGGCTAACAATGCTCGATCTAACTCATATCAGTAAATTGTGTTTTACATTACGACGGACATCCTCAGTTTATACTATAACTTCACACTCACGATTTCATGGTAATCCTACATTTACATGTTTTAAACCATAAGCTAACATGTATGTACTGGTAAATAGTGGCATTCTGAAATGAACTGATAATATCATAGAGCTGTATAGATGACCTCGAAATCCCAAGACTTAGTGCAATAACATACAAAAATTACATAGCACGACGACAGGGCAGTTAACACACTTTCTAAGCAGTGAAGACATAGTGAAAATGACACTGTGCCACGACTCTCGTCGGTAAGTACTATTTCAGTATCCACAGTCCAGTTCACTTCAGGATACAGAGACCAAGACCATGGGAGAAGCATAACTGATAAATCATTTGTAATTATTTGATGAAATTATGACATACACCTCAGGATCCAGAAGACAGCCCCTGGGTAATTACATATCCTGATGATTAAGCATGCACATAATCGAATCAGCACGTGTGAGGATAAAGAGATCTCTGGAATTAGCATTAGATTTGATCATCATGTGATGTCACAGCAGCGGGCAGGGCATGCAGCTGCCTCAAGCGTGTTGCAACATGTGACTCTGTTATCATAATTCTGAGGCCATTGAAACTGGAATATTTAGAAAGCGTCATTGAAATGTCTGTAAATAGAACATTCACCCCATGCTTGAGACAAGCACATCAGCCTTCTCCACTGCTAATCCATTTCAAGATCCTCTACTGATGTCTGGGGAGATCGAATCCTTTCTGCATGAGTGGGTCCTTGACTAGATGCTTGTTGACTATTGATGACGGATTCCACTGAATTTTCCGTAAATGGTTGACAATCAAAGAGGACACAACGAGGTTTTCTGCTGTCCATGATGAGGGTTTCCTTGATTTCAATTGTTGATGTTCTGCCTGTGGAGCATCTCGATGACTGGCCAGCTGAGGATTCTTCAGAATGTTCTTCCAGACCTTTAGGAGAGCTGGTTTCTTAGAGCTGGGGGTGCGATGATGCTGAGAACAGGAAGTCTTAGAGCGATTGTACTCTGAATACATCCCATAATACCTGATTCAGTTGGACATCTATCTTGTTAGTATGAGCACTATTGATCCTGGTCGAACAGTAATCTTCAGCAACAGAGCACTTATGATAGGGTTAGAGCTAAGGATCTCAAAACACGAGCATTAGCTCCCCATAAGATACCACCAAATTTTTGAAGACTGTTCTTTCTCGTTTTGACTTTAGGTGCTACTTGTAAGTCAAAAGTTCTATCTAGCGCTGTTCCTATGTATTATGGTGTAATGCAGTACAACGAGACTTGGTCTCTGAATCTGTCTTCTGGCGTGCACTCTGACTGTCTTCTGCATAGATGTAATGTAGATACAATTATTTTCTGTGGGTTTAGGTGGAGCCACTATTTCTTGATGTATACATCTAAGACTTCCATATCAGTGGCTAAAGAGGTTTCAGTATCAGAAACGTTGAGGCTCTGAGCCACCAAGCAAATGCCATCAACATAAATAAATTTTTTGAAGACTTTTGGTAAGCTGTGCATGTACAGACCAAAGTGGTAGTGGACTCAGAACAGGCATTTGAAGTAAACTATCATTTGGTTTAATTACCCTGCATCTGTCATTGTGAGAATGGATATGAAATGCTCTATTGCTGAGCATGTTGTTAAGTAAGTCCTTAAATTGACGACACAATCGTGAATTTTTAAGGAAGTGCTTCTCACCAAGCAGTGTCGAGAACAGCTGATAGGGCCAAAAAGGCAGCTACACTTACTAATTTCTGCTCATACTCATTTTCGATATAAGTAACTAGATACAGTGTCTCTTCCTTAAATTACTTTCGCTTCTTAAGCTGGGCTAGCGCCTTTATTCTTAACGAAAGAGTGTGTTTCGATTGTTACTATATGTTGAGAGTTGCACTCTGTAACTTCGTTGGTGTAACCAATAGTCCATGGAAAATGTGGTTCATTAGTCAGCATGGTATGTTTTCATTATTTCTATTTGCTTATTTCTTTAATATCTGAAAACAGTTTACTATTCACATTCACCCGATAGGTACTTTCCAATTACTTACACAGTTCCAAGATATGCTATTAGATGATGGCGTTCAAGCCTACAGAATTCATAGCCACATTGTATTTACCATGACTGGCATATCATCACACAGTACTACGTAACTTTGTTAAATTTGGTTAAATGTAAGGCAATTCCCTGTTTATCGTTTCTTTTACAAGCTAACAATAGTTGATTGGCAACCAAAACGTGTAATGAATGGTAAAGCAATGTGTTTTTGCGATCAAGAAAATTAAAAGGTTTCGTAATTAAGTTTTAACATTTTAGAAATACATAAGATCACTTATCTGCAGCGCCTAATAAGTCAGGTCTTAATAAAATGTGGTTAATTTCAAGATCATTCGTCGACTACTTCAGAGTGACTTTGTTAACGAATGTCTGTTTCTGAGTTGCTGATCCCAATTACAGTCACTGTTGACAGGGGAGAGGTGAAAATGAAAATATTTAAGTTTAGTACAAGCAGCAATGTTCCTTACCAAACGTGTTACTCTTTGAATGGAAATGCGCTTAATGATGTAGTGACGCTGTCCATCTTAAATGTGAGGCTCTTATTTGGTTTGGACACAGCGCGTAATCCTGGCGGATTGTAGGACGATGTTATTCTTACAGCTGAGTCCTGGCATTCGCCTTATGAGTGGGTTAAAACCTTCCTTTAAAAAAGCATCACCTGCGATTGTTTGACGATCGTTATGGCATTTTGTGTCCTGTTACATTGTACCAGTAGTCTTTAAGACTAATGCTTAGGAACTAATCTCTAGTATGATACGAAGGGATTTGTAACATAACCGTGTAAGTCAGAAGTAAGTGCCATGTTATATAGAAGAAACTGGAGTCCTTCTGAATGGTGTAGTGGTCTATGTCTTTGTATAGTCAATAGCATAGCTACATCATATTTAGAATTTCTGCTGTCATGACATCAGATAGGTTTGTTTTTTGCTAATGTAGTTATGTCAGATATATATATCATACTGAAGGTAATATTACAGATAGGGAAGTGGTCATGGATGTAAATGAGGTGGAAGATGTAACTGTGCGAGATCAAATTTGACAGTGTTCTGAAACATCTAAGTCGAAACGAGGCCCAGGGAGTAAACAGTCTTCTGGCAGGATTACAGGCAGCCTCGGGAGAGCCGGCCACGGCGGAGCTCTCCCACCTGTTGTGCCCGGCGTATGAGACAGGCCAAGTACCCACAGACCTTAAGAAGAATTTAATGTTATCAGTTCCAAAGAAATCAGTTGCTGGTAGGTGTGAAAATTACTGAACTATCGGTTTAATAACTCGTCGTTGTAAAATACTAACACAGATTCTTTACAGAAGAATGAAAAAACTGGTAGACGCCGACCTCAGGGAAGATAAGTTTGGATTCCCGAGAAACGTGGGAACATGCGAGGCGCAACTTGACCAAATGGAGGGGCGGTTGGTAGGACACGTTCCGAGACGTCGACAGGTAACCAATTTAGTTTTGAAGTGAAGTGAGGGTGAAAATCGTAGACCAGGTGGTGAATACAGTAAGGAGATTGGGATGGATGTGGGCTGCAGTATGTACTTGGAGATGAAGAGGCCTACAAGTTATACAGTAGAATGGAGAGCTATTTTTAATACCAGTCTTGACACTGAGGGGCGCAACAACATCTCTCTGTGTTATAACATCTTATTTTCCAGTTGGCGTATTTCTTCATTGTTTATAACTGACTGTCAGAGTACCTCTGAAGATAACGTGAGGAATGCATATTTATTTAAAGTAGGGGTAGTTGAAAATCACAGGTTGGTTATGAAGGATAGATTTCGTGGATCCACTGTATTTTAATCTACTCGACTTGCTTAGTGATGATTCCTGCTTGTTTGTGAAGGGGCTGACCTGCTCGTTAATTCTGCCACATGTCGGGCCCTGACAACAGTACGCAGTGTCATCTTTGTACAGGCCTCTTCTTTCGTTCCTCGATCTTTAGCGATGTCAGCCGTGTTGTTGGTGTGTAGCAGTGGAGACGTGACTGTCCCACGTGGCGTCGCTGCGGCTGGCTTAATGCTTGTCGAATGGTGATCACCAAGCAGCGCTTGTACTTACCTGTTTCCAGCAACGTTTTTAGTAAGCTGCACACTTTGGCATTGGAAGTTCAAAAGTAACGTTTCAAAGAGCAGCCCAGCATGCCACAACCAATGGAAGGCGCGTTCGCCGTCCACGAGAAAGCGTGCTGGCGTCGCGCCTGCCGTGTTGCGTTCAGCCTGCGTCGCTCTGCTGCTCAGTCCTGGGACCGGGTCGCCTGTGCTGTGGTTGCCGCTGAACCCGGCTTGTTCTTGTGCGATTATATTGTTCTTCCTTGAATATTTTTAGTCTGTCTCGAAAGCTTTCCCTGTCACTGAGAGCACGGTAACCTATGATTTGGTGTTGTTTTTTGGCCTTTCGGGTTGGGAAATCATCTTGATTTTATCTTGCTTCTATTTTAGAGAGACTATTTTCAGTTTCATGGTCGCGATGAAGAAACGTCTGATGTGTTTGAGGCAGGTGTCTTGTGAATTGAGTGATTTATTTTGTTATCTTCCAGTGCCTCCAGTCTCTGAGCTGCTTTCTTTCCATTTTATATTCGTCAATCTTATAAAGTAGTGGATGTTAAGCGGTTGCATTCGGATTTTCGAGTATTATATCTTCGTCGGTTTCATCGAATTTTGGATACCGTGGATGACCGTGAATGGTTTTCTAGCACTCTGAGGAACTTTTTTGAGGTCGTCAGTAATGAATGACATTCTCATCTGCTATTAAGGATGGCTGTTCGCAAATGGTGTGCTATGACCTGTTGGAAATTTTTTCCAAAAACTACTGCTATTGTGGGACCTAATTCTTGTGATTACCTCGCGCATCATTTGGTGGGTTTCTCTTCTTATTAGGTCATTGAAAATGTTCAAGCCAATCGTAGCATATCCATTTGGTTAGTGCCGTATGGTCTATAGACTTTCCCTACTGTTTAATTTTGTTTCTTATGTACGTCAGGAGTCTTTCTCTTTGTTATGTTATTTTCTTCTTAGGGTAGTTTTAGGTATAGCAGGTTGTATTGCTTCCACTTGTATTTGGTGATTAGGATATGTTATAAGGAGTGGTTTGAAAAGTTGATTCGTTAGGTTTTGTGTTAAAACGTATCAATCTGAATTTTTCGACTATCCGATTTAGTGAGTTTATGATCGTTTTTCCTAGTTTTTGTGGTTCACAGCATAATAAATGTGAGGTATTCGTTAGCTATGCAGTCGCCAAATTCAGTGTAGCTTCAGAATCTGGGTAGCTATGTTGTACGCAGTATATGTTCTAAGGTAGAAGTGCCATAGTGATTGATAAACGGCGGAGGGTCATTTCTGAGTCTTGCGTGATTCAAAATGGCTACAACAAGTTTAATATCTTTCTTGTTCAATTTTTCAGCAAATATCACAGATCTAGTACTGAGCCTCCTGTTCCTTTAGCTGGGCAAAATGAGAGTATATAATTCACGAGATCAGTTGGCAGTACCGCGGCAGGATACATCGTTGTGGTGTTTTATATGAAAGACTCTGAAGCATCTATCTCAGCTTCTACTATGGTCTGGTTTGCGTGACAGATACAGTTATCTAGATTGATTTCTCTACCTGCTCATGGGGTACGTGCTGCGACTATAATACCAACTTCTTTTTCTCTTATTATGCCTTTAGGGAGTTTGTTTTTAGAGCAGAAACCCAGTGTGTTGACAATGCAGATAGTGGCAATATCTTTCTTAGGCTTGAATGTGAAGGTCAATTCTTGCTTCCTGGTGTCTCAGGCTAGGTTGGGCATAGGCCTCCTTGTCTATCAATATGGCGATATAGACGTGGATCCGTGTTCGCCAAAGAACGTAGTAGGAGCTTTTTAGAAACTGCTGTTATTATTTCCCTTCTTTCAAATATCATGTTGGGAAGGGCTGTAGTGAAGAATCAGAGTATGTTTTCCGTTTAATTGTTTTCGTGACATTCTTGGCCGAAGACCGTGATAGTTTGATCAATGCGCTTAATGTTTTCAGTTTTGTTTGCTCAGATAGGCTGTTTTGGTCTTTCTTTGTGACTCTCATCACTATTAACGTTATCAGTGTTGCAGCTCCTGCATTTTGGTGCTTCTTGTTTCGGGTCTATTTTGCAATTAAAAATTGGATGTGCTCGACTCCGTTCTTCACATTTCAATTTATATCACAGCTTTTCGTGACTTATTGGAAAGTGTTGCAATATGGACGTTGCTGTTATTGAGGAGGCAGTGTTTAAATAGTCCAACCTTGTGGGGTATGAAGTGGACTGACAAGGCAGCCAGTCCACAGTGACGGGTAGCCGATAGAAAGGCACGCGTACACACTCACGCCGACGGGCGTCAATTCTGGAACAGGATAACTATTGAATGGTAGCAAGAAAAGTACGTAGCTGCTTTATACTTAACTTTATTATTTGATGACTACAGCATTCTTCTTGAGACATTTATACTATAACTCTCAAAGTAGGTAAGGCTAATGGCGCCTTGCTAGGTCGTAGCCATGTACTTAGCAGAAGGCTATTCTAACTGGCTCTCGGCAAATGAGAGGAAGGCTTCGTCCGTATGGTCGCTAGCAATCTCCTCGTACAACTGGGGCGAGTGCTATATCGTCTCTCGTGACCTGCCTTGTGGTGGCGCTAGGTCTGCGATCACACAGTGGCGACACGCGGGTCCAACATGTACTAATGGACCGCGGCCGATTTAAGCTACCACCTAGCAAGTGTGGTGTCTGGCGGTGACACCACAGGGTACACAGTGCATTCTGAAATGGTGAACAAGCAGCTTGTTAGTTGGTTCTTTGTAACTATAGATGACTGGAAGCAATAGCGGGGAATTTTGATTTAGTTTCGCGGTACCTTTAGGTCCCCTTCAGTTTTTTCGTTTGTTGTATCACGGTCAAAATTGGTTATCACAAAGGCGAGCGTGAGTCTGTGTAGTTTCTCTTTTGCTTAGTGTTTGGCGTGCGGTGTGATTTCTGTTACTGTTGCTTCAGATCGGTAAGTAACTCAAACTGTTCTCTCGGGTTTCGAAATCTGATGGGTGTGTTGTGATGTTGGCAAATTTTTTCGGATTTTTTTGTGAACGACTTGGTGACCCAGGCAACTGTTTTAATGCAGGTTACAACGATTTGGCGGTTTCTTTGCCACCTTCTTAGTGTATAGTTTATTGTAGGGTTTTCTAAAGTGCCATAAGTTGTGTTAGATGTGCTTTCATTCCATCTGCATCCAACCAGTTGTAAACCTTGTTCCTCCTGAGATGTATTTGGATGAGTGTAAACTTTTTGTAATTGGCGGCTTTGCCTGTTTACTTCGAGTTTCTTGTCCGGGTTTTCGGCTAGTTCGCGTAGCGTTGCGTTTCTGGAGATCTTCTGGAGACAGAGTTCTCTACTTCAGTCTGGTGCGCTGAAAACTGTTGTTGCATATCGGAAACAGGACGATCCATAGTCCCCACGCCCTGCTTGAGAACGGTCGCAGTCAGCGTTGAGTTCTGTGCCTTTCGCCTCGCCAGATGCGAGTTGGTCGTCCCTGTCTCAAAGTGTTGCGGTTGTGCAGACTGCTGATCCCAAGTCTGAATCGCTCTGACAATGCTGCGTTTGGCGACAGTGGCGCGAGTTACGCATGATGCACTTTGCAGGGGACATCGTCTGAGTAACACATGTGCCGACGAACAACTACGTACATGTAACAACAGTTCAAGCAGTTTCGGCTGCGAGAATGCTTGCCTCCAGATATATCAGAGGAAAACCCTTAATAGGTATATCGGTTGCAGAAGTTAATGCTTGATACCCCACGAGTCAAAGGATTGTAACAGGTGATTCCCTGACCACCCATACCTGCTCGCTGGTTCGCCTTTTTGAAGACCAGAACGTGATAGCAGTGGCTCTAAGCAGCAGCAGGGAGTGGCCAGTGGTGGGGCTTCCAGTCCTCTGCTGCTCCTGATTGGCTGAAAGGCCCACGTGTAGAATGATTTCGTGGAGAGGCTCGGGGCTCGGGGAATCGAGAGCTGGCTGTCGGCGCCCGTGTGGCCGACGTGGCGGGTCGCGGGCTCTCTGGAGCGGAGTTCTGTGTCGCGACGCACAGTGTTCTCGAGTTTCCAAACGCGTTCTCGTTTGCGCGCATCGATTACCGCCTAAGAACTTTGCTGCCGTTATCTGCGAATGTTGCATAGTAATTAGTGCGGGCGTTTACGGCGAACTGTAGCTCAGTGAAAACTCTGTGATGTTAGCTAAGTGGAAGTGGTGCTCCGACTCAAATGACTGACTTGGCTGGGGTAATCGGATAGCGATAATCTCAGTTTGTTATCCAAATCTGGGAGTAATGTTTTTCGAGTGACCGTCTTCCTGTTGAGTTTGAACTGTGTATTTCGTACAGCCAGTCGATAGTAATTTCCTGGACTTGGCTGTGAATGTTCCCAGTACTGCGGTCGGAACTCGGGATCTTGCCTGGGGGTAAGTAGGTAGCACGAGGGCCGTTAACTACTGGCTTTCGAGCGATGAGGTTCGATACTTTCCAGCGGGTCGAGGCTCGGCTGGCGACCCCTGTGTCGGACCGACTTTACGCGTGTACCGGTGGTGCAGGACGCTTGTCTGGGTGGGCCGCTAAGCACCCCCAGTGCGCCCCGTGTCGGCTCTGGCCACCACCACCTAAAGAGAAGGCGGCGGCGCGCTCTTGTGATGTCACGCAAGGCGGGCCAGGGTTGGCTTGGCGCTGCGCTGGCAGAATCGAGGCGCACGGCCTGCAAATCTTCGTCAAACGGTTTTACAGAATGTGTTGAGCTGCCGGCGCCCCCCTGCGGCCAGGCGGGCTGCACCCGGCACCTGCCTCCCTCGTGGCGCTGCGGCCTCTGGTTCCACTGCGTCCAGACGGAAATCGCGGTTGACACTGCGGGTGCCTGGTAAATGCAAAATTCACGAAAATCACTCCACGTAGTACTATTTATCACAGGATTTTCAGTTGGGCTGGATACTAAATTCACACAAACACTCATTTACTTTGCACACTCAGGTTTTATTTGAACAAATTGGAGATCGTCTATTGATTACGAATCACAATTCGGCGTACTGTGTGCTTCTAGTGAAGCTACTATGGCACATGTTTATCAGGACTCACAGTACTGGCACAAGTTTATCCTTCCACAGTACTGTTTCTGCAAATACGCCTTTAAGTAATGTTCTTCCTTGCTCAAGAGTGGCACATGGAACATTAACTTTTAACAAATGCCATAGTACCCTTACAAACCTCTAGCTTAACAAATCATCATCTTGTCTCACAAACCCAATAATGCTAATCTCATATAACTCTGCCATTCGACACTTTGCGTTCACTTCAAGCCACATTTCACACAACAAGTCATGTGTTACTTTATTACTATACCTGTTTGAGCCAGTCTATGTGATCGAACCACTAATAAGCTCAACAAACCCATTTACACTTTCATGCACACAGCACTTCAGTCATTGGCCCCTCTCTTTTGATTTTATAAGTATCTGAATGTCTCTTGTCATGGTACTTGAATTACAAATCATGTAAAAGTACATCTTTCACACACATATGGAAAATTTCCTTGTTTCAGACATAATGTTATTTACTATAATCATACATTATACATTAATAAAACCGACAAACTGCAAAGACAGATCCTCGAAGGAAAACGGAGAAAAAACGTCCTACGAACATGTGTCCAGAAATGCACCATCGCCACGGTAGATGACCCTGACGAACGGGAATTCCTCTGACAACCTGCTGCGTTTTCCTTGTATATAACAGGACGTGTGATTGACGCAGCCTGTTGTACACACAAAGCAATTCCCAACAATTTTAGTAAGTATTCTGAGTGCATTAGAATAGGTAGACAGAGGCTACCACTCACAAATAAGCACACAGTTATAAATGAAGGAGACGTTAGGAAAGAGAAGTACTGGCTGTACGATATCAGATTTAATGACATTTAATATTGTCATACCAGGTAGAGTCCATTTTTATTTCTGGGTTTAATGCAGTGTAGTGTGGAGACAGTTATTTGCGAAAAATACTGAAGGAGCCTACAGCGAGGATTCTGAAAAGGGAGACTGTTCATTGTTTCTCCTGGCCAGATTCCTCTCGGCTGCCGAACACAGCTCTAGACCTGCAGGGATGTTGGTTGGGTCCCACCAAAGAAGTGTCCTGTTCTTCAGTAGAGGGAGCGTCGTTCCATTGCAAACGAAACAGACGAAGAGCACTGGTCCTTGCACCATCGTAGCTAGATGTATATAGTACACTAACTGCGCTATTCCCTGAGCTTGGTGGAACCCAATTCTAATAATAATTCCTATTCCACTTAATATAATGGCTTTAACTGACATAAAAAGATATTGCTTCTTTGAGGCAAATTTCTTGTTATCAACAATTTCGAGTTGCCGCATGGAGCACCGATTACGTAGGTACATGTATCCAATCAGTCCGAGACAAACCAAGTTGAATGCCACAGACACTGAAATCCCTGCAAGGACTACTATGCGACTGTGGATGAGGTAATGTTTACTTGTCTTTTCCAAAGCAACAGCTGCCACACATACTATACTCCACGGTATAAACACACACAGCATCTCACGACGGAATAACTGGCTTACTTCAGCAGGTAGTAGCTGGTTAGGAAGCCTGAGATGGCGAACACATGAATACATGTGGTAGCAGAATGAGTTTAGCCAGATACAGCTGAGAAGTGTGAGGGCGCTGTCTATCAGCACTGCTGTAGGTAAGTCAGGGACGCCTGCCATACGATACACGACCTCAGAACACAGGATCTGGACTGTGCACGTGATCTGAAACGACAAGAGTATCTTCCCAGGCAAATTACGTAACTGGGGAAGGTACATGTATACTCCGGCAGTCGAAAAACGGAAAATGATATTTACCAGTATAAATGACATTTCCAAAGGCTTCAAGCTGTCGATTTTAAAATCCTTGTATTTCAAGGTGGCGTTGGTTAAACTGTTTTTGTAGTTCAGGGTTTCTTCTGTTAACTTTTGATACAGTATGCGGATAGATTTAGTAAATGCAACTGGGAAACTTTGAAATGGGTCATATAAGTGCGTACAATTATCAGAAGCCTTAAAGGAGGAAAAATCACGACACTTCAGCAACAAAATAGCTCTGGAAACAGAACAGATGGCGTCTGTAGCGTTCGACTGCAGACATGATTGATCATCGGGACTATCGAAATAGCAGCGAGCATCGTGTACGGACTGTATCATACTAAACGGGACGTCCTGACAAATGCCGTACGAGTTGACCGCCATCCAGGCCAGAAGACAGAGGTTGACGTTTATCCTCTGCGTGTAGGCCAGGTAGCTGGTGACGGGTATGTGGGGCGACCTCTGCACCACGTCGTCCCACAGCTGCTCGCGGCACTGCTCGCGCTGCTTCACGGCTTCCAGTGGCAGGTCTTCCAGCGGACACGTGGGGTGGTCCAGGGCGTTCACCAACAGCTGCACGCAGTCAGTGTCCACGGAGAGCGTATCGTGGCTTCTGTCCTCCAGCTGCCACTCCTCGTCTGCAAGAAAACGACAGCACGTAGGTGGTGCCCGTACACTGCAGGCAGCTGAATCCAAAGTCTTCTCTGGATCACGAGCCTGGGCGTTGTTTACCCACATTATCCAGATTCAGTTACCCAGAGCTATGTAAGGCGGCATGTCAACAAAAAGTAAGAGTACTAACAAAGACCGATATCATGTTACTATGCACGTCTATTTCATGTACAGGGTGTCCAACAAGTCCCTGTATCACTCTTGACATAGTAAAAATGAGGAAGTAAATAGGTTTTCTTGATATTCCTGCATTGGAGATGGAAAAAAACAATGTTATCAGTATTATATTTTTGTTTCAGCACTGCAGTCTTTGAGTTCCGAATCCATCTTGTAAAGGAGAGTTTAGTGGCCGATTTGTGGGTGCATGAACATCCGCAGATAGGAAAAACTATGTAAGGCATGATGATACCATTTGCCTCAGTCCCCCACGTAAAGTAGCCATGCCTAATTGAGATAAATGTCCTGTGTTTTCAGGCTGTCTCAAAGACAGGACACGTATTGAAAGCAATAAAAAGTGACAGGAAACGTGTGTCACCCACTCTTAATCAGATGAGCAGTCTCCAATGAAAGTCATCTGCAAAAGAGCAGTTGGACTTCAAGCATCTTCTTAAACAATGCACGAACATATTGAAAAAATATGAACACGAAAGAATTTAGGCCCATGTTTGTTACTGAATTATCTGACAATGGTGTGGAGCAACGATTTGTAACCTACCGTACTTTGTTGTGGCGACTTCTGCCATGTCTCACTCAAGAGTGTTGTTTACTTATAAATGTGCCATATACCACTGTTTGCTCAGGAAAAATATAGTTTTCTTGTCTAAGGGAAGTACCCATTATCAGCAAGAGTTGGAAAGGAACCTACCTCACCTTATGTGGGCCATTGTGTGATCAGAATACCTGTTAGGACCACATTCTTTTGAAGCTTACATGAATGGGAACTTCCATTTCTCTGTAAAACAGAAGTTTTCAGTATCTCAGCTCTATGACAAGGCAATCACGGATCTTCTGTGGTTGTAGAAGGAAGGAGCTTGAGTCTCATTTTGTTGTTCAGATGTGTGGGTTTCTTAATGAACAACTTATTCTCGGATTCTATTTGGTTCTGCAGCATTTAAAGCCACATTAAAATGGTTACCACGAAGTCCCAACATTACCACCTCAACAACCTTTTGAAATCGTCATGACAAACTTTTGATCTTACCACGCAAATAACTGAATATGAAGAATAATAAAGCCTCATGTGGCTCAACGTTGAAAGATTAATGGAAAATTGACACAAGTGTTGAGGAAGTCTTTCTAAGCAGAATTACTAGGACGACCCGCAATAAAGCAAGGGGGACAGCGAGACACGTAGATATCTGAGGAAGGTGTGATCGCCCATGCACTGATCCGTTGGATACGTATTTATTTTATATCTAACTACGTCCATATAGAATCTACTCTTTTGACATAACTCCATAGGCGTCCTGTACAAAGAAATAGGATGCAGGCTGAATTCTCGTCTTTGTGATATTTCACTTTCCTCCGTGAACTTAGCGACCCCATCACGCAGCGTAAAAAAAAAGTGATGGAGCATATTTGTCACCAGTTTGTGTCGTTAGCACGAGATTGTCGAGAAAAAGCACAACAAAATACAGTAACTGACGATTTTGGGAGTTCCTTTACCACAATGAACGATTTACTGTTAATACTCTGTTTGCATACATTCCAAAACACGCACAAAAATGTAATTACTTCGTCTGACTCGTACCTTGTGTAATGATAATAATGCAGAAATAAATGCAATTGGGACATACATGCCTCAGCCGCTGAGTGGATGAATGTGGGATTACAACTCCAGAGATTTGGGGTTCAGGCATTGCTCCCGAGATTCCTTCTGTCACTTATCTCTTCTTTCACCTCTGACATTGATTTATGGAAATCGAAAATGTTCGAACTGTAGAATTGTTCGGAGACCCAATAATTAACTGTGTCCCACAATTATTAACTGGGTGAGTTAGTTCAGAAGTAGGAAGACGGCGAGTGACCACAACCTGCAGTAGGACAATGGCTCGCGAAGCACTGTGGTGACCAAACCAGGCCTCAGCTTGATGACGGCTTTACCTACTGCATTCTGAGAAGTCCTGATGGTCGTTTTCCACGAGCACTATTCCTGTTCAGAGTACAAATCAAAGGAGAATGATACTGATATGCTACACATCATCCAATGTATACAGGGTGAGTCATCTAACGTTACCGATGGATATATTTCGTAAACCACATCAAATACTGACGAACCGATTCCACAGACCGAACGTGAGGAGAGGGGCTAGTGTAACTGTTTAATACAAACCATACAAAAATGCACGGAAGTATGTTTTTTTACACAAACCTATGTTTTTTTAAACGGAACCCCGTTACTTTTGTTAGCACATCTGAACATATAAACAAATACGTAATCAGTGCCGTTTGTTGCATAGTAAAATGTTAATTTCATCCGGAGATATTGTAACCTAAAGTTGACGCTTGAAACCTCCAACATTCAGTTGCGTCTTGTAACAAACACGGGCCACGGTCGGCGAGCAGCATCTGCAGGGACATGTTTCGATGACGACCGTGTTTACGAGTGTGGCTGTAGTGCACTGTTGTGGTTTGGTCTAGCTGTCGCAATGTCCGCATGTAGCGCTTGCTGCTATTGTTATTCTGCATTCGTCTCCGCACGCAGACCAACTGTAGTACACCGTGTTACCAGACGTCTGTGATAGTGTGGTGTTCTAGGAACTGTGACCATGGTGTATTCGAACTCTGAAAAGGCCGAGAGTGATACTCATCTATGGCGAGTGTCGACGAAATGCAGCTGAAGCTTGCAGGGTGTATGCAGAACGGTACCCGGACAGAGAGCATCCAACGTGCCGCACATTGCAAAACATCTACCGCCAACTGTATGCAACAGGTATGGTCGTAGCACGCAAACGGGTCCGTAACAGGCCCGTCACAGGAGAAGCGGGTGCAGTTGGTGTGTTAGCTGCTGTTGCCATAAACCCACACATGAGTACACGTGACATTGCGAGAGCCGGTGGACTGAGTCAAAGTAGTGTCATGCGCATACTGCATCGTCACCGCTTTCACCCGTTTCATTTGTCGCCACATCAGTAATTACATGGTGATGACTTTAATCATCGAGTGCAAATCTGTCAATGGGCATTAACAGAGAATGCGTTGCAGTTCTACCTGTTTACCGATGAAGCGGGTTTCACAAACCATGGGGCAGTGAATCTACGGAACATGCATTACTGGTCCGTGGACAATCCTCGCTGGCTCAGACAGGTAGAGCGACAGCGACTGTGGACTGTAAATGTATGGTGTGGAATCATTGGCGACCACCTTATTGGTCCTCACTTCATTGCAGGGGCCCAAACAGCTGCAACATACATCGCGTTTCTACAGAATGATCTGCCAACGTTGCTCGAAAATGTTCCTCTGGAAACGCATCGATGTATGTGGTATCAGCATGATGGTGCACCTGCACATACCGCAATTAACACTAGGCTGACCCTTGACAGGATGTCCGACGGGCGTTTCATAGGACGTGGAAGACGCATAAATTGGCCAGCCCGTTCTCCTGATCTTACACCTCTGGACTTCTTTCTGTGGGGTACGTTAAAGGAGAATGTGTACCGTGATGTGCTTGCAACCCCAGAGGATATGAAACAACGTATTGTGGCAGCCTGCGGCGACATTACACCAGATGTACTGCGGCGTGTACGACATTCATTACGCCAGAGATTGCAATTGTGTGCAGCAAATGATGGCCACTACATTGAACATCTATTGGCCTGACATGTCGGGACACACTCTATTCCACTCCGTAATTGAAAACGGAAACCACGTGTGTACGTGTACCTCACCCCTCATTGTAATGTACATGTGCGTCAAAGACCAATAAAAAGGTGTTAGCATGTGGACGTAATGTGCTGTTCCAGTCTCTTCTGTACCTAAGGTCCATCACCGTTCCCTTTGGATCCCTACGTAATTCGGTGCTCTCCGATACACACGATCGAACAGCGTGGTACTCAAGCATCAACTTTAGGTTACAATATCTCCGGATGTAATTAACATTTTACAATGCAACAAATTACGTATTTGTTTATATGTTCAGATGTGCTAACAAAATTAACGGGGTTCCATTTAAAAAAAACGTAGGTTTGTGTTAATAAACATACTTCTGTGCATTTTTGTATGGTTTGTATTAACCAATTACACTAGCCCCTCTCCTCACGTTCGGTCTGTGGAATCGATTCGTCAGTATTTGATGTGGTTTACGAAATATATCCAGCGGTAATGTTAGGTGACTCACCCTGCATAGTTCATTGGCGTGTTGAGCGCAAATGTATACCCAGTAAGACGAATAAGTTCTGAAAGATTCTTATACACCGGCATGTTCTGTGAAAGGCCGAATGCACGACTTTGTCGTAAACACTCCATTTTCTTTGTTATTCATTCCACTCCCACCACATTATCGTGTGGTGCGCAAGCTTCAGACACTTTGCTGCTCTTCAGCCTATCGAAGTTAGGCCAGTATAGCTTTTATGGGAGAATGAATAAAATGATAGGTTTCAAAAAAATAAAAGCCATAGCGTCTCTACATAAACACATGTACATTGAAGCTGATGATGGTGCTATGGTGAAGATAAGTCTCGTGCTTCTGGCAAGTCACTGGCAGTCAGTTCCCAATAACTACTACGAGGGTAATACAGTATGATGCAGGTGCCGGCCAGAAAGGGTGTATGTATTCAAGGTGTTGGAGTGGGCTGGGAAGTATGATTGACAAGTTGATGTGGGTAGAGGGAGGTGTGAGGGAGGGATGGCAGTGGTCAGGAGGCTGGAAGCGGAATCATCTACATATTGAAGAGGCGTAGACGCTAGGATTATAGCTGGTTGGAGGAGTAAGTGTCTACATACTATTCCGGAACAGGAAGAACCAGCCAGCTGAAGTTCCGCTCGAATAGGATACAGAAGGGTGGCAAGTGGATGGCGCACCAGAAGCCTAGGTATCCAGAGGATAGGCGAGAAAAATTTCTTTTGTTCGCCACGTTTATGGAACGTTTACAATTTGTGACAAAGTCTGAGGAACTTCAGAAGAGAGGGCAATCTAATCAGCTGGTAGAGGTTGCGTCTGAGACGGCAAATATAATACAGAGTGCAAGGTGTTCTAAGACTGTAAGGAATGGTAAATTTTTGAGACTGCTGAGATCCAAGCTATATTGGCAGAAGTAACTCTGGGGATATTAAGGCTTTTGGAAAGACGAAGGAAGGAACAAGATCAGGGGTTAACGTCCTGCTGGTGAAACAGCTATTAGAGCATAACCCAGAATTGGGAAGAACGGGGAAGCAGGACAGCTGCGTCCATCCATAGGAACCGTCGTGTCATTCACCTTAAGCTGTGTAGGGACATCGCAGAGAAACTAAATATGGTCGAAAATCAAGTTTGGAGCCAACAGCTTACCACAGTATCGCCTCGTTCAGTGGGTTTTTTCCAAGTACAGAGGATGGCTGGATGATGGAATCCCCACATTGTCGAGTTTGCTGTTTTCTTAATTTGAGTTTGTTGTAGACTGGTGTTCCGTGATTACTCCAAGATATGAGAAAGTGAGAGTCCTCTGCCCATGTCAGCAGAGAGAAATGGAGCAACAGATCCGCGGCCTTACTGCGAGCGCTTATCTTACTGCACGTAATTGGGCACTGTCCTTGCATTGTGAGAGAACTGTGACTCTGAGTTATCTGTTGAGTGTACATGACTGTAATGGATGCGTTAAGAGCTTAACATCCACATCTGACACACATGTTGTTGTGTCATGCTTTTAATAAATTTACAAGTAGATAGATGAAACAGTCAATGATCAGAACGCCTTATTGTTTGGAAAGCAATACACTTATCTTTAGCTCCTCGTGGCTGTGGCTGTGTGAGCACGTGTGGTATTAATTGGGGTCCAAATACACAGGAGCTGCTGAAAACACTTAGCGGCATTACAGTGCAAGTCTGCAGATGATGAGCACTGAACGTTTACTACAACTGTGCCAAATATGTGTCTGTTGTTGGCCCTCGACTCTCTGTATGTGCATGCTTGGCCTAGGCTTAACTGAGTGACGTTACGCCGACACTGCACTCTGAAGGCAGAAATTCGTCGCTTCTCTGCAGTCGTCATGGAACTTTGATATCCTCGTAGACAGAACAGAACTCAGGCTGGACTCTGGCAAAACTCGTACCAGGCACTGGCAGAACTGGAAATACTTGTCGTGTGTGGCGCCTCGAAGCTACAGGAGGAGTGGCTTACTACTTCTTTCTCATAGGCGGTGGCGATGCTGCTTAGGTGTACAGCATCTCTGCGGTGGTCGATTGACGATTTGCTGCAGGCGATTATCGTCGACACCACATGTGTCACCTTCAGCAGTGTCACAGGCATCAGTGTATCATGATACACTGAGGAGAGGTAATGTAATGTAGAACACTGACTCGAGGTCTGGTGATGAGCAACTTTATGCTTCAATTCCCCCTCCCATTACTGGGGAAATACCAGCAATGCAAATTTCTTCCATCACCTGGATTCGAATCAGTTTACCTTTGAAGAGAGTACCACCACACAGTCATGTTTATGTGTGCCATGGTGGAAGTTAGGGTGAGAGAAATGATTGGTGGTGTTTATTGTAATAATTCCTTGGGTTTTTAACATAAGTGATTTTGATGTAACAGAGGCTACACCAAGAGGTGAAGTTATCGAGGCAGATGGAGATATGCTGTTGAGTAAGATTTACAGTGACAAAAGAAGCATGGTGTGCCAGACAAGGAGCTATACAGGAAACATAATTCATTGGGACACCTGGCACTTGCCAGTTTCCTCCCAGAGATCCGAATGTGCGACTATTGCGGAATATTTCGCCAATGGAGCAGTCATCATACCACTTTTCAATTATAGGCCACATGTCCTGTGGACAGACACCAGTGGTTCCGATTACCTTCTGCATTCTCATGCCTTTGAGCACTGCTGACTCTTCAGGGTTTTAGGAGCAGGGGAAGAAAGTGCCTTGAAGCTCTATCCGCCCATCCATCATTACTGATGATTTTTATTCTAAATTTAAGCAGCAGCGAGGTTCAAACCTGGGTTCCATGACGTTTTGATTAGTATAGGTGAGCTGTGGGATATAAACTTGCATACAGTATGATATCACACAAATTGACTATAGGTAGTAGGAAATAAGAGCTTTCTTTCTTTCTTCCTTTCTTTTTTTTTTTAAGAAGGTCTAAAGTAATGGAGTCATGAGCAGCCTCTCATAAGAATTTCCTGAAATTGTAAGACGTCGTGGTCTCCTTCATTGCTTACATATTCCGCCCTCACAATCATATTCTGCACATCAAGACGCTTCATTCGAGCCCAATCTCGATAAGATAAAGTCAGTATTGTATGAATTCATGTAAACGATATGCAAATAACTAATAAATCGCAAGTGCGCACCGTGGTCGAAATACTCGAGGCTGGGGTACACACATACATTCCAGACACGCCGGTCACAGGAGCTTTTAGCTCGAGAGAGGCAACTGCACCCCAGGAGGCCGGTCCCAAGCTATCTACGTCGGCCAGTGACCGCCTGTAGAGCAGACAGCGTTAGCCCGAGTGAAAGGACGATCTCGTGTTCGGCTTAAAAGCAAATTCCGCTACATTGTGTGGGAGCGGTTAGCCTACGCATTCTTTACACATAGCACGCAGTTTCACAGGGAGACAGCAAACGCCAAACACCGATACTACAGATTTCCGGATTGGTCGCCTTAAACAAAACGTCATTCTCGCGTTTTAGAAGAGCAATTCTGATTGGCAGACGATATTTCTGACGCCTTGAGTTGAAGGAGTAATGGGAGAGATCGAAAGGTATACCGCTTCTCGTCTGGCGTGCAGAGGGGCCGTTCCATTGTCGCTCTTGGAGCGAGAACATGTAACGAGAGCGTGCGCGCTCGTACATGTACTCGAGAGAGCGAGGAACAAGTCTCTCCTCAGTACTTAACTGGGAGAGCACCTCTGTCGAGAGCGAATCGAAGTGCAACTGTATATTGAGTCCTTGAAATTAAGCATTGTTCACTGTGTTGGCCGCCACACTTATTATGCGGTGTGAATGGACAGAGTAATAGTTAAACGCCTGTGAGCGAATTTTTGAGTGGCATCGCGGTGGACTGGATATCTGACCGGTGTACCACGCCAATAGACTAGGGGCAAATAGGAGTCCTTGACTTCATCAAGGCGTAGGCTCTGAGCACTATGGGACTTAACAGCTATGGTCATCAGTCCCCTAGAACTTAGAACTACTTAAACCTAACTAACCTAAGGACAGCACACAACACCCAGCCATCACGAGGCAGAGAAAATCCCTGACCCCGCCGGGAATCGAACCCGGGAACCCGGGCATGGGAAGCGAGAACGCTACCGCACGACCACGAGATGCGGGCGAAGGCGTAGGGAGAGTTTGATTGGCAAAGGTCAAGTTATAGAACGAGAGTTTTCTTACTTGTCGGCAGCGAGCGGCGCAGACAACAGTCATCACAGCTACAGCTCTTGCAACCCCCACATTTCTTCCACAACAGTACCCTTCACTTCGTATCACACGTGACAGCCTCGACTGTACCTAGCAACATTCTAACTGATAAATATTCAAGTTGGGTAGGTGCTGCTCTCAGCCATTCTGCCAAGTCAATAACAATCTTAAACTTTGTATAGAAATTTAATTACCGAATCCTATCCTTAAGAGGTAACTTCACATTCTGAAAAGAACCTGCAAATAACGTGTTCAATTCATAACTAAAAGTGCTATGGTGATTTCTCAGAATTTTTGCAAAATAAATAATAATTTTCGTTACTTTCGTGTTTTTCTTACACTAACTAGCACTACTCCAGTACCCAAGTATCCCACTAGTTACATAAGACATTTTGTGAATTTTTGTGTCATTTCCTTACAGTGGATGACTCCAGAAGGTATTTATTGCTGAAAGTTTTTTAGGCATTTCTCTTTGGAACGTCAAGACTGTCCGTCTGACTTCTATAGTAGCGTGGGGGTGGAAATTGCATCTTGCAGGGGCCAAAGGGTAAAGGGAACATCTCAGATTAATCTGTTGCGCAGAATGACAGAATAGCACCAACCCACACGCTCACAAAATGTGTGGCTTTATAGTCTTGTGTTGTAAATGCTATATTTAATTCGTTTTGTGGCGTTATAGACAGGTATTTTAAATTGGGACCAAGAGATATGGTGGTCGTAATTGTGTGACACTGTATGTACCGAATTGTCGAACAGTCATTAGATACAGTGAGTATATCTTTAAGATATGAAGCACTGAGTCTGCCTTGTTGAGGTTGTTTGGTAACGTGTGGTTGTTATGGATGAGAGGAGAATGAATCCTTTTTCAATAGATTGTTCAGTTTATGGAAAATGTGGCAGTGTTTTTGTTCATGTGTATCACCAATCCCAGGGTTTCTGATCTGCAAAATGAGGTGCTGGTATCAGGATATCTCACAAGCACCCATTAGCACTACCATCTGATTCTATGTTGTAGCAATTATCTGTGTAGAGTGTAGAATGACTGGGACTGTGTTAGGAGACTGTAACAATTTTCATTAAAGTATAGTTGTAGCATTGAGATAACATGTGAGTGATGAAGATCTCGTTGGAGCTGATGGAACAGACATATGGATGGAATGCTATGCTGCTGCTTTGTCTTGATGTTTTATGTGGCGAAACAAGGTTAGGTATACGTTTTAAGCTGATGTTTTGGTGTGGCTGAAGTTAAAGTTGGATTGCTTTTTGGAACAGGTGACTTGGATGTTAAAATGGAAGGTGACTGTGGCTGTTATCGTCATCTGTTGGACGATATGGGGACGCTGAAAGAATGTTGTGGGAAACAGTGGTTCTAAACTGGATGTCTTTCATGTTAGGGATGCGACACAAGAAACTGTTGGGATGATGACGGTGAGCTCGACTGATGGTGTAGAAAACTGTGGATCTGAACTCAGTATCTTTGATGGTGAGGATGCAATGCATGTAGTTGTTGGGGTGCGGAATGTAAGTTTAGTGTCGTGAATAATGCGTTTACTTTATATTTATTAGATCATTCGAGTTGAGGCTGTGTAGATGATGCAGTTGTGCAAGGATTGTACATTTGGGCACAGTTAATATGGGAGGTTTAACGAACTTCCAGTATGCTGCAGTAGTTTGGGTCAGCAACTTATGGTAATCAGTGAACGAAAAACCGTTCCAAGTTTTTGTTCGTTCGGTGAGTTATCTCTATGCACTGTAAATGTCCATTGCACGTTTTTGACATCTTCAGAAATGCCATTTTCGACTATGTTATGGTGATTTGAAAATTGGTCTCGGTCCGAAACAAATCATCGAATGAATAAAAAATAAAAATTTGCAACTTGGACTGGTCTTGTTTGTAACTGGGATAGGCCAGGTGGTTCTGCAATACTGGGTCAGATAGTCGTCACACTGGAAGTATTTGTGAGATCTGTAGGCTTGGATTTGCGATTTAGGTGATTTTACACAATGGCAGCGACAACAGATCAGGGCTCAGTTCTCGACACGTTGGTCTGTTGTGGGCAAGCATCTAGTTCTGCTGGACAGTGATGCGTAAAGAAGCCGGCAGAGAAGCGCCACGGTTTTAATAGTGGCGAGGGCAACTCTTTCAGACAGGGCCGTTGTAGCAGCCTGCTGGATGGTGCAAACCATTTCGAACATCGCCACGTGCTCAGAAGAGATTCGCACGACTTTATTCTTTCCCTCCCCCTCCCCCCCCCCCCCCCCCCCATCTCGACCGAACTACCACGACCTCTCCGATCTCTCTGGATTATCACGACCACTTTCCCCTGAAGATAAAATGGCTCTGAGCATGATGGGGCTTAACATCTGAGGTCATCAGTCCCCTAGAAGTTAGAACTACTTAAACCTAACTAACCTAAGGACATCACACACATCCATGCCCCAGGCAGGATTCGTACCTACGACCGTAGCGGTCACACGGTTGCAGACTGAAGCGCCTAGAACCGTACGGCCACACCGGTCGGCCCCTGAAGATATCTTCAATGTCGGGCTTAAAGTTAGCTTCCAGACAAACGGCTAGTGGTCCACAACTCTGTAAGGTCTTGTCCCTGCTCATTCTTTAATATCTTGTAGCGGCTCGTGATGAATTGAAACATCAACTACAGCTCACACGTTTGATCTCGGTGCCCATAACAGTTTCAGTCATCATTATAGACATGCTGCAGAGTGCAGCTCAGTCTAGCAACAGATGGGGTAAGAGTCGGCTTGTTTAGTAACTTGCTAACAATGCGTATTTCCTTTTATGTGCCAGTATTATTCTTGTGAGTGTCTGCAGTAAATTATCGGCGACAGCCGAAATTTTGGAAAGGCCTTTCTTCTCAGTATTACAGTTCCTGGTTCTACTATACGGATATTTTTGTGATAACTTACTTCCTTATCTGTTGTAACCCTTTTCGACCACCTTAGTTTCTTAATTAGTCAGCTTACTACCAATGAAAACCCTGCAACACGTTTCATGTCTGGTGCACGATAGATAGATGATCGAGTAAGAGATAAAGCCCAGCAACGAGAGTAAAATAATAAATTTAAAAAATATAGTGATTCGAACAAATAGAGTTGTTTAGCAGACAGATGCGATAGCTGTGTTTCCTCAGTCCTACTACAGTTCATAGTATTAACATTTCTAAGGATAATATTAACAGTGTATCTGATAAAATTAACTGTTCAGTTACAAATCGAAATATTATTCGTCAAAGAAAATTAGTAAATACGAACAGTATCATGCCAGGATCATAGATGAGAAATGTAGAACACTACACAAGTTACAGTATTGACAAAACATTAGCTTGTCTGTAGCCGTTAAGTTGCAGAAACCATTCGCCATTTTTAAATCAAGCCTTAGACTGGATCTCAAAAAAAACTACGTGTACAGAATCTTAGAGCGTTTATAGAAGATAAGAAGGAACACTTTTTTATATGAGGCACGTGTCGCACACGTATGAAGGTCTTATCTGCACTGGCGTTCAGAGACGGTGTTCAAAGTGCTGTGGGATGGGCACTGTTTTAGAGGTGTTGCGTGCCTCCTACGGGAGGGAGGCGAGTTGTTCAGTGTACCAGACACTGGCAGACACCCCAGGTGAGGTGGTTGCCTGTTAGGCAGAGGCTCCAAACATTGAAACTTCCTGGCAGATTAAAACTGTGTGCCCGACCGAGACTCGAACTCGGGACCTTTGCCTTTCGCGGGCAAGTGCTCTACCAACTGAGCTACCGAAGCACGACTCACGCCCGGTACTCACAGCTTTACTTCTGCCAGTACCTCGTCTCCTACCTGCAGAGTGAAAATCTCATTCTGGGCTCCAAACATTATTTGTGAGACACCCACTTGTTTCGAGTGTGTTGCGCAATCGTTAGCACCCAGCTGGCACTTGAGTAACGTCTCCAAAACATGACACCTGTGACATTTGTGTCACATAAAATTTGTTCTTTTTAATCTTCTCTAAACACTCCAAAATTTTGTCTACGTAGTCTTTTTTAGTCCCTGCATAATGAAGAAGTCAATAATACATCGAAATGAAGTAGTTAGCTTGTCATAGATCCAGACGGAGAGTTGCCGAGGAATCTAAACATTGACTTTGGAAAGAGCACCAGAGATTATCTTGCGTGGCATGCAAAATCACGCAAGAGCTAAAACTACAAATTCAGAAGGGTATTAGAATCTCATTCCTCGAACAACTGAACAGTTGTCAGCGCATAACCGTGAAGTGGCCGGGTCCCAGTATTAAACTTACCTGCAATCTTGATATCATCTTCGTAGACTGAATCGATGTACTCAGCTCTAGTGTACCAGGAGACACGATAAAGGGCGTACAGTTCGTCAGCGAGGCTGAACATTTGCGACGCCTCTGGCTGCCGCTCCTTGCACAGCGCACTGAAGTCGTCGTCAAAGGAGAGGCTCCACGGCTGATAGCGCAGCAGGCGTTCACTCAACAGCGGCAGCCTGTAGCACACAAGCTGCCAGGTTAAAAGTTAAAAACCAAGCATGTATAGTCTAGCAAGAACGTACAAGTATCGAAAAATGTGTGTGAAATTTTACGGGACTTAACTGCTAAGGCCATCAGTCCCTAAGCTTGCACTCTACTTAAACTACATTATCCTAAGGACACACACACGCACACACCCATGCCCGAGGGAGGGCTCGAACCTCCGCCGGGACCAGCCGCACAGCGCGACTGCAGCGCCCCTTGACCGCTCGGCTAATCCCGCGCGGCTAAAAGTATCCCGAGCGGATTTCCACTCACCAGTGGATTAGAAACTTCCTGATAGATGAGTACTATGTACCAGACTGGGACAAAAACCTGGAACTTTTTCATTCTTTAAAGGATGCATAGTAACACAGCAAACAATCGCAAATCCATTGGTCTTTTTAGCATTTTAGCGCATCGAGATTTCATCTTTAGATTTCAGATCACTTGAGTGAGATACCGATTGTAACTATTTCTTGCAGATCATCCACTCCGTTCTGTGCTGCTATATCGTTTTAACTGGTTTCAGACACATCAAACAGCAGAGCTGCAGCGCTTGCCGCAGAATACCTCTTTTCTTTAAAGAAGAATTTCGTATGCATTGCAAGAGAGTGAACATGTGATATTTATGTTAAGGATATGAATGACTTGTTCAAATTTGTTATAGATGATTTTAGACGATGACATGTGGACATGTCTGTCATGAGCTGAAGCAAAATCGTCCTCATTACCGCTTGAAAATGGCTCAAAAGGCCGAAACTGCAATTGTAAAACAATTTCTAAAGTCAAATATGACGTCCTTAAAAAAATAGACATCGAGATGGGCAGGCAGGAACCGAGAGCCGCCGTCGCAGCCTTACTTCCGCCAGTACCTCAGCCGCTGCCTTCCAGCCGTCACAGAAGCTCCCCTGCACGGCTGGCGGGACCAGCGCTCCCGGAAGGATGGGCACTGCAGTGACCAGAGGCCTCGGGAGTTGCTTCCTGGACGAATCCTCACTCTGCAGTGGAGAGTGCACGTAGCGGATCCGACACACGGCTCTGACCTGCCAGGGAGTTTCCTTTATGCTTTAGGTGATGTGACATCTGCGATAATTTTCCGTAAGGACTGTATGACACAGGAAGATGAGTTCAGTGGACAAACGTGAATGTACCGTCAAGCAGGTCCACTTATTCAGTCCCTTTCAGCTGATCCAACGGCTAAGGACAGCGCGATACGATGACTTAAACTATTTCAAATCCGTCTTTGCAAATACCAAACATGTGTTTTTATTTCACAATACGTGTTTTGTTTTACTCATTATCAGTTGTGCAATTTTTATAATGTTTCAGCTTACATCCGGCAGTGTGCATCCCACCATCTCACACTGCTATGCTTGACGTGCGGAAGTACATGTTTGCTGACGTAATATTGCATAAAAATGTTTGCTTACTTGGCTCTGAAGCATTCGCTCCGTCTCGCTTCGTGATTGGTTGGCGCGGGTCTCTAGTTTGGCAGTGAAAATTATCATACAGAAATTGTTGGCCGTAAAACTTTGTCCTAAGGTCAGTGTTCCGTACATCGATTCGATGCATATGTGTCAGGTACATGTTGTGATGAGAATGGAGCCCTCAGAATCGGGTATGAGACAATTTTTTTCCTGATTAATCTACGACTACATTCCCTATAGCCCATCAACGATGGAAAGTTTCCATACTGCCAGATACAATGCAGGACAATCCGTACTCCCTGTACTCCTTGTAGTATGGTCCTTGGTTATCACTGTTACTTGACGACGACGTTGTCAATTAAAGCATGAAGCTGGATCATAATGAGTTCCGTGTGATGTCTGGGTCCCCAGTTTGACCGGAAAGCAGTCCCTCCCATAAGACATGTGGTGCCATGGTGCTAAGGCTCGCAAATCATTTCCACGTGACGTACACCAGCACGCTGTTTTGCTTGGAGCTACAGTACCACACCTACTCCACTGACAAGCTGGGACTCAGAACCCGTGCCGTGATGAAAATCATCATTTCTACGCCACAGATGGAGGATGTACGTGCATACTGACAATGATCTGAATAAACATTATACGGAGATTTGGTTGGGGAAGAATTTCGGGAAAGGGCTGTTTTTAACGTAATGGAGCCTTCATTCCACAAGGCAGCGAAAGAACGGATTTAAATGCAGCAAGGAAGTGAACAAACAATATCCACTGAAACAAGCTCTAAAGAAAATCTCGAAACTTCTGGACAGTTGCGAATGTACTACACTGCTATAATGATACAACACTGACTGCCATATTCAGTTTAGGAGCAAGTGCGTTGCAACACAAAGTGGCAAATCAACAGAGGACGCAATAAATACTCGCCACATGGAGCTGGAGTGTCGACAAGCGGGGCAGACCGCTGCCACGGAAGGCAATCGTCGACAATTTGCGTGCAGAGGCAGGGTCAGTGTGCTATAAGCGGCTTTGGCCTGTAGTGCTGGAGCCATTACTGAAGGTACCACGCAAGTCCAGTAATGAAGTGGATTGGCGGAATTTAGATATGACCGACTGTAAATGGCGATACGTGAACTACAGAAGAGGCACGAAATGGTGCGCTGCCTGAACTAGGAGGGCGGTACCTAAGCTGCACCACTGCCGCTGGAGCTCTGTGACCCCTCATGCGTCTTAGGTTATCGCCTTTGTACTGACATCCAACAGAAGGTAAACACGCTGGGTCGTATGAATAAACAAGACGACGTTCTCTGGAGAAGATTCTCGGAGCAAAAGGGCATTCTCTGGGAAAGTTCTTACGAGCAAAACATTCGAAGCCATAATGTCTGACGAGAGTGTTCCTTTTTCTCACTACCTTTGCTCCCTGCTGAGTTCTCGGTGTGTGTGGTCTGCCGTGTCCGGCACAGAAAGCACGCGCAGTGTCACGTGTCATTCAGGTCGCTCAAACGGGCGACATGTCTGGAACCGGCATCAGTGTGTTCAGGCAGAGTTGCACTACGTTTCATTTTGTTTATTTTATGTGTAGCAACAAATTATTGCCGGTCGCGGTGGTCTAGCGGATCTAGGCGCTCAGTCTGGAACCGAGCGACCACTACGGTTGCAGGTTCGAATCCTGCCTCGGGCATGGATGTGTGTGATGTCCTTAGGTTAGTTAGGTTTAAGTAGTTTAAGTTCTAGGGGACTGATGATCATAGATGTTAAGTCCCATAGTGCTCAGAGCCATTAGCCAACAAATTATTGAGACAGCTACGTACAGTTTACGAAAATGTATTTACTTGCGATGTTACCGAATTTACAACATGTGGAAAACTTTTCAGTTATAGATGTTAAGTGAACACATTATGCGAACGAAATCTTAAAATTAAATGACACCAAATCGGAACTCTGTCACAGTTCTCCAACACGAAATAATTTTGGTTAAATACGGCGCACAACTGTCCGCTCGCGTGGCAAGCACGTAAGCGCCCCACCATGCGTTCGTTACGAGTAACAAGTCGCTAGGTTTGCAATAAACCAGTTATTAATTTTTCTGGTAACCCTACTTATTTCTAACATCACACTATATAAGACTTATGCTGTGAGAAGACATGAAGGTGAACGTCTCGAAACGTCAGCGACACGGTTGTTTGGTGTAGGCCTACAGCTAAATGTTCTCGTACGTCAGTCTGAAAACTTGGGTCTACTAAACAGCAATAAAAATATTTCAATTTTCACTTCTTTTGAGAGGTAGTCCGCAGATAATGTTATTATTGCCAAAGCGATATAAACTTCTACAGCTCCTCAATTCAGCACTTCGTTGGGCTATATATTTCTTTTCTTGCCTCCCAAGCAATTTGAATTCTGCCATCATTGCCAAAATGTAGGTAAAACTTAACAGAACTTACTCAGCCCGAAGAATGCTACAGATCTCGCATCAATATTTTCCGGTTGTGAGAAGCACCTCTAGTTTTGTTCACACGAAATCGGAGAACGTTCTTTGTTTTGAGCAACGTCCCTCACCTTTTTACTCGCGATGAGCACATTTTCGGCTGGAGTATAGTCTCTGACTCGCTTTACTCATGTGAACCTCAAAATGTCCTCCCAAAATTTCCGGTACGAAGTATATCCTCCGTTTTACTGACACGCCCCACTATACTTCGCCAGCACCTCAGCTCTAACCTGGACTCTCCCAGTGGTTCTTCGCCGATCATCTCCCACCCTTCGTCGTCGTCTTCATTGCTTCACCACTCACAGAGAGCCGTAGTCTGGCAGCTCCTTCGCCACTGCCTCCGTCAAATGCTCCACCACCGTCGCCGCCACCTGCACCACAGTCGACTCCCTCTCCAGCAGCGTCGCTGCCTCTGTCGCCACACCGTCGCCAGCCCCAAACCGCGGCCCGCCCCATCGCCCCCACCACTGCCGGAGCCAGAAGTTCCAACCACACCCACCACCACTGTAGCTTCGTCACCGCCGTCATAAACTCCTGTCAATGTCCTTATCTACACGCAACTGGGGCCACCTATTACGCCACAGCCCTCATGCATGCACTCATAAGACCAAACAAATGAAATAGAATAGATAAAACCTCACGATTCCAAATGAAACCCAGCCAAAAATGATTTCACTAAATTTACGGACATGAAACCAATAATTCCTCTCAACTATCGTCCTTTGTGTCTACATCTACATACATAATCCGCAAGCCACCGTGCAGTGCGTGGCGGAGGGTACCCTGTTCCACAACTAGTCGTTTCCTTTCCTGTTCCGCTCGCTGACAGAGCGAGGGACAGACGCCTGTCTATATGCCTCCTTAGGAACCGTAATTCCTCGTATCTTGTCTTCGTGGTCCCTACCAGAAATGTATGCTGCCGTCATTAGGATCGTTCTGCAGCCAGGTTCTCTACACTGCTAACTCGCAACTACAAGCTCTCGCGACTCGCTACGTACAACAACTTTCTCGGAACTGAACTCTCGCGCGGTCAAGCGCAGACTAGCAACGATAAATAACTCTCTGGTCAGAGATTCTGTTGCCTCGCAATCGCTGCTACTGAATACATACGTGTTTCAATCTCTACAAATCTTTCTGTCCTCATTTGCGCGTTCTCTTTTGAACCGAGAATGTAACAGCCTTTCGTTCCTCAGCATTTTCCGAATTTTGTTATTAAAGCACGATGAGTCTTTTCCGCCCTTGATCCACTTAGTAGGCGCATACGTTTCCGGATCACGATTTACAGTCTCTTTAAACTTTAGCCATAATTCCTCTATGGCCATAATTCTGGAATTAAATGATTGTATTTTATTGTCTAAGTGAGACGCTGACAACTGCATATCAACTCTCCTAGCGTTCTCGACTGATTTACTGACTTTCGTAACCATAGTTGTTATGATAACATCATGATCACTAATCCTCATCACTATGCTGACGCCATCGATAAGGTCCTGCCTGTTTGTGCTGGCTGACGAACTAGCTGCTCAACGCAGTTTTCGGAAAATGTGTTCAAGAGTCCTTCACAAGACTGTCTGTCTGCACGACCTGCAGTGAATCCATAGACGTCCCAGTCTATACTCGGTAGGTTAAGGTCACCGCCAGCTAGTGTCGCGTGATCTGGATATTTATGCAATGCTGACTATTTATCTTCTTTGAATGGCTCCACATCTGTCCCAGCGGAGTCGGGTGGGTGGTAAAAACAGCCAACAACTAATATGGTTTCACCTAGTCCTGTTATGTGCGACCACGTAACCTCACTATTACACTCAAATTCAACCTCAGTAAAGAGAATAGTTTTTGTCAACTGCAATGAACACTTCCCCTCCTACGGCGTCGAATATGTCTTTCCGATAAACATTCCAAGACTCGCTAAATATCTCAGAGTTTTTTTACTTAGGGTCTTAGCCAGCTCTCAATTCAAGAATAATTTGAGGCTGAGAACGTACATGGAGGAGAGTAAATTTGGGAACTATGTTACAAATACTTCGACAGCTGACTGATAAAAGTTTCAGAGTCGAACTGACTTTACTCTGAAAGCTATCTGATTTCCGTAAATGTGTACCAACTGGCGAGTGTTCATGAGAGTACCTCAAACTACTGGCTAGCCTGAAACCCCCCATGTGCACTCCACAAGTACTCTGCTATCCGATCAGCTGCTTCCTTTGTGTAGTGCACCCCTGTCCTCAAATCTACCCATCTCCGATTTTCAGTTCACCTTCCCAACCACTGTTGCCTTCATTCCCACTGCCTGACCGAATGTCGATAGTTTCATCCCGTCACACTATCTGCATGTGTCCGTACACAGTGAACCGGTAACCCACTCACAGTTCTGATGACAGATGTGGAGTAGCAAACCAAAAATCCCCACTCAATAAACATCGTGGAGTAACAATACCGTTCCTCGAAAACAGCTCCAGTTGGCTACAAGTCATGTTCAATCATCCTGCATAATACTTTATCCTGATTGTGTATTTTACCACCCTGGCCGTGATCTGTCCTACTGCCTGTCGCTGTCCGAGAAATCCTATAGCACATAATTTCGTTCCTCACACTAACCACTGCCACTCCACAGCTGTTTACCCACATCAGTTCCCATGATGAACTTAACTGTAGATGTCGGATGATCACCTTCGTTTCAAAAGATCTAGTCCATTTCCCAGACACACTCATCCCAAAGTAGCTCCCCTACCGACATCTTCAGATATAACTGCAAAAGTCTTTCATCTAATTGATAGCAATCACGACTGAGTCTAATTGTCCATCCTAATCCACGTCTTCCACCTCCATAGCTATCCCACAATAAGCCACCTAAAAGAATCCAACAACAAAGCCACAAGACCTGTGGTGCCTGCTGGGAGCTTGCCCATTCCCACACAGGAAGCCACCTGGTCACCCCCCATAGTGCCAACACATCTCCTACAATACTCCATTCCACGACCCCATATGTCAACCACTCGAGAGACTGTTCCGCTTTCCTCCCGCTCACAACCTCCACTATTTACGCTCTGTACTACGGACTGATTTAAACACACCAACCACAGGACAAAATATAGGAACGATGGCTATCCGCTTCCTGCCCTCATCGCTGCTTAGATTTTTCCTCCATCTATTGAGATGAACATGACTTGTGGCCTCTTTTCCTCACCGACTGGATGCCAGTATCTGGACTAGAGTCGCTACTACATGGTATTACCGTAATTTCTCCCGAAGTGTTTTTTTTTTTTTTTGTCCCGAATAAGACGAGGACACGCTCACTCTTCGTGTTAGGTTCCACATCATTGTTTGCACAAATTATGAAAACTTCGGAAGTGTCTGTAACCATCAATACTTTCTCTAGTAAATGCAGTAACACCGTTTATTGTGTCAGTTTTCTCCGCTGGTCTGTTACGTAATACGTGGCACATTTTAAGACACAATGCGAATCAAAAAATCGAGGGCTAAAGGAAGTCAAAAACCTTTGTAAATCACGAGTATCTTTAACCATGTCCTTCACTACTGTCTATTAGTGCTAGTTCTTTACTCCATTTTGAATTATATGATCCCTGTGTTTTCTATAACTTTAATGAATACTTCCATGGATAAAAGTGAGATAAACTCCAAAAACCCATAGTGAGTACGACAGACATTTGAGTGTACACTGGTTTATACCTGATTGTCAAGTTCCCTGGCCCGTCCTTGTCTTCTTCCACCTCGTAGTGCTCCACCTGTTTGCTGGCGAATTGCAAGTCCTGTAACCATCCGGTTAATTTCGTGCGCAGCATGTCTTTCACACGTTCCATGTCCTTAATCCAACCGTGGAGTTGCTGATCACTTGCGTTGTTACCCTGAGACACACAGAAAATAGTTCAAATTACTTTCATAACATCCACAAGCAGCAACCTTTCTTAGTACACAGTTACATGTAGCACTATTACATGACACTGAAATTACTGCCAGCGCATGAGTCTAGTACATTCAGTTTTGTACAGGCATAAAAACATTAATGCACAGCAGATGCCTAGTGGGGTTTTATTAAATAAATACATTTCTCAAACTGTGACATCAGATTAGAGAGGTGCAGATATTTCTTGGTAGTTGACATTACAGACGTCTGAATGTATGAATGTATACTCCCGTGACGATGTATCCAACTGAAATGTTCTGGAGCTGCCAGCAGCGTCGAGTTCCTACGTGTAAAGCCACATGGCGTGGCTGGAACTCTGACGAGATTCTATTCAAACTTTTGAACGATTTTCGAAAATAGAATGGCCAGACTGTTGACAAATCCGTAAAAAACCTACTCGTTACCATTGCTGTGAGAGACCTGAACACATGTTATGACCTTCTACAAACGCAACGATAGACATCAGCCGCTCCATATCTGAAACATTGTCTGCACACACGAAATGTCAGTTTGACTCAAAATTTTGTAGCGTTTGTCTGTTGCCTGGCTGATCGCTTTTGCCGAAAATTTGCGTTTGTTGCTCGTCATCTAACACGATGTCGTCTGTATCTGAACACGTCTCGAATATTGCAGATTTGAAGGAATGTATCGACTGTCCGAGCGTTAAGATCGTTTTTTCTGGACCATTTTCGGGTACGAAGTTCACATTTGTGTCACATATTAAGGTCTATGTTACTTTGGCGTTGTAAAATTCGTAAGCTTCTAAGTCAATGCAATAAAGATACGGCCATTTAAATTATATATTTTGATACTCGAAACATCACTCATAAAATCAATATGGTGCTCCCTGTTGATTTAGAATCATGACATTTTGAAAGAAGCCAGATTTCACAGTGCAAATAAATGAAAAAAATCTTAAAATCCATAATTGGTAACTATATAACTCTAGAAAATACTTTTCGTATTATTTTTTATCAGTCTGCCTATTTGTCTGTCCATCTGTTAGGAATCTTTTTCTCTGGATACGTTCTGGGTATCATGTTCAAATTATGTCACATACAAAGGTATACGGACCCTTGGCGGCGTAAAAACTGTAAGCTTATAACTGACTCCCGTCAACAGATACGGCCGTTTATGTCTCGTGTTTTGATAATCGAAAACTCAGTCATCGAAACCTATAGGGTGCTCTCCATTGACTTGGAATCGTGAGATTTGGCAACAACTAAGTTTTCCGGTACAAGTAAAGCAAAAAATCGGAAACTTGTCAACTTGTAATTATATCACATAAAAATGTCGTTTTCGATTTTGACATACATTGTATTCATCACCTGTTGAAAGTATAACATACGAACATTACTGCATCCAAACATAAAATGTATATTGTATTCATGATTTAGTACGTAAGCGGAAATATGTTATTAAATCTTCTCTCCCTACATACATAAATTAAAGTCCTCTGCTTGCTTGTTCTTGTTTGTTTGGGCTGGGCTGAGGAAATAACGAAGAATTTCTGGACCGATCTTGGTATTGCTGGGAGCAGTATCTTGCCAGTAAAGTTACAGAGTCTCGATAACAGGCAAAAATCATTGGGAATCTCGATTCCCAGGACGGGGAGTTTGTACAGAACCCTTAGTGCGTGAGTCCCTCTCGCACTTTCCCATTCTGTTTCCCTTTCTTCTGTCTACCCTAGCATCACCCAGTATGTTGTTCTGGAAGGTGAGTGCTCACCACAGACATGGGTGCCGTCGGGAGTGTCTGAGGGAAGTGGGACGGAACTGCTCTTGTTCTCTGTACGTGGGGTGCCCAATCCTTTTGGGTCACACTGAAACAGGTGACAGTGGTTCCACAATAGATTATATTGAGGTAGGGAACCAATACTCGAAAGTGCATATTTATTGTGTTAAGGAGATACACAGCAATAGATTATATTGAGATAGGGAACCAATACTCGAAAGTGCATATTTATTGTGTTAAGGACATACACAGCATACACCACCTAACAACAATGTAGCTCATAGTAATTCTTCAAAGCAACGACTGTCAGTCTGAATGAATGCATGTATTGCAATGATGCCTGCAGTTCTTCACACTCTGGCAAAGATCTCGGGTGTCCGTTGTGCACTCGAACAGTAGCAGCTGATAAACAGTGTACACACCTGACCACCAAACGGACCTACTGTACACAACTAGGCTCGTAGCACTCAAGCATCGCAGTGGCGCATTAACCTGTGCCGCAAGCACACCACTGACCCTGCTGTCAGTTGTCCATTGCATCAGATAGCTTGTGTCGTGTTCATGGTGAGGTGTGTTGCTGTGTACAGTGGAAATGAGTAATCAAAGATGAAATGTGCAAGCACTGGGACGAACGGATTTTGAGCCCTATGTCTGCTTGTGTCAATCCAGTATCGTTCACAGCGCTGTACTGTCCAACTTCATACAGTTTGTATTGTTTGTGGATGAGGCCTCATTCATCCGTGATGTTGTTTTCAAAAGCCAAACAGGCAGATCTAGAATGAGGACAACACCCACGCCACCCATATCGGCCAATAGCAAAGATTCTCAGTCAAGGTATTTTAGGGCATTATCCAAGATCATTCCACTTTGATGTTAATGTTTGCAAGCACCTGAAGGATACTGACACTCTTTGTAGGACTGGAAGGGGCGGGTCCTCTCTGATGGCCATGGCGATCGCTGGATAGTACAACCCTCGACTTCATTCTCTGAGGTTATGCCAAGATGTAGGTGTACGAAACACCTGTACATACAGCTGAACACCTGCTTGCCAGGGTCCAAGCTGCCCGCCTCCTGGTACAACATTGTTGCTCACGGGCGAGGCCTCCACGACGAGTGCGGCCGCTTCATGTTTAAAGATGATTAAAGATGTAGCTGTTGTCACACGCATCGACTCAGTCTGTGTTTCGACAAGTTTCTACACAGTTGTCACTTCTGCCCAGCTGCTCAGAACAATAAAATGTGACATGTCTTGGAAGACAGTAGCGTGATTGACTCGATTCCACTATCGCAGTAGCCGCCACGATACAGAAATGACCTGTGAGGATATGCTGACATCACACCGACACTGTGATCACAGAGAGAGCGTCATGCAGTCAAAGGTCGTGAGGTGGTGGTGTGAATGTGGGATATTTTCAAGAACACTGCCATCTTGAATTTGGAATCATTCAACTGTATGTCAGTCCGACACCTTAAGCAAGTGTATGGTGCTGGAGAGAAAAATGGATTTACCTGTGTTGCAAATATGTGCAAATATTATTTTCTTAATAAAATTTTTGTACTTATTTAGATACTCCCGTGCTCATTTTTTACAGTTCTTTTGTCAGCTATGTTTATTTACCAGGTGACATCTACACTCTTTTTGGAGAACTGTCGAGATGATTTCCCAAGTTTCTGCAATGTGTCGCTCAAAACGTAGCCGATCAGCAGCTACTTGCAGCCAGCATATTCCATTTCGCGCATTTCTGTCACTGCACAATCCCACTCGTTTAATATGTGGAAGTTCTTCTTCTTACGAGAAATAAACCCGTTTGTGCTGCCTTGCGTCCACGCTTGGTAAGTAATGAGAGCAGTAGCAAGTTGAGAGAGGCATGTTCAAATGTGTACCAACACGCTGGGCACTGTCGCAATGCGCTATGTGTAAGTAATGTTAGTGGGGAGAGAAGAAGCGTGATGAATTGCGACTTGAATTGCTGATCAGCGCACGCTGCGTGGCTGAAGGGTTTTGTAAACAGCCCTAAGGAGGGCGACCCGAGTCTTGCTCTCTCTCCGACTGCCAGCCAGCCCTGATATCGGAGTCAAGCGCTCGTGCGGTATCCGTGACGACGATGGTGACTGCAGTCATGGCCACGCACGTTGGATAACAATGATGACGCCGCACTGTTGTCACTGTTTACCGACGACGCTGTGATGTCATTCATCATGGTCACCTTGGCTGAGGATGAAAGCAAGTATAGATATTTTCTATAGTGTTGTTGTTTATACACTACTGGCCATTAAAATAGCTACACCACGAAGATGGCGTGCTACAGACGCGAAACGTAACCCACAGGAAGAAGATGCTGTGATATGCAAATGATTAGCTTTTCAGAGCATTCACACAATGTTGGCGCCGGTGGCGACACCTACAACGTGCTGACATTAGGAAAGTTTCCAACCGATTTCTCATACACAAACAGCAGTTGACCGGCGTTGCCTGGTGAAACGTTGATATGATGCCTCGTGTAAGGAGGAGAAATGCGTACCATCACATCTCCGACTTTGATAAAGGTCAGATTGTAGCGTATCGCGATTGCGGTTTATCGTATCGCGACATTGCTGCTCGCTTTGGTCGAGATCCAATGACTGTTAGCAGACTATTGAAACGGTGGGTTCAGGAGGGTAATACGGAACGCCGTGCTGGATCCAACGGCCTCGTATCACTAGCAGTCGAGATGACAGGCATCTTATCCGCATGGCTGTAATGGATCGTGCAGCCATGTCCAGATGGTGACGTTTGCAAGACAATAATCATCTGCACGAACAGTTCGACGACGCTTGCAGCAGCGTGGACTATCAGATTGGAGACTGTGGCTGCGGTTACCCTTGACGCTGCATCACAGACAGGAGCACCTGCTATGGTGTAGTCAACGACGAACCTGGGTGCACGAATGGCAAAACGTCATTTTTTCGGAGGAATCCAGGTTCTGTTTAGAGCATCATGATGGTCGCATCCATGTTTGGCGACATCGCGGTGAACGCACATTGGAAGCGTGTATTCGTCATCGCCATACTGGCGTATCACCCGGCGTGATGGTATGGGGTGCTATTGGTTACACGTCTCGGTCACCTCTTGTTCGCAATGACGGCACTTTGAAGAGTGGACGTTACATTGCAGATGTCTTACGACCCGTGGCTCTACCTTCATTCGATCCCTGCGAAATCCTACATTTCAGCAGGACAATTCCTGACCGCATGTTGCAGGTCCTGTACGGGCCTTTCTGGATACAGAAAATGTTCGACTGCTGCCCTGGCCAGCACATTCTCCAGATCTCTCACCAATTAAAAACGTCTGGTCAATGGTGGCCGAGCAACTGGCTCGTCACAATACGCCAGTCACTACTGTTGATGAATTGTGGTATCGTGTCGAAGCTGCATGGGCAGCTGTACCTGTACACGCCATCAAAGCTCTGTTTGACACAATGCCCAGACGTATCAAGGCCGTTATTACGGCCAGAGGTGGTTGTTCTGGTTACTCATTTCTCAGGATCTATGCACCGAAATTCCATGAAAATGTAATCACTGTCAGTTCTAGAATAATATATTTGTCCAATGAATACCCGTCTATCATCTGCATTTCTTCTTGGTGTAGCAATTTTAATGGCTAGTAGTGTAAGTTATTCTTATGGGTTCTACTTCTTCTTTTCTAGGTGTGAGCAGGCGTTACTCGCTGTGGGATCTGAACCCAGCAGCTGATAATGATGATGACGATGATGATGATCTCTGGGGAACGACTTCGATTGTTCAGAGGCAGATATGTGAGTATTCTAAAGTATTAAATTTTTTGTTGTTATTTTTGAGATGCTCTAGTTTGTATATGTTCTCATTGCGAATATCGGTGTTTAGACACGACCACCAGCTACTAGTTCTTTTGCACCTGTGTTTTCGTTTGGGTTTGTCCATATTCTTTCACACACATTCCCCTGCCGACGTCATACAGCTCCTCTAGTACCCATGCTCGATATGCTCTTAATGACAAACATGCCCACTGATGATGAGTTGCTGGAAGTGTATTCCAGTAATGAACACAACAACAGTTTTACTTGTAAGTACTCAGAATTTATTATTATTATTATACGAATACGGATTTTTATTTCTCCTTCCTTAGATACTTATCAACTGCGTCTCTTTCTCCTTCTTGTGTGCAGAGTTATTAGGAGTTCGACGTGTCGTTCAGGGGAAGAGCATTGTCCAAGTTAGGGGGAGAGCTGTCGTGACATCATGGGGTGAGTCGATACCAGAGCGGTCATACTGAGTCACTTTTCTGAGGTGCAGGAAAGGGAGTCCTGTAAGACACTCAACTGTATGCTCTGCCTTGATTTATGTTCATAAGATTTTGATCAACTTATTGTGGGGTCCAGTTACATCTCTCTTCAAAAGTATATACTGCTAACAAAAAGCATGTCCTAATGCCCAGAATCATGACGAGAGGAATTTAAATTGATTTCCATGGTTGCTTCTCACTAGTGATAGAAATTAACCAAAAAATACAGGGCATACAGATACACAACAAACGCCAGATGTCCACTGACGTCCTAATTTCTCGTTTATGGCCGAATGTAGGAAAGCCATAAGAAGAAGACAAACATTAACACGCTGTGTGGCACATCGACAAAGAAGTCGAGCGTAAATTAGGTGGTCCCTTCTTCTTGTCCATATTAGCCGAGAAACATCCAAAAAGTGTAGACCGGCTGCTAATCTCTGAAGACGATAAGCAACACAACGTTTGGATAAAATGCATGTCCCACCTACGTGCCTTTGAAATGAAAGCAAGAAAGGAGCAAGATATTTTTGCTGTAGATGTCTCAAGTCGTTTACCAAGAGCATGTATCTTGAAAGACACCTGATTGGCTGCTAGAGCCAGGAAACAATATGTGTGGAAATGCTTATCAAGGATAAACGGTTCTCGAAGTTTAAGAATGCCTCTCACCAACACTTCTGTCCCTTCGTTGTTTACGTCGATTTAGAGCGCCTCCTAGCTCCTGTGGTACAGGGACAAATACATGCCGCTTCGAAGAGGATCACACCACTTCCTGGATTCACAACGCTTCATGCTCACGTCTCTTTAGAAATTTGCTGAACCAATGCGTCCTGGGGATATTCTCAGCAAAGGGAGCCACTTATCTCGATGATGTAGAGTTTCAAGAGTTTCAACTTGTGACGGAGAAGGGGTCTTTCCATACGAATATCTGGATTCTCTAGTAAACTAAGAGGCATTTCCATAATGAATGGAAAGAACGGGCACTTGGTGAATGAACAGCAGGACTTCGGCATCTCTGATTTATCAGAACATGTAAAATGATGAACACGAATGTACATCTGACCGGCAACATCTTCAAGAAGTTCTGTAGCATATGGCTGAGATTTCGTGGGATGCCATGTTAAGAAAGACACATGCCAGCAGCGAATTCTTGACCGTCGTTGAGATGCATGTCTTCTTGGAACATGCGGTCCACGAGTGACTTTGCCAATGTGTGCGCGGGTATGCCAAGGCAAATAACTTGCAAATAATCGAGGGGGAGTACAGGTGGTCTGACGATTTCAGTTTCATCCTTTACCTGGATGTAAACTGTCTCTAAAGGCAAACCAGGCAACAAAGTCTCCCTTTTCAAGGCCTCCCATGGATGTCCAAAGGGGAAATCACCAGACTGGGGAAAGAGATCAAATATGTGGCTGCTGATGCTGTTGAGGGATATGTCCTGGAGGTAGAGCTGGACTATCCCACAAGTCTGCATGACAGACACGGTGATTTGCACAGCCTGAAAGACTTTCACGTTCAGGGACTTCAACAGGTGCCTCCTCTAGGGCATTGGCGCTGCACCACAAATGCTTATCAGGAGACCTTTCGACCGAGTTTATATACTGAGGTATATACTGCAATTCCAGCTGGAAGCAGGGGTGTCCTATCACGATCACAAGTGGTTCATCGGAGGGGCATAGGTGTGGAAATCTGCTGCACCTACACTATCTACTGATGTGTCTGGGTGGGTTTATTTGTTAGTAGAAAGGTGTTCCACGTGACTAGGTTTGTGTCGAATAGTTTGATGAACTGTTTGTCACAGTTCTGACTGCATGTTTGAGGTTATGAATGTTTCATTGCACACTGCGTGCGTCCATGTGTGTGTGCGTGTGTGTGTGTGTGTGAGAGAGAGAGAGAGAGAGAGAGAGAGTATATATTTCTTGTGGAACATTTACAATATGCATCCGTGTAAAGAAAATATTTTATATGTTTATGGTGCTTGTGTGTGTGAGTGTGTGTGTGCGTGTGCGTGTGTGTGTGTGTGTGTGTGTGTGTGTGTGTGTGTGTGTGTGTGTGTGTGTGTGTGTATTGTTTTTGAGCTGCCATTGCTGTTGCTGTTCTAAGTATGTACACACTGAAAACTTCTCTCTCTCTCTCTCTCTCTCTCTCTCTGACTTACTAATAAGTGTTTAATAGACATTGGAAATTAAAACCTTATTACAAAATAATGTGTATATTGTAATGAATCAATTACGAAATAACAAAACTGTTACGTATATCACAAATACGAGAAAAAATGGAAATTAAAAGGCTTTCAGTTATTTTCACAACACAGTTGTTCTTCTTTTTCATATTTTTTGAATGAAATACCTCCTTTATCAGTTTTATATTGATGGCAGGTGCCAGAGAAAAAAGAAACCCTTTTCCAATACAATATTTTTTAAATTTACATACATACATACATGGCCGACCGGTTCTAGAGGGGATCGCGATTTATCGCCTCAAAGTCGTATTTGCGTAAGTAGAGCTTTGCGGATGTGCGCCAGGAATACTGCACACTTTTACGTGTGTGTGTGTGTGTGTGTGTGGGACGTGCGTCACGTCCTCGCTGTGACAGCGTGCGGTTAGCGGTCAGCGGGCAGCTAACATCCCGTTTGCGGTCTGAGCCGCTTCCAGTTTCCGACAGCCCGGCTGTGGGCGTCACAGCAACACAAGGCGAGGGAGGCCAGCGAGCGACACGGGCCCAGTCCACACAGTAGGGGGCCCGGCGTACGGACCGACCCAAAATCACTGTAGTGGTGACACGTGGCTGCAGTCGACTCTTACCCGTACGTCGATAAGCAGTATAGAAAACGAAAAATAAAATTCAGAATTTCCATCGTGTTGCAGGAGCAGTGAATTGGAAGGTGGTGCACACTTTTGAATCGTCACATTCCAATACGTTGAATCCGTCGTCCTTGCCATGGCGTCACTGCACTCTCTGCCATCTAGACCTAATCTATGCCGGCCGATGTGGCCGAGCGGTTCTAAGCGCTTCAATCTGGAACCGCGCGACTGCTACGGTCGCAGGGTCGAATCCTGCCTCTGGCATGGATGTGTGTGATGTCCTTAGGTTAGTTAGGTTTAAGTAGTTCTAACTTCTAGGGGACTGATGACGTGATAAGTTAAGTCCCATAGTGCTCAAAGCCATTTGAACTATTCTGAACATACATACAAACATATCTGTACACAGTATTATGTGAGAGCCCAGTTACCAGAGGCACAGGGTCAAAATCGTAAGCTGTGTCGTTACCTGGGCCACAGCACGCCCTGCCATACTACTCTGCAGGGCTGTAGTGGAGAACCACGAGAGGAATTATCTCGAATACGAATACCTCAAGACTGCTGCAGCTGTCTGAAGACTTAAGTTTCATTCAGAAAGCAAAGTGTGTCTTTAAATCGAAACTATCTGTACAACATTGGTTTCACGGAATAACTTTTTCGCAATTACACTTTTACTAAGCAGGTCCAGTGTATGATCAACGAAGAGTATCTGCGCCGCAAATGTAATAAGGAAGTCGTCCTTTAAACATTCTCGCAAGCTGTGAGGTACTAACTCTACAAAATATTGGATACGTATCAGGTAAATTGCCTTTGCTGCAGTGAAATGCATGGATGATGGTAACGAAAACAAGATGCAATGACAGGAAATAATACGATGTCGGCAGAAACCATTCTTAAATACGGAACCCGCTACTATCAATCTTTGAAATTACCATCCAGCAAACATGCGTAATATTTATAGGAAAAAGATTGAATCTACCCAGAACCTTTTCAGTTCACTAAAACAGGTATCGCCTAATTCTCTTCTCAAAGGATCCAAAATGAGGCTCACACGATACTGTAGGGACTGGCACGTTGCTACATACCCCACAAAAAGTTACACAAAGACACAGATCATACTGCATCATTTTGCTTTCCATGTATACTACTGTCAGAATCCAAACAGTCATAATGCACAGTGGCCATTCTATGTGTTAAGGTTGGGTTGTTTGGGGAAGGAGACCAGACAGCGAGGTCATCGGTCTCATCGGATTAGGGAAGGATGGGGAAAGAAGTCGGCCGTGCCCTAAATCAGAATGGCCGGACACGGGATTGAACCGTCGTCCTCCCGAATGCGAGTCCAGTGTATGTGTTAAGACCATATAGCTGTTATTCTCGGTAGTGGGAAAATCACTGGTGGTAGTGTTCATAAATCATAGACAGAGAATTCAGACTCGATAATGATTCGAGTTAGGCCACGAGACACGTGCAGAAAGGCTAACGACTGAGATGAATGCTCTCAGAAAGCAGCATCCGGTTTCACGTTAGTCTGGCACAGATTTTCATTGGCCTTGACGCATTCACCAGATATTCCGCTTGTGACTGTAGTAGCACAGTGCCTTTAACAAAGCCACTCGCAGACGCCACACGCGCTAACTGGTGGACCTCAACTGCAGGTTTTCGTTATTGACGCGCGTCCTCTGTGGCTGCGGCGGCTGGGGCATTGCCGTGTCACACGGACAGTGCTGGCTGGCAGTGGTGAGCACAGGGGGCCGCCAATGGCGTCGAGCCACAAGTGTCAGCTGCGCTATCGTCTGGTCATGGAGTCGTGGGAAATGGTCACGTGAATTTTAAGGTGGGAAGAGTTTGAGCAGTTGTAACGAACTGTATAAATTATGTGGTACGTATACGGGTTCATTACGAGATTTGAAGCTGACGAACCTCCATGTTGAGAGAAGTAATTTTATAGGCCTTCCATATGGAGTAGAGATTCTTAGGAAGAAAAGATGCTGATGGAGACTTGAAATGCCACACTGAGACTCTAGACCACTCTCCACCAAGTATGAAGCTAACATGCTTCAGCTTGTAAAACAGGATTGGATGCAAAGTTATCTGAATGTGTTAAAGAAGTAGCTAGCAAATACGAGAAAAGTAAGATACAGACGATTTTCTTCGATCTCTAACCATTCCGAGCTTAGCATCCCTGTATCATAGCCCCACAAGGCTCACAGAAGTAGAGGTTGGTTCAGAACTCTTCCAGATGGTTAGTATTAGAAATGGAGAGCCAAAGATAACTACAGTGTGAAGAAGGTAAACTGGGAAACAGTCTCCAAGAACTGACCAGGTGGTGTGTGTCATTTTCTCACCCCCTGTACGTATAATACAGATTATAAGAGGAGGAAAAAACTCCACTTACCATACTTTCGAATACGAGGGGAACCAACAGCTGTGAGGCGTGCGTCGCGCCGAGTGAGAGCAGCTGCGCCAAGTCCCGCCAGTAGCTGGAGAGTCGTTCCCGGAAAACAGCCGCCTGGGCCTGCAGTTCTGCACAAGACGGGAGACGACGGACTGGTGAACAAGCCAGTGGATCAGACTTCTGTAGGAAGCACAGCTTTCACTTTCTGCCCCCACAAAGTGTATGCAGGTAGCATTTACCTTTTGAAACTAGATCAATATACAATGTCAGTAATCGTATGAGTTACAGCACGGACATCTTGACCGGACGTTACAAAGCTCATATTCCAGCGACAAATTTAAAGAGCACTTCAAGCAAAGAGAGAGGAGTACCACCACCTAACGTAGATCCAGTAATAAAAATTAACCTAAGGGTAGAAGTATCAAAATACCTGAAGAAGTGGAAATATACAACTATTTCAAAAATCACCCACACAGCTTGCCCAACAATAAGACAGATTTAAGAAATAAGAGACCTCGAGATAAATTCCAGTCAGTTTTACGTGCTAATAATAGAAAGTAACATAAATGAGTATGTATAGTTTGGCTATTTGACTTTGACTTACTGACAAGCATAGGACGTAACGATTTGCACAGAATCGTGTCTATGCTGGTTTTATAATATGAGTAGTCTTTACAACGTTTCCCGTGCCGTGAGTTGTATGATATGTATGGAAATGAGGAAGAATTATGTCCACTCATAAACGTTTTTATATTTAGGATGTATTTATTTTAACATAAGTACTATATTTTTGTAATTCAGTAAAAAAATGAATAAGGCGTTTTGCAAGTGTAGCTGAAAAAGCCATTCTCGGCCTAAACTTTCTAAGGACCATGGAAATGTATGACTACATTTGTACTGGTACAGTACCTTACATATTAACAGTACATTTTACAATTACATGATGATACACATAATGTTCTGTAATGTGTGACATGTATCCCATCACATGTTTTTCTCTCTTTTTTTGTACTCCTTTTTCTTTTTATTTGTCCAGTGGATCAATTCATGTACGAAAGTTGTTGTGAATGCGATTTATACCTTTGTGATGTTAATGTGGTACAAAGAATACACATGTAAAATTATATATATATATATATATGATTATTACTGCCATGTTTTTATGAGCGGCCAAGCTACTGTAAGCCTTTGACGATGGATACCATATGTACTATTACGCACTATCACAATAAAGAAATGTCTTATCTTATTTCTTTACACCAAATGCTTGTATCGTAAACAGAATGCCAAATGTTGCTAACAAATGTAAACATGATATTAAGATACTCTGGTATAAAACGTTTACTGTGGCATGTACAATCACTGCTAAGGGCGAAGAAGAAACGGCTTGTGAATATGTTCCCCACCAACCGCCTCAGTTGTCGTATAAACATCATGAACAGTGATTTGAGGAGATTCATGTTAGTGATGTTTACATCAGTAACAATAAATTAACCTTTGCCATTGCTATGACCCTTACGCTCATCTAAAGTTGATGTACACTCGGAGATGGGAGACTCAACATACAGAGACAACAGTGAGATGTACACACGTCAGAAGATTTGTAAATTTTGACACCTCCAGTGGCCCGATGCAAGTGATTAGCTGTTTTTAGCATTTTTTGTAATATAACTGCCTCATCTATGGGAGGATAGTGGCGTTCTATACATGCTATCTGCACTTCACTCTTCGATTATTGCTGTATACCTGTATAAAGGGCATAGGATCGAAAATGTAGCCGTGAAAACAAATAATGTTACAGTTAATGGCAGACACAACGTCTTTAAGAAAAATACTGCATTATTTTTATGCCTGTGCCAGATTTTTGGCATTTCGTTCTTATGCGAGCCTTTATTCAGTACAAAATAGACATTGCTACAGATGGAGAATGATGTGTGTGCACGATGTTTGTTCTGTTCCTAATGCTATTGGAATTACTCAGCGCAAATTGCAAAAGAGAAAGTCCAAGGAACGTGCATCTTTATGTCTCTGTAAAAAAACGAATCTTCGGCATGAGGGACTTGAGAGCATCGTACCGACACATTACACTGGCATCTGGCTGTAGGGCAACGACTGCAGAATGTATAGCCACGGCTTGGGGTGGAGACAACAGAGAGCTGAGAAGTTCACCAGCCATCACAGACAGACCGATGTAACCTGGGTTGAGATCTGTGGCTACCACTGACACCACACCACAAGCAGCATAGTGTAGGGCGTTCTGTGGTGTTCAGCGGCGGGAGCCGCTTTTGCCTGTGGCGGTCAGGTCGACGCTGCTCTGTCCTCAGGTGGCCTCATGAGACGCCACGGGAAGCAGCGGTCGTCGAGATGCCTACCTCCACAGCCCACAGAAACAAACAGGGGTTAGGAAGACTCGCGATCAAATCATGTGGAAGGCATATGGAAGAGTTCTTAGGAATTTCGAAAATTTGGAAGCCAAATTATTATTCAATCTGGTTCTCCAGATAAACAATCAGTATCTCTTGAAAATATCATTCACATAGTTCTGTATGTTCAAGGACACATAAGTGCGAGGACATCCGCACAATTACCTAAAGAGCTCTCACACTCAAGTTGCTGACAAGAATATGTATATAAGAGGAAAAAGTAGATTGAGGAAGTGCTAGATTACGATCAATTTGGTTTTAGGAAAGATAAAGCCATCAGCGAAAGACTTCTCAGTTGGCGATTGATGATTAAAGCGAGACTTAAGGAAAATCTAGGCATGTCCGTAGGATTTGTAGTTGGATAAAAATCGTACGATAATTTGAAATGTTGTAGGATTTCCGAAATTCTAAGGAAAATGGGTGTAACCTCTAGGGAAAGAAGGGTTATGTGCAATTTGTACATCAAACAAGAGGATAAAGTAGGAAGACCAATAACAAACAGATTAGGTTAGGAAAGGCAAAAGACATCGCCCCTACGATTCAATCTGTACATCGAAGAAGCAATGACGGAATTAAAAATGGGGTTCAGAAATGGAATTAAAATTCATGTTGAAAGGTTATTAGTGACAGGAATAGCTGATGTCATTGCTGTTCTCAATGGAAGTCAGAGGTAACAGTAGGAGATGTTGAGTAGAATGAACAATCTAATGGGTATGAATTAAGACTAAACCAAAGAAAGATTAAATTAATGATGTCTAGTAGAAATCAGATCAGTGTTCAACTTGTCAGAATTGTAGACGAGGATCAAGACGAACTGAAAGAATTCTGCTACCTTGAGGACAAAGTAGCCGGCTGAAGTGGCCGTGCGGTTCTAGGCGGTGCAGTCTGGAACTGCGAGACTGCTATGGCGCAGGTTCGAATCCTGCCTCGGGCATGGATGTGTGTGATGTCCTTAGGTTAGTTAGGTTTAACTAGTTCTAAGTTCTAGGGGACTAATGACCTCAGAAGTTGAGTCCCATAGTGCTCAGAGCCATTTTAACCAAGAACAAACTACCTCATAATGGAAAAATGAAAGAACATATAGAGTAGAGAAGAACATTCAAAGAGGATGTTCACGGCCAAACGAAGTCAACTAACATCAACTGTCAGTTTTGTAACAACGAAATCAAACAATCATTGATAAAATTATTTAATAGGAAAGATAAAAGAATCGACTCACGAAGCAGCGGCAGAACACACATAGATTGGCAGTGGCTCCTTCTGCAGGTAAAAGGGTTGAAACGGAAGGAAGAAGGGTTAAGGAAAAGGACTGGACTGGTCTAGGAAAAGGGGGAAAAGGGGTAGATTTTGGGAAAGTCACGCAGAACCGCGGGTCAGAGGAGACTTACCGTACAGGATGAGAAGGAATGTTGGGGACCGCATCCAGGGAGCTTAAAGGTGGAAGATAGGGTAATATACAAGACAGAGATTACTGCTAAAACATTGATCTCGAGTTAACAAGAGTGTGTCCTCCTATAATAGCCCTGTAACTGGCAAAACATATTCTATCAAAGGGAGAGCCAGCTGCGAAAAGATACAAGTCATACTCCAGCTACTACGTAAACACTGTTTAGGCTTCTACATAGGCATGACTACCATCACATTATCAATTAGGATGAATGGGCATAGGCTGAGGGTGTATACTGGTAACTCACAATATCCTGTTGCAGAGCGTGCTCTACAACGTGACATTCGTGACACCAGCGCCTGTTTCACCACCTGGATTCCTCCCCCAGACAACAGTATCTCAGGACTCCGTAGGTGAGAACTAACTCTACAACGTGTCCTTGGTTCTCGCCATCCAGCTCTTTATCACTGTAACTACTCTTTGATTCACTCCGTTTCAGTTTCCTGCATCTTTCAATGTCATTCCCATCTATTTCTCACCGCCCCATCCCACCTCTGTTATGTACAATGTGCTTACCTTCTCACTCTTAATAACTTGTGATCAATGTCTTAGCAGTAATCTCCGTCGTGCATATCACCTTGTCTTAAGCTCTTAGGTTTTCAAATCTCGTCCGATGCAGTCCTTTAACAATTAGTCTTCCCTTCTCATCTCGTACAGTAAGTTTCCCCTGACCCACAGTTCTGGGTGACTTTCCCAAAATCTACCCCATAAGTTTTGAGCACAGTATTCTGTGAAAGTGAAACATGGACAGTGGGAAAACCGGGACGGAAGAGAATCGAAGCGTTTGAGATGTGGTGCTAGAGAAGAATGTCGAAAATTAGATGGACTGATAAAAGAAAAAATGATGAGGTTCTCAGCAGAATCGGTGAAGAATGGAACATACCAAACGCTTTGGTAGGAAGATGGGACAGTATTTTGTTCTTGGTCATGCAACCTTATTGTTTCCTCTTGGTTCTTGTACGTATCACCCGTATTTCTTTGCAACTTACTCCCATTTTTCTCAATATTTCGAACATCTTGCAGAAGTTTACATTTCCGGATGCTTTTTCTAGGTCAATAGGGTCTATGAATGCGGCCATTTTATTTTCCAAGTTTTGTTTCTCTCATCAGTCACAATATCAGACGTACCGCCCTCTCATGCTATTAGCCTTCTGACAGTCAAAATGATCGTCATCTATCATATCCTCTATTATCTTTTCCATTCCTCTGTATATATTAGTCCTGTCGACAAATTCCATACATGAGGTATTATGCTAGTTGTGCGATAGGCCTGCAAGTTTCTGCTCTTATCTTCATGGTTGTGTCTAATGGTATACCACCATTCTCGTACATTCTAGACGCCAACTTCAATAATTCTTGGTTGACACTTTCGCCAATGATTTGCTGATCAATTGCTGTGTTTTTTTCTGTTTCCCAAGGTTTCTTTTCCGTTAGCTCCTTATATGTATCTTTGTTTGTCCAATTTCTACGATGCCCTGTTCATAGGTGTCCATTTCTGTTCAAATAAACTGCCTGTGTGGTATTCATCAACGTAATATCTACAGCCCAAGAGAAATTCAAATGAATTTCGTGATTGCTTTGCACTTTAGTGTCCCACTCCTTTCCGCATTTTGTTCTTCCAGACCATTCTCTTGAACTTCAATCCACTCTTTATTGCAATTCAGTTGTCATCTGAGCTTATATCTGGCCCTAGGTGTGCCACACAATCGAAGAGCAGGATTTAGAAAACGATAGATTTCGACTTCTAGACATAGATAATCGGACAATTCATCCCATAAATAGAGATGTACGAGTATTAACAAGAGCCTCACCAGGACGTTACCTCACATTGAACTTTCCTGTGCCTCTATCCTTTTCGAAGCATACATCCCGTGGGGAAGCGAGAGTTTTCTATCGCTACCGACGGTTGCGAGTTAAAACAAAGAGCGACAGAGGGAGAGAGAAAGGGACTCCCCTCTCTTCCACTCCGCTCCAAGGCCAAACCTCGTGTGCAGTCATGACTGTTTGTACTGAAGCCATAATGTTATGTAATTGCAGTACGTAAAGTTTTGATATTTTGATCATTATGTAATTTGTTAGAAGAAAGGCGAACACACATGTAAAAGTAATGCATCCACAGTTTGAAACAGTTACACTGTTTTACATCTAAGTCAACTTAAAGATGCAGGGCTACAATTTTGTAGTATGTGTATTCTGATATAAAGCATAACATGTGGAATTTATTAAACCCCATACATTAATTTCTGTCATCAGTGATAATACCTGCTACAGCTGCCAAATTATACATCAGCAGTTGATTTTATCACTGGGATGTGTATCAACAGTTGTGCACGTCCCATCAAGAGAAACGTGTGTTCTTATGTGTCTCCATTGTTGTTGTTGTTGTTATTAGCAGAAGTAGTATAATTATCACTATCATGTGCTGCTCGTGTACTTCGCATGTCGTAATGTTGACCCATTGAGATGTCAGGTTATATGTAAGAGAGTGCACGAATGCCTTAATTTTATCAGGTGGAATAAACGCATAAAGAAGTAAATAAATGTACACAATGTGCCAAATTCCGCTACTTTTTATAACGCACATTACACTGTTTCTAAGGACACGGGCTCTGTCGTTTCTTGCGACTCTTAGTGTCTGTTCTGCTGGGGTTGGCATCGTGTAGTGGATCCCCGTACGCTCTGTAGCGTATGGCATTAAAGGTCTAAAAATTTCGTAAAAGTTACAGTACCTTCCTGCATTGTCACTTTTATCACAACGACAATGAACGGGAGTCTTAAAACGTCACGTGTCAGGGATCTGTGCTGAAGTTCAGTGAGCGAGCAGTCTATATCGCATCACATCGCATAGTAATTTTTTAATCGGGACCTGCGCCCTGTGCGCTACCTTCATGCTGAGTACCCTGGGGACGCTCCCAAGACAGCAGCCGTGTTCACAGACCGCGTGGACACGCTCCTGGCTGGACGACCGAACACTCAGCCGTCCTGCCGCATCCCGACATGCCCGCTAAGCCATCCGGTCTCAGCCTCACAGCAGATGTCTGGCTCCAGCGTGTGGACAGCGGCGGCTCAACGTCGCTGCGATCTGGCGGCTCTACGGGACCTGTTGAGTGACGTCAGCTGAACACGACACAACTGGAGAGACTCGTGGACTCTCTTTGTCGGCCAAAGCAGGCCCTTGTCAGGGCTAGAGGTGGTGTGCTCTACTCCTGTGTCAGCATGATCTCTCCTTATCTGACATCAAATGAAATCTGCCCTCAACCTTCATGTTTATTACTTGTAACCTTCCACATAAACATAACTAACTCGACCTTGTTTTGTAAGGAGAAAAACGTACACTTGCGAGATCTCAACCCTAGATACCAAACACCCGTCCTCTCTTAAAATAAATGGCCATACTTAATACTCATTTCAGACGTCTAGGATGCAGAGTTTTTAGAGTTCTGTAGGTGCAGGTTGCCTGCCACTGGCTGCGCCCCACTGCAGCTGCCTGATGCACGAGTGCAGAGTACTGTGCAGCGGGGTGACGTCCAGAGCCCTCAGACCCGCTTCACGTCGCAAGTGTGGGAAGACGTGTGTGGAGCCGGTCACGACTGACCCATGTGTTTCGAGACTTTGTTCTTCAAGTAGAACACATGTTATTTAACGCGGAAAACGGGTAAGCAATATGAGCAGATAGTATTTCAATGCCATGCGCATATATGGTCAACACTGTTTAGCAATGTTTTAGGACATATTCTGCAGCAGTTTTTTATAAAACACACGCACACATACACACACACACACACACACACACACACACACACACACACACACACGCAGATCTCTGTTATGGACAGAGGCAAGGTGAAATCTGACAATGTTACTTCTTCAAACCAAGCTTCCTAAACAGTCAGTTCGTGAATTTACGTCTCCGTCGCATTGTGCCAATGAAGTTGTTTGACGAAAATGATCGTGGTGAAAGGGTATCGTCATCATTGTCACCACCATCCTCTCATGAAGAATAGTCTAACGTCAATCAACTATTCTTCTCTCCATTTAACGAGTCTTCTCCATGACTGCCGCAACTAAATCGCAAGGTGCGTTTCGTATATCAGACCAGGTTGGTGATCTTCTCTTGTTAGATGCAATCACTTGTGATTAGATAACTGTTTCTTTTCTCCAGTGTGATTATTATTTACTTCTGATGTTTTTATTTCTATGCACTGTTATTAGGACTGAATTTTCAAATGTGGTGCAACTCCATCACCATGTGTTGATTAACTTCGACGAGAGTTTTTATAGAAAACCTAAATGAGCACATTACACTTTATTTAACAATAACGAGCTTCCAAATAATATACTCACCAGGTTTATCCAACCACACTAACTGAACACGACGCCACCTCTCACAATTCACTCTGCTGGCCGTGGCTCTTGTTATGAGTCGAACAGCATGCGCTGACTGGGACAGGATATGATGCCTCAGATCACCCTTTTGCAGCGTTGTCATGTTCCATTCCATGTTGTTCAACCTTTCAAAATAAAATGGAGTCAGCTTATGTGACAGATGATACTCTGAAACTTGACTCTACTTTGTAGAATAGAATAGTGAAAACTAAACTCAACTTGCCCTTCTCCAGCTTTTACGTTTGCCGTTGATAGAGGTTGCCAACCCATTAGAGACGAATCGAAGTGTCAGGAATTATGGCGTACATTACGGCTGGTATGCGAGTCTGGTAACATATTCTGGCGAACTGATCGTTTCTGATGAAGTACAAGAATTCACATACAAACATGCAGCCAGAAGTATGATTGGACAAGCACAGCAGACCGCCTTCAAAGGCATGGAGTGGGCGCTCCCCCACAACATGGCTCACCGTCTGCTCCTTGGCGCCATAATCACGAGCAGCACTTCCACTATAATACCACGTTTTCAAGACGTTGCCATGTCTCTCTTGTGCCATTTGGATGAGGCCTTACTTGACAAGAAAGACCATACTACGCTACCTTACTCAGTTGGACTGAATTCTTATAGCACTCTGTCTTAGGAATTAGCACATTGGCATCCTTGATTGTGAGATTATCAGGGACAAAATTGGACAGAACATGCAACCACTAAGTGGGAGCTGTTGTAGCAATGTCATTAATAGTCAACATGGCTCCTTAACGCTTTAGCACAATATGCGACAGTTCAATAACCAAGGGAAATTGCAGCGTTGTCTTTTTGTCTACATTTGCTTCAAGTTTTTTGCAGGAATGTGGTGCAGTTGATTTAGAATAGAACCAAACGACTTTCACAGGTCCGCGCAGTGCTGCATAAATGACGGTGACAGGAAGAGGGAGGCACCAAGGTAATTAAGGAAGTAGCTGCAGGAAATTTTGGTCCTATCCAGGGGCTCATATGACTGCCTGTGTGCCTCTCTATCATGGAGGTAGAACTCTGTGGGCTCAGTTCCGCTTGTGTTTTGCTGGAGTCTCTATCTGTAAAAGTACTCCCCCTGTTTGGGGTCAACTTGGAGGCTCGTCGACTCAGTCAGTAAGTAGCCAGTTCCACTAGATGAATGTGGTCACTAGGCGACCACTACGAACAACAATAAAAAACTACCTAGTACCTTGGAGTTCGAAGAAATTGGCTAAGGGGACACGTGAAACGGAATCTGGATCAGTGGAGTCGGCTTTTGTTCACCGGCGAGCACAGGCTTCGAACGTGGACTGGGGCTCGTCGTGCAAGGTTGTGTGGGTGACCAGGCACCGGCGCAGGTCTCTATCCATGGGTTCTGCTGTGGGGCGGGACGGTCGTATTTTGGGCTTCTATTATGGTAATATCAACAGTAGCAGGAAACAGTATAATGGGAATAGGATTCTTTAGGAAGGTAGAGCAGAGAGCGTATAACAGTGAACAGTTCAGTGATACAGTTACGCTTATCACAATCGACAGCAAACCAACACCCACAACGATAGTTCAGATACTATATGCCGACGTCGGAAGCTTAAGATAAAGAGACAGAAAAAAGTATACGAAGGTATTGAAAGGGTAATACAGGACGTAAAGGGAGATGAAACTCCATTACTCATGGGACACTGGAATGCAGTTGTATGGGAAAACGTGGAAGAAATGGTCACTGGAGAATATGGGGTTGGGATAGGGAATGAGAGAGAAGAAAGACTCAGTCCTGTAATAAATTTCGGCTAGTAATAGCGAATACTCTTAATCGCAAGAGGAGGATGTATAATTGGAAAAGGCTGGGTGATATGGGTAACTACAGTTAGATTACATCATGGTCTGACAGAGTTTCCGAAAAGATATAGTGGATTGTAAGGCATACGCAGGAGCAGATATAGACTCATATCACAATGTAGTAATGATAAACAGTACGTTGAAGTTTAAGAGATAAGTCAGAAAGAATCGATACGCAAATGTGTCAGTTACAGAAGTACTAAGGAATGATGAGATACTCTTGAAGATCTGCAAGGCTATGGATACAGCAACAAGGAATATCCCAGTAGGCAGTCCACTTGAAGAGGAATGGATATCTCTGAAAAGGACAATAATAAAAGCTGGAAAGAAAAACATAGGTACAAAGAAAGTAACTGCGAAGAAACCATGGGAAATAAAAAAAAATAACTGAAGTATTTCTTTTATTACCCTTGATGAAAGAAGGAATTTCAAAACTGTTCAGGGAAATTCAGGAATACAGAAATGCTAGTCACTGAGAGATGAGATAGGCAGGATGTGTAGGAAAGCTAAGACGAAATGGCTGCCTAAAAAATGTGAAGAAATCGAAAAAGAAATGATTATTGGAAGGACTGAGTCAGCACATAAGAAAGTCAAAGCAACCTTGAGTGAAATTGTTAGCAAAGGGTGGTAACATTAAGAGTGCAGTGGGAATTTCACCGTCAAAAAAGGAGGAGGAAGTGGGTATATGGAAAGATTATATTGAAGGCCTCCATGAGGAGGGAAGATTTGTCTGATGTGATAGAAGAAGAAAGAAGAGTCTATTTAGAAGAGATAGGAGATCCAGTAATAGAATCAGAATTTAAAAGAGCTATGGAGGACAAGATCAAATAAGGCAGAAGGGATAGATAACTTTCCATCAGGATGTCTAAAATCATTGGGGGGGACTGGCGACATAGCGACTGTTCACGTTGGTGTGTAAAATGTATGAGACCGCCGACATACCATCTAGTTTTCGGAAAAATATCATCCACACAATTCCTAAGACTGCAAGAGCTGACATGTGTGTTTCCTGTAATGTTGTAATGAATACAGTTTCAGAAAACTGGATGATTTATTCCAGAGCCTCACAAACTGAGCGAAGTCAGTAACACTTTGGTCCGCCTCAGTTATTCGGCTTCGCATCTACTGGCAGAGCTGTTGAATGTCCTCCTGAGGGACATTGCTCGAAATCATGTCCAGCTGGCAGGTTAAGTCATGAAAACCCCGAGATGGTGAGAGGGCCCTGCCCAGTATGCCCCAAACGTTGGCAGTTGGGCAGAGGTTTGGCGCCCTTCAAGGTATGATTGGCGAGCAATAGAAACACTCGTTGTGTGTGTGGGCGGGCATTACCTTGCTGATATGTAATGTCAGTATGGCTTGCCATGAAGGACATAAAACTGGACGTGGAACATCGAATATCGTCGACGTATCGCTCTGCTGTGCTGGTGACTACTAAAGTGGTCATGCTCTGAAAGTGAACGGCACCCCAGACCATCACTTTCGGTTGTTGGGACTTATGGTGGGCGACAGTCAGGTTGGAACACCCCTCCCCCCCCCCCCCCCCCAATCTCCAAGGCGTTTCCAGACACATCTTTGCTGGACATTGGGGCTCAATTAGAAGCGAGGCTCATCATAGAACACTGTTCCAGTCAATGAGATTCCTGGCCGAAGTCGCGTCTGCAGATGCCCCAGATGGTCGTGGTATACCAACCTTGCTGTCGTCCACCATATGGTCCGACAACCTCGAGTGATGGTGTGGGGTGTTATTTGTTTTCACAGCAGGATTTCTTTGGTTTTAATCTGTGGTACCCTTACAGCACAGCAGTTCGTCTATGCTGTTCTACACCCCGTTTTGCTGCCTTCAAGGTAAGCTATTCTTGGCTAACTTTTTCTTCCAAAATAATGCCCTCTCGCATATGGGGTTTTTACTATTTGGTTTTAGACTTGCCAAACACTTCCTTGGGTAGCAAGGTTGCCAGACTTCTTCGCAATTGAGAATAATTGGAGCGATATAGGCAGGGACGTCCTACCAGGTCAGGATTTTGACGATCTACCGCAGCATTTGGACAAAATATGGCATGGTGTTCCTCAGGGAGGCATCCAACAACTCTGTCAATCAATGTCAAGATGAAAAATTTCTTACATAAGGACGCATTATTGACTTACTTAACTTGTTAAGCTTCCCTCTTGAATAAGTCATCCACTTGTTTGTCTGCTCCTACTTTCTGTATCTTTCGGATATTTCCTTCATGGAGTGTTACTTTTTTTGTCTTAGAGTGTAAATTCCATATGTGACATCGTTTTATTAAGAGCAACTATAGTAAGCAGTAATAGAACGTCTAAATGGGCTAATATCTGATGGACATGAAGGATTCAATTTTTTGTATAATGAACTGAACCTTTCATCTGTCTTTTTTTGCTACAGAGGTCTGTAGAAGACTGTCCTGGTATTTGGCAGTCACGCTTGTCGAGCAGTCCATAGCGCTAACAACTGGTCTTAATGGAGTGAGGGGTTTGTGAATTTTTGGTATACCACACAATCTTGATGGAACCGGTTCTGATTTAGTAAGACATTTCTAGTTGGTGAGAGAAATCGAAGAGGCTTTTACTAGCTGATGCGTTACCCTAAGTACTGATCTTGGGAGATTGCTTTTAATCTCACTGTACCTTCGTGGTTGTAATACAACGCAAGTTTTTCTGCAGTAGGTTCATTATTTCATGAGCATTGTAGCGTTGCCCTTATCTGCTGGAAGCTCTAGAATACATCAAAATTGAAATCTCGGATAGGTCTCTTTCCACAAGTTAGTGTTGTGTCATTGTTTATTGCCTCTGGTGGTGCCTCTGGTGGTGCCTCCACATTTAGGAGACGAAGTCTTAGGCACAGAAATATGCCATGGACAGTGGACGAATACCCATTAAGCAAAATTCACCAGTAGGTTGTATTTAAATTAGTTATCAGTACGAATACAGGTGTTAGTGTTTGCAGGAATTACAAGAGAAACGAGGAGTGTAGAAATGGGGTGGCCAAGACATTGGCTCCCGGGCCATGCCCAGGCACAAGTGCATTTGGCTCATTATATACATCTCCCCAATTAACATTTGTTAAATTTTCTCTGAAGTGCTCAATAAACACTGGGTTGAGCAACCTTGCAGTTTTATTTCATGGTTTCTGAACTGTACACCTTGCTGTGTTTTCTAATTTAATGAATTGTACATCATGGGCTGATAATCCATTTATCAATGGAAAAGCATGTGTTAGTTTTACACCCTCTTGCTGTACAAATACATTATCTATTAGAACGCTACAGCCTTGAGCTATATGTGTAGGGAAATTGATAGCTGATTCTATGCTATATGCAATTAATAACACTTACACTTTTCCCATCTGAACTGGTTAGAAAGTTTACATAGAAATCATCACAGATTAATAACATCCTGTTTTTGTCTGACAGACATCTACTTTATTTTTTATTCCCCTGATATTCTGATGAAGTCAGTTGATACTACTCTCAGCTTCATCCCTATTTACTGTACATGAAGCTTCTGTTATTCTATTTTTCTTGAGTGTTGCCTGTTTGGACTTTGACCTTAACATAAGAAACCTGCCTACCAGGTGCCATTAACCACAGGGGTCACCCTCGCGTGACTGAGGCTCCCCCTTACAGTGTCTGCTAATAGAGAAGCTGACTTATCTTTCCCCTTCCTATTTAGGTGCAGGCCATGCGTAGTGTGTCCTCACCTACCAGTAGTGTCAACAGGAACATCGCGTGTGTGAGGTTTTGGCGGTATCTGGAACATCCCGTTCCTCCACTATTTCAGATAGCAAGCCAGAGTGTTAACACGCCTTACAGCAGTGTTTACGCAGGACCGAACATGGCGCTGAAAGACCTTCACAGGCACCATATTTGTGTGGCCAGTTCATGTTCTTATTTCATCCAAGTCTCTCGCAGTAGTACACCTTGGATTCACACCACAGGCGGTTTCCTGCTGCCCCAGCTGTAATTACCTGATCTCCCTCGCGTTTTTTTTCACAAAACTTGTGAGCTGGTACGCTGCACCTAATTCCTCCTGACGCTCCTGGCCTTGACTGTTATCTAGAAGCAATATTCTTCTTTTCCTATTCTGATTTGATCCCTACCTGTCTTTTTTTCTCGAAGCTAATATTCTGCTTCAAAATACATTCAACTACATCTGGATGAGGCCCTTCCTCCATTACTTCAGATAGCAAGCCAAACTGATTTACTAACTGAATTTCGAAGTTTTTTCAACACTTTCTCTTTTTGCTTCTACCTTTCCCGTCCCTCTTTCTTCCCTTAGCCTACATAATTCCAAGTCCTCATTTTCTAATTCATCCTCAAGGGCACAAATTTTTGCCTCCTTTTCAGCGACTTTTCTGTCCTTTCTACATAACGTACGTTGCCATGGAGAGCGTCTTATCTACCCACTTTCCTCGCCGCTACATTCGCCCCAATAAACTATAACCTACACAGTCTTCACATCCCCGCCTTCAGAGTTCTACAGCAAACATCGCATTTGCTAGACATGTTTTGACAGAAAAATTTACACAAAGGAAGAGGATAACTTGGCAGAACAGCACTGATGTTACGTTACCTGTATTAATACGCAATGAAGCGCTAATGTAAACAAACTTTTAAAAATGTCAAAAACTTTATAAAACTACCCTTGTAATTCTTTCTAGGCCACAACGTATTCTTCAAACTCCGTATTTCCTTTAACACCAGTGATCTTAGGGAACTTCACTGTCTTTGTCAGAAACGCGATTTTCTTTTTAAATCCATCCCCATTAAATGAGGAAAAAGTTACCTGGCAGTGCATTACTGTGGGCAGTGTGCAGTCAAGTCCAGTTAAAATGTGAAATCTGCGCTAGATTGCACATGTTTTAATTTTCGTTCCTGCATTCCTTTATTAAACGCTAGCAAGTTTTAAGTCGTTCCACGTATGTCTCTCGACATAACCTACGTACTTTGCAGTACGATATGAAGTCTCCATAGGAATCGTTCACTTTCACTGAAAACCGTTGCAGCTGAAAACGGAAGATGCGTGTGACTTCAGCAATTATACTATGCTTTCGTCCACTTTCGCCATGTGCCAAAGGCCTGCAAATTTAGCACAAAGTGCTTTTTGATGTACAAAACAAGGAATCTCGTCTGTCGACATTCGTGATTTAATCCTGTTTCATTGTCAATCAAATCTTTAAACTCTTTCTGCATATTCCAGAATCCGAATCAAGAACAGTTCTCCACATGAGTAACCTAGAGGCAGGTATCCTCCGATTTGTGAGGCAACTTAAATCACTTGATAACAGCAAGTCTTCCGGTCCGTACTTCATACCAATTACGTTTCCTTCAGAGTATGCTGATGCAACAGCTCCATACATTACAACCTTATACAACCGTCCGCTGGACGAAAGATCCGTATGAAAAGATTGGAAAGCTGCACAGGTTACACCAATATTCAAGAACGGTGGAAGGAGTAATCCAGTAAATTACAGGTCCATATTATTAACTCCGATATCCAGTAGGATTTTGGAACATATATTGCGTGTGAGGACTATTAATTACCTCGAAGAAAACGGTCTATTGACACACAGTAAAGACGGATTCAGAAAACATCATTCTTGTGAAGCGCGAAGTGTTGAGTGCTATCGACAAGGATTTCGAAAAGGCCTTCGACACTGTACCACACGAGGGGATTTTACTGAAATTGGGTGTTTATGGAATATCATCTAAGTTAACTAACTGGGTTCGTGATATCCTGTCAGAGAGGTCACAGTTCCTTATAACTGACAGTCATCGAGTGAAACAGAAGTGATTTCTGGCGTTCCCCAACGTAGTGTTATTGGCCCACTGCTGTTCCTTATCTATATAAATGATTTCGTAACAATCTGAGGAACAATCTGAGATCAAGAAATGCAAAACGATTTGGCAAATATATCTGTATATTTTGGAAAGTGGTAATTGATCCTAGATAATGAAGTCCTCCATATGAGTGCCAAAAGGAATCCGTTAAACTTCGGTTACACGATAAATCACTAAATCTAAAGCCTGCAGATTCAACTAAAACCCTAGGAATTATAATTACGAGCCTCTTAGGTTGGGGGTTGGGGTTGGGTTGGGTTGTTTGGGGGAAAGAGACCAAACAGCGAGGTCATCAGTATCATTGGATTACGGAAGGATGGGGCAGGAAGTCGGCCGTGCCCTTTAAAAGGAACCATGCCAGCATTTGCCTGGAGTGATTTAGGGAAATCACGGAAAACCTAAATCAGAATGGGCAGACGCGACTTAAATTGAGGGGGAGGCAACCCAAAGGCTGCGATTCATTAGAAGAATATTTAGAAAATGTAAGATCTACTAAAGAGACTGCCTACGCTACGCTTGTTTGCCGTATTTTGGAGTTCCGCTGCACAGTGTGGGATCCTCACCAGATAGGGTTAACGGAGTACATTGAGAAAGTTCAAAGAAGAGCTGCACATTCTGTATTACCCCGAAATAGGGGAAACAGTGTTACTGACATGATACAGAATTTGGGGTGGACATCATAAAGGCGTTTTTCATTGTGGCAGAATCATCTCATGAAATTTCAGTCACCAACTTTCTCCTTCGAATGCGAAAATATTTTGCTAACGCAGATATACTTGGGGAGAAACGATCGTCGTAATAAAATAAAGGAAACGGGAGCTCTCAGGGAAAAGTATAGATATTCGTTTTTTCCTCGCACTGTTCGATATTGGAATAATCGAGAATTGTTTTGAAGGTCATTCGATGAACCCTCCGCCAGGCACTTAAGTGTGATCTGCAGAGCATCCATGTACATGTACATCTAATGCCGTTTCAGAGTGGATATGCACTACCTGTAACGTATATGAATTGAGAAACCTCTTCGCTCTCTTCTGTCACTGCCACTCATTTTAAAGAATCGCGACGGTAGATGGCTCGACTGCCCCCTTCGTGCAAACAGCCACTGGCCCAGTGAACCTCCATCGTACCGAGATCACACAGCGAAGGGTAAACAGCGCTGACAGCGCGAGTCTGCCGGACTCGAGAGACTTGTGCCGGCCGGAAGACGCCGCACCGCGACGCCGGGTGAAGCGCGGCGCTCTTCCGGGCGCCTCCGAGAAGGACCGAGCGGAGCCGAGCGGCAGGCAGGCCGGGCCCGCGCCGCCCGTGGCCCAGACACGCTGCACGCGTGACTTGTGGCACGGCGCGGCCGGCCGTGATTATGAGCCCCTACCCAGCTGCGGCGAAGTCATTCAGTCAACTCCTGAGGCGTCACCGGTGGCCACAGGTTGGATGCAAGATGTAATAATTCACGTATGTTCGTTTGATATTTTCCAGGAAAAAGATGTCCATTTTTACAAGTGACAAACAGCAAGCGTGTAAAACACAACGCATTTGAATAACACATATTAAAAGCATAATATTGCCAAGGAATACAGCAGTATCAAGAGCCATCAACTAGAGACAATAACAGAGAACACAGCAATATTTTGAGAAATGTCACTAGACCAGCTGATTGTATCAGCTGTGTGAGTAGTATGTACAAATCTGAGAATAACATCAAATTACGCTGGTATATAACGAGGACAGTGCCAGGCGAGCAGCGGAAATCTTCGGTTATCTGTTTACTGAATGTCGTAGTGTGAAGACGTTACTAACGTTAACGGGATTTGCAAACGTTTAAACAATAAAGTCTTGTACGTCGAAGAAAGTTCAAACTCCTGCGCCTCACTCACTCAAATTGCTTGTAACACCATTTTTAATGTGGGCAACTTAAGGTAAAACTGAAGGGTGCAAACTGTAAGGAAATGGAAGCAGTAATTACAGAATAAATAAGAGTGCATGTGGTTGAGATCATATATTATTTGGGACAGTATATTTTTCCATATCATGCACTACCGCTTTTGCGTCAGTCACCCAGTTCGTGAAATTTATTTTTTCCTGTACGAAAGTAAATATTCAGTCATAAGGCTGTAAAAATAACATGTTGGTAATATCTAAATCAACTTCCACTTCCGTACTCCACAAACCCCTGCGAAGTGCGTTGTAGAGGGTTTTTCCTGCAGTAGCACATACTGGACCGTCTCCCCGGCCACTTCGCTCCTGTGCGCCCTGTAATTAGCGTGACCTCGTCTTTGCCGGCCCTACGAGAGCGACAGCCAGGCGTCCGTCTTGTATTCTCAGATTCTTCGCTTCATACAGCTTCTTGGAATGTTGTGAGTAGGTATTCATCTTAGGTGATTTCTCTACATGAAATCTCAGGTTTTTTGTTATCTCGTCTTTGATTTAAGAACAAAAATTTGAAAAGATTCAACCTTGAACAAACACGGTTTCTTCTCTTTTTACCGATACGTATTTCAGCCATATCTCATTATCACCAGCGAGTTTCCTTTATTCATCTGCAGAGTAAAGAGTAAAATATAGCATTGGGATACGCATATTTTTGGGAATGTGTTATTTTTGCTCAGAACGTTATAACAGACATGTAAACCATAGTAGCACATGTCGTTGTTCATGTCGCTGCACGTCATCTGCAATACCGAGATACCAGCCAAACTGGAAATAGCAGACAGGGACATCAGCAACAGCATGTGCCATTAACGCATACAAACTTCTTAGAATGTTCCGAATGCAAATGTAAAATTCTAAAATTATAAGTTTCCCCGTGTAACAATATATTCTTTCTAGACTCAAATTTTCTCTCTACAGCGGAGTGTGCGCTGATATAAAACTTCCTGGCACATTAAAACTCGAACTCGCGACCTTTGCCTTTCGCGGGCAAGTGCTCTACCAACTGAGCTACCAAAGGACGACTCGCGCCCCGTCCTCACAGCTTTAATTCCGCCAGTACCTCGTCTCCTACCCTCCGAACTTCACAGAAGCTCTCCTGCGAACCTTGCAGAACTAGCACTCCTGGAAGAAAGAATATTGCTGAGACATGGCTTACCCACAGCCTGGGGGATGTTTCTAGAATGAAATTTTCACTCTACAGCCGAGTGTGCGCTGATATGAAACTTCCTGGCAGAGTAAAACTGTGTGCCGGACCGAGACTCGAACTCGGGACTTTTGCCTTTCACGGGCAAGTGCTCTATCAACTTTTTTTTCCTTTTTTTTTATGAAGAGGAAAAGAAAATTTTTCGCATCCACCCACGCGCGAACCCATGACCTTCCGTATCCTATTCCCGCGCGCTAACTACTCTTTTTTTTCTTTTTTAGGAAGGTCACAGGGCGTGGTACACGCCGCACTAGCAGTGGGGTCTCTTCACGGCACTGCCGGTGCGTCGAGGCCCAAACCCCTCCCACCCCTTTTTTCATGTCCCCAGTTGGGTCATAGCACTAAGTGTGCAGAAATCCTAACACAAAATTCCAATTCTCCGATGTAAGAAAGACAAAGAAACGTCTTCTCTGAGTAGAAACTGATCACTGACAAAAACTTAACAATTCTTCTTGAATCACACAAATACTTTGGAAGTCGAACACGAGTAATTCTGAACAAAATGTTTTGAAAAAACTCTTCCTGTAACATAGAAGTAAATAATAATAAGAACACAAGTGTCTTTTAATTTTCTTCTGTTCGTTCTCGTTCAAGGTGTTGCACTGGGCCGGCCGGTGTGGCCACGCGGTTAAAGGCGCTTCAGTCTGGAACCGCGCGACCGCTACGTTCGCAGGTTCGAATCCTGTCTCGGGCGTGGATGTGTGTGATGTCCTTAGGTTAGTTAGGTTTAAGTAGTTCTAAGTCTAGGGGACTGATGACCTAAGATGTTAAGTCCCATAGTGCTCAGAGCCATTTTGTTGTAGTGGTGCCACATATTTAACCGACACCCATTCTTTCAAAAATGATCTTCAGCATGTTGCCGTAGTGCTTCTTGTGGTTGCGATACGTGCTGATTTTTGCGTCTTCACACTTCATGTAAACGCGGAATTCTATCTCGTTGTCCGACCCAAGTTTGTTAATGACATAACTAACATATTTTCCCAGTAACCAGCTTATGGCGTTCGTTTTTAATTTCGGAATGTATGTCATGTCTGGTCTCAGAAGGAGCGATGGCGTTATATATTCGGTCGAGGATCGGTGAGAAAGGCGCTTTGTTGCCTGATCCAATTCCAGTTATTCACACTGCCGCCACAGGTGAATCTGTGGATGAGTGTATCCACCAGACTGCATTTTCCACAAAGGTGTGTCTGGTTTAAACCGATCCCATACAGTCTCTCGTTGGTGCTGATGACACTGTTAACTGTTTTGTACCATGCGGAAATAGCGTCTGCAGATAGCCCGGGATAGTTGATGTTCCGCCATACAGCTTTCCAGTCACAATTAGGGAATTTCTTTTCAACTTTGTTTCTGCCCTCATTTAACTTCCTTTCAAGTATGATGTCACGCACTGTGGTACATGTGTTGCTTCTGATTTCGTCACTAAGGTAACATGCTTCGAGGAAAAAGTTCCTCACATACTGCAGACGGGCATTAATCCTTCGCACATCAATCGGTGCTTGCAGGCTATGGGGCGTCACAGTTCTCTGAGTACATGGAAAGTCCGTTTGAGGAACAGAGCAGACGCTTTATTTCGAATGTCCACCAAACCGAGGCCCCCGTTTCTGACATCCAGTATAACGGTAGTCGCACCAACACTGAATATGTCTCCTCGCCATAAATAATTGGTAACAGTGGACACGATCCCTTTCGCTACTAGCTTGGGGATTGGAAATACCTGTGCAGTGAAATACGCTTTAGACAAAACGCAGGAGTTCATGAATCTGACCTTTTGCACCTGGTCCACAGTTCGATGGAAGTTCTCCATTACAGCACCATGAACTTTCCTCCTAGCTTCCGTCCAGTTAAAAGCAGCCATCCTCATCGGACATGCCATTAAGGTTATTCCCAAAGTTTTATGTTTGTTGTCTTGTTTTGCCCATGCCAGTCGGAGGTGATCTAGGCCCCGCAGATTCAATATTTTACTTTTGTTTTCATTGGTTGTCGCTCCCGACGCTAGACAATACTTTTGGATTTCTCTTTCCTGCGTAACTGTCTCCTTATTCCTTATTGCAACACCCACGTCATCAGCATAAGCTCGTATGACGGTTTTCCCAACACTCAATGTTATGCCTGTTAATCTTGCGTGGACACTGCGGAGAAAGGGCTCTACAGATACGGTAAATAAAAACGTAGGTAAGGGATTGCCCCGTGGAACCCCTCGCCTTATCTGTATGGGTTTAGATGTTTGGCCATTGATTGCTATTTTCGCATTTATACCTGTTGCAATATTTCTTAGCATGTTGACAATCTGAGGGTGGAAAGCCATTCTTGACAGCGTCGCAAAGAGGTATCTATGACTAACGCGGTCAAAGGTTTTGTTGAAATCTATAAAGATTAAAGCACATTTTATACTTGCCACTGACGTAATTGCAACGACGTCTCTGTATGCAGATAGACTTTCGAATATCGTTCTGGTTGGAGAACAAGATTGATGATGACTCAATATTTTGTTGGAAAAGGCAGGGAGTCTTTTGTTGATAATAAGCGAAATTTTTTTGTAATCAGAATTTACTAGCGAAAGAGGCCGAAATTTGTTTAAGTTGGTTTTGCCTTCACTCTTAGGAATCAGTACTATTTTACTTTCCTTAAACTCTGCAGGGACCGCTTTTCCGGTCAAGACCACATTCGCCATGGAAGTGATCTTGTCCCCAATTATACACCAGTAGAGGGCATAAAAATCCACAGGGAGGCCACCAAGTCCCGGAGATTTTTTGAGAGGTGAGTTACGCACTGCCTCATGCACTTCATCTTTAGTAATAGGTGACAGGATGTCAGCGTTTTCTGTTCCCGACAACTGTGGACCTAAAATAATGAGAAAGTCCTCGAGAGCTGCATCGTCCACTGTGGTAGGGGCATATAAGTTGTCGTAGTACCTGTGGACTTGGTCCAGTATTTCTTTCTGGCATGTGAGCCTTGCACCAGTATGCGTCTGGACTTCATCAATAAAAGTTTGACGTCTGTTTTTAGCATGCCGCACCAAGTGATACAGAGAAGCAGTTTCATCAGCTACTACTGATGTGGCTTTCGATTTAATTTTTAGTCCCTCCATCTGTTGCTGTTTAATGCTTAATAACTTGTCTTTTATTTTTTGATATCATTCAGACGAATTACGTCATCATGTGCCTCTTGATATAAGTCTCTTAAAACTTTATAATAAAACTCCATTGTATTCCTCAACTCCCTGCGCCTCGCTACACTATACTGCATGACAACTTTCAGCAGCCTTGGTTTAGCCCTCCTAGTCCAGCAGTCAATGACTGTTGGGTGCTTGTCTGCTGTGCGGAGGCACATAGTCCACGCTACTCTTATTTCCTGTTCCAGTTCTTCGTCAGTTACGACAGATATATTCAAATTCCATTGCCCTCTGAATCGACGGGTTGGCTGTACACTTAAATTAAAGCAAGTTAAAAGTGTACTGTGATCGCTAAAATACACGGGAACTGTTTCAACGTTTAATAAAAAGTTTTCCAAATTTGGTGGCACGTAAATTCTATCAAGTCTGCTGCGGGAGTGGCTGGTTATATACGTGAACTCGACTGATGTCGGGTGCTGAAGTTCCTTACTAACTTTTTTAACTGTGGCGAGTAGTTGAAATTGGGTTGTTGATCTTTCTGGTTTAAAACACAGTTAATACAGGGTGTTTCAAAAATTACCGGTATATTTGAAACGGCAATAAAAACTAAACGAGCAGCGATAGAAATACACCGTTTGTTGCAATATGCTTGGGACAACAGTACATTTTCAGGCGGACAAACATTCGAAATTACAGTAGTTACAATTTTCAACAACAGATGGCGCTGCAAGTGATGTGAAAGATATAGAACGCAGTCTGTGAGTGCGCCATTCTGTACGTCGTCTTTCTGCTGTAAGCGTGTGCTGTTCACAACGTGCAAGTGTGCTGTAGACAACATGGCTTATTCCTTAGAACGGAGGATTTTTCTGGTGTTGGAATTCCTCCGCCTAGAACACAGTGTTGTTGCAACAAGACGAAGTTTTCAACGGAGGTTTAATGTAACCAAAGGACCGAAAAGCGATACAATAAAGGATCTGTTTGAAAAATTTCAATGGACTGGGAACGTGCCGAATGAACGTGCTGGAAAGGTAGGGCGACCGCGTACGGCAACCACAGAGGGCAACGCGCAGCTAGTGCAGCAGGTGATCCAACAGCAGCCTCGGGTTTCCATTTGCCGTGTTGCAGCTGCGGTCCAAATGACGCCAACGTCCACGTATCGTCTCATGCGCCAGAGTTTACACCTCTATCCATACAAAATTCAAACGCGGCAACCCCTCAGCGCCGCTACCATTGCTGCACGAGAGACATTCGCTAACGATATAGTGCACAGGATTGATGACGGCGATATGCATGTGGGCAGCATTTGGTTTACTGACGAAGCTTATTTTTACCTGGACGGCTTCGTCAATAAACAGAACTGGCGCATATGGGGAACCGAAAAGCCCCATGTTGCAGTCCCATCGTCCCTGCATCCTCAAAAAGTACTGGTCTGGGCCGCCATTTCTTCCAAAGGAATCATTGGCCCATTTTTCAGATCCGAAACGATTACTGCATCACGCTATGTGGACATTCTTCGTGAATTTGTGGCGGTACAAACTGCCTTAGACGACACTGCGGACACCTCGTGGTTTATGCAAGATGGTGCCCGGCCACATCGCACGGCCGACGTCTTTAATGTCCTGAATGAATATTTCGATGATCGTGTGATTGCTTTGGGCTATCCGAAACATACAGGAGGCGGCGTGGATTGGCCTCCCTATTCGCCAGACATGAACCCCTGTGACTTCTTTCTGTGGGGACACTTGAAAGACCAGGTGTACCGCCAGAATCCAGAAACAATTGAACAGCTGAAGCAGTACATCTCATCTGCATGTGAAGCCATTCCGCCAGACACGTTGTCAAAGGTTTCGGGTAATTTCATTCAGAGACTACGCCATATTATTGCTACGCATGGTGGATATGTGGAAAATATCGTACTATAGAGTTTCCCAGACCGCAGCGCCATCTGTTGTTGAAAATTGTAACTACTGTAATTTCGAAAGTTTGTCTGCCTGAAAATGTACTGTTGTCTCAAGCATATTGCAACAAACGGTGTATTTCTATCGCTGCTCGTTTAGTTTTTATTGCCGTTTCAAATATACCTGTCATTTTTGAAACACACTGTATGTCCACCTAATATAAGAGAACACGGATTTTTCCTCAATAAATAAATTAGTTCATCTTAAAAAGCATCGCACCATCCAATTTATGGGAATTTCCTGATGGGGTGTTAAGGTTAAGCACGGTCATATCGAAAATTTTTATGCCTACGGCTCTTCCTGATTCTAGTCGTTCGATTTCAGTCACTGGAATGCCTTCCCTTATAAGAATGGCTGTACCGATATGGCTTGCGTAGAAACACTAACAATTCCAAAAAAGCCTGGGATCCGAAATGCCGTCATCGCAACTTCTTGTAGCAACGCGATATCTGTCCCAGAGTGGAACAAGAAATCTTCTGATTCTGCCAATTTGAAGGGTGACTGTATTTTATTAATGTTAATAGTAGTAATGAAATAAACTTGCATCACAGACATACCAGAAGAAGCTATTTGGGATGAGGATCGGTATGATTATAGCAGCAACGTGCTTCTCTATAAGTCACGATCTTTACAAGCTGTGTGCCCATTACATGCACTAACTTCATAGAAAAAATTTTACTGCTTTTAAACAAAGTGCTTGAAAAGAAAATCATCCTGAAATCCTGACAATGCATTGCTGTAAGTCACTGTGGTCTTTCTCTTTCTCCTCGTCAGTGTTGGCCCTGATGACTTCGTATTTAATATTCTTTTTCTTGACGTCTTTGTTCTCTGGTGTGGCTTTCGCTTGATGACGCGTGACAGCAAGACCTGGTTTCGGTTGCAGCCTCCGACGGTGGCCGTCTTGCGCAACGGCTGTGGCTTGCGAGTCGTCAGTATTTGTTTGGCTCCGGGGTGTTGTCGGTTGCGTTGTCTTGCTGGCGAGGCGGTGAAGCTTGTTTATTTCCTCCTTCGGCGCGGTGTTGCGCTTCGGAGCCAGCAGGTTGTTTGCTTGGTACTTCCTCGTACTGTTCGCACTGTATGGGCTGTGCACTGGATGCGGTTATTGCAGCTGTGACCTGAGGCTCAGGGTCACATTTCTGTGAAAGGTCACTACGAGCTGCGTCGCTATCTGTTCGTGGCGGTATAATTCCTTGTGCGGGAGCCACATCGACCTGCATTTCATCTCCTTTTACCACTTCCAACAGGACTTGGCTTCGACTTTCTGGCAACGGGTGTTTCACTGGAAGATTCCTCATCAACATTTTTTTCAGTGTCCTCTAGAGGACGCTTTTTAGTGGGAGTCTCGCTGTCACGGGACGGAATTTCAGCAGTTAATGCAGGTTTTAAAGATGGAAAGTCATTAACATTAAGTGCAACATTTTCAGAGGTAGTAACAGGATCCACGACAGCCGCCGCATCTGTTGTATTACTGGCTGGCAACAAATCGTTGAATGTTAATTTCCGGCGTTGCGTAAGGTTATTTTTTAGCACAAAAACACGGCGAGGGCAGTCCTGACGGAGGTGACCAGAATCGTTACATACATGACATGTAGGGGTTTGCCCTGAGTAAATAACATGCGCCTTGTGCCCGTTAACAACGATGTGGGAGGGAATGTTTGCCTTCGCTTCCATCTCCACGGAGCGAATGCCGTTAAAGCACTGCAGCTTGAAATGCGAAGCCCACCTTTCGTTGACTATTTGCCTGACAACCCCACACTTTGAAAGGACATCTTTAATTTTGGAGTTGTCTACTTCTATGGGAATATTCAAAACCCTAACATTTCTAATTACAGACTCGGAATTCCTGAGTTTTACAGTAGTACCATCACGGTGTATAAATTCCGTTTCATAACCAAATTTTTCCAGAAAGCGGTCTACACTCACGGAATCGTTAAACTTAACAAAAATGCAGTATTCATGAGTCTAGCTGCATGGTATGAACAGATTCAAGATGAATTCCAAATAACTCGGTAATCCAGTCGTGTATTTCAAGTGCAGAGGGCTGTACTGGACGGGTGTACTTGTCGAAGGTGAGAATCACGGTGTTTTTTCTCATGGAGTTTGCCATGGTGTTCTGCAGCGAAGAAATTTCGGACAACGCCGAAATCCCAACAGCACTACGTAGAAAGACGACATGAACGAAGACCAATAGCTTAATTTGTAACACTTAATTCACGTGCAAAAAGCCAATAAACAGTCACGAAACACGAAAACACTGGCGTAAACACTGAACGTTCACGGAGCAAACTTGGGGAGCGTGCGACCGCGGCGACAGCTAAAGCCAGACTGCTGGCCACGCGAACTGAGCTACCCAATCACGACTCACGCCCCGTCCTCACAGCTTTAATTCCTCCAGTACCTCGTCTCCTAGCTTCCAAACTTCACAGAAGCTCTCCTGCGAACCTTGCAGAAACTAGCACTCCTGAAAGAAAGGATATTGCGGAGACATGGGTTAGCCACAGCCTGGGGGGTGTTTCTACAGCGAAATTTTCACTTTACAGCGGAGTGTGTGCTGATATGAAACTTCCTGGCAGATTAAAACTGTGTGACGGACCGAGACTAGAACTCGGGACCTTCGCATTTCGCGAGCAAGCGCTCTACCAACTGAGCTAACCAAACACGACTTAACGAGGTACTGGGCGAATTAACGCTGTGAGGACGGGGCGTGAGTCGTGCTTGGGTAGCTCAGTTGGTAGAGCGCTTGTACGCGAAAGGCGAAGTTCCCGAGTTCAAGTCTCGGTCCGGCACACAGTTTTATTCCGCCAGGAAGTTTCATATCAGCGCACGCTCCGCTGTAAAGTGAAAATTTCGTCTAGAAACATCCCCCAGGTTGTGGCTAAGCCATGTCTCCGCCATATCCTTTCTTCCAGGAGTGCTAGTTTCTGCAAGGTTGGCAGGACTCTCCTGCTTCTGTGAAGTTTGGAAGGTAGCAGACGAGGTACTGGCGGAATTAAAGCTGTGACGACGGGGCGTGAGTCGTGCTTGGGCAGCCCGCGAAAGGCGAAAGTCCCGAGTTCGAGTCTCGGTCCGGCACACATTTTTAATCTGCCAGGAAGTTTGAATATATTCTTTGTTCGACAGAAAAATGAAGGGAACCTCTCATGACGGTAAAGCTTCGCCGAAACATGTATGGGTGAAAAAAAAGAAACTGTGTTTTGTTGAAGGCAGGACGTTTTCAAGTAACTTTTATTTACAGGTAGGCTTTAAGGGAATAATTGCGAATGCCAGTACAGGTTTCTGTGTTTCGTACATCTACGTGTTTCTGTAAACCGACTGATTCTAAATATTACTCACTGGTATGGCAGGTGTAGGATAACTATTATCTGCTTATTTTTTAAGTGCACAGTTTTACGTTTACAAACAAGTAAAGGAAGTTTTCAGTCTTCACTGCAGTTTAACTCTCGATTGAGCGCGACTATGCATAAAACCGCAAATGGCATTGTCTTGTCTAATTCTCTGCATAATAAATAGAAAAATTGCATTGTTGTTATAAAATTGCTAGCTGTACCTATACCTTCATTATAGCTTCAGCTAGCTCAGTGGTAAGTTGTGTTGTCATACGTCCAAGTGAGCAGCAGAAACGTAAAATAAACAACGCGTGTGCCGTCTTAGAATACAAGGTACACAACGCGCCCAGTCGTGTAAGTGCCGTTCCTTTCTCTCTCATCTCGTTACCTTTGGTCCACAAGCGGGCCCTGCCACCCTGTACAGGCCACAACAAAGCTGGCCGACAACGAGGAGGCTGCGTGGCCACTCGACGAGGATCCAGGGTTCGACACCGAATCAGGCCAGGAAATTGGCGATGACGCTGAGGAAGAAGAGGAAGAGTTTGCCACACGACGTGACCGAGGTTCGGATCCCGAACGGGAACACAATTCAGACGATGACCGCGAACAGACGCTCTCCACTGTTTATATTTTTATTAGGACAGAGAAAAATGAAAATGGAATCAATTATGCGCTAATGTAGTCATAAAAACAGAAGGAAAGAATATTCTAAAAATATTTCCTGGGTCAGAAAGTGTATCCAGAAAGGTCATAAGTGAAATGGACAGTACTTAGTCTGGAAACGATTGACAAAATGTTAAGTACACACTCTTCTGTACTCAGTTTAAGAAAGAAAGTGTACAGTATTCAAGTTAAAGGGATGCTAAAAACACTGCAGAAGATGAAATAATGGCATTACTGGGATTGCTTTACCTCTTTGGGATTACGCAAGCCAGCCACGCTAATGTTGTCGAACTGTGGAAAGCAGATGGCAGAAATATGGAGATTACGGGAGCTGTGATGAGCTATAGAAGACTTCTGTTCCTTTTACGTTGCATCCGTTTTGACGACAAAAGCTCAAGACAAGAAGGGAGAGCAACTGATAAACTTGTTGCAATAAGGCAGTTATTACAATGTGACAAATGGAGGGGTCTACATAGTCGATCAAATGGGAAGAGCGTATTCCATAGCATGAGTCACAAGAAGAAAGCCCTGGTCGTATCCTATTCTGTAATGGATATAGCTGGAATAAGAGCTCAAATAATTTTCGACGCAAATGAGGTAAATCCAGAAAAGGAGCATTTTCCTTGAAACACTTAGCAATTTCCCTTGCGAGGCTTCAGCTAGTCAAAACAGATAAGGTTGCTGGACTTCCTGTCGACGTAGCAACTTTCCTAGAGAAATTCAAAGATCCGTGGGTTGAAACAATTGGGTAGCCTGCCACCACGAAAAGAGGACGGTGTGTGACATGTGGACGAGAGAAAAAGGAACAGCTCCTCTACTACCTTAAGTTGCAGCTCAGTAAAAGGCATGGGAGAACAGCGCTTACATGTGAAAAGTTTCAAGTGGTTCTCGAAAATGCGTAAGACAGTTAACAATGCATATAGAAAGAAATCTGTGATAAATGACACTGTCCAGCTCGAAGGTTAAGATCTTATCCAGATGTGATTAGGTACATGCGGTGCTTTTGCTTTGAGGTAGTACTTTTGGATGTGCTAATAGCCAGTAAAGGAATATTTTAGCGAAATGGTTTAAAGAATTTACTTCAAAGGCCCAATGAAATCTTTACAAGTTTTCTCCCAGAGCAACCTACGCTCTCCCTACGTGACAGAAGTTGCCTGCCTTCCATGCCTGTGGCAGTCCTGTCCAGTTGAAGCCGCTGACAAGAGACGCCTTGAGCCCTGTGCTGAGACTGCTAGTGGATTCACGCCATCGGTTTTGCCCAGTAGCGTGTGTGGGATACAGGTCACGTGTGTGGACACTGGAGCACTCTACAATGCAGAACACGGTTGCTTCTCTCTCTCGTGATCCAGACCTCGAGCAGAACAGACGTCTTTCTTTGGAGACGTTCCACGAACGGCCACCAACATCAGTTAATATGAATCGCCTCCCCTTCCGTTGCCATCTTCAATTGGTAGTTTGGCCTCCTAGAATGGCCTAAACCTGGCAACTTCCGTCTCTGGGCGCGCTCCTTGTACAGTGTGCACTGAAATATATTCTGTTTATTTTAGCTATTTTCATGTACTGTCGTTCGACGGTAGCCTTGGATGCCCACTTATAAATCGTGACTGCGCGACCTCCTGTACGTTGTCGTCGCGAGCAGAATCCCTCCTTCCCTGACCATGTTCACTTTGGTACAGACAACTACACCGTCTGTGCAGTGACTGTTAACTATGTCCGCCAGATCATTAATGTTCGACATGTGCAGCAGGAGCCCCACAGCTCCCCCGCGACACGCCTGCCCGTGACCCTCGTCGTGCAGCCCACACACTGGCCGAGCCGTCGCTCCTCGGGCCTGTACCGCCACAGTCCTGGAAGGCGGCCCTCGCGAGCTCAAGTGACGAGTGTGGAGAGGGTTCTGACACCATCAGCCGGTCTGAGCACCCTTGTCCCGGTTCGCGTAGCAGGTGTAGTGCAATTTTATTCCTTTGAGGATCCATCTTTGATGAAAACTGGGCATCGGTTGCTTCACATGTTGACAACTGAAAACATTTATGTAGAGGCATATGGACACCTGTAAGTCTAGTTTAACGAGGATGAGCAGACAGTTGGCCGTGAGGTCATGGAAGGAATCATCTGGGTATTTGGCTGAAGTAATTTAGGAAGATCACGAAGTAACATAATCACAACATCTGGTGGGAATTACACAGCCAGTATCATCCTGTATACAAGGTCAGAGTGTTAGAAGCAGCGATTTGAAAAGCTCGTAAACTGTTTGTCAAACAAGGATACCTGATCCGTCTATTGTGACTTACGCTTGCTACTGTTTGCCCAAATCATTCTAAAGAAATGACAGGAACATCATTGTCATCCTCATAATCGTCATATCAGCCTTTTCCCGCATCATGTGGGGTCGGCGTTGTTTTGCTGGATCCTTCTCTTCCATAAATTCCTATCCAGTGCTTCTTCTCTGAGCCATCTTTTCTCCCGTAGGTCTCCTGCTACCTTGTCTTTCCACCTCAGTTTCGGTCTTCCTCTTCTCCTCGAATTTTCGATTTCTAGGTCTTCAACTCTTCTCCCCGCATAGTACTCCCCTCTTCTCTGCACGTGTAAATACCATCTCAGCCTACTTCCTTGGATCTTCTTCCCTACGGGCTCCACTTTCACTGTTCCCCTGGTGTACACTTTCCTTAGTCTATCCTTTCGTGTCACCCCACTCATCCACCTTATCATTCTCATTTCAGCCTCTTTCATCTTTTTCTCTTGGCCTTTTGTAATTGGGCAAGTTCTTGCACTATACAGCATCGCAGGCCTCACCGCAGACTTGTAAAACTTTCCTTTCATTCTGCAGCTAACCTTCTTATCACACAGTACTCAGCTCAGTTTCCTCCAGTTCATCCATAACTATTTATCCTCTGCTGTATTTCGACCTCCAGTCCTCCATTACTTTTTATGTAAGAGCCTAGCTATTTAAATTTCTTGATCATCAGTTGTTCTCCTTCCAGGTTAATATATAGATCTTTCGCATCCTTTGTTGGTTTTTCCTCTTCCCGGCATTAATCCAAACTGTTCTTTACATACGTCGGTTTCTAGACGCACCCTGTTCTCAAATATCCTTTCCAAGATCTTAAGGATTTTCTCAAGGTCGTATAATACTACACCTGATTTATCCTTTATCGGCCTCACTGATGCTATGTCCTTGGTCGCCTTATCTCTTGCTTTAGCTATCCGTAGGAGTTGCCTGTCGTCCTGTCTTCTTTCCAGCTCTTCATACGCCTCTTCTAAGACAGGAACATCCATACCAAAATGCCGTGGCTGACATCTTATCATTCCGAGAACGAGGTGCCGGAGGAAAGAAAATGTCAATACTGAAGCTGTGAGTACAATCGTGACTCTTGTCTCCATAGAATAATTTTATTTGGAACTCTTCCAGATGGTGTTTGCACACAAAAAAAGGGAACTGTGAGTCTTTCTGGATGCAAAACGATTTTGTTGTTTAGTTATTTATTCCCCAATCTAGTTTCAGCGACAAATGCCGCCATCATTAATGGGTGATGGGGTCTTTATATCTAAAACATGCAGAGAATAGCATAGTTATAAAACACTGTAAAACATTATTATATGTGTACCCTTTGTTTTATAAATCCTGTTTTCCGTGAGTACTTTCATAATACCTTATTTATTATACAGTACGGCATGGTTTTAAGATTGTTGTTGGGGTTTGGGGCAGATTTTCTGTGTCCCTCTGTTGCCGTTTTTCGCGGCATAGGTTATGTCATCTGGAACTGTATGAGCGGCTATTACTAAACAAATACAAAAACATTAACTTATGTATGTCATCGTCATACGGTTGGGATTGCCGTAGTGTTGTGGATACAGTTTTGATGTGTACTCGGTTGTTACATAGTTTCTCGTGTACTTACGTTCGCGGCAAGGCTTTCAGCTAATTTTACACACAGAAAAACGTAAGCTTCGCACTTCTTTCATAATCCAAAACATTACGCCATCTTGCCATTAGCATGTGTCGCGAGAAATGTATCGCATGTTAGCGGTCGTGTGGTTCCAGACTGTAGCGCCTAGAACCGCTCGGCCACTCCGGCCGGCTGTGTTTGATTATATTTAGTTCCTGTGTGTACTCTTCAGTTTAAGACGTGTTCTGTTTATCCTGTGGAGCATGGGTGCAAAGCTGACTGTATGGTGGTTGGATGAGATATGGGTAGCAGTGGTTGTGGATGTGGGTTTTCTGAAGATGGAAAAATAATGTTGGTGCTTGTTTCTTGGAACTGTAAGATTCAAGAAATTTAGATTCTTGTTTTTTTTTTCTCTTTCCTTTGTGAAGTGGGACTGAGGTAGTACTGTGTTGATGCTACTGTGTACCTCTTCAACTGTTTTGTGTTTCATCTATAAGACAATTATGTCATCCTCGTATCGATACCAGTCAATTATTTTGTACTCATCTTGTTTTAGAAAGTTGTTGAATATTGTGTTATCTATACGATCCAAGAATATGCCTACTAATTTCCCAATGAGGGGATATCCCATGGCTAGCCCCTCTTTTTGCAAACAGAAGTTGTTGCTGAAAGTGAAGTAGTTTTGTTCAGTGATTAGACTAAGAATGGATAAGATTTCATTTATATGTCTTTCTGGGAATTTCTTGTACTTTAGCTGTTGTTCTATAGTGTTTATAGTTTCTTCTGTGAGTATGTGTGTGTACATGGATGTAATGTCAGAAGATAAAAGTTTTGCTGTTGGGGGGATGTTGTTAATTTTCTCTATTATGTCTTCTGGCGTTTTGAAGCTTCTGTTGCTTGTGTGTGTGTATGTTTTCTTTAGGAATGTGTACATGTGTCTCTCTGAAGTCCACCGCTGGCCTGACTAGAATGAGAAGTTTGTGGACCTTTGGGAGGCCGGTTAAGAGTGGAGCTTTAGGACTCCTTTGTATCATTCTTTTTGTCTGGTTCTGTGTGAGGATGCGTGTGATGCTTTCTATTAATGTCTCTGGGTTCCTTTGATATCTTTGTGATGGGTAATCACTTAGGTTGGTCATTTTATTCTATCCCAGAAGTTTATCTGTTTATACCAACAACAACAGAAGAAAATTATTATATACAAAAAGCAATAGTGGAAGGGAAAAACGTAATAAACGAAGAAACAACACTTTTCAACGACACAATCTTCACTGCTCTGAGAGAACTGACGCACGACACACGACAGAAAGCACACACTTGCAAAAGGACCACTCGCCCATCAGACAGAGACACATAAATGAGGAACGGAAGTCGTCAGAACTTGCGCTTAAATTTTCATAACCTTCTTGCAACGTGTGATACATTTCTCACGAGACACACCAGCGGCAAGTTGGCGTAACGTTATGCATTATGAAAGAAGTGCGACGGTTATGTTTTTCTGTGTATAGAACTAGCTGCAAGCCGTCCAGCGAACATGAGTACACGAGAAACTATGTAACAACCTAGTACACACCAAAACTGTATCCACAACAATACCGTAATCCCAACTGCATAACGCTGACATACGTAAGTTCACGTTTTCGTATTTGTTTACTAATAGTCGCTCACACAGTTGCAAATGACATGATTTATGTTGAGAAAAACGGCAACAGAAAAACACAGAAAATATGCCCGAAACACCAACAAGAATCTTAAAACCACGCTGTAATGTATAATAAATAAGGTATTATTAAAGTACCCACAGAACACAATATTTAAAAAACAAACAGTAAACATGTAATACCGATTTACACCGTATTATAACTGTGCTATTTTCTGCATGTTTTACATTGATGGCGATATTTGTCTCTGAAACTAACATGGGCAATGAATAAATAAATAAATGAACAACAAAAATATTTTGCATCAAGGCAGACCGACAATGCCCACGTTGTTGTTCATATCTCGATACTACAGTTGGTGTGAGAAGTGTCCGCAGAAGGAGGAGGACTGGGTTTGAGTGCCGGCCTGACACACAGTTTCCATCTGTCAGCAAGATTCAGGTTTCAGATTAGTGAGAAATAACGTTATTTCTGTTATCATTACAATTGTCGCAGTTATTTGTCGCTGTCATTGTTAGTTCGAAGACCGGTTTGATGCCGCCCTCCATGCTACACTATCCCGTGCGAGCCCCTCCACTACTGCAGCCTGCATTCGTCTGAACCTGTTTGCTGTACTCATCACTCGGTGTCCCTCTACAAGTTTTTCTCCCCACACTACTTCTCCATTACCAAACGGACGATTCGCTGATGTCCCAGGAGGTGTTCTATCAATTGATCCCTTCTTTCAGTCAATTGTCGTTGTGGCATATCTTTTACTGTCTCTAATTCGATTCAGTATCTTCTCATTAATTAAACCATCTAAACACCTATTCTTCAGCAGTTTGCTCTAGCACTACATCTCAGTACCTCATATTCGAAGTCTTTTGTCAGCTGCTTACCATTCATGTTTCACCTCCATACAAGACTACACTCGTGACAAGTACTTTAAGAAATGACAGCGTAAAGGTCAAATTTATGTTAAACAGCAAAACAATTACTCTTTTCCAGAGATGTTTTACAAGCCCTAGCCAGTCTGTATTTTATGTCCTGTCTACTTCGGCTGCAAACAATTATGTTGCTGCCTGAATAGGACAACTCATCTACTGCTTTAGAGTCTTCCTTCCTAATCTAATTACCCTTTTGAATGTGACAGGTCAACGTTTCAGCGATCTTATTAGCTCGCTTAGTAAGATATGGATATGTTGAGATGTATTTCACTACTTAATACACACATCAAAAAATAGATTGCATCACCTCGGTTCCGAGAGTTCCAGAACCTGTACAGAAAATTGGAATAGATATCTCTATAAACATCATTTCCGCCCTTTTTATTGGTCAAGAAAACCACACGTTTCACGTTGTTCCACCATACAGCGAGACCTTCAGAGGGGATGGTCCAGATGCTGTACACACTGGTACCTCTAATACCCAGTAGCACGTCCACTGGCATGGATACATGCCTGTATTCGTCGTGGCGTGCTATCCACAAGTTCTTCAAGGCACTGTTGGTCCAGATTGTCTCACTCCTCAACGGCGAATCGGCGTAGATCCCTCAGATTGGTAGGTGGGTCACGTACCGCGCTGCACGGTGTCGTGGTTCCAAAGATGGACTTCGCCACGGACGTCGGGAGTGAAGTTGCGCATTATGCAGCCGATTGCGCACAGTTTCAGTTGTAACAGGACGTCCTGTGGCTGCACGAAAAGCGTTATTCAACATAGTGTCGTTGCTGTAACGGTTTCTCCGAGGCATAATCCGTAGGTAGCGGTTATCCACTGAAGTAGTAGTAGCGCTTGGGCGGCCTGAGCGAGGCATGTGATTTGCAGTTCCTGTCTCTCCGTATCTCCTCCATGTCCGAACAACATCGCTTTGGTTCACTCCAAGAAGCCTGGACACTTCTCCTGTTCAGAGCCCTTCCTGGCACAAAGTAACAATGCGGACGCGATCGAACCGAGGTATTGACCGTATATGCATGGTTGAACTACAGACAACACCAGCCGTGTACCTCCTTCCTGGTGGAACGACTGGAACTGTCGGATCCCTTCCGTCTAATAAGCGCTGTTCATGCACGGTTGTTTACGTCTTTGGGCGGATTTAGTGACATCTCTGAACAGTCAAAGGGACTGTAACTGTGATTCAATATCCACAATCAACGTCTATCTTCAGGAGTTTTGGGAACTGGGGTGATGCAAAACTTTTTTTCATGTGTGTATGACGGAGACATAACCATATTTGACAGAAAATGAAACTAAGTAAATGAATTATCGTTCGATCATCGACAGAGCACGAAAATAATATCACAACGGAAACGTTTTCCCAATGTTGTGCAGATGTTACGAATTTAATCACAACCCATCATATCTCAGCATAAGAACATGAATCCTAGTCCGTGATTATGTAAATAGTAGTTGCAGAACATCAGGAACGTTTTCCTTTATGATATTAAAATGGCATTATATGCAAATGAGGAACTAAGATTGGAAATTTGTGTTTGTAGAAAGAAAGTAATCCACCGATTATGGTACACCATTTATGAGTGATATTAACAACGAACAAAGTGTGCTTGAAGTCGCCAACTACAAAGTTATTTCCCACCTGATGCTTATCATACACGATTTAAGTGTTGCCTAAAAGTGTACAAAACGCATAGCTTCTGGAAAGCATGAACTAATCTCATCAGACGAAATGCTATGCCTCCACTTAATTGACCACAGAGGTCGCTTTGGAGGGCTGGAAGCCGTGCTGCAGGGGAGGAACCAGGCGGTCACGTGACGCTCCACCGTTGACGTCAGTGGTGACGATGAGGTGACAATCGCGGTGTGTACGTGCCAGTCGCTCGTGTGGGATCAGGGCGGTCACCCGCGTCGACGTGGAGATGTCGAGAATTGGTAGAAAGGAATTTTTGCGTTTCGACATGTCCACGACCACACCACTAGTAAAGTTACACGATCTGTTGATCTATCAATGTGGACTGTCCAAGTATCTGCAACGAATGGTGAACCACTCGTAGTGATGTGAGGCAGTGGCGTAAAAAGATCCTAGCCGACAGGGCTGCTGACGAGTGCCACTCCAAGTGACTGGCGATCGGTTTCAAACCAGACGCAAATTGCCAATGCCTGGCAAAGCAGCTCCATCTGAACCAACTGCCTAGCAATCGTTCGGAAGGCGGCTGCACAGACTCGACATTGGGAGTCAGCGGCCGTCGCTCACACAGACACACTCAGCTGCGCGTCTTGAGTGGGCCAAATCACACAGAGACGGACAGTGGCTGGGTGGAGGTGCGTCACACGAGTCGCGCGATTTTGCCTCTTCTGAAATTATGGAGGTGGCGATGGGACTGACGGCCTAGAGAGGATGCAGTTCAAGCCACTGGTGGTTCTATGCTGTCATAGGGGTGTTTCTGTCGCCGTGACTTGGATTCAGTCACTAAGGTTAATGTGAACCTGAACCAGCACGTTTATTTCAACATTCTCGGTCACGAAGTGTTGCCCTATTCTCTGGACACTTGCGTTGCAGAAGATGACACACACAGTCGTGTTCCCAGGGCTGCGTGCATACACTCCCGGTTTCACGAACACTCAGGCGCCCTACGGCACCTCGAGGCGACCACTAGACAACCCGGTCTCAGAGCCGCAGACGTTGTACGGTACTGTCTGGAGCAGCAGCTGAGACGTGGCAGCCGACATCCCCACACACTGGTAGCTCTGCGGGATCTGATGCAGCAGTGGGAGGCCTCGGGCAGATGCTGCGTATCTGAAGAAACTTTCGGAACTCTCTTCCCCGCCGAGTTGACGAAGTCTTCGAGGCTAGAGGCGGTAATACCGTGATGCCATTTCATGATGCTTGGAGCAAAAGTTGGCTTGCATGTGACTGTCTTACTATAAGTTAATGATGTATGGAAAGAATGGAAATCATGCAGCAGCTAGTTGTACTTCACAAGTTTATTCCAATCCTTACTTAGGTTTAAACAGATGCAAACATTTCTTCCTTGGTAGAAGTAGTAACGTGTGTAAACTTATTGTGTGAAAAGAGAAAACAGGTAATGACCCATATAAATGCTAGCTAAGGTATAGCCACATGGCTGAATGAACAGTAAAGCAAGGTAAAAGTGTGAATAAACATCTGACGTGCCACTGGATGGCTGTTCGATTCCTATTTGCTTCCATAATTTTACTGTTGCTGACTGCTGCCATGTTAGAGATTTTAATTACGTATATACAGCAAATGTTGTGGAGTATTACTGTAGTCTGGTGGTGCAGGGTGTTGACTCTATAATTGCTTCTTTCGAAAAGTAATTAATTTAGCCACTTGCAGTGTTTATTGTTCACTTTTGAACTAATTTACAACTAACAACGATATCGAGCTACAGCTGTTGTCATCTCAAACGACGCTGTACTTTTATTGATTTTTGATAATACGGTTGGGAAATAGGAATATAAATTCAATTTTAGTAAGGCTAGCAGTCTCGATTAAAAGCTTTTATTGTTAGTTGCCGCTTTCAGTGTTTGACTGTCATCATCAGATGATTTACTCTCTGCTGTAGCGATATGCGGAGACAGCGAGCGTAGAGAGACGTATGCCACGAGGCACATTCCATTGACTGCTCGGTGGAAAGTGTCAACAGAAGAGGCGGCGGCAGAAGGTATTAGCGCGCTTCCTCTTTGGGTCTCACTAACGTGCCCTTATTGACAGATAGTTAGTATCGCAAAATAGGAAAAGTAGGTGACAGCATTCAGAATAAATTTAAGGAAAGAATTAGTTGTACAGTTAGTAGTAATGGCATAGAGTGGTCTACATACCTCGGTACACAGCGGGAGTCGATACAGTCGTCAGCGATCCGGCATTCGAGCTCCTCGATGAGTTCCACGGATTCGTCCGACGTGAGGCGGCGGAGCTGCGCCAGGGCGCCGGCGCACCCCCCTCCCTCCTCCGCTCCACCTGCTGGCGGTTGCGGCAGTCCGGAGTCCCAGAGGCGGTCTACCAGGCGCTCCGCAGCTGACCACGTGGGCGGTGGCTGCTCCAGTCTCCCGCAATTTGTGAACGCCGGTGGCCAATCTGCAAAACGTTCTTCAGTCACCTCGAGGTCTGACTCACGAACTTCCATGGGCTACTCATATGCACATCAGTACTAGCAGCTACTGAAAGTGAAACGCTGAGAGAGATGCAGCCAACGATAATGGACACGGCGTGAGGTGTGCTGCACACTTTTACAAGCAAAAGGTCAACAAGTCAGCCGACTGTCAGCACGGCGGCCACTGCTGCGGCTCCCCTTGACGAGGAAGCGGGAAGAGCTGCGCCGACAGTACAACACTGGACACTGTGCCGTCATTCCGTATGAGCCGAAGTTCTGACTGCAGCATCCGTGTGGACGATCCGTGCATCGAGGCCCTGAGCAGAGCGGAGAATGCCACGTTGCACTCTCGCCCATCTCACGGGGAGCCACTCGGTATACAATACGTAATTCGTTACACCTCAGCTGTTACATTTCTGAGTCCTTGAGACAGCTCGCTTGCGATACTTTCGACATCCTTTCAACAAAATAATTTAATGTCGCATGTCAGGCATGCTGTTCTGCCCCAGCTTGACAGAGTTAGCACCGCTACCACAGGAACGTGCGATGGCGCAGACAGTAATATTTAAGTGAAAATCACACTTATCGTTAACTGGTTTGATTGGCGAGATTGGGAATAAGACACATGGGCCCGTGCTCATAGATCTTTGCAGAACGCCAGAGCAGATACAGTCTCACGTTGGTGCCAGAGCTGGCAGTGCGGGGCTGGAGAGGAGACTCTAGGCTGGCCGAGAGGCAGCTGGGCTGCAGGCGGCAGGGCACTCCAGACTGGAGCGGCAGCCGGTGGGAGCCTTTCCTGGTGACTTCAGATCTCCAGTTCACGCTGGGCCGTGAATGACGACCCCGGGCATTCTGTACTCTCATCTCCTGGAGCACCGCACACTTATCCTGTCTCATCACAGTCTACCTGCCAAGTACTGCGTCACAGTAAAATAACTGCGGCCTGAAAATCTGGAATTCCCAATGATGTAATCGGCATACCAATCTCCTCTCGCTTTAATCTCTGGGATCCGCCTCTGAGCTGTTTTTTCCTCTTAGCTGTAGCCGTGTTTACCCAGGGTATCTCGTTAGGCAAGTAGCAGAGGCGCTGCCATTCGTTGTTCTGTACACTTCCGAGGCAGTAGTTGCACTTCTGTCCCTTTGTACTTGTGTGGGAACGTTCAGCGCTTACGGAGCAGGGACAAAACAAATGTAATAGCTAAGTACTCATCAAATGTTGAGATCATTTTTGAAATAATCGAACTGAAATTGTCGACCGATATGCAAGTGCGGTTGACATACGGTTCCTCGCCGCAGATAAAGCAGCAATGAAGGCAGTGAGTGGCAGAGAGTGTCTTTGCACTAAAAAGCGCTGATCTGTTCTCACCTGCCAGAAAGGTTACGGCAGAATCTCTGGACACACAAAAGATATTCTGCCTGCTCATTCCCTCACGAAGGAGTCAAGTCTTTTTGAGCAAATGCGTGATAAAACCCGCAGTGAGTTAGACTGCAAAATGAAGCAAAAGGAAAGAAGAAAGCGTAATGTCTCTGTGAAGGAACAGACGGTTAGGCCGCGCAGCTTCACTCGCCAGATCCACTTCGCTAAGGGAGTCCAGATGAGGCTACCTCGGCTGTGAGCTGACCTCGCCGGTAAACATTCTGAAAGTTCCGTACCTGCCCGGTGAGACGGCTAATTCTGAAGACGTCTCTCGCCGTCGGTGTGGCTACCGGGCTGTAAACATACAAACAGTCGCTTCTGATAGGACTGTGGGCAGCTGCTACTGTTAACCGAAAAATCGGGATGCCATTGCGGTACGGCTATTGTAATTAACCACTGCGAACGTTCGAGTAATACACACCTGATATCAATGAACGTAATTGACTCGTACAGAGGGAAGTCCACGCTCCTGACCCAACACGGAGACCTCTGCCTCGTCGTGTCTGAGGGCCGACTGACTCACTTGGCGCTCTCCGTAACCTGCGATGTATTCTCGCGAGAGCCTGTCCCCGTCAACTGTGCAGCGATACTTGAAGCTTCCCGTACTGGAATAATGCCTCAGTTACGGCCAATGACTGAGGGACTTTCCCTGACAATCACTGTAACGAAAGGAAACTACTCCTATTGTGATTAAGCGAAAGTGTGTTTACGGCCGACTGGCGCGCCTCCTCCACGTACTCCCCGACCTGCGTGTCTGGCTGCAGGCAGGCCGGCCTCCCACGCAGCGGGCCACGGCCCCCACCCCCGCACTGGACGTCTCGCGCCGCGGGCCGCTCGCGTTCTCCGGCCGTGGGAACACACTCCGCCACAGCCTGGAACCTCTAAAGTCTGGAAACTCTACAAGCCCCAGAAAAGAGCTGGTTGTGCAAATTACAAATGTGTGCAACTAAACAATCGCCCTTCGATTCTGCCTCGTATGAGGTCGTTTTATCTGCATTTTCAGTTTTTATCGTTTGATAAATTTTAAGTTGTTCATATAGCTTGCGTATGTCTGAAAGCATTACGCGGGAACTACTAAGGTTCATTTTGTCCTCTGAACCTCCGCGAGTAAGTTTATGGGCGTTCCTTGAGCAGAGAGGGCCGCTGGGAAAGCTCGCCAGCAATAATTGCAGCACAAAAAATATAATTACTGTAGAGTAATGAAATTGCGAGAGTACATCTCCCTAGGTGACACAGCTTAAAGCTTAGAAGAGAACTGTGAAGTACAAAAGCCGCTACCTCTGCTCGAAGTAAAGCAAAGGTGAAAAAGCTGAAGTAAGGCATCCTGCAGCTCTTTTAATGTATATGTTTGTAAAAGTAACATTTGGATTTCCTGGTCAACTCCTACGAATAACCCATTTTATTTTCCGTGTTTGCTGTAAGCTACGGGTAAAGACACAAGCCGGACATGCACTTGCATGTCAGATGTGACAGCATTCGGCGCCCCACATGTTGCCCACGATGCTAACACAACACTGGCTGATGATGCCAACAGTGGGCGGGACTGGAGCTGTCAAACGATGTCGACAGCACGAGGCTACGGAGCGTGGCTGCACTGCTTAGTCGACGAGTAACTCACGACAGTGCTACAGTGCTAGTGCTGTTGTTACAAAGCAGAGCAATGGCGCCGATAAACAAAGCAAACATTGCGTTATATCTTCAGTAACAGTAGCCAAAGTCGAGATTTGATCAGAAAGGAGTGGCGGATGAGTCAGTGGAATGCGTGGTGTCGTGCGAACAATGTACAAGAGGAGTGCAGTGATGGCGATACGTGCACGGCACTAGAAAGTTGTACTGAAACAGGTGTGCTGTAGTTCATCGTCGTTGTCGGACAGAGGGCCGCAGCTCCAGTTTCCAGTCAAACGTAGTGAAGGACAGTCGTTGTCCAAGGAGCGGATACTAAACATAATTACGTACTTGGAAAATCTCAGACAGCATAGCAAAAGAACAATTACGAACATATTTTGAACAAGTCTGCAGAAATATGACCGTTAGTGTGTAAGGAAAACTACAGACATTCAACGGAGGACAAGGCTCAGTTGCGCGTTTCAAGGATGCTCGACATACATTACAGAGATTTCGTCCGCCCCAGTAGCTGAGTGGTCAGCGTGACGGATTGCCGTCCTCTGGGCCCGGGTTCGATTCCCGGCTGGGTCGGAGATTTTCTCCGCTCAGGGACTGGGTGTTGTGTTGTGTTCATCATCATTTCATCCCCATCCGGCGTGCACGTCGCCCACTGTGGCGCCGAATGTAATAAGACCTGCGATATGGCGGCCGGACCTGCCCCGCGAGGGGCCTCCCGGCCAATGACGCCAAACGCTCATTTCATTTCCACAGAGATTTCAAAAGAAGCAGTGGATGCTTGCATGACGTCAAACAGTGCTACAGAAGTGTGAGACGTGAGATAATGAAATTTCGAAACAAGCGTCAACTTGACGATGCACAGCAAACTACAGGATCGACCGAAATATTTGTAGATGAGATAAGGAAATTTGCCCCGTCGTTGTGTAAGGAATTTGTTTTCAACTGCAGCCAATCGGCATTTGAAGAGGAAACGTACATGAAAGGGACCCTGGAAATTAGAGGTACCAAGAGAGATCAGTCAATATCATCTATTATCAATTCGCATTCGTATACAGTTATGCCGACTGATTAACCAGATGGTAAATCGGCTGGAACGCTATTTATTGCTCTGCGTCCTTTGATTCTTTCTCGTGTGTGTAATTTTGGCAAGGGTCGTAGAGGATATTTACGTCACAGCAAACAAGAGTGGGAGAACAGACGTAAGAGAACTACATCTATTGTATGATCAATGCTTTTGGCCAATAGCTCGTCAAAATAGGTGTTTTTTCTTGATTCCTAGGCTGCGCATAGAAATCATACTCCTAAAGAACAAGCTACCGCTCCTGGAAAGTGTGTGCCATAGCAGTTCGTACCATCTGGAACCACCAGATGAATAGTACCTCCTGACGTCTGTCTTTTCTGTGCGTATGAAACATATTATAACACTACCTGCAGCAACGCCTTAAAGGACAGCCAGTTTTACGATAAGCTCCACGACAGGCTGTTTCGCATTTGGTTGCACGCCATCGCTTTCCATCAGTTCTCGTCATCCTGTTACACCAATGTCATTTGTATACGTATTCCTTAAGAGTGGATACCTAGCTGAGCGTCCTCATAATAAACGTAGTCCTTCACTGTCAGGCAGAAAACGTATAATTTTTAATAACAGCATATGTAACCAATCCGCCTGTGAGTGTTTGATAAGTGGACTGTGCATAACGTCTTATGAATCCGTACAGCACGAAAGAGCACTTACCGGAACGGTGACAGTACTGCGTCCATAGCATAAGTCCAACGATACTGAACGCCGGGCGTGTGTGCACGTGCCAACAGAAGCAATCCAGCATCGAGTAGGTCCCATTTCCTGCAAGCAGAGCTGCCACTGTGGCAATTACGGCCGCCGGCTGCATTGTCCGCTGTCGACACTGGGGAGCAAACAGAAGCAGTGCGCGCCGCAGGGAGCGCGCGCTCAATATGACGGCGGGCGCAGCGGAAGTCTGCCGCAGGACGGCCAAACCACGGGAAGCGTGGCGTGACGCCTCTCATCCGGATGACCGCCGTATTCCTGTCTGCCTGGTGAGAGTTCGCGAAAGTCGTCGAGTAAAACAAACGTGGTATCTGCCCTTCCCCAAGGAAGTGTTGTAGTCATTGTGCTGTTCCTAATCTATAAAAACGATTTAGGAGGCAATCTGAGCAGCCATTGTTTGCAGATGATGCTGTCTTTTACGATCTAGTAAAGTCATCAGAAGATCAAAGCAATAGGAAAATAATTTAGACAGTGTACCGATGCAATGCGTAAAGTGGCAGTTGATTCTAAATAATGAAGAGTGTTATGTCATCCACAGGAGAACTAGAAGGAACTCGTTAAATTTCTTTTACTCGATGAGTCACACAAATCGAAAGGGTGCCGTTTCAGCTAAATGCCAAGGTACTACAATTAGGGCCAACTTAAATAGGAACGACCAAATAGAAAATCTTGTAGGGAAGACTTTGTTTTGTTTGCAGAACACCTAGACCAAGCGACAAGCCCACTAAAGAGACTGTCACTTAGTGATGCTAGAAGAACCCTCAGCCACACACCGCCGGGTGTCACGCGCAGAACTGGTGTAGATGCAGATGTACATCTACAACTCCACACATACTCCGTAAGTCGCAATATGGTGCATAGTGCAAGTTTCCTTGCACCATCACTAGTCATTTTCTTCCCTGTTACGCTCGTAAATACAGCGATGGAAAAGCGACTCTCTTTATGCCTCCATCATCATCAGTTTTCTGCTACATTAGCAGGTCCTTTGCCTCTCCATTTTCTGCGATCCATTGCCTCCTACTTACAGCTGCGGTATGTTGTACCGTCCATTACGTCATCCAGTATCTGAAATCTCCTCCTTCCTCGCTTCCTTTTCCCTTCTACATAACCTTCTACACATGTTTTTATCAGTCCGTCATTCTTTATTAATATATGCCCAATCCAATTTCTTTTTCTTCTCTTTATTACATCTAGCAACTGTCTTTTCTCTCCCACTCATCTCAATACCTCTTCATTTATTACTCTGTCCATCCAACTTATTCTTTCCATAATCCGCCATGTCCACATCTCAGAAGCCTCCAGCCTTTCTCGGTCTTTATTCCTCAAAACCCATCTTTCAGGCCAAACAGAAGAACACTACATACAAAACATTTGATCTTTTCCTCAGTTCTCTGTCCACACAGCTGCAGAAAACTCTCCTTTTCTTATAAAATGCCTCTTTTACCATTGCTATCCTTGTTTTCATTTCTGTGATGCACTTCCAGTCGGTGTCTATCCTTCTTCCAAGATACTTAAAATTTAGCACCTGTTCTAATATTTCTCCATTCAGAATAATTTTTATTTCTTTATTTTCTCCTGGTGCCAATACTTTTGTTTTCTTTGTGTTAATTTTCATTCCATAATGGCGTCAATGGTGTCCACTAAATCCCGTAATTGTTTTTCCCCTGTGGCTAGAAGGACCATGTCATCAGCAAACCTCAAACACCCTACTCTTCTTCAATTTCTACTCCTTTGTCATCTAATGTACATTGGGCAATCATATTTTCCAAGTAGAGATTGAAAACGTTAGGTGATAGACAGCATCCTTGTCTTACTCCTTTTCCTAGTCCGATCCAGTTTGTACTTTCTCCTCTCACTTTAACTGAGGCTTTTTGATTAAGATGTAATGAGTCTTCTGGTTTTCCAGACCACTCTCTTTTCTCGCATTACAGTCGCCAGCTTGTCCCAAGCCACTTTGTCAAATGCCTTTTCTAGATCGGTGAAGCACATTTAGAGGTCTCTTCCTTTTTCAATAAACCTTTCTCCCAAGAGTCGTAGGAGCCCCACTGCATCTCTGGTGTCCGTATTCCGTCTAAAGCCAAACTGCTCCTCGCCAAGACTCTCCTCCATTAATTTTTAAAGTCTCTTATTAACTATTCTTAACATCATTTTGGCTGCATGTGAAATGAGGCTGATTCTCCTGTGCTCACTGCATTTCTTGATTCCTTGTTTTTTTCGGTAATGGAATCATTAGTTTTGTCAGAAAGTCCTCAGGCCATTCACCACTGTCACATATTTTATTCATAAACTCAATATTTCCCTTATTTCATCTTGTTTCTAGCATTTTAATATTTCTCTCCGTATCTGTACCTACTGCTTTACCATTTTTCATTGCAGTTATCCCAGACATCAGACATTACTTCTTCCATTATAATGATTGGGCCTTCCTTTCTGGTCATCATTTACACTGTTGAGTAATTCAAGTTCCACAGTTTCTGGTTTGCGATCTGTGTCATATAGCTCTTTTAGATATTCTTCCCATCGCTGGAGGACATCGTCACGATCTTTGTACACTACCTCTTCGTCTTTACTGAAACTTTCCATAGTAGCACTTCCTGTTCTTTTTTAATCCCATATCATAGTCTTTACTCTGTTGTACAGTAAGTCGTATCTTCCCTTCCTGTCCAGTTCTTCGATTGCATTACATTCCTCTTAGCCATTTTTTCCTAGCCTGCTCTGTTTCTCTTTACAGTTCATTATTTAACCTTCGCTACATCTTTCTTGCATATTCAGTGTTCTTGTTTTTAAATTTTCTTCTCTCCTCCACATTCGAAATCATTTCTTGTGTGACCTATCGTTTCTTTTCCCTTTTACATATCCTATATTTTGCTGTCCTGCTTTAATGATTTCTTCTTTTAGCATATTCCAGTACTCGTTGACATTATCAGGTGGTTCTTTGTCTCTTAATGTGTTTAGAAACTCAAGTGACAGTTTCTGTAATTTGTTGTTTGTTGGATCTTATCTTCTCTAGATCCCACTTCTTCACCATGACTCCACAGACACCCACATTTCTCTGTTAGTGCTCTTTAAGCGAAATGGACGTTGACGTCAGTGAAATCGTTCTGTAGTCAGCTTCTAACGTCGTTTCTCTAAATTTCCTCTATAATTTTCCTAGAAATAATATCGTGTTCGCTACAGGGGTTCCTATTTTCGTTCACAAACCACCTCCATAACACTAGCATGTTGTTCGATCCTGGAGGTAACAACTCTGGCTGCACAGTTAAATTGCTTCGACGTCTTGCTATAATAAGACCTTGTGCGGATCGAAAACACTCAAACAGTGCTCAAGAACGGATTGTACTAGTGTCCTATATTCTGTCTTCTACAAATGAACCGTTCTTTCCTAAAATTCTCCAACTCGATGTCGAGCATTCACCTTCTCCGCTGCACCCTTACATGCTCATTTCATTTCACATTGCTTTGCAACGCCACACCTAGATATTTCATCGACGTGAATGTCAAGCAGCGCGCTGCTAATTCTGTATTCGAATATTTCTACATTTAGTTCTAACTATAATACATCTTACCAACTAGAAATTTTGCTTAAGTCATCTTGTACCATCCTACAGTCACTCAACACTTAGACGTCCCTGTACACTACAGCATCATCAGCTCATCCTGTCTGTCTGATTACGTTCTGCCACACTCCTGGCGATACCTTTGTCTCTCATGAACACTCGCTGTCGAGTGCAAAGTAAGGGGTTCTGCTATTATGAAATTTGCGATCCACTCCCATATCTAGAAACCTTTTCTGCGTTCATCCGTTAAGAGACTGCACGAGCGAAATCGCTGCCTCAGGATCTGTCAGTACTTTTCTTCTGGTGTCATATTACAGCAGACACATATCCGTATGTCGCCTTCCCATCCACTCACAGTTCCCTCCCCTCTCCAATCCCCCTACATTCCCCTCCCCGACACTGTTCTCGCCCAATAAAGATTATTTCAGTTCTGTATAAAGTAGTGAAAAGAACGTCACAAAGTGCAGTCAGCAGGGTTCGGCCGAAAAACCAAACATACTCAACAATACCTATGTATTTTTACACCAGGCCAATGAACTCCAGCTGGAATGCAGCAACAAGCCACAGAGTATCTTCCAGATTTATCAGACCTGCAGTCTTTCAACTATTTCACACAGAGATCAGAAGTTCCCCAAGTCGGCAAGTCTTAGTTAAGTTGCAGAAGTGTACTGCTTTTCACCAACACATATACTGTGGCTGTTAGTCTATCTAAAAGCGTCAGTGTAGGTCTAGAAATAGAAAACTTTCGACGTGTTTTTGGCATCACAGGACTATCTGTGCAGCATGAGGGAGTATACAAAGAAGTAGATGACAACAGAATGCGGTGCATTACAATCACCAACTGACTTCAAAATGTGTGGGAGGAGGGTTTCAACAGTGCATATGTACAGGGAACCTATGACTGAATCAACTTCAGGGGATATGCGCATTTAAATAAAACATTCGAGTGTGGGGAATTTGCATGATTTATACTGCATCTTAGCGACTGCTACAGACACACTGGGGTGCTGGTATCTGAATGTTACAGGAGCAGTGTATAAATGCATTTATTCTCGCTGTACCAGGAGAGCCTATTACTATCGAGTTCAGTGAAGTAGAATGCAGGGGTGGTATGTCTACTAATACATATGTTGAGGCACTTGCTGGGCAGAATACTATACAAGCTGAATTTTTTAGAATCATATGAAGCAACGTCTGGGAAAACATTGCTCTACACAATGAGTATAAAACGTACATGTGTAAGTAAAGAAAATACAAAATAAATTGTTCTTCAGCCTCACTGCGTACCAATCCCCACCATTGTACTGCACATAAACATGTGATGAGCCAGTGCTTACTCGGAAGTCTCCAGCACTGTGCGCGAGACGCCTCTGTGGCGCACGTGTCGGCCGGGCAGTGCCGTGGCGAGCTGCCGCCGCGGGCCCCACGTGGCCACTGGCTGGGTGGGGAGCCGCCAGCCCGCCTCCAGAGGCGGGGCCGCAGCCAGCAGCCAGCAGCCAGCAGCCAGCCCCCCACCCAGCCAGCCAGCCACGGCCTCCACAGCAGTGCTGGCGCCGCAGCTGGTGAGGGCAGCCAGAGGGGTGGCACGCCACAGAGAGTGGCCGGCACCACTCAGCACTTTGATGTTAATGCTGAATTACGTGTAGTTACTGTAACTCAACAGCAGTCTTTTACGAAGCTGCTGTGACTGTACATAATATTATTAATTGCTATTTCTTTGCCTTGAAGTTTGCTACTGAACACACTTCATGCTTTATAGGTAAAGGTGTATATTCTAGAAGAAAATACATGTGTAATGCAGCACACTGTAAATAACTAGCCACATCTTACAATACTGATTTAAGGAAATGAAAAATGGTTCAGGTGGCTCGGAGCAGTATGGGAGTTAACTTCTAAGGTCATCAGTCCCCTAGAACTTAGAACTACTTAAACCTAACTAACCTAAGGACATCACACACATCCATGCCCGAGGCAGGATTCGAACCTGCGACCGCAGCGGTCGCGCGATTCCAGACTTCAAGGAAATCCTCCTTTTCCATCATTTACATCTGGCTAGTCATTTATAGCGATTAGTTTCTTTTCTCCGAAATAACAAAGATATAACAAAACAATAACTAATGGTTACCAACAATCTTTTTTTGTAAAAAAAATGATCGATGTGTATTTTCTAATATATTCATTTTCTATACATTTTAAGCCAGCCGGTGTGGCCGAGCGGTTCTGGCGCTTCAGTCTGAAACCGCGCGACCACTATGGTCGCAGGTTCGAATCCTGCCTCGGGCATGGATGTGTGTGATGTCCTTAGGTTAGTTAGGTTTAGGTAGTTCTAAGTTCTAGGGGACTGACGTCCTCAGATGTTAAGTCCCGTAGTGCTCAGAGTGATTTGAACCATTTATACCATTTAATCACATAGATAATTTCACATTTAATTCCATATACATTTTTAAATTAATAAACTATCTGCTTTTTCCGTTTAATTATGTGCCATATTTACATTTAATTCCATGTACAAATTAAAAACTAATAATAAGCTCTCTGTTTTCCCAGTCAACCACTTTTTCTTTTCTAATTTGTTTTTGCCTGTACATAATATGCGTAGGTGAAAAAAGAACCACACATATACACGTGCACACATGTGGGCACTGAAGAGTAAAAGAAATTGGTTCATGTGGCACAGACTTGACTAATGTCTGAAGTAGTGCTGGAGGGAGCTGATACCTTCAATCCTGCAGGACTGTCCATAAATCCGTAAGAGAACCGGAGGGTGGACATCTCTTGTGAACAGCACGTTGCAAGGCGTCCTAGATATGCTCAATAATGCTCACGTCTGGGGAGTTTGGTGGCTAGCGGCAGTTTTTAAATTCAGAAGAAAGTTCCTGGAGTTACTCTGTAATAATTCTGGACATGTGGGTTGCCGCATTGCCTCGCTGGAATTGCGCGAATCAGTCGGACTTTACAATGGACATGAATGGATGCAGATGATGAAACAGGATGCTTATGTACGTGTCAACTATCAGAATTGTATATAGACATATCAGGAGTCCCATGTCACTGCAACCGATAACGCTCCACACCATTCCCGAGCCTCCAGCCCCTCGAACGGTCGGTCCCCTGCTGACATGTATTCATCAGGTTGTCTCCATACCCTTAAATAGTCTTGTTTGAGGCACAGGTCAATGTCCTAACGGATTATCAGAAGAAATTATATAACTTTTGGCGCCAAAGGTAACTCCATGTTTATGTCTCGTTTATAATCGATGTCTATAAAGTGGCCACGGAAAATCGCGAAGGTAGTTATAATCAAGGAAGTCCGATAGATCTAGTTGGTTGCTGGCTGTTCTGTAAAAAGCATCTGAAAAGCTGGGTGGCGCCAGAAGTCGACTCACCGGCTTCTGAGCGGTACGAGCTACTGACAGCTTGCTTTCGGTGCAGGGAATAAACACACACACATAAACTATTAATGAATTGCTTATGCATGTTGGTGAAGGCGGATTGCTCTCCAATTGTACCGCCTCCATTTTTCCGTTTGTTTAACAGGGTGTACCAAAGCTCTCACGTCCGCACTGATTTTCGACGATGTTATAAGTTGCGCTAGGGACCGCATCTACCTTCTTTCGAAGTTAGCAGGCAACTACGCTGTTATGCGGCGGCTCGTTTCGGCCCATTCAACATCTGTCCTTCAAGTGGAACGAGCGAGTAACGGAGTTTATATTTCATACCTGCCACAGCAAGTTTGTGTTCGTGGTGTCTCTATTCTAATTTGAACGTTTGACTTACGCTATACGTATTCGTTTCGGAATATCGTTTCTACGTCTTCCGTTAACTATACGTGGTTAACATTATGAAACAATTAATAACGTTTGTGAAATACAACTTTGTTTTTCCACGACAAACGACTTTCAACAACTTATTATATGCACAATTGTTGCAACTGAGTGTGTGTGTGTGTGTATGTGTATACACACATTTGAATTACAAAAAACAAATACTAAAAAAAGGTTGCATGGCTCGAGATTCGATCCCGCGACCTTCGGATTACGAACCCGAGCGCTTACCGCTGTGCCACAACGCTGTAGAACATTATTAATCGTAGAGTGTATTTCACCGCAACGGTTTCTTTTAACTGTCGATTTTCTCGACAACGGCTGAGAAGTGCATCTTGGTGCTTTGCCACATTACACCTCTGGCCATGAGCTTTTATTATGCGCAGTATGAATCGAATCTGAATTTCACAATTAGCGGCCTCCCCTTGTCAGTGCAGTCGGCCCCCGCCTCACCGCGGCGTCTGGCTGCTCAGCTGACGTCACGGGCAGCGCTGCCCGTGCACTGCCGCGTGGAGGTCTTTTGTCATTTTTTGTGTAACATACAGCTGTAATCACTTCTCGAAATTATAATACATGGAATTTACAGATCGAAAATTATAAAATTTTTGAGTTTTGAGAAGAGAGAAAATGCAAAGTGGGAATGATTGGTAGTTGTGGCCTCAACAGCGCTGGTGAGGAACGCGGTGTCAGATCGTGTCCTCGAGCCCGACTTCCCTGGGCGGCGCCTCCCATTATTAGTTTACCACATGAGATATTTCACGCCTCGAATGTCACGAGACCAGTCACCCCTCGCATAACTGTTCTAATCTCTAAATGTAGTCCAGGGAAGGACAGAAAAGACGATAGAGAGAAGCACAGAATGTGGCAAGGTATCCAGAATTACTTACCCTGCAAGGTCGGCTTGATGGTATTACTTGCAGTAATTACCATCCACCAATTTACCCATTGCTCACAAGCCACACTGGAGAACGTGGTTCATGTTCTCCAGTTGGGCTGATCACACAGCAATACACAAACTTTGGCACAGCCAACAACTCCCACTTGTTCTCCAGGGTGTAAATAAACCAAAGAGTGTGGCTGAGGCTAAGGTTCAAAGATGTTGCATTTGGAGAGAGCTTATCTTTGGTCAACAGTAGCATTCTAGAAAATTGCTAAAAAGAAAGAGTGTGTCAAAAAGGACTTTGTAGCTTTGGAATGATACAGAAATATATTGAAATATCTTACAGAGTCGGTTGATGTGTTATTTTGTAGCTAAGAACCTCAAGTTTCACCTAAAAGTGTCATTTCGTTTCGATGTGAATACCATCTATGATGTGGGACACATGCCACTGGTAGTCGACTTCCCCTTCCCACATTCCTTGCGGAAAATCGGCTGAAAGTTGAGCAACGGCAGCGCAGATTAAATTTTTCAGGTCGGCCGAATTTGTTGCTACGGGAGGAACATACGCGCGGCCTTTAATGAAACCACCGAACAGTTATTGCAGAGTTCGTTTCATGGTACCAGGACACACAGCGGGCACGCTCCACACCAGTGAAAGCAGCCATCTTAACTGTGCACAACGGTGCCGTTGCTGCTGGCGGAATGGGGCACTGATGGACTGAAGTACATGCAGGTTGTTTGCTGCATAATCATACACCTACCGATTCTATAAGTTATCTCAATACATCTCTATATCATTCTAAAGTAGCAAATTCCTTTTTGATTCGCCCTGTACATCTCTATTTGGATTACATTCATTATAATTAAAGTCACATCTATTGGATTACATGGCACAGAGAGAGTCTTGTAGCTTTAAATGATGAAGTGTTCCGATTCGAAAACTATATTTGCCGAAATCGCAATTGAACGTACAGTGATGACTAGTTTCGGCAAATTTGAACTGCCATTTTCTAAATATTTTTCCTTAATACATATTAATTATAACCTAGACGTCTCAGCTTGTAACCCCACACCCTGTATGAGTTGCAAACCATTGTCGCCACATCAGTAGTAGAGCTAGAACAAGCCTACAAGGCTTCCACTGACACTTCTGTGTGAAGTTGTCTATTTTAACTACAAGTTACTCGTGATTTAATGTGTATGGCGAGCGTGGACTAGAGGTGGAAGATGGACGCTGATGATCTCATAGTATAGGATTATTGTCTGCAAATGTTGCCGCTCTTGGTTGCTAATACACTGCCAGAAAAAAAATGGTGCTTTTGGAGGTTAATAGGTCACTCAAGATTTATTGTTGCAATGGTGCATATGCAGTACGTGAAGTGGTAACACATACGGACGAATAGCACACACGGTTGGACGAACCAGGCATCGACCCAACCTGAGACATCCATATTAGCAAGTAGCGTAGCCACTACGGGCGGCAACACAAGCGCTGACTCTCTCATAGTGTCGATAGTATGGGTGGCGAATACAGCCCTGGGATACGTGATGTCACGTAGTTGTGTAAGAGTCCTCGCCTGACACGTCGCACCTGTCACTTGTCGTCCCATCATAGCCCACACCTGCTGCACTGGAGAGGAGTCCAGAGATCTTGCCAGCCAGGGAAGTTGCCACACGTCTTGCAGGGCCATTGAGTTTGATGAGCAGTATATGAACGAGCATTATCCTCTTGGAACAACGCGCCATCTTTCTGTTACAAGAAAAGCAAAAGAGCAGGTTTAACAACATTCTGCATGTCCTCTCCAGGAACGGCACGGTAAGACCAGTGTGTACACTCTTTGAGGTAGCACTCACCAGCTCTTCGCCGTATGCACAAACGACCGTCACTTGGATGCAGGCGGTATCTGCTGCCGTCGCTGAAGACCAGGGCGCGCCATTCCTTCTTCCAGGTGAACGAAGCCCTGGCGGCACCAGTCGAGCTCTCGACGTCGATGCTGTGGTGTGTGTGTGTGTGTGTGTGTGTGTGTGTGTGTGTGTGTGTGTGGGAGGGGGGGGAGGGGAGAGGAGCTAGAAGTGTGGGTGCCCACAGTCTCACTGCTAATAGGTGGTTCGCAACAGTTTGTGTTGAGGTGTCTGGTCTCACGAGCTCTGTTACCTGTGCTGTGGTAGCTGTACGCCCTGTCGCCGCTGCCCCTGGAATAAGACGATTCTGGCGGGCGTCAGTGCGTCTGCGAGTGCGAGAGTGATCACGTGACCACTGACAGCATCACGGAGTGGCGCAGCACGTGCAGCTTATGCGGCAGTTCTGCAAAAGGACGACAATTTGACCCCTTCCAGGTGTACGAATATATGAAATGGTTATGAATATGATCAGGGATAAATTGAGTTTTGTGAAAAGAATATAAGATGTTTGGTTGGTTATTATTACGAAACATCCTGGTCTGGTAAAAAAAAAGCAAGAGATAGTCAACAGGCAGTCGGGCAGAAATTATCTAGCTGACTAGTTAGATTCAAGGCTGACTGTAGAGGAAATATTTGGACTCCACAACGAAAATATTTGACCTTGATTTGTCCTATGAACATTGAAATGAAAATATTCGTTTTGATTACTTGAAGAGCATTAGTCTGTCCTTTCTTTCATAGGTACTGAATTCGGTGTTGAGTAAGTTTCATCAAGTGAACAGCGTCGATACAATCTTGCAAAGTTTAAAAGTACGCGACGGAAGAGCATTTATGTCTGACTGATACTATGTTCCAAAAGGAAAGAAATTATAGCTGTTCAGATATTTAGTCCCAATACGGGGTTGATGCCTCAATTCAGTATTATTTTCACCTTATTTCCTTACTGTATTAGTGAAGGAAGCAGTACAGAAAACGAAAAATGAAGTTCAGAATTTCCATCGTTGTGCAGGAGCAGTGAATTGGAAGGTGCTCCACACTCTTGAATCGGCGCCTTCCAAAACGCGGAATACGTCGTCCTTGCCATGCCGCCACTGCGCTCTCTGCCATCTAGACCCAAATCTATGGCCGGCCGGTGTCGCCGAGCGGCTCTAGGCGCTTCAGTCTGGAACTGCGCGACTGCTGCGGTTGCAGGTTCGAATCCTGTCTCGGGCATGGGTGTGTGTGATGTCCTTAGGTTAGTTAGGTTTAAGTATTTCTAAGTTCTAGGGCACTGATGACCTCAGATGTTAAGTGCCATAGTGCTCAGAGTGATTTTGAACCTAAATGTATGGCGTGACAAGCTTTGTCACTTACATGACGTGAGTCTCACCATGGGCTTCATGCCAAACACTAACAAATAATCTAATATAAATTTCGTCTGTTCCGAATAGCTACACCCATTGGTAACCGCTTCATTAGGTTTTAACTGTATATCTACACATATAAATAACTGATTTATAAATTTCATATAAGAATATAAGGAGAAGATTAAATCGATTAAGTAGACATATAGATACAAGAGTAGCAAATTTTACCTGTTGATTATCAGTACAACGGAGAATACAGAGAATCTGTGGTACCCTCATGTCGTTTATGTACGAAGTAAAATATTCGACAATGTACACTAAGTTACTCCAATGCCTCCTCCGCCTACACTGTTTGGCGGAAGGACCCTCGCCGCCGTGGGGTGGCGTGCGTGCCTCAGTGATGCACACAGCCGTACTGCAGATCCAACAACGTGGAAGGGGCGTCTGTGCAGGAGCCAGACCAACATATGGTTCCCGTAGAGGGGCAGCTGCCTACACAGAATAATGCTGAAGGTAAGATGGGTAACCTTCCCCATGAACCATGGACCTTGCCGTTGGTGGGGAGGCTTGCGTGCCTCAGCGATACAGATGGCCGTACCGTAGGTGCAACCACAACGGAGGGGTATCTGTTGAGAGGCCAGACAAACGTGTGGTTCCTGAAGAGGGGCAGCAGCCTTTTCAGTAGTTGCAAGGGCAACAGTCTGGGTGATTGACTGATCTGGCCTTGTAACAATAACCAAAACGGCCTTGCTGTGCTGGTACTGCAAACGGCTGAAAGCAATGGGAAACTACAGCCGTAATATTTCCCGAGGGCATGCAGCTTTACTGTATGGACAAATGGTGATGGCGTCCTCTTGGGTAAAATATTCCGGAGGTAAAATAGTCCCCCATTCGGATCTCCGGGCGGGGACTACTCAAGAGGACGTCGTTATCAGGAAAAAGAAAACTGGCGTTCTACGGATCGGAGCGTGGAATGTTAGATCCCTTAACCGGGCAGGTAGATTAGAAAATGTAAAAAGGGAAATGCATAGTTTAAAGTTAGATATAGTGGGAATTAGTAAAGTTCGGTGGCAGGAGGAACAAGACTTTTGGTCAGGTGAATACAGGGTTGTAAACACAAAATCAAATAGGGGTACTGCAGGAGTAGGTTTAATAATGAATAAAAAAATAGGAGTGTGGGTAAGCTACTACAAACAGCATAGTGAACGCATTATTGTGGCCAAGATAGACACGAAGCCCATGCCTACAACAGTAGTACAAGTTTATATGCCTACTAGCTCTGCGGATGATGTAGAAATTGATGACATGTATGATGAGTTAAAAGAAATTATTCAGGTTCTGAAGGGAGATGAAAATTTAATAGTCATGGGTGACTGGAATTCGAGAGTAGGAAAAGGGAGAGAAGGAAACATGGACTGGGGCTAAGAAATGAAAGAGGAAGCCGCCTGGTAGAGTTTTGCACAGAGCATAAGTTAATCATAGCTAACACTTGGTTCAAGAATCATGAAAGAAGGTTGTATACATGGAAGAATCCTGGAGATACTAGAAGGTATCAGATAGATTGTATAATGGTAAGAGAGAGATTTAGGAACCAGGTTTTAAATTGTAAGACATTTCCAGGGGGAGATGTGGACTCTGACCACAATCTATTGGTTATGAACTGTAGATTAAAACTGAAGAAACTGCAAAAAGGTGGGAATTTAAGGAGATGGGACCTGGATAAACTGAAAGAACCAGAGGTTGTACAGAGTTTCAGGCAGAGCATAAGGGAACAATTGACAGAAATGGGGGAAAGAAATACAGTAGAAGAAGAATGGGTAGCTTTGAGGGATGAAATAGTGAAGGCAGCAGAGGATCAAGTAGGTAAAAAGACGAGGGCTAGTAGAAAGACTTGGGTAACAGAAAAAATATTGAACTTAAGTGACGAAAGGAGAAAATATAAAAATGCAGTAAATGAAGCAGGCAAAAAGGAATACAGACGTATCAAAAATGAGACGGACAGGAAGTGCAAAATGGCTAAGCAGGGATGGCTAGAGGACAAATGTAAGGATGTAGAGGCTTATCTCACTAGGGGTAAGATAGATACTGCCTACAGGAAAATTAAAGAGACCTTTGGAGAAAAGAGAACCACTTGTATGAATATCAAGAGCTCAGATGGAAACCCAGTTCTAAGCAAAGAAGGGAAAGCAGAAAGGTGGAAGGAGTATATAGAGGGTCTATACAAGGGCGATGTACTTGAGGACAATATTATGGAAATGGAAGAGGACGTAGATGAAGATGAAATGGGAGATACGATACTGCGTGAAGAGTTTGACAGAGCACTGAAAGACCTGAGTCGAAACAAGGCCCCGGGAGTAGACAACATTCCATTAGATCTACTGATGGCCTTGGGAGAGCCAGTCCTGACAAAACTCTACTATCGGGTCAGCAAGATGTATGAGACAGGCGAAATACCCTCAGACTTCAAGTAGAATATAATAATTCCAATCCCAAAGAAAGCAGGTGTTGACAGATGTGAAAATTACCGAACTATCAGTTTAATAAGTCACAGCTTCAAAATACTAACCCGAATTCTTTACAGACGAATGGAGAAACAGGTAGAAGCTGACCGCGGGGAAGATCAGTTTGGATTCCGTAGAAATATTGGAACACATGAGGTAATACTGACCTTACGACTTATCTTAGAAGAAAGATTAAGGAAAGGCAAACCTACGTTTCTAGCATTTGTAGACTTAGAGAAAGCTTTTGACAATGTTAACTGGCATACTCTCTTTCAAATTCTGAAGGTGGCAGGGGTAAAATACAGGGAGCGAAAGGCGATTTACAATTTGTACAGAAACCAGATGGCAGTTGTAAGAGTCGAGGGGCATGAAATGGAAGCAGTGGTTGGGAAGGGAGTGAGACAGGGTTGTAGCCTATCCCCGATGTTATTCACTCTGTATATTGAGCAAGCAGCAAAGGAAGCAAAAGAAAAATTCGGAGTAGGTATTAAAATCCGTGGAGAAGAAACAAAAACTTTGAGGTTCGCCGATGACATTGTAATTCTATCAGATACAGCAAAGGACTTGGAAGAGCAGTTGAACGGAATGGACAGTGTCTTTAAAGGAGGATATAAGATGAACATCAACAAAAGCAAAACAACGATAGTGGAATGTAGTGAATTAAGTCGGGTGATGCTGAGGGAATTGGATTAGGAAATGAGACACTTAAAGTAGTAAAGAAGTTTTGCTATTTGGGGAGCAAAATAACTGATGATGGTCGAAGTAGAGAAGATATAAAATGTAGACTGGCAATAGCAAGGAAAGCGTTTCTGAAGAAGAGAAATTTGTTAACATCGAGTATAGATTTAAGTGCCAGGAAGTCGTTTCTGGAAGAATTTGTATTGAGTGTAGCCATGTATGGAAGTGAAACATGGACGATAAATAGTTTGGGCAAGAAGAGAATAGAAGCTTTCGAAATGTGGTGCTACAGAAGAATGCTGAAGATTAGATGGTTAGATCACATAACTAATGAAGAAGTATTGAATAGAAATGGGGAGAAGAGGAGTATGTGGCACAACGTGTCAAAAAGAAGGGACCGGTTAGTAGGACATGTTCTGAGGCATCAAGGGATCGCCAATTTAGTATTGGAGGGCAGCGTGGAACGTAAGAATCGTAGAGGGAGACCAAGAGAAGAATACACTAAGCAGATTCAGAAGGATGTGGGTTGCAGTAAGTACTGGGAGATCAAGAAGCTTGCACAGGATAGAGTAGAATGGAGAGCTGCATCAAACCAGTCTCAGGACTGAAGACCACAACAACAACAACAAGATGGGTAAATTCAGTTCTTAACGAAAAGTTACATAATCGAATGGATGAAATATATAGAAGAAAGCAACTGACAGCAAACGTCTTCAAGTATGAAGGAATCGTTAATCAAGTAATGGAACAAAGTGTGTGGTAGTACAGAAAACGTGAAGAAGCAGAACAGTGAATGGTTGGAGCTATCAGGAATTCTTTACGTGATTAGCTACAATTGAAAACATTACTAACAAATATTAGCATCCATAGTTTTAATACTGATTCGCAGGGCAACTTGAGACACATTGCCCATGATATCCACTCCTTTAGATTACGAACGACTGTGCAAAGAGTGTTACTTAAATAGTGGTCAACGTTTTGCTTCGAGATAGAGATTTTCTTCGGTCAGTCCTAAACTATTCTACCTGTGTTCTTCAGAAGTACAGTGCAATGTTCTTTCGGACATGTATGCATTTACGCACGCTTGCATGTCCGAAGAAACAACGCATCGTATTTCTGAACAACACAGGCACTGCAGCATCGCATTTATCCGCCGATACCGGGCAAGCGACTGTCAGTTAACATGTCTCCCCTGTACGGGAATATACACAACGTATGTACGAGTGCAGGGATAGCAGACACACGGTTGAAGACATAGCCAAGTCAGGGTCCAGTGATGAAGAAAAGCAAGTGAATTTACGCTAATGGGAATGGTTTTATGCGCCATTTCGTCACATAAGTGTTTGAATGTCAATTAAATAGGTGGTAGAACACTGGTATTTTTTCCTGTATTGGTTGATGAGTCAAACTTTACATTTTCTTTTCATTTCTTTCCCTGTTCCACTTTCTCCTCAGCGTGAATGTGGCGTTCCACGTTCGTTCGTTCAGATGACAACAGCAGACAGTAGAGCGGTGTACAGTCTGCATTTCGATAGAAGCACAACACAGCGACAAAGAAAAGAAGAGGGAATTATCTTCTCACTGCGTGATAACAGAATGACTACTGCAGCGCTGAAAATTAATACGTCGCATAGGGTGAGAACAGTAACAAGCGCTAGTGTTCTGTCTATTTTATATGTTCATATTGTAACGATTGTTATCAGGTCTGTCTTTGTGACCGCCATTTGTGTTGTGTGTACATGTGTGGCCGGTGGTAACATTTATGCTTCAGGTTTCACCATGCAAATTTAATGTGTGTAATGTATCGTCAAGAAATGTAAGTAGGACGTAAGTGTGTAATAAAATTTGATAGCAAGCTTTCTACAGCATAAACACAGTATGGTAGTAGTGGATGGATTATAATATTTCGGATCAATCTTTGAGATAAATTATCTTCTAATGTAATTCAAGAGTTCTGGACTCCTCATTAGCGTTCATCTGAATGCGCTATTAGCCTTAAAATGTTGGCCGGGGAGTCTAGGTATGCCTGTAGATGTTGGTCTACTGAATTTCCTGTTAAAACGTGACCGTTGAATTTTATATTGCTGTTAGACATTTCGGGGCTCAGATTCTACAGAAGCAGCGTCGCACTACCACATTTTTGTTAATGTGACGTGGAGGACTGACTTTATGGCAGCTGGTGAACAGTCATCGCAGCAGTCTTCTTGAAAGACGGTGTTGCTTCGCCTGAGCCTTCCAGTTCTACGGTGGCGGTGGCGTCCTTGTGGTAGCACGCTGTGCATGGCCTTCTGTTCGCCGATGAGCGTCAATTCCGTAATGGATTTAGAGTCACTGACCAGGGCAGTCGCTTTCCTGCAGTAGACACGCTACAAGATAGATTTACCTGCTATGGTCACGAATCGAACTGGCTTGAAAAACTATAAGCATCCCCAACCTTATCTGGTGAGACTGCCTTTTGGGGTGATATTCCCTTGCATTCAGCCTCCTCCTACTTGCCAAGGGCAAAGTCAAACACACTATGGTCAGCACAGTGTAGATGAAGAGTCCGTGTGGAACCACTTGCGTTCTACCATTTCATGAGTAATGCATACTGGAAGTGTCTGCGCCTGCGCGGTATAGCGACATACTTGCCAATATGTTGAGCCTTGCATTTTGTCGTCAAGGCATCGGTTGAGTTAGCCACTCCTTGTTGTATTCTCGTCATGGCCCGTTTTCAGGTATATTAATTCACAGTTTATCAAATCTTTTGACATTCTTGGTCTCGTTTCAATTTTAAAAAATAAGAAAAACATCTGGAAACGGAGAATGACAGTACCATTTCCAGCTAACTACGATATTCTTTTATTCTCTTTGGAATAGAAAATGTGTAATGAAATTTAAAAAAAAGTAAAAGTGGTAGACCGTTTAGCTACGAATCGTAGGATCACACGATCTAATCCTGCCTGTATAATTTTTTTCCAGTCTGTTAAAAAAAGAAAAATAAGCAGTAGGTGCTCGATCCCTTAGTTTACTAAGCACTTTAAAACCTCCCGTAAGAAGATTACAAAAAAGTGGGTTAGGGTCTTCTATTAGTAATAAAAACGTCCCGTGTCGCTGGTTCTGACCTCGGCTCTGCTTAATTTTTGAATAAAAATCAACAGCAATTGCAGCTGAAGACTTCTGGCATAAGAAGTCAAGTCAGCCTCGTTTCTCCAATGGCCTGGTCAAAGACGGAAGACGGTGGACAGCCGGTGGTGGTTCAGGACCCTCTCTTAGCCTAGGGGTGGGAAAGTGCCCCTATAAGACGGAAGAATCAGTAGTTATCAACAGTATGAGGATGCAGAAGGTAATGAGAACCACTGCGTTAAAGACACATAAAGTGTATCAACAGGAAATGTGGCATGTAACTGAAAAAGTGTCATGACTGTCTCTGCATTGGTAAAACATTTCAAACTAACCCGCCATTCGGATCTCCTGGGGGGGGGGGTAGGGGGGGGGGACTGCCTAGGGTGAGGAGACCATGAGAAAGAGACTGATTATGCAGTGAAAGGGTAATATTCTACGAGTCGGTGCGTTGAACGTCAGAAGACTCAAAAATGAAATCCTAAGGCTCAGTACAGATATAGTGCGGGTGAGTGAAGTGACTTAGAGCCTTGGCGTCTGACACTCAGCCAGCACCGTCTCTCTTGAAGCCCAGAAAAAGTTTTGTAAGGGTCTATGTAGACAACAACAACAAAAACCAAAGGCTAGACACGTGGAGAGAGAGAGCAGAGGCTGCTCCTCTAGACTGGAGACAACCTCCCAGTGATAATGAGAGCTGGTGTACCTGGAAGTCCCTCAACAGATTACGAGCTGGTGTTGGGCGGCGTAAAGAAACTCTTGAAAAATGGGGATACGCTAGAGGACCCTCACCTTGTGAGTGTGGAGAGGAGGAGATGATGTCTGCGTAACTGGCGTCTGTACCCGTCGTCATGCACTGAAAAAGATTTTATGCTGGCCAATTCTAACGCTTTGGGCGAAGACAATTTAATTCATGTCTGTTATTCCATACTTAAGTATATTTATGAATTTTCATTTATGTACAATTACTTCTAACAGTATGCTAAGTGTAATGCTTTGAACGTAGCTGACATTTGGGCAAAAGCAAGTTAATTATACATCTCTTTGTCCTTTTCATGTTTACATGTTAATGTCCATGGTCTACTTACATGTTTTATAACTATTAATTTCTGTTAATTCCCGTGTAATTCATGCCCTTAACACGAACAAAAAAGTGAAGTGAAATGGAAGGGAGACAAGGGTTTATGGTCTGGCGAGTGTAGCAGTAGAGAAGTTGTATAACAGGTTATGAATAGGAAGACAGGCCACGGAGTGAGGTAGTGTGAATAGTCATTGATATGGTTTTCCTCGACAGAATCGGCAGCAAACCAATACCTACGACGATAGTTCAGGTATACTCGCCGATGTCGCAAGCAGAAGACGAAGATATACAGCAAGTATGTGAGTGTATTGAACGGGTAATTAAGTATGGAAGCGAGGTAAAAATCTAATAGTCATGAGGAACGGGAATGTGTTTCTGGGGAAGGTGTAGAAGATAATCTTACGGGACAATATGGGCTTGGCAGTAATAATGAGAGAGGAGAAAGACTAATTGTGTTCTTCAATAGCTTGCAGGTAGTAATTGCGAGTGCTCTGTTCAGTATTTACGAGTGGTAGAGGTAGGCACGTATTTGGAAAAGATTGGGTGATGTGGGGTGTGTCCAGTTAGGTGACATCATGGCCAGGCAGAGATTTCGAAATCAGAGGAGACATGGGATCCAGTACTGGAATCAAGTACACGCAGAAGCTGATGTAGACTCATATCAAAATTTAGTAACGACGAAGACTAGACTGAAGTTTAACAGTTGGTCCGGAAGAAATAATGCGCTAAGAACTGGGATACACAAATACTAAGAAATAAAGATTCAATTGAAGAGGAATGGACATTAATAGAAAGAGGAACTACACAATTTGGAAACAGAAACACAGCTAAAAAGTAGGTAACTGAGAGGAAACACAGAGAAGGTAACAGAAGAAATACTTCAGCTGATTTGCGAAAGGAGGAAGTACAAAAATGTGCAGTGAAATTCAGGAATAAAGATATAGAAGTCATTTAGGAATGAAGTAAACGAGAAAAGCATGAAAACTAAGGCAGAATGGCTGCATGAAATGTGAATAAATCGAAAAAGTGATATATAAATGTCAGAAGTACTGACTCAGCAAATAGAAAAGTCAAGACAACCTTCGGTTGTATTAAAAGGAAGGGTGGTAGAATTACGAGTGCACTGGGGATTGCAGTGTTAAATGCAGAGGAGAGGAGAGGGCTGAATACAGTATCAGAATCACAAACAGTTATGAAAATGTAAGTTGGCGTTTCTACTTTCGCCAAATGAGCTATTTCAGAATTGTGCTATCAGAATGAAGAATGTCGTCTGAGATTGGTGTTTGGCGCAGCACAAAAGAGGATGTAGACAGACCGAGTTTTAGTACATGTAATTTGCATATTGCGCTCCGGTAGTCGTTCTATGGTGTATGATTGGTTTGGAAAAACACAAACTTTTTTTTAACGTTTGCGGGAGCCGCACATGTAATCAATAAGAAAGAACATTTTAAATTAGCAATAAAATCACGGCAGTGACGGATCAGTAACACATAGAAATGTTGCGACTTCCCTGCTAGATACGCTGAAAATTAAAGTTGTTACACAGTGAATGATGAAATTAAACACGTGAACTGGATTATTTATAATAAAACAGCACTTAAGTAACTCAAGACAAGGTAGTATGTTGTAATATTACTACAATTACAGTCCCTGTTGCTCACATTATGGCAGCTGGACAGCAGAAAGACACGTCTGAACACTCTGGCTTCTCCTAGCTGGTCTCAAAAAATTTGAAGGCCGCGCCGTCTTTTATTACACAGATAATACAAAGAAAAACTTCGACTCTGTGGTCACAATCTTAATATAAAGGTTCTGAAGAAAGCACAGTTACTTTGAATGTGGGGTATTACAATGCCCCCTGAATAACTACGATACAATGCGTAGCTCCGTTGTGAGTAGTCATTCAGCCTTTACACACCGGTAAGAGATGTTGATAGGTACATTCCTCTTTCTTATTCGACAAAAACACTTGCATTAAATGTACAGTTAATCACAGTGAAGTCTATGGCACGGGCTTGTCCCTTATCAACATGACGAGAGTGACACACCAGCTAATAAGATTTCCTTGGGACACACGCAGAGCACACACATTGTGTTGTCTTCGTGGTCTCGCCCCACAATCATTCATCACTCTGTCGTATTTTATCAAGGGAAAGGCTTGGAAATTGTTCATAGCGTAGGAATAATTTGACTTTATACAGATTCGGAAAAAGTTGAATGTTTGTTCCCTGTTTGCAGAATAATTTGCTTATCTGCAAGACTTAAGAGTTTTTGAGTTTACACGAATATCAGGTGGCCGGATCTCTTATTTCGTCGTAAGCATATAAGCGTGTACATTTTATATTATCAATAATGTACATTGAACACAAGTGCGGACGGCCACGGTTGGCCGAGCGGTTCTAGGCGTTTCAGTCTGGAACTGCGTGATCGCTACAGTCGCAGGTTCGAATCCTGCCACGGGCATGGATGTGTGTGATGTCCTTAGATTAGTTAGCTTTAAGTAGTGCTACGTTCTAGGGGACTGATGACCTCAGTTGTTAAGTCCCATAGTGCTCAGAGCCATTTGAACCATTTTTTAACAAAAGTCCGGCGACAATTGGAATTTTCGGCTGGCGCGCAATTTTTCGAGCCGTACGATCTGGATCGCGCATGTACGATACTTTACGGTGGCGCACGGACATTACGGCCCACCCTTCGGATCATGCTCCTTAAACGCTTACTTCTGATAAGATTTCATCTTTACTGTTATTTTAGTTTTTACGATTTCTTTAATTTATGGCAGTTTATTTCACAAATACGATTCTGAGCAACCTACATGTCAGTCTGTCTGGTCGTGGGATTACCCAATTTCCTTACGCTGCAGCTGCGTAAGTAAATTTAGGTCATTCCCCGTGGTGAATCCGCTGGGGAATTGAATGCACTGACTGCCTCGCAATGTGCGCAGTGGCTCGCTCTTACGGGAGTGAAATCGATTACAGTTAAGTCACTGGTTCAGGTGAGGACAGAGAGCGATTTATAAGGTGTTCAGTAGTGCAAAACGATCTCAGTGGAAATAGAAGACAGTGATAGAGGTTCTAGTACTCCCAGGAAATGTACAGCGGCCTTGTTTAAATGTAAGATTGGAAAACAAAAATAGGGAAAGTGTGGGAAACGCCTCGTGACTGTAAAGGTTGGTTCGGCGCTATTGAATCGTACTCAGAAAGGGCTGTATGTAGCATCTGTAACGCAAATGTTGTGACTGAATAGATATGTGTCAAAATACATTTTATAACTGAAAATAATGTCAAAAAAATTGAGGTGGTGTCATATAAAAGGTAGACAATTTTGAGTACATGAGCAACAAATGATGTGTCTTTAAATAATCATGCCCACGCTGACTTGGCAGGATTCGTGGCAGGACAGCCTTCGTTTCATTCTTGCAAAATCACCTGGAGGGCGTAGTTCAGAGTCGCTTTCCTGATTCTAAAATTTGTGACGCTACACAATTGCGTTGAAAAGGAAATTTGTGATAAGTTCCTGTCGAAACAAATTGCTGATGTTATTGGTCCCTAGGCTTAGACACTACTTAATCTAAGTTAAACTAACTTATGCTAAGGATAACACATACACCCATGCCTGAGGGAAGACTCTAACCTCCGGCGGGGGGTAGCCACCCGAACCGTGTTAACGCGTCTCAGGCCACGCAGCTAACTGCGTTGAACTAAATCTTTCCAGATCATAAATAATGTGATAGCAGAGAGCCATAACAACGTAGAACGAACTTGCAGGAAAACTGAGACACACGAAATTCACTGTTCTCACTGAGGAGTAAACAAAAGTAGAATCTGTTAAAACGTCGTGTGTTCTGGTTTGATATTTTGTTAACGACACAAATAAAATTGAAAGTATATTTTGAAACCTTTGTGAACTTTTAAAACATGGTGAATATGATAACGCAAACGAAGGTGCAAGAAGTAAAAACCTTTTTCTAATCTAATGCTTTCACTTTCTGAGTACAATGTTTCTGAAAACAGTATTACAAGATGTGCTTCTGGTGATGGCCAGTTATTTGATGCGATTGAGGAACTCTGTTGCTACTCGGTTAACAGAAAAATGTCGTGGACTAATTATTCTCCAATGCATATTTCACATTCTTCACACGTGTGTCAGTGGAGCTTGTGAATGTCTTTCCTGACACTTTAAAGTCCTAGCTAAGAACCTGCATAACCATTTTAAGGCTAGTGTTAAGTGACACGACCTGTCACAGACGTGGCCTCCATCCAGTATACACGTACTTGCCATTTAAGGGCATGTTTCGCCTTTAGCGGAAAGCCACTGTCGCAGGAACGCGTATTTGCGGACCGACATCATTGCGGATGTGCGCCGGGAAGCTCCACGTGTTTACGTGTGTGTCTTGGAACAGCGGACACGAGTACTGACGTCATATCACAGCTGCGACCGCAGGCGGTTGGAGGTCTGCGGTCAGCTGAAATCCTGTTTGTGCTCCAAACTGAGTCCCGGTTGTGACAGCGCGGCTGTGGGCGTTATAATGCAGGGCGTGGGAGGCCAGCGACACGGACCGAGACCGTACAGTTTGGGGCCCACCGTACGGGCCAACCCAGAATCACTACAGCGGTGACACATGACTGCGGCCAACACTTACGAGTACATTGATAAGCATTACAGAGAATGTAAAATTAACTTCAGAATTTCCATCGTTATGCAAGAGCTGCGAATCGGAAGCCGCTGCACACTTTACAATCAGCACCTCCCAAAACGTTGAATCCGTCGTCCTTGCCACGACGGCACTGCGTTCCCTGCCCGCTAGAGTTCTGGCCCTAGCACCAACTCATTTCTTTTCCTGGGGTTATGCGAAATACCTTTGTCCAAAACCATTCCACAACACAAATCGCTCATTTCTGATGCATTAATTAATCCACATACGCTTCTAAATGTATGTTACGAAATGTTATCGCTTACATACTGTCTGTGTCGGCAAGGGCTTCATACAAAATACCTATAAAGAATCTAAAATAAATTTTCTCCTTACGGAATATCTATAACCACTGGTAATCGCTTCATTCTGTTTTAACTGTATACCTAGAGATACAAATACGTAATTTTATATTAGAATATGAAGAGCACTTGCCCACGAAAGGCAAAGGTCCCGAGTTCGAGTCTCGGTCCGGCACACAGTTTTAATCTGCCAGGATGTCAGCGGACACTCCACTGCAGAGTGAAAATTTCATTCTAGAAATATGAACAAAGACTAAGAAGACTTAAAGGATTCAGTAGACGTAAAGACAGTCTTACCTGGCGATTATCAGTGCAAGGGAGGATACAGAGAGACTGTGATACCATCATGTCATTTATGAACCAAGGAAAATATTGGACAGCGTAGACTACAATACTCCAGTCCCACCTCCTCCTCCACAGTTAGCAACAAGGCCACACAGAGGTGGGGTGCCGTGTCTGCACCAGTGATGCAGACAGCCATACTGCAGATGCAACAACGAGGAAGGACCGTCTATACAGCAGTCAGACCAACATATGGTTCCCGAAGGGGGAGGCAGCCTATTCTTTAGTTAGAGGGGGCCAGTCCAGATGAGTTTCAGAAGGTCTGGCTATGCCCACACGCCCCCCATACGTTGGTATTATGGGAGGATGATGGCAAGCATACAACTGTCATGCATTCATCGTTGTAGAATCTGAAATGTGATACAGAACAATTCTGAAGATGGCTAAATCGAATACATAATCAAGAGGTATAGGATCGAACTAATAGAAACAATAGTGGCCCTGTCTGACCAATTGAAGGAATCGATTGATAGGATACATCCTCAGGTATCAAGGAATCGTTAACTAGGTAACTGAAGGAAGTGTGTGGTGGTACAGAAAAATCGGAAAAGTAAGCACTGAATGGTTGGAGATACCAGCAATTCCTTACGTCACTAGGTACACCTGAAAGCATTACTTACAGATATTAGCATCGATAGGTTACATCCTGGTGTGCAAGTCAATTTGCGACACATTGTTCATAATTTCCAGTCCGGTTGATGTTTTCCTCTGACCACAATTGAGCTGGCCGCGGTAGACGAGTGGTTCTAGGCTCTTCAGTCCAGAACCGCGCGATCGCTACAGTCGCAGGTTCGAATCCTGCCTCAGGCATGGATGTGTGTAATGTCCTTAGGCTAGTTAGGTTTAAGTAGTTGTACGTTCTAGGGGACTGATGACCTCAGATGTTAAGTCCCATAGTGCTTAGAGCCATTTGAACGATTTGAACCACAACTGAAACGTGTCCTATGCACGTAAACAAACGAAAGCAATGTGACTAAAATAATGGTCAAAATTTTTTCGTTGGATGAGAGCTTTTCTTCGATCAGTACTCTACTGCTCTACGTCTGTTCTTCAGAAATACAGTGCAATGTTCTTTCAGACATGCATGCATTAATGCATGCATGCATGTCCAAAGAAGCATTCAATCGTATTTCTGAACAACAAAGGAACTGCAGCATTGTATTTATGCGCCAGCATGGGGCAAGCGACTGTCAGTTAACTTGAGTAGTTGGGCAAACTATGTGCTACGACACGCTGTGTTGTTGCCAAATTTGTTCAAGATGGCGGCGATGACATCATCCAAGATGGCGGCATGTAGACTTGGCAACAGCGCATGACGTCATCCAAGATGGCCGATTTTGGCGGGAAAATAGGCCAACTGTGCTATGTCCACTAACCTAACCACCAGAAAAAATGGCGGGAATTTTGAATTTTGGCGGGAAAATAGACCAATTGGGCTATGTCCACTAACCTAAGCCTCTAGAAAAAATAGGCGCGAAATTCAAATTCCAACAGGATAATGCATACTAAACCGTACTGGCCTTTATAATTATTTATCATTTATTATTATTATTATTATTATTTGCCTTCGTCCATTATCATAGAATCAAGATGTCCAATATCTGCAGTCAGAAAATCATTTCCTTTACACTCACAACAAAAATCTGTCCCAACTTCAAATTCTAACACCATAATCTATCACATGTACGAAATACCCCACATTCCCACTCACTTATATTTTTTTTTCATGCTTACCTATCCTAACCATGTCAAATAATAATAATAATAATAATAATAAATGGCACTTGTACTAACATAAGTCACCTCCTGTGAATTGGCAGGAAAGGATGATGCAAGTCTTTATTTCAATAAGTACGGTCATCACTTGTTCTCCATCTCACTTAGTACACACGTCTTGGAGATGGCAGCTGCACCCAGTGCGCTCACCACGATATTCACACAAGAACTGGTTTAGTTGAAATCGTCGCCAGCAGAGGGTCCTACTCCTACCTGCCACGGTCGCCACAGGTAAGGGAGCGACCGCGTACCCCCACGTTACGGCCGGTCCAGCGTTCTCGTCAACAACAACAACATATTATCCCAGACAGGAGAGTCTACCCCCTGCCCAAAGCAGCATGTTGAAACCTGCACATCTCTAGGAAAGAAAGAAAGCCATGCCACACGTTTCCCGCCAATTTTCTTTCTGCAGGACACGTTGCACCCTGTCCATACCTACCTCACGACTGCCCTTGTAAAAACTTGTTTTACTCACACTTGCTGACGTTCCAACCGTCCGTTGCCTACACGTTTCCCGCCAAAATTGTTTTTCCCGAACAAGTTAGTACCTGCCAAGACCAACCGTTCACCATCTACCACGTGTATTTCTCAGACAAAGAATGCCCTGCCACGCTTTTTGCGCCAAAAGCTATTTCCTTAAGACTAGAAACTTCCACAACAGCATGTGTGTTCGGCCCTAACTTAACCAATCACCCTATTCTCATTATCCAAACAATATCCTTTCATTAGCAACACACTCCTGTATACAAGAGTGATTGCATGTCCCTAGTCGTGTGCACAATCAATTTAATATAACATAAAGTGCCCATCACTATTTAATTGAATCGACCACTTAATTAACGTCTCTCGTCCGAAAATGCAAAGTCCACCTCGACCACAAATCAATTTCCGTCCACCTGGACTAATGAAATAGTTAAACTCTCTGCTGACCACTACGACCCTTTACCGATCCATGTTTATTCGCTAACATGTACTAATGTGTACTTCACTTCTAGCAAACAAAGCCGCTAACCTAAGTCACCTTTGCTTCTCTCTCTCGTGCCACAAGCGCGAGGTCGCCCACGTCACAGTCGCCACCTTTGTACTCTTGTCTGACATACTCCTCCGTAAATATTCTAACTATGAACTGAATACTGTTGTTAAATCCACGCGATCTAGAACATGGCCAGAGCACGCCTACCAGTACCTAAGCTGACAACATCGCTCGCTAGTTTACCGCGAAATACTGCAGTCCATCGCGCGCTCGTAGCTAATCCCCTCCGCAAGTCGATCTAACGCGAAGTTCACATCTCAAATCCACATCTACACAAAATAAAAACTCAACAAAATTTTATATAAATACTTAACCTTCCCTTTACCAGGAAAAAGATAGCTAAAAATAATCATCTCCATACTTTTTAAATCATGTCCTTCAGCCTTACTAACGCCATTCTTAATACCGTGAACATCCAGTTACACCTATATAACATACTTTTAATAATAAATCACCCATCCCAACACACTTTATGATCTCAAGTCCTCAATTCACTCTCCATTCTAAATACGATCAATTACTTTTCTATAATTTTATAAAATACTCAGCCCTGCCACATGTGCTGGAAGCATCTGCGTAGTTCAGCTTTCAGCCACCAGAGTTGTTAGTGAACTCATTCACGTAAGGAGCCACTCCCTGCTCATCTTTCTCACTCGTCCATCGTCGGCCACATCGTTCGTTTTTTTTTCTAAGTGACTGTAAGTCCTTATTGGATGATGGACTCGATGAATTTTTTGAGGGGGCAATAGACTGCCCAGATCAATTATTCGTGCCCTGGAGTCAGTGCCAGAAAGGTAATTACTCACTCTCTTTACAACCACGTTTGTGTTCGTTAGAATTAATCGCCATAGACAGTGTACTCATTTAATTTCATCTCTACAGCGGTCGACTCCCAGCTTGCAGTCGCGCGCGTGCCTGTCGTGGCTAAACTGGACCGTCAACAATGCCCGCGGAGACGTACCTGTCCGGCTAGAACGACCCTCGCCACTGCGCGCAGAGCTGCATCTGCCGTCGCAGAGGTCACGCAGCCTGGCGCCTGCCGGCCGCCACGTGCATCACCTGCGCCTCCAGCCGCTACCAAGGTCACAGAGCACGTCCCCGCCTGCTCAGACTGGGGCCCGTCCGCTGGTCCCTCACAGCAGCCAGCGCGTGCACCACCACCATCCACCACCATCGTGTGAGGTACAGCACGCCTCTCCTGGTTATAGCTCCAGTATTAGTGATCCTGTGGCTAGTGGCAGTTCTCTGTAGCGCCCTTTTAGAGAAGGAGGTCAGGTCGGCGATACCATACCTCAGCTGCAGTACTCTGCGATTGCGGACGCCTTTGAGCAGCGAATCTCGATCACTAGGATCGAAAACCGGGCAGGGGGGTACGGCGATCCTGTTGGACTCTGAAAACCTGTGCCTCCCTGTCCTAGAAACTGAACTTCTCAAGGTCGTCCAAAATCAGCGTTATCCCGCTGTTAAGTGCAGTGCAGTGCTCTGCATTGAGTTATCACCCCCCCCCCCCCTCAAAGTTCAGTCTGCTGATGGAGAGACCAGCATCTTTGGGGGGATAATGACGTGATAACGTGGAGCACATCAGTCGCCGAGTGGTTTCATAAATTCACCTTGAGTGTCATATTGGGCCGGTTTTCCGAGATGGAAGTCAATGGCTCAGCTAAGGCACTCAGCAGAATTCTACACATGGACATCCATATACGTGTCCATGATCCGTTCAATGGAGGGTGTAGCTATATCAAGCTCCCTAAACATATACCAAATAAACATGCATGCATTTATGTCCAAAATAAAGATCAGGCTTGTTTTGCATGGTCAATCCTGGCTTGCGAAAGAAAGTATATAGATTGCCCTCATCATCCAGGTACATACAGTCAGCGATATTAACACATATTATAACTTTGATGGTATTGAGTTCCCCGTCAAGGTCCAGGACATACCTAAATTCGAGGCACAAGATCCTGGAATATGGGTACACGTTTATGGCCTGGAGAAAGAAAGCAAGTCAGATGAGCCAGACAAGCATGTGAGCATGTAAATATGCTTCTCTTTTCTTAAGGTGACAATTATCACTATGTCTGGATCAAGGACATGTCCCAGCTCCTTTCCTCCCAACTATCACATGATTGTTGTGTAAAACATATTTGTTTAAGGTGCCTTAATTATTTCTCATCTGAACAGTTATTAGCTACGCATCTAGTAGACTGTACCTCCAAGGATGTGGTACGGGTTATCATGCCTAGCCAGGAAAACAAACCACCATGAGCGGTGTCTATTTGTTGTGTACGCCGACTTTGAGTGCCTCCTCGCTCTGTGACCCGCTGTGAAGGCGATCCTACGACCTCTCACACTACCTTTACGGAGAAACACGTACCATATACTGCAGCGTACCAAATTGTATCGTTATATGGCACCAACCTTAACCGATACAAATCTTACTTCGGGGATAATCCATCGATTTGGTTGCTCTCTCAGCTCGAAAATTTTTTACTGGAAGTTGATACACTGTACAGCGGCAACGTTCCCATTACCAAATCGAAGGAGAATGAAGATTTGTATAATAACGCCACCGAGTGTCATATTTGTGGGCTGCCGTTAGACAGAACAGCGGAAACTCCTCGTAGGGATCACGATCATCTTACAGGGAAATCCCGCGGTGCAGCTCACAATGCATGCAATTTGAAGTACCAATTACCTAGGCACATACCAGTTTTCTTCCATAATTTAAGTGGGTATGACACTCACTTTCTAGTTGAGCACTTGGATGATTTCGGTTGGGAGAAAGATCAGGTCAGTGTCCTACCTGAGAGCGTTGAGAAGTGTATTTCATTCTCCAAACGTATGACGCCGAGAATTACGCTGTGCTTCCTCTATACACTACGTTTTATGTACGCACGACTATAGAAACTTGTTGAGACTCTACCTCATGGAGAAATGCATATCACTCGAGCTGCGTTTCCCGATGAGGAAAAGTTTCAACTTGTGACTAGGAAAGGGGTTTTCCCATATGAGTATGTGGATAGCACGGCCAAACTCGACGAAACCAGGCTACCGACATAACTGCATTCTCCAGCAACCTCACAGGCGACACCGTAACGAATGCAGAGTATGAACATGCCGTGAATGTCTGGCGGGAATTCAATATTCCTAATTTAGGAGAGTACACAGACATGCGCTTGCTTGCGGACGTTTTCGAGAAGTTGCGGAGTCTATGTTTGACCACATATTCTCAGGACCCCGCCTTTTATTACATGGCACCTGGGTTGTCTCGGGATGCGATGCTCAAGAAAACGAAGTGCAGCATCGAATTATTGACCGATTCTGACATGCTTCTTTTCTTCGAGCAGGGGATCCGTGGGGGGCTTTGCCAATGTCTTCATAGACACGCGAAAGCAAATAACCCACGGATGGATGACATGTTCAAAGCATCCCTTGATTCAAGTTACATAATGTATCTAGACATCAATAATTTATACGGCCACGCTATGATGCAATCGCTGCCGATTGACGAGTTTACATGGCTGTCCGAAGAAGAATGCACGGGATTAAGTGGAAAAATCATGGGGTGGGGGTGGGGGGGGGGCGTATGGCCGCCGATTCTCATGTAGGGTATGTTGTGCAGGCAGAACTCATATACCCTATTAGTTTGCATGCCGCGCATGCTGATTTGTCGCTGTGTTCAGAGCAACTAGTTCCACAAGGAGGTTCCACACCGAAACTGATGACGACACTGGGGGACAAGCAGAGGTATATTACTCATCATCGCAACCTCCAGCAATGCCTCAGCTTGGGTATGGAGCTCATTAAAATCGCCTGGACCATCTCCTTCAAGCAGTCCCCCTGGCTGAAGGAGTATATTGATCTGAATGCGAGACAGAGAACTTCCATGTCATGTGACTTTGAGAAAAATTTTTATAAATTAATGAATAATTCAGATTTTGGTAGAACTATGGAGAATTTGATGTAACGACGTGAAATTTTTATTAAAACGCAATGGGATGGGCGTTATGGCGTAAGAAAATGTATTGCCAGACCAAATTTTAAATGGGTCACCATTTTCAATAAGAACTTTGTTGCTGTGAAGATGGCTAAAACTGCAGAAGAGTTTACTAAACCTATCTATGTATGGATGTGCATACTAGACCTATCCAAACTCCACATGTACTGCTTTCATTATGAGTTCGCGGAAACTCATTTCGCAGATCCTAAATTACTTTATATGGATACAGATAGTTTCATCTATTGGGTGAACTGCGATCCATATGAAGTAATTAGGTACCACGCCAATGAATTCGACACATCTTCTTATGCGGCCGATAATCCTTATGGTAATGTTCCACAAAACAAGAATGTTATCGGTCTCATGGATTTTAGAGTTTTTAGGTCTTTGGTCCAAGATGTATGCATATTGCACATTGGAAGGTCCCACTCAGAGACGAGCTAAGGGGGTACGACGAATGGCATCACGAGCTCTGTCTATCGATGACTATTTGCACTGCCTACGGGATGGTGTTCACGGTGCTGATCCGCAGCCACCGCATATGGTCAGGCAAACTAGCATTCGATCGATAGCGCACGAGGTATACACTGTGCTGCAGCTTAAAATCAGTCTGTCGCCTCATGACGATAAAAGGGTCATCTGTGATAACGGCATTGAAACTCGCCTGTACTCACACTGCTCACTTGTAGCGAGAGAAGGGATGGGGGACTCTGATTGAGAGGAAGAGAGAGATACAGAGAGAGAGAGAGAGAGAGAGAGAGAGAGGGAGGGAGAGAAAGATGACGAGAGTGTCTGCAGAGTAGTAGTATGACCCTTTTATCATAGTGTAAATACTGAATGAGGGTTTTTTTGTAATGTGTATCTGATTGCGAACTTCCGTGTATGTCTGAGTCTGTGAGCCTGTGTTAAGTTTGTCTGTGTGTAAATATAAATATTATTTACTATACAAAAGAAAAAATCATAAAAACACAAAAAATTAAAAAAACAGCAAACTAAAAATAAAATTATTAGAAATTATTTTATATATTTGTATATATTTCTTGACGAGTATTACTAGTTAATGTATATATGAACAAAAAGATAAAATTTTAGACCTTCAATTCCTCCTTTTATAATGAAGGAGAAAAAAAAAACAATTTTACGCAGTTCATATCTGCTTCGATCTGAGTAGTTGTTATAGATTTTAGTTTATAAGTTTCACCTGCCACTAGCCATCCAGTCAGAACTAGTTTTAGGTATGTGAGTTCCAAAAACTAAATTCATTATATATATATATATATATATATATATATATATATATGTGTGTGTGTGTGTGTGTGTGTGTGTGTGTGTGTGTGTGTGTGTTCATTTTATTGGATCAAATGTTTATAACGACCCATGTATGTTCATCTGGTTATTGTAGGGTAAAAAATATGTTTAGACCAACTTACTTGAATGAAATGTATTTTCAATTGGTCTTTGTACTGGAAAATGTTTTAGAGCCGCTAACTTGAAGTAAAAAGTAAAAATACGTTTGCCATTAGTTAATAAAAGTCTTTCCTGTGGAACTTTACTATGTATACTATTATTTACCTTGTAAGATACTGTAATTAGCTTGTGATACCTCTGCTTTAGTTGTAATACATATATGTAGTCATCTCAGCACACTACTTATGAATAATGCAAAACACGTGTCTGCAAAAGAGCAGAAATTTCATTTTTTACATGATCAGAAATAATGTATCTGCAAACTCATATAATGTGAAAAAAAACTCTATGATTGTACTGATATCTCGCAAACACTTTAAAAAAATTCTGAATTCGACAATAAACTAACTCATTTTATTGTAAAAAAAATTTCTAATGTCCTTATTATTTTACCGTCGATCATGATCATTCTTTTTTATTAAAAAAATGATAGATATATACAAAACGCTGATAGAGCCACAGTGCACTGCAGAGAGGAGAGGTATAATGTTTTTACTGCTTTAAAGACACAAATGAATTCTGAATGACGAGTCCTGGGCTTCGTCCGCCGGTTGCAAACAGACAACAGCACCCTCTTCCAGGTCCTGTCACTTTAAACAGCAGGCATCTGACGAAGTGGACCCTGCCACTTTCCCTCTTTCAGGTCCTGTCACTTTCATCGCCGAGCAGCCGAGGTGGAAGCAGGTAAACTGGCTCAGACAGCTCCAGCGGAATGCGCTTCATGCGCAGTATCACCAATAAACTTACTTCTATGGATGTCGGTGTCACAGAAAGAAAACAACAAGAATTCTTATGGAGAAAAAAAATTATTTATTTATTTGTGAGCCATTTTAAAAGTAATTTTACATTTTCACATGCAGACACAAAACTATTTGTTTCTTATTCACATGTTCACTGACTAAGTTGATGGATAGGTGGACAATCGTAGTATTCCAGGTTCTGGGTAGCCGTATATTTGAAGATTCGACGCAGCCAGCTAATCTTCTCATCGCCTTTAACGTAGATCATTGTCTCCTTGTGATCTAATACTCTCAACAATTGCAGCAAATGTTTGTAGGAGATGCCAGGGTCATTTTGTTAGCCACAATGCTTCTGACTGTCTTATTGCACTTGACGTCTTTCAGTGGTTTCGGCGATTCAACTCTTGATGCAAATGTTCCTATTATTCCATCACAATGCGTGAATGCTATTAATGTACAGTCTTTAATTATGAATTGCCTGCACTCATCATAATAAAATCCTGGAACGTCAGCTACGATCCTCACACCTTCAGGTAACATCGTGATCTGCCCTAGACCTAGCAGAGTGTGTATTAATTTCTACAACTCGTTGCACTACACCAGTGAGCGGACAGTAGTTAACGAGACGATCATTCAGAACGAGAGTATATGCCGATGTCTGATCAGGTAAGTTTGCTGAAGATTCAAATTCAATCCACACATATACAGGCCCTGATTTAATTATCTCATTCTGTTTTGAACAGTCAATCACGATTATTGGCGCTAGCTTCTTGAAACTCTGTGGGCTGAGTAGGCATGCTTCATTTTCAACTTCATAGTAAGATGCTCGAAATCTCGCATACATGTTAAATGCCTGACTGTATACATTGCTGTCCCACTGCAGATGTAAATTCTCGTATGGGTAGTATTCTGAATTCAAGTAGACTCTGGCGTTAGTTAACTTGCAGTGGTCAAATTCAGTCGAGTCCTTTGATACATTAGCACGCCTTTGAGTTTGAAATGCGAGTTTGATGAATCGAGGTGCTTCCAACTGCACTGATGTTTTAATAGCCCAAGTATGTGTGGACACTGTAGGTAGAACTGGGTATTCAAAATCTCCCATGAATGGAAAGTTACTGGTAGGTAGGTGCGAGCATTCAGAACTTTTAAGAGCTTCAAGTGCTCCTTGTTGGCAATGGTGGTGTGAGGCATTTTCCATGATATGCTATTAATCTTGATTTGAACATTTTTTGCAGCTGCTTGAGAGATTGAATTCGCATCACTTGCACTCCTCACCAAAATAAGTTCCTCTTTAGCGTTGATAATTATTCGCTGCATATCCTCAAAATAACCCATAAGCATTTTTAGTGGGATGCACTTGGTAAATCGGCTTTGTCCACCCTCCCCATCCGCTGCAGCTATGAACCACCCAGCATTTTACAATCAGAGGGTGAGGCTGAAACGTACATCTTAAGGGTTGTAATACCGACATTGCGTGTGCGGTCGATTTCAATTCCATTGAGTTCATAACGTATCTCTTGAAACAGGAATGCCGCAGCATTTCGGGTGAGCTTCGAGAGCACTACGCCAGCCCCGTCAGCTTTCATAAATGTGTAGTCCAGATAGAGGAAGCTCTTGCTAGGCAGTGTTACCGCGTCCTGATGCTGTGACAACAATCCTAATTTCATCATTTTTGTTAAATGTGCTTGAAGCGTAGGGATTGTGTGAGTGGTATTCATGACGAATAATTCGGTCATCATACTCTACCGACTGAGTTACGCTGAGCGACGTCATTCTGCGGTTTTAAACCTGCTGAAATGAGGAATTCGTAATTAATGCGTGTTATCACCTTGCCCCTCCGCGTTGCACTGACGGGTTGTGAGCTTGGTGTGCTAGCCTTATACCTTATTCACATCTCGCCTTAGATGCAGGCGTACAATTAACTCTTCTCCTCTAAAGTTAACAAGCTGATTATTCTGGTCCACAATACGCAGTTCAAGGTAGTCCAGTGTCAGAATAGTCACCGGGAGATATATAGCGTTTGTGAGGGCTTGAACTATTTTATACCCTGTGCCAACTGTAGGAAATTCAGGTATGAGTTTGTGGCAATACTACACTCAACGTGGATTGTACTCACCGGGAGTATATCTACAGCATGATCTGATGTGTAAAATTTACTGGCGTCCTTCACCAATACACGATCCTTCGCAAAACCTGGCAGTGGACCAATTGAATATCTCTGTGTAAAGTCGATCGTAGCACTCTCTGTCAGTATTTCAGATTTAAGGGTATTAATGTTCGCCCATAGTTCAGTACCTTTTCCTGACTGTTTTAAGAGTTCGCTTAAATCATTAACATCGTAGGCACCAGGTTGTATTTGTAGAATCTCCTTCCGGCTGTCAATTTCAAGATGTAGTTTACTGTTGCTCTGTGTGATATTTGGAATGCTCTTATACGTCTCTAGAACAATCAGTGCAATACTCCTCACCCCTGCACTTAAATCAATCGGCGGAAAGTAATCTGCACGTAATACTGATCCTCGCTCTTTTAAAGTCAAAGTGCATCTAAACATCAAATGACGGTCATCTGTTCAATGACAGCTCTTTTATACATCGCACACATGATCTGACGATGACACATTCTAGTGGGGGTTCGCCGTCTCTGTGATGAGGAACATAACAAAGAGATGACCATACAGGTATGTCTTAAAGTCCTGATATCGCCGGAAATTATAGAAGACGCGTCTTTTGCTGGTGAAGTAGCGTTGTAATTCTTCAGGTGGCTGTAAATCCCTGAATGAATCGAAATACTGAACTGTATTTGGCCTTTTTTTAACATACGTGACCCAGTGGGTCCCTGGACCTGCAGCAGCATCTAAGTTTACAAATCCGCACTCATTAGTCCTCCACATGATCTTCGGTAATGTATCGCGCATCAAGACCTCTCGGAATGCGCGAATGTGAAGTTTTTCTTTTACAATTTTAACTAGATCTCTATTCGTGGGCGCTCGGTCAGGTAGGATAACTAACGGACTTTTTTTTATTTATGAAAAGACCTAGTCCTTTCTTGTATGGTTTCCGATAGCCGCTGCCTCCATAGCGCGATTATGTCTTTTGGCTTCCTCTGGTTGGGCATGAGCATTCTGGGCGTTTTTAACCGTTTTGGCGACAGCTGCAGCCCCGCCTGTAAGCGACCCCACAGCAGACAGGGCTGCAAGGGCTGGAACGAGGAACGGGATAATTCCACCTGAAGTCTTTGGTAGGACCCTAGCTGGTTTAACTGCAGCCTTGTTCTTCTTGCTCCTACCGTTCAACACACGTTTTGCCGCACACATCGAAGTAAGAATACAGTTTTTCCCACAACTGGGGTTGTTCTTCGCACACAAAGCTGTTCGAGCTGCTTTCATAATTCGTTTGTAATTCATCACCCCCAAGCCCAACTTCATTTTTCCACGCATGGTTTTATCAACCACGAATGCAGCAACGCGTTGGCCTATTTCTAGATCTTTTCTTCGCCTTATTTGCTTGGCTTTATCTGCTAATATTCGGTCAGCGACGTGGCGCGCTGGGAGATCCTTATTTGCAGCGTATGCGAGGTCGTGTTCAAGGCAGGCTTAGTCTAGTAGGTTAATACCTTTATCACCACCTGCGAGACGTTTCTGAAGCTTTCTTCCAGACCCACAGAAGTTATATCCGGGAATGTGCAATTCAACAGGTAATTTGTCGAGAACACCACCTTCACCTCTTGTTATGATATGTCTCCTAAAGTGCATGGTAAGCTACTAACGTAATAGATGTCTAGGCTCTCTGTTATATACCAAATTGTCAGCGTCAATCCAACTGTTTTCTGATGATGGACATCCTAACCATTATCTAGCGCTCTATTCCCGCGATGTCTTATGACGCGTTTGATGAGAACTCTTCTGCAATTCGTCAGTGTAAAAGCATCCTGCAATTTCCTCACCCTTGCCATTCTTCAAGATATATGTCCTAGGGTTCATTCTCTGCACTTTGGATACTGTGACTATCTCGGCAGACCAGTTTGGTAAATACGATTTCTTGAACGCTGTCTTCTGTTTTGAAATACTTACTAAGTCACCTACATTGAACCTCTGCTTGCGAGGGTCCAGCATTTTAATCCGGAAATATACTGTGTCCATGAGTAAATTATCGCGAACATCGATCGGTCTCATTTTTATTGTACTATGCTTGGTTCGATTATACTTTGCAATTATCTGTGGAAGGATATCTATCCACTTGTACGAACCGCGAGGATTAAAATGCATCCACATTTGAGCTTTGACTGTTCTGTTCAACCGTTCGACGATACTAGCTTCAAGGTGGGTAAACGTGGAGTAGTGGTGTATGCCATACCGCCCCATCACAGTTTTGAAATGTTCATTGTAAAACTCTCCACCGTGATCGGTTTGAAGATTGGCCGGGCATCGATTCATTCCTGTCTGCAGCAAACGCTTAAACACCACAGCAACATCTCTACCGGTTTTCGTTTTCACAGGTAATGCCCATGCGAATTTAGAGTATGTATCAATAGCCATTAAAATGTATTTGAATACATTACTATGAGGTGAATATCGATTCATATCTACAAGATCAGCTTGCCACAAGTCATCCAGTCCCTTAATCCTGACATGCCTACGAGGGTATGTTTTGTGTGCTGGCTTGTGTAGTTCTCGAACCACGGTCTCCATACTTATTCGATGATACCTCTCTCTCGGAGCTCGCAGATTATGGATACAACCTCATTCGAATGAGCTGTATTTCCCACAGCAGCCGAAGCCATCAACAGTCCAAGTCTGTCTATTAGTTCATCCAGCTCATCTTAATATATATACTGAGGGGATGATTGCTCACTCCTTTATGCTGGAAGTCTACACTCTCACCAATGTTTTTAGGTTGTTCATTAAGTAAGGGTTGTATAATGGTCGTGTATTTAGAGTTTTCCAACTTTCTCAGGATTTTTGTACAGATCAGTCAAGTATAGTACACTGCTGGCCACCGTAAATGCAACACCCTGAAGGAAGCATCCGAATCAAGTGAAATTTACACCATGGGTTTGCAGCGATGAGATATGCAACTGATTAGAATTTCAGCGCAGACGCACATCACGCGCGCCTGTGGCGCCACCTCATAGCGCCATTTAAGGCTTGGCGATTTCGACGAGTGTACGTTCGGCACGTCTGTTTACCTTGTGGTTGTTTCACAGGACGATCAGTTATGCCTCGTAGACAACAGCGAACATCGCTTGATCAAGTATCCGAGTTCGACAGAGGAAGGATAGTGGCTTACCGAGATTGTGGATTATCATACAGAGAAATCGCTAGTCGTGTTGGACGAAACTAAACAACTGTAATGCGGATATATGACCGTTGGATGCAGGAGGGTACGACGGACCGACGTGGTCGATCGCATTCACCTCGGTGCACCACTGCACGTGCTGATAGGCAAATTGTGCACATGGCAGTGACGGATCGCTCAGTGACATCCCGAACCATAGCACAGCACATTGCGTCTGTAACGCATCATCCAGTGTCTGCGCGTACCATTCGACGCCGTTTACAGCAGAATGGTCTGTCCGCAAGACGTCCATTGCTTCGTCTACCATTGACGCAGAACCACAGACGTCTCCGTCGCCAATGGTGTGATGACAGACGGATGTGGACGGCAGAATGGAATGATGTTGTCTTTACTGACGAGGCACGCTTCTGTCTGCAGCACCACGATGGTCGGATTCGAGTGTGGAGACACCGTGGAGAGAGGATGCTGGACAGCTGCATTATGCACCGCCACACTGGTCTTGCTCCGGGTATTATGGTATGGGGCGGTATTGGATATTACTCTCGCACGCCTCTAGTACGCATTGCCGGTACTTTAAATAGCCGGCGCTACATATCCGAGGTGCTGGAGCCAGTTGTCCTTCGTTACCTTCAGGGCTCGGCCACAGCCATATTTCAACAGGATAATGCGCGACCACACGTGGCACGCATTGTCCACTGGTTCTTCGTCAATAACCAGATTGAATTGCTTCCCTGGCCGGCTCGCTCTCCGGATCTTTCGCCGATACAAAACATGTAGTCCATGGTTGCTCAACGAGTGACCCAGATTACATCCCCAGCTGCCACACCAGATGATCTTTGGCAACGTGTGGAAGCTGCTTGGGCTACTGTACCCCAGGAACACATCCAACGTCTCTTTCACTCAATGCCGAGACGTGTGGCAGCGGTGATCAACAATGGCGGCTACTCTGGCTACTGATTCTGGCAGGAACCACATGTCACAGACGTCTGTAAACGTAATCATTTGATACTTGGTCAACATGTTATCTACAAAATAAATTTTGTTGTGCTAGCTCTTGTCTTTCTTGGTGTTGCATTTACGGTGGCCAGCAGTGTATTTCACGATAGACTTTGTGATCATCAGCAGAGTATTTTCAGTTTTTTGATGGCCTTAGGAAGATTAGGTTCATTAAGCCAGGCGTTCTTTTAAACTCTGCATCCCCAATGCGTATTGTGCTATCGGATAAATTTATAGTTTGAGAGCCTAGCTTGTACGGTCTCTCCCTGCCGACACCAAATGTTCTATCTATCTTAACGGGCAGATACTGGATTGTGAATTCTGCTATTGGATAATTATCACGAGAAGCCATCTTGCTGATAGATTCGGTAATGGGTTTAAAAGTTTTTTTTAGAGTTTGCTCGCGATCGGAATGTCCCAACTTCAGCAAACGTAATTTATGTCGAACTGCTTTGCGCGCCTGAATGACTTTATGCTTTGTCGACATCTCGAAGGATACTAATGAGAGTTCTGAATATCACGTGGTTTTATATATGCTTTGTTGTACTTCTTCTTCTCCTATTTTCCTACACTGTCTTCTTCAATAACAACAGCCTCGGCTTCTATCTGCTGCTCAATTGCGCTAATTCTGTTCTCTATCCGGTTTTGGTTAATGGCAAGAAGTTTCTGAGTGTCGTTTAGTTCCCTTGCAACTTTAACTAGTCTGGAATCAAGATTTTTAATGCGGACATTCTGTCTCTGCACACCTAACCTCTCAGACTGAGCATGTGACATGCGTGCGAATTTGTCCATGCTGTAGTGTCAAGCACTAAACTATTTTGCACGTTTATATATGGAGCAAGTCTTGGAAGTTCAGGCTATACCCACCGTCATTCAGTTTACGAGTTTTATCAATAACGAGAAAGCCGTATTGTGAGTGGTTCCAGTAATCAGCACATATCTTTACAAATTCATTGTATGACATGTCGGTCCCTACGTGAGCATGGTAAATGTGCTTTAAATTGAGATTGTCTTGTTTGAATGCTATAATGAAGTTGGCGTTATCCCGTACCAGCTGTTTTGGGATCCTGGAATACGTCTGACTCAGATAAAATACATCAACACCCATATGACGCCCAAAGCAGAAATATTTACGGATTTTATCTTGCTTTTCAACGGCGACATCGTCAAATATGTAGGCAGTGTTAGGTTTTACCTCTTCAGGTGGGGGGACGTCGTCGCTTTCACTGAAGGCTCTGTACATTACACCATTTACTCCATCTAATATTTTCTTCGGAAACTGGTACTTGGGCTGAAAGAGTATTTTGAAGGAGACAAAAAGGTGCTCGAAGAGGACTCCATCCACGTGCGTTAACAGAGCCATGAGGACATTTGTATAACCGCAGTTGGATGGACGTACAATTATAACTCGTATGCTGTCAGGAAGGAGTGGTCCATTCTTGTTGGTCTTCTGGTCTTGGTCATCATGACAGGACCAGTCACCTACAACAAAGTCCTTGCGGAGATGGTGTTTCACCCAGCCCGCCATGATACCTATTGTGATACGTCAAGGAGTGGAATACGCTTTTATATGATGAAAAATATGTACATATGTGTAGCCACTATATTGCAGTCACCTTTCCAACTGAGCTACAACGGCTACACAATAGAATGAACTCTAGGTGGTATATTTAAAGGGAAGACTGTCATATATATTTACTTACTAAAATATTTACAAATTGATTACCATGAGAAAAAATCAGTACATTCTTTTTTAAGCGGTGCAGCAGAAGTACAGTATTTGGATAACAGCTGCTTCTTGTATGCTTGAAATTCAGCACATATATCTCATAATGTTATGCATGAATTACAATAGTCCGGTATTCTGTCAGTAAATTTGAGTTCGACATTTTCAACACTTATTCGAGGAATAGCACAAGACTTGAGCACTGGTACTATACACATACTAAAACAATGTTCTATATCATCTGTGTGGATGCTACATGTGTGAAGCCAGTTAATGATGTCGGTGTATACTGCCTGAACATATGGGCACCATCTATTTAGTCTCTCTATCGTACTAGTTAGAGCCATGGCTAAATTGAACAAGTCATCAACAGTGGGGTGATGCATGAAAATACTATAACCGTCATCACTTTTAATTTTTAGTGTTGCATCATCATACATTGATAGAATACTTACAGTTACAGTGCCACAGTACATGTCCTGGTAGGAGTGGGATGGATAATATTCGGTAGTCATATGTTTCTTGATCTGTGATTTTAGATGACATAGTTCATGCCACTCATAGTCAGAAAATTTCACTTTAATATTTTTGAGCATATTTTCCAGCACTAACACAGTTGACATGATACTGTATTGTGAAACTTCAAGTCCTACATGAAGACGTTTTGAAGCACTAATGGTTAACACATAGCTTGAGGCGAATAGTAAAGGGTGAGGTGGACTGGCGGTCGGTATCTTCTCATCGACGACATCCACACCAGTGTGGTTAGCCTGCTGTTCTTGCGCTGATGGCGGGACGTCCCTTGTGAGATTATGATCAGTGGACGGTGTATACAAAGGAGCCCAGTACTGTGAAGCCCCGTCAAGGGCAGCCTCTGGTACCGACATTAACACCTGGCTATCCTGCTCCAGCATGCTGAGAAGCTGAGCTACAGGATCCTGCATGGATGAGTCCGAGGCCTTCACGTGCGCGGACTGGGACATGCTGGGACCTGCTGATGCTGGCGTCACAGGTGGAGCTGCTGGAGGACAAAGACGCATATTCATAAGAAATGATGTGTTGTTGGTAGAGAAATAATAATAATAATAGCAATAATAATAATAATAATAAATCCCGTGGAGGCCCGGGAAAAGAATAGGCCTCCGGTATGTTCTGCCAGTCGTAAAAGGTGACGAAAAGAACAAACCACTAATAGGGCTAACCCCCCTTTTAGTGTGATTAGTTGGTTCAGGACAGAACTGAAGAAGCCTCGGACAAGCGCCGTCATGGTCGGGGACGACGCTTGAACCCTATGCCCGCCCACAATGGTAACGACACTGCTAGCCAACTGGAAAATGATTTAAATCCAAATAGAGGTGTTTTGCAGGATATGCTTCCTGCAACCACCCTAGAAGGAAAACAAAGACAGAGGATGAGATGGTCAGATGAAGTTAATCGACACCTCATGTTCTGTTATTACCAAGCAACGAATCTAGGAACCAACACAACTGGATACAGATCACAAGTATACACAACATTTATTACCAGATACCCGGAATTAAAATTTTTAACAGAACAACGACTAGCTGATCAGATCCGTGTGATAATAAAAAATAACAGGATACCCCAGTCAGAATTAGAAAACATCAAACAACAAGTACAACAACTACTGGAACAAAATAATGTGCAATGTGAAGAAGAAGAAAATACAGTAATGGACTCAAACATCCCAGAGCAAACAAACAAAGACCAACACACATCAATTAAACAATCAGAGGAAAACGAAATCTTAAGACAGCCACCAGAACAAGCACAAATAGAACACGAAGAGACACAAGTGTTAGATATAGAAGAGAAATTTCAGCTGACATATATAGAATACAAAGACACAAATACAGACATCAGACCATTCTTGCATAGACCGCCAAATAACCCACAAGTCGAAACAACAATAAAAACTATCAACACAATCATACACAACAAAACAAAATGAAAATACAACTATGGAAGAGTTACAACTACTGGTTTATATAGGAGCACTCACTACACTAAATATACACACTAGGCAGAGATCAGAACAAACCAACACACAGAAGAAACACACAAAACCAGTATGGCAACACAGGCTACAGATCAGAATAGAAAAACTGAGAAAAGACATCGGACAGCTAACACAATTTATAAGAAATGAAATATCAGACAAAAAACGAAAAAGGTTAGGTAAAATCTCACAACAAGAAGCAATAGAGCAATTAGATGAAAAGAAGCAGAAATTACAAGCAATGGCCAAACGACTTAGAAGATACAAAACAAGTGAAAATAGAAGGAAACAAAACCAAACATTCAACACAAACCAAAAGAGATTTTACCAAACAATAGATAACACACACATTAAAATAGACAATCCACCAAACATAACAGACATGGAACACTTCTGGAGCAACATATGGTCAAACCCGGTACAACATAACAGGCATGCACGGTGGATACAAGCAGAAATAGACACATACAAGATGATACCACAAATGCCTGAAGTGATAATTTTGCAACATGAAGTCACCCGAGCAATTAATTCTACACACAATTGGAAAGCCACTGGAAATGATAAAATAGCAAATTAGTGGCTAAAGAAGTTCACCTCAACACATTCACATCTAACTAAATTATTTAACAGTTACATTGCAGACCCATACACATTCCCTGATACACTTGCACATGGAATAACCTATCTGAAACCTAAAGATCAAGTAGACACAGCAAACCCAGCTAAATATCGCCCCATAACATGCCTACCAACAATCTACCAAATATTAACTTCAGTCATTACACAGAAATTAATGACACATACAACACAGAACAAAATTATAAATGAAGAACAAAAAGGCTGCTGCAAAGGAGCACGAGGATGTAAAGAGCGACTGATAATAGATACAGAGGTGACATATCAAGCTAAAACTAAACAAAGGTCGCTACACTACGCATACATTGATTACCAAAAAGCCTTTGATAGTGTACCCCACTCATGGTTACTACAGATATTGGAAATATACAAAGTAGATCCTAAATTGATACAGTTTCTAAACATAGTAATGAAAAACTGGAAAACCACACTTAATATTCAAACAAATTCAGATAACATCACATCACAGCCAATACAGATTAAGCGTGGAATATACCAAGGAGACTCATTAAGTCCTTTCTGGTTCTGTCTTGCTCTGAACCCACTATCCAACATGCTAAATAATACAGATTATGGATATAATATTACTGGAACATACCCACACAAAATCACACATTTGCTATACATGGATGATCTAAAACTACTGGCAGCAACCAATCAACAACTCAACCAATTACTAAAGATAACAGAAGTATTCAGCGATGATATAAATATGGCTTTTGGAGCAGACAAATGTAAGAAAAATAGCATAGTCAACGGAAAACACACTAAACAAGAAGATTACATATTGAATAACCACAGTGACTCCATGGAAGCGATGGAAAAAACAGATGCCTATAAATATCTAGGATACAGACAAAAAATAGGAATAGATAATACAAATATTAAAGAAGAACCAAGAGAAAAATATAGCCAAAGACTAACAAAAATACTGAAAACAGAATTGACAGCAATATTGACCTACTCATTTGGAGTTGTGAAATGGAGTGACAGAGAACTAGAAGCACTCAATACACTTACGTGATCACAATGCCACAAATACAGAATACATCACATACATTCAGCAACAGAGAGATTCACATTAAGCAGAAAGGAAGGAGGAAGAGGATTTATTGATATAAAAACCTACATTATGGACAGGTACACAATTTAAGAAAATTCTTTCTAGAACGAGCAGAAAGTAGCAAAATACACAAAACAATCACTCATATAAATGCATCGGCTACACCACTGTAATTTCATAAAGACTTCTACAACCCTTTAGATATCGTAACATCAACAGATACAAAGAAAGTAAATTTGAAAAAGAAAACACTACATGGGAAGTACCCGTGTCATCTAACACAGCCACACATTGATCAATACGCATCCAACACATGGCTAAGAAAAGTCAATATATACAGTGAGGTGGAAGGATTCATGATTGCAATACAGGATCAAACAATAAACACCAGATATTACATCAAGCATATTATTAAAGATCCCAACATCACAACAGATAAATGCAGACTTTGCAAACAACAAATAGAAGCGGTAGATCACATCACAAATGCGGATGTACAATACTAGCAAATACAGAAAACCCCAGAAGACACGACAATGTAGCAAAAATAATACATCAACAACTTGCCATACAACATAAACTAATAAAACAACAAGTCCCCACGTATAAGTATGCACCACAAAATTTACTGGAGAATGATGAATACAAATTATACTGCAACAGAACCATTATAACAGATAAAACAACACCACATAACAAACCTGACATCATACTCACCAATAAAAATAAGAAATTAACACAACTGATCGAAATATCCATACCCAATTCAACAAATATACAGAAGAAAACAGGAGAAAAAAATTGAAAAATACATCCAACTGGCTGAGGAAGTCAAGGACATGTGGCATCAGGATAAAGTTGACATTGTACCAATTACACTATCAACTACAGGAGTCATACGACACAATATCCACCAGTACATCAGCGCAATACAGCTACATCCAAACATACAACTACTGAAATCTGTAATTATTGACACATGTTCAATTACCCAAAAGTTCCTAAATGCAGTGTAACATATACCACACAGTTAAAAGGAAGTCACGCTTGATCAAGGTCCGTGTCACTTTCCATTTTTAACGAGACGTAACGTCTGAGAAAGGAATATAATAATAATAATAACAATAATTTAGAGACTTACTTTTCTGATGCTGCTTGCTCTTCCTCCTATTGTGCTGTGGTGGCGACTGATGCTCCATCTTGACTGACTGGAACAGAGATCGAGGAGCTGCTGAGTGGTCCTTATATAGAAGCCACCTACATCATCATGATGCTGGGTGCTTATTGGTTGAATGACGTGAACACGTGACCTATCGAAGTGCCCTCTAGGGGGGAACGCGTGAACTAGATCAGTTAGTCGCTCTGCTGGATAGGAGGCAGTCATCTTTTATGGGCTGGGAACTTATATGTTGGCTTTAGAAAAGGTAGACAGTTCCAACAGTAGCAGATGTTTCCATGAGATGGGTAATGCATTTTTAAAGCATTTCGTTGGAGGGAATTTATTTGGAGGACTGTGTTCTTGTTCTTATTCATATGTTCCAGGATTAATGCACATTTCCATTCAGCATGTACGAGGCTATGGGGGCAGTCGTCAGCTGTATTTTTGCAAACTACACTGCTGTTAAACTAAGCGTGGTCAAACACCAATAACTCATCGATTGAACACATTCTGCAGGATGGTCTTCAGTGGTATATGCGTAGTATACGAATATGCTTATGCCAAAGTGAATTGGTGTGAACTGAACGTCTATTGCGTTTTGGAAGAGTGAATGCTTGATGGTAAATACATCTACAGTTTGCGCATGTGGATGAGCATATGCTGGTTACGGAATGCATCCTGGCTCCATCCCTCTCCATTGCCGAAATCGGCTGAACAGAATACTTGTACTTAATGCTCAAACACTCCTCCATTATCATACGCTTCCACACCTCATGTAGTGAACTGTGGCTACAGTTCTTCCTCGAATGTCTACATGAAATGCAGTTATTGAAAGCTGCTCTATCACCCACACTCGTCTCTATGATTGAACATATGGTGATGGTTTGACAATGACAGCTCAGCAAAGACTGAATGTGCAGGAGAATGGTAATGGTAGTTCAGGGGAGGTAGCACAATTGGCTTTCTTCCCACCAAAATCAACTGTCTTAAATGACTTCACGGCGGCTCTCTCTGGTGGCAGGTGTATGAACTAACACAGTTGGACTGCATACACACATGAATGATATAAATAATAATAAATGATAATGAATGTTAATAAATGATAATCCATAATAATGAATAATAATAAAGATAAGTACGGTTTTGCATGCATTATCCTGTTGGATTTTGAATTTCGATCTATTTTCTCCGCCAAAATTCAAAATTCCTGCCAAATTTTTCTGGAGGTTAGGTTAGTGCACATAGCGCATTTGTTCTATTTTCCCGCCAAACTCGGCCATCTTGGATGACGTCATGTGCTGTTGCAAAGTCTACATGCCGCAATCTTGGATGACGTCATCGCCGCCATCTTGAATAAATTTGGCAACAATGCAGAGTGTCGTAGCACATAGGTTGCCCCACTACTAACATGTCTCCTCTGTACGGGAACATACATAACATATGTACGAGTACAGGCGTAGCAGACACGTGGTTGACGACATATGAAGTCAGGGTCCGGTGATGAAGAAAAGCAAGTGAATTTACGCCAATGGGCATGGTTTTATGCGCCATTTCGTCACGTAAGTCTTTGAATGTCAATTAAATGTGTTGTATGACGCTGGAATTTTTTCCTGTGTTTGTTGGTCAGTGAAGCTTCACATTTTTTTCCCCTGTGCGACTAGCTCGTACTTCCTGTTCCCCTTTCACCTGAACGTGAATGTGGCGTTCGATGTTCGCTCGAAAAACTAAACGCAAGTACACACTCTCAGATGAGAACAGCAGACAGTAAAGCGCTGTATCATCTGCAGTTAGATAGAAACACAACACAGTGACAAAGAAAGAAGTAAAGAACTATTTACCCATTGTGTGATAATGGAATGACTACTGTACCGATGAAAATTAATACATTGCGCTGGGTGAGAGCAGTAACAGGCGGTAGTGTTCCGTCTATACCAGTGGTACAGGCACCAGTCCCTCACCCTGTAAATACACACACTCACACACACACACAGACGTCGTCAGAAGGTTAAGAGCTGCAAATACGATAAATTTGCTCTTATTGAATTAGTGGATAAGTTGCAGAACATAGTGGGTGGAGGAGAGGTTCCAAGTGAAGCCACTCTTATTGACAAGAAGAGGTATTGTTTATGGAAACGTTAGGATCGGCCGGGTTTGGACATCCATTCCCTCCAATGTGTTGACCACCCCACCTCAACCATGTGCAACCAGACACACCTTGCATCTAGCCATTCCAAGACCCAGGCAATAGTATAAGACAAACAACCACTTTTCATCTTCATAACTACTGCCTGATGGAACCATCATATTACTAACTCACTAAAATACACAGGGGTACGTCTCGGCTGTAAAGAAACGTGAAAACTTCACGTAAAAATCATACAAGAAAAGCGTACAACAGAAGAATACTTTTGTAGCTACTTACTGACCAAACATGAGAATTGCATCCTTCTACTGTACCCCACACCTTCAAACCTGGGAATTGACTTGTCTCATTTTCCAGAGCTGGTATTTTCTATGAACGCTCCCTGTGAACATCAAATGAATGACTGCTGTCGAATAATGTTCACAGAAATTTGTTGCCAAAGCATTCGTCTGCCGCATTCAATAAACAAGTTGTGTAATTAGTCACTCAGGAAATCGTGAACAGTTCCAATGCAACACAGTAACCAGAGAATTCTGATTTGCAAATACGACGTCATAAGATATAGATTCTTCTATGATATTTCTGCAGCTGTGGTCCAGGGATGGTTCCGCATCGAGCGCCGGCTGGGAGGGTCGCCAATTTACTGCCTCACCACAGTACGCACATACCTGGACAGCTTTGCCTCGGTGTTTTCGTGTCCTCGAGTGTAGCACATCGTCTTGGCCAGAAGATAACAACAGTTTACTTTGGTTTCTTAGAGTGATGTGAAGGGGTATACGATGTGAACGCTAGTCCACTCAATACCCTTCGCAGAGTTACAGTAGGATCTGTTCAGTGGAGATGGTAGTAAAATACAACACTCCTTTCCATCTACAGTTTTGTGTGAACCGCATTCATACTACGTATAATGAGGAAGTAGCGACGTGCTTTCTCATCACCTAAAGTGACCACCTCTGATCTAATTGCTAGTGGAGGATATTTGGGTTGAAGTCCTCCTTGGAACAGCGTCGAAATTGGCGTTAGCTGATCTCGTTTCTATTGCCCACGAGATTGTTTCCACGTCTTGGCCAGGTGGAATGGAGCAACAGCTGAATGCGCATCTACCTGCTCCTGACTTTTCAGTTTGAACTTCGTTGCAGGGTCGTGAAACTGTTGTTAGCAGACTGGCTGTGTCCGCAGTGCAACACAAGAGATATCGTATACAGGACAGAGTGGAGTTGGGTACATCTACTCCTCACACAGCGCTCCCTGAAGAGAGTCTGTTGGTTGTTATATACTGTAGTGCTGACTCCTGCTCTACAGGTAGGATCGATGGTGCGAAAAAGGAAGCTGAGATAGCTGGTGTGTGTCCTAGCATCTTCCATAAACATACAGGTGTTGGGAAGTCATTGGGATTTCTGGTGTTGCAATGATTAAACAACAGAAAAACTGAGACGCCTCTAAATTTGTCTGATCCGTTTAAGTCACCCTTTCCTACGACCTCTTACCGTCTTTCTCCTGTTACTCCCATTAAGCCGATTGGTGGCCAGGATGTCCTCCCTCTTTATCCAGATATGATGCCTGACTCCTCTCACCTGTGCCGATTAGAATTGCAAGACAGAGCCTCTGGTTCAAATTGTTTTTCAGATAATCTGGCTAATGTTCAAGAACAACCTACGTACCTGACAGCAGTCGCTCTATTGCCTCGTAATCGCTATAAGCAACGCATCTTCCTTGAGCGGGTGGCAACTTGTAAAAGGAAGAAAATGCGTCCTGGCCCGAAACTAGCTATCAAGTGAATAAAAAAGTGAAATATCCCACAGTGGCTGGTTTTTCGATGTACAGATATTTTGTTTCAGCCAGTATGTTGCTAATAACTTCCGTGACTTCGAGACAACATTGATTTAACAGTACTCGCTCCTAGTGACTTATCTAGTGTCATAAACTTAATATTATCAACCAAAGAAAATGAAAAGTAAGAGTTGCATCGAGTGGATGGACGGACACAACCTCACGAATCTATGGATCCTGCATATCAGCAGGGGACTGTTCAAGATGATGGATGCTCTGTAATGGTGTGCGGCATGTACAGTTGGAGTGATATTGGACCTCTGATACGTCGAGACACGACTCTGAGAGGTGACATGTATATAAGCATCCTGTCTGGTCACCTGCAGCCACTCATGTCCATTATGCATTCTGACGAACTTGGGAAATTCCAGCAGGACAATGCGACACCCCACTCGTCCACAATTGCTACAGAGTGGCTCTAGGAACATTCTTCTGAGTTTGAACATTTCCACTCGCCCCAAACTCCCAGACATGAACATTATTGAGCATATCTGGTATGCCTTTCAACGTGTTGTTCAGAAGAGATCGTCAGCCCCTCGTGCTATTACGGATTTATGGACAGCCCTGGACGATTCATGGTGTTATTTCCCCCAGAACCCATTCAGACATTATTCATTTTGTGGCACTTCTGCGTGCTCACGGGGACACTACACGATATTAGGCTGTGTACCAGTTTCTTTGGTTCTTCAGTGTATAACGTAACAATTCAGAAATTTGATGCGGATGATACAGAAATACACGACGTTTCAATGTATAGCTATGCTGATATTGAACGACAGGAAGAACCTGAACCTGAATGTGGATGTTCAAGGAGTGTACGCCGACCTAAATATGAAGAAACGATAACCATAATAAAATAAGGGAAATCAGAGGTCGCACGGAAATATATAAGCGCTGTTTTTTCCACGCGCTATACTTGATTGAAATAACAGAGAATTGAACCCTCTGACAGGCACTTACATGGGATTTGCAGAGTATCCATGTAGATGTAGATGTAGATGTAGACTTCTGCTGGAGACCTGGTCAAGTCGGCATGACAGCGGGTATGGAGCAAAATCAGGAGTGCTAGGACTGAGCATACGCAGAAGTAACAGATGTGGTTGTGGCATTCATACCGGAGTGTTTGGCAGAAGGACGAAGTTGTTTTCGTGAAATTCTCAAAAAAATGGTTCAAGTAGCTCTCAGCACTATGGGACAACATCTGAGGTCATCAGTCCCCTAGATTGAGAACTATTTAAACCTAACTGACGTAAGGACATCACACACATCCATGCCCGAGACAGGATTAGTACCTGCAACCGTAGCAGCACCGCGGTTCCGGGTTGAAGCAGCTAGAATAGCTCGGCCACAGCGGCTGGCGTGAAATTCAATTAGGTAAATTTACAGAAAAGGAATGCGAGGTAAAATGTGCTACATTTACGTTGAAACTATTGCACGTGTGAAGTAGGAACCTCGAGAACGAAGTAAGAGAGATTAATGTGCGTACAATGGTATCTATTCAGTTACACACACTAGCTAAATATGGCAAAGAAACAGTAGATACATTCGTTAAGGTTGTTACCAAGTACCATTGACCATGCTGTATTATTCATTGATCTATCATCAGTGATTGTTTGCTTAATGGTTCCTCTAAAATATGATACTCAAAAGTGAGGCTTGCATGTCACTGCCAGGGGAGCTGATGGACATCAGAACAACTTGTGCCACTTATCGCAGAAAGTGACGGAAAGGGCGGTGTTCTTGTGGAACATCGTCTCCTACTCACCCAGCAGAGGCAGGACAACACTCTGGACACCGGCAGAGTTCAGTAATTCCTCAGACACAGGAGGATCGTTTCATGTTAAAGTTCCCCAAGCCACGAGACTGAGAGTGTATCTGATTTGTTACTTCCGAGGAAACTGTGGTATGTAATGGAGAGTAGTGAAACTGTATAAATGTCTTGTCCTGTTGAAAGATTACTCCCAAAAGTAGCACAGTAGTACAGCTTGGAGGAATCCAGCACAGTTTAGTGTTCCCTCACAGAACAACATGGGTTATTTTAAGTTACAGTTGGCCACAAAGGATGTTTAAAAACTGATCCTTTAACCAGTAATACAGGATATGAGGAACATCTGCGGTAGAGCAGCTGTGTGATTCAGAAAGTTAGTCAATAAGAGCTGTCCTGCTGAAACAACACATCCCAGTAAAGTTGTCCAAAAGGCAGCAGACCAGGCTTGTTGTATCTAGCAAATTCTGTGTTTTCCGACCAAACACCACTGGTTATTTTGGCTTATTATTCGGTCCCAGCATGAAACGCCAATAAATGAGCATGTCTGCGTCAGGTGAGCTGAGGAACACCCTGCAGAGGAGATCCGTGTAACACAATAACTGAGTAGATGGGTGTCGTTCTGAGCAAAGGTTAAATCAGCTGGTTTTGTAGGAACGGTGTAGGAACAGGTCTGGTGTATACTGCTGTCATCAGGGTGCCGTGAACAGGCCTCAGGGGCTACTTTCGGCCACAACTGAACACGACATGCAACCTGGATTAGCTCTTAGATGTCACAACCAGGTTGGCTGAATTACTTCAGCACGACTGGAGATATGAGTGAGGCGCATTGTCGTGCTGGTAGATACCAGTGTTGCAGGGTCAGTGCAGGCTAACGCTTCTTATGTTCTCCACAGTTCAGCGTCTCCTTAACAAACACGAGGCTTCGTTTCAACCCTACGTTTCCGCACAGCATGATATATTAATCTGGTCTTGCATGTCTTCATGTTGGGACATAATGAGTATCACATCAACTGTATCACTGTAACACAGCATGCTTTATAACTATGCAATTACAATTTTATTTATGTATATACAGGCACTGATTACGTCTGTGGGCTGTGAATGATAATAGAAGAGAGACAATTATGATATATTTTGTATTTGTAAAGGATTAAGTAGTGGATTTCCGAAATAATATCTGTGTCGGCGAGTTCTGAAACCGCCACAGAAAAGAATTAATGAAGAAAAACTCAAAGATTTCATGACAATCAGCCATTTTATAAGTAGTAGTGTAAGAATAATATTGTCGTTGTCGTCTTCTTGGAGTCACATAGAGAGGAGGAATCGGTGACGCTATGTTTAACACGTAGGTAGCTTTCATTTGTCAAGATTGTAAGCAGGACGCTATTGGGCGCTGAGTATAAAAAATGGTGTGTGAACTTGTTATTCGAGTTTTAAATGTAGTTGTTTAATGAGAATTCGTATGGTACTATTAGAAAGCTTGCCTGGTATTTTACACATCTATTTGCGACACTTTCACCTTTTTAAGTCATGTCCGTGGTGCAGAGCTGAGACACGGAGGAGCGAGCCGCCGCCGCGGCAGATTCAGATCTGATAATAAGGGCAACCATACGGCAATAAGCGGTCAGGTGAAAAGTGCATTTAAAATTATTTCTCACAGCAGTTCGAGATCGGAGTACATAGCAGCAGATTTTACGTTCTGTTTCACAGGCGGACGCGGGCTGCTAATATTGTAAACTTTAACAGTATCAAAGTTAAAATACTTTCATGTTTCAAAAGGAAACCTTGCTAAGCAAAAATTATGGGCTCGTAAAAGTTATAGAGAAATCATTTTCTGGTTAACAATGATAGTCTTACGCTCTAGTGTTAGCCATGGCACTGATTAATAATTAATGTTGACGAAAAATCCACTGCAAGGTTTGAGGTTCTTTAAGCATTACGTTCGGTAACTTCATTATTTTTGACAACAGAAATAATTTCAGAACATTTTTACGACAACTGTAGGAGAGGTGGATATGTTGTGCGGTCTACTGAGTTACAGTAACAAATCTGTTCATTTAATAAGAAGCCAATTCCAGTATAATAATAATTAATCTCATTTGTTCGCAACATACAATTAACTAAAGTAAACCAGTGTCCAGAAAAAATAATTGGAGCGCGAAAACTCATGCAATGAATTTTGGCAATAAGATCCCACATACTAGCAAAAGTACGGCAACTAACAAATCTGAGCCTGGGGTAGGGGGAGACACAGTAATACGGTGTGACCTCCAGAACTCGAACCTGGGGGAGGAAATCGACATAAAACTGCAGTCTCCGTATGTCCATCTCTCAGTCACTCGACCTGAATTTCCAGCTGTTCCATCTCACTTCGTCCTCGAGCCGCGAGTTAACGTCATTCCATTCCAATCTGGGCATCATACGTGAAATGCGAGCAAACCCAGTAATATACAGGCAGGGACAAATAAAAATGGCGCGGACGAATGGATACGATTGGACGTGAATGTGTGCACATAACAACACCCTGTGACGTATGTGCCGGCCACGTGATCCAGACCAGTGCAGAGCGCAGGGCCAGCTGTGTCAGTGCGAGTGGAGCAGTGCAAAGGAGGCGACGGTGCTCACAGAAGAGCAGCTGGTGTCCGTTGTGGAAAGTAACGTCACAAAAAGGCATTGGAATGGTGTGGTTAGTTGTTTGTCGAGAAGTTTAATGGTCTCAAAGTGCCAGCAAGAAACGCCACGCAACGTTCAGTCCAAAAATGGCCTCAGACAGTATCTGTTTTGAACAAGTCAAAAAACATTCCGAAACATGCCCGGACACCAGAAAATGTGAATGGAGCTCACCAGAAAATGCTTTAAAGTCCTATCAAATCAATCCGACGCCTGTTGCAAAAAACTGGAATGACACGTCCATCATGCTGACGAATATAGCTATGCCTCCACATGCATCCTTACTGAGTGTCTGTTGTCCGCGCATTAAAACCAGCAGAGTTCCCTTAGTGCCTCCAGTTTTGTGATTGGCTTCTTCATGTCTGACGAAGTCTGGTTTCACCTGAGTGGTTACGTCAACTCACAGAATCACTGGTTCCGTGCAGCGGAGAATCCATATAATTTCCACAAAACAGAGCTGCATTATCACAACGATGGGGTTGGGTGTGCAGTGTCTGCACACCATGTTATTGGCCCCATCTGCTTTCATCAGAGTCTGACTTCGGGGCGTTACATTGCCAACATTTTGAAATCATTTCTGGCAGCACTAACGGAGGAGGTAAACACCTATAGTTAGTTTCAACAGGATGGAGCAGCTGCCCATACAGCCAGCCAAATCTAGGAGTCATGCGTGACAGAGGTGTTAGCGGAGGTCAGTCTGGTCACGACCGTAGCTGGCCAGCCATTTCACATGATCTGTCACTGCAATCATTTTGTGTGGGGAGCTCTCATGTCTAGGGTGTGTCGCAACAACCCTCATAGCCTTCAAGGACTGCAGCAGAGCATTTGGGATGAGACTGCATCAATCACAGCGGTCCAGCTTCGATCCACGTTCAGCAGCTGGGTGACCAGGACCCACAAGTGCCAAGAGGTGGATGGTGGTCACTCGCGACATCTGCTACAGACAGGTCAGTTCGGTATTTCCTTCACCCTGCTGTGTCCCTTCGTACCCTGTCCTCTGGGCCACTTTTATTTGCCCCACCATATAAACTGGCGAGCTATATTGAAGGCTAAATTCATCATCAAGTCTCATCATAACCACATTTATCCTCAGATCATTAGTTTGTAACTCGACAGCATGAAATAGCTAGCAATTAAAGACATGCAACATTGATGATATGCCATGAAAATTGCTCTGGGCCACAAACTCCGTTACAGCATGGAACTAAGTTTCTGATGATGACGTTCTTATGTCATATGTTCTCGAAGTTCCTTCCGTGTTAAATATGAACAAAAAGTTCAAGTTCACAAGAAATATCTCCATCGTCGTTATCAAAAACAACAGATTACCACTGGGCTACCAGACAAGGGGTCGGTGGCGGCCCCACCGTATACATTGCCGAATGCTGTTTTCTCAAGTTTTGATGTAAATAATTTGGCGAATTACTTTATAGTCTCCTAGGGGTAAGATAATGACCGTCATTCCGGTGAAAGCCAAAGCCCTACATTCTGATGTCTACAGCCTCTTACACAGCAGAAAATGTAAGACATGAATGGCGTGTCGCATTTTTTATTGAACAAAACATCCACGTCCGTCTTCCGAGAATTACCTGCTCCTTTCTCTTCATTCGTATTAAATATATTTTAGTTTTCTAACATTCTGTACTTTTCTCGAGTGTTTTTCTGTGGTTTGGTAAACAGTTCCATCATATACAGTGCCGAAAACTCATCACGGCGTAACCAGCGTCTGACAGGTATAAGCAGACGTAAAAAGCACCTCCCGTAGATAACTGCCGTGTCGCGGCACGCCTCACGCGGTTATACACGTCTGTGATGTCACGACATCAGCACTTGTGACACGCTTATTGGGAGTTAGTCTGACCCAGCACATCCAGTCTGGAGAGGTCGGTCGTACATTCCTTTCACTACATTAATGCTTTTTAAGTGTCCAGAATTATGAAGGGCAAATTCTACATTTGTTTTTTGCCTCCTCAGCGGTATTGTGTTGCGTGGTTCTCGTATTTGTCGATCTGCTCTGTAGAAGCAGTGGAGATAACTCAGTGCAGTCGCAGAGTGGCGCTGAGGCGGCCTGCGGCGGGGCACACACTTTCCACTCGTCGCCGCTGATTCTGCATAAAGCCTCGATGCAGCTGACATCAGTACCCCATTCCCACCCGCTTCCTTTCTTCCCCCTCCACCTCAACTTACATAAAGAAATACGTATTCCTCACACACTCTCAGTCGAACAACGACGAATACAAAACTGAATTTTTTTTTTTTTTAGTATTCAGTAGCAGTTTATTTATTTTGCTACTGGTTAAGTTTACTTCCCAAGTACATGTAACGTGTCAAATACAAAAATCTGACACAGTTACTTCGGAAGAGAGGGTCACGAATGCGTGCCAGAGGATGGCCTGAGGATGTTAGTGTGTACCGCAACTGGTAGCTGGGAGGGAAAATAAACAAACTGTGGCTATAGACTAACACCAACATTTTCAAAACAAAAATAAGCGCTCATTTTCACCTTCTTGTATCAGTCCACCTCAACATTATTTCACCTCGGTGTGAGGGCGGTTTGGTCGACCTGTTATAAGTAGTCACGTAATCGGTTTAATAGTTTATGCTTAACGGACCTGAAAGCATCGACGTACAGTGAGTTTTCCTTAGTCACCAATGTATTTGTTTACTGTACCAGACTTGTCCGAGTCGGCTACACCAGCCTCTCGCGCACTTTGGTCCACCCTCCTACGTACTGCGCACTTGGCTAAGGTTCGGGCACCTTTTTTTTTTTTTTTTTTGCTTTATTGTGATTCCATTCCCCTGCCTCCTACGTACTGCGCACTTGGCTGAGGTTCGGGCACCTTTTTTTTTTTTTTTCCTTTATTGTGATTCCATTCCCCTGCCCCATATGGGCAGGGGAGGGCTGTCAGGGGCACAACCCGCCGTTCTTCAGCCGAGCGACATGACAACTAAAATAAGAAGAAATGTTACATACATAAGGCGATAAAAAGGGGAACATAAAACAGAGTAAAGGGAGAAAATGGAGGTAAAATTAGACTGACATGGAGACGTTCACAGGGGACGGTTAAAAAAGTCACCAGGAAGTTAAAAAACACAGTTGGCGATGCTTAAAACACAGAGAAGACACTGAATGGACATGCACAGGTGAAAAGTCGGCCACAGTATAATAAAAACTCCAGAACAACACACTTAAAACCCACTTGTAGCACACACGACGAAGAATAAAACTGCCAGGTGGGACCTGCCGAGGGAAAGGTCAGAGAGGATGGAAAAGGAGGGAGAACGAGGGGCAGGAGGGGAAGCGGCGGGATGAAGAGAATAGGGGTGTCAGCGGGCACACAAAGAGGCCAGGAGATACGTGTGGTGGGAGATGAAGAGGGAAGACAGGGCTGGAGGGAGTGCAGAGACACTGAAAAAGGGCACAAGAGGGAGGGAAGTAGGAGGGGGAAGCCGCTCAGGAGGAGGAAGGGGGAGGAGGAGAGGGAGCCCTGAGGAGGAGGCAGGACGATGGGGTTAGATTTGGTAGGAAGGGTAGAAGTCAGGGCGAAGCTCAACATCTGGGAGGGGTAGACGGTGGAAGTTGAGATGGAGGGTGTGGAGATGGAGAGAGGATGGGACACAATGGTAAAGGCACGGCAACTGGTTGGGGGTGAGGGGGATCAAGGCAGCGGACAATACATAGTGTGCAGATGTGTCAAGAAAACGGAGAAGGTGGGGGAGGGGGATGAGGGCGGAGAAGGAAGGCCGGAAGCCACATCGGGTAAGGGGAAGGAGGTGGTGTTGGTTAAAGTGGCGGTGAATATGGTGAGAGAGGATGGCCTCGAAGACCTTACTGAACATGGAGGTGAGGCAGATGGGATGATAGGAAGAGGTATCAGAGGGGGGTTTGTTATGTTTAGTGAACAGCAGGACATGGGAAGTCTTCCACAGGTCGGGGTAAAATCCAGTGGAGAGGAGGACATTGTAGAAGGTAGCAAGGACAGACAGGAAGGATGTGGGGGATTCCTTGAGGTGGCGGTAGATGATACCATCATGACCAGGGGCGGTGTTGAGTTTGGAGCGGAGGACGATTGTGGTGATGGTGCAGTGATGGGAGTGTTGATGTCTGAGGGGGGTAACCGATCCAAGTACTGGAAGCTAGGGGCGAGCGGGGGGACAGAGGTGTCCGTGCGGTCAAGGATGGTGGGGAAGAGGGAGTAATCAAAATGGGGATCGTCAGGAATGGAGAAGACCTCTGATAGGTGGGAAGCAAAATGGTTAGCCTTACTGAGGTTGTCAGGAAAGGGTCGATCGTCATGGAGTATGGGGTAATGCAGGGTGGGATGGCTACCAGTAAGGCGGTGGAAGGCTGACCAGTACTTGGAGGAGTTGACAGGGAGGGTGGAGTTGAGGCGTGTGCATGTCTGGCGCCAGTCCCGGCGTTTTTTTGTTGTAAGGAGTTCCCAGATGTGTCGCTATAATTGCCGGTGGCGGGTGAGAGTATCCTGGTCACAGGTGCGGAGGAAGGAGCGGTAGAGACTGCAGGATTCACGCAGAAGAAGGGCTTCCTGTGGAGGAAGCGTTGGGCGGTGAGAGTGGATGAGTTTGGAAGGGACATGAGCCTCCACAGAGTCAGTTATGGTCTTCTGGAGGAAGGAAGAGGCATGGGTGATGTCATCAGGGTGGTGAAAGGTGAGAGGGTGGCTTTCGACCTGTAAGGCAATGGATTCCTGTTAGGCATCCCAATTGGCTCGGTGGTAGTCATGGACAGGCTTTGGAGGGGCAGCTGTGTGGGTAGCTGCAGGGGTGGGACGGGTAGAGGAGATGGTGAGAAGGACAGGGAGATGGTCACTACCAATGGGATGCAATGTGACCAAGGAGGTTGGGGGCAGCGACGATAACATTGGGGGTGGAGTTACTTTCAGGATGGGTGTGCTGTTAGAGAGGAACAAGATCACCATGGAGGGTGGCAAGGAACTGATGCCTCCACCGAAGGGTGGCAGGGTCACAACTGTGGATGTTGAGGTCAGCAGCGATCACATAGGAGGAGAAGGTATGGTCAACATGGGAAATGAAGTCAAAGGGGAGAGGAGCTGCATGGTAGATATAGATACTGGCACAGGTGATGGTGAGGGAGGGAAAAAATAGGCTGAGGAGTTTGGGCAGGTCATTGAGGACGGGTTGTGGCCGGACAGGGAGATGCTTGAGGTGGCCTATAGCGACCCCACCTTGGGCTAGGGGTAGGGGATTGTCAGTGCAGTGAAGGAAATAGGGGGAGGTGCAGACAACAGGGTGGGGTTGGAGGAAGGTTTCATTAAGGATGAAGGAGTCAACCTGGTGCTGGGAGAGGGTATGCATGAGGATGTGCTTGTTGGCAGGGAGGGAGCGAATGTTGAGGTAGAGGAGACGATACTGCTAATGCGCCAAGAGGTTGGAGGTGGGAGGTATGCGGGAAGGGGAGACAGGGGCCTAAATGAGGGTGTTGAGGCAGGTGAAGGTAAAGTGGGCCTGGTTGTGGGAGTAGGTGGTGTAGGTCTTTAAGTGGAAAACAGAGCGGGTGGCAAGGGAAATCTGCTGGAGTGTGTGGGGGCACTGGTACCCATAGATGTTCTGCAGGACAATCGTGAGGAGCTGGATGATGTCTTCTGCTGTAGGGGGAGGATGGAGGGAACTGTGAGGTTGGATGGTTGAGTAGATGGGGCGAACAGGGACAGTGATTTCAGGGTTGGTGGGAGGGGGTTTGGCTTTGCATTTGGAGGAATAGGTGGGGTGAGGTTCATTGCAGGTGTTGCAGGAAGGGGGGAGGCGAGGTTGGGACACTGTTTAAGGAAGTGGGAGGCTTCACAATGGGGGCAGGTGGGTGGGTTCTTGCAGTTTTGGGTGAGGTGGTCGTTGTACAGGAGAGAGCTCTGGCAGCGGTAGGATTGAGGAGGGGAATGTGACAGGTCAACAGGGTGGCAGCAGTTGAAAATCAGGGCCAGAGGAGTTGTAAATACGGTGGGCCAAGCGGACTTCCAGGGCAGGGTGGGCGTTCAGTGCTGCCAACACCTCAGCCTCCGTGACCACAGCACTGAGTTTTGTGATGACGGCAGTGAGGATCGGCAGATGACGAGGTGGTTGGGGCTGATGAGGAGAGGAGGATGTAAGGAAGGGGGTGAGGGATGCATGGGGCCCAAAGGTGATGCAGGGAAGAGGCCGGAGGAGATCAGTATGGAAAGAGGGAGAGGGAGACTTGATGAGAACAGAGTCTCTGTGAGGGATAAGTTGGGTGATGGGTGCAGTGGGGTTGTAATTTTGGATTTCAAGGGTGAGGGTGCGAGCATCCAGGAATTTCGGATCAGGGTTGGCTAGGACGATGGTATACAGAGAGGGGGCTGGAGAGGAGAGAGGTGGGGTGGTATCCATGGTGGAGTCAGAGGAAGGTGGGGCAGGCAGTGGATTTTTGGAAGATTTTTATGTGGGTCTTGCCTGGGAGGAGGGATAGACTGGATGGATGGGGAGGTGGTGGAAGGCAGGGTCCTCCTGTGAGGCAGTAGCACTGGGTGAGAGGGCAGGGCACTCTGTGGTGGCGACTGTGGCGCGACGGGTGGTGACTTGGGCCGGGGAAGCAGTGGTAGTTGCAGGGGAGAGAGGGGGAAAGTCGCCTCGGCGGGTGACAGGAGAGGAAGGGGGGCGGGAGCAGGGGCTGGGGTGGGGGCAGGTGCAGGGGCAGGGGCAGGAGTGACATACAGGTGGGGATACAGTGATGAGGCGGAGATAGATGGGGAGGAGACTGTGAGTAGGTGAGTGGATGAGACAGGTTAATCCCAGAGGATGTTACAGTGGGAGCAGGTGAAGGGGAGATGATGGTAGTTGGGGTGTCCATGATTGCAGGCAGTCCCCAAGGGCAACAGGAGACGCCGAAGTACAAAAGGAACTAAAATGGTGGGGGTGGCGACGAGCACTGGGCGGCGGCGAGCACAGGGAGACGGCGGCAGCGGCGGCGGCGGCGGCAGCAGCAGCAGCAGTAGCAGCGAGCACCGAGAGACGGCGACCAGGCGGCGGCGGCGGCGGTGGCGACCGGACGGTGGGTAGCAGTGACAGCGTGCTGACGGGCAACAACACGACAGGCACGGTTGGGGCTCTTCCACTTCGAAAGTACACCCTGAGTGTAGCCCAGGCAGTGTGAGTCCTCGATCAGGAGGTGAGGGAACCAACCCTCGAAACCTTCTGGGCACCTGTGCTCCAGGCTTATAGCACAGCAGCGGGCGCTGATAGGCTGCCGTGTCGGGTGTGGCCAGCACACAGCGCCAAGCTGGCGGCAGCGGTGCCGCTTAGCCGCTGTCGCCCAGGTATGTGCGTTCTGGCGATGCCAGAGTTTGGACCTTTACTTGCTAATTAATACACATGAGGGAATAGTCACACTTGATATGTCGAAGTATGCTATGATTGTGTTTACCATTCGCAATTGAAGTAATTTAAATTCTACGTGGCTAATTTCGGTTGCTGATACACTTCCTGGACTTACCTAAAAAGATCATCTGACATGTGGCTACTTGCTGGTTTCACATTAGAAACTACAAGGAGGAAGGACACTCGACCTCGCTACCTACCCGCTTTCACAGGTAGTGATTTGTGCACACGTGAGTAAGTGTAGCGTATGATTGTCTCAGAAGCGCTCATTTATCAGAAATGTTGCTCCAAGGCTTTGATAAAAACAGGAGCCACAATTCAATTTTTAGCAGCTATGGCTTTTAATTTCTGGTAAGTGTTATGAAACATGTTGTTTGTGAAACATCCAAATGTTCAAATGTGTGTGAAATCTTATGGGACTTAACTGCTAAGGTCATCAGTCCCTAAGCTGACACGCCACTTAACCTAAATTATCCTAAGGACAAACACATACACCCATGCCCGAGAGGGGACTCGAACCTCCACCGGTACCAGCGATAAAGTCCAGCCTTAGACCGCTCGGCTAATTCCACGCGGCTGTCAAACATCCCCTTAGAAAATTATGTATTACTGTGGTGATAAACCTTTTACGTTATACTGATTTTCAAACAGCTGAGCAAAACTGAACGTACTCAGACATTTATCTCTTTACTTATTATTATCATCACTATACTGACACACAAATTTTTTTAAGCGCAACGCAATCTAACTTTCAATAAGCTCTACAAAAGTCCGCCCCCAGTAGCTGAGTGGTTTTAGTTCGGCGCTAGCGGCCGTGCGAAGCGGAGGTCGGAAACTTCCGCCTGTGCGGCGTGTGCGAGTGTTTGTTTACTTGTGGACTTAGTCTGCACGTGGGCTAGTAACAACGATCATGGCGAACAAGTACAGGAAAACTACATTACGATTCAATTTCTGCAAAGACTACGAACGACCAAAGGCTTTAGCAGTGGAACGATTCATTCGAGAGGACGTCAAGATACCGCCAAACTATATTATCGGAATTCACCTATCCATCGTTAGTCCCACGGTGTATGTTAAGATGGTAAATGACGCGGCGTGTGAGAGAATTCTACAGGCGACAAAAGCAGGTCTCCGATTTTGCCATAGTAACGGGAATGTCGGCACGGTAACTGTAGAACATGCTGGTCTGGGTATACGGACAATACGTGTTTTTGAGCTGCCATTTGAGCTCCCGGCTGACGAAGTTATCGAGGCTTTTAAGCCATACAGCACAGTACATGGTCACACAGCAGAACGCTGGACACAATTCGCCACATACCCCGTTCTTAACGGAGTGCGGCAGATCACTATTGATCTTCAGAAGCATGTACCGTCCTATCTGACAATTGGTGGTTGTCGGGCGGTGGTGATTTACGATGGTCAACCACGTATATGTTCTGGCTGTGGCCAGGAGGGACACCTCAGGTCGAACTGCATGCAACGGCGGATTACGCAACTGCCTTCAGATGTGCGGGAGCCGTCGCCGGCGATGACAGTACTACCGATCACCTATGCCAAAGCCCTCACTGCGTCCGCTGATGACCGAAAGGACACAGCCCCGGTGGAAGATGAAGATGGCACTCTCCGAAACCTTGTAGCAGACGTCGGGATGACAGAGCATGCTGCTCCGTCGAGCATACAATCTACGGCGACAACATCAGATGAGACCGAACTCCCACCAAGCACACCGATAGTACAAGAAGCAGTTCCAGCCACTACGGATGCTGTTCCGTCTGAAACGCACTCTGAGACGACATCATTAGTTTCGACCGAACTCCCGCCAAGTTCAACGATGGGACTCGAAACACTTCCAGTTCCTACGGATGCTTTTCTGTCGGGCAGCCGTGATTCCCTGCAATCTGAGGACACGGACGGAAGATCACGTAAACAGCGTTCCCCGAAAAGGAGGAAACGGCGGCGTCGCACGACATCTCCTCGGGATGACTCCCCTTGCCCCGACGACGATGTGCCTGTGGACCAAGACGACACAACAGCCTCTACGAAACAGGATGAGGCACTGGGAACTGTTCGATCCGACCCGCAGCGGTGTGTCACATTGACGGTACCGGAACGTGGTGATGCTGAAGAGGAATCACAACCAGTTGGCTCTCCAGACGCAGATGCTGTGGCTATGGACACGAATGTATCACTGCCTGCAAAGATGTGGTATGAGGATATTGAGGAGGCGCCGGACGTCATACAGAGGCAGCCGGCACTCACGAAGACGGCCTAATAATTGCTGAAGGTGAAGGGAGAGGGGCGAGAGAACGTCTTCTAACTCAGCCCCCGGCGTCGGTGGCGGGAGATGTTGTTGCGCCTCGACAGAGTGGGATTCAACGCCATGCGAACCGTATTGCGACATTAAATATCAATGACGTGCGTTCACCGGCCAAAATACACCTATTGAAGGAAACGGTTTGGGCATCAGATGTGGATAATGCTTTGCTGCAGGAAGTCCACATAGCTGCACTCCCATACATCGCAGGCTACCGAGCCTATTCGTCTCATGGAGATCACAATGGCAGTGGGGTGGCAGTTTACGTGCGAGATGGCTTCCCAGTGGAAAACGTGTGTTATCTTCCGTCGGCCAGGAGAATGGCTTTCACGACGTTTGGGACACGCATCTTCAATCTTTATGCACCGTCGGGAAACAATCGGCGGCGGGAAAGGGCGCGATTTTATGCAGAAGACATTGCTCCACTATTCTATGGACGTTCTGAATGGTTAATAATTGGTGGAGATTTCAACTGTGTTCTCAGCCAGAAAGACCAATGGCCGCAAGCAAACATCGGCCAGGAGTTGCGAATCGTTGTCAACGACCTTGTACTTAGTGACACGTGGGAATTACGACATGGAGCTGCACCGGGATACACCTATGTGACAAGTCATTCGGCGAGCAGATTAGATCGCATTTATATCTCACGGGCTCATGCATATGATGTCCAGAACGCGGAACGCTGGCCATTGACATTTTCCGATCACAGCGCTTACATCTGTACGGTGCTTCTTCCCCGTAGAGAGGTGTGGAAAAGTAAGGCCCCGTGGAAACTAAACATTCAACATCTACTTGATCCTGAATGCCGTCAACGGATCCTTGAGACATGGACGATGTGCGAGCGAAGGGTTGGAAGGTATGCGACGATGTTTGATTGGTGGCTGACTTGTGCTAAACCGGCGCTTCGCCGTACGTTCGTCTCATATAGCAGGGAAATGGCAGAATGGCGCCGCCGTATCACCGACTTTTATTTTGCAGCACTGCGCGACCTGGATGATGGCCCGCCGGGACAGGACATTAGGATCGAACGCAAAAGGATAAAAGCTAAACTAGTGGCTTTAGCTCGGAAACATCTTCAGGGAACCATGGTGCGCGCCAGATGTCACGATACGATAAGGTACGAGATTCCTTCCATGCACCGCGTCGTGAATGAACGAAAGCACCGACGACGCGTTTTGGTACGGGAGTTAATCACCCGCGAAGACCGAAGAGTGACGCGTTAAGCGGACATTGTCTCTGCATTCGTCGACCATTACCAACACATCTATCGGGAAGAAGCAGCCTCTTTCGATGACCTCGACCGTATAGCCACGTCCGTCTCCCGTACACTGACGGTGGAAGCCGCGGGAACCTTACTGGAAGCCATTAGCTGTGAGGAAGTACATGATGCGATCGCACAAGGTGCGTTGAATCGGTCCCCAGGCATTGATGGGCTACCTGCTGAATTCTATCGCGAATTTCGCAACGAAATGGCACCGCGATGGACGGAAATGTACAACGAGATGTTAAATTCCGATGCGCCTATTCCACCGGCTTTTATGGAAGGCCTTCTGGTGCCAGTACATAAACCGAAGCCAGGAATTACGGCCACACATTATCGCCCCATCACCCTGCTTAATGCCGACTATAAGATCTTTGCACGGTTGCTGGCGTCCCGATGTCGTATGTTAATTCGTAGCGTTCTCTCTCCGGAACAGACGACACCGGGTGGATCGGTGAATGTGCAAACAGCTACTGGCGAATGCCGTGATGTGATAGCGCTGGCGGTGGAGTGCCGGCTTAAAGCGGCGATGGTGGCGATTGATTTTGACAGTGCTTTTGATAAGGTGCGCCACAACTATCTGTACGCTGTACTGGAACAAATGGGTTTTCCAGACCGTTTTACTGGTCTCATTAGAAGGATTTACGGGGGCGCACAATCCTTGGTACAGGTTAATGGGCGTATAGCAGGGCCCATTTAAATTCGACGATCCATTCGCCAGGGCTGCCCTCTTTCGATGCTGCTGTTCGCGATAGCGTTGGAACCATTAATTGGGAGGCTCACCAATTCTCTTTCTGGGATGGAACTACGGGGCTACACCTTCAAATATCGTGCCTATGCGGACGACCTCCTGCTGCTCGTTCGTTCTGAGGAAGAGGTGAAGACGGTCCTTGAACTGTTCTTGGACCACAGTGTGACGGCGGGTAGTGCAGTGAACATGAACAAATCGGCGGCAATGCCGGTGGGAAGGGGCCTTACGCCGGAAGAAATCAGTCCGTTTCCTTATGTGCAACGATTCCGCTATCTCGGCATAGACTTTACCTCATCTGTAAAACATACTGCAGCAGTTAACTACCGACGAATTTTACAGACAACACGTACCATGGTCCGACAACATCTCCTACTCCGCCTTGACCCTTTGCAGCGTGTCGAGTACTTGAACACTTATGTGGTTTCTCGAATGGTGCATATTTCGCAGATCCTGCCCCTACCACTCACGCTCGGACGTCGACTTCAATCAGCACTAGGCTATTTCGTGATGATTGGGCCGCCCCTCAAGGTGCGATACGAAACGCTCACTCTCCCTACGGACAAGGGGGGACTCGGACTTACGAATGTTCACTGCCGTGCGACGGCGCTCCTTCTAGCCACAATGTATAAGCAATGGCGTAGCGGGCGTGATTCCCTTACATCCCGCCTACTGGATCTCCTGGTTCCAGCGGCCCTCACACCTCCGGTGGCGGTGGGCAACATTACGCCACATTTTGCGCATGTCTCAACATTTATCGTGGAACTTAGTTATATCAGAGACGAGCTTCCGCGCACGAGACCGCCATGCGCGAAGGATTTTTATGTTTGGTTTCTACGACGGATAAGTTGTAATGTAATTGAACTGAAACACCCCAGGTTGCATTGGCCGAAGATTTGGAGACATGTGCACCAAAAATTCTTTCCTACCTTCGTTCGGGCACTGTGGTTCTCTGTCGCCTGTGGCAAGTTCAACACCCACCAACGGCTCCATGCAATTGGACTAGTGGACACTCCACTATGCCCGAAATGTCACCAAATGGATGACGACCATCACCGCTTAACTTGTATCGCGGTGGAGGACGTCTGGCTCCTAGGAAGACAGATGGTGGCTTGCTACCTCCGTCTGACCCCGCAACATATTACACCTGCTTCCTTCTTACATCCGGAGAGTGACTACTTTCCGGCGACTAAATCACAGTCGATCATCTGGATCAAAGGTTGGACGATCGCGTATCTCTATCGGGATACTGCCACGTCGCGACTTGACTTTTGGTATTTCTTGCAGCAAGCCCACAATGAGGTTCATAGATGGTCACACTATAGGAAAACCTTTGCCAACTATCTTCAGGCAGTCTTCCTCGACCCCCCACGCAGTTGGGATGTGCCTGGTGCAGTCGGTGTGCACATTTGACAGCTGATGATGAACCTCACGCTTCTCTCACCACTTAATATGTAATGCACATACTATACGATGAAATGGTCTATATGTTCCTTTTAACAGAGTGGTCTTTATTGAAAATAAATAAATAAAAAAATAAAAACAACATCCCTGTACCTTTCAATTTGTGATTTGTTTTAATATCTTTTGTTTTCTTTCTTTTTGGCAGAGGATGCATTTCATTAAAAAAAAAAAAAAAAAGTGGTCATCGTGGCGGTCTGTCACGCCGAGGGGCCCGGGTTCGATTCCCGGCTGGATCGGAGATTTTCTCGGCTCAGGGACTGGGTGTTGTATTGTCCTCATTATCATTTCATCATCACCAGTGGAAGGAAACTGGAAACCACCACTGGCATCACTTCCCTAGACGCTCATGTGGTGGACCTCTCTGACGAGGCCTCCCCGATGACCAGACCTGCCGTAAGGCAGAACCCAACCAAAAAAAAAAGTGGTCAGCGCGACAGACTGTCAATCCTAAGGTCCCGGGTTCGATTCCCTGCTGGGTCGGAGATTTTCTCCACTCACGGGCTGGGTGTTGTGTTGTCCTAATCATCGTCATTTCATCCCCATCGACGCGCAAGTCGCCGAAGCGGCGTCAGATCGAAAGACTTGCACCAGTCGAGCAGTGTACCCGATGCGAGGCCCTCGTCACACGACATTTTTTTTTATCCCTACAAAAGAATGGCCCTGACTAATAGTAACCTATACCTTTCATGAATCACTTAACTCACAAAAATCTTCGTTACTCAAATTACTGCAATACTGCCAGCTGAATAAAAGGTTCTAACTACTGAAGGCACTAACTACCGATAGGCATAGTTAGCAAATGAAAGATTTTGATGGAGAACAAACAATGTATATACCTTAATAATGTTGAAAAGTCATCTTATATATGTATATATATATATATATATATATATATATATATATATATATCTCAGTTCATGATATGCAGTATTAGCAATTTACTCTTTCTGATGGACACACGTCCAGATTGTCCGCTCTCAAAATTCTGCCATCTCTCCCCCCACATCCACCACTGCTGGCGGCTCACCTCCAACTGCGCAACGCTATGTGCGGTTCACATCCAACTGCCCAACACTACAATAGCAAATATACCAACAATGCAAACCAGCCATAAACTGCACACAGCACAGTCAGTGATTTTCATACAGAGCGCTACGTGGCGTTACCAACATAGGAACCTAAACAGCCTACATACAACTGTAACTCGTGACATAAGAACAGTCGTAAAAATATCCAGAGACGAGTAGCACGGATTGTCAATGACAATAATTTTCACATCTGACATGAAATTCCCCTGTCAGAGAACTGAGGTCCATCTCAACCAGTTCCCAAGTGTACATTTCGTAGGGAGCTGTGTGCAGTGCAGGTGCGGAGTTGAATACCTCTAAGAGTGTCACAGCTGACATCGGCACATAATGCTGCACGCCTCCATTGGGCCAAACAGCACAGGAACCGGACAGTAGGTGACTGGGTGTGCGTGTGGTGTTGGCTGAAGGGTCGCCATTTCCCCAAACAAAGCGAGACGTCGCGGGTACCGGTGGTCCAGTGAGCTGTGTGGAGGAGGTTACCATCAACATAAACAAGGAAGCTTACTTCAACGTATTCATGATGTGTGTGCTGTGGACAATCACGTCTTCCCACAAGAGATTGTACATATCCACAAGACACATTCCTGGTTTCGCAGTCATTCACGCACCCTATCACCTCTCTAGTGGGCCACTAAGGAACCAGGTCCTAAACAGCGGCGCTGTTGATTACTACTATTCATCTGTTATAGTCCAGTCGTTACCTGCAATGTCTGGACTATACCAGATGAAACTTAACAATCAACAGCACCACTGTTTTGTTAATTTGAGGGATCTGACCATCAACAATGGGCTCTTACTGGATATGACACATCTGAAGGAACCCGTGGATCTTCTCCGTAGACGAACTAGGGCTATTATCTAGGCTAGAGTCGGTGTCACAAGGTGTCACGGTCATGTCCTCCAGGAACGACAGACTTTTTGTTCGTGGTGCTTAAAATTGGCGGCCTGTCGTAGTTTGCGCTAAACATATGGATTGTGTAGCCTTTAATGGCATTCGCTTGGCTCCACGGAGAACGTAGGGCGACGGTTTTTCTGCTAACTAAAATGGTGTCTCTTTATTCCGAGATCTTCATTGAAATCTGACCATCATTATTTATTAGTGGTCAATGGCGATTGAACGGTTCTGATTTATTTGATCGGACTATGATGAAGCTTCCTCGCTATTGCTTCACACCAGGCGATAGTTCAGTACAGATAGTAAAATACTCACATACCTTGAAGCTTTAAACACAGCAGTGTTACGTATGTGGTTTCGTAGTTTACAGCGGTTATAGATTCAGAGGTAGCTTCTGACAATACTGACTGTAACAACATCTTTTCAATTATCTACAGTTCACACATAAACCAGGAACAATACTGACGTTTGAAGAGTCGAATGAGATGAAGAGAATGAAGCAGAGTTGTAGCCTTCCCCTATGCTATTCAGTCTGTACATCCAGAGAAACGTAAAGGAGTAGGAAGAGGGGATTAGTGAGGAAATGAAAGTTCAGCGACCAGAAGTAAAATCTTGATGGTTTGTATATGACACTGTAATTCCGCCAGAGACGCCAAAAGTCATGGGACAGCAGTTGAACGGTGTAGAGCGGTGTACTGCAAGGAAGCAAGAGAGAGGATGTTGTTGTGGGTACCCAGTCTCCTCTTTCTACAACGCAAATGCACACATGGTATTAAAAGAGTTATTTATTTACATGAGATGGAAACATTTACGTAACTTGAATGCTGTTGTCGTCTTCATTCGTTTGATGCAGCTCCCCATGATACTCTATCCTGTGCAAGGTTCTTCATCTCCCAGTACCAACTGCAACCTACATCCTCCTCAATTTGTTTAGTGTATTTATCTCTTGGGCTCACTCTACGATTTTTACGCTCCACGCTGCCCTCCAATACTAAATTGCTGATCCCTTGATGCCCTAAAATATGCCCTACCAACCGATCCCTTCTTCTAGTGAAGTTGTGCCACAACTTTCTCTTCTCTCCAATTCTATTCAGTACTTCCTCAGTATTTGTGTGATTTACCCATCTAATCTTCAGCATTTTTCCGTAGCACCACATTTCTAAATCTCCTATTCCCTTCTTCTCTAAACTATTTATCGTCCTCGTTTCACTTCCATACATGCCTAAACTCCATACAAATACTTTCAGAAACGACGTTCTGACACTTAAATCTATTCTCGATGTTAACAAATTTCTCTTCTTCAGAAACGCTTTCCTTGCCATTACCACTCTACATTTTATATCCTCTCTACTTCGACCATCATCAGTTACTTTGTTCCCCAAATAGTGAATCTCATTTACTACTTTAAGCGTCTCATTTCCTAATCTAATTCTCGCAGCATCACCCGATTTAATTCGACCATATTCCATTATCCTCGTTTTGCTTTTCTTGATTTCTGTCTTATATCCCCCTTTCAACACACTGTCCATTCCGTTCAACTGCTGTTCCAAGTCCTTCGCTGTCTCTGACAGAATTAAAATGTCATCGGATAACCGCAAAGTTTTTGTTTCTTCTCCGTACATTATAATTCCTACTACGAAGTTTTCTTTTGTTACATTGGGGATAGACTACAACCCTGTCTCACTCTCTTCCCAACCACTGCTTCCCTTTCATGCCCCTCGACTCTTATAACTGCCATCTGGTTTCTGTACAAATTGTAAACAGCCTTTCGCTCCCTGTATTTTACCACTGCCACCTTCAGAATTTGAAAGAGAATATTCCAGTCAACATTGTCAAAACCTTTCTCTAAGTCTGCAAGTGCAAGAAACGTAGTTTTGCCTTTCCTTAATCTATTTTCTAAGATATGTCGTAGGGTCAGTATTGCCTCACGTGTTCCAACGTTTCTTCAGAATCCAAACTGATCTTCTCCGAAGTCGGCTTCTACCAGTCTTTCCATTCGTCTGTACAGAATTCGTGTTAGTATTTTGCAGCCGTGGCTTATTAAACTGATATTTCGGTAATTTTCACATCTGTCAACACCTGCTTTCTTTGGGATTGGAATTATTATATTCTTCTTGAAGTCTGAGGGTATTTCGCCTGTCTCAGACATCTTGCTCACTAGACGGTAGAGTTTTGTTAGACCTGACTCTCCCAAGGCTGTCAGTAGTTCTAATGGAATGTTGTCTACTCCCAGGGCCTTGTTTCGATTTAGGTATTTCAGTGCTCTGTCAACTCTTCACGAAGTATCATATCTCCTATTTCATCTACATCTACATTCTCTTCCATTTCTATAATATTGTCCTCAAGAACATCGCACTTGCATAGATCCTCTATATACGCCTTCCACCTTTCTGCTTACACTTCTTTGCTTAGAACTGGGTTTCCATCTGCGCTCTTACTATTCATGCAAGTGGTTCTCTTTTCTCCAAAGGTCTCTTTAATTTTCCTGTAGGCAGTATCTATCTTACCCCTAGTGATAAGCGCCTCTACATCCTTGGGTCTTGCGGTTCTAGGCGCTGCAGTCCGGAACCGCGGGACTGCTACGGTCGCAGGTTCGAATCCTGCCTCGGGCATGGATGTGTGTGATGTCCTTAGGTTAGTTAGGTTTAAGTAGTTCTAAGTTCTTGGGGACTGATGACCTAAGATGTTAAGTCCCATAGTGCTCAGAGCCATTTGAACCATTTTTGAACATCCTTACATTTGTCCTCTAGCCATCCCTGATCAGCCATTTTGCACTTCCTGTCGATCTCATTTTTGAGACGTTTGTATTCCTTTTTGCCTGCTTCATTTACTGCATTTTTATATTTTCTCCTTTCATCAATTAAATTCAATATCTGTTTTGTTACCCAAGGATTTCTATTAGCCCCCGTCTTTTTACCTCCTTGATCCACTGCTACCTTCACTATTTCGTCTCTCAAAGCTACCCATTCTTCTTCTACTGTATTTCTTCCCACCATACTTGTCAAACGTTCCCTAATGCCCTCCCTGAAGCTCTATACAAGCTCTGGTTCTTTCAGCTTATCCAGGTCCCATCTCCTAAACTTCCCAACTTTTTGCAGTTTCTTCAGTTTTAATCTAAAGTTCATAACCCATAGATTGTGGTCAGAGTCAACATCTGCCCCTAGAAATGTCTTACAATTTAAAACCTGGTTCCTGAATCTCTGTCCTACCATTATATAATCTATCTGAGACCTTGCAGTATTTCCAGGCTTCTTCCATGTATACAACCTTCTTTTATGATTGTTGAACCACGTGTTAGCTATGACTAAGTCATGCTCTGTGCAAAATTCTACCAGGCGGCTTCCTCTTTCGTTCCTTACTCCCATTCCATATTCACCTACTACGTTTCCTTCCCTTCCTTTTCCTACTATCGTGTTCCAGTCACTCATTACTATTAAATTTTCTTCTCCCTTCATTATCTGAAAAATTTATTTAATCTCATCATACATTTTATCAAACTTCTTTGTCATCTGCGGAGCTAGTTGGCATATAAACTTGTACTACTGTGGTAGGCATGGACTTTGTATCTATCTTGGCCACGCTCCGATCCATAAAACGCCAGTTTTCTTTCTCCTGATAACAACATCCTCCTGAGTAACACCGCCTGGAGATCCAAATGGGGGACTATTTTACCTCTGGAATATTTTACCCAAGAGAACTCCATCATCATTTAACCATAAAGTAGAGCTGCATGCCCTCAGGAAAAATGACAGCTGTAGTTTCCCCCTGCTTTCAGCCGTTCAAAGTACCAGCACAGCAAGGCCATTTTGGTTAGTGTTGCAAGGCCAGATCAGTCAATCATCCAGACTGTCCATTATAATTATCCGGGCTGTTACGCCGTGGTCGGTTGATGAATTCTGTGTCAGTTCCCAACGTTTCGTCTCCGACTGCGGGAGACATCTTCAAGGGGGTCCGTAGCTCGATGGAAGGTCCAACACACCCACTGGCTCGCTACTGACTGCCGCTAAATTCCGTGTCCGCTCGCTCCCGCACCGCGGGGTGACGTCACGTCTGTGCAATGGGCTGTTGTACGTCGCCGTCGATCGCCGTTGCCATCACCCATTAGTGGACCGGTGGTACACATCTTCTTTAACACCGGCATCCATATGCCGTTTAATTTCACGCCCTCCTCCTTTCGATTGAAATTGTTAGGGTGTTTAGCGATTTCGATTGCCTCCCTGTAGAGCCTTTCGTAGTATCCGCTCATGGCTAACAGCACAACATCGCCTGCAGCGCCTCTCCTGGGCTCGTGACCGTCTCGGTGGGGCCGCAGATGACTGAAAGACCGTGATCTGGTTAGAAGAGTCCTGATTCAGTCGGTAAGAGCTGATACTAGCGTTAAAGTGTGGCACAGGCCCCACTAAGCCCTGGATCCAATATGTGAACAAGGCACTTCACAAGCTGGTGATGGCTCCATAATAGTGTGGGATGTCGTTAGGTAGAATGGACTGGGTCCTGTGGTCCAACTCAACCTATGATTTACTGGAAATGGTTATGTTTGGCTACCTGGACACCACTTGCAGCCAGTCGTGGACTTCATGTTCCCAAACAATGACATAATTTGTATGGACGACAATGCACCATGTCACCAAGTCACAACTGTTGCGATTGGTTTGAAGAACGTTCTGTGCAAATCGAGAGAATGCTCTTGCCACCCATGGTACACATATGGAACATAACAGGGATGTCGGTTAATACACAAAATCCTGCACTGGCAACACTTTTGCAAGTATGGAAGGCTGTTAGAGACAGCATGCCTCAGTATTTCTGGAGGGATGACTTGTTGAGGCCATGCCACATTAAGTTGCTGTACTACACTGGGCAAAAGGAGGTCCCACACGGTATAATGAGGTATCCCATCTCATTGTGTATCTCGCGTTGGTAGAATGAGGATAAGGTGAGAGAGGTTAGTCTGCGTATGGTGGCTTACGGACAGTCATTTTTACGCGAATGGGGTATGGAAGGAAATAAATAGTACAGACACGATTTTTCCCTACGCCATGCACTCAGTGTCCTGTAGGACATGAAAGGTTAGGAGCAATTTATTTTCTTTGGTAGTTGTTACATCTTTGCAGTACCTGTTGATCTCAGTATACCATGAAGTTGCCTGCTCATAAACATATACTGTAACAAACCTGTCGATAACATCCGCTGCATCCTTAAATATAGCGGTCCAGCTAGTCAATGATGTTGTTTGAAGTACCCTTTCCGCCCTCTGAGATATACTACTTTCATGAGAAATCAATATACCTCACCCCGACCTTCTGTCAATAACCAAAGGGCAAACTGACTAAGTCTCAATAAAATCTTTTATTTCATTAAATTTATGGAATAAATTTTAGTATCACAACTATTTAACACATAAAATACTATGATGCATGAATCCACACAGAATATACCGATACACACTAAAGCCATGCCTTCACTTTGGACACATCATTCCCACACAATGACCTAACATATACTGTATTTGGTCCTAGCTTTAACATTTAAAAGTGCCCATTTACCATAGGTGTATCTTAATTTAAAAAAAGTCAGTCATTTCACATTTATATTCTTATTCCTTTATTAGTTACCCTTTTGTCCCCCCCCCACTATAATGGCTTCTTCATTTTATTAGTCATTTTATAACCCGCCCCCAATCCATCCTTCTATACCCTCCTCCCTTACATTTATTCGGAGAGTAGGGTGCGATCGGCCGCGAAATGGAAACCACAGTGATAATATAAAGCGTTTTGTTTGTAACAGTTAGCTACGCGATCGCGATACTTCTCTACACACTCGGCACCCCGACTTCGATATTTGTCGTTGCGTTGTACAAACTTTCCGACATCCTTGTCACAGAAAGCAGCCACCTGTGCTGTCCGCCAATTCTCTGAGCTGGTCTGCAGCTCTCTGTCTGTTCCAAGAGGGTGTCCTGAAAGCGAACAGGTCATATGAGCAGAGATAAAAACTCAGAGGGAATCAAGTCCGAGATGTATGGTGGCCGATCAAAACTGCCCATCCAAAACGCTGCTGGAGCGTCTTCGTTGCCACAGCAGAAGGATACGCACGACAGGTACGTTAGGCAGGGTTGCATGAAATCAGGCGAAACACAGGGCACGCACCCATACTTGACGGCAGACACTATATTCGAGTCATCTTGACGTGCTCACTGTGCGGTCAGAACTGGAAAGATTGACAAGACGCGATCGTTTACCATACTAGACTCACTGCCAATCACATCTGTGCAAAGAATCATCGGATTTTCTCTGTGCTTTCCATTTTACACCTGATCGGATCTTACCTCCCAAATAGGGCTTTATGTGATTGCGTTAGTGGGGTACCTGTCTGACATGAGGATCAAAATTTCCTTGAACATTTTAAAAACTATAGATTCTCTATTGGAAGGTCGATGTGAAAATGTATTTTAGCCACAAACTATTAAATAGTATTAGGAGCCTGTGACATATGGCCTTGGTGGCTATCGACGGTTGTGAGTAACCATTACACATTACAATTCAGTTTGCGTAAATCACGTGGGAGAGAACAGCACAGTAGTCAGCACACTAGTCCACCACAGACAGGTCTCCACACAGTATCGATGCACTTGCCGTTTAAGGACATGTTATGTCTTATTTGCGTAACGAGATCACTGCGGATGTGCGCCAAGAATACTCCACATGCTTACTTGTGTGTGTGTGTGGGAAGTGCGGCCACGAGTGCTGGCGTCATATCCTAGCTGTGACCGCAGGCGGTTAGCGATTTGCGTGAGCTGAAATCCTGTTTGTGCTCAAACTGTTCCTAATTTTGACAGCGGGGATGTGAGCGTCATAAGCATTACAGGCAATGTAAAATAAACTTTAGAATTTCCATTGTTGTGCAAGAGCAGAGAATCCAAAGCCGCTCCACATTTTTGAAGCTGCGCCTCCCAAATCGACGAATCCGTCGACCTTGCCATGCCGGCGTTGCGTTCTCTGCCTCCTATATCTTTGGGCCTGACACCCAAGGTTTTCTTTTCGTGGGGTCATGCGAAATACCTTGCGTGTACGCCACCTTTGCCGGAAACCATTCCAGAACACAAATCACACATTTCTGCTACGCCACAAACTCCACATACGCTTCTAAATGTGTGGCGTGAAATGGTTGGAGGCTTAAATGTTGAACGTGTCACCAAGGGCTTCATGCAAAACACCTATAAAGAATCAAAAATTAATTTCCTCTCTGTTTTATATCTACAGTCACTGGTAATCGCTTCATTCAGTTTTAACTGTATATCCTCAGATACAAACACCAAATTAAAAAAATTTGTATAAGAATCTCAAAAAAAAAGATTCAGTAGACATATAGACGTCAGAGCAGCCAGTCTTACCTGACCATTATCAGTGCAAGGGAGAATACAGAGAACCTGTGATACCCTCATGTCTTTCATGCACCAAGAAAAATATTGCACACTGTAGACTACAATACTCCAATCCCACCTCCACCTCCACTGTTTAGCAACAAGGCCATACAGAGGTGGGGTGGTGTATGTGCCCATACTGTAGATGCTACAACGTGCAAGGGGCGTCTAAGCAGGAGCCAGACCAACATATGGTTCCCGACAACGGGCAGCATCCTGTTCTTTAGTTAGAGGGGACCAGTCCATGTGACTGGCAGAAGGTTTGGCCCTGCAACATTAGCCCACATGCCCTCCATCCGTTGGCAAGCGGAAAGAAAGCTGTCATGCTCTCATCGATTCAGCATCTGAAATGATATAAAGAACGATGCTGAAGATAAGATGGCTAAATCTTACTCGTACAATCTGAGTAATAGGAGCAATGGGTTTGTAGGATATATCCTCAAGTATCAAGGAATCGTAACGGAAGGAATTGTGTGGTATTACATAAAAATCGGAAAAGCTAAGCACTGAACGGTTGGAGGTACCAAAAATTCTTTATGTCATTAAGTACACCTAAAAGCATTACTTACAGTTATTAGCATCTATAGGTTACATTCAGATGCACAAGTTAATTTGTTTATGATTTATAGGCCTGCTGATTACAAAGGACTATACAAACTTTCTCCCAGACAACCCGGACTTGTCACACAGGATCTACAAAAAGTAAAGAGTGTGACTAAAATTTTGGTCAAAGTTTTTTCCTTGGACGAGAGTATAAAATTTTACTTGCTGTGTTCTTCAGAAGTACAATGCAATGTTGTTCTGGACATACATGCATATATGCATGCATGCATGTTCGAATAAACACAGCATCGTATTTCTGAACAACATACACACTGAAACGACGTATTTGTCGGCAGACACCGGACAAGCCACTTTCAGTTAAAATGTCTCCCCGTATTAGAATATACACTGTGGATGTGCGAGTCCAGGGGTTGCAAACACATGCTTGACGACATATCAAAGGCTGGGTCTGATCATGAAGAAAAGCATTTGAATGTACGCTAATGGGCATGATTTTATGCGCCAACTCGTCACATAAAGCCTTGAACGTCATTTAAACATATTGTAACACACTGGCACTTTTTCTTATGTTTGTAAGCGAGTGAAAGTTTATGCTTTTTTCATATCTTGCCCTGTGCGACCAGCTCGTACTTCTTGTTCGGCTTTCTCGTGAGCGTGAATGTGGCGTTCCACCTTCACTCCAAACAGTAAAGGGAAATATACGCATTCAGATGGGCAACAGAGGGGAGAAAAGCGGTCTACCATATAAAGTTCGATAAAGGCACAACACACAGCGACAAAGAAAGAGAGATTTCGTCATGCGAATTTAATTATGTTTTTAATATATCACCAAGAAGTGCACACAGTACAGGAGTGAAATAAAATATGACGACTGGTACTCCCGAACAGTACTTGAGTAAATCTTAAATTGTGCAACGAGTGAAAGTTGTGGGTGTAAACTTGAGTAGGAGTCCAAACGTCATTTACACTGTGAATTATAATTTCTGATATTAAACTGATTTTCTATGAAAAATGCTTTGAAATTCGATGTCAACTTGTGATTATATATTTTGTTAAGGGTTTACTATATAAATTTTTAAGAGGGATTTTGGGATTTAAATTTTAATGTTAAGCAGTTAGCTAGTTTTAGCAGTAACTTTCACTAATGTCGTAATTGTCATAATCTTAAATTTGACGTCAATCTATCACAACTAGTTGCCATCAATACTGGATCAGGATTAACATTTAATGAAGAGTACTGTAATGATTACATTTTTTAAAGAAAAGAATGGGTTGGGCGACATGAATTTTTTGTAAATATTGAGTAGGAATTTCTTGTTAATAATCAGTGATGAACTCTTCTCTGGTTATCAGCCGAGTGGTGGCGTCGTCTTGTCGCAACGTTTCAATGAGTTTCGTACCCATCATCTTCTGGCGAACATCACGCCACCACTCGGCTGATAACCCGAGAAGAATTCATCAGTGGAATAAGCCGAGAAAGACTGAAATCACATATACGTCTGAATTAGTGTTAGCCCAGCACCTGACCTCTTAATACACCATCACACCGACGCTAGCAGACCACACTGAGAGCGCAGTGAGAGGGCTTGTAAGCTTGCCACGTGGCAGTCAAGAAAATTAGTCGAGAAGAAGCTGACGGCAGCGCGACGGCACTGCCGTAGCGGCTGCGCGGAGCGCGCGGACGCTGTCTCGTTGTCAGCACGGAAACAGTGGGCCGGCTGAGTAACGCCTGTCGGTGCTGCAATATTCTCCTGGAAAGGGTGCAGGCCAGTACACAGTTGTTGCTGTTTAGTATTTCTAGCCACGTGCTACTCTTGCGAATACAAGTGTATATGGAACAATTTCTCGGTTGGTTGGACAGGTCGTGGTTCTTCAGCAACACTGGCTCCCTTGAAATGGCCACCAAGAAGTCCTGACCTCACCACACCTGAGAACATGTGATGGGGAGTCATTGAGGCACATGCATCTGCACGTCGCTATGCTGCAGACGAGGAACTGTGCAATGCTCTTCTAGGGGCACAGACACTAGTCCCTCACCCTCTACGCACACACACACAGAATGGTAAGAGGTGCAGAGATGACGAATTTGCTAATATTGAGTTAGTGGATAAGCTGACAAAAAATATACTCTTTATGGAAATGGTAGGAGTGGGTGGGTTCAATCACCCTGCCCGTTTCCTCCAAACTGTTGACGATCCCACCTTAACCAGGTACTACCAAAGAAACCTTGAAACCACCCATACCAAGATCCGTACAATTGAATATGACAAATCGCCGCTTTTCACCCCTGCAACTACTGCCTCATGAAACCATCCTATCCAGATTAGTAACTCACTAAAATGCACAGGACTAGCATTGACTGGAAACTAACATGAAATCTGCACATAGAAATTGTACAGGAAAATAATACAACAGAAGAATACTTCTGTAGCCATTTACCGATCAAACATGAGAATTGGATGTTTGTAGTGTACTCCACACCTGCAAAGCTGGAAATTGCCTTGTCTCATTTTCCAGAGCCTGGAGTGTCGCCGATATTCCTATGACACCCCCTCCAAACATCAGATGAGTGACTACTGTCGATTGCCCAGCACCGTAAGACGTGCCTCAGTCCTACTGCAACTACAAATTCTTGATGTTGACATAGAATAGGCCAGTAGGGGCTATCTAAGGAAAGTGGCAAACGTAAATTAACGGTTAAGGCGGAGATGAACATTTTTGGGCACTAATATATATTTTTAGAAAACTGGGGTCGTCTGCATCAGCCGACATGTCTCCACAGGCCCTTACATAATCTAAGCTCTCATATACTTAGTTTGAGCAGGACCCTCAGCTGATATCACGATTACTAAGTGTAGCTACTTCAGCGAAACCATATTGCTTGTGACAGGTATCGAACGAAACAGCGAGACCTGTTCCTGAAGTAAAGGAGGAAAGTTTGAACTTTAAAGTTCTCTTGTCATCGAGACCATTCAAACAGTGACATGGCCTCTCACTAGACAAGGATGGGGGCAAGAATCAACAGAACCCATGTTCAAGGAAAAGCCACGCTGGTTGTCTGCAGTGGTTTGCCGAAACCACAAAAATTTAAATCTGGTAAGATGGACCGCGATTTCATCGTTACCTCTCGTAAACGTGGTGCCGAATATACCACGGCTATTGCTACAGATTTGTGGTTTCTGTCTACATCCCGTGTATGGTCATAGTGTGGGAATGTCAGGCACCCTAGCTGTATACCTCGCTTGGAACATGCACACAAAAGAAATATTTGTGGAATAATGTTTGGAGAAACTGTTTGCCAAAGCATGAGGTTGCCACATTCTACAGGCTAATAGTGTAATTAGTCATCCAGGAACTCGTGAAAGCTTCAAAGCCACAGCATGACCAGAGAAATCTGAGTTTCAAATGTGATGTCATAAGATACAGATTCTTCTACGATATTTCTGCAGCCTTGGTCCAGGGGTAGTTCCGCATCGAGCGCCGACTGGGAGGGTCGCCAGTTTACTGCCTCACCACAGTATGCGCGCACCTGGACAGCTTTCTGTCGGTGTTTTTCGTATCGTCGTGTGAAGTACATCGTCGTGAGGACGTTAGTGTCAGTTGTTGTGTGAGTCCACTGATAACAGAGTAGTCCGCTCATAATATCGGCCATGGGTGTTCTGGGAAAAGGTTAAGACAGCTTCAGTTTCGAGAAACCCACTGGTTCCTTCCAGCCTGGGTCTTTGGAGATTCACAACTGGCTCGTTGATACAATTCATGAAACAGCTGATCAGGTTCATACAGTCTATTTTCATTCTGATATGTCTTTTTCGTTAAGTTTTTGGATCAACCACAAATAGATAGGTTGCTTTAGCCTCCACGTTCTCAGGTACCGTTTAAGCACTGAGATGGTTCCAGAAGTATGCTGCTTCCTGGTAACGAGGAACTGAAGTGTACAAATGTCTGAGTGTTTAATCTCCCGCCAGAAGCTGACAACAGTCGACATTTCTCTCTTATAGTCATGTGAGGGGTATACACTGCGAAGCTAGTCCATTCAATACTGGTTGTAATGTTATAGCAGGATCCGTTCAATGGACATGGTAGTCAAACAAAACATTCCTTCTCATTTACAGAACTCTGATTACCGCACTCATGGAACGAATAAGGGCAAGTAGAGACGTGCTTTCTCTGCAACGAACATTAGACCTAATGTTCAGAGGGAGGTATTTTTGTTGAAGGTCTCCTCTGAACAGCATCGGAAACTGGGATTGGCTGGTCTCGTTTCTACCGCTCGCGAGGTTGGTACCACCTGTTCTCCGTGTGCAATGGACCAACACTTTGCAGTCTCACCATCACAGCACAGCCCTGAAATTGTTGTTGCCAAACTGGCAGTGCAGACAGTGAACACGAGAGACGTCGTATACAGGACAGTGAGGTCGGATACACCTACCCCTCACACACCACCCCCTCAAGTGAGTCTGTTGGTTGCTGTATCCTGTAGTGCTGACTCCTACACTACTAACAGGGTCGATGGTGCGAGAATGGAAGCTGAGGTGGCTAGTGTCTCTCCTAGTATCCCTCCCACAGCTGCAGTAACTCCTGCAGAAACATACAGAGGTGGGGAAGTCGTTGAGCCTTCTGTTGTTGCAATGGCTAAACAACAGAAAACTGAGGCGCCCCTAAATTTATCTGTTCCGTTGACGTCCCCCATTCAGGCGACGTGGGAACGACCTTTTGTTACTCCCATCGAGGGTATTTGTTTACAGGAAGTCCTGCCTGTCGACCATGATGTACCCTCTCTTGTGCGTTGATCAGAATTTCAAGTCTCTCATCTAATTGTTTGTCATCTACTTTGGTTAATGTTCAACAACCAAAAATGAATGAGAAGGCGTTATATAACGTGATACCGTTTCCTTCTTTCTCGTCTCAGCATATACCTATGGCACAAGAGTAACATATCTGCGTGACGTTGTCGTCTATTTCCAGCAATGATAACGATAATGCACCGGGACGAATAGGTGCTAACATTTTCTTATCACCAAAAGGCAACGTATATGACACGCTCTCGTACATGAAGTCAGTGTATTGAACAGAAAGTAAAGTGTTTAATAGTAGACAGTAGTTGCAGCTTAGCAATTGTCATTGCCCTAATTTGGTCATGGTTGTCAAAGATTAGGTTCACTTCAGTTCCTAGTAGTTTTCTATCATGTAGAATTCAAACGCGCACATCACATTCCCCTTGAGTAGCTACTAATGACAGATTTCTCCTCTGTCGGCATCAAGTCTACTCCGGTGCTGCTTAAGTACGAGGCCGGAGGGTGAACGATGTCGCAGTCCTACTTCACGCAGGAAGAAACAACTAGAAAGAAAACACTTTGGCAACAGAGGTTGCGCGATTCCAGTGCCGAGCAGAAAATAAAGCGAAGGAAATCCCTACGTTTGTCGCTTCTAAACCGCCCTGTTCCTAGCGATAGATTAAATGTACACCATTTAAATGTTTTAATTGCGTATTAGGGCTTGTTGCAGTGAGAAGGGTGTAAGGAAAAGCTCTGTCAGTTGTAGGGGCCACGTATGTGGCGTTGCAGAGTCGGTCGTACTAAACACGACGACAGCGTCCACCTTATGACGACTCGGCTTTGTATCACACAACGAGATCTGCCGCGAAGTGTGGAATTGTATGCGTAAATGTTCTAAGGTAGGTGACTACATCTCCATACGCGTTTCCGGGGCTGGGTTTACAGCGGTGAGTTGTCGACACTGCTAGAGGTGGGAGTGCTTGCCGACCATCAGAAGCACCCGTCTAACATAAGTGATTACAGTTTGCCCAGTGACGAAGCACCGGGCAAAATTTGGTCACTCTCTTTCAAAAGGGAGAATTTCGAGCTAAATTACTGCACGAGCTACGCAGCCATCATATTCCAAAATCCTTGCTTTGATGAAAGTAGGGATGTAGGCTACGTCGGTCGTCAGAACTAAAACTCTACGAAAGGCGAAAATTTCTGACACAACAGAACGTTAATCTCTAACCCAGTATTATGAATTCCCTCTACAAGTAACGTATCCTGGCACGTCTTTCTTATCTCGATATTATATCGTTAGCCGTATTCGATTAAGGAGAAGTCATAGCCTTTTATTCCCTGTAAAAATCAGACATTACTGATATTACTTCACAAAGCATAATAAAACACATCACACTTACTTCTCAGTAAATGGCCAGAAAACTACGTGCTTCCCGTCACACCGATATTCGGTCTCCTGTGAAAACGGCCAGCTAAATGAGCCACAGTTCAACAAGAACAGAAAATCGTCGGATTAATGCAATTCTATCGTTTGTGTAAAAAACGAATTGTCGGGACAGTGTTTGAAACGTTTGCTGTCGTTACACCTAGCCAAACGTAACAAGGATAGTTATCGGACTAATACTGCGACTCTTGGGGAAATTTGGTTAACTGACACTAATACAACAACGAGATCAGTTGTTGAAATCAGTTCTTGACTCCAGGTACAGAGACTACAACTGTATGATCTATTTGGTTTCAGATATCATCAAGCAGGGATTGAATCATGCGCCGTCTGTTTCTGCATCTCTATGGTCCATCGCATGAAGCGTGGTGTTTTTCCACATACGAGAACTAGGGGTGTATAACGCAGTCAAGCACCGTAAAATAAAGCTTTGGTGGTCTTCGTTCTCGCGATCGCTGCTGCCCAGCGATACGACCGCATGATATCGCTGACACAAGTTTCTTTTTCTTTTCATCGCCTTTTCAGTGAATTAATTCTCGACTTGGATGCGGTCCTCCTCCATTCTGTAAAGGCCCTCGACGCATCGTTTTTTATCTGTTGCCGTTTGACGAATGCTGTTTATAGAAACAGAGGGAGAACAGAGGGACACATTGCCACGAAGTAAAACTGGTTCTCACACTGAGTTTATATTTCACATCGATAAAAAGCAGATCGTACTGTTATCTTTTTTGTTGTGTCTAGACAAGCGATAGCTGGTGACACATACATGATTAAGATATCGTCTTCAATCGAGAGGGATATTTCTAGCCACTCCAAACATCAAAACCATGGAGTGTGAACACGTTCCCCCTTTTACCGCTTCGCACAACGCATGTCATCCAGGTGCGCATTATAAAACAGTATCACGTGAGTTAACTGGCTTGGATAAAAATATTATGAAGGTATTTTTGACGATTTCTTTACGTGTTTTCCGTAAGGTTTTCGCATACAATCGCCTCCTTCTCATGTAAGTTAACATCAGCAGGCTATCCATGAATGTGCGGAGTACGAAACAGCACCCTCCGGATCCATTAAAATGGTACAACTGGCCAGCGACTAGGAGTGTGATTCCCATGTGGAAACGGACACGCATCTCGCAACTGTAGGGATACGGGAGCTTCTCATATGGGAAGATATAAAAAATTAAGTCGCTGCACCAAGTAGGGATTCACTCTCATTTCGATGATGAACACCTGCATTTGAATTATTTTTCCGTTTTTCTTTAGTTCAGAAAACTGCCATTACTCACGAGAAAATTAAAAACTGCCATCATTCCGCGGTGCTGGTAGCAACAATCAGTATCTGAGGCACAACAATGCTGTGTCAGTTGAAGGAGACATAAGATTAACTTAAAACTAAATTCAGCATCTACATTATTGCTATCGGCTTTCGTGATTAACGTGTAAATGTGCTCAGTCAGTACAGTGTAATTATGCGGATCAGATGGTGCTTTCGTGATTCTGAATTTCGCGTGCTGGCTTTGCAGTGACGCTGCGAAATATAGGCGGACGACCGGGCTGGAAGACATTCAATGACGTATGTGTATCGTACATAAAAAGTGTATAATTTAGGCAGTGGTGGTTGAGCAAGGTTTGCCATCCGGCATCGTTATACAGGGTGCGAAAAATCAATCTGCCCCAAAAGAGTAGGGAGGAAAGACAGTATGAAAGACATGAATTCGAGTGCAGCAACTCGCGGTTGGAAATCCATATTTACGGCGCTACAGGAACGCAATTAAAATCTGACGTACTGACGTCTTTACTCAAAATGAAAGTTAATTCACAAAAAATGTATGCGTAAACACACTCTAACCAGTCTCCAGGATTATATCAAGAAAAACTTGAAACATCACATACTCAGCCAACGTTCCAGACAGCACTTCTTTAGAAACAACCACATGTCCATGTTTAATGTTTCAAGATGTCTTAAAAAGCTCGAAGTAAATAATAATTAAGCGGCCACCTAACTAAGTATGTTGTAGCAAAGGTTGAAACAGACTACCACTTTCATGCTGGCATAGCGCTGTAAATATTCAACTGCGACATCTAGTTCCCATACTCAGATTATTATTATTATTTTTGATGCCGTCTTTCTGCCTACTCCTTTGGTCACATTGTTTTTCCGCACACTGCATATCCCAAACAAGATCTTACAGAATGGCAGTCGAATGGTCAGGAGTCCATAGAAAGTGCTGGAAACGGCAAAATGACAGAATGCGTTCGTGGCGATTTATAACTTTGAAATTTACCAGATGGTAACTACGTGACAGAAAATGAGATACTTTTAACCAAGGTGCTACGATGTAAGATGTAAAATATGTTTCTTCATTACAGAAAGTTATCAGCTGAAATTGTGAATGTATAAATGTCGTGACAAAAGTGTGCGTTATGTTACTATGGGGCAACATATGAGACCCTATAGCATCGATATTAATGAAGGGAAGGACTATGCACCGTTGGTCAGTTATCAAAGCATTGAAAATGAAACACAATTTGTGTTGGTAGCATTGCTGCTGTGATTCTGAGTAAAGACGAAATAATTTTATTGCTTCTGTGATGTGGAAGTGATGACTCAGAGACTGATGCATAGTGTGATATCAACTCCTCAACTCGTCTTTGTATCTGGATATCTATCTGGTATATAGTAACCTAGGGAGTAAGCCTTGTGTGCGTAGTAATTCTTGTGCACAATGACTCTTGGACATGCAGTAACTCTTGTGGATGTAGTAACTCTTGCATGCGCAATAATTGTACTCTTGTGTGTGCAGTAACTCCCAAGGGTGCAGTAACTCTTGCATGTGCAGTAACGCTCGTGCATGCAGTAAATCTTGTACATACAGAAAGTCTTGTATGTGCAACAACTGTTGTGCATGCAGTAGCTCTCATACATAGTTACTCTTTCACATGCCATAACTATAACTAAATCAGTAACTGTTGCGTGTGCAGTAACTGTTGCATTTGCAGCAACTTTTCTGTACACAGTAACACTTGCATGTAGAATTACACTGGAATGTGGAGGAACTCTTGCACATTCAGCAATTCTAGCTAGTGTAGCAACCATAGTGTGTGCAGGATCTCTTACATGCACAGTATTTCTAATGTGCAGTGTAAGCGACACTTGTGCAGTAGCTCGTGGATACACAGTAACTCCTTCACGCACAGTGACTCTTGCATGTACAGTAACTCTCTTTTTTTGCAGCAAATGTGTGTGCAGTAACTGAGGAGCTTGCATTAATTGCTTTGTGTGCTGTAATGCATAAAGAAATAGATGGAGAGAGAGGAGATGGAGGAGTTAGAAAGAATGGAGGGAGGGTGGGAGGGAGGGCGTGATGGAGGGTGGGAGGGAGGGAGGCAGGGATGGTGGGAAGGAGGGAGGGAGAGGTAGGGAGGAAGGGAGAGAGGGAGAGGAGGTGGGAGATTTGAGAGAGGGAAAGTGACAGAGCACAGAAATAAGGGGAGGAGGAGGGGAGGAGGATGGAGGTATGGTGAGAAGATGGAAGAAGGGTACAGGGCAAAGAGGATGATAGAAAGAGAGGGGAGGAGGGAATGAGGGAGGAAAAGAAGTATGAAGGCAGGAGGGGGACTGCATGGCGGGATATAGAGAAAAAAACAACCAAATCCATTTTATACTGTATTTCTTTTCCATTGTCTATAATTACTAGGTGTTTCCAAACTAATGGAGGGTAGTATATATATATATATACTACCCTCCACAAGTTTGGAAACTTCGAAACACCGAGTAATTATAGACAACGGAAAGAAAAAACAGTATAAACATGCAATTTGCTGTTTTCCAAATGTTTATTAAGCTCAAATAAAACACAGGAAGGTGCAACCATTAAATTTTCGTTTCCTATAATTAGCCACCCTTGGCTTTCATCACTGCCTTGCACACTCTCGGCATGTGCTGCATCAGTTTTGCCAAGATTTCAATTGGAATTAATGTCCATTCTTTCTGCAGGACCTCCCACCATTGTGACCCACTCATGATTTTCTACTTTAGGCTCCTCCTGTCCAATTCATCCCATAGCAGTTCGATTGGATTACAATCAGGGGATTGTGGCGGCATTTCCATGTTCTTCAATGTTTTATGAACCCCTAGAGACTTCACATAGTTCTGACACAAGCGAGACGTATGTTTTGGGTCATTGTCTTGCTGCAAGTCAAACCCTTTCACAGACGCAAACCAGATCTCTTAGCATATCGCTGGTAAATGGCATGATGATCCTTTTGGTTCATTGTTTCCATCTATTTTCACCAAATGTCCGACTTTATTCCCTCCATAGGATCCCCATACCATCACAGAACCCCCTCCATGCTTTACAGTTGGAACTACGCACTGTGGATTCAAGGACCTAATACATAAATTGGACCTATTTCGATTGCTATCAAAACGCCTAGGGGCTGTGTCTTCATGTGACTGGCCAATCACTGAGCATGTGGTTTTTACGTGAGGGTTAAGTGACGAACATAATATGTGAAAGTTTCAACACTGCTAGCTAGTAGGGGGCTGCAGTACTTAATGTGACTGGTATTGCCTTCTTCGTCCAGTTCCCCTGCAATAATGTTTCATGGTAACTGTTTTATTTATATTCTAGAAGAGTGAGGTGTTATTAAACAATTGTGTGAATTTACTCATGCTTACCTTACATGACAATAAATGTATCTTTGGTTTCATACATTCACTTCAAAGTTCAGTAACTATTAGACTATCGGAATTCGAAGATAACGTCACCAGGAGAAAAAAACTGCTGAACTTGTCATTACAGGGGATATGCTTATTATCTCTTGGTACCTTTGGTTTGCTTTTAATTATTTTAAGCCATGATTTATTTATACATTCATCTACATAAAAATATCTTAGTGTGAATGTCATTAATACTTCATACAATTCTTCTCATGGTTAGTCCTATGTCTTTCAGAAAGGCTAATGATCAGGCTGACTAATGATTTGCCCATTTACTCAGATGTGTGCCATGTTTTGCATAGTGCTTTCTTTCAGATAAACTGCTCTGGGAAAGGAAACATTTGAAATGAATTGTTGAGTAAGTTACAGTTTACAGATGGTAAATATTCGCGATTTACATCAAAATCAATACACTTCACAATTTTTCTACTATAGTGCTGCCATCTCCATTCCTATGTGTCTGTGTCCATCATGACAGTGAGCTATTTTGAACATCTGCCAGATGGCTGTGGCGCATTGGGGAACTGTACAGTACGACCTCTCTGCAACTGCTGTGTTTGATTAAGTAACAGGTTTTGGTATGAAGGGATTGAAAGGTAATAAGGCACCTTGAGTACAGGTGCTGCTTAAGGCGTTGCAAGAATTGACATCGATCACGGATGGGTATGGCGATGGCTAGGCTTTACCGTGGGACCAACTGGTGGCAAAATGGGCCCGTTGAGTGGCAATGACGTCGGCGCCATTAATCAAATTGGAGATGTCACTAAAAACTTCATAAATACAACCTGAAAAAGACGCCCTAGGAGGTATACAGCCGCCAGTCAGCATGATGGAAACCCAACACGCTAACCTGGCCATCGGGAGTTGGTAAAGGAAGAAGAGAATCAATGGGATGCAGTCGCTATTGCAGAGGTCACCGTGCAGCGACCAATATAATGAAGGGAGAATCGGAGGGGGATTGAACAAAACATCAGTCACACAGTAAATTCCATTATAGGCACCAAAATGGGATGGGGGACCATAATTAAGAAGATGCAGGTCGCAGGCTAAAAGGAACTGTTCGATGAGGAGAGCCTGAGTAGATAAAAAAGCACCGCCCTGCAAGTGATGAATGGCTTTAAAATCCTCAAGCTGAAGGAAGGGAGTGTGCAGTTACTAAAGGAGGGCGGTTAGGACAGTGGACATAGACACCACTGTGAACCATCTGCCACTAACAAGGCAAGAGTGACGTCAATAAACAAGAGGTCAGACTGAGTTTGAGAAGGGATTCAGCATCTTAGGGGCACTGGAGGGGCTTTGTTCTGGAACTTAAGTTTCTTCTTCTTTTTATCCTTCTTCTTATTTTCCTCCTCAACCTCCTCCTCTCTAATAGGCTAAAGATCGCTGGACCTGAAAACAGAGCAGGCTTCAATGAGATCTGGAACTGAATAGGGGGGGGGGGGGGACACTTCTACAACCAGGTAGAGGGCAGCACCCAGACGGAAGGGCGTGGGAATTACAGGGATGTGGGAGAGAAGTAGTGGCAGGACTGGGATAAGGAGGTGGGGAAGGATATACAAAAGACAAACTTGGATATCATAGACACTGGCCATCTTTCTGATGAGGCACAGTACAGGAAGAACATTGAAGGGATCTACACTACAGCATCTTCTTCTCCTACTTATAAACTGGGCAAAGCAGTGAGTGTGGAGGGTGATGATCATGGAAATTAACACACATGGGCGGTGCACACAGGGGCTTCCCCCATGGAGTGAGTGTCCACATTCCTTGCATAAAGGATCTCCTGTACAGTGGGATGACAACTTGGCAAAACACAATCGCCAAAAACAGGTGGTCGGATGTAAGGCTTCGCATCACACTGATAAACCATAACCTTGACACTCTCTTGAAGGGTATCCCCTCAAATTACAAAGTAAATGTGCCAGTATCAATGTCATTGTCCTTATGGCTTTTGTTAACACTCTGAACAAAACGCATACTTGGCTCTTCCAGATTGGCCCAGAGGTCCACATCTGTTTGTGGAACGAGTTCCCTATGAAAAATGGTTAGTGGACCATATTCAAAGACTGGTAAGGAGTAATGCGCTCTGGGCTGACATCAAGGTGGTCATAATCATGAATGGCCACAGACAAGTTTTGATCAACAGTGAACCAGACCACATGTTACTCAAAGCATCCAAGTCGGACTTGTCTTTGATAGTTCTCATGGAAAATAATTGTTTGGTGGCAGTAAAAGTGTCCCCATCAGTCCTGGTACAGACCAGGTAAGAGTTAAAGTGTTTCACCCCATGCTGACATACTTGGCACTCCTCCCAGAGGGTAACCAGGGACAGTAAGTCCTCAAGAAGCAGCATGAAAACTCCATTGGCAAATAAAGAAACGACCTCACAAGAATGGCAAGCTTTTTTTGAAAAGTTAATGTCTCTCATACCTTGAGTGTCCACCTCTATACACCCACTCCAATGACGGGCTCTGCACATTTGTGCCACACAACCACAGCAAGAGCTACCTTGCACAGTGGACATTATTGTCAGGTGCTCAACCAAACTGCAACAGAATAATACCACTACATGGCCTGGTTACTATGATGGCTATATAGCATTATAGACAATGGAGTCAGGGGTATGATGGGAGAGATGGTAAAGTCATGTGCCGAAGACGCTAACTAGGGTGTTCTTCCCCAGTTGTCTCACATTATGGAGACAAAATTTAGAAAGGATGGTAAAACCCCAAAGTGGACCAAAACCGCCAAAAATGGAAAGTGATAGTAGATATGTGATAGTAGAAACCAGGAGGATAACTAGGCCAATCTACACAAGGAAGGGGAAGTCAGAGGGGAAGGAGCGACGACAGAGAGATAGACATTCAGGGAAGGAAATGCAGCTTCGGAAGGAAGAAAGGGCTGCATTATCTTGAGGCCCCATGTGCATCATACACAAACTCAAGAAATCGGTTCAAGCCCTCTGGATGAATGGGTTTATGTAAAATCAGAAAAAAATGGTGATGAACACCAGCTTGTGTCCTGATAATCTTCTTCTTCCTCTTCTCAGACAACCTTCTAAGCAGCTGCCTGAAGGTTCGCCTCTGATGGTGCATTCATCGCGCTGTCAGTTTCCATTGCAGAATATCTCTTGCACTACATGGAGCGCCTCCTTTGCAGTTTCAACAGTGTGATGCCAAAAGATGGCCCTGGCACTGATTAACTTGGTAGATGCAAAGGAAAGGATTTTGAGCAGTGTTTCTTGCTGCACAGGGGTGAAAGGATAGGTAGGGATTAAGGTGGAAAGTGGTCTTGGTTGATTGGGAGGGTGAAAGCGTGGGGACTGAGGAGAGAGGGATAAATGCCACCATGGCATGAGAAAATCTTGTGAAGCACTGGTCCCACACTTCTGATGCCTGGAAGAAGGAGGAAGGTGGATGGTGCTGCTGCTGGTCATACTCCGGAGAGTGTGAATAAAGCTTTGTGGCTGCACGAGTGGTTTTTGGTGATTTTGTTGGCTTATGGATGCAGATAGAACATCAGGGCAGCCAGCTGAGTGGTCACTGGCCTCTACTTCGGAAGGTGTGACTGGCCCCCTCCAGTACTCTCTCTTCACAGCAGATATTATGATGGCAATGAGTATCCAACTAATGCTCCATGTGGATAATACCAAGCTGTTAGCATGTAGTATGTGGGTGCAACTGATGTGGCGGTACTTGCAATTGGCGTGCAGCAAGGTGGGAACTTGGACAGTGTGCTACCAAGATCAATGCAACGAAGAGATATTTTGCGGTATTTACGAGAAAGAAGATTCTGACGAGTCCCCATCCAGTGCAGATCATGGGAGGTCTCATATACTGGTCCCAACTGGAAAGTACTTTGGTATCGCCTTGGACAGCAACCTAGCTTGGAAGGCACACATCTGGAGGAAAGCGCTAAAGCACTGGGCAGGATGCACTTGCTACACCCCCCCCCCCTCTCTAGCTAAATGTGATGATGACGCTGCCTGCACACAGTGGCATTACGCTGTACTCTGCTACTTATCAGACCACTGATGGAGCATATCACCATAATGTGGGAAAAGTTCCCCCATATGTCCCTGAAAAAACTATAGGTAATTCACAGCATGCACTGCACCTCCCCTGAATGCACCAGATTACGAGAATTCCGATACCAAAAGATCAGAACCAGCAATCAGCAACTGCTTCAAGTAGCATGAGATCAGAAGAAACGAAACGAGATGTCGCAGCAAAATAAACTCTGGAGGATGTAAGCAAAGCAGTAAAGGTGCTCATCCTACGAAACAGCAAAGTCAGGGATCCTTGAGAACAAGTCACGGTGGGATGGTGCTGCTGGAGCTGGTGTATTTTCTCCGTTTTCTTCTTCTTTTGGGATCACCTCCATGGCCTCTTGCATCTCTGCCGTGTCCAGGGGGGATCGATCTGTGTGGTGGCGTCCACCCTCAGCCCCTCGGGGGAAATTATGGTGCTAGGCAACTCTCGCTTCACAGCTCAGCATACACCAGCCAATTTCTGTTTATGATGGTGAGCTTCTTCTGCTAGGCTCTCAGAGCTGCGCCTTCTCCCATAGTGGTTTCGAGACTGCTCCCCCATCAGCAGTGGCAGCACACAGCGTGCCATCCTTGTCATCACCAGTGTTTTGATAGTGGCCTCCCTCCTCATCTCCTGCCAGAGACATTGAAGAGTGGTGTGGCCCTGCACCACAAGGCTGCATGTCTCCTCATGAAGTCACAGACAGGTGACTGAGTCTGTATCAGAACTGCACAGTGATGCACACTGCAGCTAGAGTATATGGACTTCAAGAGTTTCAGATCTAAAACTCCTACTGTTTTTCTATGGTTTCTTCTCCTAGATAGCCTTGTGATTTAACTAAAGAAATTCATACCATTACATAAAACAATGGTACGAAACTGCTCAATGATTTTTGAAGATTCAAAATAGTCTTGTCAATGTACTGCAAATATGCATCTGTAGGCCTAAGGACAAACTATAATTTTAATTTCGTTCCTTCTCCCTCACCTTGGAGTTTGCCTTTTCTTGGATATAAAAACATTCATATTAAAATTAGCAACAGGACTCCTAAAGAATGGCCGGTCGCGGTGGTCTAGCGGTTCTAGGCGCTCAGTCCGGAACCGCGCGACCGCTACGGTCGCAGGTTCGAATCCTGCCTCAGGCATGGATGTGTGTGATGTCCTTAGGTTAGTTAGGTTTAAGTAGTTCTGAGTTATAGGGGACTTATGACCACAGATGTTGAGTCCCATAGTGCTCAGAGCCATTTGAACCATTTGAACCTAAAGAATATAAGAATTTATTTTCCAGATTATTTCAGTAAATTTTCATCTCCACTTATACTTCATAACGTGCTGTATGCACATTAGAGCCATAATATTTAACAGAGTAATATCCTGAGAAAGTGTTCATTAAATCAGGAAACATGACAAACAACTTTTATTTACCTGATTTTCCCGGTCTGTAGGACTTCAAAATAGAAAAAAATTTATGTGGTTTTTATTTTCTTCAGTGAAAATGCTGCCAGATATGCTATCTATTTAATCAAAAGGCACTTATTTCCTATTTTTTCTTTCTACACTGCTTAATGTGTGAAATACAGAATCCATGAAAACAAGTTTCAGTAGGTCGTTTAAGTTCAAAATCTTTTCAGAAATAACTATATTTGTATAAATCACCAAAATTATTGTGTAGATAGTTGTGTAATTCACCAGCACTAGCGTGTATCGCACTGAAATAAAAATCTAAATATGTATCGAAAATGATAAAAGAATAATCAATATTTTTATATTTTCGAGCCACAGAGTGCATGAAAATTTATTCTTCAGCACAGAAAGGTTGTATGACAATATGCATCAGTAAAAGATTACAAAAGACAGACAAATAAATAGAAAACACTACAGTACAAGATACTGAGATGTTTGTCCCACTATAGAAACAAAGTTACTTTTTGTATCACCTGAAGAGATTTGTGCACGAATTACAACTGAAGGTAAACTGTCTTGACTGTTAACTATGTGTTAATTAGCTCGGAAGTCATAGCTTGTGCCTATTTCAATTTTTTATTTTATTTTGGATAATACCGATTGTACTGAAGGTACTGGTTGACGTCATTGTTGTCCAATTTTGGTTTATTACCCATAGCAACAGTCCTAACTAAGAAAGGGCATAGAATAAATTATTCATAGTTGCACTAATTCCTGTTATTTGTCACGAAACGGATGTGAACTCCATAGCAAATGGTTTATTTGCCTATAAAGGTTATAGGGCAGAGATTAACTAATTTCATTGGTGGTGTTTAGTTAAAGGAGAAGAAAGTACAGTTATTAGAATCATGAGTGCTGACTCAGCTTCACCATTCAAAGAGAATTTACTACATGAATAACAGGAGAAACTTTACTGAGGGCACACCGAAGATGAGAAATCTCTCTCCACAAAACTATTCTTACAATTCCAGAGATAAATTCATTGGAAAAATATAAAAAATTTCCAGCAAACTTTCACTAAGAAATCTATCCTGCCACTGAAAAACATCAGGCAGAAAATCAGAAATCTTAAGATATTCAGAACAAATCAAAAGATTACCTCACTAGCCACTTCAGTACTTCATCAGAATCCTTGTACTCAGGTGCATAACTTCCAGTTCAAGCTATTCTTCGTATTAACTAGGTTTTTATTCCAGGATCTAGGCAGATGATGATCTCTAAAATTAATAATGCAACATAAATGCTTAGCATAAAGTACAAGGATAAAACCGGCAGCTGGATATTACAACAGGAAAGCCAAAACTATTTTTCTATTTCCCTCCTGCCACAATTTATTGTTTGAATATGTCACATGTTATTCTATAGCGCCCCCTTCTGGGTGTTAGCATATACCTCGACATGTTCAGCGGAATGGGATTTATAGAATGTGATGCATCTATGAATGAATAAAGAAAATAGCAAAGAGGCAAAGAGCACACAGAAAAACACTTAATGCACAGCAGTACAAGAAAACCAATCAGGAAAACCAACCATTATTCCCCCAGTTTATTTTCATCACAGTAAGGTCTGTATTAGCTGCAGTTGACCCAATGAATTCTGACTAGTTCTGGAACTTTATACTTTACACTTTATAGCATATACTTTATACTTCATTGCTCTCAGTTATTTCCTGACATTATAATTATGTACTTACAAAAAGCTTGTAAATAAGGAAATGTTAGGTAATTTTCAAACAGTGCGATCTGCAGTTGAATGGCAGCCTGGGTTACAATAAATGGCAGCACCTGATGAATGTAAAGGTTTATTCCAGACCATAAAATACATATTTGATTATATCTACCCGCATAAGACCAAAAAATGTCCTGCAAACATGCCATAACACAGGCAAAACTGGTGAAAGAAAAATATGGTGTATTTGTGAAATAAAAAAATTAAAATGCTTCCTAAGAGAATTACATGATCTCTTCAGAGCTCGAACAGGTCCCAGCTCATGGGGAATGTTTTACTGCAAATATGTAAAGGTAACAAGAATTATTAGAACAGATGTAGAAGAAGTCAAAAAGAAGAAGGAACACAGAAACCATACAAAGCAGTCAGTTCCATAGCAGCATTACGGCGAGAGGCAGATGAAAAGGAATAGTGTTTTTATGGGACATTAAGTACAAAGTTTTCAGATTGTATCACGAACCTCCTGAGGGCTGGAGAAATAATTTGCACAAGAGAGAAAAACTTTAGGTCGTGAATTAGCTAATGTAACTAAAAGATCCTTCAGGATAGTGGGTGGCAAATGAAAATACGGTTTCTCCAAGAAGGCATAGTTGACAGTGCAGGCAGAAGATATCCTGAGAAAATTGTAACTTTCGTGAGAAATAGTGTGCAAAGTATTCGACATGGAAATGTCCTTTGATTCGTGGAAACCGCCTTACTTTCTATAAGAAAGACCTGATTTTAGTGGATGATAATACATTGTTCAGTATTCGATTAATTTAACGAAACACAAGTGTATTCCTTTTACGTTTTTCTTTTTGCAGGTGTTGTTTCGCTAATAACAATAGAGTTCAAAGATGTTTATTATATGTTCCCAATTTCATCCACAGGATGTTTAAATGAGTAGTTTTCCACTGTAATTCCACTAAGTAATTCTGTGAAGTGGTTTCATCTGAATCATTACAAACAACATCATCTGGGACGGAAGTTTTTTAATGTCTCTGTGTTTCTTCAACGGACTTTAAGTTCTGTTGCATGTGGCGCGCTATCACTGGCGCTACTACCACAATGAAAATTACATGACGGAAATTCGTTGCTTTTAAGCGCCCATTTGCGCAGTAAATTAAGCGATACCGAACGCTAGTCTCTAACATAATCAGTTACTTTGAAATGGTGGGAGCATATTCTAGCATTTGCAACACTCGCAGCGTCTTTTCTACAGCACTTCGATAGGCAAATCTTCTGCAGACGTGCATCGCGAGGGAAACCATGAAGCACTGCTTCAGTCGCTTTTGTATTGCGATTGTGACAGTTAGAGCCAACAACATCACAACCTGGCACTCCTTGAACACACTCAGAGCATTTGTAGTAGGACATCATTCACTACACAAAAGAAACTAAGCGAAAACGAAAACACGTAGCCTACAAATATGGCCACCAAGTGGTCCTGTCTGACTTCATGCACGCAGCAGCAGTAACGCGCTTGGTTCTGCGCAGCGCTTAGTGTAGCCCCTGGCCCGAAACCAGGTTAACCAATTGGATTTCACGACATTCAGATCCGTTCACGTGACGTTGCTTGCTTTCAGATGCGAAAATTTCATGCTAGATTTCATCGTATTATGTCTCTTCCTTCCTTATAACTTGCGTTTCATAATAGTATGGCATCTGGAGACATTGTCGCATCAAAGATTCTTGGTTCAATTTGTTACAGTTCAACAGCCGAGTAGAAAAAGGATAACATACCATTTACCAAGTTTTTGAGAGTACTAGAAAAACTTTTTATTGCCCAAACCACACATCGTATTGAAACCTTCACTATTAAGCAGTTGTAGTAGTATTAACAATGGTTATGCCTCAATCCAATTCAATTTATTGCTCGTAATACGTAATTTTACAGGCATGTGAGTTTTCAACTAAGTATAAAGTTTTTACAGTTATAATTTTTCATTTTACATTATTTCTTATTACATATTAATTAATGATGAATTCAAGTTATAAGAGCATTTTTGGATAAGCCACTGCTTGACTCGCTTTTTAAAAGCATCCCCTGTCAGTATCTTAACTTCATCTGATAACAAGTTATTAAAAACAGCTCCTTTGGCACAGGGGCTTTTCAGCGTTAATCTTCTGTTAACCATATGAAAATCTTTTCTATAACTTGTTTCGTAACTAAGAATATCCACGTTCCTTTTTGTGATCTCAGTGTCTTCTTTCACTAGCATTGTAGTTTCTAAAATATACATGGCGTAAACTGTGTGACTACCGTGTCTAATGAATAGGGGTTTGCAGAAGTTCCTGGTTTTGCTTTTGCTGCGATCCTCAAGGCTTGCTTCTGCAGTATGAAAACTCATTACATATTAGTTTGCCATGCCGCACTCCACAATACTGTTTTATAAGAGAAGAAAGGATACATTAATCCATAATATACAGTCCTTAGAGCTTCAGAATTAAGATATGGTGATAATCTTAATACATATAGACTGGGTGTTATTTTGTTACAGACATAATCAGCTTGCTGTTTCTATGAATGTCGGTCATCTACATCTACATCTACATCCATACTGCGCAAGCCACCCGACGGTGTGTGGCGGAGGGTACCCTGAGTACCTCTATCGGTTCTCCCTTCTATTCCAGCCTCGTATTGTTCGTGGAAAGAAGGATTGTCGGTATGCTTCTGTGTGGGCTCTAATCTCTCTGATTTTATCATCATGGTCGCTTCGCGAGATATACGTTGGAGGGAGCAAATACTGCTTGACTCTTCGGTGAAGGTATGTTCTCGAAACTTTAACAAAAGCCCGTACCGAGCTACTGAGCGTCTCTCCTGCATAGTCTTCCACTGGAGTTTATCTATCATCTCCGTAACGCTTTCGCGATTGCTAAATGATCCTGTAACGAAGCGCGCTGCTCTCCATTGGATCTTCTCCATCTCTTCCATCAACCCTATCTGGTACGGATCCCACACGGTTGAGCACTATTCAAGCAGTGGGCAAACAAGCGTACTGTAACATACTTCCTTTGTTTAGGATTGTATTTCCTTAGGATTCTTCCAATGAATCTCAGTCTGGCATCCGCTTTACCGACGATCAACTTTATATGATCATTCCATTTTAAATCACTCCTAATGCATACTACCAGATAATTTATGGAATTAACTGCTTCCAGTTGCTGACCTGCTATTTTGTAGCTAAATGTATTCGCAGCACATTACACTCGTCTACATTGAGATTCAATTGGCATTTCCTGCACCATGCGTCTATTCGCTGCAGATCCTCCTGCATTTCAGTACAATTTTCCATTGTTAAAACCTCTCGATACACCACAGCATCATCTGCAAAAAGCCTCAGTGAACTTCCAATGTTATCCACAAGGTCATTTATGTATATTGTGAATAGCAACTGTCCTATGACACTCCCCTGCGGCACACCTGAAATCACTCTTACTTCGGAAGACTTCTCTCCATTGAGAGTGACATGCTGCGTTCTGTTATCTAGGAACTCTTCAATCCAATCACACAATTGGTCTGATAGTCCATATGCTCTTACTTTATTCATTAAACGACTGTGGGGAACTATATCGAACGCCTTGCGGAAGTCAAGAAACACGGCATCTACCTGTGAACCCGTGTCTATGGCCCTCTGAGTCTCGTGGACGAATAGCGCGAGCTGGGTTTCACATGACCGTCTTTTTCGAAACACATGCTGATTCCTACAAAGTAGACTTCTAGTCTCCAGAAAAGTCATTATACTCGAACATAATACGTGTTCCAAAATTCTACAACTGATCGACGTTAGAGATATAGGTCTATAGTTCTCCACATCTGTTCGACCTCCCTTCTTGAAAACGGGGATGACCTGTCCCCTTTTCCAATCCTTTGGAACGCTACGCTCTTCTAGAGACCTACGGTACACCGCTGCAAGAAGGGGGGCAAGTTCCTTCGCGTACTCTGTGTAAAATCGAACTGGTATCCCATCAGGTCCAGCGGCCTTTCCTCTTTTGAGCGATTTTAATTGTTCTCTATCCCTCTGTCGTCTATTTCGATATCTACTATTTTGTCATCTGTGCGACAATCTAGAGAAGGAAGTACAGTGCAGTCTTCGTCTGTGAAACAGCTTTGGAAAAAGACATTTAGTATTTCGGCCTTTAGTCTGTCATCCTCTCTTTCAGTACAATTTTGGTCACAGAGTGTCTGAACACTTTGTTTTGAGCCACCTACCGCTTTGACATAAGAACAAAATTTCTTAGGATTTTCTGCCAAGTCAGTACATAGAACTTTACTTTGGAATTCATTGAACGCCTCTCGCATAGCCCTCCTCACACTACATTTCGCTTCGCGTAATTTTTGTTTGTCTGCAAGGCTTTGGCTATGTTTATGTTTGCTGTGAAGTTCCCTTTGCTTCCGCAGCAGTTTCCTAACTCGGCTGTTGTACCACGGTGGCTCTTTTCCATCTCTTACGAACGTGCTTGGCACATACTCATTTAAAGCATATTGTACGATGGTTTAGAACTTCGTCCACTGATCCTCAACACTATCTGTACTTGAGACAAAACTTTTGTGTTGAGCCGTCAGGTATTCTGTAATCTTCCTTTTGTCACTTTTGCTAAACAGAAAAATCTTTCTTCCTTTTTTAATATTTGTATTTACGCCTGAAATCATCGATGCAGTAACCGCTTTATGATCGCTGATTCCCTGTTCTGCGTTAACTGTTTCAAATAGTTCGGGTCTGTTTGTCACCAGAAGGTCTAATATGTTATCGCCACGAGTCGGTTCTCTGTTTAACTGCTCAAGGTAGTTTTCAGATAAGGCACTTTAAAAAATTTCACTGGATTCTTTGTCCCTGCCACCCGTTGTGAACGTCATCTGTGCATAAACCCAAGAATTTACCATCTGTAAAGGTTTCTGGTAGTATTTCATCGATCACAGTATTTTCTTTTTGGACCATTTGGTTTAAAAGGAATAATATTAGATTTTCATGTTTACTTTTTGGTTCTCTCTTTCAATGTTCTCTTGCCTTTTCAATAAAGTTTTTTGTCTATTCAGCTACGATGGGCTCATCATCTACATAGCAGACACCAGATGTATCATCTGCATACATAGTAATCAATTGCTTATTGTAAAGAGAACTTGGGAAATCATTTACATAGCATATGAATAGGACTGTACCTAATATAGAGCCCTGAGGAACACCAAAATGTATGTTTCCTTACTTGACCTTCTTTGCTCCAGTATTTCTCCATTAGAGTACACAATCTCCATACACTGTTGTCTACCCTTTAAATATGTTTCTAGCAACTGCATGAGTGTTCTAGTGACACCATTCTTCGCAATTTTTGATAAGAGCACATCATGATGTTCTCTATCAAAAGCCCTTGTGAGGTCCAAGTATACTGCTGCTGCTTGGGATTTTTTGTTTATTTTTTCAAGTACATTATGGGCAAATTGTAGTGCTGCTGAAGTGGTACTTCAACCTCTTCTGAAACCATGCTGGAAATCATTTAATATGTCAGCGTTGTAGTAATGTTCCAAGATTTTTTTATTATTTTCTCTATCAGTTTGCTGAAAGTTGAGATTAGGGCAATGGGTCTGTAGTGCTGTACATGCTTTATTTCCCCCTTTTTGTGTATTGGTTTCACTACAGATAGTTTAAACTTGTCATGGAACACAATGTCTTCGGGAACACAGTTTATTAGATGAACTAGTGGTTTCATTAGTTGATGTTCACATTTCTTCGATAGATATGGAGAAATTTCATCTAATCCTGGTGATTTTTTATTTCTGAGGTTATCAATAAGCTGCATAATGTCATATGTGCTTACTGCATGTAGTGTACAGCAGTTTTGTTTGTTACAGGACTCATATGAGTGCTGTATATCCTGTTTTATAGAGACATCGTTTTTGACAGAATCTATGAAGTAATTATTAAGGACATTGCCGACTAGAAGGCGATCAGACATATCTTCATTATTCACGGTTAATAGTGTATTTTTAATTTTGGTTTTTGTTTCATTGTTTCTGATTTTATTTACAATTGACTAGCAAATCTTTGAAATGTTATCTGAACCTCGTATCTGTTGGCTTATTATTTCTGATTTTAATCTCTTAACTTCTTTGTGATGCTTATGTTTCTACTGCTTGTAGAGTTCTTTATGTAACTGTGAGTTAGTCTTTGCACACTTTACATGTTTCCCATTTTTTCTTTCAGATCTGTTGTTTTAAAATCTAATGGCACAGGTTTTGTTTTGAAGGCTGATTTTTTTGGACACTCACTTTTTTTAATGGCATGGCTTTATTTAAGTGTTCAGTCATAATTTCTGTGAACATGTTCCATCTATTGTTGACCCCAATGGTACTTATAAATGATTCCCATGATTACCAGCCTAAACTGTGTCTTAGCGTAACAATGTTGTTTGCAGATAATATTTTCCTGTGCTCGTGCATTTTTCTTGGTTTGACTTTTGTATTACATTTTAATACTAGTGTTTGGCGTAAACGATCTGAGAGGTGGCCATTTATTATGTCTGTTGAGATGATGTGGTCATAATTTGCGATAACATGATCAACTGAACTACTATGTGTGTTAGCTATTCTGGTGGGTATGGTCCAAGAAGATCTTTAGCCCCGTAAGACCGGTTAAAATCTGTAAAACGTTTGCTTTCCTGACTGTCATGTAAAATGTTGATGTTCACATCTCCCCAGTACGACAAGATTTACACTTCTACAGCCTGACATTAACTTACTGAAAAATCCATCAAGTAATTTCAGAAAAGCATCAAAGTTTCCATGGGCGGATCTATATACAAGTATGACATAGAAAGGTATAGCGCAAAATGTGATTTTAAGAATTGCAATTTTGAAATGTTTGTCAACACAGAAATTGTTCCCCCATAGCACTTTTTCCGAGGTAGTTAACGTCTTAGTTTTTTTTTTTTTTTTTTTTTTTTTTTTTGAGTAGATGGCAACACCACCACCTTTCCTGTTTGTTATGCAATACAACGTAGCTAGGTTGTAGCCTTCTAATTTGCAATACTGAACGTTGTTCTCTGTTTTCTGGTGTTCTGTCACTATTTCTACATGTGGAGATAAATGATTCAAAAGCATCTGTTTTGATTCCTAAGCCCTGCTCATTATAATGCAAAAGCGATAAATTATTCTCGTGTTGACTGACGTCTACTTGAGGCACATATGAAACACATACATTCGCATCTGGTGTTGCGCTGGTGGAAGGTTTTATTGTCTTAAAAAATATCGCTCTTGTCCTGCCGATGTATTGTTTTACTGACTCAGTGTTTCGTGGTTGATTCTCCCAAGTATTCGTTATTTTTGTTCTTGCGAGGTATGGCCTCTGTAGCACAAGACTGCACATTCAGTTTGCTGGTCACTATTTCTTGGATCCGTTACACAACTAAGTCCTTTCCTAATCTGTTGAGAGGTGAGCCATGGAATGTGTGGAATCTTCTTCCTTCACAGCTTATGTCCACAAATGTTTGAATCTCATGCATATGTTTAGCATATGTTTATTTGTGCTTTGCTCTTCTTTAGTAACACACGACCAAGCAAGTCATGTCGATGTGGAACAGAGAAGACGATCACGTTGGAACTTCTCTGCTCATGTAGCCTTCTTTCAAGTGAGGTCACTCGGTCGTTCGTTTCATTTTTTGCTAAGTTCTTTGTTCCCCCTAAGAACACGAAAAAGTCGTTACTTGTTGTTGCTGTTTTCATGTCATGATTCATGGAAGTGACTGCCACAAATTTCTGCACCTGATTTCACTATGCTAGTAATTTTGTTACTGCTTCTAGACTGAAATTTGGCTGCTATGTTCCGTCCTTGAGTATGTGCAAATAGGTTTAGTTTATACTTTTTTGCTGGTTGATAATTGTTTTTAGGCCTGCCAGTGGTGGCACTGTTTGTTTTGTCTTTTTTGTCCATATTAGTCGATAATCCAACTACAGGAACACTTGATTTTGATTCACTGTCGGTGACTATACTCACTGTTGCATTGTTTTCTTCCTGTGATTGAAAGCGACTCTGTCGTTTCTTGTCTCTGATGCCCTTTTTCTTACCATTTGGTTCGACACAGCTCGTTGAGATATCAGTCTACAGCTGGAAGCACCTCAAAAGGGGTCTCGTGCACAAAGATTATTTCACCAGTACCTTTACTGTTTACACGATTTTGTATCTCTTGCGTGCTGTTTTTGTAAGTGACTTTAATCCATTTTTTGCTAGCAGGGGCGACACTTTGCGGAATTTGTCGACTATTAGGCTCACTTTTTCCAAGCTGAAAATTCGAAATTTCCACTTTCAGAGCACTGATTATACATTGCAAGCTGGACACATATTCGTTTAAGTTTGTGATTTCGTATTTACAATTTGCACACGCCTCCTTTTTAATGGCAAAATTAACACTTTTCCTCGGAGAACCACGTCTAACTTTCACGTTGAGCGCCATGTTGAAAATCAAAATGTCGTAATAGGAGTGTCATTAGTTAATGAGTAATTAATGATTAAACATGACAGAATACTATCCTTTTTCCAATTACTGTTTAAACACCTCTATCAATAATGATAAGGAAGGCTATTGGGAAGGCCTAAAAATCATTCTTTTAATTATAAATTTGAAGGTTATTAGATTGATTAACTTTTCCTTTAATTACAAATTTGAAGGTTATTAGTTTAATTAACTTAGTCAGAAAATAATCCGAAACAAAACACTGAAGACAATAGCTATTATTTACAGCTGTTAGTGGACAATATATTTTCTGATAGAACAAAATATGGACCTACTAAAATTTACAGAATCATTTCGAGATGCTTCACTCATCAATGTCGCTGATCCCAGTTACAGAAGTATTCCGCAGGAGGATCTCATCACAAAATGACCTGTCTTTTTCAGGCACATTGTGTTTGAGCCTGTAGACATCCTCCAGCTTCTTAGAACTGATCGTGTTTTTTATTACATATGTTATTTCTTTCAGGAGTTCTACATCCTCTTCCTTCTTCAGTTCGAATGTCCCCCCATCTAGGCCATCGATGGATGAATGTGTGGTAGGAATGGGAGTATATTGGGAAATAAAGGGATATGTTCATAAATTTTAGCTGTAGTCGTTGCAAGAGTATTTCCACGGTTTGAATGTTTTTCTCTCATGTCAATAGACGACTGAATACTCTGTAAAACCTTGTTTAAACGTTGTACCACTTTACTTGAACCAGCATGCAAACTAACATACGTCTTACAACAAGTTTCCACCCGATTTCTTTCAACGCGAAGTATCAGCAGTATGACGCGTTTTGTTTGGATTTTCTGTGGTTGGTCTCTGTCTAACAATATCGTGTCTTTCTATCATCTCCTAACATATATGTGTCTCCTACATTTTTCGGGCATCGACTGTACAAATTTTCGATCACACTCCGTTTTTCTGCAGCACTCAAACCAGCCATGCACTTGTTACAACAAAAACAATTTAAACCAGTTCTTTTAGCCTCCCCCAAATAATTCTTTCTTGTGGCAAATTCTTCACCCCTTTCTCCAGCTGGTTTCTCCATTTACTTTGAATGATTATCTTATTTCACTTTACTTAGCTTTCGTCTACACTACTTTCTCACCTAATCCAGAAATTTTTCACAGAACACAAAAGAATGCTTCACTCACTGTGAAATATCTACTACCTGCTGAATATAAACACACCCATGCAATAAGCAGTTCGAACTTACATTGTTACAGAAGCTGTCAACAGATCTAGCTGTTATTGTCAACCCATTGTTCCACCATTTCTAAACATCTATAACAATTATGCACCTATGAGTGAAAAAGGATAACATTCCTGGAATATAATCTCTATTCCACTCAACTAAATTTTGAATTTCTATTATATCATTGAAATTCGACTGGAGAGCATTCACTGGAGAACATTTGGCCACAAAATGTCTATCACAGTCTAGCTTCCCTTTTCTTGTCACTACAGTATAAAGACATAACCTTGCCCTAATTGATCCCATCAGCCTATTTGAGAAAGGGTCCACCACTCCCACCAGCGATTGAATGAAAAAAAAAAAGCTTTGGTTAGTACCAATCAGCTAGTGTACACTCTACCACTAATTCAGTTGGTGCTAATTCGGCGTGGTATAGGCAATGCCCCTAGGCTTTGGATCTGTTCAGCAGCTCTTCTGTGTGTGTGCCTGTCCATCGTCAGTTTATTCTGCCTTCAAGATTGCCTGCTCATCGGCACTCTGTTTTGTGCACCATTCTCATTACTGTCCCCGTCTCCATTTCACTGCTGTTTATTCACTATTCTAACATCGTTACTACCATCACTGCTGCCAGCACCGCTGCCTTCACGCTGATACCATCGCTAATGCTGCAGAATACGTCAGCCATGTCAAATGATAACCCTAGGGCCACCATACCTTTTCCAACCACTAGCTTAATAGTAGGAAAACAGGAGTGTCATCCCAAAGTACTGTTATCGAAGATGGCGGCCGTGACATCAGCTGTTATCCAAATACTCCCTGCTGATGGCTGCAGCTCTCTAAATACAAATATCTTTACCATTCTTATGACTTGACATATGCCTCCCCTCGTCATCACAGTATTGCACGTCAAACCCATACCTTCATTATGACTGGACATAGGCATTTCCGTTGCAAATTTCGGAACACAAACACATAGTTTATGAGCCTCAGGCTCAAGGCGAACCTATCAGACATCCCCTACTACTAAGTATAATACATTGTCAATAACTGATTGCCTTCGATACGAAGTAATACTGCCCATAAATCAACCATGGGTCGACATGTCTAATACGTTTTTTCGCGAATGGTTCCACTGTGTCCTACAAAGAGAGACTTAATCGTCATACAAGCAGCGAAATGCAGAAAAAAAGGACAACCATCACAAAAGTCTTGGTTGTACATGGAATATACACAGTGTTCACTGGAGCATACTGGGATTTGGAATTGAGTCTTCCCATTCAAGCACATACGTGCGTAGGATCCTGTGGAGAAGTCATTCATTGATTACAACCACTACTGAATCATATTTCTAACACCCTCATATCTCAAAACGAATCACCTTTCTCGAACCTATCTGCTACAGTAAATTTCGGTCCTTGTTTTAGGTTGCTCCCATGCATCTTGCAACTGCTGTGATTTCTTCAGCTTCAAGAATGTGATTGTTGCAATTTAAGTCGGAACTGAGCAGGAGTTGGGGGAAAATATATCTACCACCTCCTGCAACCCAGTATAAACAAGGTGAGCTGGGTTACTGTGAGAGGACTGTGTTTTGACCAACATCCCTGTTTGGCCATAATCCCTCTACACTACTCCTACCAAACACCTTACTCTCACTCTGTTCGTCAAAATGACTGTTACCTGTGCCACTATCTTTATCCAAGAAAATAACCCCATTCTATACCACTTCCTACCACACACAGGCCATACCTTTTCAAACCGTATTAGTGTTGACCTTAACATCCATAACTGGTCCCCTGTTGAACTCCAGTGGTGGCATCGTTTTACTGACTCCCTCCATGGTGATATAATCCCTCTCCCACTGCGTCCTCGCCCTGAAAGCAGTTCCACTCCGGATGTTGTCCTCATGCCCCCTAACCTCCATGAGTGCATTACTGAGGCAGTCCTGAACTGTCACAGCTTCAAATTGCAGTTCATGAATTCACAACTTGTATCCTTCAACACCCTACCAAATTTAAAATGAAGTTTACTATTGTAGATATTACATCATAAATAGTTACAGGTAGCAACTAACAGGCACAGGCAAGTATGTGTTCTAACAGCTACTTCTGGTCAGGTGACCTTTTTCCATGTAATGGAAGTGACATGTTGTCGCCTGTAATGGGTGCAAATTGATTATTTCATTGCTGTAGCTTTCAAGTTCTTGCACGTTTCATAGGAATGATAATTAAATGTAAACTCTGAGTGCACAATGAAATTTCCACTCTCCCCTTGTTAACGCCTTCCTATAGACGTAAATTCTCCGCCAGGTTATTATACATAATGATTTGGTTATGTCTTTTAGGGTTGGTGTTATGCAAGCAAAACGAATCAGAAGTACAGATATATTTAAAGCTGAAATCTGGAATGTTTTAACTTCAGTACCTGATGACACATGCAAAAAGTATTCATATATACTGTAGTGTTGAAGAAAGTATTCATAAGTGGGTCTCTCCCTCCCCCCTTGCAGTTTTGCAATTTATGTACTATATATTCGTTTAGTACACGTCGGAATACTCGTGGGAACGTTGTCCATTACCCAAAACACATTTTCTGAATTTACCTTGCACTTTCAATTTTTATGATGAAAAGTGAATCGCTTGTATTTAAATGTGGCACAAACGAAAATATAAGGTTAACTATAGGTCCGTCTGTTACCATTACCATTATTAGGCATTCGTCGATTCTCAACTGAATTATCATCTTTCACCCTAAAGTAGACCTCGAGCTACTCTACTGATCAGTCTGTCGCCTCAACCAATATTACAAAAGTGTGTGTGTGTGTGGGGGGGGGGGGAGGGGGGGGATAGTCCAACATCACCATACCCAGCAGTGGTACAATCCTATGTACCTTCGCCCACGCAGTTGACAGTCATTTGGAGAATAATTGCATCTACATCTACATGAGTAGTCTGCAGTTCACAATCCCGCCAGGTGGAGGGTTCATCGAATTACTTTCCAACCCTTTCTCTACCATTCCATTCTCGAAGAGCGCTAGGAGAAAACCAACACTTAAATCTTTCTGAAACATCTCTGCTTTCTTATTATAACGCTCCTTTTTCGCTGACAAAATATTTTCGCATTCAGAGGAGAAAGTTGACGATTGAATTTTCATGAAAAGATACAGCCACGACGAAAATGACGTTGCTTTGATGAGTGTCACAGTCCCTTGCGTATCAAATCTATGACATTCTGTACTATCATTTTACGATAACACAGAACGAGCTGCTTTTCTCGATGTCCTTCGTCAATTCTGTCACATAATAATCCCAAACTGCACAGCAACATTCCATATGAGGACCAACAACTACAGTGTAGGTAGTCTCTCTAATAAACTTGTTGAAGGGGCTATTCTGCTTGATGTACTCCCTCATGATGCAAAGATCAGTTCTGAAGCGTATTATGCTACCCACAGCAAACTGAAGAATTGTTGTTCCATCATCTTTCGGGCGTGCACTCGGGACAGCGACAATTCTTCTTGCGATATTTCGGCTAGAAACCTCCCAGCCATCTTCAAGGCGAGTCAGAGAATGAGTTCATAGCGTTTGCGCGTGCCTATTTATACGGAGAGTCACGAGATACGAAGCTGCTGAGGATTGAAAGTGCATGCGTCAAAGATATCAAAGTCGCCACTACTGCGCTAGTCATAGATAAGATGTATATAGCAAAGATAACATATAAGCGCAAAGTGCAAACAAAATAGTGCTGCTGCGAATCCACCGTGCTTGTAAATAAATAATTAATCTTTAAAAGTAAAGTAAATAAACTTTAAAAGTAAATCACGCGAAGAATTGTTCGTCACCACAAAATTTCAACGATCTTCTCCTTCACCCAAGCCTGTACACCCGAGAGCGGCTCGCAAATTTCACTGGGCTGCTCTTCGACATCCACCCTACAGCCCGAATCTCTTTACTTCCGACTTCTGTTTTGCGCAATGAAGCGTGCACTCCGCGGGAAGCAATACATGGACGATGGGGTTGCTATTGATGCTGCAAGGCGTTGGCTCAGACGTCAACCAGCAGAGTGGGACTGTCTGGGCATACAGGCCCACCCAGTGAGGAGAGGATGGTGAATATTAAAGTTTTTAGCCAAACAATGCGGAAAAATGTGGTGTATTGGACTCCCGAAAAAAAAATCAACCGGCTTTCATAAAAAAATACGTTACATTACTTATTGAAAGTACCTTGTATATCTCAGTGATAACCTAGCTGGTGAAAGGTATTGCTAGCTGCAGCAGGGTTGTGCTAATAAGAAATACATCTCTCTGATTGTTTTTTTTGTGGTCTTCAGCTTTAAGAATGTGTTGATACAGCGCTCCAATCTGCCGTATCCTATGTGAACCTCTTCAACTCTACATGACCCTGGTTCCCACACCCATTCAAATCTGCTTGCCACTGTTTAGTCTTGGCAGCCCTCTACGAAACTGACGATATCTTGGTGCCTCAGAAACAGTCCTGTCAACCGATTCCTTCTTTTAGACAAGTTGTGCCGTTATTTCCTTCTCCCCAGTTTGGTTCGGTATGTCTTCACCATTAACGCGATCTACATATCTTAACTTTTGTATCCCTCTGTAGCACTACAGTTCGAAAGCATCTACTGTCTTCTTGACAGATCTGTTTGTCGTCTATTTTCACTTACATACAACGGTACATTCCACACAAATACCTTCATAAAATACTTTCCAGTATTTAAATTTGTAATCAATGTCACCATTTTTTCTTCCTTTTCAGAAACGCTTTTCTTGCTACTGCCAGTCTGCACGTTATCCTCTCTGCTTCTGCCTCTCACCTACTGTTTCAAGTCCTTGAACTCCTACAACTGGATTCTGTACGATTTATAGATAATCTTGTGTCCTTGCGTCTTATCCTTTATATCTCTAGAGCTTCAAACAAATGCTATCAATACGGATTCGCCTTTCTTCTGTCTATGTTCTAAGGTAAGTGGTAGGATCAGTATTGCCTCACGTGCTCAGTCACATCTCAGGAACCGAACATTCTGCTCAAGTTCTTTTGTATACACTCTCACTTATACATTCCTTCCACCTTCCGGTTTTCTCTTCTCTCCTTATTTCTGGTTGTTTATCTGGCCTCCTGATATTTCTACAGTTGCTTCTCTTTGCTCCTGCAAAATTCCAAGGCGAGTTTTAGTGCGAGGAAACGATAACGCTGTTGATTTTGCGTCCAAGCCGCTCTTAATTTGCGAATTTGCACTTTCTGCTAATGTCAATATTTAGACTTTTGTATTCCCTGCTGACTACTTGATTTACTACGATGTAATATTTTTCCCTGTTCCTGATTAATACATTATATATTGTCTTATCCAAGGACTTCTTTGCGTCTTCCTTATTTTCTACCCCTCTCCCTTCACTACTTCTTTTGTCAAAGGTACCCGTTTGTCTTGTAGTGTATCCTTCCCCTGTTTCAGCCAATCGTTGTCTAGTGATGCTTTTAGGATTGTCGACAACCTCTCGATCTCAACTTATTAGGGTTCTTCCTTCTCTTTAATTTGTTACCTTTAACTATCTCTTTGGTTGTTATCTGCAGTTTCTAAGCAATAAATTGTCATCAATCTGAATCTGCACCTCGAGATTTCTTAACACATTGCGTACCGCTCACAACGATTTACATGTTTCCGTGTCCAGCTGTTGTGCACGGATCACATAAATTTACGTTTTTCGTTGTGCTCGAGTTTTCTGAACCTGTTGCTCATGCCAATTACTATTTCAGTTTAACAAAAGGTTATGTATGAAGGCGAGGGTTAGTGCAGTGATCTACAGTACGAACTGATTTTTATATTTCGATTTACCGCCAACAACCAGGAGCGGTAAATAGTACTGTTGTTGCCTTGCGCGGTATGGAGCGAAAACAGTCGACGGGAAGCGAGATTCTCTCTGAACTGTTTGCGGGCAATTGTTCTGATGTTCCAAATGATTCAGATGATGTTGTTGTTGTGGCAGTGGAAGTGAAAAAGAAAATAACGCGGCTATAATCAACCAAAGTGAGACAATTGTGACCGATTTATGTGACGAAGCTTCTGATAGGGAATGTTGGCAGAAGAAGAGCAACACCATTATTTTAGAAACATTTAGTGTAATTCGACAGGTAAAAACCGTTCCCAGTGAGGTCAATACCGTTATAAGCACTGTGGAATTATTTCTGGGCCATGAATTGTTCGATCAGATGTCGCCCACAATCAAACTTGTCTCACCAAAAAATCATTATGGAGGATCTTCCAAGTCTCCCAAATTTACGAATATTATTGCTGCTGATGTGAAAAAATTTCTGGGCATGATTGTCTTGATGGGCCAAATAAAAAAAGATTATTTGAAGGACTATTGGTCAACTCCAATAGAGACACCGATTTTTGGTAAGCTAATGAGCAGAAATAAATTTGAGCAGATTTGGAAATTGTAGCATTTCAATGATAGTTCTTTACAGAGCTGTCAGGGAAACAGAGTCTACAAAATTGAACTTATCATAAAGGACTTGCTAGATAAATTTCACGCAATATAAAAACCTGAACAGGAGCCTTCTCTTGATGAAGCAATGATCTCATGGAGAGGGCCACTTTGTTTCCGGTTATATAATCCTAGAAATCTTGTCAGAAATGGTTTTCTTGTTCGCATGGTTTGCGAAAGTGTAAGTGGTTATATCTCCAATCTAGAAATATACACTCGGGAAGGAAGAAAACTTCAAGTCACTATTCTCTCTCTATTTTCAGCTCATATTGGCATGTGGCACCATGTTTATCAGGACAATTATTACCACAATACAGCTACTGCCAAAAAAATTCTAGAAAGAAAAACAAGACTTTGTCGTACAACACGAATCAACAGAGGTCTTCCTTAGTGTCTACAAACAGAAGCGAAATTTCTAAAGAAAGGAGACACTACATTTCGAAGACAAAGGGACGTTTTGCTGCAGGTATGGAAAGATGAAAAGGTAGGTGAGAATGCTAACAACAATTCACGATGCGTCCACGGTTGCAGTGGTCAGCACACTGGCCTCGCATTCGGGAGGACGACAGGTCAAGTGCCGCGTTCGTCCATTCTGATTTAGGTTTTCCGTGACTTCCCTAAAACGCTCCAGGCAAATGCCGGGATGGTTCCTTTGAAAGGGCACGGCCGACTTTCTTCCCTGTCCTTCCCTAATCCCATGAGACTGATTACCTCGCTGTTTGGTCTCTTCCCTCAAACAACCCAACCCAACCCGTCCATGGTTGCTACATGAAGAAAAAAACACTGAAAGCGGAAATCATGCATAAAACAAAGTGTATTGTGCTGCGTAATGAATTTATGAAAGTCGCAGGCAGAGCTAATCCTTCATATTGTGGAGTAATGCGGAAGATCAATAAATAGAGAATGAAAGTAGTTTTGTTACTAATAAATTGTGCTTTGTTTAACGCATACGAAGTATACAGAAACGTAAATCTAGACATACATATATACGGAACGTGCCTGCAAGAATATGGAAGTGCCTGGACAACTGCTCAAGAATGTGCCGCAGAAACTGTGCAGGCAACTGAAGCAATCCGACCTACAAAACGAGCGCGTGCTAAGAATCCAGCAAGTTGATTGTCAGGAAAGATGAAAGAACGTACTATGCGGACTATTGTGGGAAGTAGAGAAAGAAATTTCCAGTACGACGTTGCAGGGCCGCGCAGCGCATCTTAAAAGAAATTAAACAAGACACTACAGCCACTGCTGGCCGGGCTGGTCGAGCGGTTCTAGGTGCTACAGTCTGGAATCGCGCGACCACTACGGTCGCAGGTTCGAATCCTGCCTCAGGCATGGATGTGTGTGATGTCCTTAGGTTAGTTAGGTTTAAGCGGTTCTAAGTTCTAGGGCACTGATGACCTCAGAAGTTAAGTCCCATAGCGCTCAGAGCCATTTGAACTACTGCCAGTTTTGTACCGTTACATTAAGGCGTGTGTTTCCAGAGAATATTGGAACACCAGACAAACACGTCTGTCAAGTTTCATGTGCATCAGACACCCGTGAACGGAACTACATTCAAAAACGGAGGGCGCCGCTCATTTTGCATGCGTCTTACGGGAGCGGCCGGTATGCAGTGCATTAAAGTTTAAAATATGGACTCGGAACCTCAGTTCCACGTATGCATCCTTCTTTCGCTATTCCTACAAAAAAAAAGTCTTAGCCGTGATTAGATTTCAGTCTCTCATCACATTTTAAATTTTTGATTCTCTTAACTATCTGAATAATTTCTTTCGTCTGATCGTACATTGTTTCAGATTGTTCATTGTGTTGATAGGAATGTAAACTTGTACCACTGGGGTGGGCGGTGTTGGCTTTACGTGGGAACACCAATTCCGCGAGACGCCGCGTCACCTCGGAAGACGTTTGCCACTGCCGTTGCTGGAAACCGGCTTTTATAGTTACGGCGCTAGTCTGTTGCTTTTACCTGGTGAATACGTTGTGCACACTTGTCTCACACACTGAACTCCCTCTATCTTCAAGATTACCGTTAAAAAACTGCGTTCAGAACGAAGAGACACAGCAGTAACTGCAAGCCTAGCTACTGCGCTGCCATCTCTTGTCGACGCCAAGCAACAGCTGCGTGGCATGTCGTTCGATAACTGCATAACGTGGCAATCGAGTTTATTTCCACAGTTTGAAGATTCGTGGAAGAATAGTTAAAGTAAAGTTCACCTCAATGCCTGCATATATTTATACTGTAATTAAGTTAGTTTGAATGAACGCGACTTTGTAGGATTACGACGGGAACCTTTCCTACTCGTTGTCACCTTTCATAGCAAATGGTATATACAACACGCTGTTGTGGTAGGCTTCGTCATTCGAGGGTTGGCTTCCCTCTCTTCTTCAACGAAGAGTTTCACTGCCTGGGCTACTCTCAGGGTGCGCTTTCGATATGTCGTGTCGTCTGCTTGCCGCCGCCGCCGCCGCCGCCGCTTGGTCGCCGCCTTCGCCACCTGCCGGGGCTCGCCGCCCCCGCCTGGTCGCCGCCTGCCGGTGCCCGCCGCCGCCATCCGGTGCCGCCTGGTCGCCGCCATCGCCGCCGTCCTGACCCTGGTCTACGGCCGTCTTCGTCTCCATCCGTCTTCGTCTTTGTCTGTCCCCAGTTTCTGTCCTCTCCTCTTCGTTCTGTTCGTTCTTGTTTCTCTCTCCCGTCATGTCCGCCCCCACCACCACTGTCACTACTACCACCACCGCCATTGTCTATACCTCCCCTTCCCCCGCCTCCACCACTATAACTTGGTGTGCCCAGTCCCACCCCCCTCCTTCCATTCCACCTCTCCTCACTCTCCCTTCACCCTCTGTCTTTGTCGCCCCCTCTCCCGCTTCTTCCTCCAGCTCCTCTCGTTCTGATCCCTTCCCCCCACTCCCCCAGCCTGTCACTGCAGCTCCGGCTCGGGTGGTGGCCCGTCGGGCCACTGCCCACGCCCAGCTCTCCCCGTCACCTTGGCCATCACCGCCGCCACTGCCACCGTCATCGTCATCGTCGCCGTCGCCTTCGCCTTCGCCTTCACCGTCACCGTCACCATCTCCGGCGCCGACTCCGGCCCCGGGACCTGCCCCTCTCCGCCACATTCCCGTTGTTCCCATCCCCCACACCTCCTCCACCACCGGCAAGCGCCCCGGTGGCACTCCTGCTTCCTCTGCTTCCAAAAAGGCTGCGCCTCGTCCTCCTTCCCCCACCCCTGATGCCATGGAAGTCTCCCCGCCTGTCCCTGCCCCCTCATCCTCCTCCTCTCCCCCTTCCTCCTACCGCTACCTCCTCTCCCGTCCTGATCCCTCTCTCCTTGAAGCCTGGAACCTCACCCTCTTCCTTCGCAAGCATTGTCCTGGTGCCCCCATCTCCCTCCTCACTCCTCGCCGAGATTCGGTCCTCATCTCCTCCCCCAGCCCAACCCTCCACACCTACCTCCTTTCCCGCATCCCTGTCACCCGCTTTGGCCCTCATGCCTCTCTCACCCCTGCTCCTTCACCACCTCCCTCCCGCCAACCCCAACCTCCGCGTCGCCCGCCAACTCTCACCGCCGTGATCACTCGGCTTAGTCCAGTGATCACGGAGGAGGAGGTGTTGGCGGAGCTCCAGGCGCATCCCCATTTGGAGGTGCGTGCGGTTCGCCGCATACATAACGCTGCCGGCCCCACCTGCCTTATGCGGGTTTTTTCTGAGCACGCCCCCTCCATTGACCGTCTCCTGAAGGAGGGTGCCCTCCTTTTTAACCAGCGGTACAAGGTCGACCCCTCCCGTTCCCCTCCTCAATCCCTGCGCTGCCAGAGGTGTCTACGCTATAACGCGCACCCCACAGCTGAGTGCCGCGAGGCCCCCACCTGCCCGCATTGTCGGCAAGCGCACTTCCTCAGGCAGTGCCCCAACCTCCAATCCCCTCCTTCCTGCAATACCTGCAATCTCCCCCATCCCACCTACTCCCACAAGTGTAAAGCCCGACCCCCTCCAACCACTCCTGAACTCACCGTCCCTGTCCATCCCCTGGACGCCCCCACCCCTCCTGGCAATTCCCTTCGTCCCCCCCCCCCACCGCTGAGGACATCATCAGGTTCCTTACCATCGTCCTCCAGAATGTTCATCCCTTTCAGTGCCCTCACACCCTCCAGCAGATCTCCCTTGCTGCCCGTTCCATCTTCCAACTCAAGATATACGCCACCTACTCCAACAACCAGGCCCATTTCACCTTCTCCCACCTCGACACCCTCGTCTAAATCCCTATCATGGCGCGACAGCAACGTATCCTTTTCAACAACATCTGCTCCCTACCCGCCAACAGGAACCTCTTCCTGCACACCCTTGCCACCCACCGCGTGGATGCCTTCCTCCTTAATGCAACCTTCCTCCAACCCCACCACACCATTCACACTTCGCCCTACCTCCTCCACCGCTCCGATAATCCCCTCCCGATTGCGCGTGGCGGAGTTGCCATTGGTCACCACCGCCAGATCCCCGTTCGGCTCCAACCTCTCCTTCCCGACCCCACCGAACACCTGATCCTTAGTCTCTTCTTCCCCGGCCTTACCGTTACCTGTACCACCATCTATGCCCGCCCCAACGCTCCTATTCCCTTCGACTTCCTCTCCCACGTCGATCGTACCTTTTCCTCCTACGTGATCGCCGCCGACCTCAACATCCATAGTCGTTCCGCTGCCCAGTTACGGCGATGGCATCGGTTCCTCTCCACCCTTCAAGGTGACCTCGTCCCCATCCCCCGGCATACCCGTCCTGAATCCAACTCCACTCCTGATGTTATCCTCACCTCCCCCAACCTCCTTGGCTGCATAACGGTAGATGTCCTGGAGCCTCTTGGTAGCGACCATCTCCCTGTCCTCCTCACCGTTTCGGACGGTCGTCGCCCTCGCCCCGACCCTCGTACTGACCCTCCCCCTAAGTATGTCCACGACTATTCCCGAGCCGACTGGAATGCCTACCGGGATACCCTTTCCACCCAGGTCGATAGCCACCCTCTCACCTACCACCACCCTGACGATATCACCCATGCCGCCTCCTTTCTCCAGCGGACCTTGTCTGAGGCCGTGGAGGCCCACGTTCCTACTGTCGCCATCCACCCCCACCGTCCTACCTTACCCCCACAGGCCGTTCTCCTCCTCCGTGAATCCCGTCGTCTCTACCGTGCCTTCCTCCGCACGCGTGGCCCGGACACACTACGACGCCACCGGCAACTCCAGCGACACGTTCGTAATTTGCTCGCGGCTAAGAAACGCCGGGACTGGCGACAGACATGCACCCGTTTAAATGCAACCCTACCAATCAACTCGTCCAAGTTCTGGTCGGCCTTCCGTCGCCTTACCGGAACTAAACCCTCCCCCTATTATCCTCTTCTCCATGATGATCACCCTTTCCCTGACTCCCTTAGTAAGGCCAATCACTTTGCCTCCTACCTCTCCGATGTATTTTCCGTCCCCGATGATCCCCAGTTCGATTACTCCCTCTTCCCAGATATCCGCGATCGAACTGACACCTCTTCCCCTCCCCTCGCTCCTGGCTTCCAGTACTTGGACAACATTACACACACGGAACTCAATGCCCCTCTCACTACACAGGATCTCATTGATACACTCCGCACAAAACGCAACACCGCTCCTGGTCACGATCGTGCCACCTACCGTCACCTTCGTGAAGCTCCTGTCTCTTTCCTCTCCACCCTGGCCAGGCTCTACAATGTAGTCCTGTCCACCGGTTACTACCCCGACCTGTGGAAAACCTCCCGTATCCTCATGTTCCTTAAACCTGGCAAACCGCCGTCCGCCATCTCCTCCTACCGTCCCATCAGCCTTACCTCGGTCTTCAGCAAGGTCCTGGAATCTATCCTCACCCGCCGCATCCACCAGCATCTCCGCCAGCACCGCCTCCTTCCCGTCACCCAGTGTGGCTTTCGGCCATCCTTCTCTTCCGACGATCTTCTCCTTCACCTCACTCATCTCCTTTCCGAACAGCTTAATTCCCGTCGCTCCGCCATCTTCCTCTCACTTGACCTCGAACGCGGATACGGATCCTGTACACCTCCCGTAAACTTGATCCTCCTCACCCGCTCGTATCCCCAATCCTCTCCCATCCCCGTCCGCTGCCGCGCCTGTATTCCCACGTCCCGCCCGGTCTCCATCTCTCCACCCTCCTTACTCTCTCCCAAGGTGGCTTCCGCCAGCTCCCCCTCCCTGATGATGTCCTCCTCCCCTCCATCTACCCCTCCTATCAACTTTGACCCTGCCCCCCCCCACTTCCGGTGTCCTTTCCTTTAGGCACCCTCTCTCCCTCCCTTCTCTTCCCTTCCCTCCCCTTCTCTTTCCTTTTCCCCCATCCCCTCCCTCCACCCCTCTTCCCCCCGGGCTTCCCCTCCCCCTTCCTCCCTCCCCCCATTCTCCCCTGCCCATGGCATCTCTGCTTTCCCCTCTCCCACTCCCCTTCCTCCTCCTCCTCTCTTGGCAGGTCCCCGGGCTCGCACACGCATAGTGAACATTCGCGCGCTGGAGATCATCGCCATCAGTGTCTAGTGTGTGTGCTTCGTTTTGTGTTTTGTGCAGTTACAACTCAACTGTTCACATGTGCCGTCGCCGTTCTCCGTGTTTTGTGCGCCGTGTCAACAAGTGTTAGTGTTTTTATCGTCCAACGTGAACGGCTTCTTGTTTTTTTGTTTTTTGTAACTACTTTCTTTGCCCGCCATTTTTTGTATTGTCTGTGTCACCTATATCATATTATTGTACCCCATAAGGCTGAAGAGCAGCGTATTAAGCTGCTGCCAGCCCGCCTTGTATGAGGTGATGAAAATTACAATAAAGGAAAAAAAAAGGTAGGGTTCGTATAAGGTGTGGGTGATTGTAGAATTTTAGAAGGGCTGGGTTTGCAAGTTGGCAATTACTGGATGCGCTCGTGATTAATCGGAAGTTGGTCATTTATACCTGCAATTTTACAAAATTTTATGCCGTGAGATGATCCTTTGAAATATACTTTGTATTTAGTTATTTATTTAGAAAGATAGAAGTTTGAAGTTTTTACCATTAATTGAACATATTTAATACAAAAAAGGTTTTATAAAATTGTAGGTTGAAAAAGTAGTGTTCATATATGGTTCTTCAAAATAGTGTTTGTATCAGTGTTCTTGCATATAATCGCATGTTTTAGGTAAAATTTTAACTTTAACTATACACAAAAATTGTTTTAAAGTTTAATTACTATGTTTGTTTTTGAGGAACTATATGTAACTCATTTTCTGAAGGTATGGTGTTCGCGTACGCAATTACTGCAGTAAATAATTTTTAGTCGTTCTTTCCTCTTACATTGGTTTTGTTAGCCCATATCCAAGTTCTCTTAGAAATAGCCAACTTGTGTACAACTTGTTTTGATTGTAGCCAGGATTAATGTGCACATACAACACATAAGAATTTATTGCAGCAATGCCTAGCATATTATAGAACGAACAAACAGGCCATCTCTTAGTACACCTTCTACAGGAATAAGTGCTGGCAAGTTTATCTGTTGCGACAACTCCTTTAGTTTTGTTGTAACGTAATATTACTTCAGGCTTCTTATGCTCTTCAGGAGACAAACTACTGTCATGGTGCATCATACAGAATAATACTACGGTTTTATTCTTTTTTGGCACGTACGAAACGATCCCTACGTCCCTCTGCAATCCAAAGCTGGTTGAAAACACTGGTCTGCTATTGTTTGCCAGCATTTTCTTCTGAAATTCAGCTTTGTTTTTTCTGAGAGTTCCAACTAACGTTAGATTTTTATTTAGAAGTTCTTTGTCCAGAGTGTAATCCGTAAAGAAAGTATCGGTGGTAATGTTTCGCCTAGTCTTCTCAATATTTTCCACGAGCTTCAATACAACACTTCTGACTTGATTTATTTCTCGTAGACCATTTTCTGGCTTTCCTGTATATGCTTCTGCTGCACAAACACGTGCTGGTTTCACATCAGATAACAACCATAATTTTATTCCATTTTTCTCCTTTCGGGTTTGGAGGCATGTACTGATGGAACGGACACCTTCCTCAGAATGGAACCAATTGCTCTTCCACTGTGACGTTTTCATAAAGAACGAACATTTTAGGAAATTGTTCCACAAACATTTCAAAGACAGTCCTGATAGCAGCCAGTTTATCATGGCGTCGCCTAGCTGGTCGATCTTCTTTGTTGTCAAATCTGAGAAATCTGCAGTAACTATTATACTATTGTAGGTCGAAGATGAAGTCACAAGAAGAAAGAAGAAGCTGCATATGCCGTTACAGGGGATATGCTTATTATCTCTTGGTACCTTTGCTTTACCTTTAATAATTTTAAGCCATCATTTATTTATACATTCATCTGTACAAAAATATTCTTAGTGTGAATGTCGTTAATACTTCATACAATTCTTCTCATAGTTATTCCTACATCTATCAGAAACACTAATGATCAGGCTGACTAATGATTTGCCCGTTTACTCAGACGTGTGCAATGTTTTGTATAGTGCTTTCTTTCAGATAAATTACTCTCGGAAAGGAAACATTTCAAGTGAATTGTTGAGTAATTTACAGTTTATAGACGGTAAATATTTGCGATTTACGTGAAAATCAATACACTTCACAATTTTTCTGCTACAGTGTCATCTCCATTCATATGTGTCTGTGACGGTTAAGTTCCATCATGACAGTGAGCTGTTTCGAACACCTGCCAGACAGCTGTGGCGCGTTGGAGAAGTATACAGCACCAGCTCTCTGTAACTGTTGTGTCTGATTAAGTAACAGGTTTTGGCACGAAGACGTTTGAAAGTAATAAGAGAAGCGAAGTACAAGTGCTACTTAAGGCGCTGCAAGACTCGACAGCAATCACGGATGGGTATGCTTATGGGTCTGCTGAGTGGAGAATGGCAATGACGTCGGTGCCAGTAATCGAATTGGACATGTCACGGAAAACGTCATAAGTACAACCTTAGGAAGAGGAGGTAAAAAAGCCCTAGCGGGTATACAGCAGCCAGTCAGCATGATGTAAAACCCAACACGGTAACCTTTCCATCAGAGGTGGGAAGGGAATGGGAGAACGACGACATGTGGTTGCTATTGCAGAGGTCACCATGTGGCGACCAATATAATGAAGGGAGAAGGGAATGGCCGGTTAGCGAAAGATCGATGGTGGAGTAAGTGCCGTAAGAGGCACTGAAATGGGTAGGGGAACCATCATTAAGATGGCACAGGTCGTAAGCCCTAGGAAAGTGCTATATGAACAAAGTTCAACTAGATCAAACAGCACCACCCCAAAAGGGGTGTTTACTGAGCTCTGTGAACTTCCCGGATAATTCGTCAAATAGTTCAGAGTAGTGGTGGGCAGGAAATCGCGTATCTGTTAGAAATCACAGTGACTGAGAAGTCACAGATATCACAGTAGCAACTTTACAGAATCTAACTGCGATTTCAGTCACAGTTAGCAGTCGCAAATAGTATTTCACATTCAAAGACGTGAGCCATCTATTGGTCGAATTTAGCACTGCTTTCTGCGATTTCAGTGACAAGTCGCAACTAAGAGTCGCAAGTAGCAACTAAAAAGCGCGGTTAACAGTGGCATCTGTTGGCCAAAGTTCGTACTACGTCCATCTCTGCGGTACGCTATGGAGTCTAACTGCGATTTCCGTGACAAGTCGCAACTAAGAGTCGCAAGTAGCAACTAGAAAGCGCGGTTAACAGTGCCATCTGTGGGTCAAAGTTCGTACTACGCCCATCTCTGCGGTACGCTATGGAGTCTAACTGCGATTTCCGTGACAAGTCGCAAATAAGAGTCGCAAGTAGCAACTAAAAAGCGCAGTTAGCACTGCCATCTGTTGAGCAAAGTTCATACTACGCTATTCGCTACCGAGTCAAACTGCGATTTCTGTGACAAATCGCAACTAAGAGTCGCAAGTAGCAACTAAAAAGCGCAGTTAACATACTTTTCCTAGTGTCATCTGTTGACCGACGTACGTACTTCGTTATGAGAGCCTTGTGCCTCACGAGATCGATGTGCTGTGTGTGCATATGAAGGGCTTATTTCAATAGTGGTACAAGTCCATTTTTGTTAATTTTGAGATATAGAGTCGTAAAGTTAAATGAGCGCTGAAAAATCTGCAGTTGAGATACCAGAAATATTCAAGCATATGGCTTCTTGCTAGAGATGAACCTTTATTTATGTTTGTTTGGATCACTAATTTCAGAAGCATTATAGACAGAAAAGTGTAGGTAATGGACTTGTACCACTATTGAAATAAGCCCTTCATATTATATGACGACATGCACATTCAGCATCAGTTATGGTTGGTCAAATACTGGTGTGACTCTGAATGTATTATATTAATAAGAAGCAACATTGCCTTTTTCTCCTGAAAATATCAAGTAACGTAACAAATATGTTTGATTCTGCTTCCAATATGACAGTTTTGGTTAATACTCCACATGCCTACAGGACTTTGCAATGTTAACACAGCAGAACTCAGACATCTGTATAAGTGTAGAGAAATGAAAACAGTCATATGAATGCCTCACTTTTGTTCCGACACAGTTCAAGACTCGGGAGAAAAGTTTTACACCTGGTGTTCTACATGGCAACTTCACACACAAGAACTTTTTGCCGACACTACTACCACCTACATAAGTAAGCTTTCCCTGTGTCACTTTCAAGCAATGCACTTAAGCTATTCCTGATTTAACTGGAAGATCTGTACTTCCCACTTTCATAACAACAGCCTCAAAATGCATATTGTAGACTTCGGGATATGTTACAGGTCAGTGTCACACCAAGATTGTGGGGAAAGGGGGGGGGCGGCACGTATGTATCCAACAAGTGTTTACCAATAAATAAGTGGCGGAAAATTACGGGTATAGGACGGCTTAACATGTGGAAAATGAGATTTTTATTATACACTCAATGTATTTAACATTTATTATTCCTTTAAAATCGCACAACAACTTCAATAAAACACTTTAATCAGTCGCACACTTATTTCATAATTGTTTCACTTTTAAACTGCAAATCCTCTAAGAGCTGTCTTGAATCTTCACGAGTCTCTCTCAACAGCCTTGATGTGGATAGATATGTACAGCAACCAGTAATCAGTCAGAACTGCGCCTGCAAAAACACAAGGATTATTAAACAATTTTTGCTGTCACTAATTACCAGCAATATAATTGATAGAGTAGATTGCTAATATTTGCTATATCACATTTGCTAATATATGCTATATAACATTCGCAAGAACGATCTCACTGAAGTAATTAAGTCCATCAAAACGCTTAGAAACTAACCTCTCGTCTGACGAAAACGGTCTAAAGACTGGCAATTTCTTCAGATCTGTTGACAATGATATTTTGAATTATCACTTTACTGAGTGACTGAAATGTAGTTCAGGTACCTATGAACATAACAATATGTTAGAATTCATTTTCTAAACACGAACTATTACGGTACTGTGCGGCTACTTACATATTAATTACACTATTAATATTTTCACAGTTGTTTCTTTAATACAAAATTAAAGCCAACGGAAGAATAAACGTAAAACATACCTACCAATGACAGGTTTGTTGAGATGCAATTTTCTGTGTGGACAGATGTAACTTTTTCATATGGTGGTACGTCGCAGAAATCGCAGGAGTCACAGAAATCGCAGAAGTAGCAGAAAACGCGGAAGTAGCAGAAATAGCAGTGGCGGAGGGATACGCGACTTAGGTTCCTTAACTGCGACTCTTAACTGCGACAAATCACAGTTAAGAATAACAGATACTGAAAAGTAGCATTCACAGAAATCACTGATATCGGAAAATCGCAGCTTAGCCCATCACTAGTTCAGAGCATATAGGTTTGCTCACCTCTCTGCACTGTTGATTAATACTATTCATGAAATCATTAAAAGCCTGATTTTGCTGTGCAAACTGTTGTCCTACAGGGTGGCGCACGAAATGTGTTCCCAATTGTTTCTTTCACAATTTACGACGCACATTAGATATCCCACTGGGATCTCTATGGCAGTACCAGCAGAGCTTGGAAAAAGAAATGAGTTACGAAATGACGTGTAATTCACGGTACTGCCGCTAGGAGACTAGTAAGCAGCAATGGCTGATAATGGAAGACTGACGACACAGCAACCATCGGCAGTTGTGTTACTTTTTCATGAAACGAAAAACCTTGTTGTGACCCACAGGCGTTTTCGACAACAGTTTAACACACAGGTTGTACGATAAATTTGTACAGGAAGGAACAGTATTGGATGCGCAGGAGAATATTGAAGCAGTAAGAGTTGCTGTGCGGAGAAGTCCCGGGAAATCGTGTAGAAAGACAGCAGTGCAACTGGGAATAACCAGACGCTCCATTCAACGCATTCTTAAAAGTGACCTCCATATGTACCCATACAAGATGACCTGTGCACAGAAGCTAACTGAAGAACACAAGCAGCAGAGGCTACTGTTTGCTCAGTGGGCGGAGGATAGGGAAAAAACTCTCAACAACGTTTGGTTTTCAGACGAGGCGCATTTTCATTTTGACAGTGTGGTTAACAAACAAAATGTACGCTTTTGGGCCACTGAAGACCCACAAGTGCTTCATGAACGACAACTTTATGCTCCGAGGATTTCAGTGTGGGCAGCAATTTCCAGTCACGGACTTATTGGACCCTTTTTCTTTGAATAAACTGTGAACAGCGAGCGTTATTTGAGCATGCTTCCCAATAGCCTCATTCCACAGCTTCTTGCTACTGCCTTGCCCTTCAACACGCAGTGGTTCGTGCAAGATGGAGCAAGGCCACATACTGCAAACACTGTGTTGGAGTTTTTACACGAGCATTTCGACATGCGGATCATTTCACTCAGGTTTCCAGGTCGCTTCAATGAGGGACAAAATTGGCCCCCCAATAGTCCAGACCTCAATCCGTGTGACTATTTTCTTTGGGGGTACCTAAAGAAAAAAATTTCCCGAAACGTCCACGTGATTTAATGGAGCTCAGAAGACTTATGCTTAAAGTTTGCAGTGAAATTACGGAAGACATTTGCTGTAGGGTAATCACTAACATCAGCGTTCGTTTGAAAGGAGTTAGGAAACGAAATGGTGAACATATTGAGCATGTGCTGGGTTAGAACAAATCTCCATGGACGGCTCTTCATTATAGTATATGTTCCTTTCAGATTGTATTGACAATAAAATTTGTATTCAAAAACAAAATGGTAACACATTTCGTGCGCCACCCTGTATATTTTCTGATGTCTTGCGAACTGCTGAGTAACCTGTTGTGTTATTAGTTGCACGAGATGTGTCAAATTGTGTGTCTCACTAGTATCTGCATTGCTTTCATGAACTGTCTCCTGTTCTTGCGTTCACGACGTCGCGAGAAAATAATCAAAGGAATTTTCGCTGCGCGCGCATCAGTTTCACTATTTGAAAAAATGTTTTCCGGTGAGAACTGAGAAACTGTCTCATCGAGCCTCGTAAAAGTGACATCATGATTAGTTATATTACCAGTGTCATCATGTTTGTTTCCGTAGCCATTGGCCAGTTCATGAGTTGGTGCACTCCTTTCAACTGTTGCCAGGCTGGGACTTCCACCATCTTGACGTATTGTATTTTGTTATGAATTTTCGGCATTAGCCATTTCATTTGACTCCATTGTGAACAGCGTGTAGCAAAATTATGATAAAAAAAATTTTCAAACACGAAATTTTTTTTGTATCGGTACTTTACAATTAAATTACATTTATGTGCGTACTCTTTAATGAACCTGTTCATCATCTGATACAGTCTTACAGAATTTGAATGAATTATTTTACACTTTGCTTCTCAAATTTTCGTCTTTCCTACAGAAATTCACTCTTCGTGAAGGATATTAATTGCAAGGAAAAGAGATTATCTACTGGGAGAGAGACGGCGCCAAACGCGGCCATATAAGCATGCAGCGTAGCAGCTACCTACCTTAATCGCTGAAATCCGCATTCGCAGGGCGTCTCCTTTGTGGGCAAAATTTAATTTTAATTTGCTCCTTCGAGTTTTTGTTAGTCCCATTATCACGGATACGTCACAAATGCGACAAAGGTCTCATTAGTTGATCGACTGGGACATGTCACGAAAAACTTCATAAATACAACCTTAGAAAGAGGTGGTAAACACGCCCTAGAAGATATACAACAGCCGGTCAGCATGGCGGAAAACCCAACACGGTAACCTGGCCATCAGAGGTGGGAAGGGAATGAGACACACGACAGGATGTAGTCGCTATTGCAGAGGTCACTGTGTGGCGACCACTATAATGAAGGGAGAAGGGAATCGTTCTTAGCGGTAGATGAAACAGCACCACCCCGAAGGGGGTGATGGCCATTGAAATCCCTGTGGAGCAGGAAGGGTGGGTGGAGTTGCTGAACGAGGGCAATTATGGGAAAGGGAATAGATGGCCTGGCAGAAGGGTGGTAGAGATTGCAAACTGCAACTGCAGAGTCCAAGTGGACGTGGATGACAACTGCTTCCAATGTAGTATTAAGGTGAGTCGATACAATGAAAATGACAAAATTTTGGTTTGTTTCATTATAAAATTATTTGGAGGCTTCTGAATAAAAGAAATCAGGTTTCACCCTTCTAAGTGAATTCTAAGTGTTTTTTTATCGCTGCAAAGTTGACGCGCCGCGTAAACGGTTGTAGCGACTTGGTGTGTCACCTCTGACGGCGCCGCTCGCTGGCTGCAAGCAGGGTATCTCTGCGGAATTAGAAAGTGTTTTGTTTTCCAACGTTGTTGACTGTATCTCTGTGACAAGTGACTGTTCATATCGGTAAACATAAACGCTATACCGTGTGTGTTGACTTGTGGAGTTTGCTTTGTGTTGTTTAGCTGTTCAATTTTGTGCATTTGACGAATATTGCTCGTACCTGTTTTGCGTATTTGGTTTGTGGATATCAATACGCGCCGTTTCAGCAATCGAGTGTTTAAGAAAAGGCACAATGAGTGGAAGAAGAAATATTTTGTTGTTTCGAAGGGAGATGACGCTCAGACTGCTACACCGACTGCTCCAAATGAATGTGATACAGGGCTATTACAAATGATTGAAACGATTGCATAAATTCACTGTAACTCCATTCATTGACATATGGTCACGACACACTACAGATACGTAGAAAAACTCATAAAGTTTTGTTCGGCTGAAGCCGCACTTCAGGTTTCTGCCGCCAGAGCACTCGAGAGCGCAGTGAGACAAAATGGCGACAGGAGCCGAGAAAGCGTATGTCGTGCTTGAAATGCACTCACATCAGTCAGTCATAACAGTGCAACGACACTTCAGGACGAAGTTCAACAAAGATCCACCAACTGCTAACTCCATTCGGCGATGGTATGCGCAGTTTAAAGCTTCTGGATGTCTCTGTAAGGGGAAATCAACGGGTTAGCCTGCAGTGAGCGAAGAAACGGTTGAACGCGTGCGGGCAAGTTTCACGCGTAGCCCGCGGAAGTCGACGAATAAAGCAAGCAGGGAGCTAAACGTACCACAGCCGACGGTTTGGAAAATCTTACGAAAAAGGCTAAAGCCGTTTACAATTTCTACAAGCCCTGACACCCGATGACAAAGTCAAACGCTTTGAATTTTCGGCGCGGTTGCAACAGCTCATGGAAGAGGATGCTTTCAGCGCGAAACTTGTTTTCAGTGATGAAGCAACATTTTTTCTTAATGGTGAAGTGAACAGACACAATGTGCGAATCTGGGCGGTAGAGAATCCTCACGCATTCGTGCAGCAAATTCGCAATTCACCAAAAGTTAACGTGTTTTGTGCAATCTCACGGTTTAAAATTTACGGCCCCTTTTTCTTCTGCGAAAAAAAACGTTACAGGACAAGTGTATCTGGACATGCTGGAAAATTGGCTCATGCCACAACTGGAGACCGACAGCGCCGACTTCATCTTTCAACAGGATGGTGCTCCACCGCACTTCCATCACGATGTTCGGCATTTCATAAACAGGAGATTGGAAAACCGATGGATCGGTCGTGGTGGAGATCATGATCAGCAATTAATGTCATGGCCTCCACGCTCTCCCGACTTAACCCCATGCGATTTCTTTCTGTGGGGTTATGTGAAAGATTCAGTGATTAAACCTCCTCTACCAAGAAGCGTGCCAGAACTGCGAGCTCGCATCAACGATGCTTTCGAACTCATTGATGGGGACATACTGCGCCGAGTGTGGGAGGAACTTGATTATCAGCTTGATGTCTGCCGAATCACTAAAGGGGCACATATCGAACATTTGTGAATGCCTAAAAAAACTTTTTGAGTTTTTGTATGTGTGTGCAAAGCATTGTGAAAATATCTCAAATAATAAAGTTATTGTAGAGCTGTGAAATCGCTTCAATCATTTGTAATAACCCTGTAGAACTTCTTCCAGCAAGAAACATTGTGACAGCAAAGAAAAATTTGAAAACTATGAAAGGGACAGTAATGATGTGAATGAAATAATTAACATTTCCTTGCTCTCTAATATTTTGAAACATAACATACTATGCCGAGTTTGCAAAGAAAGAGGACTGGATTTGAAAATAGCTTCACACATTTGTTTGGCTCGTAAAATGTTATTGGAGTGTAACAAATGTGTTGCAGAAGTTTCGTTTTCTAACAGTATTCCTCATAGTGGTAATAGTGGAAAGAAGGTGTATGATATAAATGTTAGGCTAGTGTATGGCTTGTGTTGCAAATTGACAAGGGCAGTGCTGCAGGGACAATGTTATGTGGAATTATGAACTTGCCAAAACCACCGACCTAGTTTGGATTTTATACTGGATTGGTGGGATCTTCTGCTGAAGATATTGCTCAAGCAACAATGAAGAAAGCAGTTGAAGAATCTGTGACAGATAATGGGAATTGTAGAGATTTATCTGTTGCTTTAGATGGATCATGGTAACGTAAAGGTCATAAATCTCTAAATAAATTTGTGACAACTACCAGTGAAGACGGTTGCAAAGTAATTGATATTGCTATTCTCTCAAAACACAGTGAAACTTGTGAAGCAAATTTTCACAGCCCAAGTGGAGTGATGCAAGTAGAGGGAATGAAAGCAATTTTTTCCAGATCATAGGAGTGGTATAATGTATGATACATTAACTACCTAGTAGATTGTGATTCTAAGGGATGTAAAGCAGTAGAGGAACTGAAACCTTATGGCAATGAAATTCACATTAAAAAACAGAAGTGCAGTGGACATGTGCAGAAGTGCGTGGGGGCTCACTTGTGCAAACTAAAGCAGACATTAGGATCCCAGAAGCTTAGTGATGGTAAGACCCTTGGAGGATATGCATTGAGCATATGAGGACAGCAGTATGGGCATTATATTTTCATACTGCATCAACAAATGAGCACCCACAACATGTGCTGTGGCCCACAGGGAGTGACTCATGGTGTAAGTACCAATCAGGAAAAGAATATGCCCATAAAAACAGTCTACCAAATTCTGTAATTGATGTAATTAAGTCCATATTCATAGGTTTATCACAAGCAAGTTTATTGAGAAAGTGTTTACATGGGAAAACACAAAATCCAAATGAAAGTGTAAATAATTTAATTTGGATTAGGATTACCAAAAGAGTATTTGTACAGATAAAAACATTGCACTTTGGAGTGTATGATGCAATGGCAACATACAATGAAGGAAACATTATCAAATGTGATGTGCTGAAACATTTAGGTTTCCAACCAGGACACAACACTATTTCCACAATGCGTCTAATTGATGAAGAAAGACAAAAGGTGCAGGAAGAAGAGACAAAAGCCTACAACATGTTGCAAAAGGGAAGAAAAGACCAGTGAAAATGAAATTAACACTGGAAAAATAAGAGGATGCTGATAATCCATCATATGGGGCAGGTATGTATTAAAAACTTTAGAAGCCATTTCGTGCAACTTTAAAATTTTCATCTTCGAGGAACATTTTCCCAAAAAGTGCTAACAGTATATCAATGAAATTTATACACAATATTGTTTACTTCTTTTCCTTCATTTTTATAACAAATTGTAAAAAAATATTGTATGATTAAAGAGTTATAGAAGAAAAAGAGCAAAATTTTAGAGAAAAAAATAAGCATATGTTTAAAAAAATTGTAAAACAAAAACCAATAAATATTTCTTAACATGGCACTACAACTTTGTAGAGAAATATTCACTGAACATGTAGTCCAAATTGGAGAGCAATATGTTTAATGGCTTTAGAAAAAATGTTCCTTCTATTTGCTGAAATTAACATGGAGGACATGGATCGTTCTGGGTCTCCTTAAGGGAGAGGCATGTGTTAACAATGTCCATATGGACCAACATGCAAACGCCACCAGAAGCCGTCAAAGGGCCAACTGGGTTTTGACAGACGAAATGGAACCCTGAAGGGTTAGAGAATGACCACCAGTAAAATGAGATTCCGGCAAAATTAGAGAAATTAAGGGACTGGAAGACAGGAGGGTGAGAGGAGTAGCTACTAAAGTCCCATTGAATAAGCACAGAACAGGAATACAAATGAGAGGCAAACAGGCCAGAGCCAGTCACGCCACTGGGTCAACATCCATAACTAACAAGGGCAGGGTGACATTAATAAACAAGAGGTCAGACTCAGGTTGCGAAGGGAGAGTCGGCTCCTCTGAGGGCAGAGGAGGGGCCTTGTTCTGGGACTTAGATTGCTTTACCTTCTCTGCTGACCCTCCTCTTCCTCCTCCTCCACCACCTCTTTCATAGTCCAAAGAGGGTAGGGCCTGGGGAGAGAGCAGGCATCAACGAGATGTGGAACTGAGAGTGAGCAGGCAAATTTGGGGCACACAGAATGTGGGTCCTTCAGCTGACTTGTGGCAGCAGGCCTCTAGTCTGGGAGACACCGGTAGAACAGGTCCCAGGAGCAGACCCCATCACCAGTAGGTGCCAGAGAAGGGGGACACTTCTCCAAACATGTAGGGGAAATGGCAACTGGAGTGAAGGGCGTGGGAAACACAGGGAAGGGGGAGAGGAGAGGTAATGAGGGAAAGGCGAACTTAGATGTTGTAGATGCAGGGTGAAGATAGTCATTTTTCTGACAAGATTTGCTGTAGGACAACTGAGCAAGGGACTTACACTGCTGGATTTTCTTTACCTTCTTATAAACAAGGAAATCCAGTGAGCATGGAGAGTGATGGTCATGAAAATTAACACACATGGGCAGCAGCACATGGCAGCTCCCCTCATAGAGTGGGTGTGCATATTCACCACATGGAAAGTCTGCTGTACAGTGGGAAGAGGTGGAAAAAACGCAATCGCCAAAAACACCTTAAATGGGGGAGAATGTATGGCTTCACATCACACCAATAAACCATAATCTTGACCTTCTCTCAGAGGGTATCCCCTCAAATGACAGAAGAAAAGCGTCCGGTTCTGATGCCATTGTCCTTTCTGAATACACTGAATAAAATGAATGCCTCTCTGTTCCAGATTGGCCCAGTGTTCTACATCAGTTTGAAAGATGAGCACCCTCGAAAAATTACTATGTGAACCATATTCAAAGACTGGTGACGAGTAATGGACTTTGGGATGTTGCCAAGATGAACACAGTAGTGAAAGCGCATAGACTGGATGGCAGAAGAAGTATTTATCAACAGCGAACCCAACTGCATCTTACCGAAAGTATTCATATGTCACTGAGAAAACTGTAGACAATTCAAAACAAGGCACTGCACCTCCTCTGAGTTGCACCAGATTACCGGAATTCCGATGATAAAAAATCGGAACCATCAATCAGCAACTACTACAAGTGACCTTGAGATCAGAAGAAACGAAACGAGATTTCACAGCGAAAAAAAAAATGTTTAGAGGATGTAAGTAAAGCAGTCAAGCTGCTCATCCTACAAAAGAGCAAAGCCAGGAAGTAACGTCGAGAAGAAGTCACGGCGGAATGTTGCTGCTGAAGCTGGTGTATTTTCTCCGTCTTCTTATGGAATCCCCTCCATGGACTCCAGCATCTCTGCACTGTCCAGGGAAGGTCCATCTGTGTGGTGGCGTCCACCCTCACCCTCAGCCCCTCGGGAGAAATTATGGTGCTAGGCTACTCTCGTTTCACACCTCAGCATACACCAGCCAATTTCTGTTTATGATGGTATTTACAGGTAACAATAATTTTTAGAATGGATGTAGAAGTAATCATGAAGAAAGTCAATGGTAGCTACATTGAAGGAACTCACAAACCATAAAAGTAGGCTGTTCTGTTGCATCACTACAGGAAAAGGTGGATCAAAAGGAACTGTGCTTGGATGGCACATTATGTAGCAGGTTTCCAGATTCCATCATGAACCTGTAAGCAGCTGGATAAATAATTTCCGTATGAGAGAAAACCTGCAAGTTGTCTTGTTTGTATGTTAGTCTGTGCCTGTTACACACAAGTTGTATTTAAAGCTTTACAAACTTTAATAAAAGCCTTTATCATCAGCGTCTTCAATAAGCATATATAAAGTACCATGTATTATCTCACATAAGTGCTCCATATCTTCAAAATCTGGATATGCGCAGTTTTCAACAGAGTTCAGAATACTTTTGGTATCGTGAAAACAATTTACTTTCATAGGAAATTTATACACTACAGCACCAAAGAAACTGGTATAGGCATGCGTATTCAAATACAGAGGTAATGAAACCAGGCAGAATACGGCGCTGCGATCGGCAGCGCCTGTATAAGACAACAGGTGTCTGGTGCAATTGTTAGATATGTTACTGGTGCTACAACGAGAGGTTACCAAAGATTTAAGTGAGTTTGAACGTGGTATTATAGTCGGCACACAAGCAATGGGACACAGCATCTCCGAGGTAGGGATGAAGTGTGGATTTTCCCGTGCGACCATTTCACGAGTGTACTGTGAATATCGTGAATCCGCTAAATCATCAAATCTCCAACATCGCTGCGGCAGGAAAAAGATCCTGCAAGAAAGGGACCAACGACGACTGAAGATAATCGTTCAATGTGACCAAAGTGCAACCCTTCCGCAATTTGCTGCAGATTTCAATGCTGAGACATCAACAAGTGTCGACATGTGAACCACTCAATGAAACATCATTTATAATGGCTTTCAGAGCCACTCGTGTATCCTTGGTGACTGCATGACATAAAGCTTTACGCCTTGCCAGGGCCTGTCAACAGCGTCATTGGACTGTTGATGACTGGAAACATGTTGCCTGGTCGGACGAGTCTCCTTTCAAATTGTATTCAGCGGACAGACATGTTCGGGTATGGAGACAACCTCAGGTATCCATGGACAATGCATGTCAGCAGGGGACTATTCAAGCTGGTGGGGGCTCTGTAATGGTGGGCTTGTGCAGCTGGAGTGATATGGGACCCCTGATAAGTCTTGATACGATTCTGACAAGTGACAAATCTGACCGCCTTCATTCATTCATATCCACTATGCATTCCGATGGACTTGAGCTATTCCAGCAGGACAACGCGACACGTCACACGTCCAGAATTGCTACAGACTGGCTCCAGGAACACTCTTCTGAGTTTAAACACTTCTACTGGCCACCAAATTCCCCAGCCTCGAACATTTATTGAGCATATCTGGGATGCTTTGCCACTTGGAGTAGCAGCGCGGTCATGGGCGTCTTGTCACGGTCAGTGCGGCTCCCGCCGTCGGAGGATCGAGTCCTTCCTCGGGCATGGGTGTGTGTGTTGTCCACAACGTAAATTACTTTAAGTTGGATTAAGCAGTGTGTAGGTTTAGGGACCGACGACCTCAGCAGTTTGGTCCCATAAGACCATACCATAAATTTCCAAATGGGATGCCTTGCAATGTGCTGTTCAGGAGAGATCCTCACCCCCTCTTACTGTTACGGATTTATGGACAACCCTGCAGGGTTCATGATGTCAATTCCCTCCAGCACTACCGCAGATATTAGTCGAGTCCATGCCACGTCGTGTTGTAATAGCACTATCCGTTGACAACGCTTTTACTCTAACGCCTAACATTCTACAGCCAGCATGGTATTAATCTTTTAGCCTATACAGTTAAATTAAGAAGATATAAAGATATGACAGAACTGTTTTTAAAAACAGCTGACATATGTGATGTGATGAAAACAAATAACACATTACAAATTTATCGTCATTTACTCACATGATGTGCATGCACAAAATCCTTTCTGGGTACTACACCTTGCCAGCGATTTCTCATTTTGTCGCATTTGGGAAATCGGTACATGTACACTTTCATTTCGTATACATGTTGTCCTCTTTCTTTCTCGGCCTCATTTTTCCGCAGGTGCAGATACGCAAGTTTTATAGATTAATTGCTGTTTTTTGCAACTGCAGTGAAGTTTTTTTAAGACAGACGCAGTTCGCTTTATTCTAAACCATCTTCAGTTGCCACTTTGACAATATGGTTTTTTTTCTTTACAATTTTGTTTGCTAGGATAATGAACAGTTCGTACGCTTTACTTACTACTAAAACAGTTTCAATTCTAATGGTTACTAACGGTTTTTGTTATTGTTTACTTTATTCTTGTTGTTCATCCACGTGTATATTTCCGGTATTTAGTACCCAGCGCTTTCACTATACTAAATATTCACGTTTCTGTGTTGAGAAGTACTAGTGTGGTCTCGCCATTTTGTGTGTTTTGTTTTGTTATTAGGAGATGCGTGCTTCTTTTGTTTGTTTTGGTAACGGTGGGAGTATCTGCTATCGCGCTGTTAGTGTTTATATTTTACGACTAGTGTGTGTGTGTGTGTGTGTGTGTGTGTGTGTGTGTGTGTGTGTGTGTGTGCGTGTGTGTGTGAAGGTATCATGTCTCGACTACTGAGTGTGTAAATTATTGCTTTATTATGGCACAGTGGTGTATGATCCAGGGTGGAGGTATTGTCTAGTTTGTGGTATTATTTTGTGGTGTCTAGTGGGTTGTTCTTTCCCTACAATATGTTTTATTCGTTTAAATACAGCCTGGTTGCTGATGTTTGTCTGGTCATTTATTATGTATTTCTTCTGTATTTGAGATGTAAGCTTCTGTGAGAAATAAAGATCTTTCTTGAAAAATTTGAGCTAGTAGTTAAAAGATCTTTAATAATAAGCCTTTAATTGCTATATGTGGTGATTTCAACGCAGAAATGGCAAGCACAGAGGGGCTAGTTACAAGAACATTTCTGAATAAGCTATTATCATTGGACCTATGTTATACAAATCGACACATCAAAAAAAGGTTTGCATCACCCCAGTTCCCAGAATTCCTGTTGACTGTGGATATTTTATCACAGACACAGTCCCTTTGACTGTTTGGAGATATCACTAAACCTGTCCAAAGATGTAAACAACCGTGCATGAGCACCACGTATTAGACAGATGGGGGTCTGACAGCTGATCAGTTCCTGTCATTCCATCAGGAAGGAGGTACACAGCTCATGTGGTCTGTAGTTCAACCATGCCTAGATGGTCGCGTCTGCATTGTTACTTCGTGCCAGGAAGGGCTCTCAACAAGGAGAGTGTCCAGCTGTCTCAGAGTGAACCAAATCGATGTTGTTCGGACATGGACGAGGTACAGAGAGACAGGAACTGTTAATATGCCTTGCTCAGGCCGCTCAAAGGCTACTATTCCAGTGGATGACCGCTACCTACGGATTATGGCTCGGAGGAACCCTGACAGCAACGCCACCATGTTGAATACTGCTTTTCATGCAGCCACAGGACGTCGTGCACAATAGGTTGCATGATGCGCAACTTCACCCCCGACGTCCATGGCGAGGTCCATCTTTGCAACCACGACACCATGCAGCGTAGTACAGATGGAACCAACAACATGCCGAATGGACCTCTCAGGATTGGCATCATGTTCTCTTCACCAATGAGTGTCGCGTATCCCTCCAACCAGACAATCAGAGATGTGTTTGGAGGCAAGCCAGTCAGGCAGAACGCCTTAGAAACACTGTCCAACTAGTGCAGCAACTTGAAGGTTCCCTGCTGTTTTGAAGTGGCATTATGTGGGGCCGATGTACGCCGCTAGTGATCATGAAAAATGCCATAACGAACGATACGTGAATGCCTTCCTCCGACCGATAGTGCAACCATATTGGCAGCATATCGGGGAGGCGTTCTTCTTCATGGACGACAATTCGCGCCTCCATCTAGCACATCTTGTGAATGACTTCCTTCAGGATTACGACATCGCTCGACTAGAGTGGGCAGCATGTTCTCCAGACATGAACCCTATCGAACATGCCTGGGACAGACTGAAAAGTGCTGTATATGGACGATGTGACCCTCCAACCTCTCTGAGGGATCTACGCCGAATCGCCATTGAGGAGTGGGACAATCTGGACCAACAATGCCTTGATGAACTTGTGGATAGTATGCAACAATGAATACAGCCATGCATCAGTGCAAGAGGACGTGCTACTGGGTATTAGAGTCACTGGTGTGTACTGCAATCTGGACCTCCACCTGTGAAGGTCTCGCCACATGGTGGTACAATATGCAATGAGTGGTTTTCATGAGCAATAAAAAGAGCAGAAATGATGTTTATGTTGATTCTATTCCAATTTTGTGTACAGGTTTTGTAACTCTCCGAACTGAGTTGATGCAAAACATTTTTGGATGTGTGTAATTGTACTACACATAAGAATGTGTGCATAGACATTATTGTAGTGAATTTCCATAGGGGAGACCTCACACTCAGGCTTGCAGGAGAGGGTCTGGCAGGCTCCTCACACCATATAACAGGTAACCAATTAAAATCGAGCAACTTGAAGTGGTACTGGTGAGAGGTCAAAAGGAAGAGTACATAAGAGAGTTTATTGAGAGTCTAGGTAGTGCAAAGTAGGACTTGATATGTAATAGTCAATTGGAGAAGAGGGGAGCTGAATTGAGCTTTGATAACTTTCTAAATAAATGTACAGATTTATGGTATTCTTAGTTTCCAGAAAAAAATCTCCAAGTGCACCTAAAAACAAAAGGCTGTACAAGCTTTCTCAAGAACTTTCGAAAATCAGAGAAAACATGCTCATACTGTACAAGGTACATAAGCATGCCTGTACCTAAAGGACAGAACAGAGGGAGAACATTTATAGGACCTGTCTTAAATACAAGAAGTTCTGCAAATTTAAGCTCCTCATGGCTAAAACTGGCAGTGGAAAACTATATGGAAAGGGCCCCAAATAAATGCAAGGCAGCATGGCCAATAATAAAACAAGAGCACACTAAAATGCACACAAGCAACTCTGCTAGACGCCGAGGAATGAAATCACTACTTTTTAAAGTGTATTTAAGAAATAGAAAACAATATTAAACCAACAAGTTCATGAGCAATGGACCTGATTAAAGCCCCACTGTCAGGTGACCATGTATTTCAATGGTATATTAACACATCTGCTGATATTATAAATTTTCACATTCTAAAAGTACCATTTGCTATTGGTTGTCAAATTATATCATCAGAAAGATATTACACTCAGTCTCTACACCATTAGCTTTTCTTTTTAATAAATGTTTAGAATTTGGAGTATTTCTGAATCATTCAAGGTATCAAAAGTTATTCCAGGGGACAAAGAGCATCCCGATAGCTACAGAGTATTCTGAATTGTGCCAATATTTTCAAAGATATTTGAAGTACTGCTACACACACACAAATAAGAAGCTACTTCGAAAAACTCGCTCTCCTGTGTAACAATCAGTTTGGTTTTCACAAGGTGAGAAACACAGCAGAAGACTCTTTGAAAATTGAAACAAGAGATTAAGACACAGATTCAACTGGTTAAAATCCAGATGGAAGAAGGGATCGCCAGAATTGATAGTCAGATCACTCAGATAAATGAAGACGCGAAATAATCTAGGGAAAGAATTCAGGTACTAACACAAGGTCAGCTGCAGATACGCACTGACGTGGACAAGGTCCAATTGGACATCGTAAACGCTGACAAAAAGGTGGAACGTTTTGCGAAATAGGTCACTCGAACAGCAATACAAATTTCGGAAAAACAAGTGATTCAAAGCAAGGTCGCACAAGTTGCACTGAAAAAGTATGATCAGCGGATCAATAAAATAAAACTTAAAAACAAAGATCAGTTTGAAAAGCTTCGAACGAAGTCGATACAAACTATCGAAGAAAAGATCGAAACCGATTACACCTGTAGCGAAACAACTGATACGTCAAGCATTAATTCAGTACATGAACACGCGCCGTCTAAGAAAGTTCAAGTAGAACAAAGACCAGAAGTAACATTTGCGCAGAAGTCGAAACAGAAGGCCCCGACTAAAGTGACACATGACACGCCACAGAACCAGGCAAAGCGTCTAGAAAAATGGGACACATACAGTCAGCCGATACCAATGGAAAGACAAGCGACTGAACCAGTAAACCCGATGACACAATATAACAGTAACACAGGTACAGTACCGCGAACGGCGAGTGTAGAGACAAACGAACAACACCTTTGTTCACCAGTATTACGATATGATGCGAATATGGGCCAGGAAATTGAGAATAGATAGACAGGCAGTGGATTGCCTGAGAATAGGCAAGACAACACAAGGAATGGCAGATTATTTGAGTCTTTGAATCAGGCAAAACCCGGATTTATGAGTAGATACAATACAGACCACTTTCTGACAGTTAGAAAATTCCAACATTTCAAGGAACAAGGCGGTAGCTTGGATGCACGCAAATTGATCGATCAATTCCAGGTAGGCTTGCCAAATCATAGGAGCTAGGCTCACAAACTTGACTTTATTTGTGCACACACGTCAGGGACCGCAGCGGAGGTGATGCAAAAGATCGCTGTACGTCTTACCTACAGTTCAGAACAGCATTTCTCCAAAGATATTGGTCTAAGGAAGCGCAAAACAAAATGAAATACGAGTTACTTCAGATGACACCATATGAAAACTGAGGGGAAAAAAGCGTTGTAAAATTCTTTGACACAATGGACGAAAAGAATCAATGCTTAGATAAACCATACAGTAACGGAGAAATGATACGTCTATGTAGAATGGAGTTACCGGTAAAGTATCAACAGGCGACTGTACGAAAAAATGAAAATACCGAGGAATTCAAAGAGGTCTTAAGGGAGCTCGAACTCATATTTAAAGAAAACGAGATGAAAGAAAAAAGAAAGGAAAGGGAACAGCAAAAGGAGAGGACTAGGAACGAATATTCTAATAATAATAATTTTAATCCTAATAATACTAATTTCAGGCAATTTAACAGCGCAGGACAGTGGCATAATGGAGGTAATTGGCATAGAAACGGGAACCAGAATAATTGGTACCGGAATTGGAATGGTAATGGACACTCATACAGTGGTGGATATGGGTTTAGGAACCAAATGCCAACGGTCAAGGGTACTTTGAAATCGGTCACGATGCCAGAAACAGCATCTGGCAAGACCAGGGTGCGAATAATTACAGACAGAATCATGGTACACTGAGACAAGAACAACACAGCAAAGGGGAACCAGAAGTAAGGCCACAGAATCCTGAAAATCGTAAAGATTGACAGGAAAGTACAGAAGAGGTTAGGCAAACTAACGTCCACCCATTAACACAATCAAAACAAAACAATCGTTTCTTCCAAGCAGATAAATCAAAATTAGAAAAAACTGACAATAGCCACAATTCAGATAAACAGGGACTTACGAAAATTTCCGATAAAGAGTCAGCACCAGATACACTCGAATTACGCTACAGGACCTGGGAAAACAGCATAGAGGGGGAAAATTCTGAAAGTGAGGATGAACTGCCACCACTTCCGTCTGCTGAAGAATTGGGCGATGAAGAACTGTTGACGGGACTTAGCGATATATTTGACGAGAATCAAGTGAAAGATCATGATGGAACAGAGCAGAGTATCGCAAATGAAAACAAAACACAGACAAATCGTCGCTTCTGCCTTACGGAACATTCGGTCAGCAGCAATGAGACGTAAGATTACCCAAGGCAAGTTTGCTACAAAGAAACGCTTCACCTTGGGTCAGAAAGTATTCGTAAAGACTCATTGCCTTTCACACAAGAGCCAAATTAAATGCCGTAACTTTTTTCCAGACTATAAAAAGCTGATGATAATTTCCAGAATCGCTCGCGAAAATACCGTGGAGTTAATGAACCTAAAAACAGGTAAGAACCGGTAAGTGTATCGGCATCTACCACGTGAGTCATTTAAAAGCATGCGAATGAAAAGAACAGTAAAAGAAAAGAAAAGACACAAATGGGCAAAAGAAACCTCATATCTTATACTAATCACTAAATAAAAGCTAATTAAGTAATCAACAAATTACCACATTAATTAAAAGAAAGAAAGAGAGATAGAAAACTAACAATATATATATATGCTTTAATTAGATTATCTGTTAAAACATTTTTGCATTATGTAGAGTTATAAGTTGTTGCAAGTATCGATAATAAACTCCTCTAAAACAAGAAAAAAGAAATCTACGCATCATAGCGACAACAAATCGCCAGCTCCCTCAACACCAGATGCTTCGAGATAGCGACAGAGAGGGTACAGACATGCTGAGAAAGCACTTAGGGCAATGATAACGATGTGAAGACCAACGGGATACTGGAAATGCAGGGCCACCAGGTTGGACTTCAGGAGGACAACGCACAGACCGGACATTTCATATGTCACAACACTGTTACTCAAGGGACGAGCGTGGGGAGAATCATGATACGAGAGACTACAATCAAGCTACAAGAAATACTAAGATATACAAACTCATCAAATAATATTTGGAAAAGGCAGTCAAATCCTACAAATCCTAGATCTCTCATACATTAAAATTCACATATTCCTAGACAAACAAGAACAGAAGAATGCAAGAAAGAAGAGAAGACCAGAAGTCGCAAGGCGAAGTAGAGCAGAAGAGCGAAAAATACGTTTTCCTCCTATACTAAAAATTATTACAAAAGTCTTTCCATGAACTTTGAGGCATGGTAACCACTACAGCCATCTTTCAAAATATAAATCTTGCACAGTCAAAAGAATGCGAACGAACGTCAAACAGCATATTAATCTTGTACCAACAAACATTATCAAGAAATGGATTAAGCTAAATGAATATCATTCTCCACACCACATCACCAAACTGCCATACAGAAACAGGTGTGGAGTACCAAGACGTCACTGCACATATAATGCACGACAGTCGTCGGCAATCATCAACTTACTACAATCATTGAACTGCCATACCACACCAGGTGTGACAGTAAAGTAGTACAAGGACATCACTGTATATTCGGTAAACCACAGTCATCAACAACCATTGGTTAGATGTACCAATTTATGATGACAATGTCAACAAATAAGACCCAGCATCGCACGCTTCTCACGCTTCTCACATGATTTATGACACCCACATAAATGACGCCTTCCAGTACTTCAGTGGGGATCGTCAAGCACAGAAATTGACAGAGCAGCACAAATCGAAAAGACTATTTCGAAAAAAAAAAAATCACAACGCCGCAAAAACCCCGCTAGTTTGCTTATGTTGTAACTCGCTTTTATTTAAAATCATCCAGTGTGTGTGGCGTGTTATGGTAGCCGCAATAGCAATATGATTTACACTGTGCGATGTCTAGTTTTCTGTGAGGGGCTGTGGATCAGAAAGTCTTAATGTCAGTTTAGACCTGATGAGACCTTGAATTAGTGGCAGAAAAACAAAATGTAAGGCAGTGTACAAAGTGCGCTACAGCTGAGAAAAATATTGTTTCAAGCAACGAGACAGGGCCACAGGGAGCGTCTCTTGCGATTTTCAATACAGTCCTGGAATACAGTCATCGTCCTACAGTGCAAGTGACGAAACTTTAAACTCGCCTCTGGAGTGGATCAGTACCTGCATGTTTAATAGGATCGTCCCACACCAGCAGCAGGTGTAAATTCAGTGAGGAATGGAGTGTTCCATTAGGGATGCTAGGAGGGATGCACGCTGTGCAATTCTGGGAAGCATTGCAAAATCTCTCTCTCCGTGCTGGACCACACCACAGCTATGCGTCATCGTGCAAGCAATGGTGGCTAGGTGAGCTCTATATCAGATGTGGTTAGTGGAGCTTCTATGTTCGGGGGTGGAGAATAACGACGATAGCATGTCGGGCTGCTAGATTTGGATGGACACCTGATTCGGACTGTAGTATCTGTATCCAGTTTGGAGAAGCACCACAATCCGCGCATTTCCACCAAATGGTCAAAACACAGTTCTGTTGCACTAATTCAGGTCGTTCTGTTTCTAGACGGGTTGCAGAAGGTGGTGGATATGTCTTTCTCCGACATCTGCTCAGTTCCGACTTAAATTGGAACGAACACATGCGCAAAACTGTAGAAACGACAGCAGTTGCAAGATGCATAGGGGGTGACTAATACCACGTCGGAATTTTCTGTAACAGCCAGGTTCGAGAAAGGTGACTCGTTTCAAGTTATGAAAGTGGCAGGAATGTGATTGAGTAGCGGTTGTAATCATTAAATCATTTGTCAATAGGATTCACAGCAGGTATGTACTTGAATGGAAAGACTTGATTCCAAACCGTGGATATCATTTCTAGCAGGTAGCGAACACTAGAGATCTGATAAGCTAGTGTACGTTTCCTTATGACCTCAATCAGCACATCATCTAGTACTTCTGTTTGTGATCCTTCTCAATCAGTCATCGCCTATAACTCAGTGAACGTATTGCAGAACCTCTGACGTGGTATCGAGACATAACACGTTACAAGTACTATATAAATATCTAGCTGGGGTGGCGTGCGGGAGTCGCAAATACCGCTTACATACCACATTCCTTAGCCAAATCACTTTCAAAATTCAGCGATTTTATCACGAGGTTGCATCATGGTCTGATAATACGAGGTGCATTCAAGTTCTAAGGCCTCCGATTTTTTTTTTCTAATTAACTACTCACCCGAAATCGATGAAACTGGCGTTACTTCTCGACGTAATCGCCCTGCAGACGAACACATTTTTCACAGCGCTGACGCCAAGATTCCATGGCAGCGGCGAAGGCTTCTTTAGGAGTCTGTTTTGACCACTGGAAAATCGCTGAGGCAATAGCGGCACAGCTGGTGAATGTGCGGCCACGGAGAGTGTCTTTCATTGTTGGAAAAAGCCAAAAGTCACTAGGAGCCAGGTCAGGTGAGTAGGGCGCATGAGGAATCACTTCAAAGTTGTTATCACGAAGAAACTGTTGCGTAACGTTAGCTCGATGTTCTCCTGCCGAAATATCGGCGGTCGCTGAAAGTGTTACCTGGCTGAATTCCCGGAAGTTATTTGAAATACTTCGAGTAGATTTCCCCACTATGTTATAGTTCTGGATGGAGATTTTAATTGGCCGGATATAGACTGGGAGACTCAAACGTTCATAACGGATGGCAGGGACAAAGAATCCAGTGAAAATTTTTAAAGTGCTTATTCTGAAAACTACCTTGAGCAGTTAAACAGGAAACCAACTCGTGGCGATAACATATTAGACTTCTGGTGACAAACAGACCCGAACTATTTGAAACAGTTAACGCAGAACAGGGAATCAGCGATCATAAAGCGGTTACTGCATCGATGATTTCAGCCATAAACAAAAATATTAAAAAAGGTAGGAAGATTTTTGTGTTTAGGAAAAGTGACAAAAAGCAGATTTCAGAGTACCTGATGGCTCAACACAAAAGTTTTGTCTCAAGTACAGATAGTGTTGAGGATCAGTGGACAAAGTTCAAAACCATCGTACAATATGTGTTAGATGAGTATGTGCCAAGCGAGATCGTAAGAGATGGAAAAGAGCCACCGTCGTACAACAACCGAGTTAGAAAACTGCTGCGGAAGTAAAGGGAACTTCACAGCAAACATAAACATAGCCAAAGCCTTGCAGACAAACAAAAATTACGCGAAGCGAAATGTAGTGTGAGGAGGGCTATGCGAGAGACGTTCAATGAATTCGAAATTGAAGTTCTATGTACTGACTTGGCAGGAATTCCTAAGAAATTTTGGTCTTATGTCAAAGCGGTAGGTGGATCAAAACAAAAGTCCAGACACTCTGTGACCAAAACGGTGCTGAAACAGAGGATGACAGACTAAAGGCCGAAATACTAAATGTCTTTTTCCAAAGCTGTTTCACAGAGGAAGACTGCACTGTAGTTCCTTCTCTAGATTGTCGCACAGATGACAACGAAATAGACGACAGAGGGATAGAGAAACAAAATCGCTCAAAAGAGGAAAGGCCGCTGGACCTGATGGGATACCAGTTCGATTTTACACAGAGTACGCGAAAGAACTTGTCCCCCTTCTTGCAGCGGTGTACCGTATGTCTCTAGAAGAGCGTAGCGTTCCAAAGGGTTGGAAAAGGGCACAGGTCATCCCCATTTTCAAGAAGGGACGTCGAACAGATGTATTGCACTATAGACCTATATCTCTAAAGTCTATCAGTAGTAGAATTTTGGAACACATATTATGTTCGAGTATAATAACTTTTCTGGAGACTAGAAATCTACTCTGTGGGAATCAGCATGGGTTTCGAAAAAGACGATGGTGTGTAACCCAGCTCGCGCTATTCGTCCACGAGACTCAGAGGACCATAGACACTGGTTCCCAGGTAGATGCCGTGTTTCTTGACTTCCCCAAGGCGTTCGATACAGTTCCCCACAGTCGTTTAATGAACAAAGTAAGAACATTATGGACTATCAGACCAATTGTGTGAATGGATTGAAGAGTTCCTACATAACAGAACGCAGCATGTCATTCTCAATGGAGAGAAGTCTTCCGAAGTAAGAGTGATTTCAGGTGTGCGGCAGGGGAGTGGCGTAGGATCGTTGCTATTCACAATATACATAAATGACCTTGTGGATGACATCGGAAGTTCACTAAGGCTTTTTGCGGATGATGCTGTGGTATGTCGGGAGGTTGTAACAATGGAAAATTGTACTGAAATGCAGGAGGATCTGCAGCGAATTGACGCATGGTGCAGGGAATGGCAATTTAATCTCAATATAGACAAGTGTAATGTGCTGCCAATACATAGAAAGAAAGATCACTTATCATTTAGCTACAATATAGCAGGTCAGCAACTGGAAGCAGTTAATTCCATAAATTATCTGGGAGTACGCATTAAGAGTGATTTAAAATGGAATGATCATATAAAGTTGATCGTCAGATGCCATACTGATATTCATTGGAAGAATCCTAAGGAAATGCAATCCGAAAACGAAAGAAGTAGGTTACAGTACACTTGTTCGCCCACTGCTTGAATACTGCTCAGCAGTGTGGGATCCATACCAGATAGGGTTGATAGAAGAGATAGAGAAGATCCAATGGAGAGCAGCGCAATTTGTTACAGGATCATTTAGTAATCGCGAAAGCGTTACGGAGATGATAGATAAACTCCAGTGGAAGACTCTGCAGGAGAGACGCTCAATAGCTCAGTACGGGCTTTTGTTGAAGTTTCGAGAACATACCTTCACCAAGGAGTCAAGTAGTATATTGCTGCCTCCTACGTATATCTTGCGAATAGACCATGAGGATAAAATCAGGGAGATTAGAGCCCACACAGAGGCATACGGACAATCCTTCTTGCCATGAACAATACGAGACTGGAATAGAAGGGAGAACAGATAGAGGTACTCAAGATACCCTCCGCCACACACCGTGAGGTGGCTTACGGAGTATGGATGTAGATGTAGATATATGTACTGTGCTGTTTGACTTCACGTTACATGTACAAATGATGTAAAAGGGGCGATTTTTGTATGTGCAGGATAGGAATTGAATGTTTACTACATCGACACAGTATGCAGTTATATATTGATGGGTTGGAGATTGGCTCCACGTTCTAATATTCAAGCTCCTGTCCTGGGTGGGAGGTCAGTGTAATTGAGTGGGAATCTTTCTGTATTTGACAATATGTAGGGGACACTGTGATATATTGACGGGTTTTGGGTCGGTTTCACGTTCTAATATTGAAGGTCCTGTCCTCTGTGGGAGAGCAGTGTAATTGAATAAGTGTTTTTCCATATTTGACGATATGTAGGGTAGTTTGTAAGATTTAATAGCTGGTGCAATATAGCGATCTGTGTAAAATAACTGCTGAAAGTCTGGTCTGCAGAAAGAAAGAAAAAAAGGTAGAGGGTGCTTCCACACCTGCAGCATCAGTAATTCATAGTGTAAATTCGATAAGAGCTAACCATAGTTCTCTATTTATTTACATCCTTTTTGCTGGGATATAGGAATCTCTACACAGCGGTGAGAACGTTTGTGTATGTTGAAAGCAGGAAGGGTAAGACATAATGGTTGGGGTGCCATGTTAGGACCACGAGGAAAACCGCATTCGACGTTATGCTGTGTTATTTTCGTAAACAGGTTCTGTTAGGGCAAGACTTTTCGTGCATACAAGCTGGGACATTAAGAAAGCGAGCATTAACTTTTTCTGGGACACTATACAATTTCCGAGAGGTCGACCTGGCTGTTATTTTACATAGCCATGTGACCTCAGTATAACACTGAGAACCTTGTTAGAAGCGCTTGTGATGGTTTGTAGCTACACATGTGCACTTCACGGCATTGCATCAGTCATGCTGGGTGGTTAAGCATGGTTACATGCATCTCACAAGTCGTGCTAGGAACAACGCACCCTGTGCTATATGGTGACGTTAGTATCCTCAGGTATCGCATCAGTAATGGGAAAACACGTTTGCTACCCAGAAGTGTCTTGCATATGGGAATGGCATGAGCGCATGCTGGAGTTCTGTGATGTTAGTATAACACTTGGAGAACTCTAACTGTATACTCGAAAATATTCGCAACTTTCACCCGGTCAGTGTAGGCAGCAGCAGTGAGGGAGTGATGGGTCACACTGGCTTGCATCTGGTGGTGACTCATGGTGGTGTGGAGGTGCATGCGCCCCTGGGGTGTCTTCACTGTGCAAATAGGTCTTCACTCCCATCAGGTAGTGTCAGCAACAGTGTATAGGTGATCACTTATTTTCAGGAGGAATTCTTTAGGTGTCAAGTATGAAAAGGATGTCGCTGCCTCATGCTTGAGGGCACCTGTGCATGGTTTGACAGCACCCTCTGGTGGTAGTACTGTGTACTAGATCAGTTGAACTCTAGATATTGTGATGGACACACTTTCTGCAAAATAGAAAATTATGTACAGCTCAGACAGAGTCCTTTTCCCACCATTTCCCCCCCCCCCCCCAGACCGTCATTTTGGATTACATCATAGAACGTATGACAACACACTCTGGTGGTGGTACTGTGTACTAGACCCAGACCTTGTGGTGGACACACTGTTTCCCGCCATCTTGGATAACGGTACTTGCATCATCATGGTGGTCATCTTAGATTATGGCATGTATTATAGCGCCCTCTGGCGGTGGTACTGTGTACTAGATCAGTTGGACTCCAGACTTCATGGTGACCCCATTGTTTCCCTCCATTCCCTCCCACCATCTTCGATTACATTACAGGAGGATGACAGCACCGTCTGGTGGTGCTACTGTGACTAGGTGAGATGAAGTCTGGACACCCTGGCGACCACACTGGATGGTGGTAGTGCCTCTAATTGTTTAAATAAAATAGTGCTTGCAAAATAATAAAGACTTACATCAAGCACAGGTCGAGTCCACTCCCCACAAGTTCCTAGGAAAAGGTGGTGGTCAGTTGACGTAGGATAGTGGAGGTAGTCCAAGTGACCTATCTTCCTGCCATTTTCTTAGGTTAGTATAGATAACTGTGGTGTGATGTGTTCGTTATCCTGTTGGAATCTGAACTTCCCCCCCTTTTTTGGGGGGTTATGTTAGTGCGGGTAGCCCAGTTGACCTTCTTCTCACCAAAATTCAAAGTTCCCACCCAAATCCGTCATCTTTGATGATATCACAGCCACCATCTTGGATGACGTCATCACCGCCATCTTCGATACATCTGGCAACAATGGAAAGTGGCACAGAATGCAGGTTGTCCCAATACTCTTGTCTGCATCATTCAGTTATCACTGTATGGTTTGCCTCAGCTGACAAATATGGACAGATGTTTAGTTAATTATCTAACACAAAAAATTATCTTTTCTCTCACTTTTCCATCAGTTATTTGGTTTGTGTGTCCGTCTTATGAACCGTTTTTCCCTCGAACAATTTGGTGTATCAAGTTCAAATTTATGTCACAAACTGAGGTTGATGGTCTGTTGGCGGTGTAAGAGTTTCGTGCTCCTAAGTGAAGTCAATCAGATGTCACTGCCACTTATGTTACATGTTTTAAAACACGAAGAGACGTGCCATCGACGCCAGTAGTGTGCCTTCTGTTGATCTAGAAGAATGAGAATGGATATAATCTAGTGTTCACATTAAGGCAAATAACAGAAAGTTGTTAGCTTGCAATTATAGAAGACACAAAAAGCCGAGTGTGGGCATGTCATATAATTTGTCATTAAACGTTGTGGTTAATAGTCTCTAAGGAATGTAACGTAGAATTGAGAGTGTGTTGTGAAGTGCAGTAGGTGCGAGGTGTTTAAGACATGAGTTTCTCTCGCAGTCAGTTGCTTTTGGTGATCGCATTGTTAGGGGGCTGGTATCAAGCAGAGCACAGGGGACAAGTCGCATGACAACTCGAGAATCCATGAAAGGAACACTTCCTGTGCTGGGTAGCATGGAGTGCAACTACGAGTAGGCAGCACAATATACACACTCTGAAGGCCAGAGGGACCACCACACATCCTGCCACACACATACTGTCGGCTGCAAAACTCTATTACGCATAAATGGCTCTGAGCACTATGGGACTCAACATCTGTGGTCATAAGTCCCCTAGAACTTAGAACTACTTAAACCTAACTAACCTAAGGACATCACACACATCCATGCCCGAGGCAGGATTCGAACCTGCGACCGTAGCAGTCGCGTCTATTACGCATATATGGCATGGCTGGTATATGGTGCTCATTGTTGGACACACAATGCCATTAGGCGTATCTAGCAGGGCTGGTATGTCACTTGCACTGTTGGACAGACAACACCATTAGGCGTGTGTAGAAGGACTGGTATGTCATGCAGACTGTTGGACACACAACACCATTAGGCATATCTAGCAGCGCTGGTATGTAAAACACACTGTTGGACAAACAATGCCATTAGGCACATCTAGCAGGGCTGGTATCTCACGTGCACTGTTGGATGCACAATGCATTAGGAATATCTAGTGGGGCTGGTACACCTCTCATTCACATCCCACATTAGAGCAAATTGCTTACCATAGATTCTCTTCTGAAAACTTCTCCACTGGCGTTACACAGCAGTGCTTGTGGTTTAAGTACTGTAATGTTCCAATCTACGGCGGTTTGTGCGTGTTTGATCTGTAAACTTCTGTTGCTGTTGTGACAGATAGCAGTTTGCAGTTTGGCACTGCTCCTATTCTACAACTTGGTGTCAACACTGTATTAATCGATATCTCCCAACTTCATGGAAGATCATACTTTCGTATCACCAGAGAATTAGTGTCTGTCTGTTCCTCATCAGTCTCCATTTAATTGCCTGAAAAACATGTTTGTGTGATCGCAATTATAGTAAACATATTATTATTTACACTATATAAAATATATATAAACACTATGTGAGTTATTTGTTAGAATACGGAATAGCAAGATCAAATAACGGTTACTAATGACATGTACAGACTAGTATCGTTCCTATTTATGTAAACCAACGTTACCTGTCGAAGCAGTCCTACTAAACACGCCAGGTGGCGCGAGTAGACCGCATGGCTATGTTTATATTTCTGTTCACTTGTAGATGTGTTTGCATAAAGGTATAACACGCTGCAAAAGTAATTGAAAATGACCACAAAGCGCCAGATTCCTTATGAGCCAGAGTGAGCGAGCGGTTCTACGCGTTACAGTCTGTACGCGCACGATGGCTATGGTCGCAGGTTCGAATCCTGCCTCGGGCATGGATGTGTGTGATGTCCTTAGGTTAGTTAGGTTTAAGTAGTTCCAAGTTCTAGGGGACTGATGACGTTAGAATTTAAGTCCCATAGTGCTCAGAGCCATTTGAACCATTTGAACCTTATGAATAATGGGTAATGATTATCACATTCCACCAAGATGGCAAAGAAACTGATGATTTCCATCACCAGAGTTGTCAAAACCATACACCAGCGTCAAGAAACAGGCTCCTATGGAGATCGTCCTCACTCACGAGCACCCAGGAAGATATCAGAACGCCAAGGAAAGTATTTGGTTGTGACCAGTAAACGTAAAAGATTAGAAACTGTCCCTGAGTTGACTGCTGAATAAACGTAACGAGAGATACTCCAGTGGGTGAGTCAACAGTGAGACGACGACTGGCAGATGAAAAGGTTATGTAGCAACAAGGAAACCACTTTTGCGCCCTGTTAACAAGAAGAAAACGCTTCAGTGGGCTAAGACACCCCAACATTGGACAGCGGAGGATTGGGAAAGAGTCTTACTAACTGATGAATCCAAGTTCCAAATATTTGGAAGTAAATTCCGTCAGTTTTTAAGCCATTTACCCCATGAACGCTTGAATCCACAGTGCGTAATTCCAACTGTAAAGCATGGAGGGGGTTCTGTGATGGTATGGGGATCCTATGGAGGGAATGAAGTCGGATATTTGGTGAAAATAGATGGAAAAAATGAACCAAAAGGATCATCACGCCATTTAGCAGTGACATGCTAAGACATCTGGTTTGTGTCTGATTGTGCAAGGGCTTAACTTCCAGCAACACAACGACCCAAAACATACATCTCGCTTGTGTCAGAACTATGTGAAGTCTCTATGGGTTCATAAAATATTGAAAAATATGGAAATGCCGCCACAATCCCCTGATTGTAATGCAATCGAACTGCTATGGGATGAATTGGACAGGAGGAGCCTAAAATGGGAAATCATGAGTGGATCACAATTGTGGGGGTTCCTGCAGAAAGAATGGGGATTAATTCCAACTGAAATCTTGGTAAAACTGCTGCAGCACATGCTGAGAGTGTGCAAGGCAGTGATGAAACCAAAGGGTGGCTAATTTGAGGAAACGAAAAGTTATTGGTTGCACCTTCCTGTGTATTATTTGAGCTTAATAAACATTTGCAAAACAACATAATGAATTTTTATACTGTTTTTTCTTTCTGTTGTCTATAATTACTAGGTGTTTCCAAGTTTCCCAACTAATGGAGAGTAGTATATATATACACACTCCCTCCCTAAGTTCGGAAACACCTAGTAATTATAGACAACAGAAAGGAAATACGGTATAAAATGCATTTGGTTGTTTTTTTCTCTATATCCCTGCATTCAGTCTCCCATCTGTCTTCCTGCTTCTTTTCCTCGCCCATTCCCTCCTCTACATCTACATCTACATGATTACTGTGCAATTCAAATTTAAATGCTTGGCAGAGGGTTCATCGAACCACAATCATACAATCTCTCTACCATTCCATTCCCGAACAGCGCGCGGGAAAAACAAACACCTAAACCTTTCTGTTCGAGCTCTGATTTCTCTTATGTTATTTTGATGATGATTCCTACCTATGTTCGCATTCGGAAGAGAAAGTTGGTGACTGAAATTTCGTAAATAGATATCGCCGCGACGAAAAACCTCTTTGCTTTAATGACTTCCATCCCAACTCGCATATCATATCTGCCACACTCTCTCCCCTTTTACGTGATAATACAAAACGAGCTGCCCTTTTTGGCACCCTTTCGATGTCCTCCGTCAATCCCACCTGGTAAGGATCCCACACCACGCAGCAATATTCTAACACAGGACGAACGAGTGTAGCGTAAGCTGTCTCTTTAGTGGACTTGTTGCATCTTCTAAGTGTCCTTCCAATGAAACGCAACCTTTGTCTCGCCTTTCCCACAATATTATCTATGTATTCTTCCCAACTAAAGTTGTTCGTAATTTTAACAGCCAGGTACTTAGTTGAATTGACAGTCTTGAGAATTGTACTATTTATCGAGTAATCGAATTCCAACGGATTTCTTTTAGAACTCATGTGGATCACCTCTCACTTTTCGTTATTTAGCGTCAACTGCCACCAGCCACACCATACAGCAATCTTTTCTAAATCGCTTTGCAACTGATACTGGTCTTTGGATGACCTTACTAGACGGTAAATTACAGCATCATCTGCGAACAAACTAAGAGAACTGCTCAGATCGTCACCCAGGTCATTTACATAGATCAGGAACAGCAGAGGTCCCAGGACGCTTCCCTGGGGAACACCTGATATCACTTCAGTTTAACTCGATGATTTGCCGTCTATTACTACGAACTGCGACCTTCCTGACAGGAAATCACGAATCCAGTCGCACAACTGAGACGATACCCCATAGGCCCGCTCTTTGATTAGAAGTCGCTTGTGAGGAACGGTGTCAGAAGCTTCCGCAAGTCTAGAAATACGGAATCAACCTGAGATCCCCCGACGATAGCGGCCATTACTTCGTGCGAATAAAGAGCTAGCTGCATTGCACAAGAACGATGTTTTCTGAAACCATGCTGATTACGTATCAATAGATCGTTCCCTTCGAGGTGATTCATAATGTTTGAATACAGTATATGCTCCAGAACCCTACTGAAAACCGACGTCAATGGTATAGGTCTGTAGTTCGATGGATTACTCTTACTACCCTCCTTAAACACTGGTGCGACCTGCGCTATTTTCCAATCTGTAGGTACAGATCTATCGGTGAGCGAGCGGTTGTATACGATTGCTAAGTAGGGAGCTATTGTATCAGGGTAATCTGAAAGGAACCTAATCGGTATACAATCTGGACCTGAAGACTTGCCCGCATCAAGCGATTTGAGTTGCTTCGCAACCCCTAAGGTATCTACTTCTAAGACACTCATGCTAGCAGCTGTTCCTGTTTCAAATTCTGGAATATTCCATTCGTCTTCCCTGGTGAAGGAATTTCGGAAAACTGCGTTCAATAACTCCGCTTTAGCGACACAGTCGTTGGTAACAATACCGTCGGCACTGCGCAGCGAAGGTATTGACTGCGTCTTGCCGCTTGTGTGCTTTACATACTACCAGAATTTCTTCGGATTTTCTAGCAAATTTCGAGACTATGTTTCGTTGTGGAACCTATTAAAGGCATTTCGCATTGACGTCCATGCCAAATTTCGCGCGTCTGTAAATTTTAGCCAATTTTCGGGATTTCGCGTTCTTCTGAACTTCGCATTCTTTTTCCGTTGCCTCTGCAACAGCGTTCGGACCTGTTTTGTGTACCATGGGGGATCAGTTCCATCTCTTACCAATTTATGAGGTGTGAATCTCTCAATTGCTGTTGCTACTATATCTTTGAATTTGAGCCCCTCTCTTCCTATTATCCTCTTTGCCCTGTACGTTCTTCCATCTTCTCATCATACCTCCGTCCTCCTCCCCTCCTCCTCCCCTTATCTCTGTCACTTTCCCTCTCTCAAACCTCCCACCTCCTCTCCCTCTCTCCCTTCCTTCCTATCTCCCTCCTCACCCTCCCTGACTCCCTCCCTCCCACCCTCCCTCCATTCTTTCTACTTCCTGCTTTTCTCTCTCTCCATTTCTGTCTGCATTACAGCATGCAAAGCAATTAATGCAAGCTCCACAGTTATTGCACACACATTTGCTGAAAAAAAAGAGAGTTACTGTACATGCAAGAGTCACTGTGCATGAAGGAGTTACTGTCTATCCAGGAGCTACTGCACAAGTGTGACCTACACTGCCCATTAGAAATACATGCATGCAAGAGATCCTGCACACACTATGGTTGCTACACTAGCTAGAATTGCTGAATGTGGAAGAGTTCCTGCACATTCCAGTGTAATTCTACATGCAAGTGTTACTGTGTACAGAAAAGTTGCTGCAAATGCAACAGTTACCGCACACCCAACAGTTACTGATTGTATTATAGTTATGGCATGCAAAAGAGTAACTATGTATGAGAGTTACTGCATGCACAATAGTTGTTGCACACACAAAACTTTCTGTATGTACATGATTTACTGCATGCACAAGAGTTCCTGCACATGCAAGAGTTACTGCACCCGTGAGAGTTACTGCACACACAAGAGTACAACTATTGTGCATGCAAGAATTACTACATCCACAAGAGTTACTGCACGTCCAAGAGTCATTGTGCACAAGAATTACTATGCACACAAGGCTTACTCACTAGGTTACTGTATACCAGATAGATATCCAGATACAAAGAGGAGTTGAGGAGTTGATATCACACAATGCTTCAGTCTCTGAGTCATCACTTCCACATCACAGAAGCAATAAAATTATTTCGTCTTTACTCAGAATCACAGCAGCAATGCTACCAACACAAATTGTGTTTCATTTTCAATGCTTTGAGAACTGACCAACGGTGCATAGTCCTTCGCTTCATTAATACCGATGCTGTAGGGTCTCATATGTTGCCCATAGTAACAGGACGTACCCTTTTGTCACGACATTTATACATTCGCTACTTCACCTGATAACTTTCTGTAATGAAGAAACATATTTTACATCTTACATCGTAGCAGCTTTGTTAAACGTATCTCATTTTCTGTCACGTAGTTACCATCCGGTAAATTTCAGAGCTATAAATCGCCATGAACGCATTCTGTCATTTTGCCGTTTCCAGCACTTTCAATGGTCTCCTGACAATTCGACCAACATTCTGTAACATCTTGTCTGGGATATGCAGTGTGCGGGAAAACAATATGACCAAAGGTGTAGGCAGAAAGACGGCATCAAAAATAATAATAATAATCTGAGTATGGCAACTAGAGGTCGCAGTAGAATATTTACAGCGCTATGCCAGCATGAAAGTGGTAGTCTGTTTCAACCTTTGTTACAACATACTTAGTTAGGTGGACGCTTAATTATTATTTACTTCGAGCTTGTTAAGACATCTTGAAACATAAAACATGGACATGTGGTTCTTTCTAAAGAAGTGCTGTCTGGAACGTCAGCTGAGTATGTGATGTTTCAAGCTTTTCTTGATATCATCCTGGAGACTGGTTAGAGTGTGTTTGCGCATACATTTTTTGTGAATTAACTTCCATTTTGAGTAAAGACGTCAGTATGTCAGATCTTAATTACGTTACTGTAGCGCTGTAAATATGGATTTGTATCCGCGAGTTGCTGTACTCGAATTCATGTCTTTAATACTGTCTTTCCACCCTACTCTTTTGGGCAGATTGATTTTTCGCACTCTGTATAACTTTGCCGGATGGCAAACCTTGCTCAACCACCACTGCTTAAATTATACATTTTTTTCGTACGGTACACATACGTCATTGAATGACTTCCAGCGGCCGCGGTGGTCTAGCGGTTCTAGGCGCTCAGTCCGGAACCGTGCGACTGCTACCATCGCAGGTTCGAATCCTGCCTCGGGCATGGATGTGTGTGCTGTCCTTAGGTTAGTTAGGTTTAAGTAGTTCTAAGTTCTAGGGGACTGATGACCACAGATGTTAAGTCCCGTAGTGCTCAGACCCATTTGAACCATTTTTGAATGACTTCCAGCCCAGTCGTCTGGCTATTCGTCACTACAAAGGCAGCACGCGAAACACACAATCACGAAAGCACCATCTGACCCGCATAATTACACTACTGACTGTGAGCACATTTAGACGTTAATCACAAAAGCCGATAGCAAAAATGTAGAAGCTGATTTTGTTGTTGTTGTTGTGGTCTTCAGTCGTGAGACTGATTTGATGCAGCTCTCCATGCTACTCTATCCTGTGCAAGCTTCTTCATCTCCCAGTACCTACTGCAGCCTACATCCTTCTGAATCTGCTTAGTGTATTCATCTCTTGGTTACGATTTTTACCTCCACGCTGCCCTCCGATACTAAATTGGTGATCCCTCAATGTCTCATAACATGTCCTACCAACCGGTCCCTTCTTCTAGTCAAGTTGTGCCACAAGCTCCTCTTCTCCCCAATTCTATTCAATACCTCCTCATTAGTCATGTGATCTACCCATATAATCTTCATCATTCTTCTTTAGCACCACATTCTTCCATACATGGCTACACTCCATGCAAATACTTTAAGAAACGACTTCCTGACATTTAAATCTATACTCGATGTTAACAAATTTTTCTTCTTCAGAAACGCTTTTCTTGCCATTGCCAGTCTACATTTTATATCCTCTCTACTTCGACCATCATCAGTTATTTTGCTCCCCAAATAGCAAAACTCCTTTACTACTTTAAAAGTCTCATTTCCAAATCTAATTCCCTCAGAATCACCCAACTTAATTCGACGACATTCCATTATCCTCGTTTTGCGTTCGTTGATGTTCATCTTATACCCTCTTTTCAAGACACTGTCCATTCCGTTCAACTGGTGACAACATATCCGCTAATTCTACATACATGATTAAGATATCGGCTTCAATGGAAAGGGATATTTCTAGCCACTCCAAACATCAAAACCATGGAGTGTGCACACGTTCCCCCTTTTACCGCTTCGCATATTCTGCACAACGCATGTCATCCAGGTGAGCATAATAAAACAGTATCAAGTGAGTTAACTGATTTGGATAAAAACGTTATAAAGGTAGTTTTGACGATTTCTTTACGTGTTTTCCGTAGGGTTTTCTCATGCAATCGCCTCCTTCTCATGTAAGTTAACATCAGCAGGAGGCAGCTGTGTCATAAGGCCATCCATGAATGTGCGGAGTATGAAACAGCACCCTCCGGATCCAGTAAAATGGTACAACTGGCCAGCGACTAGGAGTGTGATTTCCATGTGGGAACGGACACGCATCTCGCAACTGTAGGGATACGTGAGCTCCTCATGTGGGAAGATATAAAAAATTAAGTCGCTGCACCAAGTAGGGATTAACTCTCATTTCGATGATGAACGCTTGCATGTGAATTATTTCTCCGTTTTCATTTACTTCAGAAAACTGCCATTACTCACGGGAAAATTAAAAACTGCCATCATTCCGCGGTGCTAGTAGCAACAGTCAGTCGCTGACACAGCAACAATGCTGTGTCGGTTCAAGGAGACATATGATTAACTTAAAACTAAATTGGATTGGTTAAAATTAGATATAGTGGGACTTAGTGAAGTTGGGTGGCAGGAGGAACAAGACTTTTGGTCAGGTGAATACAGGGTTATAAATACAAAATCAAATAGGGGTAATGCAGGAGTAGGTTTAATAATGAATAAAAAAATAGGAGTACGGGTAAGCTGCTACAAACAGCATAGTGAACGCATTATTGGGGCCAAGATAGACACGAAGCCCACGCCTACTACAGTAGTACAAGCTTATATGCCAACTAGCTCTGCAGATGATGAAGAAATTGTTGAAATGTATGATGAGATTAAAGAAATTATTGAGGTAGTGAAGGGGGACGAAAATTTAATAGTCATGGGTGACTGGAATTCGAGAGTAGGAAAAGGGAGTGAAGGAAGCATAGTAGGTGAATGTGCATTGGGGCTAAGAAATGAAAGAAGAAGCCGCCTGGTAGAATATTGTGCAGAGCATAACTTAATCATAGCTAACATTTGGTTCAAGAATCATGAAAGAAGATTGTATACATGGAAGTACCCTGGAGATACTAAAAGGTATCAAATAGATTATATAATGGTAAGACAGAGATTTAGGAACCAGGTTTTAAATTGTAAGACATTTCCAGGTGCAGATGTGGACTCGGACCACAATCTATTGGTTATGAACTGTAGATTAAAACAAGAAACTGCAAGAAAGTGGGAATTTAATGAGATGGGACCTGGATAAACTGAAAGAACCAGAGATTGTACAGAGTTTCAGGGAGACCATAAGGGAACAATTCACAGGAATGGGGGAAAGAAATACAGTAGAAGAAGAATGGGTAGCTCTGAGGGATGAAATAGTGAAGGCAGCAGAGGATCTAATAGGTAAAAAGACGAGGGCTAGTAGAAACCCTTGGGTAACAGAAGAAATATTGAATTTAATTGATGAAAGGAGAAAATATAAAAATGCAGTAAATGAAGCAGGCAAAAAGGAATACAAACGTCTCAAAAATGATATCGACAGGAAGTGCAAAATGGCTAAGCAGGAATGACTAGAGGTCAAATGTAAGGATGTAGAGGCATATCTCACTAGGGGTAAGATAGATACTGCCTACAGAAAAATTAAAGACACCTTTGGAGAAAAGAGAACCACATGTATGAATATCAAGAGCTCAGATGTAAACCCAGTTCTAAGCAAAGCAGGGAAAGCAGAAAGGTGGAAGGAGTATATAGATGGTCTATACAAGAGTGATGTACTTGAGGACAATATTATGGAAATGGAAGAGGATGTAGATGAAGATGAAATAGGAGATACGATACTGCGTGAAGAGTTTGATAGAGCACTGAAAGACCTAAGTCGAAACAAGGCCCTGGGAGTAGACAACATTCCATTAGAACTACTGACAGCCTTGGGGGAGCCAGTCCTGACAAATCTCTACGTCTGGTGAGCATGATGTATGAGACAGGCCAAATACCTTCAGACTTCAAGAAGAATATAATAATACCAATCCCAAAGAAATCAGGTGTTCACAGATGTGAAAATTACCGATCAATTAGTTTAATAAATCACAGCAGCAAAATACTTTACAGACGAATGGAAAAAATGGTAGAAGCCGACCTCGGGGTAGATCAGTTTGGATTGCATAGAAATGTTGGAACACGTGAGGCAATACTGACCCTACGACTTATCTTACAAGAAAGATTAAGGAAATGCAAACCTACGTTTCTAGTATTTGTAGACTTAGAGAAAGCTTTTGACAGTGTTGACTGGAATACTCTCTTTCAAATTCGGAAGGTGGCAGGGGTAAAATACAGGGAGCGAGAGGCTATTTACAATTTGTATAGAAACCAGATGGCAGTTACAAGAGTCGAGGGGTATGCAAGGGAAGCAGTGGTTAAGAAGGGAGTGAGACAGGGTTGTAGCTTATCCCCGATGTTATTTAATTTGTATATTGAGCAAGCAATAGAGAAAACAAAAGAAAAGTTCGGACTAGATATGAAAATCCATGGAGAAGAAATAAAAACTTTGAGGTTCGGTGATGACATTGTAATTCTGTCAGAGACAGCAAAGGACTTGGAAGAGCAGTTGAACGGAATGGACAGTGTCTTGAAAAGAGGGTATAAGATGAACATCAACGAACGCAAAACGAGGATAATGGAATGTCGTCGAATTAAGTTGGGTGATTCTGAGGGAATTAGATTTGGAAATGAGACTTTTAAAGTAGTAAAGGAGTTTTGCTATTTGGGGAGCAAAATAACTGATGATGGTCGAAGTAGAGAGGATATAAAATGTAGACTGGCAATGGCAAGAAAAGCGTTTCTGAAGAAGAAAAATTTGTTAACATCGAGTATAGATTTAAATGTCAGGAAGTCGTTTCTTAAAGTATTTGCATGGAGTGTAGCCATGTATGGAAGAATGTGGTGCTAAAGAAGAATGATGAAGATTATATGGGTAGATCACATGACTAATGAGGAGGTATTGAATAGAATTGGGGAGAAGAGGAGCAAAACGCGTCGTCGGTGCTTTCGTTCATTCACGACGTGGTGCACGGAAGGAATCTCGTACCTTATCGTATCGTGACATCTGGCGTGCACCGTGGTTCCCTGAAGATGTTTCCGAGCTAAAGCCACTAGTTTAGCTTTTATCCTTTTGCGTTCGATCCTGATGTCCTGTCCCGGCGGGCCATCATCCAGGTCGCGCAGTGCTGCAAAATAAAAGTCGGTGGTAGGGCGGCGCCATTCTGCCATTTCCCTGCTATATGAGATGAACGTACGGCGAAGCGCCGGTTTAGCACAAGTCAGCCACCAATCAAACATCGTCGCATACCTTCCAACCCTTCGCTCGCACATCGTCCATGTCTCAAGGATCCGTTGACGGCATTCAGGATCACGTAGATGTTGAATGTTTAGTTTCCACGGGGCCTTACTTTTCCACACCTCTCTACGGGGAAGAAGCACCGTACAGATGTAAGCGCTGTGATCGGAAAATGTCAATGGCCAGCGTTCCGCGTCCTGGACATCATTTGCATGAGCCCGTGAGATATAAATGCGATCTAATCTGCTCGCCGAATGACTTGTCACATAGGTGTATCCCGGTGCAGCTCCATGTCGTAATTCCCACGTGTCACTAAGTACAAGGTCGTTGACAGCGATTCGCAACTCCTGGCTGATGTTTGCTTGCGGCCATTGGTCTTTCTGGCTGAGAACACAGTTGAAATCTCCACCAATTATTACACATTCAGAACGTCCATGGAATAGTGGAGCAATGTCTTCTGCATAAAATCGCGCCCTTTCCCGCCGCCGATTGTTTCCCGACGGTGCATAAAGATTGATGATGCGTGTCCCAAACGTCGTGAAAGCCATTCCCCTGGCCGACGGAAGATAACACACGTTTTCCACTGGGAAGCCATCTCGCACGTAAACTGCCACCCCACTGCCATTGTGATCTCCATGAGACGAATAGGCTCGGTAGCCTGCGATGTATGGGAGTGCAGCTATGTGGACTTCCTGCAGCAAAGCATTATCCACATCTGATGCCCAAACCGTTTCCTTCAATAGGTGTATTTTGGCCGGTGAACGCACGTCATTGATATTTAATGTCGCAATACGGTTCGCATGGCGTTGAATCCCACTCTGTCGAGGCGCAACAACATCTCCCTGCACCGACGCCGGGGGCTGAGTTAGAAGACGTTCTCTCGCCCCTCTCCCTTCACCTTCGGCAATTATTAGGCCGTCTTCGTGAGTGCCGGCTGCCTCTGTATGACGTCCGGCGCCTCCTCAATATCCTCATACCACATCTTTCCAGGCTGTGATATATTCGTGTCCATAGCCACAGCATCTGCGTCAGGAGAGCCAACTGGTTGTGATTTCTCTTCAGCATCAGCACGTCCCGGTACCGTCAATGTGACAGACCGCTGCGGGTCGGATCGAACAGTTCCCAGTGCCTCATCCTGTTTCGTAGAGGCTGTTGTGTCGTCTTGGTCCACAGGCACATCGTCGTCGGGGCAAGGGGAGTCATCCCGAGGAGATGTCGTGCGACGCCGCCGTTTCCTCCTTTTCGGGGAACGCTGTTTACGTGATCTTCCGTCCGTGTCCTCAGATTGCAGGGAATCACGGCTGCCCGACAGAAAAGCATCCGTAGGAACTGGAAGTGTTTCGAGTCCCATCGTTGAACTTGGCGGGAGTTCGGTCGAAACTAATGATGTCGTCTCAGAGTGCGTTTCAGACGGAACAGCATCCGTAGTGGCTGGAACTGCTTCTTGTACTATCGGTGTGCTTGGTGGGAGTTCGGTCTCATCTGATGTTGTCGCCGTAGATTGTATGCTCGACGGAGCAGCATGCTCTGTCATCCCGACGTCTGCTACAAGGTTTCGGAGAGTGCCATCTTCATCTTCCACCGGGGCTGTGTCCTTTCGGTCATCAGCGGACGCAGTGAGGGCTTTGGCATAGGTGATCGGTAGTACTGTCATCGCCGGCGACGGCATCCACACATCTAAAGGCAGTTGCGTAATCCGCCGTTGCATGCAGTTCGACCTGAGGTGTCCCTCCTGGCCACAGCCAGAACATATACGTGGTTGACCATCGTAAATCACCACCGCCCGACAACCACCAATTGTCAGATAGGACGGTACATGCTTCTGAAGATCAATAGTGATCTGCCGCACTCCGTTAAGAACGGGGTATGTGGCGAATTGTGTCCAGCGTTCTGCTGTGTGACCATGTACTGTGCCGTATGGCTTAAAAGCCTCGATAACTTCGTCAGCCGGGAGCTCAAATGGCAGCTCAAAAACACGTATTGTCAGTATACCCAGACCAGCATGTTCTACAGTTACCGTGCCGACATTCCCGTTACTATGGCAAAATCGGAGACCTGCTTTTGTCGCCTGTAGAATTCTCTCACACGCCGCGTCATTTACCATCTTAACATACACCGTGGGACTAACGATGGATAGGTGAATTCCGATAATATAGTTTGGCGGTATCTTGACGTCCTCTCGAATGAATCGTTCCACTGCCAAAGCCTTTGGTCGTTCGTAGTCTTTGCAGAAATTGAATCGTAATGTAGTTTTCCTGTACTTGTTCGCCATGATCGTTGTTACTAGCCCGCGTGCAGACTAAGTCCACAAGTAAACAAACACTCGCACACGCCGCACAGGCGGAAGTATCCGACCTCCGCTTCGCACGGCCGCTAGCGCCGAACTAAACCCACTCAGCTACTGGGGGCGGACATTTGTAGAGCTTATTGAAAGTCAGATTGCGTTGCGCTTAAAAAAATTTGTGTGTCAGTATAGTGATGATAAGAATAAGTAAAGAGATAAATGTCTGAGTACGTTCAGTTTTGCTCAGCTGTTTGAAAATCAATATAACGTAAGAGGTTTATCACCACAGTAATACATAATTTTCTAAGGGGATGTTTGACAGCCGCGTGGAATTAGCCGAGCGGTCTAAGGCTGGACTTTATCGCTGATACCGGTGGAGGTTCGAGTCCCCTCTCGGGCATGGGTGTATGTGTTTGTCCTTAGGATAATTTAGGTTAAGTAGTGTGTAAGCTTAGGGACTGATGACCTTAGCAGTTAAGTCCCATAAGATTTCACACACATTGGAACATTTGGATGTTTCACAAACAACATGTTTCATAACACTTACCAGAAATTAAAAGCCATAGCTGCTAAAAATTGAATTGTGGCTCCTGTTTTTATCAAAGCCTTGGAGCAACATTTCTGATAAATGAGCGCTTCTGAGACAATCATACGCTACACTTACTCACGTGTGCACAAATCACTACCTGTGAAAGCGGGTAGGTAGCGAGGTCGAGTGTCCTTCCTCCTTGTAGTTTCTAATGTGAAACCAGCAAGTAGCCACATGTCAGATGATCTTTTTAGGTAAGTCCAGGAAGTGTATCAGCAACCGAAATTAGCCACGTAGAATTTAAATTACGTCAATTGCGAATGGTAAACACAATCATAGCATACTTCGACATATCAAGTGTGACTATTCCCTCATGTGTATTAATTAGCAAGTAAAGGTCCAAACTCTGGCATCGCCAGAACGCACATACCTGGGCGACAGCGGCTAGGCGGCACCGCTGCCGCCAGCTTGGCGCTGTGTGCTGGCCACACCCGACACGGCAGCCTATCAGCGCCCGCTGCTGTGCTATAAGCCTGGAGCACAGGTGCCCAGAAGGTTTCGAGGGTTGGTTCCCTCACCTCCTGATCGAGGACTCACACTGCCTGGGCTACACTCAGGGTGTACTTTCGAAGTGGAAGAGCCCCAACCGTGCCTGTCGTGTTGTTGCCCGTCAGCACGCTGTCACCGCTACCCACCGTCCGGTCGCCACCGCCGCCGCCGCCGCCTGGTCGCCGTCTCTCAGTGCTCGCTGCTACTGCTGCTGCTGCTGCCGCCGCCGCCGCTGCCGCCGTCTCCCTGTGCTCGCCGCCGCCCAGTGCTCGTCGCCACCCCCCCCCCCCCCCCATTTTAGTTCCTTTGTACTTCGGCGTCTCCTGTTGCCCTTGGGGACTGCCTGCAATCATGGACACCCCATCATCTTCCCTTCACCTGCTCCCACTGTAACATCCTCTGGGATTAACCTGTCTCATCCACTCACCTACTCACAGTCTCCTCCCCATCTATCTCCGCCTCATCACTGTATCCCCACCTGTATGTCACTCCTGCCCCTGCCCCTGCACCTGCCCCTGCCCCTGGCCCTGCTCCCGGCCCCCTTCCTCTCCTGTCGCCCGCCGAGGCGACTTTCCCCCTCTCTCCCCTGCAACTACCACTGCTGCCCCGGCCCAAGTCACCACCCATCGCGCCACAGTCGCCACCACAGAGTGCCCTACCCTCTCACCCAGTGCTACTGCCTCACAGGAGGGCCCTGCCTTCCACCACCTCCCCATCCATCCAGTCTATCCCTCCTCCCAGGCAAGACCCACATAAAAATCTTCCAAAAATCCACTGCCTGCCCCACCTTCCTCTGACTCCACCATGGATACCACCCCACCTCTCTCCTCTCCAGCCCCCTCCCTGTATACCATCGTCCTAGCCAACCCTGATCCGAAATTCCTGGATGCTCGCACTCTCACCCTTGAAATCCAAAATTATATCCCCACTGCACCCATCACCCAACTTATCCCTCACAGAGACTCTGTTCTCATCAAGTCTCCCTCTCCCTCTTTCCATACTGATCTCCTCCGGCCTCTTCCCTGCATCACCTTTGGGCCCCATGCATCCCTCACCCCCTTCCTTACATCCTCCTCTCCTCATCAGCCCCAACCACCTTGTCATCTGCCGACCCTCACTGCCGTCATCACAAAACTCAGTGCTGTGGTCACGGAGGCTGAGGTGTTGGCAGCACTGAACGCCCACCCAGCCCTGGAAGTCCGCTTGGCCCACCGTATTTACAACTCCTCTGGCCCTACTTTCATAATGTGTATATTTACCGAGTCCACCTCCTCCATCGGCCACCTCCTCACGCAGGGAGCCCTGATTTTCAACTGCTGCCACCCTGTTGACCTGTCACATTCCCCTCCTCAATCCTACCGCTGCCAGAGCTCTCTCCTGTACAACGACCACCTCACCCAAAACTGCAAGAACCCACCCACCTGCCCCCATTGTGAAGCCTCCCACTTCCTTAAACAGTGTCCCAACCTCGCCTCCCCCCTTCCTGCAACACCTGCAATGAACCTCACCCCACCTATTCCTCCAAATGCAAAGCCAAACCCCCTCCCACCAACCCTGAAATCACTGTCCCTGTTCGCCCCATCTACTCAACCATCCACCCTCACAGTTCCCTCCATCCTCCCCCTACAGCAGAAGACATCATCCAGCTCCTCACGATTGTCCTGCAGAACATCTATGGGTACCAGTGCCCCCACACACTCCAGCAGATTTCCCTTGCCACCCGCTCTGTTTTCCACTTAAAGACCTACGCCACCTACTCCCACAACCAGGCCCACTTTACCTTCACCTGCCTCGACACCCTCATTTAGGCCCCTGTCTCCCCTTCCCGCATACCTCCCACCTCCAACCTCTTGGCGCATTAGCAGTATCATCTCCTCTACCTCAACATTCGCTCCCTCCCTGCCAACAAGCACATCCTCATGCATACCCTCTCCCAGCACCAGGTTGACTCCTTCATCCTTAATGAAACCTTCCTCCAACCCCACCCTGTTGTCTGCACCTCCCCCTATTTCCTTCACTGCACTGACAATCCCCTACCCCTAGCCCAAGGTGGGGTCGCTATAGGCCACCTCAAGCATCTCCCTGTCCGGCCACAACCCGTCCTCAATGACCTGTCCAAACTCCTCAGCCTATTTTTTCCCTCCCTCACCATCACCTGTGCCAGTATCTATATCTAACATGCAGCTCCTCTCCCCTTTGACTTCATTTCCCGTGTTGACCATACCTTCTCCTCCTATGTGATCGCTGCTGACCTCAACATCCACAGTTGTGACCCTGCCACCCTTCGGCGGAGGCATCAGTTCCTTGCCACCCTCCATGGTGATCTTGTTCCTCTCTAACAGCACACCCATCCTGAAAGTAACTCCACCCCCAATGTTATCGTCGCTGCCCCCAACCTCCTTGGTCACATTGCATCCCATTGGTAGTGACCATCTCCCTGTCCTTCTCACCATCTCCTCTACCTGTCCCACCCCTGCAGCTACCCACACAGCTGCCCCTCCAAAGCCTGTCCATGACTACCACCGAGCCAATTGGGATGCCTAACAGGAATCCATTGCCTTACAGGTCGAAAGCCACCCTCTCACCTTTCACCACCCTGATGATATCACCCATACCTCTTCCTTCCTCCAGAAGACCATAACTGACTCTGTGGAGGCTCATGTCCCTTCCAAACTCATCCACTCTCACCGCCCAACGCTTCCTCCACAGGAAACCCTTCTTCTGCGTGAATCCTGCAGTCTCTACCGCTCCTTCCTCCGCACCTGTGACCGGGATACTCTCACCCGCCACCGGCAATTATAGCGACACATCTGGGAACTCCTTACAACAAAAAAACGCCGGGACTGGCGCCAGACATGCACACGCCTCAACTCCACCCTCCCTGTCAACTCCTCCAAGTACTGGTCAGCCTTCCACCACCTTACTGGTAGCCATCCCACCCTGCATTACCCCATACTCCATGACGATCGACCCTTTCCTGACAACCTCAGTAAGGCTAACCATTTTGCTTCCCACCTATCCGAGGTCTTCTCCATTCCTGACGACCCCCATTTTGACTACTCCCTCTTCCCCACCATCCTTGACCGCACGGACACCTCTGTCCACCCGCTCGCCCCTAGCTTCCAGTACTTGGATCAGTAACCCCCCTCAGACATCAACACTCCCATCACTGCACCATCACCACAATCGTCCTCCGCTTTAAACTCAACACCACCCCTGGTCATGGTGGCATCATCTACCGCCACCTCAAGGAATCCCCCACATCCTTCCTGTCTGTCCTTGCTACCTTCTACAATGTCCTCCTCTCCACTGGATTTTACCCCGACCTGTGGAAGACTTCCCATGTCCTGCTGTTCACTAAACATAACAAACCCCCCTCTGATACCTCTTCCTATCATCCCATCTGCCTCACCTCCATGTTCAGTAAGGTCTTCGAGGCCATCCTCTCTCACCGTATTCACCGCCACTTTAACCAACACCACCTCCTTCCCCTTACCCGATGTGGCTTCCGGCCTTCCTTCTCCACCCTCATCCCCCTCCCCCACCTTCTCCGTTTTCTTGACACATCTGCACACTATGTATTGTCCGCCGCCTTGATCCCCCTCACCCCCAACCAGTTGCCGCGCCTTTACCATTGTGTCCCACCCTCTCTCCATCTCCACACCCTCCATCTCAACTTCCACCGTCTACCCCTCCCAGATGTTGAGCTTCGCCCTGACTTCTACCCTTCCTACCAAATCTAACCCCATCGTCCTGCCTCCTCCTCAGGGCTCCCTCTCCTCCCTCTTCCTCCTCCTGAGCGGCTTCCCCCTCCTACTTCCCTCCCTCTTGTGCCCTTTTTCAGTGTCTCTGCACTCCCTCCAGCCCTGTCTTCCCTCTTCATCTTCCACCACGCGTATCTCCTGGCCTCTTTGTGTACCCGCTGACACCCCTATTCTCTTCATCCCGCCGCTTCCCCTCCTGCCCCTTGTTCTCCCTCCTTTTCCATCCTCTCTGACCTTTCCCTCGGCAGGTCCCACCTGGCAGTTTTATTCTTCGTCGTGTGTGCTACAAGTGGGTTTTAAGTGTGTTGTTCTGGAGTTTTTATTATACTGTGGCCGACTTTTCACCTGTGCATGTCCATTCAGTGTCTTCTCTGTGTTTTAAGCATCGCCAACTGTGTTTTCTAACTTCCTGGTGACTTTTTTAACCGTCCCCTGTGAACGTCTCCATGTCAGTCTAATTTTACCTCCATTTTCTCCCTTTACTCTGTTTTATGTTCCCCTTTTTATCGCCTTATGTATGTAACATTTCTTCTTATTTTAGTTGTCATGTCGCTCGGCTGAAGAACGGCAGGTTGTGCCCCTGACAGCCCTCCCCTGCCCATATGGGGCAGGGGAATGGAATCACAATAAAGCAAAAAAAAAAAAAAAAAAAGGTGCCCGAACCTCAGCCAAGTGCGCAGTACGTAGGAGGGTGGACCAAAGTGCGCGAGAGGCTGGTGTAGCCGACTCGGACAAGTCTGTTACAGTAAACAAATACATTGGTGACTAAGGAAAACTCACTGTACGTCGATGCTTTCAGGTCCGTTAAGCATAAACTATTAAACCGATTACGTGACTACTTATAACAGGTCGACCAAACCGCCCTCACACCGAGGTGAAATAATGTTGAGGTGGACTGATACAAGAAGGTGAAAATGAGCGCTTATTTTTGTTTTGAAAATGTTGGTTTTAGTCTATAGCCACAGTTTGTTTATTTTCCCTCCCAGCTACCAGTTGCGGTACACACTACCATCCTCAGGCCATCCTTTGGCACGCATTCGTGACCCTCTCTTCCGAAGTAACTGTGTCAGATTTATGTATTTGACACGTTACATGTACTTGGGAAGTAAACTTAACCAGTAGCAAAATAAATAAACTGCTACTGAATACTATACTAAAAAAAAAAAAATTCAGTTTTGTATTCGTCGTTGTTCGACTGAGAGTGTGTGAGGAATACGTATTTCTTTATGTAAGTTGAGGTGGAGGGGGAAGAAAGGAAGCGGGTGGGAATGGGGTACTGATGTCAGCTGCATCGAGGCTTTATGCAGAATCAGCGGCGACGAGTGGAAAGTGTGTGCCCTGCCGCAGGCCGCCTCAGCGCCACTCTGCGACTGCACTGAGTTATCTCCACTGCTTCTACAGAGCAGACCGACAAATACGAGAACCACGCAACACAATACCGCTGAGGAGGCAAAAAACAAATGTAGAATTTGCCCTTCATAATTCTGGACACTTAAAAAGCATTAATATAGTGAAAGGAATGTACGACCGACCTCTCCAGACTGGATGTGCTGGGTCAGACTAACTCCCAATAAGCGTGTCACAAGTGCTGATGTCGTGACATCACAGACGCGTATAGCCGCGTGAGGCGTGCCGCGACACGGCAGTTTTCTACGAGAGGTGCTTTTTACGTCTGCTTATACCTGTCAGACGCTCGTTACGCCGTGATGAGTTTTCGGCACTGTATATGATGGAACTGTTTACCAAACCACAGAAAACCACTCGAGAAAAGTACAGAATGTTAGAAAACTAAAATATATTTAATACGAATGAAGAGAAAGGAGCAGGTAATTCTCGGAAGGCGGACGTGGATGTTTTGTTCAATAAAAAATGCGACACGCCATTCATGTCTTACATTTTCTGCTGTGTAAGAGGCTGTAGACATCAGAATGTAGGGCTTTGGCTTTCACCGGAATGACGGTCATTATCTTACCCCTAGGAGACTATAAAGTAATTCGCCAAATTATTTACATCAAAACTTGAGAAAACAGCATTCGGCAATGTATACGGTGGGGCCGCCACCGACCCCTTGTCTGGTAGCCCAGTGGTAATCTGTTGTTTTTGATAACGACGATGGAGATATTTCTTCTGAACTTGAACTTTTTGTTCATATTTAACACGGAAGGAACTTCGAGAACATACGACATAAGAACGTCATCATCAGAAACTTAGTTCCATGCTGTAACGGAGTTTGTGGCCCAGAGCAATTTTCGTGGCATATCATCAATGTTGCATCTCTTTAATTGCTAGCTATTTCATGCTGTCGAGTTACAAACTAATGATCTGAGGATAAATGTGGTTATGATGAGACTTGATGATGAATTTAGCCTTCAATATAGCTCGCCAGTTTATATGGTGGGGCAAATAAAAGTGGCCCAGAGGACAGGGTACGAAGGGACACAGCAGGGTGAAGGAAATACAGAACTGACCTGTCTGTAGCAGATGTCGCGAGTGACCACCATCCACCTCTTGGCACTTGTGGGTCCTGGTCAGCCAGCTGCTGAACGTGGATCGAAGCTGGACCGCTGTGATTGATGCAGTCTCATCCCAAATGCTCTGCTGCAGTCCTTGAAGGCTATGAGGGTTGTTGCGACACACCCTAGACATGAGAGCTCCCCACACAAAATGATTGCAGTGACAGATCATGTGAAATGGCTGGCCAGCTACGGTCGTGACCAGACTGACCTCCGCTAACACCTCTGTCACGCATGACTCCTAGATTTGGCTGGCTGTATGGGCAGCTGCTCCATCCTGTTGAAACTAACTATAGGTGTTTACCTCCTCCATTAGTGCTGCCAGAAATGATTTCAAAATGTTGGCAATGTAACGCCCCGAAGTCAGACTCTGATGAAAGCAGATGGGGCCAATAACGTGGTGTGCAGACACTGCACACCTAACCCCATCGTTGTGATAATGCAGCTCTGTTTTGTGGAAATTATATGGATTCTCCGCTGCACGGAACCAGTGATTCTGTGAGTTGACGTAACCACTCAGGTGAAACCAGACTTCGTCAGACATAAAGAAGCCAATCACAAAACTGGAGGCACTAAGGGAACTCTGCTGGTTTTAATGCGTGGACAACAGACACTCAGTAGGGATGCATGTGGAGGCATAGCTATATTCGTCAGCATGATGGACGTGTCATTCCAGTTTTTTGCAACAGGCGTCGGATTGATTTGATAGGACATTATAGCATTTTCTGGTGAGCTCCAGTCACATTTTCTGTCGTCTGGGCATGTTTCGGAATGTTTTTTGACTTGTTCAAAACAGATACTGTCTGAGGCCATTTTTGGACTGAACGTTGCGTGGCGTTTCTTGCTGGCACTTTGAGACCTCGACAAACAACTAACCACACCATTCCAATGCCTTTTTGTGACGTTACTTTCCACAACGGACACCAGCTGCTCCTGTGAGTACCGTCGTCTCCTTTGCACTGCTCCACTCGCACTGACACAGCTGGCCCTGCGCTCTGCACTGGTCTGGATCACGTGGCCGGCACATACGTCACAGGATGTTGTTATGTGCACACATTCACGTCCAATCGTATCCATTCGTCAGCGCCATTTTTATTTGCCCCTGCCTGTTGATTGCTATTCACGTTTGATGCCCAGATTGGAATGGAATGACGTTAACTCGCGGCTCGAGGACGAAGTGAGATGGAACAGCTGGAAATTCAGGTCGAGTGACTGAGAGATGGACATACGGAGACTGCAGTTTTATGTCGATTTCCTTCCCCAGGTTCGAGTTCTGGAGGTCACACCGTATTACTGTGTCTCCCCCTACCCCAGGCTCAGATTTGTTAGTTGCCGTACTTTTGCTAGTATGTGGGATCTTATTGCCAAAATTCATTGCATGAGTTTTCGCGCTCCAATTATTTTTTCTGGACACTGGTTTACTTTAGTTAATTGTATGTTGCGAACAAATGAGATTAATTATTATTATACTGGAATTGGCTTCTTATTAAATGAACAGATTTGTTACTGTAACTCAGTAGACGGCACAACATATCCACCTCTCCTACAGTTGTCGTAAAAATGTTCTGAAATTATTTCTGTTGTCAAAAATAATGAAGTTACCGAACGGAATGCTTAAAGAACCTCAAACCTTGCAGTGGATTTTTCGTCAACATTAATTATTAATCAGTGCCATGGCTAACACTAGAGCGTAAGACTATCATTGTTAACCAGAAAATGATTTCTCTATAACTTTTACGAGCCCATAATTTTTGCTTAGCAAGGTTTCCTTTTGAAACATGAAAGTATTTTAACTTTGATACTGTTAAAGTTTACAATATTAGCAGCCCGCGTCCGCCTGTGAAACAGAACGTAAAATCTGCTGCTTTGTACTCCGATCTCGAACTGCTGTGAGAAATAATTTTAAATGCACTTTTCACCTGACCGCTTATTGCCGTATGGTTGCCCTTATTATCAGATCTGAATCTGCCGCGGCGGCGGCTAGCTCCGCCGTGTCTCAGCTCTGCACCACGGACATGACTTAAAAAGCTGAAAGTGTCGCAAATAGATGTGTAAAATACCAGGCAAGCTTTCTAATAGTACCATACGAATTCTCATTAAACAACTACATTTAAAACTCGAATAACAAGTTCACACACCATTTTTTATACTCAGCGCCCAATAGCGTCCTGCTTACAATCTTGACAAATGAAAGCTACCTACGTGTTAAACATAGCGTCACCGATTCCTCCTCTCTATGTGACTCCAAGAAGACGACAACGACAATATTATTCTTACACTACTACTTATAAAATGGCTGATTGTCATGAAATCTTTGAGTTTTTCTTCATTAATTCTTTTCTGTGGCGATTTCAGAACTCGCCGACACAGATATTATTTCGGAAATCCACTACTTAATCCTTTACAAATACAAAATATATCATAATTGTCTCTATTCTATTATCATTCACAGCCCACAGACGTAATCAGTGCCTGTATATACATAAATAAAATTGTAATTGCATAGTTATAAAGCATGCTGTGTTACAGTGATACAGTTGATGTGATACTCATTATGTCCCAACATGAAGACATGCAAGACCAGATTAATATATCATGCTGTGCGGAAACGTAGGGTTGAAACGAAGCCTCGTGTTTGTTAAGGAGACGCTGAACTCTGGAGAACATAAGAAGCCAACCTGGTTGTGACATCTAAGAGCTAATCCAGGTTGCATGTCGTGTTCAGTTGTGGCCGAAAGTAGCCCCTGAGGCCTGTTCACGGCACCCTGATGACAGCAGTATACACCAGACCTGTTCCTACACCGTTCCTACAAAACCAGCTGATTTAACCGTTGCTCAGAACGACACCCATCTACTCAGTTATTGTGTTACACGGATCTCCTCTGCAGGGTGTTCCTCAGCTCACCTGACGCAGACATGCTCATTTATTGGCGTTTCATGCTGGGACCGAATAATAAGCCAAAATAACCAGTGGTGTTTGGTCGGAAAACACAGAACTTGCTAGATACAACAAGCCTTGTCTGCTGCCTTTTGGACAACTTTACTGGGATGTGTTGTTTCAGCAGGACAGCTCTTATTGACTAACTTTCTGAATCACACAGCTGCTCTACCGCAGATGTTCCTCATATCCTGTATTACTGGTTAAAGGATCAGTTTTTAAACATCCTTTGTGGCCAACTGTAACTTAAAATAACCCATGTTGTTCTGTGAGGGAACACTAAACTGTGCTGGATTCCTCCAAGCTGTACTACTGTGCTACTTTTGGGAGTAATCTTTCAACAGGACAAGACATTTATACAGTTTCACCACTCTCCATTACATACCACAGTTTCCTCGGAAGTAACAAATCAGATACACTCTCAGTCTCGTGGCTTGGGGAACTTTAACCTGAAACGATCCTCCTGTGTCTGAGGAATTACTGAACTCTGCAGGTGTCCAGAGTGTTGTCCTGCCTCTGCTGGGTGAGTAGGAGACGATGTTCCACAAGAACACCGGCCTTTCCGTCACTTTCTGCGATAAGTGACACAAGTTGTTCTGATGTCCATCAGCTCCCCTGGCAGTGACATGCAAGCCTCACTTTTGAGTATCATATTTTAGAGGAACCATTAAGCAAACAATCACTGATGATAGATCAATGAATAATACAGCATGGTCAATGGTACTTGGTAACAACCTTAACGAATGTATCTACTGTTTCTTTGCCATATTTAGCTAGTGTGTGTAACTGAATAGATACCATTGTACGCACATTAATCTCTCTTACTTCGTTCTCGAGGTTCCTACTTCACACGTGCAATAGTTTCAACGTAAATGTAGCACATTTTACCTCGCATTCCTTTTCTGTAAATTTACCTAATTGAATTTCACGCCAGCCGCTGTGGCCGAGCTATTCTAGCTGCTTCAACCCGGAACCGCGGTGCTGCTACGGTTGCAGGTTCTAATCCTGTCTCGGGCATGGATGTGTGTGATGTCCTTACGTCAGTTAGGTTTAAATAGTTCTCAGTCTAGGGGACTGATGACCTCAGATGTTGTCCCATAGTGCTGAGAGCTACTTGAACCATTTTTTTGAGAATTTCACGAAAACAACTTCGTCCTTCTGCCAAACACTCCGGTATGAATGCCACAACCACCTCTGTTACTTCTGCGTATGCTCAGTCCTAGCACTCCTGATTTTGCTCCATACCCGCTGTCATGCCGACTTGACCAGGTCTCCAGCAGAAGTCTACATCTACATCTACATCTACATCTACATCTACATCTACATGGATACTCTGCAAATCCCATGTAAGTGCCTGTCAGAGGGATCAATTCTCTGTTATTTCAATCAAGTATAGCGCGTGGAAAAAACAGCGCTTATATATTTCCGTGCGACCTCTGATTTCCCTTATTTTATTATGGTGATCGTTTCTTCATATGTAGGTCGGCGTACACTCCTTGAACATCCACATTCAGGTTCAGGTTCTTCCTGTCGTTCAATATCAGCATAGCTATACATTGAAACGTCGTGTATTTCTGTATCATCCGCATCAAATTTCTGAATTGTTACGTTATACACTGAAGAACCAAAGAAACTGGTACACAGGCCTAATATCGTGTAGTGTCCCCGTGAGCACGCAGAAGTACCACAAAATGAATAATGTCTGAATGAGTTCTGGGGGAAATAACACCATGAATCGTCCAGGGCTGTCCATAAATCCGTAATAGCACGAGGGGCTGACGATCTCTTCTGAACAACACGTTGAAAGGCATACCAGATATGCTCAATAATGTTCATGTCTGGGAGTTTGGGGCGAGTGGAAATGTTCAAACTCAGAAGAATGTTCCTAGAGCCACTCTGTAGCAATTGTGGACGTGTGGGGTGTCGCATTGTCCTGCTGGAATTTCCCAAGTTCGTCAGAATGCATAATGGACATGAGTGGCTGCAGGTGACCAGACAGGATGCTTATATACATGTCACCTCTCAGAGTCGTGTCTCGACGTATCAGAGGTCCAATATCACTCCAACTGTACATGCCGCACACCATTACAGAGCATCCATCATCTTGAACAGTCCCCTGCTGATATGCAGGATCCATAGATTCGTGAGGTTGTGTCCGTCCATCCACTCGATGCAACTCTTACTTTTCATTTTCTTTGGTTGATAATATTAAGTTTATGACACTAGATAAGTCAATAGGAGCGAGTACTGTTAAATCAATGTTGTCTCGAAGTCACGGAAGTTATTAGCAACATACTGGCTGAAACAAAATATCTGTACAACGAAAAACCAGCCACTGTGGGATATTTCACTTTTTTATTCACTTGATAGCTAGTTTCGGGCCAGGACGCATTTTCTTCCTTTTACAAGTTGCCACCCGCTCAAGGAAGATGCGTTGCTTATAGCGATTACGAGGCAATAGAGTGACTGCTGTCAGGTACGTAGGTTGTTCTTGAACATTAGCCAGATTATCTGAAAAACAATTTGAACCAGAGGCTCTGTCTTGCAATTCTGATCGGCACAGGTGAGAGGAGTCAGGCATCATATCTGGATAAAGAGGGAGGACATCCTGGCCACCAATCGGCTTAATGGGAGTAACAGGAGAAAGCCAGTAAGAGGTCGTAGGAAAGGGTGACTTAAACGGATCAGACAAATTTAGAGGCGTCTCAGTTTTTCTGTTGTTTAATCATTGCAACACCAGAAATCCCAATGACTTCCCAACACCTGTATGTTTATGGAAGATGCTAGGACACACACCAGCTATCTCAGCTTCCTTTTTCGCACCATCGATCCTACCTGTAGAGCAGGAGTCAGCACTACAGTATATAACAACCAACAGACTCTCTTCAGGGAGCGCTGTGTGAGGAGTAGATGTACCCAACTCCACTCTGTCCTGTATACGATATCTCTTGTGTTGCACTGCGGACACAGCCAGTCTGCTAACAACAGTTTCACGACCCTGCAACGAAGTTCAAACTGAAAAGTCAGGAGCAGGTAGATGCGCATTCAGCTGTTGCTCCATTCCACCTGGCCAAGACGTGGAAACAATCTCGTGGGCAATAGAAACGAGATCAGCTAACGCCAATTTCGACGCTGTTCCAAGGAGGACTTCAACCCAAATATCCTCCACTAGCAATTAGATCAGAGGTGGTCACTTTAGGTGATGAGAAAGCACGTCGCTACTTCCTCATTATACGTAGTATGAATGCGGTTCACACAAAACTGTAGATGGAAAGGAGTGTTGTATTTTACTACCATCTCCACTGAACAGATCCTACTGTAACTCTGCGAAGGGTATTGAGTGGACTAGCGTTCACATCGTATACCCCTTCACATCACTCTAAGAAACCAAAGTAAACAGTTGTTATCTTCTGGCCAAGACGATGTGCTACACTCGAGGACACGAAAACACCGAGGCAAAGCTGTCCAGGTATGTGCGTACTGTGGTGAGGCAGTAAAATGGCGATCCTCCCAGCTGGCGCTCGATGCGGAACTATCCCTGGACCACAGCTGCAGAAATATCATAGAAGAATCTATAACTTATGACGTCGTATTTGCAAATCAGAATTATCTGGTTACTGTGTTGCATTGGAACTGTTCACGATTTCCTGAGTGACTAATTACACAACTTGTTTATTGAATGCGGCAGACGAATGCTTTGGCAACAAATTTCTGTGAACATTATTCGACAGCAGTCATTCATTTGATGTTCACAGGGAGCGTTCATAGAAAATACCAGCTCTGGAAAATGAGACAAGTCAATTCCCAGGTTTGAAGGTATGGGGTACAGTAGAAGGATGCAATTCTCATGTTTGGTCAGTAAGTAGCTACAAAAGTATTCTTCTGTTGTACGCTTTTCTTGTATGATTTTTACGTGAAGTTTTCACGTTTCTTTACAGCCGAGACGTACCCCTGTGTATTTTAGTGAGTTAGTAATTTGATGGTTCCATCAGGCAGTAGTTATGAAGATGAAAAGTGGTTGTTTGTCTTATACTATTGCCTGGGTCTTGGAATGGCTAGATGCAAGGTGTGTCTGGTTGCACATGGTTGAGGTGGGGTGGTCAACACATTGGAGGGAATGGATGTCCAAACCCGGCCGATCCTAACGTTTCCATAAACAATACCTCTTCTTGTCAATAAGAGTGGCTTTACTTGGAACCTCTCCTCCACCCACTATGTTCTGCAACTTATCCACTAATTCAATAAGAGCAAATTTATCGTATTTGCAGCTCTTAACCTTCTGACGACGTCTGTGTGTGTGTCTGAGTGTGTGTATTTACAGGGTGAGGGACTGGTGCCTGTACCACTGGTATAGACGGAACACTATCGCTTGTTACTGCTCTCACCCAGCGCAATGTATTAATTTTCATCGGTACAGTAGTCATTCCATTATCACACAATGGGTAAATAGTTCTTTACTTCTTTCTTTGTCACTGTGTTGTGTTTCTATCTAACTGCAGATGATACAGCGCTTTACTGTCTGCTGTTCTCATCTGAGAGTGTGTACTTGCGTTTAGTTTTTCGAGCGAACATCGAACGCCACATTCACGTTCAGGTGAAAGGGGAACAGGAAGCACGAGCTAGTCGCACAGGGAAAAAAAATGTGAAGCTTCACTGACCAACAAACACAGGAAAAAATTCCAGCGTCATACAACACATTTAATTGACATTCAAAGACTAACGTGACGAAATGGCGCATAAAACCATGCCCATTGGCGTAAATTCACTTGCTTTTCTTCATCACCGGACCCTGACTTCATATGTCGTCAACCATGTGTCTGCTACGCCTGTACTCGTACATATGTTATGTATGTTCCCGTACAGAGGAGACATGTTAGTAGTGGGGCAACCTATGTGCTACGACACTCTGCATTGTTGCCAAAATTATTCAAGATGGCGGCGATGACGTCATCCAAGATTGCGGCATGTAGACTTTGCAACAGCACATGACGTCATCCAAGATGGCCGAGTTTGGCGGGAAAATAGAACAAATGCGCTATGTGCACTAACCTAACCTCCAGAAAATTTGGCAGGAATTTTGAATTTTGGCGGAGAAAATAGATCGAAATTAAAAATCCAACAGGATAATGCATGCAAAACCGTACTTATCTTTATTATTATTCATTATTATGGATTATCATTTATTAACATTCATTATCATTTATTATTATTTATATCATTCATGTGTGTATGCAGTCCAACTGTGTTAGTTCATACACCTGCCACCAGAGAGAGCCGCCGTGACGTCATTTAAGACAGTTGATTTTGGTGGGAAGAAAGCCAATTGTGCTACCTCCCCTGAACTACCATTACCATTCTCCTGCACATTCAGTCTTTGCTGAGCTGTCATTGTCAAACCATCACCATATGTTCAATCATAGAGATGAGTGTGGGTGATAGAGCAGCTTTCAATAACTGCATTTCATGTAGACATTTGAGGAAGAACTGTAGCCACAGTTCACTACATGAGGTGTGGAAGCGTATGATAATGGAGGAGTGTTTGAGCATTAAGTACAAGTATTCTGTTCAGCCGATTTCGGCAATGGAGAGGGATGGAGCCAGGATGCATTCCGTAACCAGCATATGCTCATCCACATGCGCAAACTGTAGATGTATTTACCATCAAGCATTCGCTCTTCCAAAACGCAATAGACGTTCAGTTCACACCAATTCACTTTGGCATAAGCATATTCGTATACTACGCATATACCACTGAAGACCATCCTGCAGAATGTGTTCAATCGATGAGTTATTGGTGTTTGACCACGCTTAGTTTAACAGCAGTGTAGTTTGCAAAAATACAGCTGACGACTGCCCCCATAGCCTCGTACATGCTGAATGGAAATGTGCATTAATCCTGGAACATATGAATAAGAACAAGAACACAGTCCTCCAAATAAATTCCCTCCAACGAAATGCTTTAAAAATGCATTACCCATCTCATGGAAACATCTGCTACTGTTGGAACTGTCTACCTTTTCTAAAGCCAACATATAAGTTCCCAGCCCATAAAAGATGACTGCCTCCTATCCAGCAGAGCGACTAACTGATCTAGTTCACGCGTTCCCCCCTAGAGGGCACTTCGATAGGTCACGTGTTCACGTCATTCAACCAATAAGCACCCAGCATCATGATGATGTAGGTGGCTTCTATATAAGGACCAGTCAGCAGCTCCTCGATCTCTGTTCCAGTCAGTCAAGATGGAGCATCAGTCGCCACCACAGCACAATAGGAGGAGGAGCAAGCAGCATCAGAAAAGTAAGTCTCTAAATTATTTTTATTATTATTATTATATTCCTTTCTCAGACGTTACGTCTCGTTAAAAATGGAAAGTGACACGGACCTTGATCAAGCGTGACGTCCTTTTAACTGTGTAGTATATGTTACACTGCATTTAGGAACTTTTGGGTAATTGAACATGTGTCAATAATTACAGATTTCAGTAGATGTATGTTTGGATGTAGCTGTATTGCGCTGATGTACTGGTGGATATTGTGTCGTATGACTCCTGCAGTTGATAGTATAATTGGTACAATGTCAACTTTATCCTGATGCCACATGTCCTTGACTTCCTCAGCCAGTTGGATGTATTTTTCAATTTTTTTCTCCTGTTTTCTTCTGTATATTTGTTGTATTGGGTATGGATATTTCGATCAGTTGTGTTAATTTCTTATTTTTATTGGTGAGTATGATGTCAGGTTTGTTATGTGGTGTTGTTTTATCTGTTATAATGGTTCTGTTGCAGTATAATTTGTATTCATCATTCTCCAGTACATTTTGTGGTGCATACTTATACGTGGGGACTTGTTGTTCTATTAGTTTATGTTGTATGGCAAGTTGTTGATGTATTATTTTTGCTACATTGTCGTGTCTTCTGGGGTTTTCTGTATTTGCTAGTATTGTACATCCGCATTTGTGATGTGATCTACTGCTTCTATTTGTTGTTTGTAAAGTCTGCATTTATCTGTTGTGATGTTGGGATCTTTAATAATATGCTTGCTGCAATATCTGGTGTTTATTGTTTGATCCTGTATTGCAATCATGAATCCTTCCATCTCACTGTATATATTGACTTTTCTTAGCCATGTGTTGGATGCGTCTTGATCAATGTGTGGCTGTGTTAGATGACACGGGTACTTCCCATGTAGTGTTTTCTTTTTCAAATTTACTTTCTTTGTATCTGTTGATGTTACGATATCTAAAGGGTTGTAGAAGTGGTTATGAAATTACAGTGGTGTAGCCGATGCATTTATATGAGTGATTGCTTTGTGTATTTTGCTAGTTTCTGCTCGTTCTAGAAAGAATTTTCTTAAATTGTGTACCTGTCCATAATGTAGGTTTTTATATCAATAAATAGTCTTCCTCCTTCCTTTCTGCTTAATGTGAATCTCTCTGTTGCTGAATGTATGTGATGTATTCTGTATTTGTGGCATTGTGATCACGTAAGTGTATTGAGTGCTTCTAGTTCTCTGTCACTCCATTTCACAACTCCAAATGAGTAGGTCAATATTGCTGTCAATTCTGTTTTCAGTATTTTTGTTAGTCTTTGGCTATATTTTTCTCTTGGTTCTTCTTTAATATTTGTATTATCTATTCCTATTTTTTGTCTGTATCCTAGATATTTATAGGCATCTGTTTTTCCATCGCTTCCATGGAGTCACTGTGGTTATTCAATACGTAATCTTCTTGTTTAGTGTGTTTTCCGTTGACTATGCTATTTTTCTTACATTTGTCTGCTCCAAAAGCCATATTTATATCATTGCTGAATACTTCTGTTATCTTTAGTAATTGGTTGAGTTGTTGATTGGTTGCTGCCAGTAGTTTTAGATCATCCATGTATAGCAAATGTGTGATTTTGTGTGGGTATGTTCCAGTAATATTATATCCATAATTTGTATTATTTAGCATGTTGGATAGTGGGTTCAGAGCAAGACAGAACCAGAAAGGAGTTAATGAGTCTCCTTGGTATATTCCACGCTTAATCTGTATTGGCTGTGATGTGATGTTATCTGAATTTGTTTGAATATTAAGTGTGGTTTTCCAGTTTTTCATTACTATGTTTAGAAACTGTATCAATTTAGGATCTACTTTGTATATTTCCAATATCTGTAGTAACCATGAGTGGGGTACACTATCAAAGGCTTTTTGGTAATCAATGTATGCGTAGTGTAGCGACCTTTGTTTAGTTTTAGCTTGATATGTCACCTCTGTATCTATTATCAGTTGCTCTTTACATCCTCGTGCTCCTTTGCAGCAGCCTTTTTGTTCTTCATTTATAATTTTGTTCTGTGTTGTATGTGTCATTAATTTCTGTGTAATGACTGAAGTTAATATTTTGTAGATTGTTGGTAGGCATGTTATGGGGCGATATTTAGCTGGGTTTGCTGTGTCTACTTGATCTTTAGGTTTCAGATAGGTTATTCCATGTGCAAGTGTATCAGGGAATGTGTATGGGTCTGCAATGTAACTGTTAAATAATTTAGTTAGATGTGAATGTGTTGAGGTGAACTTCTTTAGCCACTAATTTGCTATTTTATCATTTCCAGGGGCTTTCCAATTGTGTGTAGAATTAATTGCTCGGGTGACTTCATGTTGCAAAATTATCACTTCAGGCATTTGTGGTATCATCTTGTATGTGTCTGTTTCTGCTTGTATCCACCGTGCATGCCTGTTATGTTGTACCGGGTTTGACCATATGTTGCTCCAGAAGTGTTCCATGTCTGTTATGTTTGGTGGATTGTCTATTTTAATGTGTGTGTTATCTATTGTTTGGTAAAATCTCTTTTGGTTTGTGTTGAATGTTTGGTTTTGTTTCCTTCTATTTTCACTTGTTTTGTATTTCTAAGTCGTTTGGCCATTGCTTGTAATTTCTGCTTCTTTTCATCTTATTGCTCTATTGCTTCTTGTTGTGAGATTTTACCTAACCTTTTTCGTTTTTTGTCTGATATTTCATTTCTTATAAATTGTGTTAGCTGTCCGATGTCTTTTCTCAGTTTTTCTATTCTGATCTGTAGCCTGTGTTGCCATACTGGTTTTGTGTGTTTCTTCTGTGTGTTGGTTTGTTCTGATCTCTGCCTAGTGTGTATATTTAGTGTAGTGAGTGCTCCTATATAAACCAGTAGTTGTAACTCTTCCATAGTTGTATTTTCATTTTGTTTTGTTGTGTATGATTGTGTTGATAGTTTTTATTGTTGTTTCGACTTGTAGGTTATTTGGCGGTCTATGCAAGAATGGTCTGATGTCTGTATTTGTGTCTTTGTATTCTATATATGTCAGCTGAAATTTCTCTTCTATATCTAACACTTGTGTCTCTTCGTGTTCTATTTGTGCTTGTTCTGGTGGCTGTCTTAAGATTTCGTTTTCCTCTGATTGTTTAATTGATGCGTGTTGGTCTTTGTTTGTTTGCTCTGGGATGTTTGAGTCCATTACTGTATTTTCTTCTTCTTCTGATTGCACATTATTTTGTTCCAGTAGTTGTTGTACTTGCTGTTTGATGTTTTCTAATTCTGACTGGGGTATCCTGTTATTTTTTATTATTACACGGATGTGATCAGCTAGTCATTGTTCTGTTAAAAATTTTAATTCCGGGTATCTGGTAATAAATGTTGTGTATACTTGTGATCTGTATCCAGTTGTGTTGGTTCCTAAGTTTGTTGCTTGGTAATAACAGAACATGAGGTGTCAGTTAACTTCATCTGACCATCTCATCCTCTGTCTTTGTTTTCCTTCTAGAGTGGTTCCAAGAAGCATATCCTGCAAAACACCTCTATTTGGATTTAAATCGTGTGGCTAGCAGTGTTGTTACCATTGTGGATGGGCATAGGGTTCAAGCGTCGTCCCCGACCATGACGGCGCTTGTCCGAGGCTTCTTTAGTTCTGTCCTGAACCAACTAATCACACTAAAATGGGGGTTAGCCCTATTAGTGGTTTGTTCTTTTCGTCGCCTTTTACGACTGGCAGAACATACCGGAGGCCTATTCTTTTCTCGGGCCTCCACGGGATTTATTATTATTATTATTATTATTTCTCTACCAACAACACATCATTTCTTATGAATATGCGTCTTTGTCCTCCAGCAGCTCCACCTGTGACTCCAGCATCAGCAGGTCCCAGCATGTCCCAGTCTGCGCACGTGAAGGCCTCGGACTCATCCATGCAGGATCCTGTAGCTCAGCTTCTCAGCATGCTGGAGCAGGATAGCCAGGTGTTAATGTCGGTACCAGAGGCTGCCCTTGACGGGGCTTCACAGTACTGGGCTCCTTTGTATGCACCGTCCACTGATCATAATCTCACAAGGGACGTCCCGCCATCAGCGCAAGAACAGCAGGCTAACCACACTGGTGTGGATGTCGTCGATGAGAAGATACCGACCGCCAGTCCACCTCACCCTTTACTATTCGCCTCAAGCTATGTGTTAACCATTAGTGCTTCAAAACGTCTTCATGTAGGACTTGAAGTTTCACAATACAGTATCATGTCAACTGTGTTAGTGCTGGAAAATATGCTCAAAAATATTAAAGTGAAATTTTCTGACTATGAGTGGCATGAACTATGTCATCTAAAATCACAGATCAAGAAACATATGACTACCGAATATTATCCATCCCACTCCTACCAGGACATGTACTGAGGCACTGTAACTGTAAGTATTCTATCAATGTATGATGATGCAACACTAAAAATTAAAAGTGATGACGGTTATAGTATTTTCATGCATCACCCCACTGTTGATGACTTGTTCAATTTAGCCATGGCTCTAACTAGTACGATAGAGAGGCTAAATAGGTGGTGCCCATATGTTCAGGCAGTATACACCGACATCATTAACTGGCTTCACACATGTAGCATCCACACAGATGATATAGAACATTGTTTTAGTATGTGTATAACACCAGTGCCCAAGTCTTGTGCTATTCCTCGAATAAGTGTTGAAAATGTCGAACTCAAATTTACTGACAGAATACCGGACTATTGTAATTCATGCGTAACATTATGAGATATATGTGCTGAATTTCAAGCATACAAGAAGCAGCTGTTTTCCAAATACTGTACTTCTGCTGCACCGCTTAAAAAAGAAAGTACTGATTTTTTCTCATGGTAATCAATTTGTAAAAATATTAGTAAGTAAATATATTATTTTATAATATTAAATTAGTGATTGTGATTTTTATTTGTAAAGACAAAATGTTACCTACGTTAATCTATATGACAGTCTTCCCTTTAAATATACCACCTAGAGTTCATTCTATTGTGTAGCCGTTGTAGCTCAGTTGGTAAGGTGACCGCAATATAGTGGCTACACATATATACATATTTTTCGTCATATAAAAGCGCATTCCACTCCTTGACCTACCACAGTAGGTATCATGGCGGGCTGGGTGAAACACCCTCGCCGCAAGGACTTTGTTGTAGGTGACTGGTCCTGTCATGATGACCAAGACCAGAAGACCAACAAGAATGGACCACTCCTTCCTGACAGCATACGAGTTATAATTGTACGTCCATCCAACTGCGGTTATACAAATGTCCTCATGGCTCTGTTAACGCATATGGATGGAGTCCTCTTCGAGCACCTTTTTGTCTCCTTCAAAATACTCTTTCAGCCCAAGTACCAGTTTCCGAAGAAAATATTAGATGGAGTAAATGGTGTAATGTACAGAGCCTTCAGTGAAAGCGACGACGTCCCCCCACCTGAAGAGGTACAGCCCAACACTGCCTTCATATTTGACGATGTCGCCGTTGAAAAGCAAGATAAAATCCGTAAATATTTCTGCTTTGGGCGTCATATGGGTGTTGATGTAGTTTATCTGAGTCAGACGTATTCCAGGATCCCAAAACAGCTGGTACGGGATAACGCCAACTTCGTTATAGCATTCAAACAAGACAATCTCAATTTAAAGCACATTTACCATGCTCACGTAGGGACCGACATGTCATACAATGAATTTGTAAAGATATGTGCTGATTACTGGAACCACTCACAATACGGCTTTCTCGTTATTGATAAAACTCGTAAACTGAATGACGGTAGGTATAGCCTGAACTTCCAAGACTTGCTCCATATATAAACGTGCAAAATAGTTTAGTGCTTGACACTACAGCATGGACAAATTCGCACGCATGTCACATGCTCAGTCTGAGAGGTTAGGTGTGCAGAGACAGAATGTCCGCATCTACACCGATATCAAATTTAAAAATCTTGATTCCAGACTAGTTAAAGTTGCAAGGGAACTAAACGACACTCAGAAACTTCTTGCCATTAACCAAAACCGGATAGAGAACAGAATTAGCGCAATTGAGCAGCAGATAGAAGCCGAGGCTGTTGTTATTGAACAAGACAGTGTAGGAAAATAGGAGAAGAAGAAGTACAACAAAGCATATATAAAACCACGTGATATTCGGAACTCTCATTGGTATCCTTCGAGATGTCGACAAAGCATAAAGTCATTCAGGCGCGCAAAGCAGTTCGACATAAATTACGTTTGCTGAAGTTGGGACATTCCGATCGCGAGCAAACTCTAAAAGAAACTTTTAAACCCATTACCGAATCTACCACCAAGATGGCTTCTCGTGATAATGATCCAATAGCAGAATTCACAATCCAGTATCCGCCCGATAAGATAGATAGAACATTTGGTGTCGGCAGGGAGAGACCGTACAAGCTAGGCTCTCAAACTATAAATTTATCCGATAGCACAATACGCATTGGGGATGCAGAGTTTAAAAGAACGCCTGGCTTAATGAACCTAATCTTCCTAAGGCCATCAAAAAACTGAAAATACTCTGCTGATGATCACAAAGTCTATCGTGAAATACACTGCTGGCCACCGTAAATGCAACACCAAGAAAGACAAGAGCTAGCACAACAAAATTGATTTTGTAGATAACATGTTGACCAAGTATCAAATGATTACGTTTACAGACGTCTGTGACATGTGGTTCCTGCCAGAATCAGTAGCCAGAGTAGCCGCCATTGTTGATCACCGCTGCCACACGTCTCGGCATTGAGTGAAAGAGACGTTGGATGTGTTCCTGGGGTACAGTAGCCCAAGCAGCTTCCACACGTTGCCAAAGATCATCTGGTGTGGCAGCTGGGGATGTAATCTGGGTCACTCGTTGAGCAACCATGGACTACATGTTTTCTATCGGCGAAAGATCCGGAGAGCGAGCCGGCCACGGAAGCAATTCAATCTGGTTTGAACAATGCGTGCCACGTGTGGTCGCGCATTATCCTGTTGAAATATGGCTGTGGCCGAGCCCTGAAGGTAACGAAGGACAACTGGCTCCAGCACCTCGGATATGTAGCGCCGGCTATTTAAAGTACCGGCAATGCGTACTAGAGGCGTGCGAGAGTAATATCCAATACCGCCCCATACCATAATACCCGGTGCAAGACCAGTGTGGCGGTGCATAATGCAGCTGTCCAGCATCCTCTCTCCACGGTGTCTCCACACTCGAATCCGACCATCGTGGTGCTGCAGACAGAAGCATGCCTCGTCAGTAAAGACAACGTCATTCCATTCTGCCGTCCACATCCGTCTGTCATCACACCATTGGCGACGGAGACGTCTGTGGTTCTGCGTCAATGGTAGACGAAGCAATGGACGTCTTGCGGACGGACCATTCTGCTGTAAACGGCGTCGAATGGTACGCGCAGACACTGGATGATGCGTTACAGACGCAATGTGCTGTGCTATGGTTCGGGATGTCTCTGAGCGATTCGTCACTGCCATGTGCACAATTTGCCTATCAGCACGTGCAGTGGTGCACCGAGGTGAATGCGATCGACCACGTCGGTCCGTCGTACCCTCCTGCATCCAACGGTCATATATCCGCATTACAGTTGTTTGGTTTCGTCCAACACGACTAGCGATTTCTCCGTATGATAATCCACAATCTCGGTAAGCCACTATCCTTCCTCTGTCGAACTCGGATACTTGATCAAACGATGTTCGCTGTTGTCTACGAGGCATAACTGATCGTCCTGTGAAACAACCACAAGGTAAACACACGTGCCGAACGTACACTCGTCGAAATCGCCGAGCCTTAAATGGCGCTATGAGGTGGCGCCACAGGCGCGCGTGATGTGCGTCTGCGCTGAAATTCTAATCAGTTGCATATCTCATCGCTGCAAACCCATGGTGTAAATTTCACTTGATTCGGATGCTTCCTTCAGGGTGTTGCATTTACGGTGGCCAGCAGTGTACTATACTTGACTGATCTGTACAAAAATCCTGAGAAAGCTGGAAAACTCTAAATACACGACCATTATACAACCCTTACTTAATGAACAACCTAAAAACATTGGTGAGAGTGTAGACTTCCAGCATAAAGGAGTGAGCAATCATCCCCTCAGTATATATATTAAGATGAGCTGGATGAACTAATAGACAGACTTCGACTGTTGATGGCTTCGGCTCCTGTGGGAAATACAGCTCATTCGAATGAGGTTGTATCCATAATCTGCGAGCTTCGAGAGAGAGGTATCATCGAATAAGTATGGAGACCGTGGTTCGAGAACTACACAAGCCAGCACACAAAACATACCCTCGTAGGCATTTCAGGATTAAGGGACTGGATGACCTGTGGCAAGCTGATCTTGTAGATATGAATCGATATTCACCTCATAATAATGTATTCAAATACATTTTAATGGCTATTGATACATACTCTAAATTCGCATGGGCATTACCTGTGAAAACGAAAACCGGTAGAGATGTTGCTGTGGCGTTTAAGCGTTTGCTGCAGACAGGAATGAATCGATGCCCGGCCAATCTTCAAACCGATCACGGTGGAGAGTTTTACAATGAACATTTCAAAACTGTGATGGGGCGGTATGGCATACACCACTACTCCACGTTTACCTACCTTGAAGCTAGTATCGTCGAACGGTTGAACAGAACAGTCAAAGCTCAAATGTGGATGCATTTTAATCTTCGCGGTTCGTACAAGTGGATAGATATCCTTCCACAGATAATTGCAAAGTATAATCGAACCAAGCATAGTACAATAAAAATGAGACCGATCGATGTTCGCGATAATTTACTCATGGACACAGTATATTTTCGGATTAAAATGCTGGACCCTCGCAAGCAGAGGTTCAATGTAGGTGACTTAGTAAGTATTTCAAAACAGAAGACAGCGTTCAAGAAATCGTATTTACCAAACTGGTCCGCCGAGATAGTCACAGTGTCCAAAGTGCAGAGAATGAACCCTAGGACATATATCTTGAAGAATGGCAAGGGTGAGGAAATTGCAGGATGCTTTTACACTGAAGAATTTCAGAAGAGTTCTCATCAAACGCGTCATAAGATATGGCGGGAATAGAGCGCTAGATAATGGTTAGGATGTCCATCATCAGAAAACAGTTGGATTGACGCTGACAATTTGGTATATAACCGAGAGCCTAGACATCTATCACGTTAGTAGCTTACCATGCACTTTAGGAGACATATCATAACAAGAGGTGAAGGTGGTGTTCTCGATAAATTACCTGTTGAATTGCACATTCCCGGATATAACTTCTGTGGGTCTGGAACAAAGCTTCAGAAACGTCTGGCAGGTGGTGATAAAGGTATTAACCTACTAGACGAAGTCTGCCTTGAACACGACCCCGCATACGCTGCAAATAAGGATCTCCCAGCGCGCCACGTCGCTGACCGAATATTAGCAGGTAAAGCCAAGCAAATAAGGGGAAGAAAAGATCTAGAAATAGGCCAACGCGTTGCTGCATTCGTGGTTGATAAAACCATGCGTGGAAAAATGAAGTTGGGCTTGGGGGTGATGAATTACAAACGAATTATGAAAGCAGCTCGAACAGCTTTGTGTGCGAAGAACAACCCCAGTTGTGGGAAAAACTGTATTCTTACTTCGATGTGTGCGGCAAAACGTGTGTTGAACGGTAGGAGCAAGAAGAACAAGGCTGCAGTTAAACCAGCTAGGGTCCTACCAAAGACTTCAGGTGGAATTATCCCGTTCCTCGTTCCAGCCCTTGCAGCCCTGTCTGCTGTGGGGTCGCTTACAGGCGGGGCTGCAGCTGTCGCCAAAACGGTTAAAAACGCCCAGAATGCTCATGCCCAACTAGAGGAAGCCAAAAGACATAATCGCGCTATGGAGGCAGCGGCTATGGGAAACCATACAAGAAAGGACTAGGTCTTTTCATAAATAAAAAAAGTCCGTTAGTTATCCTACCTGACCGAGCGCCCACGAATAGAGATCTAGTTAAAATTGTAAAAGAAAAACTTCACATTCGCGCATTCCGAGAGGTCTTGATGCGCGATACATTACCGAAGATCATGTGGAGGACTAATGAGTGCGGAATTGTAATCTTAGATGCTGCTGGGGGTCCAGGGACCCATTGGGTCACGTATGTTAAAAAAAGGCCAAATACAGTTCAGTATTTCGATTCATTCAGGGATTTACAGCCACCTGAAGAATTACAACGCTACTTCACCAGCAAAAGACGCGTCTTCTATAATTTCCGGCGATATCAGGACTTTAACACATGCCTGTGCGGTCATCTCTTCGTTATGTTCCTCATCACAGAGACGGCGAACCCCCACTAGAATGTGTCATCGTCTGATCATGTGTGCGATGTATAAAAGAGCTGTCATTGAACAGATGACCGTCATTTGATGTTTAGATGCACTCTGACTTTAAAAGAGCGAGGATCAGTATTACGTGCAAATTACTTTCCGCCGATTGGTTTAAGTGCAGGGGTGAGGAGTATTGCACTGATTGTTCTAGAGACGTATAAGAGCATTCCAAATATCACACAGAGCAACAGTAAACTACATTTTGAAATTGACAGCCGGAAGGAGATTCTACAAATACAACCTGGTGCCTACGATGTTAATGATTTAAGCGAACTCTTAAAACAGTCAGGAAAAGGTACTGAACTATGGGCAAACATTAATACCCTTAAATCTGAAATACTGACAGAGAGTGCTACGATCGACTTTACACAGAGATATTCAATTGGTCCACTGCTAGGTTTTGCGAAGGATCGTGTTTTGGTGAAGGACGCCAGTAAATTTTACACATCAGATCTTGCTGTAGATATACTCCCGATGAGTACAATCCACGTTGAGTGTAATATTGCCACAAACTCATACCTGAATGATAAATTGATTCATTCAATTTACGGATTCTTTCCTACAGTTGGCACAGGGTATAAAATAGTTGAAGCCCTCACAAACGCTATATATCTCCTGGTGACTGTTCAGACACTGGACTACCTTGAACTGCGTATTGTGCACCACAGTAATCAGCTTGTTAACTTTAGAGGAGAAGAGATAATTGTACACCTGCATCTAAGGCGAGATGTGAATAAGGTATAAGGCTAGCACACCAAGCTCACAACCCGTCAGTGCAACGCAGAAGGGCAAAGTGATAACAGGCATTAATTACGAATTCCTCGTTTCAGCAGGTTTAAAACCGCAGAATGACGTCGCTCAGCGTAACTCAGTCGGTAGAGTATGATGACCGAATTATTCGTCATGAATACCACTCACACAATCCCTACGCTTCAAGCACATTTAACAAAAATGATGAAATTAGGATTGTTGTCCAGCATCAGGACGCGGTAACACTGCCTAGCAAGAGCTTCCTCTACCTGGACTACACATTTAAGAAAGCTGACGGGGCTGCCGTAGCGCTCTCGAAGCTCACCCGAAATGCTGTAGCATTCCTGTTTCAAGAGATACGTTATGAACTCAATGGAATTGAAATCGACCGCACACGCAATGTCGGTATTACAACCCTTAAGATGTACGTTTCAGCCTTACCCTCTGATTCAAACAGTTTGGAAAATGCTGGGTGGATCATAGCTGCAGCGGATGGGGAGGGTGGACAAAGCCGGTTTACCAAGTGCATCCCACTAAAAATGCTTATGGGTTATTTTGAGGATATGCAGCGAATAATTATCAACGCTAAAGAGGAACTTATTTTGGTGAGGAGCGCAAGTGATGCGAATTCAATCTCTCAAACAGCTGCAAAGAATGTTCAAATCAAGATTAATAGCATATCATGGAAAATGCCCCACATCATCATTGCCGACGAGGAGCACTTGAAGCTCTTAAAAGTTCTGAATGCTCGCACCTACCTACCACTAACTTTCCAATCATGGGAGATTTTGAATACCCAGTCCTACCTACAGTGTCCACACATACTTGGGCTATTAAAACATCAGTGCAGTTGGAAGCACCTCGATTCATCATACTCGCATTTCAAACTCAAAGGCGTGCTAATGTATCGAAGGACTCGACTGAATTTGACCACTGCAAGTTAACTAACGCCAGAGTCTACTTGAATTCAGAATACTACCCATACGAGAATTTACATCTACAGTGGGACAGCAATGTATACAGTCAGGCATTTGACATGTATGCGAGATTTCGAGCATCTTACTATGAAGGTGTTGAAAATGAAGCATGCCTACTCAGCCCACAGAGTTTCAAGAAGCTAGCGCCAATAATCGTGATTGACTGTTCTAAACAGAATGAAATAATTAAACCAGGGCCTGTATATGTATGGATTGAATTTGAATCTTCAGCAAACTTACCTGATCAGACATCGGCATATACTCTCGTTCTGAATGATCGTCTCATTAACTACTGTCCGCTCACTGGTGTAGTGCAACGAGTTGTATAAATTAATACTCACTCTGCTAGGTCTAGGGCAGATCACGATTTTACCTGAAGGTGTGAGTATCGTAGCTGACGTTCCAGGATTTTATTATGATGAGTGCAGGCGAATCATAATTAAAGACTGTACATTAATAGCATTCACGCATTGTGATGGAATAATAGGAACATTTGCATCAAGAGCTGAATCGCCGAAACCACTGAAAGGCGTCAAGTGCAATACGACAGTCAGAAGCGCAATGTGGCTAACAAAATTCTATCATGGGATTCAGTGGGATGACCCTGGCATCCCGTATAAACATTTGCTGCAAGTGTTGAGAGTATTTGATCACAAGGAGACAATAATCTACGTTAAAGGCGGTGAGAAGATTAGCTGGCTGCGTCGAATCTTCAAATATGCGGCTACCCAGAACCTGGAATACTACGATTGTCCACCTATCCATCAACTTAGTCAGTGAACATGTGAATAAGAAACAAATAGTTTTGTGTCTGCATGTGAAAATGTAAAATTACTTTTAAAATGGCTCACAAATAAATAAATAATTTTTTTCTCCATAAGAATACTTGTTGTTTTCTTTCTGGGACGCCTACATCCATAGAAGTAAGTTTATTGGTGATACTGTGCATGAAGCGCATTCCGCTGCAGCTGTCTGAGCCAGTTTACCTGCTTCCACCTCGCCTGCTCGGCGATGGAAGTGACAGGACCTGAAAGAGGGAAAGTGGCAGGGTCCACTTCGTCAGATGCCTGATGTTTAAAGTGACAGGACCTGGAAGAGAGTGCTGTTGTCTGTTTGCAACCGGCGGACGAAGCCCAGGACTCGTCATTCAGAATTCATTTGTGTCTTTAAAGCAGTAAAGACATTATACCTCTCCTCTCTGCAGTGCACTGTGGCTCTATCAGCGTTTTGTATATATCTACCATTTTTTTAATAAAAAAGAATGATCATGTCGACGGTAAAATAATAAGGACATTAGAATTTTTTTTTACAATAAAATGAGTTAATTTTTTTTAAAGTGTTTGCGAAATATCAGTACAATCATACAGTTTTTTTTCACATTATATGAGTTTACAGATACATTATTTCTGATCATGTAAAAAATGCAATTTCTGCTCTTTTGCAGATACGTGTTTTGCATTATTCATAAGTAGTGTGCTGAGATGACTGTATATATGTATTACAACTAAAGCAGAGGTATCACAAGCTAATTACAGTATCTTACAAGATAAATAATAGTATAGGTAGTAAAGTTCCACAGGAAAGACTTTTTATTAACTAATGGCAAACGAATTTTTACTTTTTACTTCAAGTTAGCGGCTCTAAAACATTTTCCAGTACAAAGACCAATTGAAAATACATTTCATTCAAGTAAGTTGGTCTAAACATTTTTTTTTCCCCTACAATAACCAGATGAACATACACGGGTCGTTATAAACATTTGATCCAATAAAATGCACACACACACACACACATATATATATATATATATATATATATATATATATATATATATAATGAATTTAGTTTTTGGAACTCACATACCTAAAACTAGTTCTGACTGGATGGCTAGTGCCAGGTGAAACTTATAAACTAAAATCTATAACAACTACTCAGATCGAAGCAGATACGAACTGCATAAAATTGTTTTTTTTTCTTCTTCATTATAAAAGGAGGAACTGAAGGTCTAAAATTTTATCTTTTTGTTCATATATACATTAACTAGTAATACTCGTCAAGAAATATATACAAATATATATAAATAATTTTTAATAATTTCATTTTTAGTTTGTTGTTTTTTAATTTTTTGTGTTTTTATGATTTTTTCTTTTGTATAATAAATAATATTTATATTTACACACAGACAAACTTAACACAGGCTCACACACTCAGACATACACAGAAGTACACAATCTGATACACACCACAAAACACTCTCATTCAGTATTTACACTATGATAAAAGGGTCATACTACTACTCTGCAGACACTCTTGTCATCTTTCTCTCCCTCTCTCTCTCTCTCTCTCTCTCTCTCTCTCTCTCTCTCAGTATCTCTCTCTTCCCCTCAATCAGAGTCCCCCATCCCTTCTCTCGCTACAAGTGAGCAGTGTGAGTACAGGCGAGTTTCAATGCCGTCATCACAGATGACCCTATTATCGTTATGAGGCGACAGACCGATTTTAAACTGCAGCAGAGTGTATACCTCGTGCGCTATCGATCGAATGCTAGTTTGCTTGACCATATGCGGTGGCTGCGGTTCAGCACCGTGAACACCACCACGTACGCAGTGCAAATAGTCATCGATAGACTGAGCTCGTGACGCCATTCGTCGTACCCCCTTAGCTCGTCTCTGAGTGGGACCTTCCAATGTGCAATATGCATACATCTTGGACCAAAGACCTACAAACTCTAAAATCCATGAGACCGATAACATTCTTGTTTTGTGGAACATTACCATAAGGATTATCGGCCGCATAAGAAGATGTGTCGAATTCATTGGCGTGGTACCTAATTACTTCATATGGATCGCAGTTCACCCAATAGATGAAACTGTCTGTATCCATATAAAGTAATTTAGGATCTGCGAAATGAGTTTCCGCGAACTCATAATGAAAGCGGTACATGTGGAGTTCGGATAGGTCTAGTATGCGCATCCCTACATACACTGCTGGCCACCGTAAATGCAACACCCTGAAGGAAGCATCCGAATCAAGTGAAATTTACACCATGAGTTTGCAGCGATGAGATATGCAACTGATTAGAATTTCAGCACAGACGCACATCACGAGCGCCTGTGGCGCCACCTCATAGCGCCATTTAAGGCTTGGTGATTTCGACGAGTGTACGTTCGGCACGTGTGTTTACCTTGTGATTGTTTCACAAGATGATCAGTTATGCCTCGTAGACAACAGCGAACATCGTTTGATCAAGTATCCGAGTTCGACGGGCTGGCTGCTGGCTGCGGCCCCGCCTCTGCAGGTCTCCTCTGGAGGCGGGCTGGCGGCTCCCCACCCAGCCAGTGGCCACGTGGGGCCCGCGGCGGCAGCTCGCCACAGCACTGCCCGGCCGACACGTGCGCCACAGAGGCGTCTCGTGCACAGTGCTGGAGACTCCCGAGTAAGCACTGGCTCATGGCACGTTTATGTGCGGTACAATGGTGGGGATTGGTACGCAGTGAGGCAATAAGAACAATTTATTTTGTATTTTCTTTACTTACATATGTACGTTTTATACTCATTGTGTGGAGCAATGTTTGCTCAGACGTTGCTTCATATGAGTCTAAAAAATTCAGCTTGTACAGTATTCTGTCCAGCAAGTGCCTCAACATATGTATTAGGAGACATACCACCCCTTAATTCTACTTCACTGAACTCGATAGTAATAGGCTCTCCTGGTACCGCGAGAATACATGTATTTATACACTGCTCCTCCTACATCCAGATACTAGCACCTCAGTCTGTGTGTAGCAGTCGCTAAGGTGCAGTATAAATCATCCAAATTCCCCACACTCGAATGTTTTATTTAAATGCGCATATCCCCTGAAGTTGATTCAGTCATAGGTTCCCCGTACATATGCACTGTTGAAACCCTCCTCCCACACATTTTAAAGTCAGTTGGTGATTGTAATGCACCGCACTCTGTTGTCATCTACTTCTTTGTATACTCCCTCATGCTGCACAGATAGTCCTGTGATGCCAAAAACACGTCGAAAGTTTTCTATTTCTGGACCTACACTGACGCTTTTAGATGGACTAACAGCCAAGTATATGTGTTGGTGAAAAGCAGTACACTTCTGCAACTTAACTAAGACTTGCCGACTTGAGGAACTTCTGATCTCTGTGTGAAATAGTTGAAAGACTGCAGGTCTGATAAATTTGGAAGATACTCTGTGGCTTGTTGCTGCATTCCAGCTGGAGTTCATTGGCCTGGTGTAAAAATACATAGGTATTGCAGAGTATGATTGGTTTTTCGGCCCATCCCTGCTGACTGCACTTTGTGACGTTCTTTTCACTACTTTATACAGAACTACAATGATCTTTATTGGGCGAGAACAGTGTCGGGGAGGGGAATGTAGGGGGATTGGAGTGGGGAGGGAACGGTGAGTGGATGGGAAGGCGACATACGGATATGTGTCTGCTGTAATATGACACCGGAAGAAAAGTACTGACAGATCCTGAGGCAGCGATTTCGCTCGCAGTCCACTTTGGTCCTGTGATATAGTGCCTCACTGCAGTCTCTTAACGGATGAACGCAGAAAAGGTTTCTAGATATGGGAGTGGAACGCAAATTTCATAATAGCAGAACCCCTTACTTTGCACTCGACAGCGAGTGTTCATGAGAGACAAAGGTATCGCCAGGAGTGCGGCAGAACGTAATCTCACAGACAGGATGAGCTGATGATGCTGTAGTGTACAGGGACATCTAAGTGTTGAGTGACTGTAGGATGGTACAAGATGACTTAAGCAAAATTTCTAGTTGGTAAGATGAATTATAGTTATAACTAAATGTAGAAATATTCGAATACAGAATTAGCAGCGCGCTGCTTGACATTCACGTCGATGAAATATCTAGGTGTGACGTTGCAAAGCAATGTGAAATGAAATGATCATGTAAGGGTGCAGTGGAGAAGGTGAATGCTCGACTTCGAGTTGGAGAATTTTAGGAAAGAACGGTTCATTTGTAGAAGACAGAATATAGGACACTAGTACAATCCGTTCTTGAGCACTGTTTGAGTGTTTTGGATCCGCACAAGGTCTTATAAAGGAAAGACGTCGAAGCAATTTAACTGTGCAGCCAGAGTTGTTACCTCCAGGATCGAACAACATGCTAGTGTTATGGAGGTGGTTTGTGAACGAAAATAGGAACCCCTGTAGCGAACACGATATTATTTCTAGGAAAATTATAGAGGAAATTTAGAGAACCGACATTAGAAGCTGACTGCAGAACGATTTCACTGACGTTAACGTCCATTTCGCTTAAGGAGCACAAACAGAGAAATTTGGGTGTCTGTGGAGTCATGGTGAAGAAGTGGGATCTAGAGAAGATAAGATCCAACAAAGAACAAATTAGAGAAATGCTGTCACTTGAGTTTCTAAACACATTAAGAGACAAAGAACCACCGGATAATGTCAACAAGTACTGGAACATGCTGAAAGAAGAAATCATTAAAGCAGGACAGCAAAATATAGGATATGTAAAAGGGAAAAGGGAAAAGAAACGATAGGTCACACAACAAATGGTTTCGAATGTGGAGGAGAGAAGAAAATTTAAAAGCAAGAACACTGAAGATGCAAGAAAGATGTACCGAAGGTTAAATAATGAACTGTAAAGAGAAACAGAGCAGGCTAGGAAAAAATGGCTAAGAAGAATGTAATGTAATCGAAGAACTGGACAGGAAGGGAAGATACGACTTACTGTACAACAGAGTAAAGACTATGACATGGGATTAAAACAGAGCAGGAAGTGCTACTATGGAAAGTTTGAGTAAAGACGAAGAGGTAGTGTACAAAGATCGTGACGATGTCCTCCAGCGATGGGAAGAATATCTAAAAGAGCTATATGACACAGATCGCAAACCAGAAACTGTAGAACCTGAATTACTCAACAGTGTAAATGATGACCAGAAAGGAAGGCCCAACCATCATAATGGAAGAAGTAATGTCTGGCATAACTGCAATGAAAAATGGTAAAGCAGTAGGTACAGATACGGAGAGAAATATTAAAATGCTAGAAACAAGATGAAATAAGGGAAATATTGAGGTTATGAATAAAATATGTGACAGTGGTGAATGGCCTGAGGACTTTCTGACAAAACTAATGATTCCATTACCGAAAAAAAAAGGAATCAAGAAATGCAGTGAGCACGGGACAATCAGCCTCATTTCACATGCAGCCAAAATGATGTTAAGAATAATTAATAAGAGACTTTAAAAATTAATGGAGGAGAATCTTGGCGAGGAGCATTTTGGCTTTAGACGGAATACGGACACCAGAGATGCAGTGGGGCTCCTACGACTCTTGGGAGAAAGGTTTATTAAAAAAGGAAGAGACCTCTAAATGTGCTTCACCGATCTAGAAAAGGCATTTGACAATGTGGCTTGGGACAAGCTGGCGACTGTAATGAGAGAAAAGAGAGTGAACTGGAAAACCAGAAGACTCATTATGTCTTAATCAAACAGCCTCAGCTAAAGTGAGAGGAGAAAGTACAAACTGGATCCGATTAGGAAAAGGAGTAAGACAAGGATGCTGTCTATCACCTAACGTTTTCAATCTCTACTTGGAAAATATGATTGCCCAATACACATTAGATGAAAAAGGAGTAGAAATTGAAGAAGAGTAGGGTGTTTGAGGTTTGCTGATGACATGGTCCTTCTAGCCACAGGGGAAAAACAATTACAGGATTTAGCGGACACCATTGACGCCATTATGGAATGAAAATTAACACAAAGAAAACAAAAGTATTGGCACTAGGAGAAAATAAAGAAATTAAAATTATGCTGAATGGAGAAATATTAGAACAGGTGCTAAATTTTAAGTATCTTGGAAGAAGGATAAACACCGACTGGAAGTGCACCACATAAATGAAAAAAAGGATAGCAATGGTAAAAGAGGCATTTTATAAGAAAAGGAGAGTTTTCTGCAGCAGTGTGGACAGAGAACTGAGGAAAAGATAAAATGTTTTGTATGGAGTGTTCTTCTGTATGGCCTGAAACATGGGTTTTGAGGAATAAAGACCGAGAAAGGCTGGAGGCTTCTGAGATGTGGACATGGCGGAGTATGGAAAGAGTAAGTTGGATGGACAGAGTAATAAATGAAGAGGTACTGAGATGAGTGGGAGAGAAAAGACAGTTGCTAGATGTAATAAAGAGAAGGAAAAGAAATTGGATTGGGCATATATTAATAAAGAATGACGGACTGATAAAAACAGTTGTAGAAGGTTATGTAGAAGGGAAAAGGAAGCGAGGAAGGAGGAGATTTCAGATACTGCATGACGTAATGGACGGTACAACATACAGCAGCCGTAAGAAGGAGGCAATGGATCGCAGAAAATGGAGAGGCAAAGGACCTGCTAATATAGCAAAAAACTGATGGTGATGGAGGCATAAAGAGAGTCGCTTTTCCCTCTCTGTATTTATGAGCGTAACAGGGAAGAAAATGACTAGTGATGGTGCGAGGCAACTTCCACCATGCACCATATTGCGACTTGTGTGGAGTTGTAGATGTACATCTGCATCTACACCAATACTCCGCGTGACACCCGGCGGTGTGTGGCGGAGGGTTCTTCTAGCATCACTAAGTGACAGTCTCTTTAGCGGGCTTGTCGCTTTGTCTAGGTGTTCTGCAAACAAAACACAGTCTTCCCTACAAGATTTTCTATTTGATCGTTCCTATTTAAGTTGGCCCTAGTTGTAATACCTTGGCATTTAGCTTAAACGGCACCCTTTCGATTTGTGTGACTCATCGAGTAAAAGAAACTTAACAGGTTCCTTCTAGTTCTCCTGTGGATGACATAACACTTTTCATTATCTAGAATCAAGTGCCACTTTACGCACCGCGGTGGTACACTCTCTAAATCATTTTGCTATTGCTTTGATCTTCTGATGACTTTACTAGATGGTAAAAGACAGCATCATCTGCAAACAATGGTTGTTCAGATTGCCTCCTAGATCGTTTTTATAGATTAGGAACCGCACAATGACTACAACACTTCCTTGGGGAAGGGCAGATACCACGTTTGTTTTACTCGACGACTTTCGCGAACTCTCACCAGGCAGACAGGAATACGGCGGTCATCCGGATGAGAGGCGTCACGCTTCCCGTGGTTTGGCCGTCCTGCGGCAGACTTCCGCTGCGCCCGCCGTCATATTGAGCGCGCGCTCCCTGCGACGCGCTCTGCTTCTGTTTGCTCCCCAGTGTCGACAGCGGACAATGCAGCCGGCGGGCGTAATTGCCACAGTGGCAGCTCTGATTGCAGCAAACGGGACCTACTCGGTGCTGGAGTGCGTCTGCAGGCACATGGACAAACGCTCCGAGCTCAGTGCCGGTGAATTTGTGCTACGGTGGCACTACTCTCTCCATTCCAGTAAGTGCTCTTTCGTGCTGTACGTATTGATAAGACGTTATGCACTGTCCACTTATCAAACACTCACAGGCGGCTTGGCTTACATATGCTGTTATTAAAAATTATACGTTTTCTGCCTGACAGTGAAGGACTACGTTTATTATGAGGACGCTCAGCTAGGTATCCACTCTTAAGGAATACGTATACAAATGACATTGGTGTAACAGGGTGACGAGAACTGAAGGAAAGTGATGGCATGCAACCGAATGCGAAACAGCCTGTCGTGGAGCTTATCGTAGAACTGGCTGTCCTTTAAGACGTTGCTGCAGGTAGTGTTATAATATGTTTCATACACACTGAAAAGACAGATATCTGGAGGTACTATTCATCTGGTGGTTCCAGGTGGTACGAACTGCTATGTCACACACTTTCCAGGAGCGGTAGCTTGTTCTTTGGGAGTATGATTTCTATGCGCAGCATAGTAATGAAGAAAAAACACTTATTTTCTGACGAGCTATTGGCCAAAAGCAGTGATCATACAATAGCTGTAGTTCTCTTACGTCTGTTCTCCCACTCTTGTCTTCTGTGACGTAAATATTCCCTACGGCCCCTGCCAAAATTACACACACGAGAAAGAATCAAAGGACGCAGAGCAATAAACAGCGTTCCAGCCATTTTACCATCTGGTTAATCAGTCGGCATAACTGTATACGAATGCGAATTGATAATAGATGATCTTGATTGATCTCTCTTGGTACCTCTAATTTCCAGGGTCCCTTTCATGTACGTTTCCTCTTCAAATGCCGATTGGCTGCAGTTGAAAACAAATTCCTTGCTCAACGACGGGGTAGATTTGCTTATCTCATCTACAAATATTTCGGTCGATCCTGTAGTTTACTGTGCATCGTCAAGTTGACGCTTTCATCGAAATTTCATTATCTCACGTCTCACACCTCTGTAGCACTGTTTGACGTCGTGCAAGCATCCACTGCTTCTGTTGAAAGCTCTATAATGTATATCGAGCATCCTTGAAACGCGCAAACACCATTTTTTTTGACAAGTGTGCCTTGTCCTCCGTTGAATGTCTGTAGTTTTCCTTACACACTAACGGTCCTATTTCTGCAGGCTTGTTCAAAATATGTTCGTAATTGTTCTTTTGCTATGCTGTCTGCGATTTTCCAAGTACGTGATTACATTTAGTATCTGCTCCTTGGACAACGACTGTCCTTCACTACGTTTGACTGGAAACGGGAGCTGCGGCCCTCTGTCCGACAACGACGATGAACTACAGCACACCTGTTTCAGTACAACTTTCTAGTGCCGTGCACGTATCGCCATCACTGCACTCCTCTTGTACATTGTTCGCACGACACCACGCATTCCACTGACTCATGCGCCACTTCTTTCACACTCAGCGAAATTTCTTGAGTTCCTTTCTGATCAACTCTCCACTTTGGCTACTGTTTCTGAAGATATAACGCAATGTTTGCTTTGTTTATCGTTGCCATTGCTCTGCTTTGTAACAACACCACTAGCACTGTAGCACTGTCGTGAGTTACTCGTCGACTAAGCAGTTCAGCTACGCTCCGTAGCCTCGTGCTGTCGACATCGTTTGACAGCTCCAGTCCCGCCACCTGTTGGCATCATCAGCCAGTGTTGTGTTAGCTTCGTGGGCAATATGTGGGGCGCCGAATGCTGTCACATCTGACATGCAAGTGCATGTCCGGCTTGTGTCTTTACCCGTAGCTTACAGCATACACGGAAAATAAAATGGGTTATTCGTAGGAGTTGACCAGGAAATCCAAATGTTACTTTTACAAACATTTACATTAAAAGAGCTGCAGGATGCCTTACTTCAGCTTTTTCACCTTTGCTTTACTTCGAGCTGAGGTAGCGGCTTTTGTACTTCACAGTTCTCTTCTAAGCTTTAAGCTGTGTCACCTAGGGAGATGTACTCTCGCAATTTCATTACTCTACAGTAATTATATTTTTCGTGCTGCAATTTTTTTCCGCTGGTGTATTGCTGGCGAGCTTTCCCAGTGGCCCTCTCTGCTCAAGGAACGCCCATAAACTTACTCGCGGAGGTTCAGAGGACAAAATGAACCTTAGTAGCCCCCGCGTAATGCATTCAGACATACGCATGCTATCTGAACAACTTAAAATTTATCATACGATAAAAACTGAAAATGCAGAAAATACGACCTCATACGAGGCAGAATCGAAGGGCGATTGTTTAGTTGCACACATTTGTAATTTGCACAACCAGCTCTTTTCTGGGGCTTGTAGAGTTTCCAGACTTTAGAGGTTCCAGGCTGTGGCGGAGTGTGTTCCCACGGCCGGAGAACGCGAGCAGCCCGCGGCGCGAGTCGTCCAGTGCGGGGGTGGGGGCCGTGGCCCGCTGCGTGGGAGGCTGGCCTGCCTGCAGCCAGACACACACATCGGGGAGTACGTGGAGGAGGCCCGCCACTCGGCCGTAAACACACTTTCGCTTAATCACAATAGGAGTAGTTTCCTTTCGTTACAGTGATTGTCAGGGAAAGTCCCTCAGTCATTGGCCGTAACTGAGGCATTATTCCAGTACGGGAAGCTTCAAGTATCGCTGCACAGTTGACGGGGACAGGCTCTCGCCAGAATACATCGCAGGTTACGGAGAGCGCCAAGTGAGTCAGTCGGCCCTCAGACACGACGAGGCGGAGGTCTCCGTGTTGTGCCAGCAGCGTGGGCTTCCCTCTGTACGAGTCAATTACGTTCATTGATATCAGGTGTGTATTACTCGAACGTTTGCAGTGGTTAATTACAATAGCCGTACCGCAATGGCATCCCGATTTTTCGGTTAACAGTAGCAGCTGCCCACAGTCACATCAGAAGCGACTGTTTGTATGTTTACAGCCCGGTAGCCACACCGACGGCGAGAGACGTCTTCAGAATTAGCAGTCTCACTGGGCAGGTACGGAACTTTCAGAATGTTTACCGGCGAGGTCAGCTCACCGCCGAGGTAGCCTCAGCTGGACTCCCTAAGCGAAGCGGATCTGACGAGTGCAGCTGCGCGGCCTAACCGTCTGTTCCTTCACAGAGACATTACGCTTTCTTCTTTCCTTTTGCTTCATTTTGCAGTCTAACTCACTGCGGGTTTTGTCACACATTTGCTCAAAATGACTTGAGTCCCTCGTGAGGGAATGAGCAGGCAGAACATCTTTTGTGTGTCCAGAGATTCTGCCGTAACCTTTCTGGCAGATGAGATCAGCGCTTTTTAGTGCAAAGCCACTCTCTGCCACTCAGTGCCTTCATTGCTGCTTTATTTGCGGCGAGGAACCGTATGTCAACCGCAGTTGCATATCGGTCGACAATTTAAGTTCGATTATTTCTAAAATGATCTCAACATTTGCTGAGTACTTAGCTATTACATTTGTTTTCTCCCTGCTCCGTAAGCGCTGATCATTCCCACACAAGTACAAAGGGACAGAAGTGCAACTACTGCCTCGGAAGTGTACAGAACAACGAATGGCAGCGCCTCTGCTGGTTACCTAACGAGATACCCCCGGTAAACAGTGTTACAGCTAAGAGGAAAATACAGCTCAGAGGTGGATCCCAGAGATTAAAGCGAGAGGAGAGTGGTATGCCGATTACATCATTGGGAATTCCAGATTTTCAGGCTGCAGTTATTTGACTGTGACGCAGTACTTGGCAGGTAAACTGTGATGAGACAGGCTAAGTGTGCGGCGCTCCAGGAGATGAGAGTACAGAATGCCTGGGGTCGTCATTCACGGCCCAACCTGGACTGGAGATCTGAAGTCACCAGGAAAGGCTCCCACCGGCTGCCGCTCCAGTCCGGAGCGCCCTGCCGCCTGCAGCCCAGCTGCCTCTCGGCCAGCTTGGAGTCTCCTCTCCAGCCCCGCACTGCCAGCTCTGACACCAACGTGAGACTGTACCTGCTCTGGCGTTCTGCAAAGATCTATGAGCACGGGTCCAAATGTCTTATTCCCAATCTCGCCAATCAAACCAGTTAACGGTAAGTGTGATTTTCACTTAAATATTACTGTCTGCGCCTAGCCAGGTACATCGCACGTTCCTGTGGTAGCGGTGCTAACTCTGTCAAGATGGGGCAGTCAGCATGGCTGACATGCGACATTAAATTATTTTGTTGAAAGGATGTCGAAAATATCGCAAGCGAGCTGTCTCAAAGACTCAGAAATGTAACAGCTGCGATCAATGTAACCAATTACGTATTGTATACCGAGTGGCTCCCCGTGAGATGGGCGAGAGTGCAACGTGGCATTCTCCGCTCTGCTCAGGGCCTCGATGCACGGATCGTCCACACCGATGCTGCAGTCAGAACCTCGGCTCATACGGAATGACGGCACAGTGTCCAGTGTTGTACTGTCGGCGCAGCTCTGCCCGCTTCCTCGTCAAGGGAAGCCGCAGTAGTGGCCGCCGTACTGACAGTCAGCTGGCTTGTTGACCTTTTGCTTGTAAAAGTGTGCAGCACACCTCACGCCGTGTCGATTATCGTTGGCTGCAGCTCTCTTAGCGTTTCAGTTTCACTAGCTGCTAGTACTGATGTGCATATGAGTAGCCCATGGAAGCTCGTGAGTCAGAGTTCAGACCTCGAGGTGACTGACTAACGTTTTGCAGATTCGCCACTGATGTTCGCAAAGTGCGACAGCCTGGAGCAGCCGTCCCCCACGTGGTCAGCTGCGCAGCGCCTGATAGACCGCCTCAGGGACTCCGGACTGCCGCCGCCGCCAGCAGGTGGAGCGGAGGAGGGAGGGGGGTGCGCCGGCGCCCTGGCGCAGCTCCGCCGCCTCACGTGGGGCGAATCCTTCGAACTCCTCGAGGAGCTCGACTGCCGGATCGCTGGCGACTGTATCGACTCCCGCTGTGTACCGAGGTATGTAGACTACTCGATGCCATTACTACTAACTGTACAACTAATTCTTTCTCCTCTCCTTAAATTTATTCTCAATACTGTCACCTACTTTTCCTATTTTGCGATACTAACTATCTGTCAATAAGGGCACATTTGTGAGACCCGAAGAGGAAACGCGCTAATACCTTCTGCCGCCGCATCTTCTGTTGACACTTTCCACCGAGCAGTCAATGGAATTTGCCTCGTGGCATACGTCTCTCTCCGCTCGCTGTCTCCGCATATCGCTACAGCAGGCAGTAAATCATCTGATGATGACAGTCAAAGACTGAAAGCGGTAACTAACAATAAAACCTTTTCATCGAGACTGCTTGCCTTACTAAAATTGAATTTATATTCCTATTTCCCAACCGTATTATCAAAAATCAATAAAAGTATAGCGTCGTTTGAGATGACAACAGCTGTAGCTCGATATCGTTGTTAGTTGTAACTTAGTTCAAAAGTGAACAATAAACACTGCAAGTGGCTAAATTAATTACTTTTCGAAACAAGCAATTATAGAGTCAACACCCTGCACCACCGGATTACAGTAATACTCCACAATATTTGCTGTATATACGTAATTAAAATCTCTAAGAAGGCAGCAGTCAGCAACAGTAAAATTATGGAAGCCATAGGAATCGAACAGCCAACCAGTGGCACGTCAGATGTTTATTCACACTTTTACCTTGCTTTACTGTTCATTAAACCACGTGGCTATACCTTAGCATTTATATGGGTCATTTTAGTGTTGACTGAGCTTTATGACCTGTTTTCTCTTTTCACACAATAACTTTACACACGTAACTACTTCTTCCAAGGAAGAAAGGTTTATATCTGTTTAAACCTAGGTAAGGATTAGAATAAACATGTGAAGTACAACTAGCTGGTGCATGATTCCCATTCGTTCCATACATCATTAACTTATAGTAAGACAGTCACATGCAAGCCAACTTTTGCTCCAAGCATCATGAAATTGCATCACGGTATTGCCGCCTCTAGCCTCGAAGACTTCGTCAACTCGGCGGGGAAGAGAGTTCCGAAAGTTTCTTCAGATACGCAGCATCTGCCCGAGGCCTCCCACTGCTGCATCAGATCCCGCAGAGCTACCAGTGTGTGGGGATGTCGGCTGCCACGTCTCAGATGCTGTTCCAGACAGTACCGTGCAACGCCTGCGGCTCTGAGGTCGGGTTGTCTAGTGGTCGCCTCGAGGTGCTGTAGGGCGCCTGAGTGTTCGTGAAACCGGGAGTGTATGCACGCAGCCCTGGGAACACGACTGTGTGTGTCATCTTCTACAACGCAAGTGTCCAGAGAATAGGGCAACACTTCGTGACCGAGAAAGTTGAAATAAACGTGCTGGTTCAGGTTCACATTAACCTTGGTGACTGAATCCAAGTCACGGTGACAGAAACACCCCTATGACAGCATAGAACCACCAGTGGCTTGAACTGCATCCTCTCTAGGCCGTCGGTCCCATTGCCACCTCCATAATTTCAGAAGAGGCGAAATCGCGCGACTCGTGTGACGCACCTCCACCCAGCCACTGTCCGTCTCTGTGTGGTTTGGCCCACTCAAGACGCGCAGCTGTGTGTGTCTGTGTGAGCGACGGCCGCTGACTCCAAATGTCGAGTCTGTGCAGCCGCCTTCCGAACGATTGCTAGGCAGCTGGTTCAGATGGAGCTGCTTTGCCAGGCATTGGCAATTTGCGTCTCGTTTGAAACCGATCGCCAGTCACTTGGAGTGACACTCGCCAACAGCCCTGTCGGCTAGGATCTTTTTACGCCACTGCCTCACATCACTACGAGTGGTTCACCATTCGTTGCAGATACTTGGACAGTCCACATTGATAGACCAACAGATCGTGTAACTTTACTAGTGGTGTGGTCATGGACATATCGAAACGCAAAAATTCCTTTCTGCCAATTCTCGACATCTCCACGTCGACGCAGGTGACCGCCCTGATCCCACGCGAGCAACTGGCACGTACACACCGCGATTGTCACCTCACCTTCACCACTGACGTCAACGGTGGAGCGTCACGTGACCGCCTGGTTCCTCCCCTGCAGCACGGCATCCAGCCCTCCAAAGCGACCTCTGTGTTCAATTAAGTGGAGGCACAGCATTTCGTCTGATGAGATTAGTTCATACTTTCTAGAAGGTCTGCGTTTTGTACACTTTTAGCCAACACTTACTTCGTCTATGATAAGCATCAGGTGGGAAATAACTTTGTAGTTGGCGACTTCAAGCACACTTTGTTCGTTTTTAATTTCACTCATAAATGGTGTACCATAATCGGTGGATTACTTTCTTTCTACAAAAGACATATCGTTTTACGATCGCCACCCAAGTGTTGTTATTGCTGTTAGAGGCATATGTGTACTGTTCACTGAACGTACGCAAATTTCCAATCTTAGTTCCTCATTTGCATATAATGCCACTTTAATATCATAAAGGAAAACGTTCCTGATGTTCTGCAACTACTATTTACATAATCACGGACTAGGATTCATATTCTTATGCTGAGATATGATGGGTTGCGATTAAATTCGTAACATCTGCACAACATTGGGAAAACGTTTCCGTTGTGATATTATTTTCGTGCTCTGTCGATCATCGAACGATAATTCATTTACTTAGTTTCATTTTCTGTCAAATATGGTTATGTCTCCGTCATACACACATTAAAAAAAAGTTTTGCATCACCCCAGTTCCCAGAACTGCCGCCGGCCGAAGTGGCCGTGCGGTTACAGGCGCTGCAGTCTGGAACCGCAAGACCGCTACGGTCGCAGGTTCGAATCCTGCCTCGGGCATGGATGTTTGTGATGTCCTTAGGTTAGTTAGGTTTAACTAGTTCTAAGTTCTAGGGGACTAATGACCTCAGCAGTTGAGTCCCATAGTGCTCAGAGCAATTTGAATTTGAACCAGAACTGCCGAAGATAAGACGTTGATTGTGGATATTGTATCACAGTTACAGTCCCTTCGACTGTTCAGAGATGTCACTAAATCCGCCCAAAGACGTAAACAACCGTGCATGAACAGCGCTTATTAGGCGGAAGGGATCCGACAGTTCCAGTCGTTCCACCAGGAAGGAGGTACACGGCTGGTGTAGTCTGTAGTTCAACCATGCCTATACGGTCAATACCGCGGTTCGGTCGCGTCCGCATTGTTACTTTGTGCCAGGAAGGGCTCTGAACAGGAGAAGTGTCCAGGCTTCTTGGAGTGAACCAAAGCGATGTTGTTCGGACATGGAGGAGATACAGAGAGACAGGAACTGCAAATCACATGCCTCGCTCATGCCGCCCAAGGGCTACTACTGCTTCAGTGGATAACGGCTACCTACGGATTATGGCTCGGAGAAACCCTTACAGTAACGCCACTATGTTGAATAACGCTTTTCGTGCAGCCACAGGACGTCCTGTTACAACTGAAACTGTGCGCAATCGGCTGCATAATGCGCAACTTCACTCCCGACGTCCGTGGCGGAGTCCATCTTGGCAACCACGACACCGTGCAGCGCGGTACGTGACCCACCAACCAATCTGAGGGATCTACGCCGATTCGCCGTTGAGGAGTGGGACAATCTGGACCAACAGTGCCACGACGAATGCAGGCAAGCGCCAATTCCAGAGGACGTGCTACTGGGTATTAGAGGTACCAGTGTGTACAGCATCTGGACCATCACCTCTGAAGGTCTCGCTGTATGGTGGAACAAAGTGAAACGTGTGGTTTTCTTGACCAACAAAAAGGGCGGAAATGATGTTTATAGAGATATCTATTCCAATTTTCTGTACAGGTTCCGGAACTCTCGGAACCGAGGTGATGCAATGTATTCTTTGATGTGTGTATTAAGTAGTGAAATACATCTCAACATATCCATACCTTACTAAGCGAGCTAATACGATTGCTGAAACGTTGACCTGTCACATTCAAATGGGTAGTTAGATTAGGAAGGAAGACTCTAAAGCAGTAGATGAGTTGTCCTATTCAGGCAGCAACATAATTGTTTGCAGCCGAAGTAGACAGGACATAAAATACAGACTGGCTAGGGCTTGGAAAACATCTCTGGAAAAGAGTAATTGTTTTGCTGTTTAACATAAATTAGACCTTTACGCTGTCATTTCTTAAGGTACTTGTCACGAGTGTAGTCTTGCATGCAAGTGAAACATGGATGGTAAGCAGCTGACACAAGAAGAGAATATGAGGTACTGAGATGTAGTGCTAGAGCAAACTGCTGAAGAATAGGTGTTTAGGTGGTTTAATTGATGAGAAGATACTGAATCGAATTAGAGACAGTAAAAAATATGCCACAATTTGACTGAAAGAAGGGATCAGTTGACAGAACACCTCCTGGGACGTCAGCGAATCGTCCGCTTGGTAATGGAGAAGTAGTGTGGGGAGAAAAACTTGTAGAGGGACACCGAGTGATGAGTACAGCAAACAGGTTCAGATGAATGCAGGCCGCAGTAGTGGAGGGGCTCGCACAGGATAGTGTAGCATGGAGAGCGGCATCAAACCGGTCTTCGAACTAACAATGACAGCGACAAATAACTGCGACAATTGTAATGATAACAGAAATAACGTTATTTCTCACTAATCTGAAACCTGAATCTTGCTGGCAGATGGAAACTGTGTGTCAGGCCGGCACTCAAACCCAGTCCTTCTGCGGACACTTCTCACACCAACTGTAGTATCGAGATATGAACAACAATGTGGACATTGTCGGTCTGCCTTGATGCTAAATATTTTTGTTGTTCATTTATTTATTTATTCATTGCCCATGTTAGTTTCAGAGACAAACATCGCCATCAATGTAAAACATGCAGAAAATAGCACAGTTATAATACGGTGTAAATCGTTATTACATGTTTACTGTTTGTTTTTTAAATATTGTGTTCTGTGGGTACTTTAATAATACCTTATTTATTATACATTACAGCGTGGTTTTAAGATTCTTGTTGCTGTTTCGGGCATATTTTCTGTGTTTTTCTGTTGCCGTTTTTCTCAACATAAATCATGTCATTTGCAACTGTGTGAGCGACTATTAGCAAACAAATACGAAAACGTGAACTTACGTACGTCAGCGTTATGCAGTTGGGATTACGGTACTGTTGTGGATACAGTTTTGGTGTGTACTAGGTTGTTACATAGTTTCTCATGTACTCATGTTCGCTGGACGGCTTGCAGCTAGTTCTATACACAGAAAAACATAACCGTCGCACTTCTTTCATAATGCATAACGTTACGCCAACTTGCCGCTGGCGTGTCTCGTGAGAAATGTATCACACGTTGCAAGAAGGTTATGAAAATTTAAGCGCAAGTTCTGACGACTTCTGTTCCTCATTTATGTGTCTCTGATGGGCGAGTGGTCCTTTTGCAAGTGTGTGCTTTCTGTCGTGTGTCGTGCGTCAGTTCTCTCAGAGCAGTGAAGATTGTGTCGTTGAAAAGTGTTGTTTCTTCGTTTATTACGTTTTTCCCTTCCACTATTGCTTTTTGTATATAATAATTTTCTTCTGTTGTTGTTGGTATAAACAGATAAACTTCTGAGATAGAATATAATGACCAACCTAAGTGATTACCCAACACAAAGATATCAAAGGAACCCAGAGACATTAATGGAAAGCATCACACGCATCCTCACACAGAACCAGACAAAAAGAATGATACAAAGGAGTCCTAAAGCTCCACTCTTAACAGGCCTCCCAAAGGTCCACAAACTTCTCATTCTAGTCACGCCAGCGGTGGACTTCAGAGAGACACATGTACACATTCCTAAAGAAAACATACACACACACAAACAACAGAAGCTGCAAAACGCCAGAAGACATAATAGAGAAAATTAACAACATCCCCCCAACAGCAAAACTTGTATCTTCTGACATTACATCCATGAACACACACATACTCACAGAAGAAACTATAAACACTATAGAACAACAGCTAAAGTACAAGAAATTCCCAGAAAGACATATAAATGAAATCTCATCCATTCTTAGTCTAATCACTGAACAAAACTACTTCACTTTCAGCAACAACTTCTGTTTGCAAAAAGAGGGGCTAGCCATGGGATATCCCCTCATTGAGAAATTAGTAGGCATATTCTTGGATCGTATAGATAACACAATATTCAACAACTTTCTAAAACAAGATGAGTACAAAATAATTGACTGGTATCGATACGAGGATGACATAATTGTCTTATAGATGAAACACAAAACAGTTGAAGAGGTACACAGTAGCATCAACACAGTACTACCTCAGTCCCACTTCACAAAGGAAAGAGAAAAAAAAACAAGAATCTAAATTTCTTGAATCTTACAGTTACAAGAAACAAGCACCAACATTATTTTCCCATCTTCAGAAAACCCACATCCACAACCACTGCTACCCATATCTCATCCAACCACCATACATGTCAGCTTTGCACCCATGCTCCACAGGATAAATAGAACACGTCTTAAACTGAAGAGTACACACAGGAACTAAATATAATCAAACACAGCCGGCCGGAGTGGCCGAGCGGTTCTAGGCGCTACAGTCTGGAACCACGCGACCGCTAACATGCGATACATTTCTCGCGACACATGCTAATGGCAAGATGGCGTAATGTTTTGGATTATGAAAGAAGTGCGAAACTTACGTTTTTCTGTGTGTAAAATTAGCTGAATGCCTTGCCGCGAACGTAAGTACACCAGGAACTATGTAACAACCGAGTACACATCAAAACTGTATCCACAACACTACGGCAATCCCAACTGTATGACGATGACATACATAAGTTAATGTTATTGTATTTGTTTAGTAATAGCCGCTCATACAGTTCCAGATGACATAACCTATGCCGCGAAAAACGGAAACAGAGGCACACAGAAAATTTGCCCCAAACCCCAACAACAATCTTAAAACCATGCCGTACTGTATAATAAATAAGGTATTATGAAAGTACTCACGGAAAACAGGATTTATAAAACAAACAGTACACATATAATAATGTTTTACAGTGTTTTATAACTATGCTATTCTCTGCATGTTTTAGATATAAAGACCCCATGACCCATTAATGATGGCGACATTTGTCGCTGAAACTAGATTGGGGAATAAATAACTAAACAACAAAATCGTTTTGCATCCAGAAAGACTCACAGTTCCCTTTTTTTGTATGCAAACACCATCTGGAAGAGTTCCAAATAAAATTATTCTATGGAGACATGAGTCACGATTGTACTCACAGCATCAGTTTTGACATTTTCTTTCCTCCGGCACCTCGTTCTCGGAATGATAAGATGTCAGCCACGGCATTTTGGTATGGATGTTCCTGTCTTAGAAGAGGCGTATGAAGAGCTGGAAAGAAGACAGGACGACAGGCAACTCCTACGGATAGCTAAAGCAAGAGATAAGGCGGCCAAGGACATAGCATCAGTGAGGCCGATAAAGGATAAATCAGGTGTAGTATTATACGACCTTGAGAAAATCCTTAAGATCTTGGAAAGGATATTTGAGAACAGGGTGCGTCTAGAAACCGACGTATGTAAAGAACAATTTGGATTAATGCCGGGAAGAGGAAAAACCAACAAAGGATGCGAAAGATCTATATATTAACCTGGAAGGAGAACAACTGATGATCAAGAAATTTAAATAGCTAGGCTCTTACATAAAAAGTAATGGAGGACTGGAGGTCGAAATACAGCAGAGGATAAATAGTTATGGATGAACTGGAGGAAACTGAGCTGAGTACTGTGTGATAAGAAGGTTAGCTGCAGAATGAAAGGAAAGTTTTACAAGTCTGCGGTGAGGCCTGCGATGCTGTATAGTGCAAAAACTTGCCCAATTACAAAAGTCCAAGAGAAAAAGATGGAAGAGGCTGAAATGAGAATGATAAGGAGGATGAGTGGGGTGACACGAAAGGATAGACTAAGGAAAGTGTACACCAGAGGAACAGTGAAAGTGGAGCCCATAGGGAAGAAGATCCAAGAAAGTAGTTTGAGATGGTATTTACACGTGCAGAGAAGAGGGGATTACGACGCGGGGAGAAGAGTTGGACCTAGAAATCGAAAAATCAAGGAGAAGAGGAAGACCGAAACTGAGGTGGAAAGACAAGGTAGCAGGAGACCTACGGGAGAAAGAGAAGAAGCACTGGATAGGAATTTATGGAAGAGAAGGATCCAGCAAAACAACGCCGACCCCACATGACGCGGGAAAAGGCTGATATGACGATTATGAGGATGACAATGATGTTCCTGTCATTTCTTTAGAATGATTTGGGCAAACAGTAGCAAGCGTAAGTCACAATAGACGGATCAGGTATCCTTGTTTGACAAACAGTTTAGGAGCTTTTCAAATCGCTGCTTCTAACACTCTGACCTTGTATACACGATGATACTGGCTGTGTAATTCCCACCAGATGTTCTGATTATGTTACTTCGTGATCTTCCTAAATTATTTCAGGCAAATGCCCAGATGATTCCTTCCATGACCTCACGGCCAACTGTCTGCTCATCCTCGTTAAACTAGACTTATGGGTGTCCACATGCCTCTACATACATGTTTTCAGTTGTCAACCTGTGAAGCAACCGATGCCCTGTTTTCATCAAAGATGGATCCTCGAAGGAATAAAATTGCACTACACCTGCTACACGAGGGTGCTCAGACCGGGTGATGGTGTCAGTACCCTCTCCACACTCGTCACGTGAGCTCGCGAGGGCCGCCTTCCAGGACTGTGGCGGTACAGGCCCGAGGAGCGACGGCTCGGCCATGTGTGGGCAGCACGACGAGGGTCACGGGCAGGCGCGTCCCGGGGGAGCTGCGGGGCTCCTGCTGCACATGTCGGACATTAATGATCTGGCAGACGTAGTTAACAGTCACTGCACAGACGGTGTAGTTGTCTGTACCAAAGTGAACATGGTCAGGGAAGGAGGGGAAATGTTGGATTCTGCTCGCGACGACAACGCACAGGAGGTCGCGCAGTCCCGATTTATAAGTGGGCATCGAAGGCTGCCGTCGAATGACAGTACAGGAAAATAGCTAAAATAAAGAGAATATATTTCAGTGCACACTGTGCAAGGGGCGCGCCTAGTAGACGGAAGTTACCAGGTTTAGTCCATTTTAGAAGGCCAAACTACTAATTGAAGATGGCAACGGAAGGGGACGCGATTCACATTAAATGATGTTGGTGGCCGCTCATGGAACGTCTCCCAAGAAAGACGTCTGTTCTGCTCGAGGTCTGGATCACGAGAGAGAGAAGCAAACGTGTTCTGCATTGCAGAGTGCTCCAGTGTCCACACACGTGACCTGTATCCCACACACGCTACTGCGTAAAACCGATGGCGTGAATCCACTAGCAGTCTCAGCACAGGGCTCAAGGCGTCTCTTGTCAGCGGCTTCAACTGGACAGAACTGCCACAGACAGGCAACGTCTGTCACGTAGGCAGAGCGTAAGTTGCTCTGGGAGAAAACTTGTAAAGATTTCATTGGGCCTTTGAAGTAAATTCTTTAAACCATTTCACTAAAATATTCCTTTACTGGCTATCAGCACGTCCAAAAGTACTACCTCAAAGCAAAAGAACCGCATGTACCTAATCACATCTGGATAACATCTTAACCTTCGAGCTGGACAGTGTCATTTATCACAAATTTCTTTCTATATGCATTGTTAACTGTCTTACGCATTTTCGAGAACTACTTGAAACTTTTCACGTGTAAGCGCTATTCTCCCATGCCTTTTGCTAAAGAAAGCTGCGGTCTGAGCTGCAACTTAAGGTAGTAGAGGTGCTTTTTCTTTTTCTCTCGTCCACATGTCACACGCCGTCCTCTTTTCTTGGAGGCCAGCTACCCAATTGTTTCAACCCACGGATCTTTGAATTTCTCTAGGAAAGTTGCTACGTTGACAGGAAGTGAAGCAACCTTATCTGTTTTGACTAGCTGAAGCCCCGCAAGGGAAAATGCAAAGTCTTTCAACGAAAATGCTCCTTTTTTGGATTTACCTCATTTGCGTCGAAAATGATTTGAGCTCTTATTCCAGCTATATCGCTTACAGAATAGGATACGACCAGTGGCCATCTTCTGGTGACCCATGCTATGGAATACGCTCTTTCCAGTTGATCGACTATGTAGACCCATCCATTTGTGACATTGTAATAACTGCCTTATTGCAACAAGCTTATCGGTTGCTCTCCCTTCTTGTCTTGAGCTTTTGTCGTCAAAGCGGATGCAACGTAAAAGGAACAGCAGTCTTCTATAGCTCATCACAGCTCCCGTAATCTTAATATTTTCTCAATCGTACTGTCAAATGGTTCAAATGGGTCTGAGCACTATGGGACTTAACATCTGTGGTCATTATTCCCCTAGAACTTAGAACTACTTAAACCTAACTAACCTAAGGACATCACACACATCCATGCCCGAGGCAGGATTCGAACCTGCGACCGTAGCAATCGCGCGGTTCGGGACTGCGCGCCTAGAACCGCTAGACCACCGCGGCCGGCCTAAGTACTGTCCATTTCACTTATGACTTTTCTGGATACACTTTCTGATCCAGGAAATATTTTTAGAATATTCTTTCTTTTTGTCTTTATGACTACATTAGCGCATAATTGATTCCATTTTCATTTTTCTCTTTCCTAATAAAAATATAAACAGCGGAGAGCGACTGTTCGCGGTCATCGTCTGAATTGTGTTCCCGTTCGGGATCCGAACCTCGGTCACGTCGTGTGGCAAACTGTTCCTCTTCTTCCTCAGCGTCATCGCCAATTTCCTTGCCTGATTCGGTGTCGAACCCTGGATCCTCGTCGAGGGGCCACGCAGCCTCCTCGTTGTCGGCCAGCTTTGTTGTGGCCTGTACAGGGTGGCAGGGCCCGCTTGTGGACGAAAGGTAACGAGATGAGAGTGCAAGGAACGCCACTTACACGACTGGGCGCGTTGTGTACCTTGTATTCTAAGACGGCACTCGCGTTGTTTATTTTACGTTTCTGCTGCTCACTTGGGCAAGTGACAACACAACTTACCACTGAGCTGGCTGAAGCTATAATGAAGGTATACGTACGGCTGGCAATTTTATAACATCAATGCAATTTTTTTATTTATTATGCAGAGAATTGGACAAGACAATGCCATTTGCGGTTGGCGCGTTTTACGCATAGTCGCGCTCAATCGAGAGTTAAACTGCAGTGAAGACTGAAAACTTCCTTTACTTGTTTGTAAACGTAAAACTGTGCACTTAAAAAATAAGCAGATAATAGTTATCCTACACCTGCCATACCAGTGAGTAATATTTGGAATCAGTCGGTTTACAGAGACACGCAGATGCGCGAAACACAGAAACCTGTACTGGCAATCGCAAATATTCCCTTAAAGGCTACCTGTAAATAAAAGTTATTTGAAAACGTCCTGCCTTCAACAAAACACAGTTTCTTCTTTTTCACCCATACATGTTTCGTCGAAGCTTTACCGTCATGACAGGTTCCCTTCATTTTTCTGTCGAACAAAGAATATATACAAACTTCCTGGCAGATTAAAACTGTGTGCCGGACCGAGACTCGAACTCGGGACTTCCGCCTCTTGCGGGCAAGCGCTCTACCAACTGAGCCACCCAAGCACGACTCACGCCCCGTCCTCACAGCTTTCAATCCGCCAGTACCTCGTTGAGTCGTGTTTGGATAGCTCAGTTGGTAGAGCGCTTGCTCGCGAAAGGCGAAGGTCCCGAGTTCCAGTCTCGGTCCGGCACACAGTTTTAATCTGCCAGGAAGTTTCATATCAGCGCACGCTCCGCTGTAAAGTGAAAATTTCGCTCTAGAAACATCCCCCTGGTTGTGGGTAAGCCATGTCTCCGCAATATCCTTTCTTCCAGGAGTGCTAGTTTCTGCAAGGTTCGCAGGAGAGCTTCTGTGAAGTTTGGAAGGTAGAAGACGAGGTACTGGCGGAAGTAAAGCTGTGAGGACGGGGCGTGAGTCGCGCTTGGATAGCTCAGTTCGCGTGGCCAGCAGTCTGGCTTTAGCTGTCGCCGCGGTCGCACGCTCCTCAAGTTTGCTCCGTGAACGTTCAGTGTTTACGCCAGTGTTTTCGTGTTTCGTGACTGTTTATCGGCTTTTTGCACGTGAATTAAGTGTTATAAATTGAGCTATTGGTCTTCGTTCATGTCGTCTTTCTACGTAGTGCTGTTGGGATTTCGGCGTTGTCCGAAATTTATTCGCTGCAGAACACCATGGCAAACTCCGTGAGAAAAAACACCGTGATTTTCACCTTCGACAAGTACACCCGTCGAGTACAGCCCTCTGCACTTGAAACATACGACTAGATTACCGAGGTATTTGGGCTTCATCCTGAATTTGCTCATACCATGCAGCTAGACTCTGATGAATACTGCATTTTTGTAAAGTTTAACGATTCCATGAGTGTAGACCGCTTTCTGGAAAAATTTGGTTATGAAACGGAATTTATACACCGTGATATACTAAAAGTACTGTAAAACTCAGGAATTCCGAGTCTGTAATTAGAAATGTTAGGGTTTTGAATATTCCCATAGAAGTAGACAACTCGAAAATTAAAGATGTCCTTTCAAAGTGTGGGGTTGTCAGGCAAATAGTCAACGAAAGGTGGGCTTCGCATTTCAAGCTGCAGTGCTTTAACGGCATTCGCTCCGTGGAGATGGAAGTGAAGGCAAACATTCCCTCCCACATCGTTGTTGACGGGCACAAGACGCATGTTATTTACTCAGGGCAAACCCCTACATGTCATGTATGTAACGAGTCTGGTCACCTCCGTCAGGACTGCCCTTGCCGTGTTTTTGTGCTAACAAATAACCTTACGCAACGCCGGAAATTAACACTCAACGATTTGTTGCCAGCCAGTAATAGAACAGAGGCGGCGGCTGTCGTGGATCCTGTTACTACCTCGGAAAATGTTGCACTTAATATTAATGACTTTCCGTCTTTAAAACCTGCATTAACTGCTGAAATTCCGTTCCGTGACAGCGAGACTCCCACTAAAAAGTGCCCTCTAGAGGACACTGAAAAAAATGTTGATGAGGACTCTTCCTGTGAAACACCCGTTGCCAGGAAGCCGAAGCCAAGTCCTGTTGGAAGTGGTAAAAGGAGATGAAATGCAGGTCGATGTGGCTCCCACTCCCGCACAAGGAATTATACCGCCACGAACAGATAGTGACGCAGCTCGTAGTGACCTTTCACAGAAATGTGACCCTGAGCCTGAGGTCACAGCTGCAATAACCGCATCGAGTGCACAGCCCATACAGTGGGAACAGTACGAGGAAGTACCAAGTAAACAACCTGCTGGCTCCGAAGCGCAACACCGCGCCGAAGGAGGAAATAAACCAGCTTCACCGCCTCGCCAGCAAGACAACGCAACCGACAAGACCCCGAAGCCAAATATTGACGACTCGCAAGCCACCGCCGTTGCGCAAGACGGCCACCGTCGGAGGCTGCGACCGAAACCAGGTCTTGCTGTCACGCGTCATCAAGCGAAAACCACACCAGAGAAGAAAGACATCAAGAAAAAGAATATTAAATATGAAGTCATCAGGGCCAACACTGACGAGGAGAAGGAGAAAGACCACAGTGACTTATAGCAATGCATTGTCAGGATTTCAAGATAATTTTCTTTTCAAGCACTTTGTTTAAAAGCAGTAAAATTTTTTCTATGAAGTTAGTGCATGTAATGGGCACACAGCTTGTAAAGATCGTGACTTGTAGAGAAGCACGTTGCTGCTATAATCATACCGATCCTCATCCCAAATAGCTTCTTCTGGTATGTCTGTGATGCAAGTTTATACCACTACTACTATTAACATTAATAAAATACAGTCACCCTTGAAATTGGCAGAATCAGAAGAATTCTTGTACCAGTCTGGGACAGATATCGCGTTGCTACAAGAAGTTGCGATGACGGCATTTCGGATCCCAGGCATTTTTGGAATTGTTAGTGTTTCTACGGAAGCCATGTCAGTACAGCCATTCTTATAAGGTGACTGAAATCGAACGACTAGAATCAGGAAGAGCCGTAGGCATAAAAATTTTCGGTATGACCGTGCTGAACCTTTACGCACCATCAGGAAATTCCCATAAATTGGATGGTGCGACGCTTTTTAAGGTGAACTAATTTATTTATTGAGGAAAAATCCGTGTTCTCTTATATTATGTGGACATATTAACTGTGTTTTAAACCAGAAACATCAACAACCCAATTTCAACTACTTGCCACAGTTAAAAAAGTTAGTAAGTGATCTACAACTCAAAGATGTATAGGAACTTCAGCTCCCGACATCAGTCGAGTTCACGTATATAACCAGCCACTCCCGCAGCAGACTAAATAGAATTTACGTGTCACCAAATTTGCAAACATTTTTATTAAACGTTGAAACTGTTCCCGTGTATTTTAGCAATCACAGTACACTTTTAACTTGCTTTAATTTACGTGTACAGCCAACCTGTCGATTCAGAGGGCAATGGAATTTGAATATATCTGTTTTAACTGACGAAGAACTGGAACAGGAAATAAGAGTAGCGTGGACTATGTGCCTCCGCACAGCAGACAAGCGCCCAACAGTCATTGACTGCTGGACTAGGAGGGCTAAACCAAGGCTGCTGAAAGTTGTCGTGCAGTATAGTGTAGCGAGGCGCAGGGAGCTGAGGAATACAATGGAGTTTTATTATAAAGTTTTAAGAGACTTATATCAAGAGGCCCATGATGACGTAATTCGTCTGAATGATATCAAAAAATAAAAGCCAAGTTATTAAGCATTAAGCAGCAACAGATGGAGGGACTAAAAATTAAATAGAAAGCCACATCAGTAGTAGCTGATGAAACTGCCTCTCTGTATCACTTGGTGCGGCATGCTAAAAACAGACGTCAAACTTTTATTGATGAAGTCCAGACGCATACTGGTGCAAGGCTCACATGCCAGAAAGAAATACTGGACCAAGTCCACAGGTACTATGACAACTTATATGCCCCTACCACAGTGGACGATGCAGCTCTCGAGGACTTTCTCACTATTTTAGGTCCACATTTGTCGGGAACAGAAAACGCTGACATCCTGTCACCTATTACTAAAGGTGAAGTGCATGAGGCAGTGCGTAACTCACCTCTCAAAAAATCTCCGGGGCTTGGTGGCCTCCCTGTGGATTTTTATGCCTGCTACTGGTCTATAATTGGGGACAAGATCACTTCCATGGCGAATGAGGTCCTGACCGGAAAAGCGGTCCCTGCAGAGTTTAAGGAAAGTAAAATAGTACTGATTCCTAAGAGTAAAGGCAAAACCAACTTAAACAATTACCGGCCTCTTTCGCTGCTAAATTCTGATTACAAAATAATTTCGCGTATTATCAACAAAAGACTCCGTGCCTTTTCCAACAAAATATTGAGTCATCATTAATCTTGTTCTCCAACCAGAACGATATTCGAAAGTCTATCTGCATACAGAGACGTCATTGCAATTACGTCAGTGGCAAGTAATGTGCTTCAATCTTTATAGATTTCAACAAAGCTTTTGACCGCGTTAGTCATAGATGCCTCTTTGCGACGCTGTCAAGAATGGCTTTCCACCCTCAGATTGTCAACATGCTAAGAAATATTGCAACAGGTATAAAAGCGAAAACAGCAATCAATGGCCAAACATCTAAACCCATACAGATAAGGCGAGGGGTTCCACAGGGCAGTCCCTTATCTATGTTTTTATTTTCCGTATCTTTAGAGCCCTTTCTCCGCACTGTCCACGCAAGATTAACAGGCATAACATTGAGTGGTGAGAAAACCGTCATACGAGTTTATGCTGATGACGTGGGTGTTGTAATAAGGAATAAGGAGGAGACAGTTACACTGGAAAGAGAAATCCAAAAGTATTGTCTAGCGTCGGGAGCGACAACCAATGAAAACAAAAGTAAAATATTGAATCTGCAGGGCCTATATCACCTCCGACTGGCACAGGCAAAACAAGACAACAAACATAAAACTTTGGAAATAACCTTAATGGCATGTCCGATGAGGATGGTTGCTTTTAACTGGACGGAAGCTAGGAGGAAAGTTCATGGTGCTGTAATGGAAAACATCCATCGAACTACCGTTATACTGGATGTCAGAAACGGGGGCCTCGGTTTGGTGGGCATTCGAAATAAAGAGTCTGCTCTGTTCCTCAAACGGACTTTTCATATACTCAGAGAACTTCCACAATGTATAACCGCAAAGCTCTTTGAGGCTGTGACACCCCATAGCCAGCAAGCACCGATTGATGTGCGAAGGATTAATGCCAGTCTGCAGTATGTGAGGAATTTTTTCCTCGCAGCAAGTTACCTTAGTGACGAAATCAGAAGCAACACATGTACCACAGCGCGCGACATCATACTTGAAAGGAAGTTAAATGAGGGCAGAAACAAAACTGAAAAGAAATTCCCTAATTGTGACTGGAAAGCTGTATGGCGGAACATCAACTATGCCGGGCTATCTGCAAACGCTATTTCCGCATGGTACAAAACAGTTAACAGTGTCATCAGCACCAACGAGAGACTGTATGGGATCGGTTTAAACCAGACACACCTTTGTGGAAAACACAGTCTGGTGGATACACTCATCCACAGATTCACCTGTAGTGGCAGTGTGAATAACTGGAATTGGATCAGGCAACAAAGCGCCTTTCTCACCGATCCTCGACCGAATATATAACGCCATCGCTCCTTCTGAGACCAGACATGACATACATTCCGAAATTAAAAACGAACGCCATTAGCTGGTTACTGGGAAAATGTGTTAGTTATGTCATCAATAAACTTGGGTTGGACAACGAGATAGAATTCCGCGTTTACATGAAGTGTGAATACGCAAAAATCACCACGTATCGCAACCACAAGAAGCACTACGGCAACATGCTGGAGATCATTTTTGAAAGAATGGGTGTCGGTTAAATATGTGGCACCACTACAACACCTTGGACGAGAACGAACAGAAGAAAATTAAAAGTCAGTTGTGTTATTATTATTTACTATTACCTTGCTTCCGAATCTTCTATGTTACACGAAGAGTTTTCTCAAAACATTTTGTTCAGAATTACTCGTGTTCGACTTCCAAAGTATTTGTGTGATTCAAGAAGAATTGTTAAGTCTTTATAAGTGTTCAGTTGCTACTCAGAGAAGAGGTTTCTTTGTTTTTCTGAAATCGGAGAATGGGAATTTAGTGTGAAGATTTCTGCACACTTAGTGCTATGACCCAACAGGGAACATGAAAAAAGGGGTGGGAGGGGTTTGGGCCTCGACGCACCGGCAGTGCCGTGAAGAGACCCCACTAATAGTGCGGCGTGTACCACGCCCTGTGACCTTCTATTAAAAAAAAAAAAAAAAAAAAAAGTAGTTAGCGCGCGGGAATAGGATACGGAAGGTCATGGGTTCGCGCGTGGGTGGGTGCGAAAAATTCTTTTCCTCTTCATAAAAAAAGAAAATAAAAAAAGTTGGTAGAGCACTTGCCAGCAAAAGGAAAAAGTCTTGAGTTCGAGTCTCGGTCCGGCACACAGTTTTAATCCGCCAGGAAGTTTCATACCAGCGCACACTCCGCTGTAGAGAGAAAATTTCATTCTAGAAAGAATATGTTGTTACAATGGGAAACGTATAATTTTAGAATTGTACATTTGCATTCAAAACGCTCTCAGAAAGATGTATGCGTTAATGGCACATGCTGTTGCTGATGTCCGTGTCTGCTATTTCCAGTTTGGCTGGTATCTCGGTATTGTAGATGACGTGCAGCGACATGAACAACGGCATGTGCTACTATGGTTTACATGTCTGTTATAACGTTCTGAGCAAAAATAACACAGTCCCAAAAATATGCGTATCCCAATGCGACAGTTTACTCTTTACTCTGCAGAAGAATAAAGGAAACCCGCTGGTGATAATGAAATATGGCTGAAATACGTGTCGGCAAAAAGAGAAGAAACCGTGTTTGTTCAAGGTTGAATCTTTTCAAATTTTTGTTCTTAAATCAAAGACGAGATAAAAAAAAGTGAGATTTCATGTCGAGAAATCACTTCAAGATGAATACCTACTCACAACATTCCAAGAACCTGTATGAAGCGAAGAATCTGAGAATACAAGACGGACGCCTGGCTGTCGCTCTCGTAGGGCCGGCAAAGACGAGGTCACGCTAATTACAGGGCGCACAGGAGCGAAGTGGCTGGGGATACAATCCAGTATGTGTTACTGCAGGAAAAACCCTCTACCACGCACTTCGCAGGGGTTTGTGGAGTATGGAAGTGGAAGTTGATTTAAATATTACCAACATGTTATTTTTACAGCCTTATGACTGAATATTTACTTTCACTCAGGAAAAATATATTTCACGAGCTAGGTGACTGACGCAAAAGCGGTAGTGCATGATATAGAAATATATACTGTCCCAAATAATATATCATCTCAACCACATGCACTCTTATTTATTCTGTAATTACTGCTTCCATTTCCTTACAGTTTGCATCCTTCAGCTTTACCTTTAGTTGCCAACATTAAAAATGGTGTTACAAGCAATTTGAGTGAGTGAGGCGCAGGAGTTTGAACTTTCTTCGACGTACAAGACTTTATTATTTAAACGTTTGCAAATCCCGTTAACGTTAGTAACGTCTTCACACTACGACATTCAGTAAACAGATAACCGAAGATTTCCGCTGCTCGCCTGGCACTGTCCTCGTTATATACCAGCTTATTTCGATGTTATTCTCATGTATGTACATACTACTCTCGCAGCTGATACTATCAGCTGGTCTAATGACATTTCTCAAAATATTGCAGTGTTCTCTGTAATTATCTCTAGTTGATGGCTCTTGATACTGCTGTATTCCTTGGCAATATTATGCTTTTAATATGTGTTATTCTAATGCATTGTGTTTTACACGTTTGCTGTTTGTCACTTGTAAAAATGGACATCTTTTTCCTGAAAAATATCAAACGAACATACGTGAAGTATTACATCTTACATCCAACCTGTGGCCACTGGTGACGCCTCAGGAGTTGACTGAATGACCTCGCCGCAGCTGGGTAGAGGCTCATAACCACGGCCAGCCGCGCCGTGCCACAAGTCACGCGTGCAGCGTGTCTGGGCCACGGGCGGCGCGGGCCCGGCCTGCCTGCCGCTCGGCTCCACTCGGTCCTTCTCGGAGGCGCCCGGAAGAGCGCGGCGCTTCATCCGGCGTCGCGGTGCGGCGTCTTCCGGCCGGCACAAGTCTCTCGAGTCCGGCAGACTCGCGCTGTCAGCGCTGTTTACCCTTCGCTGTGTGATCTCGGTACGATGGAGGTTCACTGGGCCAGTTGCTGTTTGCACGAAGGAGGCAGTCGAGCGATCTACCGTCGCGATTCTTTAAAATGAGTGGCAGTGACAGAAGAGAGCGAAGAGGTTTCCCAATTCATATACGTTACAGGTAGTGCATATCTACTGTGAAACGACATTAGATGCACATGTACATGGATCCTCTGCAGATCACACCTAAGTGCCTGGCGGAGGGCTCATCGAATGACCTTCACAACGATTCTCGATTATTCCAATATCGAACAGTGCGAGGAAAAAACCAATGCCCATACCTTTCCCTGATAGCTTCCGTTTCCTTTATTTTATTACGACGATCGTTTCTCCCTAAGTATGTCTGCGTTAGCAAAATATTTTCGCATTCGAAGGAGAAAGTTGGTGACTGAAATTTCGTGAAATGATTCTGCTACAATGAAAAACGCCCTTTTGATGTCCACCCCAAATTCTGTATCATGTCAGTAACACTGTTTCCCCTATTTCGGGGTAATACAGAACGTGCAGCTCTTCTTTGAACTTTCTCAATGTACTCCATTAACCCTATCTGGTGAGGATCCCACACTGTGCAGTGGTACTCCAAAAGCGGGCATACAAGCGTAGCGTAGGCAGTCTCTTTAGTAGATCTGTCACATTTTCTAAATATTCTGCTAATTAGTCGCAGTCTTTGGGTAGCCTCCCCCTCAACATTATGTGTTCTTCCCAATTTAAGTGGCTCGTAATTATAATTCATAGGGTTTTTGTTCAATTTGCGGGCTTTAGATTTAGAGACTTATCGTGTAACCAAAGTTTAACAGATTCCTTTTAGCACTCATATGGAGGACTTCATTATCTAGGATCAATTGCCACTTTCCAAAATATACAGGTATATTTTCTAAATCGTTTTGCATTTTTTGATCTCAGATTGTTCCTCAGATTCTTACGAAATCATTTATATAGATAATGAACAGCAGTGGGCCTATAACACTACGTTGGGGAACGCCAGAAATCACTTCTGTTTCACTCGATGACTGTCAGTTATAAGGAACTGTGACCTCTCTGACAGGATATCACGAATCCAATTAGCTAACTTAGATGCCGCTTGTGTGGTACAGTGTCAAAGGCCTTTTCGAAATCCTTGTCGATAGCACTCAACACTTCGCGCTTCACAAGAATGATGTTTTCTGAATCCGCCTTTACTGTGTGTCAATAGACCGTTTTCTTCGAGGTAATTCATAGTCCTCACACGCAATATATGTTCCAAAATCCTACTAGATATCGACGTTAATAATATGGACCTGTAATTTACTGGATTACTCCTTCCACCGTTTTTGAATATTGGTGTAACCTGTGCAGCTTTCTAATCTTTTCATACGGATCTTTCGTCCAGCGGACGGTTGTATAAGGTCGTTATGTATGGAGCTGTTGCATCAGCATATTCTGAAGGAAACGTAATTGGTATACAGTACGGACCGGAAGACTTGCTGTTATTAAGTGACTTAAGTTGCCTCACAAATCGTAGGATATCTGCCTCTAGGTTATATGGAGAACTGTTCTTGATTCGGATTCTGGAATATGCAGAAAGAGTTTAAAGATTTGATTGACAATGAAACAGGATAAAATCACGAATGTCGACAGACGAGATTCCTTGTTTTGTACATCAAAAAGCACTTTGTGCTAAATTTGCAGGCCTTTGGCACATGGCGAAATTGGAAGAAAGCATAGTATAATTGCTCAAGTCCCACGCATCTTCCGTTTTCAGCTGCAACGGTTTTCAGTGAAACTGATCGATTCCTATGGAGACTTCATATCGAACTGCAAAGTATGTAGGTTATGTCGAGAGACATACCTGGAGCAAGCGTTTAATTTTTTGACGGAAAAAGGAATGCAGGAACGAAAATTAAAACATGTGCAATCTAGAGCATGTAATCTCCCCACGGAAAATACCCTCTACCACGCAATAATTAATAATGGTCAATCAAATCATCCACATTTATTCACTTTTGAAAAGTATCTGATCGGATTTTCTAGTAATATATGCGCCGACAGTTCGTCGACGCCAAGGTATTTTTTTAGTACGTTTATTCTTTGGAATAACAGAGATACATATATGTATTCTCCATAGTTATTATAGAGGGATAACTAGGACAGCTTCGGAAGTATCTTTTGGAAGATTGTCGGGTTGCTAAAAGAGACATATTTGCTCTTCTTCTCGCTAAAGCGAGCTATTAACGTTTGTGCCACTAGCGGGTTATTTGAAGAGAGAGAGAAAAATTGTAAACGCAAATTAAGTAAGACTGGGAATCAACAGAAAACGTAACATGTAATGGAGATGGATTGAATATACAATTTTCCTCAGAAATAAGGTTTGTGACCCTTTTATTCTAGCGTGAATGACGAATGAGTTCTCTGTCTGAATCATTGATGATTGTCTTGGCCCTGTAATTAGTGGGGAAGTTTCAGTTGTGACGAAGAGAGCCTGCAATCACCGAGATTTTATAAAATCGTCCAAAAAGGCTTCGGACACATCTGAAATTCTAAATCTCTCGTAAAATGAACGAATTGTTCAAACGATCGATTTTCCCAACTGAATGCAGCGCTTAACAATAATAATAGATATAAAGATCTTTTACAGCAAGCCAGCCGCTGAATATTAAGACGAAGGGCTCCACCAGAGATTCTATTGGGCTGAGTTCACGTAATGAAATATTATATTTAAAACTGTATATAGATAAAGGACAGAGAGAGAGAGAGAGAGAGCGAATGAAATTAGAGAAAATACGCAGAATCCTCCATTAGTATAATTGTTTGCCTGTCTTATCACGGATCAGCCTAAAGATAAAACAGGAGGCCCTTACTTTACTGTACAGGTTTATGTGTGAGAGACATTACACCAAGTTAGCGGCGAGCGGCATTCCCAATAACAATATATAATCCATTATAAGCAGATTTCACATTTTAACTGGACTTGACTGCACACTGCCCACAGTAATGCACTGCAAGCTAACTTGTTCCTCATTTGATGGGGACGCATTTAAGAAGAAAATCGCATTTCTGGAACGGACACATACTGACAAAGACAGTCGAGCTTCTTAAGAACACTGGTGTTAAAGGAAATACGGAGTTTGAAGAATACGTTGTGGCCTAGAAAGAATTACAAGGGTAGTTTTATAAAGTTTTTGAGATTTTTAAAAGTTTGTTCACATTAGCGTTTCATTGCGTATTAATACAGGTTACGTAACATCAGTGCTCTTGTGCCAAGTTATCCTCTTCCTTTGTGTAAATTTTTCTGTCAAAACATGTCTAGCAAATGTGATGTTTGCTGTAGAAATCTGAAGGCGGGGCTGTGAAGACTGTGTAGGTTATGGTTTATTGGGGCGAATGTAGCGGCGAGGAAACTGGGTAGATAAAGACGCTCTCCATGGCAACGTACGTTATGTAGAAAGGACAGAAAAGTTGCTGAACATGAGGCAAAAATTTGTGCCCTTAAGGCTGAATTAGAAAATGCGGACTTGGAATTATGTAGGCCAAGGGAAGAAACAGGGACGGGGTGCTGGGGAAAGGTAGAAGCAAAAAGGGAAACTGTTGAAAAAACTTCGAAATTCAGTTAGTAAATCAGTTTGGCTTGCTATCAGAAGTAGTGGAGGAATGGCCTCATCCAGATGTAGTTGAATGTATTTCGAAGCAGAATATTAGCTTCAAGAAAAAGAGACATCTAGGGATCAAATCAGAATAGGAAAAGAAGATTATTGCTTCTAGTTAACAGTCAAGGCCAGGAGCTTGAGAAGGAATTAGGTGCAGCGTACCAGCTCACAAGTTTTGTGAAAACAAATGCTAAGGAGATCAGGTAATTACAGTTGGGGCAGCAGGAAACAGCCTGCGGTATGAATCCAAGGTGTACTATTGCGAGAGACGTGGATGAAATAGGAACATGAACTGGCCACACGAATGTGGTGTCTGTGGAGGTCTTTCAGCGCCATGTTCGGTCCTGCGTAAACACTGCTGTAAGGCGTGTTAACACTCTGGCTTGCTATCTGAAGTAGTGGAGGAACGGGATGTTCCAGATACCCCCAAAACCTCACATATGCGATGTTCCTGTTGACATTACTGGTAGGTGAGGACACACTACGCATGGCCTGCACCTAAATAGGAAGGGGAAAGATAAGTTAGCTTCTCTATTAGCAGACACTGTAAGGGGGAGCCTCAGTCACACGAGGGTGACCCCTGTGGTTTATGGGACCAGGTAGACAGGTTTCTTGTGTTAAGGTCAAAGTCCAAACAGGCAACAGTAAAAAAAAAAATAGAATAAAAGAAGCTCCATGCACAGTAAATAGGGATGAGCTAAGGGTAGTATCAACTTACTTCCTCAGAATATCAGGGGAATAAAAAATAAAGTAGATGATCTGTTAGTATGTGTAGATGACCTCACAAATAACAATGAGATTGATATACTTTGTCTGAACACCATGTAATTGTGGTGATGGATAGTGTCAGTATAAATTATTATAATTTAGCCTCTTACACTTCCAGATACAGCATGGATAAAGGAGTGGTTGCCGTTTACAAAAACAAGGATATAAATACAAAACTGGAGAAGTAAGCAAATTCTGTATTGATCAGCACTTTGAAGTTTATGCTTATGAACTACAGCCCTAGCAGATTGGGAGCTACTCATAAAAAAGTTTGACTACCTATTACGCTGTCTATCAGACAAAAACAGGAAGTTATTAATCTGTGTTGATTTCTGTGTAAACTTTCTAACCAGTTCAGATGGGAAAAGTGTAAGTGTTATTAATTACAGATAGAATCAGCTATCAATTTCCCTACACATATAGCTCAAGACAGTAGCGCTCTAATGGATTATGTATTTGTACAGCAAGTGGGTGTAAAACTAACATATGCTTTCCCATTGATAAATGGATTATCAGCCCATGATGTACAATTGATTAAATTAGAAAACACAGCAAGGTGTACAGTTCAGAAACCATGAAATAAAACTGTAAGGTTGCTCAACCCAGTGTTTATTGAGCACTTCAGAGAAAATTTAAGAAATGTTAATTGGGGAGATGTATATAATGAGCCAAATGCACTTATGCCCGGGCATGGCCCGTGAGCTGATGTCTTGGCCACCCCTTCTCTAAAGATTTCTCCCATTTCTACACTCCTCATTTCTTTCGTGATTCCTACAAACACTAACACATGTACTCGTACTGATAAATAATTAAAATACAACCTACAGGTCAATTTTGAGTAATGAGTATTAGGCCACGTTCCATAGCGTATTTCTGTGCCAAAGACTTCGTCCCCTAAATCTGGAGGCACCACCAGAGACACTACGAGAGGAAATAAGCACTGAGACATCAATACCTTAACGAAACGTGAAAAGAAACCTGTCCGAGATTTCATTTTTTATGTATTCTAGAGCTTCCAACAGATAAGGGCAACGCTACAATGCTAATGAAATAACGAACCTACTGCAGTATAACTGGCGTTGTATAACAACCAGGAAGGTACAGGGAGTTCAAAAGCAATCATCCAACAGCAATACTTTGGGAAATGCATCAGCTAGTGAAAGCCTCCTCGATTTCTCCCACAGACTAAAAATGTCTTTTTAAATCAGATCTGGTCCAAGATTGTGTGGTGCACCAAAAATTCACAAACCCATCATTCCATTAAGACCAGTTGTTAACGCTATGGACTGTTCGACAAGCATGGCTGCCAAGCACTTCGCAAGTCTTCTACAGTCCTCTGTATCAAAAAAAGACGTATAAAAGGTTTAGTTCATTTATGCAAAAAATAGAATCCTTCATGCTAAGCCCATCACATATTAGCCTATTTAGACATTCTATCACTGCTTACTAGAAGAAGGGATCGGTTGGCAGGACATATTCTGAGGCATCAAGGGATCACCAGTTTAGTATTGGAGGGCAGCGAGGAGGGTAAAAATCATAGAGGGAGCACGATGTCACATATAGAAATTACACTCTTAGGCAAAAAAAGGAACTATCTGAAAGGTCCAGAAACTAATAGATGTTCCGTACATGAACAGACAACCAAGTGGTTGACTTATTCGAGAGAGAAGTTTCACAGATTAAGCAAGTCAATAATGCGTCCTTATGTAAGCAATGCATCCTGATGTAAGCAATTTCTCAGCTTCGCATTGAATGACAGAGTTGTTGGATGTCTCCCTGAGGAACATCATGCCATATTTTGTCCAAATGGTGCGTTAGATCCTCAGAATCTCGACCTGGTTGGAGGTCCCTGCCTATTTGCTCCAATTATTCTCAATTGGGAAGAGGTCTGTCAAAGTTATTGGCCAAAGTAGGGTTTGGCAAGTCCAAAGACAAATAGTAGAAACTCTCTCTATGTGTGAGTGGGCGTTATCTTGGAAAAAAGTTAGCCAATGATGGCTAACCTAGAAGGGCAGCAAAATAGGGTGTAGAACACCACAGGCTAACTGGTCTGCTGTAAGGGTGCCACAGATGACAACCAAAGAGGTCCTGCTGTGAAGACAACCCCTGAGCATCAATCCAGGTGGTCAGACCATATAGCGGACGACAGTAAGATTGGTATCCTACGACCATCTGGGGCATCTCTAGACGCGACTTCGGCGAGGAATCTCATTGACTGTAACAGTCTTCTATGATGAGCCTCACTTCAAATTGAGCCCCAATGTCCAGCAAAGATGTGTCTGGAGATACCTTGGAGACTGGGGAGTATCAACTTGACTGTCGCCCACCATAAGTCCCAACAACCGGGAGTGATGGTCTGGGGTGCCGTTCACTTTCATAGCAGGACCACTTTAGTAGTCACCCACAAAGCAGAGCGATATGTCCACGTCCAGTTTTGTTGCCCATCAGGGCAAGCCATACTGGCCTTACATATCAGCAAGGTAATGCCCACCCACACTCAGAGCGAGAGTTTCTATTGCTCGCCAAACATACCTTGACTAGGAAGGTCGCCAAACCTCTACCCAACTGACAACGCTTGGGGCATACTGGGTAGGGCCCTCCAACCATCTCGGGGTTTTCATGACTTAACCTGCCAGCTAGACATGATTTCGAACAATGTCCCTCAGGAGGACATTCAACAGCTCTGCCAGTAGATGCGAAGCCGAATAACTGAGGCGGACCAAAGCATTATTGACTTCGCTCAGTTTGTGAGGCTCTCGAATAAATCATCCAGTTTTCTGAAACTGTATTCATTACAACATTACAGGAAACACACTCAGCACAGTTACAACGGACTTCTATATGTAAAACTGGAAGGAACAGCTCATCAGCACAGCAAGAAAAATCACTATCGTTGGTTTTGTTATATTGATGATACTCACACTTCGTTATATTGCCTCATGGACAAAAAGAACACAGAATTTCTAAACTTTCCGAATGATATTAGTTATAATATAAAATTCAGTATAGAAAAAGAGAAAGAAGTTGAAATATTTTAAAATGTACAGCTACTTAGAAAATCCACAGATGTTAGGCACAGAAGGTCTGCAAAAACATCACTCACACATGTGGATACATTCACAAAACTTCCAGTCATTGTCCCTAACTGAAAAGAGCAGCAATGAGAACATTGGTGGGCTTCGCTTAAATAATGTGTCACCAGAGTAGTTGGAGGAACGCTCCGACCATTTAAACACTACTTTCAGAATAAATGATTAATCTGAGAAAGAGATAAATAGGGCAATAAGTCCATAAAGGTATGGAGCTTCTCATGAAGAAGAAACAAAGATTTACTCCCATTCGTAAAAGCAGTCATGGTTCACATGATCAGAGTACGAGGAATACATACTATTGATGCAGTGTTTATACCAATTACGAAGGAGCGTGAATGTTTTGAACACTATAGAGAATGTACGGCCAGCACTTGCCACAGGAGGAATATATAAATTGTCTTGCACACACAGTGAAGCACACATGTGTAGTACTAACAGAAGAGCAGTTGTCATCTGCGAAAAAGCAATAAATCGGCAGTTGCAGAATATCCACTCGGACCAGGGAAACTAAAAATTCGTCTCTGCAATACAGAACCAATATTACTGTGCTTGAATTTAAAGAAAGGGCATTCAAATTCCAAAGCACGAAAGCAACTTTAACGGAAAGAAGAATGAGAGAAATTAGACTAGTTGCTGACCTCAGTGCTGAATACAGAAACCAGCGCCAGGTGTTCCCCAGCAGAAGCTCGACAACACACGCACTCGTGACTCTGCGCTCTTAAGCAGCCGTCTGATGACATCACAGCCCGACTGTGGCAGGGATCCGAACAAACACTTCAGCTTGTAGAGTTTATAGAAGTTTCAAACTGCTGCCTGAGCCTTTATAGCCTCTGAAGATGTCTCCAGCATTTGGAAACGAAACGTTAGAGACCTTTCCATTTTTTTTGAGCCATCTGTCTTCTCATTCGTTTGATGTGGTGCACTACAAATTCCTCTTCTATGCCAACCTCTTCACTTCAGAGCAGCACTTGCGACCTACGTCTTCAATTATTTGCTGGATGTATTCTCCAATTTCGTACCATGGAAGTCATTCCCTGATGTCTTAGCAGATGTCCTATCATCGTGTCCCTTCCACATATTCCTTTCTTCTTCCATTCTGCGCAGACCCTCCTCATTCCTTACTTTGTAAGTTGACCTAATTTGCAGCATTCGTCTGTAGTACATCATCTCAAATGCTTTGATTCTCTCCTTTTCCGGTTTTCCCACAGTCCATGTTTCACTACCATTCAAGGTTCTGCTCCAAACGTACATTCTCAGAAAATTCTTCCTAAAATTAAGGCCTATCTTTGATACTAATAGACTTCTCTTGGTCAGGAATGCCTTTTTTGCCGGTGCTAATCTGCTTTCGATGTCCTCCTTGCTCCATCTGACATTGGTTATTTTGTTGCCTAGGTAGTAGAATTCCTTAATTTGATATACTTCGTGACAATTAATCCTGATGTTATGTTCATCTCTGTTCTCATTTCTGCTACTTCCAATTCCTTTCGTCTTTCTTCGATTTCAAATGGTTCAAATGGCTCTGAGCACTATGAGACTCAACTGCTGAGGTCATTAGTCCCCTAGAACTTAGAACTAGTTGAACCTAACTAACCTAAGGACATCACACACATCCATGCCCGAGGCAGGATTCGAACCTGCGACCGTAGCGGTCTCGCGGTTCCAGACTGCAGCGCCAGAACCGCGCGGCCACTTCGGCCGGCTTCTTCGATTTATTCTCAACCCATATGTTGTACTCATTAGACTGTCCATTCCATTCAGCCCATCATGTAATTCTTCTTCACTTTCACTTTCAGGATAGCAATGTCATCAGCGAATCGTATCATTCATGCCCTTTCAACTTGAATTTTAATCCCACTCCTGAACCTTTCTTGAATTTCCATCATTGCTTCATCGATGTACATACTGAAAATACGGGCGAAACACTACATCCCTGCCTACATCCTTTTTAATCCAAGCACTTCATTCTTGGTCATCCACTCTTATTGTTTTCCTCTTGGCTTTTGTACATATTGTGTATTACCTGTCTCTTTCTACAGCTTACCCCTGTTTGTCTCAGAATTTCTAACACTTTGCGCCATTTTACATTGCTCAACATCTTGTCCAGGTCGACAAATCCTATAAACGGAACTTTATTGTTCTTTAGTCTTGCTTCTATCACGGACAGCAACGTCGGAATTGCCTCTCTGTTGCATCTACCTTTCCTAAGGCCAAATTGATAGTCATCTAACTCATCCTCAATTTTCTTTTCCATTCTCCAATATGTTATTCTTGTCAGCAATTTGGATGCATGAGATGTTAAGCAGACTGTTCGATAATTGTCGCACTTGTCAGTTCTTGCAGTCTTAGGAATTGTGTGGATGATATTTTTTCGAAAGCTGGATGGTATGTCGGCGGACTCATATATTTTACACACCAACATGAATAGTCGCTTTGTCGCCAGTTCCCCCCAATGGTTTTAGACATCCTGATGGAAAGTTATCTACCCCTTCTGCCTTATTTGATCTTAAGTCCTCCAAAGCTCTTTTAAATTCTATTACTGGATCTCCTATCTCTTCCAAATCGACTTTTCTTTCTTCTTCTATCACATCAGACAAATCTTCCCTCCTCATGGAGGCCTTCAATGTACTCATTCCATATATCCACTTCCTCCTCCTTTTTTGACGGTGAAATTCCCACTGCACTCTTAATACTACCACTCTTTGCTAACAATTTCACTCTAGGTTGCTTTGACTTTCTTATGCGTTGACTCAGTCCTTCCAACAATAATTTCTTTTTCGATTTCTTCACATTTTTCAGGCAGCTATTTCGTCTTAGCTTTCCTACACATCCTGTCTACTTCATCCCTCAGTGACTAGCATTTCTGTATTCCTGAATTTCCCTGAACATTTTTGAACTTCTTTCTTTCATCATGGGTAATAAAAGAAATACTTCAGTTATTTATTTTAATTCCCATGGTTTCTTTGCAGTTACTTTCTTTGTATCTATATTTTTCTTTCCAACTTCTATTATTGTCCGTTTCAGAGATATCCATTCCTCTTGAAGTGGACTGCCTACTGGATTATTCCTTGTTGCTGTATCCATGGCCTTGCAGATCTTCAAGAGTATCTCGTCATTCCTTAGTACTTCTGTATCTGACACATTAGCGTATCGATTCTTTCTGACTTATCTCTTAACATTCAACGTACTGTTTATCATTACTACATTGTGATATGAGTCTATATCTGCTCCTGCGTATGCCTTACAATCCACTATATCATTTCAGAATCTCCTTCGGACCATGATGTAATCTAACTGTTGTTCCCCATATCACCCAGCCTTTTCCAATTATACATCCTCCTCTTGTGATTAAGAGTATTCGCTATTACTTGCCGAAATTTATTACAGGACTGAGTTAGTCTTTCTTCTCTCTCATTCCCTATCCCAACCCCATATTCTCCAGTAACCATTTCTTCCACGTTTTCTCCTACAACTGCATTCCAGTCTCCCACGAGTAATGGAGTTTCATCTCCCTTTACGTACTGTATTACCCTTTCAATACCTTCATATACTTTTTCGGTCATCTTAAGCTTCAGACGTCGGCATGTACTATCTGAACTATCGTTGTGGGTATTGGTTTGCTGTCGATTGTGATAAGCTTAACTGTATCACTGAACTGCTCACTGTAACACACTCTCTGCTCTACCTTCCTAAAGAATCCGACTCCCGTTATACTGTTTCGTGCTACTGTTGATATTACCATAATAGCAGCCCAAAATACGACCGTCCCGCCCCGCAGCAGAACCCATGGATAGAGACCTGCAACGGTGCCTGGTCACCTAGGCAGCCTTATACGACGAGCCCCAGTCGACGTTCGAAGCCTGTGCTCGCCGGTGAACACAAGCCCACTCCATTGATCCAGGTTCCGTTTCACGTGTCGCCTTAGGCAATTTCTTCGCACTCCAAGGTCCGACGTAGTTTGTTATTGTTGTTCGTAGTGGTCGCCTAGTGACCAAATTCATCGAGTGAAACTGGCTACTTAATGATTGTGTCGACGAGCCTCCGAGTTGACACCAAACTGAGGGAGTACTTTTACAGATAGAGACTCCAGCAAAACACAAGCGGAACTGAGCCCACAGAGTTCTACCTCCATGATACAGAGGCACACAGGCAGTCATATGTGCCCCTGGATAGGACCAAAATTTCCTGCAGCTACTTCCCTAATTACCTTGGTGCCTCCCTTTTCCTGTCACTGTCACTTATGCAGCACTGCGCGGACCTGTGAAAGTCGTTTGGTTCTATTCTAAATCAACTGCACTACATTCCTGCAAAAAACAGTGGAGCAAATGTAGACAAACAAAACAACGCTGCAATTTCTCTTGGTTATTGAGCTGTCGCATGTGCTAAAGCGTTAAGGAGCCAGGTTAACTATTAATGACATTGCTACAACAGCTCCCACTTAGGAGTTGCATGTTCTGTCCAATTTTGTCCCTGCTAATCTCACAATCAAGGATGCCAAGGTACCAATTCCTAAGACGGAGTGCAGTACGTATTCAGTCTAACTGAGTAAGGTAGCGCAGTATGGTCTTTTTTGTCACAAAAGATCAAGATTCAACCTCATCCAAGCGGCACAAGAGAGACATGGCAACGTCTTGAAAACGTGGTATTATAGTGGAAGTGCTGCTCGTGATTATGGCGCCAAGGAGCAGACGGTGAGCCATGTTGTGGGGCAGCACCCACTCCGTGCCTTTGAAGGCGGTCTGCTGTGCTTGTCCAATCATACTTCTGGCTGCATGTTTGTATGTGAATTCTTGTATTTCATCAGAAATGATCAGTTCGCCAGAATATGTTAGCAGACTCGCATACCAGCCGTAATGTACGCAACAATTCCTGTCTGACACCTCGATTCGTCTCTAATCGGCCGGCGACCTCTATCAGTGGGAAACGTAAAAGCTGGAGAAGGGCAAGTTTAGTTTTCACTATTCTAGTCTACAAAATACAGTCAAGTTTCAGAATATCATCTGTCACATAAGCTGACTCCATTTTATTTTGAAAGGTTGAACAACATGGAATGGAACATGACAACGCTGCAAACGGATGATCTGAGGCATCATATCCTGTCCCAGTCAGTGCATGCTTTTCGACGCATCACAAGAGCCACGGTCGGCAGGGTGAATTGTGAGTGGTGGCGTCATGTTAAGTTTGAGTGGAGGGATAAACTTGGTGAGTATATTATTTGGAAACTTCGTTATTGTTAAATAAAGCGTAATGTGCTCATTTAGGTTTTCTATAAAAAGTCTCGTCGAAGTAAATCAACACATGGTGATGGAGCTGCACCACATTTGAAAATTCTGTCCTAATTTAAGTGCATAGAAATAAAAACATAAGCACTAAATAATAATCACACTGAAGAAAAGAAACAGTTGTCTAATCACAACCGATTTCATCTAACAAGAGAAGATCACCAACCTGGTCTGATATACAAAACGCACACTTGCAAGGTGTGAGCCCCAGCTGTCTATGTCGCGCGGAGATTTGGACCACGATTATGACTGTACGCAGTTAAGACCTTCTGAACACATAGCTTTTTAACGCCCGTGTACCACTTGTTTCTGGCACGCTCCGCTGCGTTCGCCCATTGTCGGAGCTCGAACTACTGTACGGTACGGTGAGTAAGAGGTTCGCGTTTATAGTGCCGGTCAACCGACAAGCGACAGTGTGGCACCTCCAGGAGCAGTATACAGTGACGGTCAAATTGCCACGTTTAAACGTCAAAGCTCGCGACAGTTGTGACCGGTAAGCGTCGTTATATGTGGCTATTCGACTAACTCTTACACGAGGCAAAAGAAACTCTATGAGCGTTTCTTTGTGCTACTATTTGTACCTTGCGATTCAGTTGTGGCAGTCATAGAGAAGACCCGTTAAATGGAGAGAAGAATAGTTGATTGACGTTAGACTATTCTTTATGGTAGGATGGTGGTGACAATGATAACGATACCCTTTCACCACGATCATTTTCGTCAAACAACTTCATTGGCACAATGCGATGGAGACGTAAAATCGCGAACTGACTGTTTAGGAAGCTTGCTTTGAAGAGGTAATATTGTCAGGTTTCACCTTGCCTCTGTCCGTAACAGAGATCTGTGTGTGTGTGTGTGTGCGTGTGTTTTATAAAAAACTGCTGCAGAATATGTCCTAAAATATTGCTAAACAGTGTTGACCATATATGCGCATGGCATTGAAATACTATCTGCTCATATTGCTTACCCGTTTTTCATGTTAAATCACATCTGTTCTACTTGAAGAACAAAGTTTCGAAACACATGGGGCAGACGTGACCGGCTCCACACACGTCTTCCCACACTTGCGGCATGAAGCGGGTCTGAGGGCTGGACGTCACCCCGCTGCACAGTACTCTGCACTCGTGCATCAGGCAGCTGCAGTGGGGCGCAGCCTGTGGCAGGCAACCTGCACCTACAGAACTTTAAAAACTCTGCATTCAAGACGTCTAAAATGAGTATTATCTTAAGTATGGCCATTTATTTTAAGAGAGGATGGGTGTTTGGTATCTAGGGTTGAGATCGTGCAAATTTACGTTTTTCTCCTTACAAAAGAAGGTCGAGTTAGTTACGTTTACGTGGACGGTTACAAGTAAAAAACATAAAGGTTGAGGACAGATTTCATTCGATGTCAGATAAAGAGAGATCATGCTGACACAGCAGTAGAGCACACCGCCTCTAGCCTCGACAAGGGCCTGAGTTGGCCGACAAGGAGAGGCCACGAGTCTCTCCAGTTGTGTCGTGTTCAGCTGACGTCACTCAATTGGTCCCGTAGAGCCGCCAGATCGCAGGGACGTTGAGACCGCCGCTGTCCACACGCTGGAGCCAGACATCTGCTGTGAGGCTGAGACCGGATGGATTAGCGGGCATGTCGGGATGCGGCAGGACGGCTGAGTGTTCGGTCGTCCAGCCAGGAGCGTGTCCAAGCGGTCTGTGAACACGGCTGCTGTCTTGGGAGCGTCCCCAGGCCACTCAGCATGAAGGTAGCGCACAGGTCCCGATTAAAAAATCACTATGCGATGTGATGCGATCTAGACTGCTCGCTCACTAAACTTCAGCACAGATCTCTGACACGTGACGTTTGTACTGTAACTTTTACGAAATTTTTAGACCTTTAATGCCATACGCTACAGAGCGTATGGGGATCCACTACACGATGCCAACCCCAGCAGAACGGACACTAAGAGTCGCAAGAAACGACAGAGTCCGTGTCCTTAGAAATAGTGTAGAGTGCGTTATAAAAAGTGGCGGAATTTGGCACATTGTGTACATTTATTTACTTCTTTATGCGTTTATTCCACCTGATAAAATTAAGGCATTAGTGCACTCTCTTACATATAACCTGACATCTCAGTAAGTCAACATTACGACATGTGAAGTACACGAGCAGCATGCGGTAGTGATAATTATACTACTTCTGCTAATAACAACAACAACAACAACAATGGAGACACATAAGAATACACGTTGCTCTTGATGGGACTGTTGATACACATCCCAGTGATAAAATCAACTGCTGATGTAAAATTTTGCAACTGTTGCAGGTATTATCACTGATGACAAAAGTTAATGTATGGGGTTTCATAAATTCCACATGTTATGCTTTATATCAGAATACACATACTACAAAAATTGTAGCTCTGCATCTTTAAGTTGACTTACATGTAAAACAGTGTAAAACATCGATTTTTGCAGCAACTGTTTCAAACTGTGGATGCATTACTTTTACATGTTTGTTCGCCTTTCTTTTTGAAGTGGACTGACAAGGCAGCCAGTCCACAGTGACGGGTAGCCGAAAGAAAGGCACGCGTACACACACACGCCAACGGGCGTCAAATACTGGAACAGGCTACGTAATTAATACTATGAAGAAAAGTACGTAGCTGGATTAATACTTATCTTTAATCAATCATTGTGGTACATCGCTCTTGACTATACACAGGAGACTTTAATTACAATCACTGTAAGGCTAATGGCGCCTTGCTAGTTCGTAGCCATTAACTTAGCTGAAGGCTTTTCTGTCTCTCGGCTAATGAGAGAGAAAGGCTTCGTACATCTAGTCGCTAGCTAGGTCTTCGTACAACTGGGGCGAGTGCTTGTTCGTATCACGAGACCTGCCTTGTGGTGGCGCTAGGTCTGCGATTACACAGTGGCGACACGCGGGTCCGACATGCACTAAATGGACCGCGGCCGATTTAATCTACCACCTAGCAAGTGTGGTGTCTGGCGGTGACACCACATTCCTCCCCCGCAAATCGGCGAACGGTCGTGAGATAAGGCTTCCGCCCGCCGTGGGGAGGACCCCATGTTGACGTATGCGATGAGGTGGGGAGCCTAACAACAGGCGAGGCTGTGCCACCCGCACCCGGCCATTCGGTCCGAGGGGAGCTAGGAAACGCCTGAAAAGCTAGTCCAGGGTGCACGTCAACATGCGGTGTATGCGCCCGTAAAGAGACATGAGGGGCCGAAGGGTCGACCTCCATTGCGTCGGGGTAGCCAACGCGCGATGACGTCATGTGGTCCGGAGCGGTCGGGAGTTCCATGGCGGAGGACAGCTGGTCACGGGAAGCGATCGGCGGCGCGTGACCCTGGGAGGCGCTTGGCGGCTGCAGCAAAGCGTCGAATGCGGGCGGCGCCGGCCGGAGGACCGGCGGCTGCGGCGGCGGCGGCTGCTGCGGCGGCGCGTCGCCATGGGGCAAAATGGAAGGCATCGTCGGTAACACCTGGGGATGAGGCGAGCCAGTAGATGGGTCCCCAGGGCGCTGACCGGACGGCACCGTCGCTGAAAGCAGACGGGGAGCGGCAGAACCCGTGCGACGACAGAGGCGCAGCTGATTGAGATGCCGACGCACCTCACCAGAGGCCCCCAAAACCAAATACATCGCGCGGCCGAGGCAGCGAAGAATGCGCCCTGCGAGCCAACGCCGTGAACCGCGATAGCTGCGATAAAATACAACGTCGCCTGGAGCAAAAGCAGGAGTCTGCCGCTGCACAGGAACCTGATGCGGCGGATGCAGCAAAGACATCAAGGTGCGATGAGGACGACCATGGACCAACTCAGCCGGCGAGCGACCATCTCGGGGCTGAGAGCGATACGAAGACAAAAAGAGCAACAATGCGTCCTCCCGAGAATGCGACTCTTGCAATTTCAACATCTGTGACTTGAAAGTCCGGACCAATCGTTCAGCGGCACCGTTTGACTGAGGCGAAAACGGCGCGGACGTCAGATGTTGAATACCATTGGCCTGGCAGAATGACTGAAATTCTGCGGACATGAATTGTGGGCCATTGTCGGAAACAATAGTCCGCGGTAGACCTTCAATGCAAAAGATAGCAGACAACGCTTGGATGGTGGCGGAGGACGTCGTGGAAGACATCCGGACAACAAAAGGAAAATTACTGAAGGCGTCGACCAGAACCAACCATCGAGCATTCCAGAATGGAACAGCAAAATCAATGTGCAAGCGTTGCCAAGGGGAAGTGGCTTTTGGCCATGCAAAGACTTTCCGCGGCGGTGCGGATTGTTGTTCGGCACACGCCGGGCAAGAAGAACACATATTCGTAATCGCAGCATCTATTCCGAACCAAGTACAGTGCTGACGAGCAAGTTGTTTCGTTCGCACTATACCCCAATGTCCTTGGTGAAGAAGCCGTAAAACAGAGGACTGTAACGAACGTGGGACCACGACTCGGGACTGATCATTATCAGAACGCAACAACAAAACACCACGTCGAACAAAAAGTCTCTCCCTGTGAGCAAAAAATCTGCGAACCAACGGATCCTCGATCCGAGACTTTGACAAAGGCCATTGCGTAGCAACAAAACGCAAGACAGTAGCAAGGACAGGGTCAGCAGCTGTGGCTGTAGCTACACGACGAAAATCAATCGGAAACGATTCGACCACTTCATCCGTTTCCGAATCAATGAACAGGCAAGCAAGTTCGGAAGAATCGAATGCTTTATCCTCAGCAACCGGCAAACGGGACAACGCATCGGCGTTTCCGTGCTTAGCAGTGGACCGATACAAGATATCGTAGCGGTACTGCGAGAGGAAAATAGACCAGCGAATGAATTTCTGCGCTGTACGCGGAGGTACAGGCTTGTTCGGATGAAAAAGCGATGTCAAAGGTTTGTGGTCTGTGATGATGGTGTGAAGTGACGACCATACAAGAAATCATGGAACTTAGTAACACCAAACACGAGAGCCAAAGCTTCTTTCTCTATCTGGGAATAATTTCTTTGCGCAGACGAGAGCAATTTGGACGCAAAGGCAATAGGGCGATCATGGGAGCCAACTTTGTGCGCAAGCACAGCACCGATCCCGAAATCCGATGCATCTACCATCAACAAAAGGGGTTTCTGGGGCTCGAATGGCGTAAGGCAAGTATTAGAAAGCAACGCCGATTTCAACTGGCGAAAGGCGCGTTCGCATTCCGTCGTCCAGACGAACGGAACACCTTTACGGCGTAAGCGATGAAGCGGAGCTGAAATGGAAGAGGCATTGCGCATATATTTGTGATAATACTTAATTTTACCCAACACACTCTGTAGCTGTTTCACATTGCGAGGGGAAGGTAAATCTTGTATGGCACGGAGGTGCTCTGGACTCGGATGTATGCCTTGGGCATTCATGACATGTCCCAGGTATGGTAAGTCACGAGCAAAAAACACACATTTGTCCTTCCTCAAGCGAAGACCATTGTGTCGCAAGACCTGAAATAATGTTCGTAGGTTCGCAAGATGATCTTCTTCTGTCTGTCCGGAAATCACTATATCGTCCAGATAGTTTGCTGCAGTAGGGACCGACGCACAAATAGATTGTAAATACTGCTGAAACAATGCAGGGGCGGATGCACACCCGAATGGCAGTCTTTTGAACCTGTACAATCCAAGATGCGTGTTAACCACCAATACGCGCTGGGATTCGTCGTCCACAGGTATTTGCAAGTACGCATCGGCTAGATCCAACTTCGAAAAATATTTTCCCGGGCACAGTTTAGCAAAAAGATCTTCCGGGCGGGGCAAAGGAAAAGTAGCAGTCACTAGTTGTGGATTCACTGTGGCCTTGAAGTCCACGCAAAGTCTCAATTTGCCGGAAGGTTTTGGCAAAATTACTAAGGGTGAGGCCCAGAGAGAAGCTTGCACACGTTCAATTACACCTTGTGATTCGAGATCGTTTAACGTTCTTGCGACCTCATCACGCAATGCGTGGGGAACATTGCGCGCTCTGAAAAATTTCGGTTGCGCGTTTACTTTCAGTTCCAAATGTGCTTCATAGTTTTTAGCGCAACCTAAGCCCGGTGCAAAAATGTCTGCAAATTCGTCACATAAGCGAGAAACACTGTCTGAAGGCACAGTTTGATTCACTGATAGGACCTGATTTACGATAGACATGTTAAACAACTGAAATAAGTCTAAACCAAACAAGTTCACTGCAGCAGAAGAACGAAGAACGTAAAATGACACAAGTTTCGTTTGTCCCTTGTATGTTGCAAGAAGGCTGCACTGTCCTAACACAGGAATTTTCTGTCCGGAATATGTGGTTAGCTTAACATTTGCGGAACGCAACGGAGGTTTGCCCAGTTGTTTGTACGTGTCGTGATTGAGCAATGAAACTGCAGCTCCGGTATCGAGCTGGAATGGTATCACTTTGCCTTCAAAGTCTAAGTCCACAAAAAGTTTATTGTTCTGCTGACGACAAGAGTGACTGTTTGGTGCAATTTTAATAGACACTGGTACAGAATCACTTGCTAATAGACGTGAGTTCCGGCGACGTCGACGCACAGTTTTTGTGGGACGAACACAGTCACTGTTAGAGAAAGTGTCACTGGACGAATCGGAATTAACTACATGAATGTCCATGGGCGAAGGTCCACGAGCCTGAGTGTCCTTGGTTCGACTCCGGCGCGAAGCAAAGGGCCTGGAATGATTGTGATTGTCTGATCTGAGCTTTTTCTGGCAAACACTTTGAACATGTCCTTTCTTATTGCAGAAAAAGCAAATAGCTTGGCGTGACGGGCAATGTTCACGCGAATGTCTAGTAGCACACCGCGGGCATGATTTCACTGCATGTGTGGGCTGGCGCGGCACACCTGGTTTACAGCGCGGCGGCAGCTGGGTCGAAGGGCGCGAGGCCCGGTTACCGGGCCGCGCAGCGCGTCCAGCGGGCCGGCTAATGTTACACACTGCTGGCGAAGTTTCAAAAGATTCCTGAGCACAGTCAAGTGTGTCCTGTCTATCCAATATGTCTATCACTTGTTGAAGGGAGGGATTTACTAGTTTCAAAATTTGCTCCCGTATGCGAACATCAGAAACGTTCTGTGCAATTGCATCACGCACCATTGTATCTTAATAAGAAAGACCACAGTCACAGTCAAAGGCACAGTCCCTAGTAAGTCCTTGCAATGTTGCTACCCACTCCCTATTAGTCTGACCGGCCGTACGTTTTGTACGAAAAAACGTATACCGTTTTGCTACCACATTAACTGTTTCTTTGAAATAGGCATCTAATGCAGACAAAATTTCCTCGTAAGACAGAGTTGCTACGTCGCGTCGGGGAAACAATTTCACTATCACACGGTAGGTGGACACACCGACACAAGAAAGCAAAAACGGCTGCCGCTCATTACCTTGAATTCTGTAGGCAGCGAGGTGGAAGGCAAACTGGCGGGACCACTCTTGCCAGGTCTCTTGGTTCGGGTCGTAGTGCCTAAAAGGCGGTGCAACGGCAGGTTGTGGCTGCGGTACCGGTGAAGCGGCGGCGGCCGCATCGGTTTGAATGGCACTTTGACCCTGGACGAGCTGTCCAAGGGCATCCAATAACGCCTGCGTCTGCTGATTCTGCAAGCGATAAAATTCGGACAGTACATCTGGCGAAGCCATGACACAAGTAAATGTAAGCAATCAGAAAGAATACTTTAACTCGTCGCCAATGAAGTGGACTGACAAGGCAGCCAGTCCACAGTGACGGGTAGCCGAAAGAAAGGCACGCGTACACACACACGCCGACGGGCGTCAAGTACTGGAACAGGCTACGTAATTAATGCTATGAAGAAAAGTACATAGCTGGATTAATACTTATCTTTAATCAATCATTGTGGTACATCGCTCTTGACTATACACAGGAGACTTTAATTACAATCACTGTAAGGCTAATGGCGCCTTGCTAGTTCGTAGCCATTAACTTAGCTGAAGGCTATTCTGTCTCTCGGCTAATGAGAGAGAAAGGCTTCGTACATCTAGTCGCTAGCTAGGTCTTCGTACAACTGGGCGAGTGCTTGTTCGTATCACGAGCCCTGCCTTGTGGTGGCGCTAGGTCTGCGATTACACAGTGGCGACACGCGGGTCCGACATGTACTAAATGGACCGTGGCCGATTTAATCTACCACCTAGCAAGTGTGGTGTCTGGCGGTGACACCACACTTTTAACAAATTACATAATGATAAAAATTTCTAAACTTTCTGTACTGCAATTACATAACACTATGGCTTCAGTACAAACAGTCATGACTGCACACGAGGTTTGGCATTGGAGCGGAGTGGAAGAGAGGGAAGTCCCTTTCTCTCTCCCTCTGTCGCTCTTTGTTTTAATTCGCAACCGTCGGTAGCTATAGAAAACTCTCGCTTCCCCACGGGAGGTATGCTTCCAAAAGGATCGAGGCACAGGAAAGTTCCATGTGAGGTTACGTCCTGGTGAGGCTCTTCTTAATACTCGTACTTCTGTATTTATGGGAAGAATTGTCCGATTATCTACGGCTAGAAGTCGAAATCTATCGTTTTCTAAATCCTGCTCTTAGATTGTGTGGCTCGCCTAGGGCCAGATATAAGCTCAGATCTCAATTGAATTGCGATGAAGAGTGGATAGGAGTTTAAGAGAATTGTCTGGAAGAATAAATGCGGAAAGGAGTGGGACACTGAAGTGGAGAGCATTCATGAAATGCGTCTGAATTTCTCTTGGGCTGTAGATACTACGTTGATGAATACCACACAGGCAGTTCATTTGAAGAGGAATGGACATCTATGAAAAGGGCATCACAGAAGTTGGACAAACAAAGTTAATAACTGGCAACCAATGCTCTACAATCGCTATAAAGTTAAGAGATGTTCAATTGACTCTTTTATTAGAACATGTTACGCGTTTCAGGTTTAACACCCATCTTCAGACATATGTTACAAACACGTACAAAACATAAGCGAACAGCACACTCAACGCGTCTCAACGTTACAGAAAGTGAGATGTAGTCATATGAGTTAAATACCACAAACTTCAACTCCTTCCTACCCAACCAGGCGTACAGCCTTGACAACTCAAAGAAAGTGTCGAATAACATATGACTGCGACACGAGCAGTCTTGAAGCAGAGCGTATACTGACGCTAAACAAGTCAACCAGCAGCGAACCGCTCTCGGTACATGTGCTCCATGTGTTAACATGCAATTTAAGAATAATATACTCATCATATAAATCTAACAGTGTGTAATTACGACTAGCAGTCGGAATAGTACCTCTGTACACGTTAACACTAAAAGCTTTTTAAATTTTTTTTTAAACTCCAAATTTTTTTACATTGCCATACTATGCCTATAGCCAGTAGTGGTACTAAACACTACTCAAAACATATGTCAATATAAAATAAATAATAGGGAGAGGGGGGGAGTTTCTTGGTGAATAAACGTTTCAACCTCTCAAATCTGTAAAAGAATACCACCAAATTAAATATAAACAACATTATCCATCATAAACTAAAACCCTGTGATCAGCTCGCGTACACAAACGTCTTAGGCGCCATCTGTTATAGCCAACGACAACCACATCGGCCCATCCGCCTATCGAGCTGCAGCCAAGTGATACTCATGGGCCATGACTGCCCAGACAGAAGCCTTCAAACACCAACTTACACCCCTCTACCACATGGAAAAAGTTTAATGGTGAGAGGAAGAGCATTTTCATAAAATCGCAAAAGATACGTGGGCTATACCTCATACATTCCTTATATAAACTAGTGGCACGACAATTGCCCGAGTCCTGCCTATGCTATCCGGATACTGGAGAGCTATAGGTTTTTAAAAAACAAATACAAAACATTAAAAGTGTTAAAACTTTAGTCTAAAATCAATAAAATAAACCATGGTGTCACCGAAGAGCACCCAAAGGGCACCGTGGTAGACAAATCTGTGAATGACAACCTATATGCTCATCTAACTTTCCCTGTATGACGATAAACTAGCCAACCACTGGGCAAAAAACGTAGCTTATCATAACGGTACGTCGACAGAACACCACCAGCTCCTATAAAATACACAATCATACTTCTAATGAGGGGATAATAGATACCAAGTTCAAAATAGTATCCGTTCAAACAAGCCAGAAAACCAGTTGTTCCCACCAGAAGCCTGTTTATTAAATACTGGGTGTGCAGCATGCTGTATACGTGCGTAGATCTCCAGATCTTCAAAGTTATCTAAAATCTTCCCTTTAGGTTGTAAATGCTGAATTCTTAGGCTATCTTCTATCAGGGCCCACTTTTGGCGAGTCTCCCTTATATGGCACCCCAGCTCACTATTATTACTATAGTAATGTTCTCTAAACCTTGTGGCAAAATCTCTACCCGTCTGGTCAATGTATGTCCCAGCACATCCCCCACACTTAATTTCGTATACACTGGATTGCTTAAACTTATCTGTTTTCCCTTCATCCGTATGTACTAATATTCCCCCAACTTCTTCCTTGTATGGAAGCTTACGCAAACGCCAGCCTTTCTGAAGGCTCTAGTTATTTTTTGGCAACATGGTCCAACATATGGAGTATCATGGCGGCTGCAGTGTAACACGTGTTACGTTCGGCTCGCGAAATTTAGTTGAACTCGAAGGTGTTCTCGCAGGTGGTGTTGTCTAGTACCAGTGGAAAATGTGTAAACAACAGTGTTCTGTGCAGTAGTGCAATTTTTTTTCTGTGCTCCGCCAATATCTTCGAGAAAATGGTAAACAGAAGAGTGAACAGCAGCGCGTCCAGCAGCGGGGAAGCAGCAGGTGTGGCAGACCCGCTCTTGGTGGAAGGTGCGGCCGCGGCTCCCGGTATAGCGGAGCTGGTCCGCTCTGAGGTAAACTCTGCGCTTCGCGATAAAAACAATCTCGATCTGATAGCAGGCACTATATCAGATACTGTAACGGCAGCAGTATTGGCCAAAATGCGTGAAACTGTTGAGGCCAATACTGCCGAAATTACAGCACTAAAAACGTCTGTGTCTGAATACGAGAAAAAGGCACGAGAGTTGGAAGTGAAACTGTCTGCCGCAACAGACGAGCTAGAACAGTACCAAAGGCGAAATAGTCTACGACTGTTTGGAGTAGCAGAAAATAAGGAAGAAGACACTGACAACCTGCTTATACAGGTTGCACGTGAAAAATTAGGCGTTGAAGTGACCAAGGCAGACATTGACAGGAGTCATCGGGTGGGACGAAAACTACCAGGTGCTACCAAACCTCGTCCAATAATCATTAAATTTGTCTCGTAGCGAAAAAGGGCAGAGATCTTTACCCAGAAGAAGAAGTTAGCAAGGACAGGGCTTACAATAAGGGAAGATCTGACACACAAACGGCTAAAGATTTTACACAGTGCCATATCCCATTTCGGTCTTCAGGATGTGTGGACTCAGGATGGCACAGTAATCATTAAGACAGCAGCTGGAAAGAAGAAAGTCACAAACATGACAGAACTGAATAGTATTTAGTGAAGCTACTCGAGCCAAAAGTGCAAACTTAACACCATTTGCAAATTGTAACAGCCCTATACTCTGATATAGTCTTGTAATAGTATTAACTTTTTAATTATACCCATATTTGTACCTTCAACTAATTGTTTTTTTAACTGTATTAACTTTTTACTATTTTTTTGTATCTATAGCTCTATCCATTACTTAATTTTAGTTACTGCTACTACTTTTTTCATTTTCATTTTCTCTTCCATTCTGTAATAGTTCTATTGCAATTATTAGTCTCTCCTTTAGTTCATTAATCACCCATCTCTTTGGTTTAAATTGTTCATAACAAAAATCACTATCAGTATCACTTTAGCAAATTTCAATCTAATTGTAGCGTACTACGATAATCACTACTAGTATCACTTTAGTAAATCTCAATTCAATTCTAGCTTCCTACGATAATCTATTAATTATTAAGCTTACTTCTCTCTGCTGGCAGCATCGGCCTCTTAAATCACTCCTCTTTCCCTTATTTCCACCCTAAGCTGTTTCAAATACGCCAATTAAATTTCTCCTCTTACGACATAGGATACACAGTGACACACAGCCGTCACTATTTTGGTCATATTCTCCTTGCACCGAATACCACTAATCCATTTTCTATTCTCCCGCAACCTCAGGAAATCTCTTGCAGTCGCCTTTCTTTCGGCACTCGCGGAGTCACAAACAGGGCGCGCAAAATCTCGGACACCCCTGTGTTATGTTATGTCACTCGGCGGTAGCAGCGGCCAGTGCCCCTCGCAGCAGGTAGTGCCTAACAAAGGGACAAACCAGTCTGCCACCCTACTCCAGGCTGCTCAGCGGAACGCGTCAGAGCTTTTAGCAGCTCACTGCAACATCCAGTCTTTACCTGCACATTACGAAGAACTTACCCTCCTCTTCAACCAACTAAACTACCACGTAATCCTCTTATCCGAAACGTGGTTGAAACCACACATATCCTCTGCTCTATTCATCTCCCAGGGTACACATTTCTTAGGGCAGACAGATCAAAAAAGCGAGGTGGCGGGGTCGGCGCGTATATTCGAACAGACCTCAAAGCGAAAGTATTATGTACGTCAAACCCTGCTGAAGAAAAAGAGGCTGAATTCATGTTCATTGAAATACATATACAAAGTCGGAAGTTCTTGACTGGCGTCGTGTACAAGCCGCCAAAAATAAGCTCAATGGGTTCCTTCCAGTCGGAATTACATTCACTTCAGTGTCAATACGAACATGTCATCGTAATGGGTGACTTGAACATAGACCTGCTAAGAGACACTCCCTCCGCAATAAACCTAAGAAGACTGTTTAGTTGCAATAGCATGAACATTCTTCCATTACAACCTACACACCATAAGACGCACAGTCATATTCTTATAGACGTAATCGCAATGAAACAGACTGACAAAGTAAGAGATGCTGGTCAAACATCGGACCCTGGCCTCTCAGCACATGATGTAATATTTCTGGCCTACTCTGTGCAGCCCCCAAGGATCAAATCGCGTTACATAACTTGGAGGAACATGAAACGTATTAACCTTGACGCTCTAACAGCCGATTGCTCAGAAATCTCATGGCATCAAATAATCAGAGAACCTACAATCGACGGCAAAATTAATGAACTTGGTGATAAACTCACTGCCCTCTATGACAAACATGCACCTGTGCGCAAAATCCGTGTAAGAAAATCTCCTGCTCCATGGCTGACAGCTGAATTACGTCAAATGATAACTAATAGGGATGCTGCCCACAGGCGTTTCAAGGCAGATCCGAAACCCGAGCGTTTTGAAGAATATAGAAAGCTACGGAACAGAGTGAAACAATGCATTCGCAATGCTAAAATCAGGCACGCTCGCTCCCTTGTATGCAGTGATCTGACGCCCACGACTCTATGGAAGAATCTCCGTAGCTTGGGGGTCGGAAAGGCAAAATCGGAAACTACTTTTCATGTGTCAGCTAACGAATTAAATGAATTCTTCTCTGCACCTCTGAATACCCGCACGGCTGATAATTACCGTCCACAAGAATCCCCAAACAGGATAACTAACAACGATACCTTCCATCTAAAACATGTAACAACAAATATGGCAAGAAAAGCAATAATGAGAATCTATTCTGATGCAATAGGCAACGACAGTATCGGTATAACCATGATTAAGAATGTTGCCGATATCTTAGTACCTGTCTTAACTGACATATTTAATTTTTCCCTCGTGAACAGAATATACCCCACTGCATGGAAAAGAAGCATAATTCGACCCATCCCTAAGATCTAAAACCCGCAACTGCCTAGTGATCACCGACCAATTAGCATACTGCCTGCTGTTTCCAAAGCACTTGAATATATTGTTCATGACCAAATCACTGAACACTTGAATGAATTCAGCCTATATGACAAATTTCAATCCGGTTTCCGTAAACATCACTGCACAAACACTGCTATAATTAAAGTAACTGATGACCTGAAATATGCCATCGACAATCGAAAGGCAACAATATTGACGTTTCTGGACTTCAGCAAAGCTTTTGACACTGTTAATTTTGACATATTGCTCAGAAAAATGCAACAGCCTAATTTCTCTGATAGTGCAATGAGATGGTTTGAAAGCTACTTAAAAGACAGACAGCAATGTGTTGTTTGCGTAAATGAAAAATCTTCCTGGAAACGTGTTTCCTCGGGAGTGCCACAAGGATCAGTCTTAGGACCACTTTTGTTTTCTTTATATGTCAACGATATTTCGTTGGTTGTGTCCTCCTGTAAATATCATTTCTATTCCGAAGACATCCAGCTTTACCTAAGCGTCAGACCTGAAGATGTAAACACTGCAATCGGTCACATGAATGATGATCTGTCTTCAGTAGTGACATGGGCGAAAAACCTGGGGCTTAAACTAAATGCAAAAAAGACGCAAGTAATCTTAATAGCCCATCAGAAATTGATAAGTTCAGATTTCCTCGAACGGCTACCTCCTATTCTGCTCGGCAGTACTCCAATACCATATCAGAAAACAGTTAAGAACTTGGGTGTAACTTTGGATGAGCATCTCAACTGGGCGGAGAATACAGTCGCAGTGTGCCGAAAGACGTCTGCTTGTCTCTATGCTCTCAAAAAGTTTCAGAACATATTTCCACAGGACTTGAAACTCCAGCTCGTGCAAGCACTCGTTCTACCGAACCTCCACTATTGTGATGTGATTCAACAAGGCACGAGTAGTGCAAAACAAAAGACGGCTAGAGCTAAACAAGAATGCCTGTGTGCGTGACACCTGCAACATTCGCCGACATGATCATGTTAGTGCTTCATACTCCGAGCTAGGGTGGCTGTGGCCGGACAAATTGCGTGACTACCACACTCTATGTCTACTTCACCGACTCCTCGTCGCGCAAGCACCCCAGTACCTTGCTTCAGAGATTAAAAACCTGTCATGCCATCATAATCGAAACACGAGGTCACTCTTATTTGGTATCCAAACTGTGCCCACTCACAAAACAAAAACTTTTGCAAACTCCTTCTCAGTTGCTGCTGTCCACCTCTGGAACAAACTGCCCCTTACCTTGCGCAAAATTCAATCTCCTGCTGCTTTTAAGAAGAAGTTGAAGCATTTCCTGCTATCATCCTCATAACGTTCTCCACAAAATTAATGTACGAGGCCAATCCTCTCATCTGTCAAATAGCAAAGCTAGCACATCCTATCTTGCTCCTGAGATGCCTTCCTCTTCATCTATCTTTATTAGCCACACAATCTTCTTTTCCTTTATATTTCCTTAATTATGTTTCATCATGTCTCTCTATTCTTCTCCTCCCTTCACCATGAGTCTCCCTCATACTCCCTGCTGCTAGCACTCCTATCTAAAATCTGTCTCTTCAATAATGTCTAATTATAACAGTACTTATGTTCTACGAATAAAAACTCTATATGTATGTATTTTTCCAGGTGTACCTTCCTAATTGTTTATTTCACTTTTTGTACTAGATGTAGTTTAACATGTCTACTAAAACATGTGAATGTAAAATAAGTAGAATGCCTGGTTAGATGTAAGAGAGGGCCTGATGGCCCTAATCTTGCCAGGTTAAATAAATCAACAAATAAATAAATAAATAAATAAATATTCCATTGACACAATATTACTATTTAATTTTTGGCGGCCTGACTGCCGCGTCTTGTTAAGAATTTTAGCTCCAATCTCTCGTATAAATTTTTCCGAGTACCCGTTAGCCTGTCGTAATTACACACTGTTAGATTTATATTCTGAGTATATTATTATTGAATTACATCTGAATGCATGGAGCACATGACCATGCAGCGCCCTGACACTTTCTTTGAGTTGTCAAGGCTGTACACCTGGTAGGGTAGGAAGGAGTGTAAGTTTGTGGTATGTAACTCATAACACCAGATCTCATTTTCTGTACCGTTGAGACGTGTTGAGTGTGCTGTTCACTTATGTTTTGTACTTGCTTGTAACATATGTCTGAAGATGGGTGTAATCCCAAACGCATAACATGTTCTAATAAAAGATTCAATTGAACATCTCATGCGATTGAACAGCATCGGTGGCCAATTATTAACATAAAAATGATCGCAGGCCTCAGACAGGATTTTATGTTCCATATATCAAACAAAGATAGATATAAGGAGCTAACGGAAAAGAAACCTTGGCAAACAGAAAAAACACTGTAACTGATCGGTAAATGTAGAAGATGCAAAAACGTTCAGAGGAACACAGGAATACAGCAGTATAAGTCACTTGGGAACGAAGTAACTGGGGGTAGATGTGAAACCAAAGCGAAATGGCTGTTGGAAAAATATGAAGAGAAAGAATAACACATGGGCGTCTGAAAGATTTATTCATTGTACAGATTACTCAAAAGAACATTTGACGTAATCTTTAAGAGTGCATTGGGAATTCCACTGTCAAATGCAGAGGAGAGTGCAGGTAGGTGGAGAGAGCAAACTGAAGGCATCTACGAGGGGAAAGACCCGTCTGATGACTTGACAGAAGAAGAAGAAATGAGAATCACAGTGGAAGACACTGGAGATCCCACATAAGAGTTGAGATGAGTTGTTTGGGGAAGGAGACCAGACAGTGAGGTCATCGGTCTCATCAGATTAGGGAAGGACGGGGAAGGAAGTCGGCCGTGCCCTTTGAAAGGAACCATCCCGGCGTTTGCCTGGAGCGATTTAGGTAAATCACGGAAAACCTAAATCAGGATGGCTGGATGCGGGATTGAACCGTCGTCCTCCCGAATGCGAGTCCAGTGTCTAACCACTGCGCCACCTTGCTCGGCGACCCCACATAAGAGTCAGAGCTTAACACAGCTTTGGAAGGCAGAAGCGATAGGTAACATACCTTCAGAGTTTCCGAAATCATTGGCGAAAGTGTCAACCAAGAACTACTGAAGTTGGCGTCCAGAATATACGAGAATGGCGCTATACCATTAGATTCAACGCTGAAGATATAAGCAGATACTTGCGAGGCCTATCGCACAATCAGCTTAACACCTCATGTATGGAATTTGTCGACAGAAATAATATATACAGAGGAATGTAAAAGATAATAGAGGTTATGATAGATGACGATCATTTTGACTGTCAGAAGGCTATTAGCACGTCTGACATTGTAACTGATGAGAGAAGCAAAACTTGGGAAATAAAATGGACACATTCATAGGCCCTGTAGACCTAGAAAAACCACCCGGAAATGTAAAATTCTGCAAAATGTTCGAAATATTGAGAAAAATAAGAGTAAGTTGCAAAGAAAGACGGGTAATACGTACAAGAACCAAGAGGGAACAATAATGTTGCATGACCAAGAACAAAATGCTGTCCCATATTTGGTAAGTTCCATTCTTCACCGATTCTGCTGAGAACCTCATCGTTTCTTTTCTTATCAGTCAATCTTATTTTCGACATTCTTCTCTAGTACCACATATCAAACGCTTCAGTTCTCTTCTGTCCCGATTTTCCCACTGTCCATGATTCACTTTCATAGAATACTGTGCTCCAAACTTGCACAATGAGTTACTCGTCCTCCAACTAAAACCGACATTTAATTGGATAGATAAAAAAAAACTACTCACCAAGCGGCAGCAGAGCACACACATAAAAGACTGTTGTGATTGACAAGCTTTCTGGCCAGTGGCTCCTTCTTTAGGTTGGAGGGTTGAAAGGGAAGGAAGAAGGGTGAAGGAAAAGGACTGGAGAGGTCTAGGAAAAGGGGTAGATTTTGGGAAAGTCACCCAGAACTGAGGGTCAGGGGAGACTTACTGTACGAGATGAGAAAGGAAGACTAATTGTTGGGGACTGCATCGGACGAGATTTGAAAACCTAAGAGCTTAAAGGTAGAAGACGAGGTGATATGTACGACAGAGATTGCTGCTAAGACATTTCTCACAAGTTATAAAGAGTGAGAAGCTAAGTGCATTGTACATAACAGAGGTGGGTTGGTTCAGATGGCTCTGAGCACTATGGGACTTAACATCTATGGTCATCAGTCCCCTAGAACTTAGAACTACTTAAACCTAACTAACCTAAGGACATCACACAACACCGAGTCATCTCGAGGGAGAGAAAAACAGAGGTGGGATGGGGCGGTGAAAAATAGATGGGAAATACAATGAAAGATGCAGGAAACTGAAACGGAGTGAAGCAAAGAGCAGTTACAGTGATAAAAAGCTGGGTGGCGAGAACCAAGGGCATGTTGTAGAGGTAGTTCCCACCTACGGAGTTCTGAGAAACTGGTGTCTGGGGGAAGATCCAGATGGTGAAACAGGCACCGAGGTCACGAATGTCATGCTGCAGAGCACGCTCTGCCACAGGATATTGTGAGTTGGCAGTGTATACCCTCACCCTATACCCATTCATCCTAACTGTTAATCTGATGGTAGTCATGCCTATTTAGAAGGCTCAACAGTCTTATAATAGCTGGGATATGACTTGTGTCGTTTCGCAGCTGGCTCTCCCTTTGATAGAATATGTTTTGCCAGTCACAGAGCTATTATAGGTGGTGATAGGAGGACACACTCTTATTAACTTGTGATCACTGTTTTAGCAGTAATCTCTGTCTTGCATGTTACCCTGTGTTCCACCTTTAAGCTCTCAGGTTTCCGAATCCTGTCCGATGCAGTCCCCAACAATCAGTCTTTCCTTCTCATCTTGTACGGTAAGACTCCTGACCCGCTGTTCTGGGTGACTTTCCCAAAATCTACCCCTTTTTCTAGACCTCTTCAGTCCTTTTCCTTCACCCTTCTTCTTTCCCCTTCAACCCCTCTGCCTGAAGAATGTGCCACTGGTTCCAAAAACTTGCCAATCACAACAGTCTTTCTGTGTGTTCTGCCGCTGCTTCGTGAGTAGATTCTGTTATCTAGCCTATTAAATAATTTTGTTTGTGTTCGTTGTTACAAAACTGACATTTGATGTTAGTCGACTTCGTTTGGCCAGGAACATCCTCTCTGAATGTTCTTCTCTACTTTCTATGTTCTCTTTAACTTGTTCATTATGAGTTACTTTATTCTCAAGGCAGCAGAATTCTTTTAGTTGGTCTAGATCCTCGTCTATAGTTCTGACCTTAACTTGAACACTGATCCCATTTCTGCTAGACTTCATTAATTTAGTCTTTCTTCAGTTTAGTCTTAAGTCGTAGAGTGTAAACATTAGATTGTTCATTCTGTTCAACACCTCCTACAATTACCTCTCCCTTCCACTGAGAACAGCAATGAAATCAGCTATTCCTATCATTGATATCCTTTCAGCACGAATTTTAATTCCATTTCTGAACCCCTCGTTTATGTCTGTCATTGCTTCTTCGATGTACAGATTGAATGGTAGGGGCGATTACATATATGTCTTTCACCTTTCCTAATCTGAGCTGTTATTGGTCTTCCTATTTTTTCCCCTTGTTTGATGTACATATTGCACGTAACCCTTCTTTTGCTAGGGGTTACACCCATTTTTATGAGAGTTTCGGAAATCCTGCAACATTTTAAATCATCGTACGATTTTTATCTAACTACAAATCCTACGAACGTTTCTAGATTTTCCTTAAGTCTCGCTTTAATCATCAATCGCCAACCCAAAAGTCCTTCTCTGATGCCTTTACCTTTCCTAAAACCAAATTGATCGTAATCTAGCACTTCCTCAATCTTCTTTTTCCTCTTATACAAATATTCTTGTCAGCAACTTGAGTGTGAGAGCTCTTTAGGTAATTGTGCGGATGTTCTCGCACTTTTGTGCCCTTGCAACATACAGAACTATGTGAATGATATTTTCCAGAGATACTGATTGTTTATCTCGAGAACCAATTTGAATAATAATTTGGCTTCCAAATTTCTGAACAATTTTCGAAATTCCTAAGAACTCTTCCACATGCCTTCGACATGATTTGATCGCGAGTCTTCCTAACCCCCGTTTGTTTCTGTGGCTGGAAAGGTAGGCATCTCGACGACCGCTACTTCAAGTGACGTCTCACGAGGCCACCTGAGGACAGAGCAGCGTCGACCTGACCGCCACAGGCAAAAGCGACTCCCGCCGCTGAATACCACAGAACGCCCTACACTATGCTGCTTGTGGTGTGGTGTCAGTGGTAGCCACAGATCTCAACCCAGGTTACATCAGTCTGTCTGTGATGGCTGGTGAACTTCTCAGCTCTCTGTTGTCTCCACCCCAACCCGTGGCTATACATTCTGCAGTCGTTGCCCTGCAGCCAGATGCCAGTGTAATGTGTCAGTACGATGCTCTCAAGTCCCTCATGCCGAAGATTCGTTTTTTTTACACAGACATAAAGATGCACGTTCCTTGGACTTTCTCTTTTGAGATTTGCCGCTGAGTAATTCCAATAGCATTAGGAACACAATAAACATCGTGTACACACATCATTCTCCATCTGTAACAATGTCTTTTCTGTACTGAAAATAAGCTCGCATAAGGACGAAATGCGAAAAATCTTGCACAGGCATTAAAAAAATGCAGTATTTTTCTTAAAGACGACGTATCTGCCATTAACTGTAAAATTATTTGTTTTCACGACTACAGTTTCGATCCTATGCCCTTTATACAGGTATACAGCAATAACCGAAATGTGAAGGGCTGACAGCATGTATAGAACGCCACTATCATCCCATACATGAGGGAGTTATATTACAACAAATGCTAAAAACTGTACATCACTTGCGTGAGCCACTGGAGGTGTCAAAATTTACGAATCTTCTGACGTGTGTATATCTCACTGTTGTCTCTGTATGTTGAGCCTCCTATCTCCGAGTGTACATCAATTTTAGATGAGCGTAAGGATCATAGTTATGGCATAAGGTAAATTTATTGTTACTGATGTTAACCTCACTAACATGAATCTCCTCAAATCACTGTTCATGTTGTTCATATGACAACTGAGGCGGTTGGCGGGTAACATATTCACAAGTCGTTTCTTCTTTGTTGTTAGCAGTGATTATACATCCCACAGTAAACGTTTTATATCAGAGTATCTTAACATTGCGTTTACATTCGTTAACAGAATTTGCCATTCTGTTTACGATACAATCATTTGATGTAAAGAAATAAGATAAGACACTTCTTTATTGTGATAGGGCGTAATAGTACATATGGTATCCATCGTGAAAGGCTTACAGTAGCTTGGCTGCTCATGAAACCATGGCAGTACTAATCATATATATATATATATCATTTTACATATGTATTCTTTGTACCATATTAACATCGCAAAGGTATAAATCGCCTTCACAACAACTTTCGTACATGAATTGATCCACTGGACAAATAAAAAGAGAAAGGAGTACAAGAATGAGATAAAAACATGTGATGGGATACTTGTCACAAATTACAGAACATTATGTGTATCACCATGTAATTGCAAAATGTACTGTTAATATGTAAGGTACTCTACCATTACAAACGTAGTCATAAGTTTCCATGGTCCTTAGAACGTGTAGGCCGAGAATGGCTTTCTTTAGCTACACTTGCAAAACACCTTATTCAATTTTTTACTGAATTATTAAAATATATTACTTACGTTAAAATTAATACACCCTAAATATAAAAACGTGTATGAATGGGCATAATTCTTCCTGATTTCCATACAAAACATACAACTCATGGGAAACATCATAAAGACTACTCATATTATAAAACCAGCGTAGACACGATCCTGTGCAAATCGTTACGTCCTATGCTTGTCAGTATGTCAAAGTCAAATAGCCAAACTATACATCCTCATTAATGTTACTTTCTATTATTAACACATAATACTGACTGGAATTTATCTCAAGATCTCTTATTTCTTAAATCTGTCTTATTGTAGGGCCAGCCGCATGGATGATTTTTGAAATAGTTGTATATTTCCACTTCTTCAGATATTTTGATACTTCTACCCTTAGGTTAATTTTTATTACTGGATCTACGTTAGGTGGTGATACTCCTCTCTCTTTGCTTGATGTGCTATTTAAATTTGTCGCTGGAATATGAGCTTTGTAACGTCTGGTCAAGATGTCCGTGCTGTAACTCATACGATTACTGACATTGTATATTGATCTAGTTTCAAAAGGTAAATGCTACCTGCATACACTTTGTGGGGGCAGAAAGTGAAAGCTGTGCTTCTACAGAAGTCTGATCCACTGGCTTGTTCACCAGTCCGTCGTCTCCCGTCTTGTGCAGAGCTGCAGGCCCAGGCGGCTGTTTTCCGGGAACGACTCTCCAGCTGCTGGCGGGACTTGGCGCAGCTGCTCTCACTCGGTGCGACGCACACCTCGCAGCTGTTGGTTCCCCTCGCATTCGAAAGTATGGTAAGTGGAGTTTTTTCCTCCTCTTATAAACTGTATTATAGGTACAGGGGGTGAGAAAATGACACACACCACCTGGTCAGTTCTTGGAGAGTGTTTCCCAGTTTACCTTCTTCACACTGTAGCTATCTTTGCCTCTCCAGTTCTAATACTAACCATCTGGAAGAATTCTGAATCAACCTCTACTTCTGTGAGCCTTTTGGGGCTATGATACAGGGAGGCTAAGCTCGGAATGGTTAGAGATCGAAGAAAATCGTCTGTATCTTTCTTTTCTCGTATTTGCTAGCTACTTCTTTAACATATTCAGATAACTTTGCATTCTGCTTTACAAGCTGAAGCATGTTAGCTTCATATTTAGTGTGGAGTGGTCTAGAGTCTCAGTGTGGCATTTCAAGTCTCCATCAGCATCTTCCTAAGAATCTCTACTCCATATGGAAGACCTATAAAATTACTTCTGCTCAACATGGAGGTTCGTCAGCTTCAAATCTCGTAATGAACCTGTATACGTACCACATAATTCATACATTTCGAGACAACTGCTCAAACTCTTCCCACCTTAACATTCACGTGACCATTTCCCACGACTCCATGTCCAGACGATAGCGCAGCTGACACTTGTGGCTCGACGCTATTGGTGGCCCCCTGTGCTCACCACTGCCAGCCAACACTGTCCGTGTGACACGGCAATGCCCCAGCCGCCGCATCCACAGAGGACGCGCGTCAATAACGAAAACCTGCAGTTGGGGTCCACCAGTTAGCGCGTGTTGCGTCTGCGAGTGGCTTTGTTAAAGGCACTGTGCTACTACAGTCACAAGCGGAATATCTGGTGAATGCGTCAAGGCCAATGAAAATCTGTGCTAGACTAGCCTGAAACCGGATGCTGCTTTCTGAGAGCATTCATCTTAGTCGTTAGCCTTTCTGCACGTGTCTTGTGGCCTAACTCGAACCATTATCGAGTCTGAATTCTCTGTCTATGATTTATGAACACTACCACCAGTGATTTTCACACTACCGAGAATAAAAGCTATTTGGTCTTAAGACATACACTGGACTCGCATTCGGGAGGACGACGGTTCAATCCCGTGTCCGGCCATTCTGATTTAGGGCATAGCCGACTTCCTTCCCCATCCTTCCCTAATCCGATGAGACCGATGACCTCGCTGTCTGGCCTCCTTCCCCAAACAACCCAACCTTAACACATAGAATGGCCACTGTGCATTATGACTGCTTGGATTCTGACAGTAGTATACATGGAAAGCAAAAGGACGCAGTGTGATCTGTGTCTTTGTATAGCTTTTTGTGGCGTATGTAGCAACGTGCCAGTCCCTACAGTATCGTGTGAGCCTCATTTTGGATCCTTTGAGAAGAGAATTAGGCGATATCTGTTTTAGTGAACTGAAAAGGTTCTGGGTAGATTAAATCTTTTTCCTATAAATATTACGGATGTTTGCGGGATGGTAATTTCTACGATTGATAGTAGCCGGTTCCGTATTTAAGAATGGTTTCTGCCGACATCGTATCATGTCCTGTCATTACATTTTGTTTTCGTTACCATCATCCAAGCATTTCACTGCGGCAAAGGCAATTTACCTGATACGTATCCAATATTTTGTAGAGTTAGTACCTCACAGCTTGCGAGAATGTTTAAAGGACGACTTCTTTATTACATTTGCGGTGCAGCTACGCTTCGTTGATCATAGACTGCACCTGCTTAGGAAAAGTGTAATTGCGAAAGGTTATTCCGTGAACCAATGTTGTAGAGATAGTTTCGATTTAAAGACACACTTTGCTTTCTGAATGAAACTTAAGTCTTCAGACAGCTGCAGCAGTCTTGAGGTATTCGTATTCGAGATAATTCCTCTCGTGGTTCTCCACTACAGCCCTGCAGAGTAGTACGGCAAAGCGTGCTGTGGCCCAGGTAAGGACGCAGGTTACGATTTTGACCCTGTGCCCTTGGTAACTGGGCTCTCACATAATACTGTGTACAAATATGTTTGTATGTATGGTCAGAATAGTTCAAATGGCTCTGAGCACTATGGGACTTAACTTCTGAGGTCAGCAGTCCCCTAGAACTTAGAACTACTTAAACCTAACTAACCTAAGGACATCACACACATCCATGCCAGAGGCAGGATTCGACCCTGCGACCGTAGCAGTCGCGCGGTTCCAGACTGAAGCGCTTAGAACCGCTCGGCCACACCGGCCGGCATAGATTAGGTCTAGATGGCAGAAAGCGCAGTGGCGCCATGGCAAGGACGACGGATTCAACGTATTGGAAGGTGCCGATTCAAAAGTGTGCACCACCTTCCAATTCACTGCTCCTGCACAACGAGGGAAATTCTGAATTTTATTTTTCGTTTTCTATACTGCTTATCGACGTACGGGTAAGAGTCGACTGCAGCCACGTGTCACCACTACAGTGATTTGGGTCGGTGCATACCCCGGGCCCCCTACTACGTGGACTCGGCCCGTGTCGCTCGCTGGCCTCCCTCGGCCTGTGTTGCTGTGACGCCCACAGCCGGGCTGTCAGAAGCGCGAAGCGGCTCAGACCGTAAACGGGATGTTAGCTGCCCGCTGACCGCTAACCGCATGCTGTCACAGCGAGGACGTGACGCACGTTCCACACACACACACACACACGTAAGCGCGTGCAGTATTCCTGGCGCACATTCTTTTTTCTCTGGCACCTGCCATCAATATAAAGCTGATAGACTTAAAGGAGGTATTTCATTCAAAAAAATATGAAAAAGAAGAACAACTGTATTGTGAAAACACCTGAAAGCTTTTTAATTTCCATTTTTTCTCGTATTTGTGATATACGTAACAGTTTTGTTATTTCGTAATTGATTCATTACAATATACACATTCTTTTGTGAATAACGTAATTTTTTAATTTCCAATGTCTATTAAGCACTTATTAGTAACTCAGAGACAGAGAGAGAAGTTTTCAGTTTGTACATACTTAGAACAGCAAAAGCAATGGCAGCTCAAAAACAATACACACACACACACACACACATACACACACACACACACACACACATACGCACACACTCACACACACACACGCACCATAAACAAATAAAATACTTTCTTTACACGGATGCATATTGTACATGTTCCACACGAAATATATACTCTCTCTCTCTCTCTCTCTCTCTGTCTCTCACACACACACACACACACACACACACACACACACACACACACACACGCGCGCATACACACATGGACGCACGCAGTGTGCAATGAAACATTCATTATCTCAAACATGCAGTCAGAACTGTAACAAACAGCTCATCAAAGTATTCCACACACACCCAGTCAAGTGGAACACCTTTTTACCTTTTTACTAACAAATAAACCCACCCAGACACATCAGTAAATAGTCTGGGTGCAGCAGATTTCCACACCTATGCCCCCTGATGAACCACTTGTGATCGTGGTAGGACACCCCTGCTTCCAGCTGGAATTGCAGTATATACCTCAGTATATAACCTCAATCGAAAGGTCTCCTGATAAGCATTTGTGGTGCAGCGCCAATGCCCTAGAGGAGGCACCTGTTGAAGTCCCTGAACGTGAAAGTCTTTCAGGCTGTGCAAATTACCGTGTTTGTCATGCAGACTTGTGGGATAGTCCAGCTCTACCTCTAGGACATATCCCTCAACAGCATCAGCAGCCACATATTTGATCTCTTTCCTCAGTCTGGTGATTTCCCCTTTGGACATCCATGAGAGCCCTTCAAAAGGGAGACTTTGTTGCCTGGTTTGCCTTTAGAGACAGTTTACATCCAGGTACAGGATGAAACTGAAATCGTCAGACAACCTGTACTCCCCCTCGATTATTTGCAAGTTATTTGCCTTGGCATACCTGCGCACACATTGGCAAAGTCACTCGTGGACCGCATGTTCCAGGAAGACATGCATCTCAACGTTGGTCAAGAATTCGCTGCTGGCTTGTGTCTTTCTTAACATGGCATCCCACGAAATCTCATCCATATGCTACAGAACTTCTCGAAAATGTTGGCGGTCAGATGTACATTGGTGTTCATCATTTTACATGTTCTGATAAATCAGAGATGCCGAAGTCCTGCTGTTCATTTACCAAGTGCCCGTTCTTTCCATTCATTATGGAAATGCCTCTTAGTTTACTAGAGAATCCAGATATTCGTATGGAAAGACCCCTTCTCCGTCACAAGTTGAAACTCTGGAAACTCAACATCATCGAGATAAGTGGCTCCTTTTGCTAAGAATATCTCCAGGACGCGTTGGTTCAGCAAATTTATAAAGAAACGTGAGCATGAAGCGTTGTGAATCCAGGAAGTGGTGTGATCCTCTTTGAAGCGGCATGTACTTGTTAACGGTGTCAGCAATGACACTGATCTTATCATCCTACTACCCAGACTCGTCAAAGTACTGAACTAGAAAGTGAGCATCATTCTCACTTAAATTGTGGAAAAGATGGCTGTGTGCTGTGGCAGTTAGTACTTAAAGTTACATGGGTTGTCAGCTGCACTCTGGGACTTCCCCGTTACGTGGCGTCTCTACAGGGAGCTTCCTCACCTCTGTCCAGTCACAGTCCCCAGGTATAACGATCAGCTGCCTGCTTGTACAGTGTATCATTCTCCTTCACGTTGGTCATGAGTACGTTTGCACTATAAATGTTATAAACATCCCGTACAAGACTTTCAAGCTCAGTGAGCAGCCATCTCGCACTATTCCCTTGACATAAGATTTTAATTTTAGTGCACAGAACTTGATGGGCATCCACATATCGTATGCATCATTTTGTGACAGTGATATGGGAGGCAGAGGCACCACGTTCACACTGTACCACAGGAGCTAGGAGGCGCTCTAAATCGACGTAAACGACGAAGGGACAGAAGTGTTGGTGAGAGGCATTCTTTAACTTCGAGAACCGTTTATCCTTGATAAGCATTTCCACACCTATTGTTTCCTGGCTCTAGCAGTCAATCAGGTGTCTTTCAAAATACATGCTCTTGGTAAACGACTTGATACATCTACAGCAAAAAATCGTGCACCTTTTTTGTTTTCATTTCAGAAGAACGTAGGTGGGACATGCATTTTATCCCAACGTTGTGTTACTTATCGTCTTCAGAGATTAGCAGCAGGTCTACACTTTTTGGATGTTTCTCTGCTAATATGAACATAAAGAGGGGACCACCTAATTTACGGTCGACTTCTTTGTCGATGTGCCATACAGCGTGTCAATGTTTGTCTTCTTCTTATGGCTTTCCTACATTCGGCCATAAACGAGAAATTAGAACGTCAGTGGACATCTGGTGTTTGTTGTGTATCTGTATGCCCTGTATTTTTTGGTTAATTTCTATCATTCGTGAGAAGCAACCATGGAAATAAATTTAAATTCCTCTCGTCATGATTCTGGGCATTAGGACATGCTTTTTGTTAGCAGTATATACTTTTGAAGAGAGATGTAACTGGACCCCACAATAAGTTGATCAAAATCTTATGAACATAAATCAAGGCAGAGCATACAGCTGAGTGTCTTACAGGACTCCCTTTCCTGCACCTCAGAAAAGTGACTCAGTATGACCACTCTGGTATCGACTCACCCCATGATGTCACGACAGCTCTCCCCCTAACTTGGACAATGCTCTTCCCCTCGACAACACGTCGAACTCCTAATAACTCTGCACACGAGAAGGAGAAAGAGACGCAGTTGATAAGTATCTAAGGAAGGAGAAATAAAAATCCGTATTCGTATAATAATAATAATAATAATAAATTCTGAGTACTTACAAGTAAAACTGTTGTTATGATCACTACTGGAATACACTTCCAGCAACTCATCATCAGTGGGCAAGTTTGTCATTAAGGGCATATCCCACATGGGTACTAGAGGAGGTGTATGACGTCGGTAGGTGAATGTGTCTAAGAGAATATGAACAAACGAAAACACAGGTGCTAAAGAACTAGTAGCTGGTGGTCGTGTCTAAACACCGATATTCGCATTGAGAACATCTACAAACTAGAGCATCTGAAAAATAACAAACAAAACATTTTATACTGTAGAATAATCGATATGTGCGTCTGAACAATCGAAGTCGTTCCCCAGAGATCATCATCATCGTCATCATCATTATCAGCTGCTGGGTTCAGATCCCACAGCGAGTAACGCCTGCTCACAGCTAGGAAAGAAGAAGTAGAACCCATAAGACTCACTTACACTACTAGCCATTAAAATTGCTACACCAAGAAGAAATGCAGATGATAAACGGGAATTCATTGGACAAATATATTATTCTAGAACTGACAGTGATTACATTTTCATGGAATTTCGGTGCGTAGATCCTGAGAAATCAGTACCCAGAACAACCACCTCTGGCCGTAATAACGGCCTTGATACGTCTGGGCATTGAGTCAAACAGAGCTTTGATGGCGTGTACAGGTACAGCTGCCCATGCAGCCTCAACACGATACCACAGTTCATCAAGAGTAGTGACTGGCGTATTGTGACGAGCCAGTTGCTCGGTCACCATTGAGTAGACGTTTTCAATTGGTGAGAGATCTGGAGAATGTGCTGGCCAGGGCAGCAGTCGAACATTTTCTGTATCCAGAAAGGCCCGTACAGGACCTGCAACATGCGGTCAGTAATTGTCCTGCTGAAATGTAGGATTTCGCAGGGATCGAATGAAGGTAGAGCCACGGGTCGTAAGACATCTACAATGTAACGTCCACTGTTCAAAGTGCCGTCATTGCGAAAAAGAGGTGACCGAGACGTGTAACCAATGGCACCCCATACCATCACGCCGGGTGATACGCCAGTATGGCGATGACGAATACACGCTTCCAATGTGCGTTCACCGTGATGTCGCCAAACACGGATGCGACCATCGCAATGCTGTAAACAGAGCCTGGATTCATCCGAAAAAATGACGTTTTGTCATTCGTGCACCCAGGTTCGTCGTTGAGTACACCATATCAGGCGCTCCTGTCTGTGATGCAGCGTCAAGGGTAACCGCAGCCACGGTCTCAGAGCTGATAGTCCATGCTGCTGCAAACGTCATCGAACTGTTCGTGCAGATGATTGTTGTCTTGCAAACGTCCCCATCTGGACATGGCTGCACGATCCATTACAGCCATGCGGATAAGATGCCTGTCATCTCGACTGCTAGTGATACGAGGCCGTTGGGATACAGCACGTCGTTCCGTATTACCTTCCTGAACCCACCGATTCCATATTCTGCTAACAGTCCTTGGATCTCGACCAACGCGAGCAGCAATGTCGCGATACGATAAACCGCAATCGCGATAGGCTACAATCGGACCGTTATCAAAGTCGGAAACGTGATGGTGCGCATTTCTCCTCCTTACACGAGGCATCATAACAACATTTCACCAGGCAACGCCGGTCAACTGCTGTTTGTGTATGAGAAATCGGTTGGAAACTTTCCTCATGTCAGAACGTTGTAGGTGTCGCCACCGGCGCCAACATTCTGTGAATGCTCTGAAAAGCTAATCATTTGCATATCACAGCATCTTCTTCCTGTCGGTTAAATTTCGCGTCTGTAGCACGTCATCTTCGTGGTGTAGCAATTTTAATGGCCAGTAGTGTATAAACAAAACACTATAGAAAATATGTATACTTGCTTTCATCCTCAGCCAAGGTGACCATGATGAATGACATCACACCGTCGTCGGTAAACAGTGACAACAGTGCGGCGTCATCATTGTTATCCAACGTGCGTGGCCATGACTGCAGTCACCATCGTCATCACGGACACCGCACGAGCGCTTGACTCCGATATCAGGGCTGGCTGGCAGTCGGAGAGAGAGAAAGACTCGGGTCGCCCTCCGCAGGGCTGTTTACAAAACCCTTCAGCCACGCAGCGTGCGCTGATCAGCAATTCAAGTCGCAATCCATCACGCTTCTTCTCTCACCACTAACACTACTTACACATAGCGCATTGCGACAGTGCCCAGCGTGTTGGTACACATTTGAACATGCCCCTCACAACTTGCTACTACTCTCATTACTTACCAAGCGTGGACGCAAGGCAGCACACGCGGGTTTATTTCTCGTAAGAAGAAGAACTTCCACATATTAAACGAGTGGGATTGTGCTGTGACAGAAATGCGCGAAATGGAATATGCTGGCTGCAAGTAGCTGCTGATCGGCTACGTTTTGAGTGACACATTGCAGAAACTTGGGAAATCATCTCGACAGTTCTCCAAAAAGAGTGTAGATGTCACCTGGTAAATAAACATAGCTGACAAAAGAACTGTAAAAAATGAGCTCATTGTGCACTCTACACAGCAAATTTTTATTAAGAAAATAATATTTGCACATATCTACAACACAAGTAAAACCATTTTTCTCTCCAGCACCATACACTTGCTTAAGGTGTCGGACTGACATACAGTTGAATGATTCCAAATTCAGGATGGCAGTGTTCTTGAAAATATCCCAAATTCATACCACCACCTCACGACCTTTGACTGCATGACGCTCTCTCTGTGATCACAGTTTCGGAGTGATGTCAGCATATCCTCACAGGTCATTCCTGTATCGTGGCGGCTACTGCGATAGTGGAATCGAGTCAATCACGCTACTGTCTTCCAAGACATGTCACACTTCATTGTTCTGAGCAGCTGGGCAAAAGTGACAACTGTGTAGAAACTTGTCGAAACACAGACTGAGTCGATGCGTGTGACAACAGCTACACCTGTAATCATCTTTAAACATGAAGCGGCCGCACTCGTCGTGGCGGCCTCGCCCGTGAGCAACAATGTTGTACCAGGAGACAGGCAGCTTGGACCCTGGCAAGCAGGTGTTCAGCTGTATGTACAGGTGTTTCGTACACCTACATCTTGGCATAACCTCAGAGAATGAGGTCTTGGGTTGTAAGATCCAGCGATCGCAATGGCCATCAGAGAGGACCCCCCCCCCCCCTTTCCAGTCCTACAATGAGTGTGAGTATTCTTCAGGTGTTTGCAAACATTAACATCAAAGTGGAATGATCTTGGATAATGCCCTAAAATACCTTGACTGAGAATCTTTGCTGTTGGCCTCCGATATGGGTGGCGTGCGTGTTGTCCTCATTCTAGATCTGCCTGTTTGGCTTTTGAAAACAACATCACGGATGAATGAGGCCTCATCCACAAACAATACAAACTGTATGAAGTTAGACACTGCAGCGCAGTGAACGATACAGGATTGACACAATCAGACATAGGACTCAGTATCCGTTCGTCGCAGTGCTTGCACATTTCATCTTTGATTACTCATTGTGCACTGTACACAGCAACACACCTCACCATGAACACGACACAAGCTATCTGATGCAATGGACAGCTGACAGCAGGGTCAGTGGTGTGCTTGCGGCACAGGTTAATGCGCCACTGCGATGCTTGAGTGCTACGAGCCTAGTTGTGCACAGTAGGTCCGTTTGGTGGTCAGTTGTGTACAGTGTTTATCAGCTGCTACTGTTCGAGTGCACAACGGACACCCGAGATCTTTGCAAGAGTGTGAAGAACTGTAGGCATCATTGCAATACATGCATTCATCGTCGTTGCTTTGAAGAATTGCTATGAGCTACATTGTTGTTAGGTGGTGTATGCTGTGTATGTCCTTAACACAATAAATATGCACTTTCGAGTATTGGTTCCCTATCTCAATATAATATATTGTGGAACCACTGTCACCTGTTTCATTGTGACCCAAAAGGATTGGAGACTCCACGTACAGAGAACAAGAGCAGTTCCGTGCCACTTCCCTCAGACACTCCCGACGGCACCCATGTCTGTGGTGAGCACTCACCTTCCAGAACAACATACTGGGTGATGATAGGGTAGATAGAAGAAAGGAAAACAGAATGGGCAAGTGCGAGAGGGTTCTGTACAAACTCCCCATCGTGGGAATCGAGATTCCCAATAATTCTTACCTGTTATTGACCCTTTGTAACTTTACTGGCAAGATACTGGTCCCAGGAATACCAAGATCGGTTCAAAAATTCTACGTTATTTCCTCAGCCCAGCTCAAACAAACAAGAACAAGCAAGCAGAGGACTTTAGTTTATGTATGTAGGGAGACAAGATTTAATAACACATTTCTGTTTACGTACTAAATCATGAATACAACATACATTTTATGTTTGGATGCAGTAATGTTCGTATGTTATACTTTCAACAGGTGGTGAATACAATGTATGTTCAAATCGAAAACGACATTTTTATGTGATAAAATTACAAGTTAACAAGTTTCAGATTTTTTGCTTTACTTGCACCGGAAAACTTAGTTGTTGCCAAATCTCATGATTCCATTCAATGGAGGGCACCCTATAGGCTTCGATGAGTGAGTTTTCGACTATCAAAACACGAGACACAAACGGCCGTCCGTATCTGTTGACTGGAGTCAGTTACAAGCTTACAGTTTTTACGCCGCCAAGGGTCGATATACCTTTGTATGTCACATAATTTGAACATGATACCCAGAACGTATCCAGAGAAAAAGATTCCTAACAGATGGACAGACAAATAGACAGGCTGATAAAAATTAATACTAAAAGTATTTTCTAGAGTTATATAGTTACCAATTATGGATTTTAAGACTTTGTCCTTTATTTGCACTGTGAAATCTGGATTCTTCCAAAATGTCATGATTCTAAATCAACACGGAGCACCTTATGGATTTTTGTGAGTGATTTTTCAAGTATGAAAATATGTAATTTAAATGGCCATATCTTTATTGCCGTGACTTAGAAGCCTACAATTTGTAAAACGCCAAAGGAGCATAGACCTTAATATGTGATATAAATGTGAACTTCGTACCCCAAAAATGGTCCAGAAAAAATGATCTTAACGCTAGGACAGTCAATACATTGCTTCAAATCTGCAATATTCGAGACGTGTTCAGATACAGACGACATCGTGTTAGATGACGAGCAACAAACGCAAATTTTCGGCAAAAGCGATCAGCCAGGCAATAGACAAACGATACAAAATTTTGAGTCAAACTGACATTTCCCGTGTGCACAACTAACTCAGATAATGTTTCAGATATGGAGCGGCTGATGTCTATCGTTGCGTTTGTAGAAGGTCGTAACATGTGTTCAGGTTTCTCACATCGTTGGTAACGAGTAGGATTTTGACCGATTTGTCAACAGTGTGGCCATTCTATTTTCGAAAATCGTTCAAAAGTTTGAATAGAATGTCGTCAGAGCTCCAGCCACGCCATGTGGCTTTACACGTAGGAACTCGACTCTGCTGGCAGCTCCAGAACATTTCAGTTGGATACATCGTCACGGGAGTATACACTCATACATTCAGACGTCTGTAATGTCAACTACCAAGAAATATCTGCACTTCTCTTATCGGATGTCACAGTTTGAGAAATGTATTTATTTAATAAAACCCCACGAGGCATCTGCTGTGCATTAATGTTTTTATGCCTGCACAAAACTGAATGTACTACACTCATGCGCTGGCAGTAATTTCAGTGTCATGTAATAGTGCTACATGTAACTGTATATTAAGACAGGCTGCTGCTTGTGGATGTTATGAAAGTAATTTGAACTATTTTCTGTGTGTCTCAGGGTAACCACGCAAGTGATCAGCAACTCCACGGTTGGATTAAGGACATGGAACGTGTGAAAGACATGCTGCGCACGAAATTAACTGGATGGGTACATGACATGCAATTAGCCAGCAAACAGGTGGAGCACTACGAGGTGGAAGAAGACAAGGACAGGCCAGGGAACTTGACAATCAGGTATAAACCAGTGTACACTCAAATGTCTGTCGTACTCACTATGGTTTGTTGGAAGTATTCATTAAAGTTATAGAAAACACAGGGATCATATAATTCAAAATGGAGTAAAGAACTAGCATTAATAGACAGTAGTGAAGGACATGGTTACAGAAACTCGTGATTTACAAAGGTTTTTGACTCCGTTTAGCCTTCGATATTTTGATTCGCATTGTGTCTTAAAATGTGCCACGTATTACGTAACAGACCAGCGGAGAAAACTCACACAAAAAACGATGTTACTGGAATTACTAGAGAAAGTATTGATGGTTACAGATACTTCCGAAGTTTTCATAATTTGTGGAAACAATGATATGGAACCTGAAACGAAAAGTGAGCGTGTCCTCGTCTTATTCGGGACAAAAAAAAACCACTTTGGGAGAAATTACGGTAATACCATGTAGCAGCGACTCTAGTCCTGATACTGGCATCCAATCGGTAAGGAAAGGAGGCCACAAGTCATGTTCATCTCAATAGACGCAGGAAAAATCTAAGAAGCGATGAGGGAAGGAAGCGGATAGCCATCGTTCTTATATTTTGTCCTGTGGTTGGTGTGTTTAAATCAGTCCGTAGCATAGAGCGTAAATACTGGAGGTTGTGAGCGGGAGGAAAGCGGAATAGTCTCTCGAGTGATTGACATATGGGGCCGTGGAATGGAGTATAGTGGGAGATATGTTGGCACTATGGAGGGTGACCAGGTGGCTTCCTGTGTGGGAATGGGTAAGCTCCCAGCAGGCACCCCAGGTCTTGAGGCGGTGTTGTTGGATTCTTTCAGGTGGCTTATTGTGGGATAGCTATGGAGGCGGAGAACATGGATTAGGATGGACAATTATACTCAGTCGTGATTACTATCAATAGGATGAGAGACTTCTGCAGTTATATCTGAAAAGGTCGGTATGGGAGTCACTTTGGGGTGAGTGTGTCTGGGAAATGGACTAGGTGTTCTGAAACGAAGGTGATCAACCGACATCCACAGTTAAGTTCATCATGAGAATTGATGTGGGTAAACAGCTGTGGAGAGGCAGTGGTCAGTGTGAAGAGCGAAATTATGTGCTATAGGATGATGACAGAGACAGGCAGTAGCACAGACCACGGTCAGGCTGGTAAAATACACACTCAGGATAAAGTATTATGCAGGATGATTGAACATGATTTGTAGCCTACTGGAGCTGTTTTTGAGGAACGGTATTGTTACTCCACAATGTTTATTGTGTGGGGATTTTTGGTTTGCTACTCCACATCTGTCATCAGAACTGTGAGTGGGTTACTGATTCACTGTGTACGGACACATGCAGATAGTGTGACGGGATAAAACTATCGACATTGTGTCAGGCAGTGGGAATGAAGGTAACAGTGATTTCAAGACAGGGGTGCACTACACAAAGGAAGCAGCTAATCGGATAGCAGAGTACTTGTGGAGTGCACATGGGGGGTTTCGGTCTAGCCAGTAGTTTGAGGTACTCTCATGAACACTCGCCAGTTGGTACACATTTAGGGAAATCAGATAGCTTTCAGAGTAAAGTCAGTTCGACTCTAAAACTTTCATCAGTCAACTGTCGAAGTATTTGTAACATAGTTCCCAAATTTACTCACCTCCATGAACGTTCTCAGCCTCAAATTATTCTTGAATTGAGAGCTGGCTAAGACCCAAAGTAAAACAACTCTGAGATATTTAGCGAGTCTTGGAATGTTTATCGGAAAGACATATTCGACGCCGTAGGAGGGGAAGTGTTTATTGCAGTTGACAAAAAATATTCTCTTTACTGAGGTTGAATTTGAGTGCAATAGTGAAGTTACGTGGTCGCACATAACAGGACTAGGTGAAACCATATCAGTTGTTGTATGTTTTTACCACCCAACCGACTCCGCTGGGACAGATATGGAGTCATTCAATGAAGGTAAATAGTCAGCATTGCATAAATATCCAGATCACGCGACACTAGCTGGCGGTGACCTTAACCTACCGAGTATAGACCGGGACGTCTATGGATTCACTGCAGGTCGTGCAGACAGACAGTCTTGTGAAGGACTTTTGAACACGTTTTCCGACAACTGTGTTGAGCAGCTAGTTCGTCAGCCAGCACAAACAGGCAGGACCTTATCGATGGCGTCAGCATAGAGATGGGGATCAGTGATCGTGATGTCATCATAGCGACTATGGTTACGAAAGTCAGTAAATCAATCAAGAAGGCTAGGAGAGTTGATATGCAGTTGTCAGCGTCTCACTTAGACAATAAAATACAATCATTTAATTCCAGAATTATGGCCATAGAGGAATTATGGCTAAAGTTTAAAGAGACTGTAAATCGTGATCCGGAAAGTATGCGCCTACTAAGCGGATCAAGGGCGGAAAAGACTCATCGTGCTTTAATAACAAAATTCGGAAAATGCTGAAGAACGAAAGGCAGTTACATTCTCGGTTCAAAAGAGAACGCGCAAATGAGGACAGCAAGATTTGTACAGATTCGTGCGTCTGTGAAAAGATCTGTGCGCGAAGCATACAACAGCTACCACCGGAGAAGCGGAAAAAGTTTTGGTCCTCTGCAAAATCGTTAAGCGGATGTAACGCTTCCATTCAGTCACACGTTGACCAGTCTGCTTTTGGCGGTAGAATATTCCAAAAGGAAGGCCGAAGTTAAAAATTCCTCGTTTAAGAAATCGTTCACGCAGGAGAATGGTACAAACGTGCCGTCGTTTGACCATCGCACAGAGTCCCGTATGGAAATCATAGTAATGAGTACCGCTGGCGTAGAGAAACAGCTGAAACAGCTGAAAATAAATAAGTGGCAATGCCTAGATGGAATGCCAGTTTGGTTTTACAAAGAGTAGTGTACGGCATTGGCCCCTTACTTAGCTTGCATTTACCGCGAATCTTGCGATCAGCGCTAAGAACCAAGCGAATGGAAAAAAGTGCAAGTGACTCTAGTGTATAAGAAAGGTAAAAGAACGGACCCACAAAATTACAGACCAATATCCATAACACCTGTTTCCTGCAGAATCCTTGAACATATTCTCAGTTCGAACATAATCAACTTTCTTCAGACTAAGGAGCTTATGTGCACGAATCAACGCGGTTTTGGTAAGCATCGCTTCTGTGAAACTCACCTTTTCCTTTTCTCGCATGATGCACTGAGAGCTATGGATGAAGGGCAACAGGCAGATTCCGTATTTATAGATTTCTCGAAAGCATTTGACACGGTGTCCCATTGCGGGGTGCTAACGGAAGAACGAGCATATGGAATAAGTTCAGAGATATGTGTGGCTCAAAGATTTCTTACGTAATAGTATGTTTTCGTAGTCGGCGAGTGTTCATCAGAGACAAGGGTATCATCAGCAGTTCCCCATGGAAGTGTGATAGGACTTCAGTTGTCCTCTGTATAATAAATGATTTGGCGGAGAAGGTGGGCAGCAGTCTGTGGTTGCTGGCTGATGATGCCATGGTGTACTGTAAGGCGTCGAAATTGAGTGACTGCAGGTTGACACAAGATGACCTCGACAAAATTTCTAGTTGGTGTGACGAATGGCAGGTGGGTCTTGCTGTAGAAGAAAGCGGATGAGTAGCAAAAACGAACCCGTAATATCCGGATACGGCATTCCAAGTGTTCTGCTTACCACAGTCACTTAGTTGAAATATCTGGGCGTAATGTTGCGAAGCGAGATGAAATGGAATAAACATGTGAGGATTCTGGTAGGGAAGGGGAACAGTCGACTTGGGTTTATTGTGAGAGTTTTGTGAAAGTGTGGTTCGTGTGTAAGGGAGACTCCGTATAGGACGCCAGAGCGACTTCTTGTTCAGCATTGCTCGAGTGTTTGGGATCTGCACCAGGTCGGATTGAAAGAAGGTGTGGTGTCACCGCCAGACACCACACTTGCTAGGTGGTAGATTAAATCGGCCGCGGTCCATTTAGTTCATGTCGGACCCGCGTGTCGCCACTGTGTGATCGCAGACCTAGCGCCACCACAGGGCAGGTCTCGTGATACGAACAAGCACTCGCCCCAGTTGGACGGACGACCTAGCTAGCGACTAGATGTACGAAGCCTTTCACTCTCATTAGCCGAGAGACAGAATAGCCTTCAGCTAAGTTAATGGCTACGAACTAGCAAGGCGCCATTAGCCTTACAGTGATTGTAATTAAAGTCTCCTGTGTATAGTCAAGAGCGATGTACCACAATGATTGATTAAAGATAAGTATTAATCCAGCTACGTACTTTTCTTCATAGCATTAATTACGTAGCCTGTTCCAGTACTTGACGCCCGTCGGCGTGTGTGTGTACGCGTGCCTTTCTTTCGGCTACCCGTCACTGTGGACTGGCTGCCTTGTCAGTCCACTTCAGAAGGCATCCAAACAATTCAGGGGGAGCAGGTAGATTTCTTACCGGAGGTTCGATCAGCATGCAAGTGTTACGTATATGCTTCTGGAGCTCAGCAGGGAATAAGACGCTCATTTCGAAGAAAACAACTGAGGAAGTGTAGAGAACCTGGCTGCAGAACGATCCTAACAACGCCAGCATGCATTTCTGGTAGGGACCACGAAGATAAGATACGAGGAATTACGGCTCCTAAGGAGGCATATAGACAGGCGTCTGTCCCTCGCTCTGTCAGCGAGCGGAACAGGAAAGGAAACGACTAGTTGTGGAACAGGGTACCCTCCGTCACGCACCGCACGGTGGCTTGCGGATTATGTATGTAGATGTAGATACAAAAGACGATAGTTGAGAGGAATTATTGGTTTCATGTCCGTAAATTTAGTGAAATCATTTTTGGCTTGGTATCATTTGGAATCGTGAGGTTTTATCAATTCTATTTCATTTGTTTGGTCTTATGACTGCATGCATGAGGGTTGTGGTGTAATAGGTGGCCCCAGTTGTGTGTAGATAAGGACATTGACAGGAGTTTACGACGGCGGTGACGAAGCTACAGTGGTGGTGGATGTGGTTGGAACTTCTGGCTCCGGCAGTGGTGCGGGCGATGGGGCGGGCCGCGGTTTGGGGCTGGCGACGGTGTTGGCGACAGAGGCAGCGTCGCTGCTGGAGAGGGAGTCGACGGTGGCGCAGGTGGCGGCGACGGTGGTGGAGCATTTGACGGAGGCAGTGGCGGAGCAGCTGCCAGACTACGGCTCTCTGTGAGATGTGAAGCAATGAGGACGACGACGAAGGGTGGGAGATGATCGGCGAAGAACCACTGGGAGAGTCCAGGTGAGAGCTGAGGTGCTGGCGAAGTATAGTGGGGCGTGTCAGTAAAACGGAGGATATACTTCGTACAGGAAATTTTGGGAGGACATTTTGAGGTTCACATGAGTAAAGCGAGTCAGAGAATATACTCCAGCCGAGAATGTGCTCATCGCGAGTAAAAGGGTGAGGGATGTTGCTCAAAACAAAGAACGTTCTCCGATTTCGTGTGAACAAAACTAGAGGAGCTTCTCACAACCGGAAAATATTGAAGCGAGATCTGTAGCATTCTTCGGGCTGAGTAAGTTCTGTTAAGTTTTACCTACATGATGGCAGAATTCATATTGCTTGGGAGGCAGAAAAAGAAATATATAGCCGAACGAAGTGCTGAATTGAGGAGCTGTAGAAGTTTATATCGCTTTGACAATAAGAACATTATCTGCGGACTACCTCTCAAAAGAAGTGAAAATTGAAACATTTTTATTGCTATTTAGTAGACCCAAGTTTTCAGACTGACGTACGAGAACATTTAGTTGTATGCCTACACCAAACAACCGTGTCGCTGACTTTTCCAGACGTTCACCATCATGTCTTCTCAGAGCATAAGTCTTATATAGTGTGATGTTAGAAATAAGTAGGGTTACCAGAAAAATTAATAACTGGTTTATTGCAAACCTAATGACCTGTTACTCGTAACGAACGCATGGTGGGGCGCTTACGTGCTTGCCACGCGAGCGGACAGTTGTGCGCCGTATTTAACCAAAATTATCTCGTGTTGGAGAACTGTGACAGACTTCCGGCTTAGAGTAGATAAAAAGTCATGTAATCTTACGATCTCGTTCGCATAATGTTCACCTAACTTCTATAACTGAAAAGTTTTCCGCATGTTGTAAATTCGGTAACATCTACAGAAAATGCTTTTTCGTAAGCTGCACGTAATTGTCTTAGTAATTTGTTGCCGCACATGAAATAAACAAAATGAAACGTAGTGCAACTCTGCCTGAACACACTGGTGCCGGTTCCAGACATGTCGCCCGTTTGAGCGAGCTGAATGACACGTGACACTGCGCGTGCTTTCTGTGCCGGACACGGCAGACCACACACACCGAGAACTCAGCAGGGAGCAGAGGTAGTGAGAAAAAGGAACCCTCTCGTCACAGATTATGGCTTCGAATGTTTTGCTCGTAAGAGCTCTCTCTTGTTTATTCATATGACCCAGCGTGTTTATCGTCTGTTGGATGTCAGTACAAAGTCGAAAACCGGAGATGCAAGAGGGGAGGCGGTCACAGAGTTCCAGCGGCAGTGGAGGAACTTCGGTACCGCCCTCGCAGTCTAGGCAGCGCGGCATTTCGTGCCTATTCTACAGTTCACGTATCACTTCGTTACTGGACTCGCATGGTACCTTCAGTAATGGCTCCAGCACTACAGGCCAAAGCCATCGGTCGCACACTGACCCCTACCTCTGCACGCAAATTGTCGACGATTGACTTCCGTGGCAGCGGTCTGCCCCGCTTGTCGACACTCCAGCTCCATGTGGCGAGTATTTATTGCGTCCTCTGTTGATTTGCCACTTTGTGTGACAACGCACTTGCTCCTAAACTGAATATGGCAGTCAGTGTTGTATCATTATAGCTGTGTAGTACATTCGCAACTGTCCACAAGTTTCGAGATTTTCTTTAGAGCTTGTTTCAGTGGATATTGTTTGTTCACTTCCTTGCTGCATTTAAATCCGTTCTTTCGTTGCCTTATGGAATGAACGGCTCCATTATGTTAAAAACAGCTCTTTCCCGAAATTCTTCCCCAACCAAATCTCCGTATAATGTTTATTCAGATCATTGTCAGTATGCATCTACTTCCTGGATCTGTGGCATGCAAACGATAAATTTCATCACGGCACGGATTCTGAGTCCCAGCTTGTCAGTGGAGTAGGTGTGGTACTGTAACTCCAAGCAGAACAGCGTGCTGGTGTACGTCACGTGGAAATGATTTGCGAGCCTTAGCACCATGGCACCACATGTCTTATGGGAGGGACAGCTTTCCGGTCAAACTGGGGACCCAGACATCACACGGAACTCATTATGATGCAGCTTCATGCTTTAACTGACAACATCGTTTTCAAGTAACAGTGATAACCAAGGACCATACTACAAGGAGTACAGGGAGTACTGATTGTTCTGTATTGTATCTGGCAGTATGGAAACTTTCCATCGTTGATGGGCTATAGGGAATGCAGTCGTAGATTAATCAGGAAAAAATTGTCTCATACCCGATTCTGAGGGCTCCATTCTCATCACAACATGTATCTGATACATATGCATCGAATCGATGTACGGAACACTGACCTTAGGACAAAGTTTTACGGCCAACAATTTCTGTATGATAATTTCCACTGCCAAACGAGAGACCCGCACCAACCACTCACGAAACGAGACCGAGCGAATGCTTCAGAGTCAAGTAAACAAACATTTGTATGCAATACTGAAGCGTCATTTTGTCAAGTTTTACGTCAGCAGACATGTACCTCTGCAAGTCAAGCATACAAGTGTGAGATGGTGGGCTGCGGAAACATTATAAAAATGCCACAACTGATAAGGGTATAATGAGTAAAGCAAAACACGTATTGAGAAATAAAAACACATGTTTGGTATTTGCAAAGACGGATTTGAAATAGTTTAAGTCATCGTATCGCCCTGTCCTCAGCCGTTGGATTGGCTGAAAGGGACTGAATAAGTGGACCTGCTCGACGGTACATTCACGTTTGTCCACTGAACTCATCTTCCTGTGTCATACAGTCTTTACGGAAAATTATCGCAGATGTCACATCACCTAATGCAGATAGGAAACTCCCTGGCAGGTCAGAGCCGTGTGTCGGATCCCCGACGTTTCAAGTGACTGCACTCTCCACTGCAGAGTGAGGATTCGTCCAGGAAGCAACTCCCGAGGCCTCTGGTCACTGCAGTGCCCATCCTTCCGGGAGCGCTGGTCCCGCCAGCCGTGCAGGGGAGCTTCTGTGACGGCTGGAAGGCAGCGGCTGATCTACTGGCGGAAGTAAGGCTGTGACGGCGGCTCTCAGTTCCTGCCTGCCCAGCTCTAAGTCTATTTTTTTAAGGACGTCATATTCGCCATTGACTATAAAAGTTGTTTTACAATTGCGGTTTCGACCTTATGAGTCATTTTCAAGTGGTAATGAGGACGATTTTGCTTCAGCTCATGACAGACATGTGTACATCTCAGCATCTAAAATCATTTATAACAAATTCGAACAAGTCATTCATATCCTTAACATAAATATCACATGTTCACTCTCTTGCAATGCATACGAAATTCTTCTTTAAAGAAAAGAGGTATTCTGCGGGAAGCGCTGCAGTTCTGCTGTTTGATGTGTCTGAAACCAGTCAAAACGATATAGCAGCACAGAACGGAGTGGATGATCTGCAAGAAATAGTTACAATCGGTATCTCACTCAAGTATTCTGAAATCTAAAGTTGAAATCAAGATGCTGTAAAATGCTAAATAGACCAATGGGTTGTCGATTGCTTGCTGTGTTTCTATGCCTCCTTTAAAGAACGAAAAAGTACTAGGTTTGTGTCCCAGTCTCGAACACAGTACTGATCTGCCAGGAAGTTTCTAATCCACTGCTGAGTGTAAATCCGTCCTGAATACTTGTATGTTCTTGCATAAACTATACATGCTAGGTTTTTAACTATTAACCTGGCACCTTGTGTGCTACAGGCGGCCGCTGTTGAGTCAACGCCTGCTGCGCTATCAGCCGTGGAACTCCTCCTTTGACGACGACTTCAGTGCGCTGTGCAAGGAGCGGCAGCCAGAGGCGTCGCAAATGTTCAGCCTCGCTGACGAACTGTACGCCTTCCATCGTGTCTACTGGTCCACTGCAGCTGAGTACATCGATTCATCATACGAAGATCGTTTCAAGATTTTAGGTAAGTTTAATACTGCGACCCGGCCACTTCATGGTTATGCGCTGACAACTGTTCAGTTGTTCGAGGAATGAGATTCAAATATCCTTCTGAATATATACACTCCTGGAAATGGAAAAAAGAACACATTGACACCGGTGTGTCAGACCCACCATACTTGCTCCGGACACTGCGAGAGGGCTGTAGAAGCAATGATCACACGCACGGCACAGCGGACACACCAGGAACCGCGGTGTTGGCCGTCGAATGGCGCTAGCTGCGCAGCATTTGTGCACCGCCGCCGTCAGTGTCAGCCAGTTTGCCGTGGCATACGGAGCTCCATCGCAGTCTTTAACACTGGTAGCATGCCGCGACAGCGTGGACGTGAACCGTATGTGCAGTTGACGGACTTTGAGCGAGGGCGTATAGTGGGCATGCGGGAGGCCGGGTGGACGTACCGCCGAATTGCTCAACACGTGGGGCGTAAGGTCTCCACAGTACATCGATGTTGTCGCCAGTGGTCGGCGGAAGGTGCACGTGCCCGTCGACCTGGGACCGGACCGCAGCGACGCACGGATGCACGCCAAGACCGTAGGATCCTACGCAGTGCCGTAGGGGACCGCACCGCCACTTCCCAGCAAATTAGGGACACTGTTGCTCCTGGGGTATCGGCGAGGACCATTCGGAACCGTCTCCATGAAGCTGGGCTACGGTCCCGCACACCGTTAGGCCGTCTTCCGCTCACGCCCCAACATCGTGCAGCCCGCCTCCAGTGGTGTCGCGACAGGCGTGAATGGAGGGACGAATGGAGACGTGTCGTCTTCAGCGATGAGAGTCGCTTCTGCCTTGGTGCCAATGATGGTCGTATGCGTGTTTGGCGCCGTGCAGGTGAGCGCCACAATCAGGACTGCATACGACCGAGGTACACAGGGCCAACACCCAGCATCATGGTGTGGGGAGCGATCTCCTACACTGGCCGTACACCACTGGTGATCGTCGAGGGGACACTGAATAGTGCACGGTACATCCAAACCGTCATCGAACCCATCGTTCTACCATTCCTAGACCGGCAAGGGAACTTGCTGTTCCAACAGGACAATGCACGTCCGCATGTATCCCGTGCTACCCAACGTGCTCTAGAAGGTGTAAGTCAACTACCCTGGCCAGCAAGATCTCCGGATCTGTCCCCCATTGAGCATGTTTGGGACTGGATGAAGCGTCGTCTCACGCGGTCTGCACGTCCAGCACGAACGCTGGTCCAACTGAGGCGCCAGGTGGAAATGGCATGGCAAGCCGTTCCACAGGACTACATCCAGCATCTCTACGATCGTCTCCATGGGAGAATAGCAGCCTGCATTGCTGCGAAAGGTGGATATACACTGTACTAGTGCCGACATTGTGCATGCTCTGTTGCCTGTGTCTATGTGCCTGTGGTTCTGTCAGTGTGATCATGTGATGTATCTGACCCCAGGAATGTGTCAATAAAGTTTCCCCTTCCTGGGACAATGAATTCACGGTGTTCTTATTTCAATTTCCAGGAGTGTATTTTTAGCTCTTGCGTGATTTTGCACGCCACGCATGAACTCTGGTGCTCTTTCCAAAGTCAGTGTTTAGATTCCTCGACAACTCTCCGTCTGGATCTATGACAAGCTAACTACTTCATTTCGATGTATTATTGACTTCTTCGTTATGGAAGGACTAAAAAAAGACTACGTACACATAATTTTGGAGCGTTCAGAGAAGATTAAAAATAACAAAGTTTATGTGACACAAAGGTCATAGGTGTACCCTCCACCTGCTCATGGCCCATGAAGGTTTCGGCGCCAGCGATGTACAGAGGCTGTGTGATGTTTTGGAGACGTTACTCAAGTGCCAGCTGGCTGCTAATGATTGTGCAACACACTCGAAACAAGTGGGTGTCTCACAAATAATGTTTGCAGCCTCAGCCTAACAGGCAACCACCTCACCTGGGGTGTCTGCCAGTGTCTGGTACACTGAACAACTCGTCTCCCTCCCTTAGGAGGCACGCAGCACCTCTAAAACAGTGCCCACCCCACAGTACTTTGAACTCCGTCTCTGAACGCCAGTGCAGATAAGACCTTCATACGTGTGCGACACGTGCCTCATATAAAAAAGTGTTCCTTTTTAACTTCTATAAACACTCTGAAATTCCGCACATGCAGTTTTTTACAGGCCTGGTCTCAGGCTTTTTAAAAATGGCGAATGGTCTCTGCAACATAACGGCTACAGACAAGCTAATTTTCTGTCAACACTGTAACTGGTGTAGTGATCTAAATTTCTCATGTGTGATCCTAGCACGATACTGTTCGTATTTAGTAATTTTCTTTGACGAACAATATTTCGATTCGTAACTGAACAGTTAATTGTATGACGTACACTGTTAATATTATCCTTAGAAGTGTTAATACTATGAACTGTAGTAGGGCTGAGGAAACACAGCTATCGCACCTGTCTGCTAAACAACTCTATTTGTTCGAATCACTATATTTTTTAAATTTATTATTTTATTCTCGTTGCTGGACTTTATCTCTTACTCGATCATCTATCTATCGTGCACCAGACATGAAACGAGTTCTAATCGTTTAATTATCTCTTTGTACCTCCCTGATAGCTACTTGTTCGTAGGGAGTAACTCCATTTAAATGAGAGGAAGGGAGGACAGTGGGCTTGTGCTCTCTCAGCGGAATAATTATTTACGCCTGCCGTTCTCACTCTTGACCGCTTCAGGCAATCGAACTTGCAGGGTTTCAATTGGTAGTAAGCCGACTAATTAAGAAACTAAGGTGGTCGAAAAGGGTTACAACAGATAAGGAAGTAAGTTATCATAAGAATATCCGTATAGTAGAACCAGGAACTGTAATACTGAGAAGAAAGGCCTTTCCAAAATTTCGGCTGTCGCCGATAATTTACTGCAGACACTCATACGAATAATACTGGCACATAAAAGGAAATACGCATTGTTAGCAAGTTACCAAACAAGCAGACTCTTACCCCATCTGTTGCTAGACTGAGCTGGACTCTGCAGCATGTCTATAATTATGACTGAAACTGTTATGGACACCGAGAACAAACGTGTGAACTGTAGTTGATGTTTCAATTCCTCACGAGTGGCGACAAGATATTAAAGAATGAGCAGCGACAAGACCTTACAGAGGTTTGGACCACTAGCCGTTTGTCTGGAAGCTAACTTTAAGCCCAACATTGAAGATATCTCCAGGGGCCGGCTGGTGTGGCCGTACGGTTCTAGGCGCTTCAGTCTGGAACCGCGTGACCGCTACGGTCGCAGGTTCGAATCCTGCCTCGGGCATGGATGTGTGTGATGTCCTTAGGTTAGATAGTTTTAAGTAGTTCTAAGTTCTAGGGGACTGATGACCATAGATGTTAAGTCCCATAGTGCTCAGAGCCATTTGAACCTTTTTTGACCCAGTATCGCAGAACCACCTGGCCTACCCCAATTACAAACAAGACCAGTCCAAGTTGCAAATTTTTATTTTTTATTCATTCGATGATTTGTTTCGGACCCAGACCCATTTTCAAATCACGATAACATAGTCGAAACTGGCATCTCCGAAGATGTCAAAAACGTGCAATGAACATTTACAGTGCATAGAGATAACTCACCGAATGAACAAAAACTTGGAACGGTTTTTCGTTCACTGGTTACCAGAAGTTGCTGACCCAAACTACTGCATCATACTGGAAGTTCGTAAAACCTCCCATGTTAACTGTGCCCAAATGTACAATCCTTGCAAAACTGCATCATCTACACAGCCTCAACTCGAATGATCTAATAAATATAAAGTAAACGCATTATTCACGACACTAAACTTACATTCCGCATCCCAACAACTACATGCATTGCATCCTCACCATCAAAGATATTGAGTTCAGATCCACAGTGTTCTACACCATCAGTCGAGCTCACCGTCATCATCTCAACAGTTTTTTGTGTCGCAACCCCAACATGAAAGACATCCAGTTTTTCCACAACATTCACTCTCTTTCAACGTCCCCATATCGTCCAACAGATGATGATAACAGCCACAGTCACCTTCCACTTTTAACATCCAAGTCACCTGTTCCAAAAAGCAATCCAACTTTATCTTCAGCCACACCAAAACATCAGCTTAAAACCTATACCTAACCTTGTTTCGCCACATAAAACATCAAGACAAAGCAGCAGCATAGCGTTCCATCCATATGTCTATTCCCTCAGCTCCAACGAGATCTTCATCACTCACATGTTATCTCAATGCTACAACTATACTTTAATGAAAATTGTTACAGTCACGTAACACGGTCCCAGTCACTCTACACTCTACAAAGCACAGATAATTGCTACAACATAGAATCAGATGGTATTCCCAATGGGTGCTTGTGAGATATCCTGATACCAGCACCTCATTCTGCAGATCAGAAACCCTGGGATTGGTGATACACATGAACAAAAACACTGCCACATTTTCCATAAACTGAACAATCTTTTGAAAAAGGATTCATTCTCCTCTCATCCATAACAACCACATGTTACCAAACAACCTCAACAAGGCAGACTCAGTGCTTCATATCTTAAAGATATACTCACTGTATCTAATGACTGCTCAACAATTCGGTACATACAGTGTCACACAAATACGACCAACATATCTTTTGGTCCCAGTTTAAAATACCTGTCTATAACGCCACAAAACGAATTAAATATAGCATTTACAACACAAGACTATAAAGTCACACATTTTGTGAGTGTGAGGGTTGGTGCTATTCTGAAATTCTGCGCAACAGATTAATCTGAGATGTACCCTTTACCCTTTGGCCCCTGCAAGATGCAATTTCCTCCCCCACACTACTACAGAAGTCAGTCGGACACTCCTAAAGTTCTAAAGAGAAATGCCTGAAAAACTTTCAGCAATAAATACCTTCTGGAGTCGTCCACTGTAAGGAAATGACACAAAAATTCACAAAATGTCTTACGTAACTAGTGGGATACTTGGGTACTGGAGTAGTGCTAGTTAGTGTAAGAAAAACATGAAAGTAACGAAAATTATTATTTATTTTGCAAAAATTCTGAGAAATCACAATAGCACTTTTAGTTATGAATTGAACACGTTATTTGCAGTTTCTTTTCAGAATCTGAAGTTACCTCTTAAGGATAGGATTCGCTAATGACATTTCAATACAAAGTTTGTTATTGACTTGGCAGAATGGCTGAGAGCAGCACCTACTCAACTTGAATAATTATCGGTTAGAATGTTGCTAGGTACAGTCGAGGCTGTCACGTGTGATATGCAGTGAAGGGTACTGCTGTGGAGGAAATGTGGGGGTCGCAAGACCTGTAGCTGTGATGACTGCTGTCTGCGCCGCTCGCTGCCGACAAATAAGAAAACTCTCGTTCTATCTGGATTGACCTTCGCCAGTCATACTCTCCCTACGCCTTGATGAAGTCAAGGACTCCTATTCGCCCCTAGTCTATTGGCGTGGTACACCGGTCAGATAACCAGTCCACCACAATGCCACTCAAAAATTCGCTCGCAGGCATTTAACTATTACTCAGTCCGTTCACACCGCACAATAAGTGCGGCGGCCAACACAGTGAACAACGCTTAATCGCAAGGACTCAATATAGAGTTGCACTTCGATTCGCTCTCGACAGAGGTGCTCTCCCAGTGAAGTACTGAAGAGAGACTTGTTCCTCGCTCTTTGAGTACATGTACGAGCGCGCACGCTCTCGTTACGTGATCTCGCTCCAAGAGCGACAACGGAACGGCCCCTCTGCACGCCAGACGTGAAGGGGTATATCTATCGATCTCTTCCAATACTCCTTCAGCTCAAGGCGTCAGAAATATCGTCTGCCAATCAGCATTGCTCTTCTAAAACGGGAGAATGACATTTTGTTTAAGGTGACCAGTCCGGAGATCTGTAGTATCGGTGTTTGGCGTTTGCTGTCTCCCTGTGAAAATCTCTGAAACTTCGTTCTATGTGTAAAGAATGCGTAGGCTAACCGCTCCCACACAATGTAGCGGAATTTGCTTTTAAGCCGAACACGGTGTCGTCCTTTCACTCGGGCTAACGCTGTCTGCTCTACAGGCGGTCACTGGCCGACGTAGATAGCTTGGGACCGGCCTCCTGGGGTGCAGTTGCCTCTCTCGAGCTAAAAGCTACTGTGACCGTCGAGTCTGGAATGTATGTGTGTACGCCAGCCTCGAGTATTTCAACCACAGTGCGCGCTTGCGATTTATTAGTTATTTGCATATCGTTTACATGAATTCATACAATACTGACTTTATCTTATCGAGTTTGGGCTCGAATGAAGCATCTTGATGTGCAGAATATGATTGTGAGGGCGGAATATGTAACCAATGAAGGAGACCACGACGTCTTAAAATTTCAGGAAATTCTTATGAGAGGCTGCTCATTACTCCATTACTTTCGACCTCCTTAAAAAACTCTTATTTCCTACTAGCCCTAATCAAGTTGTGTGATATCCTACTGTATGCAAGTTTATATCCCATGGCTCACCTATGATTTAAGGGTAGTGTCTTTGTATACTAATCAAAACGTCATGGTACCCAGGATCAAACCTCGTTACTGCTTAAATTTAGAATAAAAGTCATCAGTAATGATGGATGGGCGGATAGAGCTTCAAGGCACTTTCTTCCCCTGCTCCTAAAGCCCTGAAGAGTCAGCAGTGCTCAAAGGCATGAGAATGCAGAAGGTAATGGGAACCACTGGTGTCTGTCCACAGGACATGTGGCCTGATATTGAAAAGTGGTATGATGACTGCTCCACTGGCGAAATATTCCGCAATAGTCGCACATTCGGATCTCTGGGAGGAAACCGGCAAGTGCCAGGTGTCCCAATGAATTATGTTTACTGTATAGCTCCTTGTCTGGCACACCATGCTTCTTTTGTTACTGTAAATCTTACTCAACAGCATATCTCCATCTGCCTCGATAACTTCACCTCTTGGTGTAGCCTCTGCTACATCAAAATCACTTATGTTAAAAACCCAAGGAATTATTACAATAAATACAACCAATCATTTCTCTCTCCCTAACTTCCACCATGGCACTCATAAACAGGACTGTGTGGTGGTACCCTCTTCAAAGGTAAGCTGGTTCGAATCCAGGTGATGGAAGAAATTTGCATTGCTGGTATTTCCCCAGTAATGGGAGGGGAAATTGAAGCATAAAGTTTCTCATCTCCAGACCTCGTGTCAGTGTTCTACATTACATTACCTCTCCTCAGTGTATCATGATACACTGATGACGCCTGTGACACTGTTGAGGGTGACACATGTGGTGTCGACGATAATCGCCTGCAGCAAATCGACAGTCGACCACCGCAGAGATGCTGTACACCTAAGCAGCATCGCCACCGCCTATGAGAAAGAAGTAGTAAGCCACACCTCCTGAAGCTTCGAGGCGCCACACACGACAAGTATTTCCAGCTCTGCCAGTGCCTGGTACGAGTTCTGCCAGAGTCCAGGCTGACTTCTGTTCTGTCTACGAGGGTATCAACAGTGGCCATGACGACTGCAGAGAAGCGACGAATTTCTGCCTTCAGAGTGCAGTGTCGGCGTAACGTCACTCAGTCAAGCCTAGGCCAAGCATGCACGTACAGAGAGTCGAGGGCCAACAACAGACACATATTTCGCACAGTTGTAGTAAACGTTCAGTGCTCATCATGTGCACGCTTGCACTCTAATGCCGCTCAGTGTTTTCAGCAGCTCCTGTGTATTTGGACCCCAATTAATACCACACGTGCTCACGCAGCCACAGCCACAAGGAGCTAAAGATAAGTGTATTGCTTTCCAAACAATAAGGCGTTCTGATCATTGACTGTTTCATCTACCTACTTGTAAATTTATTAAAAGCATGACACAACAACATGTGTGTCATACGTAGATGTTAAGCTCTTAACGCATACATTACAGTCATGTACACTCAACAGATAACTACGAGTCACAGTTCTCTCACAATGCAAGGACAGTGCCCAATTACGTGGAGGAAGATAAGCGCTTGCAGGCAGTGGACTTGCTGCTCCATTCCTCTCTGCTGACATGGGCTGAGGACTCTCACTTTCTCATATCTTGGAATAATCACGCATCCACAGCTTACAACAAACTCAAATTAAGAAGACAGAAAACTCGACAATGTGGGGATTCCATCATTCAGCCATCCTCTGTACTTGGGTAAAACCCACTGAACGAGGCGATGCTGTGGTAAGCTGTTGGCTCCAAACTTGATTTTCGACCATATTTAGTTTCTCTGTGATGTCCCTACACAGTGTAAGGTGAATGACACGACGGTTCCTATGGATGGACGCAGCTGTCCTGCTTCCCCGTTCTTCCCAATTCGGGGTTATGCTCTAATAGCTGTTTCACCAGCAGGACGTTAACCCCTGATCTTGTTTCTTCCTTCGTCTTTCCAAAAGCCTTACTGGCCCCAGTTTTACTTTCGCCAATATAGCTTGGATCTCAGCACTCTCAAAAATTTACCATTCCTTACAGTCTTAGAACACCTTGCATTCTGTATCATATTTGCAGTCTCAGACGCAACCTCTACCAGCTGATTACATTGCCCTCTCTTCTGAAGTTCATCAAACTTTGTCACAAATTGTAAACGTCCCATAAACGTGGGGAACAAAAGCAATTTTTCTCGCCTATCCTCTGGATACCTAGGCTTCTGGTGCGTCTATACCAACATGTCATATCCACCCTCCACTTGCCACCCTTCTGTATCCTATTCGAGCGGAACTTCAGCTGGCTGGTTCTTCCTGTTCCAGAATAGTAAGTAGACACTTACTCCTCCAACCAGCTATAATCCTAGCGTCTACGCCTCTTCAATATGTAGATGATCCCGCTTCCAGCCTCCTGACCACTGTCATCCGTCCCTCACACCTCCCTCTACCCACATCAACTTGTCAGTCATACTTCCCAGCCCACTCCAACACCTTGAATACATACACCCTTTCTGGCCGGCACCTGCATCGTACTGTATTACCCTCGTAGTAGTTATCGGGAACTGACTGCCAGTGACTTGCCAGAAGCAAGAGACTTATCATCACCATAGCACCATCATCAACTTCAATGTACATGTGTTTATGTAGAGACGCTATGGCTTTTATTTTTTTGAAACCTATCATTTTATTCATTCTCACATAAAAGCTATACTGGCCTAACTTCGATAGGCTGAAGAGCAGCAAAGTGTCCGAAGCTTGCGCACCACACGATAATGTGGTGGGAGTGGAATCAATAACAAAGAAAATGGAGTGTTTACGACAAAGTCGTGCATTTGGCCTTTCACAGAACGTGCCGGTGTATAAGAATCTTTCAGAACTTATTCGTCTTACTGGGTATACATTTGCGCTCAACACGCCAATGAACTATACAGGGTGAGTCACCTAACATTACCGCTGGATATATTTCGTAAACCACATCATATACTGACGAATCGATTCCACAGACCGAACGTGAGGAGAGGGGCTAGTGTAACTGGTTAATACAAACCATAAAAAAAATGCACGGAAGTATGTTTTTTAACACAAACCTACGTTTTTTTAAAATGGAACCCCGTTAGTTTTGTTAGCACATCTGAACATACAAACAAATACGTAATCAGTGCCGTTTATTGCATTGTAAAATGTTAATTACATCCGGAGATATTGTAACCTAAAGTTGACGCTTGAGTACCACTCCTCCGCTGTTCGATCGTGTGTATCGGAGAGCACCGAATTACGTAGGGATCCAAAGGGAACGGTGATGGGCCTTAGGTACAGAAGAGACTGGAACAGCACATTACGTCCACATGCTAACACCTTTTTATTGGTCTTTTTCACTGACGCACATGTACATTATTATGAGGGGTGAGGTACACGTACACACGTGGTTTCCGATTTCAATTACGGAATGGAATAGAGTGCGTCCCGACATGTCAGGCCAATAGATGTTCAATGTGGTGGCCATCATTTGCTGCACACAATTGCAATCTCTGGCGCAATGAATGTCGTACACGCCGCAGTACATCTGGTGTAATGCCGCCGCAGGCTGCCACAATACGTTGTTTCATATCCTCTGGGGTTGCAAGCACATCACGGTACACATTCTCCTTTAACGTACCCCACAGAAAGAAGTCCAGAGGTGTAAGATCAGGAGAACGGGCTGGCCAATTTATGCGTCCTCCACGTCCTATGAAACGCCCGTCGAACATCCTGTCAAGGGTCAGCCTAGTGTTAATTGCGGTATGTGCAGGTGCACCATCATGCTGATACCACATACGTCGACGCGTTTCCAGTGGGACATTTTCGAGCAACGTTGGCAGATCATTCTGTAGAAACGCGATGTATGTTGCAGCTGTTTGGGCCCCTGCAGTGAGGTGAGGACCAATGAGGTGGTCGCCAATGATTCCGCACCATACATTTACAGTCCACGGTCGCTGTCGCTCTACCTGTCTGAGCCAGCGAGGACTGTCCACGGACCAGTAATGCATGTTCCGTAGATTCATTGCCCCGTGGTTTGTGAATCCCGCTTCATCGGTAAACAGGTAGAACTGCAACGCATTCTCTGTTAATGCCCATTGACAGAATTGCACTCGATGAGTAAAGTCATCACCATGTAATTGCTGATGTAGCGACACATGAAACGGGTGAAAGGGGTGACGATGCAGTATGCGCATGACACTACTTTGACTCAGTCCACCGGCTCTCGCAATGTCCCGTGTACTCATGTGTGGGTTCATGGCAACAGCAGCTAACACACCAACTGCACCCGCTTCTCCTGTAATGGGCCTGTTAGGGACCCGTTTGCGTGCTACGACCATACCTGTTGCATACAGCTGGCGGTAGATGTTTTGCAACGTGCGGCACGTTGGATGCTCTCTGTCCTGGTACCGTTCTGCATACACCCTGCAAGCTTCAGCTGCATTTCGTCGACACTCGCCATAGATGAGTATCATCTCCGCCTTTTCAGATTTCGAATACACCATGGTCACAGTTCCTACAACACTACACTATCACAGACGTCTGGTAACACGGTGTACTACAGTTGGTCTGCGTGCGGAGACGAATGCAGAATAACAATAGCAGCAAGCGCTACATGCGGACATTGCGACAGCTAGACCAAACCACAACAGTGCACTACAGCCACACTCGTAAACACGGTCGTCATCGTAAACATGTCCCTGCAGATGCTGCTCGCCGACCGTGGCCCGTGTTTGTTACAAGACGCAACTGAATGTCGGAGGTTTCAAGCGTCTACATTTGGTTACAATATCTCCGGATGTAATTAACATTTTACAATGCAACAAACGGCACTGATTACGTATTTGTTTATATGTTCAGATGTGCTAACAAAACTAACGTGGCTCCATTTAAAAAAACGTAGATTTGTGTAAAAAACATACTTCCGTGCATTTTTGTATGGTTTGTGTTAAACAGTTACACTAGCTCCTCTCCTCACGTTCGGTCTGTGGAACCGGTTCGTCAGTATTTGATGTGGTTTACGAAATATATCCAGCGGTAACGTTAGGCGACTCACCCTGTATACATTGGATGATGTGTAGCATATCAGTATCATTTTCCTTTGATTTGTACTCTGAACAAGAATAGTGCTCGAGGAAAACGACCATCAGAACTTCTCAGAATGCAGTAGGTAAAGCCGTCATCAAGCTGAAGCCTGGTTTGGTCACCACAGTGCTTCGCGAGCCACTTTCCTGCTGCAGGTTCTGGTCACTCGCCGTCGTCCTACTTCTGAACTAAGTTACCCAGTTAATAATTGTGGGACAAAGTTAATTATTGGGTCTCCGAACAATTCTACAGTTCCAACATTTTCGATTTCCATAAATCAATGTCAGAGGTGAAAGAAGAGACAAGTGACAGAAGGAATCTCGGGAGCAATGCCTGAATCACAAATCTCTGGAGTTGTAATCCCACATTCATCCACTCAGCAGCTGAGGCATATATGTCCCAATTGCATTTATTGCTGCATTATTATCATTACACTAGGTACAAGTGAGACGAAGTAATTACATTTTTCTGCGTGTTTTTGAATTCATGCAAACAGACTATTAACAGTAAATCGTTCATTGTGGTAAAGGTACTTCCAAAATCGTCAGTTATTGTATTTTGTTGTGCTTTTTCTCGACAATCTCGTGCTAACGAAACAAACTGGTGACAAATATGCTCCATCACTTTTTTTTACGCTGCGTGATGGGGTCACTAATTTCATGGAGGAAAGTGAAATATCACAAAGTAGAGAATTCAGCCTGCATCCTATTTCTTTGTACAGGACGCCTATGGAGTTATGTCAAAAGAGTATATTCTATATGGACGTAGTTAGATATAAAAAAAATACGTATCCAACGGATCAGTGTATGGACGATCACACCTTCCTGAGATATCTATGTGTCTCGCTGTCCCCCTTGCTTTATTGCGGATCGTTCTAGTAATTCTGCTTAGAAAGACTTCCTCAACACTTGTGTCAATTTTCCATTAATCTTTCAACGTTGAGCCACATGCGGCTTTATTATTCTTCATATTCAGTTACTTGCGTGGTAAGATCAAAAGTTTGTCATGACGATTTCAAACGTTGTTGAGGTGGTAATGCTGGGACTTCGTGGTAACCATTTTAATGTGGCTTTAAATGCTGCAGAACCAAATAGAATCCGAGAATAAGTTGTTCATTAAGAAACCCACACATCTGAACAACAAAACGAGACTCAAGCTCCTTCCTTCTACAACCACACAAGATCCGTGATTGCCTTGTCATGGAGCTGAGATACTGAAAACTTCTGTTGTACAGAGAAATGGAAGTTCCCATTCATGCAAGCTTCAAAAGAATGTGGTCCTAACAGGTATTCTGATCACACAATGGCCCACATAAGGTGAGGTAGGTTCCTTTCCAACTCTTGCTGATAATGGGTACTTCCCTTAGACAAGAAAACTATATTTTTCCTGAGTAAACAGTGGTATATGGCACATTTATAAGTAAACAACACTCTTGAGTGAGACATGGCAGAAGTCGCCACAACAAAGTACGGTAGGTTACAAATCGTTGCTCCACACCATTGTCAGATAATTCAGTAACAAACATGGGCCTAAATTCTTTCGTGTTCATATTTTTTCAGTGTGGTCGTGCATTGTTGAAGAAGATGCTTGAAGTCCAACTGCTCTTTTGCACATTATTTTCATTGGAGACTGCTCATCTGATTAAGAGTGGGTGACACACGTTTCCTGTCACTTTTTATTGCTTCCAATATGTGGTCTGTCTTTGAGACAGCCTGAAAATACAGGACATTTATCTCAATCAGGCATGGCTGCTTTACGAGGGGGACTGAGGCAAATGGTCTCATCATGTATTACATAGTTTTTCCTATCTGCGAATGTTCATGCACCCACGAATCCTCCACTAATCTCTCCTTTACAAGATAACTGTTGGTCCATGGATTCGGAACTCAAAGACCGCAGTTCTGGAACAAAAATATAATTCTGATAACATTGTTTTTTTAACATCTTCAGTGCAGGACTATCAATAAAACCTATATACTTCCTCATTTTTAATATGTCAAGAGCGTTACAGGGACTTCTTGGACACCCTGTAGATGAGATAGACGCGCATAGCAACATGATACCCGTCTTTGTTAATACTCTTACTTTGTGTTGACATGCCGCCTTACATAGTTCTGGGTAACTGAACCTGGGTAATGTGGGTAAACAACGCCCAGGCTCGTCATCCAGAGAAGACTTTGGATTCAGCTGCCTGCAGTGTACGGCCACCACCTACTTGCTGTCATTTTCTTGCAGACGAGGAGTGGCAGCTGGAGGACAGAAGCCACGATACGCTCTCCGTGGACACTGACTGCGTGCAGCTGTTGGTGAACGCCCTGGACCACCCCACGTGTCCGCTGGAAGACCTGCCACTGGAAGCCGTGAAGCAGCGCGAGCAGTGCCGCGAGCAGCTGTGGGACGACGTGGTGCAGAGGTCGCCCCACATACCCGTCACCAGCTACCTGGCCTACACGCAGAGGATAAACGTCAACCTCTGTCTGCTGGCCTGGATGGCTGTCAACTCGTACGGCATTTGTCAGGACGTCCCGTTCAGTATGCTACAGTCCGTGCACGATGCTCGCTGCTATTTCGATAGTCCCGACGATCAATCATGTCTGCAGTCGAACGCTACAGACGCCATCTGCTCTGTTTCCAGAGCTATTCTGTTGCTAAAGTGTCGCGACTTTTCCGTCATTCGGACTTCCCGTAATTGTAAGTTCACTAGTATCGGATTTGGAGTATTCCGTAGTACTAACAGGATGCTCTATCAAAAGATAACAGAAGAAACACTGAACTACAAAAACAGTTTAACCAACGCCACCTTGAAATACAAGGATTTCAAAATTGACAGCTTGAAGCCTTTAGAAATCTCATTTGTACTGGTAAATATAATTTTCCGTTTTTCGACTGCTGGAGTATACATGTACCTTCCCCAGTTACGCAACTTGCCTGGAAAGATACTCTTGTCCTTTCAGATCACGTGCATAGTCCAGATCCTGTGTTCTGAGGTCGTGTATCGTATGGCAGGCGTCCCTGACTTACCTACGGCAGTGCTGATAGACAGCGCCCTCACACTTCTCAGCTGTATCTGGCTGAACTCATTCTGCTACCACATGTATTCTTGTGTTCGCCATCTCAGGCTTCCTAACCAGCTACTACCTGCTGAAGTAAGCCAGTTATTCCGTCGTGAGCTCCTGTGTGTGTTTATACCGTGGAGTATAGTATGTGTGGCAGCTGTTGCTTTGGAAAAGACGAGTAAACATTACCTCATCCACAGTCGCATAGTAGTCCTTGCAGGGATTTCAGTGTCTGTGGCATTCAACTTGGTTTGTCTCGGACTGATTGGATACATGTACCTATGTAATCGGTGCTCCATGCGGCAACTCGAAATTGTTGATAACAAGAAATTTGCCTCAAAGAAGCAATGTCTTTTTATGTCAGTTAAAGCCATTATATTAAGTGGAATAGGAATTATTATTAGAATTGGGTTCCACCAAGCTCAGGGAATAGCGCAGTTAGTGTACTGTATACATCTAGCTACGATGGTGCAAGGACCAGTGCTCTTCGTCTGTTTCGTTTGCAATGGAACGACGCTCCCTCTACTGAAGAACAGGATACTTCTTTGGTGGAACCCAACCGACATCCCTGCAGGTCTAGAGCTGTGTTCGGCAGCCGAGAGGAATCTGGCCAGGAGAAACAATGAACAGTCTCCCTTTTCAGAATCCTCGCTGTAGCCTCCTTCAGTATTTTTCGCAAATAACTGTCTCCACACTACACTGCATTAAACCCAGAAATAAAAATGGACTCTACCTGGTATGACAATATTAAATGTCATTAAATCTGATATCGTACAGCCAGCACTTCTCTTTCCTAACGTCTCCTTCATTTATAACTGTGTGCTTATTTGTGAGTGGTAGCCTCTGTCTACCTATTCTAATGCACTGAGACTACTTACTAAAATTGTTGGGAATTGCTTTGTGTATACAATAGGCTGTGTCAATCACACGTCCTGTTATATACAAGGAAAACGCAGCACGTTGTCAGAGGAATTCCCGTTCGTCAGGGTCATCTACCGTGGCGATGGTGCATTTCTGGACACATGTTCGTAGGACGTTTTTTCTCCGTTTTCCTTCGAGGATCTGTCTTTGCAGTTTGTCGGTTTTATTAATGTATAATGTATGATTATAGTATATAACATTATGTCTGAAACAAGGAAATTTTCCATATGTGTGTGAAAGATGTACTTTTACGTGATTTGTAATTCAAGTACCATGACAAGAGACATTCAGATACTTATAAAATCAAAAGAGAGGGGCCAATGACTGAAGTGGTGTGTGCATGAAAGTGTAAATGGGTTTGTTGAGCTTATTAGTGGTTCGCTCACAAAGAGTGGCTCAAACAGGTATAGTAATAAAGTAACACATGACTTGTTGTGTGAAATGTGGCTTGAAGTGAACGCAAAGTGTCGAATGGCAGAGTTATATGAGATTAGCATTATTGGGTTTGTGAGACAAGATGATGATTTGTTAAGCTAGAGGTTTGTAAGGGTACTATGGCAAATGTTAATAGTTAGAGTTCCATGTGCCACTCTTGAGCAAGGAAGAACATTACTTAAAGGCGTTTTTACAGAAACAGTACTGTGGAAGGATAAACTTGTGCCAGTACTGTGAGTCCTGGAAACATGTGCCATAGTAGCTTCACTAGAAGCACACAGTACGCCGAAATTGTTGTGATTCGTAATCAATAGAAGATCTCCCATTTGTGCAAATAAAACCTGAGTGAGCAAAGTAAAGGAGTGTCTGTGTGAATTTAGTACCCAGCCCAAAGGAAAATCCTGTGATAAATAGTACTACGTGGAGTGATTTTCGTGAATTGTGAAACTACAGGACTCATCGCGCACTTAGCAGGCACCCGCAGTGTTAACCGCGATTTCCGTGCTGGACGCAGTGGAACCAGAGGCCGCAGCGCCACGAGGGAGGCAGGTGCCGGGTGCGGCCCGCCTGGCCGCAGGGGGGCGCCGGCAGCTCAACACATTCTGTAAAACCGTTTGACGAAGATTTGCAGGCCGTGCGCCTCGATTCTGTCAGCGCAGCGCCAAGCCAACCCTGGCCCGCTTTGCGTGACGTCACAAGAGCGCGCCGCGGCCTTCTCTTTAGGTGGTGGCGGCCAGAGCCGACACGGGGCGCACTGGGGGTGCTTAGCGGCCCACCCAGACAAGCGTCCTGCACCACCGGGACACGCGTAAAGTCAGCCCGACACAGTGGTCGCCAGCCGAGCCTCGACCCGCTGGAAAGTATCGAACCTCATCGCTCGAAAGCCAGTAGTTAACGGCCCTCATGCTACCTACTTACCCCCAGGCAAGATCCCGAGTTCCGACCGCAGTACTCGGAACATTCACAGCCAAGTCCAGGAAATTACTTTCGACTGGCTGTACGAAATACACAGTTCAAACTCAACAGGAAGACGGTCACTCAAAAAACATTACTCCCAGATTTGGATAACAAACTGAGATTATCGCTATCCGATTACCCCAGCCAAGTCAGTCATTTGAGTCGGAGCACCACTGCCACTTAGCTAACATCACAGAGTTTTCACTGAGCTACAGTTCGCCGTAAACGCCCGCACTAATTACTATGCAACATTCGCAGATAACGGCAGCAAAGTTCTTAGGCGGTAATCGATGCGCGCAAACGAGAACGCGTTTGGAAACTCAAGAACACTGTGCGTCGCGACACAGAACTCCGCTCCAGAGAGCCCGCGACCCGCCACGTCGGCCACACGGGCGCCGACAGCCAGCTCTCGATTCCCCGAGCCCCGAGCCTCTCCACGAAATCATTCTACACGTGGGCCTTTCAGCCAATCAGGAGCAGCAGAGGACTGGAAGCCCCACCACTGGGCACTCCCTGCTGCTGCTTAGAGCCACTGCTGTCACGTTCTGGTCTTCAAAAAGGCGAACCAGCGAGCAGGTATGGGTGGTCAGGGAATCACCTGTTACAATCCTTTGACTCGTGGGGTATCAAGCATTAACTTCTGCAACCGATATACTTATTAAGGGTTTTCCTCTGATATATCTGGAGGCAAGCATTCTCGCACCCGAAACTGCTTGAACTGTTGTTACATGTACGTAGTTGTTCGACAGCACACATGTTACTCAGACGATGTCCCCTGCAAAGTGCATCATGCGTAACTCGCGCCACTGTCGCCAAACGCAGCATTGTCAGAGCGATTCAGACTTGGGATCAGCAGTCTGCAAAACCGCAACACTTTGAGACAGGGACGACCAACTCGCATCTGGCGAGGCGAAAGGCACAGAACTCAACGCTGACTGCGACCGTTCTCAAGCAGGGCGTGGGGACTACAGATCGTCCTGTTTCCGATATGCAACAACAGTTTTCAGCGCACCAGACTGAAGTAGAGAACTCTGTCTCCAGAAGATCTCCAGAAACGCAACGCTACGCGAACTAGCCGAAAACCCGGACAAGAAACTCGAAGTAAACAGGCAAAGCCGCCAATTACAAAAAGTTTCCACTCATCCAAATACATCTCACGAAGAACATGGTTTACAACTGGTTGGATGCAGATGGAATGAAAGCACATCTAATACAACTTATGGCACTTTAGAAAACCCTACAATAAACTATACACTAAGAAGGTGGCAAAGAAACCGCCAAATCGTTGTAACCTGCATTAAAACAGTTGCCTGGGTCACCAAGTCGTTCACAAAAAAATCCGAAAAAATTTGCCAACATCACAACACACCCATCAGATTTCGAAACCCGAGAGAACAGTTTGAGTTACTTACCGATCTGAAGCAACAGTAAGAGAAATCACACCGCACGCCAAACACTAAGCAAAAGAGAAACTACACAGACTCACGCTCGCCTTTGTGATAACCAATTTTGACCGTGATACAACAAACGAAAAAACTGAAGGGGACCTAAAGGTACCGCGAAACTAAATCAAAATTCCCCGCTATTGCTTCCAGTCATCTATAGGTACAAAGAACCAACTAACAAGCTGCTTGTTCACCATTTCAGAATGCACTGTGTACCTCACAAGGTTGGACTATTTAAACACTGCCTCCTCAATAACAGCAACGTCCATATTGCAACACTTTCCAATAAGTCACGAAAAGCTGTGATATAAATTGAAATGTGAAGAACGGAGTCGAGCACATCCAATTTTTAATTGCAAAATAGACCCGAAACAAGAAGCACCAAAATGCAGGAGCTGCAACACTGATAACGTTAATAGTGATGAGAGTCACAAAGAAAGACCAAAACAGCCTATCTCAGCAAACAAAACTGAAAACATTAAGCGCATTGATCAAACTATCACGGTCTTCGGCCAAGAATGTCACGAAAACAATCAAACGGAAAACATACTCTGATTCTTCACTACAGCCCTTCCCAACATGATATTTGAAAGAAGGGAAATAATAACAGCAGTTTCTAAAAAGCTCCTACTACGTTCTTTGGCGAACACGGATCCACTCTATATCGCCATATTGATAGACAAGGAGGCCTATGCCCAACCTAGCCTGAGACACCAGGAAGCAAGAATTGACCTTCACATTCAAGTCTAAGAAAGATATTGCCACTATCTACATTGTCAACACACTGGGTTTCTGCTCTAAAAACAAACTCCTTAAAGGCATAATAAGAGAAAAAGAAGTTGGTATTATAGTCGCAGCACGTACCCCATGAGCAGGTAGAGAAATCAATCTAGATAACTGTATCTGTCACGCAAACCAGACCATAGTAGAAGCTGAGATAGATGCTTCAGAGTCTTTCATATAAAACACCACAACGATGTATCCTGCCGCGGTACTGCCAACTGATCTCGTGAATTATATACTCTCATTTTGCCCAGCTAAAGGAACAGGAGGCTCAGTACTAGATCTGTGATATTTGCTGAAAAATTGAACAAGAAAGATATTAAACTTGTTGTAGCCATTTTGAATTACGCAAGACTCAGAAATGACTCGCCGCCTTTTATCAATCACTATGGCACTTCTATCTTAGAACATATACTGCGTACAACATAGCTACCCAGATTCTGAAGCTACACTGAATTTGGCGACTGCATAGCTAACGAATACCTCACATTTATTATGCCGTGAACCACAAAAACTAGGAAAAACGATCATAAACTCACTAAATCGGATAGTCGAAAAATTCAGATTGATACGTTTTAACACAAAACCTAACGAATCAACTTTTCAAACCACTCCTTATAACATATTGTAATCACCAAATACAAGTGGAAGCAATACAACCTGCTATACCTAAAACTACCCTAAGAAGAAAATAACATAACAAAGAGAAAGACTCCTGACGTACATAAGAAACAAAATGAAACAGTAGGGAAAGTCTATAGACCATACGGCACTAACCAAATGGATATGCTACGATTGGCTTGAACATTTTCAATGACCTAATAAGAAGAGAAACCCACCAAATGATGCGCGAGGTAATCACAAGAATTAGGTCCCACAATAGCAGTAGTTTTTGGAAAAAATTTCCAACAGGTCATAGCACACCATTTGCGAACAGCCATCCTTAATAGCAGATAAGAATGTCATTCATTACTGACGACCTCAAAAAAGTTCCTCAGAGTGCTAGAAAACCATTCACGGTCATCCACGGTATCCAAAATTCGATGAAACCGACGAAGATATAATACTCGAAAATTCGAATGCAACCGCTTAACATCCACTACTTTATAAGATTGACGAATATGAAATGGAAAGAAAGCAGCTCAGAGACTGGAGGCACTGGAAGATAACAAAATAAATCACTCAATTCACAAGACACCTGCCTCAAACACATCAGACGTTTCTTCATCGCGGCCATGAAACTGAAAATAGTCTCTCTAAAATAGAAGCAAGATAAAATCAAGATGATTTCCCAACCCGAAAGGCCAAAAAACAACACCAAATCATAGGTTACCGTGCTCTCAGTGACAGGGAAAGCTTTCGAGACAGACTAAAAGTATTCAAGGAAGAACAATATAATCGCACAAGAACAAGCCGGGTTCAGCGGCAACCACAGCACAGGCGACCCGGTCCCAGGACTGAGCAGCAGAGCGACGCAGGCTGAACGCAACATGGCAGGGGCAACGCCAGCACGCTTTCTCGTGGACGGCGAACGCGCCTTCCATTGGTTGTGGCATGCTGGGCTGCTCTTTGAAACGTTACTTTTGAACTTCCCACCCCAAAGTGTGCAGTTTACTAAAAACGTTGCTGGAAACAGGTAAGTACAAGCGCTGCTTGGTGATCACCATTCGACAAGCATTAAGCCAGCCGCCGCGACGCCACGTGGGACAGTCACGTCTCCACTGCTACACACCAACAACACGGCTGACATCGCTAAAGATCGAGGAACGAAAGAAGAGGCCTGTACAAAGATGACACTGCGTACTGTTGTCAGGGCCCGACATGTGGCAGAATTAACGAGCAGGTCAGCCCCTTCACAAACAAGCAGGAATAATCACTAAGCAAGTCGAGTAGATTAAAATACAGTGGATCCACGAAATCTATCCTTCATCACCAACCTGTGATTTTCAACTACCCCTACTTTAAATAAATATGCATTCCTCACGTTATCTTCAGAGGTACTCTGACAGTCAGTTATAAACAATGAAGAAATACGCCAACTGGAAAATAAGATGTTATAACACAGAGAGATGTTGTTGCGCCCCCCAGTGTCAAGACTGGTATTAAAAATAGCTCTCCATTCTACTGTATAACTTGTAGGCCTCTTCATCTCCAAGTACATACTGCAGCCCACATCCATCCCAATCTCCTTACTGTATTCACCACCTGGTCTTCCCCTACGATTTTTACCCTCCACACTTCAAAACTAAATTGGTTACCTGACGACGTCTCGGAACGTGTCCTACCAACCGACCCTCCATTTGGTCAGGTTGCGCCTCGCATGTTCCCACGTTTCTCGGGAATCCAAACTTATCTTCCCTGAGGTCGGCGTCTACCAGTTTTTTCATTCTTCTGTAAAGAATCTGTGTTAGTATTTTACAACGACGAGTTATTAAACCGATAGTTCAGTAATTTTCACACCTACCAGCAACTGATTTCTTTGGAACTGATAACATTAAATTCTTCTTAAGGTCTGTGGGTACTTCGCCTGTCTCATACGCCGGGCACAACAGGTGGGAGAGCTCCGCCGTGGCCGGCTCTCCCGAGGCTGCCTGTAATCCTGCCAGAAGACTGTTTACTCCCTGGGCCTCGTTTCGACTTAGATGTTTCAGAACACTGTCAAATTTGATCTCGCACAGTTACATCTTCCACCTCATTTACATCCATGACCACTTCCCTATCTGTAATATTACCTTCAGTATGATATAAATATCTGACATAACTACATTAGCAAAAAACAAACCTATCTGATGTCATGACAGCAGAAATTCTAAATATGATGTAGCTATGCTATTGACTATACAAAGACATAGACCACTACACCATCAGAAGGACTCCAGTTTCTTCTATATAACATGGCACTTACTTCTGACTTACACGGTTATGTTACAAATCCCTTCGTATCATACTAGAGATTAGTTCCTAAGCATTAGTCATAAAGACTACTGGTACAATGTAACAGGACACAAAATGCCATAACCATCGAAAAACAATCGCAGGTGATGCTTTTTTAAAGCAAGGATTTAACCCACTCATAAGGCGAATGCCAGGACTCAGCTGTAAGAATAACATCGTCCTCCAATCCGCCAGGATTTCACGCTGTGTCCAAACCAAATAAGAGCCTCACATATTTCCATTCAAAGAGTAACACGTTTGGTAAGGCACATTGCTGCTTGTACTAAACTTAAATATTTTCATTTTCACCTCTCCCCTGTCAACAGTGACTGTAATTGGGATCAGCAACTCAGAAACAGACATTCTTTAACAAAGTCACTCTGAAGTAGTCGACGAATGATCTTGAAATTAACCACATTTTATTAAGACCTGACTTATTAGGCGCTGCAGATAAGTGATCTTATGTATTTGTAAAACATTAAAACTTAATTACGAAACCTTTTAATTTTCTTGATCGCAAAAACACATTGCTTTACCATTCATTACACGTTTTGGTTGCCAGTCAACTATTGTTAGCTTGTAAAAGAAACGATAAACAGGGAATTGCCTTACATTTAACCAAATTTAACAAAGTTACGTAGTATTGTGTGATGATATGCCAGTCATGGTAAATACAATGTGGCTATGAATTCTGTAGGCTTGAACGCCATCATCTAATAGCATATCTTGGAACTGTGTAAATAATTGGAAAGTACCTATCGGGTGAATGTGAATAGTAAACTGTTTTCAGATATTAAAGAAATAAGCAAATAGAAATAATGAAAACATACCATGCTGACTAATGAACCACATTTTCCATGGACTATTGGTTACACCAACGAAGTTACAGAGTGCAACTCTCAACATGTAGTAACAATCGAAACACACTCTTTCGTTAAGAATAAAGGCGCTAGCCCAGCTTAAGAAGCGAGAGTAATTTAAGGAAGAGACACTGTATCTAGTTACTTATATCGAAAATGAGTATGAGCAGAAATTAGTAAGTGTAGCTGCCTTTTTGGCCCTATCAGCTGTTCTCGACACTGCTTGGTGAGAAGCACTTCCTTAAAAATTCACGATTGTGTCGTCAATTTAAGGACTTACTTAACAACATGCTCAGCAATAGAGCATTTCATATCCATTCTCACAATGACAGATATAGGGTACGTAAACCAAATGATAGTTTACTTCAAATTTATGTTCTGAGTCCACTACCACTTTGGTCTGTACATGCACAGCTTACCAAAAGTCTTCAAAAAAATTTATTTATGTTGATGGCATTTGCTTGGTGGCTCAGAGCCTCAACGTTTCTGATACTGAAACCTCTTTAGCCACTGATATGGAAGTCTTAGGTGTATACATCAAGAAATAGTGGCTCCACCTAAATCGACAGAAAATAATTGTATCTACATTACATCTATGCAGAAGACAGTCAGAGTGCACACCAGAAGACAGATTCAGAGACCAAGTCTCGTTGTACTGCATTACACCATAATACACAGGAACAGCGCTAGATAGAACTCTTGACTTACAAGTAGCACCTAAAGTCAAAACGAGAAAGAACAGTCTTCAAAAATTTGGTGGTATCTTATGGGGAGCTAATGCTCGTGTTTTGAGATCCTTAGCTCTAACCCTATCATAAGTGCTCTGTTGCTGAAGATTACTGTTCGACCAGGATCAATAGTGCTCATACTAACAAGATAGATGTCCAACTGAATCAGGTATTATGGGATGTATTCAGAGTACAATCGCTCTAAGACTTCCTGTTCTCAGCATCATCCTACCCCCAGCTCTAAGAAACCAGCTCTCCTAAAGGTCTGGAAGAACATTCTGAAGAATCCTCAGCTGGCCAGTCATCGAGATGCTCCACAGGCAGAACATCAACAATTGAAATCAAGGAAACCCTCATCATGCACAGCAGAGAACCTCGTTGTGTCCTCTTTGATTGTCAACCATTTACGGAAAATTCAGTGGAATCCGTCATCAATAGTCAACAAGCATCTAGTCAAGGACCCATTCATGCAGAAAGGATTCGATCTCCCCAGACATCAGTAGAGGATCTTGAAATGGATTAGCAGTGGAGAAGGCTGATGTGCTTATCTCAAGCATGGGGTGAATGTTCTATTTACAGACAATTCAATGACGCTTTCTAAATATTCCAGTTTCAATGGCCTCAGTATTATGATAACAGAAACAGGGTCACATGTTGCAGCACGCTTGAGGCAGCTGCATGCCCTGCCCGCTGCTGTGACGTCACATGATGATCAAATCTAATGCTAATTCCAGAGATCTCTTTATCCTCACACGTGCTGATTCGATTATGTGCATGCTTAATCATCAGGATATGTAATTACCCAGGGGCTGTCTTCTGGATCCTGAGGTGTATGTCATAATTTCATCAAATAATTACAAATGATTTATCAGTTATGCTTCTCCCATGGTCTTGGTCTCTGTATCCTGAAGTGAACTGGACTGTGGATACTGAAATACTACTTACCGACGAGAGTCGTGGCACAGTGTCATTTTGACTATGTCTTCACTGCTTAGAAAGTGTGTTAACTGCCCTGTCGTCGTGCTATGTAATTTTTGTATGTTATTGCACTAAGTCTTGGGATTTCGAGGTCATCTATACAGCTCTATGATATTATCAGTTCATTTCAGAATGCTACTATTTACCAGTACATACATGTTAGCTTATGGTTTAAAACATGTAAATGTAGGATTACCATGAAATCATGAGTGTGAAGTTATAGTATAAACTGAGGATGTCCGTCGTAATGTAAAACACAATTTACTGATATGAGTTAGATCGAGCATTGTTAGCCGATGAAGCACACTGAGAAGTTGATGACAACAGACTAAGGTCCTTTTCAACTTCCTCTTCACATGAACATCTGTAGCAATAAGGCAACCATCATCGACCTGTATAAAAGTGTCATGAAGTTGTATTGGTTATGCAGTGCACTACGGATTGCAACAGACAAATACGGTGGCAACTACATGTGAAAGCGTTATTAAACGATGTTGTATGTTATGTAAGTGAATGTTGCATACAAGATGATTTATAACAATATGTAAACACATGTATGGTTGCAGCACCAAGGGCTGCTACTATAATCCTATAAATATTGAAACTGTAGAGCCTGGTTTACAGACAGAGAACGGAGATACGTCGTTGCTCCTGTTGGATTGAACACAATGGAAGCAGAACTTATAGCACAAAAAAACCAGTTATTTAAAGAATAATGTAGAGATATAAGACAGAATGAATATTAAGAAATGTGTCAACAATTGTTTTTTTTATTTTGTGCATGTAAAAAATGTTATTAAACAAAGTTATTTAAAATGTGTATTTCTCTTTCATTGAAAGAGCACCAGTGCAAAACAAATATTATGCAAGATCTTTACAGATATGATAAATACGTCATACTATTCTGCAAACCCTCAATCATACATACAGTAAATATATTCACTCATTGAGTGAATAGAGCCAGTATGGTACAGTGTCAAAAAATTTCGACGATATAAACTCACACTTGAAACAGCTTAAGAAGGGTTCAAGTTACTTGCAAATACCCACATACTTAAAACAGAGATATGAGCAACCGAAGACCGTATTGACTTTGTAAGAGGAGGTCCAATAGTACTACCTTCAGGCTTTCTGTTAGGACAATGCATAGCATTTGATACTAAAAAGGTTTCCAAATCTGATCTGCCTGTAGATACACACATCAAATTGTATTACATCACATCGGTTCCGAGAGATCCAGAACCTGTACAGAAAACTGAAGTAGAATCAAGATAAACATCATTTCCGCCCTTTTTATTGGTCATGAAAACCACACACTGCATATCGTTCCACCATACAGCGAGACCTTCAGAGGTGGTGGTCTAGATTGCTATGCACAACGGTATCTCTAATACGCAGTAGCACGTCCTCTTGCAATGATGCATGCCTGTATTCATCGTGGCATACTATCCACAAGTTCATCAAAGCACTGTTGGTCCAGATTGTCCCACTCCTCAACAGCGATTCGGCGTAGATCCCTCAGAGTGGTTGGTGTGTCACGTCGCACATAAACAGCCCTTTTCAATCTGTCCCAGCCATGTTCGATAGGGTTTATGTCTGGAGAACATGCTGGCCGTGAGATAAAAGAGGATTCCAGTTACATTAAGTTATAGTCAGGCAGAGGTTCCGAAATCAGGTATTGGATTGTAACGCATACCCAGGAGCAGTTATAGACTCAGGTCACAATTTAATAGTGGTGAAGAGTAGACTGAAGTTTGAAACATTAGTCAGGAAGAAACAATACGCAAAAAAGTGGAATACGTAAGTACTAAGTAATGGAGATGCAAGCTTAAATGTCTCCGAAGCTACTGATACTGCAATATAGCGCATTAGCCAGTTCAGTAGAATAAGAAGGACACTTCTATAAAGGACGACCGGAGAGAAACGGTCCAGTAAACTAAGTTCTAAAATGCATACCTTATGAGCTATGAGCACTTTTTCACGTTCGATACTGTGGAACGAGCACTAAATAGTTTACCTCTCGCTCTTTTTGACGTGTCAGTCCTTTTGTATTTCGTTCTTTGTATCTTACGAATATGTCTATAGTAGTGGAAAAGGCCAGTTACTCGTGTGCTGATAGCAAAATTTAATCATCCTCCGCTCGACCGTCATTTCAGCATCGTCAGAGTTCTCAGGTGCAGCGATCATGGTTCATTAAGTTACTTTCTCAGTTTGCACACATACCTGCAAATCCATCGCTATCCGCCGGTGGAAATGATGAAAGTAACTGTGACTGTGGACATGTATGAGCTACGCGTGGGCATTATCGAGGCATTTCGAGCCGTGGAACAGAGAATAATTTTAGGAACTGGAAAATATATTTTAGAAAATGCTGCTTGTTCCAGATATAGGCACAGAAGCTCAGGACGACGCACGAGAAATATGCACAGACAGTCCAGTTACGCTGGATTCCCTGAAAAATTACAGCAATCTTAGATAAATAAGGGCATAAATGAGAACTGCGCAAGGGGAAGTGGCACCTCATCTTGTGCAGTCCTGCGAATGAATTAGGACACAAGCCGGCCAAAGAGCGAGCCCGAGAAACTGCAACAGGAAACTAAAGCGGAAATTTTGCGTCAGTGAGGAAATGACAAATGCAGCGCGAAAGAGAAGTGAGAAAGAGTGGTCTGAAACCATGAAAGAAACTATGACAAAATAATTTTTTTTCAGCTGTTCAACACCCACCATTCTACCATTTACCACTGTCGCCTGGTCTTACAGCTGTGTCGGCTGTGCAGGGGAGATTAAAGGCTCTCTCCAGCTTGCTGAGACTGTTGAGTTTGGTGGGCCCGGAAACCGAGGGGTCACTCGACGAATTCTCCTCGGGTTATCAGCCGAGTGGCGTCGTCTCGTCGCAACACTCTCTTATACTACGGCTAGCAACTCGCGATCGCGTAAAAGCAGTGGAATTTGGGGTTTCTTCGCCGATTTAGGTGATGGGAAAGCAAAGTGCAGCTGTTGTTCTAAGTGTGTTTCATATAAAGGAGGAAATACATTAAATCTAGCGCGTCATGTTCGAGTGCTGCATCCAACAGGATCATGGTCAGTCAGGCGCTTAGCGCCCCCTGCTCCTGCATCTTCCGATATTTCTTGGACAAATAACCCGGACAATACGGAACCAACACCAGCAATTGTCAGAAGCGAACAGCAGCCGGTGCCAGAAAATAACAGTATCACTTCATTATCAGACAGCAGGCATCAATAACACAGGACATTACCGACGTATTTTTCGAAACCTCTTTCGAACAAAAGAAATCAGGAGATAGTTTTCACACTTCTGGAGATTGTTGTAAAGGATTATTTGCCCTTCAACATAGTGGAAAGCAAACATTTCCAAAGTTTTGTAGGTAAACTAAATGGTGCTTACAGAATGCCAGCTCGGAAGACCATTTCCAATACACTACTACAACAACAGTACACCATGATGAAAGAAATTGTAAGAGTCAAAACAAATTCTGCGGAAGCGGTTGTGCTGACAATTGATGGGTGGACCTCAACCACAAATCAGAGTTATTTGTCGGTGGCAGCACACTACGTTAAAGACCTGGAGCTGGCATCTTCCCTCCTAAAGTGCTTTAAATACGACGAAAGGCACACGTCAGAAAAACTCTCCGAAGAACTGCGACATGTAACAAGGGAATGGGACATTCAAGAAAAAGTCGTGTGTGTTGTTAGTGACAATGCTGCTAATATTGTGGCAGCTATAAGACTCACAGCCTGGAAACACAACCCCTGCTTTGCACACACAATCAATTTAATTGCTCAGAATGGGCTTCCACACATTCAACCCATTCTGAATAACGTAAAAAAAATTGTTCAATTTTTTTAAAAAAGTTCACAGGCCTGCATGAAACTGAAAATGATGCAGTAACAGTTAAAAGAGCCAGTTCTTACACAAAGACAGGACACTGTTACAAGATGTAATTCAACCTATGATATGCTGCGAAGAATAATCGAGCGTAGGAACTCCCTAATGACAGTTATCACTCTGAATTATCCGGATCTTCCAAATCTGACTGCAGAGAACATTGCAAGGGTAACACAGGCCTGTGACCTGTTGAAAGTGTTCAAAGACTGCACGGAGAAAAGGTGAAGTGAAAATGTTTTCACTGCTTCTAAAGTTATACTCCTTAGTCGCTCGTTGAAAAAATTGTGTTGCAGGTTTGTTAATAACACTGAAATTCATGTAGATGTGCAGCAAATGGCCGAAAAGCTAGCTAAGGACCTAAAATGACGGTTTCGAAATGTAGACGAAAATTCCATTTTCGCAAAAGCAACTTCAGTAAATCCCCAGTTCAAATTACATTGTTTTTCTGATAAAAATTCTGCTGAGAAGGTGAAATTAAACCTGATCAGGCACTGTGAGAAATTTGTGACGAACACATCCACTGCTACTGCAACAATCTCAGTTCCAACCACTGAATCTTCTTCTAGTCTCTGGCTCGAATTTGACGAAGTGTTTTCCAGGCTGCAGAGTAGTCCACACCCGAGAGCTGCTGCAATAGTGGAAGGGGACAAATATTTACAAGACCACTGCTACAGAGACAAGGCTGTCGGTATACCCCTCGCTCTTTGAACTTGGAAAAATACGACTGTGTATTGTTGCAACCTCCACGCCGTCTGAAAGTGTGTTCTCGAAGGCAGGACACCTTATAACTAACAGAAGAAATCGCCTGACAGGAAAAAGTGGAACAAATCATGTTATCAAACGGAAATCTCTGAACATTCGCCAAATCCGTTGATGTTTATTCATAAATATATATGTATTTTTTTATAATTAGGACAATCCTTAAATTGACATTTAGTGTAATTATTTCAATAATGTGTACGAGATAAACAATCCAACATGAACGATTATCTTTCAAGCGTGGATTCGACTGATGCTTCAGTTCCAGACTCAGAAGGTAAGCATTTTACTTTCATATTGGCAGTGCGTGCTCTTCGTTTGTATCTTTAATACTCATTTGTCTGCAAGCGCTGCCAACGGTAGGCTACCCGTAGACGCGAAGTATAACTGCACAAAGAGTCACGGGTAATGTTGTCGGCACTGCAGGAAGCAGCTGACGCTGCCTTCCCCTCGCCCCTCACCTTCCCAACCCCTCCTAACCCTATCGTTCCCCACAAATACCACACAATTCGTCGACAGGCAGTAGACGGAGGACTGAAGGGAGGATGAGTGACGTGGGTGAGGGAGAGGGGAAGAGAGTTAGTGAACTACAAAAAAGTGTGGAGTGTGCTATCTGTGTAGAGTTTGAAGTACCAATTCATTGAAATTGAGTGGTTAGTTGACACTTCACTGGAGTATAGCGTTCATTTGAACGACTCATTCACGAGCTCCCCATCACTAACCGGCAGTCAACTGTTTCGTGATGGCGATCCACCTGCCCAGTCGTCAACCAGTCAGACTTTCGTGTCCTACATGAGACTTCAACCTTGAACCTTGACACTAACTTCTTACCCGATGAGCAACCCGGCCACATCTAACGACACTGGTCAAAACACGTCTAGACGTGGAATGTTTATCTACGCCGTACGCTCATGTCTATGTGAAACAGTTCTGTACTGTGCCACGTCGGTTGTAGTTCACTGGCACTGTTAACGGGTTGCCAGAGTACAGACACACTTCTACAACTATGACTTGTGACGTTTTTACTTTGACCAACGCTTGCCCTTAACAGGTAATTTTATATAGTCAAACTCTGCTGTCTACTATTTGTAGAACTTTTGCCCTACTTCGTTTTCTGAGGCTAAAGTGTCAGTTTTTATGTAAGGGGACTATTCTGAGCAAATCCTCACTTTGCTTTTGTTTTCATTCCATCACCTGGTAGCAAGGTGAACTGATGCGACGAAAATGACGTCAATAAAGTAACATCCTATGTTCTCCTACATTTTGAAATCACTAAAAGATTCTTTTACACATCAAAATGAGAAAATATATAGATTTGCGAAATTCGCCTGTACTCCGCCTCTCCATAAACTGATGTCAACAGCGTCAGCAGATTTTTGTGAATCGAGCTTACACACTCCATGGTTAGTGGCGCCATCTGGCAGTCGGCGCTTTCGTGTAGTAAAAACATACATACATATATACATTACATACGCGGCCAGTTCCCTGACGGCCATAGTACAGCCACTCCCTGGTTCCTGCAGCGTTGCGAGTGACGGGCCATATCTACATCCGCACATGGGCTGAGTGATAGTTACCTCTGTCAGAGTCTGTGCATTCCAACACAATAGTGGCATTGTGAGCAGTGGACCTGTTTGGCTGACGTTGCACACTGTGTATCCAGTACGACCTACTTTCGGCAAGTTCAGTGCTTGATTTGTGACGGTACGCATAGGTACTCCCCACTGGTGTCTCGGTCTTGGGGAAAGAAAAGGATCGATACCGCAAATTTTGAGGCGTGGTATGATAGAACATTATCTTTTTAGTAGTAAAGATGTTGTACTGTCACTTTTGAAATGCGCAGAAAAGCGTTAAAATACCCTCTTAAGAGGTCAATTGCAGAAACACACACCTGACCCCCCCCCCCGCCCACCGCCCCGCTGCCATCTTGGAAGGTCACACCAGTATCGGAACCGGTTTTTTACAAATCAAGCACTAGCTGAGGTTAAAGCTGTACACCACTTAACAGATGCACTTCATGTCATTATTTTTGTCACGGTATATAAAATTTTTCAGTGTGTGCATGGCAACAAGAGCGATTCAGCTCAATGGATTATGGCGCTGTGTAATGCCTGGTGGCTGATACGTACCAATAAATATTACTACTTGTGTGTGTGAATGGAATTTTAAGCATGCTACCTTTTTGTATTTTAGATCTGCAAAAGTCTCGTCAATGATCTGAAACTAATAATCAGTAGAGGAGTTTTAGCGATCTTGAAATACGACTTTTATCCACACATTTTAACATAACAGATCGCCCATCATCCCTTTTGAAAATGGGAAATAATAGCGAGAAAAAGTGTAACTTTTATGCCCAAGGGCATATTTTGCACTGGGTTGGCGCCACCTGCGACCGCAATAATTATTCGGTCTAAATTTCTTTTGGCTACAGAGAATGCAAGTTTAATGGCGCATTGTTGAATGTCTAGTTGCTTAGTTTCATTTTCATGGTTGATTTATAGACTAACCATTATTATTAGCAGTTTGTCACAGCTGAGCAAACAAATGCAGGAAGTAATTTATTTATCGTTGATTACAGATTTCCTTTAAAAGATAACGAAATTACAAAAAGATGGGTTATAAATATGAAGCGAGAAAACTGGTTTCCTACTACAGCCAGTTACCTCTGTTCAGCTCATTTTGAAGAGAAATATATGTACCACACAAATGTCCAGAGGCGCCTTTTGTCAAAACCAGTACCTACTATCTTTAACTTTCCACCACATTTACAAATGCAAGATAAAGTATTACGACCACAAACCAGAAAGCGATCTTTCGACAATTTGCAAGATAGTGCTATTACAGTGACATCATTAGCACAAAGTAAGTCAATAATTTAATTTTACTCCGTGTTCTTATTACTTTGAATTACATACTTTCAATTATAATCTTATGGTGTAACTCTGTTACAAACTTATGATGTAACTACATTCTTTCAGTGCCTGTATGACCCACATCTGTTTCTGCTGACCACAATTACTGTCTACCAAGCCCTAAGAAGTTGAAAACACAATATAACAGAGTACAAGCAGAGAATGTGCGACTAAAGAAGCGGATAAAGCAAATGAAGCAACTTAGTGTACAACACAAAAGAAGAATAGTGCAGTTACAGACTTTAGTTGCTGGTTTGAGAAGAAGGCTATGTAGTTCAGTTTCTGATATGTTAAACAGTGAACATGTAGTTGGTTTGTTGAAGGAGGTATTGGAACTTCAGTGCAGTGCTAAAGTATACCATTATTCTCAGCAAATAAGGAAATTTGCCCTGACCCTACACTTTTATTCTGCCAGGGTATACAGCTACTTACGAAAATTTGTGAAATTACCCCACCCAAGAACGCTTCGACTTTGTTATTTAATTACTATGCTTGTGTTAACTGCTTGTAACACATATTTCAAATAAATTCTCGTTCACAGTGTACCGGGCCGGCCGCGGTGGTCTCGCGGTTAAGGCGCTCAGTCCGGAACCGCGCGACTGCTACGGTCGCAGGTTCGAATCCTGCCTCGGGCATGGATGTGTGTGATGTCCTTAGGTTAGTTAGGTTTAAGTAGTTCTAAGTTCTAGGGGACTGATGACCACAGAAGTTAAGTCCCATAGTGCTCAGAGCCATTTGAACCATTTGAACAGTGTACCGGTTTTTGAGGCTTTGACTGTTTACTTTGAAATAGCGACAAAAATATCGCATTTCTGCGCCCGTTACAGTTTCTAATAGTTAACCACAGCATGTTTAGAAGTTTCAGCGTCATATTCTGGTGGTACCTGCTCTAATTGCATTAATTTATGGGCAACAAGTAACGTTATAGTTGATGGACAGATTTATTTGAGTTGTCTTGTAGTGTTATCTGCATCGAAAAGTTTAGCCATATTTCGACAAAAACATCCCTTTTTGCTGTCAGTGTACACTGAAATCACTGCTGTCTATTGCTTATTTTAGAAAAAATAAAGCTAGTGTGGGCTATTTCAAGTAATTCAAACGCAGTTACAAGGGGGTGGGACACAGCAGACGAATGCCTTGACTAAAGAAAACATGGCGGCCAGAACTTCAATTTGCTTCAAACATGGCGGACCTATAGCCACTCTATGAAATTTTAACTCGATGGTTGCAAGCTCGGCCCGCGGCATGCGAGGGAACGGCTGCAGCAGAGCGAGCGAGGCGTCTACGTCCGTGTCGGCACTGCCGGACCGACTGCGTCCATCCACGCCAAAGTCCGTTCATCTCGTTCCGTGCTATACAGTTGGTAACAACCCCCCCCCCCCTCCCCCTTCCTACATGGGGCTCCCAAAACCGGACTTCGTAAACCGATTTCCCAATACCACTTCTGGTGAACGCAACAATGGAACCAAGACGCTGTATTTTCGTCACGGGATGAGGATAGATGCGAACAGAAGATTTTATTCGTACTTACGCATTAGCTATTCACGGTCATATGACACATTTGTAGTCGATGCAACCGACGTGATGGTGTTGGGTCCCCATGGGACTAAACTGCTGACGTCATCGGTCCCTAGGATTGCACACTACTTAATCCAACTTAAACTAACTTACACTAAGGAGAACACACACTCCCATGCCCTAGGGAGGACTCGAACCTCCGAAGGGTTGAGCCGTGCAGATGCCACCGACGCGATGTCTCCGGACTGTTACAGACAACAGTGAGAGGCAGGCGGCAGGTGCAACACACGTTTCGGCGAGCTCGCTTGAGTGCGCTCCATTGTCTGTTGGCTGTTGTGTGTAAAACTAACTTGCGTCCCTTAATACGAGGAGAAGAAAGTGTTCTTCCTCTAAAACGATGAAAGAAGAGTTCCCTTTCTTGAAGTACACCACGACTATACAAACATACGCTGTGTCGTTCGGTGTTTCTCACTGAATATGGCGGACGTGTCGATAAAACACAACACACAAAGGAAAACAAGCACCTGTTGCAAGTTTTTGCAAGAATTTCTAGCAGCGAAACTTTCTTTTCAAGTACGAATAAACTACAAACAGAGGAAGACTTTGGCGTATCAAGTTAAAAGTTATGTCACATTCTAGCGTCGATGGCGTGATGGCATTGGAAAAGTTTTGTGCTTGTAGGTGAAGCCAGGGAAAAGTTACGGCCACGTATGTGACACGCTTGGACAGTCGAAACGACGAGCGGTCAAGAATGTCTTTTAGATCTGACGACCAACATGCATCCATACTTTCAACGCATGCAAAGATTTTTAAAGAGGTTTGTACAGCCATTTGGGTTAAAACTGTTTCTTTTGAAAGAGAGTGTTCAAGCATTCCTCATTGCTCCGTGACTGGGCAAACTATAACGACATTTGTTCCATGTGTCAGTCTGCAACCACTTGCATATTTAAGCACTGCCGATAATTCACTGCCGTCCATACAGCACAGGAAACGCAGTATATGCAGATGTAGACACCTACTTTAGAAAATGTACACATATTTTGTACTGATCGCGGCCGGCCACGTTCCATGATACACAGCCGTGACGTCATAACATGGACACATTCGTCCTGTTTATTACGACCGACTCTGCAACACCACATATACAGCCCCTACCATCGACAGAGCTTGGCCTTACAGTCTTCTTACTCACGATGATATGCTTAGTATTGCAAAAGATTTGTCCTATTATTAAGTTTTAGCATTTGAATCGTGTAATTTTTGTCCTACTACAGCTTCAATATACTCTCAGTACATGCAAATGGCGTACATCTTATCGATCGTTACGAAAACGATGATCACAAGTGCCAAACGCACAAATTTCCATTTTATTTTCTGCATCGACAATAGAATCGTACAACCTTCGTTGTCAAAGGGTTTTTGTTGGAGTATGCTTCCTCCTCCGCCAAGTAGTGCTGTGATTTCTTACACATTCCAGCCACGTACCAAATCAGCATGAAAGTTGCCTTGATAGCAATAGGGAAGAAAGTTATCATTACTAGGTGCTCGTACGAAGTTTGGTGTCCGCTCTCCGACGTGTCCTAAAAGTCCATACTAGAAAAATGTACAAATTGGCACCCATCGTACATGTACCTAATCTTTGAAAACCATGTCCCAATTAGGGCAAACACAGTTGCTAAGCTAAAACTACTGTGTACTACTAGAATCTTTAATTTGTTTTTAATACACTGACTTTGCATAAGCAAGCGTGTCTGGTGCTCAACACATTTCTGTGGATGGCGCATACTACTTCTGTTTCGTTCAACTCGATGCTTCGAAGTAAATGTCGAAACTAGCAGTTACTGTTTTGGAGTTTATCCACATACGATTTAAGAGGCAATATTAGCAGCTTTCAGTGTAATCAAGATTTCTAACAAATGAAGCTACGTTGTCTTCTGATCTTAAGAAACTGATAGCACCTCTTAGTTCCGACAGATTATATTTAACCGTTCCTCTACGTGGACCACAACGTCACATATGCTATGAAAGTGTTGTGCCGCAGGTATATATTGAGACCAGAAAGAAAAAAATACGATGAAATCATTATAAATAAGTTCCTCTCATTGATTTCTGTGTATGTTATTCAGCTTTCTGTGTATGCAATGCTTTATTTGAGAAGTAAGGATGCGTCTCTAGTTAGTAACGGTAGCAAACTTTTGCCCACAGCTGAAACTCCGGTCGCAAACCACAGACGCCATGAAATGACGTCGCCCTTACTAACGAGCCCATGAAGCGAGTTGATCAACTCTGGGTAAATTTTCTGTTTTTTAGTTTCATCGCTTGCGGGAATAGACTGAAAGAGCATTGTGTTGTCTCCCTCAACCCACAGATAACGCGATAAGAAATTTTACGCTCTCCCGATCAAACTACAACTAAGAAAAGCCTTCACCTCATCACCGTAATCGCAATTCCTTCCAGTTCACCGCTCGGTAGTTCCTCAGTTCATATAAACGGACGATTAAAACGGCACAGCGTTTATAATAAACTGCCCCGACACCTGCTGTGGCCAGAAAATTCTGTTACAACTGGGAACGGAGTTGCTCGCGACGGCATTTTTTGCGTCAGACGCCGTCCGTGCTCTTGTCGAGTTAAAACTTTAGTAGCAGTTCGACATTATTTTAAAAAGGTCCATCGCCCTTTTCCTCGGCAACGTATGGCCGCCGTCGTGCTGCCAGGGAACATGTCGGTGGTTGCGACGCTGTTTCCTCACGTAAGGACGTAAATGATTCGACGAATTGGTCTGGAGGAACGCCGCTGTCTCGATTGAAATTACTGTTGCGAAATCCGATCAGTGTGGCCTCTCTGATAACAGAAAACGTTAAGCAATATTATGATTTAAAAAAGTCTGTACCCCCGGTTTTGCGTTGATAACAGTACTGCAAATATTTTTGTCTGAAACGAAAGTGCGAAACATTATACACATATAAGTCGAATTTATTTTTTCGTTGACACAGCTTTGTCACTGCCTCAGCGACTGATTGTTGCTGTTAGCATCGCGGATTGTTGCCACTTGTAACTCTCCCGCGAGTAATGGCTGTTATATGAAGTAAGCGAGAGCGACAGAGAAATTTGCATGCATGAGTTAATCGTCTTAATAAGAGCGAATCTATATTTGACGCAGAGACTGCATTTTTAAAATGTACCCACACCACAACCTCGCGTATCCCTTAAGTTTCGAGACGCGTGTCCACTCCCACATATGAGTCACACTGACAGTCGCTGGTCAGTTTTACCATCTTAACGCATCCGCACACTTCCTGTTTCGCACTCGACACATTCATGGACGGCCTTCGTCTCAGCTGCCTCCAGCTGATGTTATTCTACAGTCCCGAGAAGGAGGCGATTGTGTGAGAAGATCTTCCGGAAAACGTGTAGAAATCGTCAAAAAATACCGTCTAAACGTTTTTATCCAAACCAATTAACGCATGTGATACGTTTATTATACTCACCTGGATGACTTGCGTAGTGAGGAATAGGAATAGCAGTAAGGGGTGGAACGTATTTACAGTCCATGGTTTTGAGGACGTGTAGCTGCCTAGCAAAATTCCTCTAGAGTCAAGGCGAACTCCTAATCACGTACATAGTATTAGCGGATATGTCACCAGCCACAGTTTGAGAACAAGTAATAATGAAGTTGACAGCATCATCTGTTTTTTATCGATGCGAAATCTAAACCCAAGTGTGAGGCCTTGTTTTACTTCGTGGCAATGTATCAGCTGTTCACCTTCTGTTTGTACAAATTGCGTTCGTTAAACGGTAACAGATAAAAAACGATTCGTCGAGGGTCTTTACACACTCCACATGAGAGGAGGAGGGCCACATTAGAGCCAACAATTAATTTCTCTGAAAAGGCGATGAACAGGGAAGAGCTTTTTTCAGTGGTGTTATTTTGTCGTGTCGCAGGGCGGCGCCGATCGGGAGAACGAAGATCACCAAAGCTTTATTTTACTGCGCGTGATTGCGTTATAGGCCGCTCGTTGGCGCATGTGAAACTGTGGACTCACACCAAGTTTCATGCGTTCGACCACAGAGGTACACATATACACAGCGGGTGCATCTATCCTTGCTGTGAGGTTCGGAACCAAATGGATTAGAGTTACATTATCTACACCTGGAATCAATTACTGATTTCAAAACTGATCTTGTTGTGTTAGTGTCACACATGTATTAAGTCAATTAACCTACTTTCTCCAACAGTCGCAATGTTAACGCGATAATTGTCCTTGTTACGTTTGGCCAGGTAGAGCGACAGCAAACGTTTCAAACACTGTCCTGACAATTCTTTATTTACACAAACGACAGAATTGCAGTAATTTGAGAATTCCTGTTCTTGTTGGACTGTGGCTCATTTAGGTGGCCGCTTCCACGTAAGACTAAATGTCAGTTTCACGGGAAGCACATATTTTTCTGGCCCCTTCCTCAGGACTGCGTGTCATTATGCTTTAATAAGAAACATCCGTAGTGTCCTGTTTTTATACGGAATGAAACGCTATGGCTTCTGATTAATCCAGTACAGATGCCGACACAGTATCGAGATGACGTCACTTGAAGAGTAAATTCATAATAGTGGGTTAGAGAGAAACATTCTGTCGTGTCAAAAATTTTCGCCATTCGTAGAGTTTTCGATCTGACGACCAACATAGCCTAGATCCCTACATTCATCCAACCCATGGATTTTGGAAAGTGTTTGCTGCGTAGCTTGTGCTAACAGCTCGTTTGGAACGGTGTGGGCTACAAGTGCCAAACGCACAGATTTCCAGCGGTTTCATTTCTGTCTCGACAATCGAAACGCGCAACTTCTGTTGCCAAAGTCTTAACGTTGTAGTTGCATCTTTCTCTGCAAAGTAATTCTGCGACATCTTACACACTCCGGCCACGTATCACATCCGCATCAAAGATGCCTTGATGATGACAGAGAATAAATTTATGATTAATATCTGCTTCTACCAAATGTGCTGTGCACTCTCCGTCGTGTTTCAATAGTCCTTACTAGAAAACTGTAGTAGAAATTGGCGCGAATCGTACATGTGCATAACCTTTGAAAACCGTGACCCAGTTACGGGAAACACAGTTGCTGTACTTGAATACGGTGTACTATTAGAATTTTTGTCATAGATACACTGACTTTTACATAAAAAGGCGTGTGCTGTACTCTGAAGATTTCCATTAATAACGCACACTAAAGCCCTCGTCATGTAGGGCGGCGCTTCCGCATACAGACGCGGAGGGGAAAGGACGAGTGGGGGTGTGGGGGGGGGGGGGGTGAGAACTGCGCACGTGCCAGCAGCAGAGAGCGGGCAAACAAAGTCCACGTGGCCGAACTGCATTGCTAGGGACAACATTCAGGCTCGTTTGCCTATGGTACATCGTATTATAGGTTCAAATCTACGAGGGAAATAGTAAATATTCGAGAACAGCTGACACAGTTTTGTGAAGAAGCCAAGTACCATTTTTCTCAAAACGACATTGAAACTGCTTGCAATAATTACCATTTATTGCGATTTGAACTGCATTATAAGTAGAAATTTAATACACTACAAAATTAACTTCGAGCACAAACCGAAATCATTATATCTGCTTGACAACTGCTTCTGCTTTGTCTCTAAGGTGTGTGTGTGTGTGTGTGTGTGTGTGTGTGTGTGTTTGTGTTTGACGGTAGTTGAGTGTAATCACTGCGTGTAAAAAAAGAATTAGTGGTAGAAAAGACTAATGTAAAAGACTACCGTAAGAATGGTCAGTAAGTTGTCATATTTTTCTTTGTTAACGGGCATTGTGAGTGTAAACTAACACGTTAGATGTTACAGTGAGAGACCGGATTGATAATCAATTGAACAAGCAAAAAATTAAGCTCCACCTGCGAATAACTCCAGGGAATCTGACCGATAACATCGAAAACTACCGATATGTCGACAGGTAACCATCATTGTCATTTTAGAGCCCTGTGCAGTAAGTGTCTTGAAAATGACAGAGGTTTACAATACGGTGGGAGAAGCTTAACTTCTCCTTGGGCAATATATTTGTAGTCTGCATAATTAAAAGGATACAAGTCCTAATCAGAAAGGCTGGGAAGTTCTCATTATTATGTATGCAACTGATCTGTTGACAAACACATTTTTAAGCCATGAGTCTTTAAAACTAAGAAATATTACTTTGTTCCAAAGTCTACTTTGTAATACCATCTTCACTTGTGTTTGAGTCTGTTTCCGAACAATCTGGTATTAAATTTATGATGACAGGTTCTAGTCTTATATCAATCATCGTTTCCCTGTCAATTTCTTCTTCCTAAAGCTTCTCAGCATGCCACACAGACTATGCCCACACTACAGGTGGGATGTTGTCTGTTGCCTCGTTGCTTATTGCCTCATGTACAAGCGATTCACTGTATGTTACCCTGAATGTGTTGTTTCTTTTTCTTCCACATAGTGTTAACACTCTTTGCCCAAACTAATTCCATGTGGCTACAATGACAGTGACACGTGAGTAAACGCAAAATGGTGTCACCGCATTCATGTGCAAGGAAGTCGTGTGTGAACGTTCTCTCACGTGACTGGTACAGTATAAATTAACGAGCTGCAGAAGATCGACACGAGTCTAGATTATACGATGCTTACTATTTTTATTTTTAAGCTGGGGAAAAATATCCACATTTCAGGTGTTTTTACTTGATGTTTTTTCTATAACAGTTTAATTATAACTGGCAATGACCGACTTCGAGGCGAGGTATGACAAGAATTGTGAATCACATCACGAGACTGGCAGCGTTCATCCAGAATGGTAATCACTGCTGTTTTACTTGCACGTAAATACAAGTTTATTCTCAGAAACAAAACGAGAAGAGTCAGACTGCATAATAATTGTCCGAGAACCTATCCCTATGAGAAATTTAAAACTGCCAGTGCCATCAATAATTTTCCGGCATATCTTCTTGGAATCATTATAACTGACCCATGTTTCATCGAGGTAATACACTGTTGACCTACCTCCTTCTCTTGTATCGTGAATCTTTATATGGGATGTAGTTCGTGCTGCACCTATATCCTTTGTTTGAACTAAAAACTCTCTTCTTATCGTATCTGGAACCAATGTCTTTGAAAATACTTTACCTTGACGAAGCGCTTACCATTGAAGCCTGCGTAATTGTAACACGTTTTTGTTATGTCAGGCACTCATCATTCACATGGATCTCTTTAAAACATCAATGTTAAAACTATCCATTTGTGTTACTGGTTCTTTGCGATTTCGATGCTTTCCGGCGACACGAAACGAACTGTTTCTACAGTTCCGACAGTCTTGACACTTCCCTTTACAATTCGCTTTAACAGTTCCTTGCCGACTCCACATGGTTCTGCGGGCCATTGTTGTGCTTTCAAATATCAACCGTAGGAGACGCGCTTTTAAATTCACGTTTGAAAAAGTTATAAATGAGATAAATAATCCGCCTCGCCTGCTTGTGATGCACTTCACGTTTATTGCCGTCATATGACTTTTGTTTTTAATCGCTCTTAAACATTTACAAGATACACATTCAGAGCTGTACTGCTGCAAGAAAATAAAGGAAAGAAAGAAATTGATGGTTGGATGGACAGTCCGGTTGTGGCGAAGTGCGGCAACAGTGCTGCACGTAGGAGCGAGATTCTCGCTCTCTGCTGGAACTCGCTGCTAGCCGCTCGGAAAGAGCATGAATATTAGTGGCCGCCAGTGGCTAGTGGAGGGGGATGAGGAGAACAGCTGAAAATCGGGCCGCCTTCTTACATGACACAGACAACAGGACGCTTCTGATTCGTCCAGACCGGTGCTTCGACGTAAATATCGGAATTTCCAGCCACTATTAAAGTTTTGGAGCCAGTGCAGATACGGTTCTGGAGGAAGTATTTAGGTGCTTTCAGTTTACTCAGAACCGGTAACATATTGGTAGTATATGAAGCTACGCTGTCTTCTGGTCAGAAGAAACTGATAGTACCTCTTTGTTTCGACAGATTATACTTCACCGTAGCTGCACGTACCACCACCGTGCCACACAGAGTATTTTACTCTTGTGCCGTAGGTTTATAGCGAGACCAGAAAAAAAAGAAACCTAATATCAGTATATTTAACGAAGTGATTCATTACCGTGTATGTTACTCACCTCTCGGTGTGTGCACTGCTCTATTTGGGAGCTGAGGAAGCGTCGATAGCCGACTCTTCCCAATGGCTGAATCTGGAGGTCGTCTGTACTATAGATACGATGAAGCGATTTCTCCACTCGGGGCAAATCTGTCTTTTAGTTTCATTGCTTAGGGGACAGACTGAAACGGCATAGCGTTGTCTCCCTTAATCCACAGAAAACACGATAAGAAATGTTACGTTCTTTCGATTAAATTACTGCTAAGAAAAGCCTTGGGATTATCATCGTAATCGCAGTTCTTTCTACTTCACCGCCCTGTAATTCGTCACGGTCACGTAAACGGACAATTAAAATGGCCCGGTGTTTACAATAAATTGCTGTGAAAACAGCTGTAGGCCGGAACATTCCGTTACAGCTGGGAACGGTGTTTCTCGCGACGCCTTTCTTGTGCCAGGTCCGTGCTCTTGTCGAGATGAACTTTACTAGCAGTTCAGGATTAATTCAGAAAGGTCCATCGCCTTTTTTTCCGTCTCCTCATCACTGTCGCCGTGCTGCCAGACAAGGTGTCGACGTCTGCGACGCTGTTCCCCCAAGGCGGGAAGCAGATGATTCGACGAACTGCTCTGCAGAACAGCCACTGTACAGGTTGAAATCATGTTTGCGAAATCTAATCTGTGCGGCCTCTATGATGACAGAAAAGGTAAAGCCCTTTTCTTATAGAAAGGAATCTGTGTTTTCCTCGATATTTCGTTTTAACAGTACTCCAAATAGTTTTGGGTACAACGCTTAGCGAAATATTACGCTCAGATTAGGCAAGTATCAAATGTTAGAAATGTGGCGGGCTTCCCAGAATCAACTGTTCCCTTCGCTTCAGTGGTGTTACATATATTCAGATCTCGGGAGGGCGTCTATCGCTGGCAGTATGGTGACGTCACAACATCGACACTCGCGACTCACTCATTACGAACGATTCTGCCCTGAGAAACGTGCCAACCCTGTAATCGAGTGACCCTACTAAAGAAGCATTTTTTTTCCATTTTTGCTCTAGTTTACACCTAATACACCTTAAAAACGCAAACGATGGACATCTTTCCGCCTGGTTTTAGCTCTCCTGGCTACAGCTACCAACTATATAATTATTAATCGCTTTGTCTCCTGATTCAGCAAAAGGATCGCTTGAACCGTGTGGACGACATGTTTACATCGCTGCGACATGTTCTTTCCCGATATGGTGCTGTGGTCTCCTGCACTTTCCGGTCGTATATAAAAACAGGCCCGTACTTGGCTTGTTGACAATGTGGAAACACGTAAAGTTATCATTTTTGTAACCTCTTGTCAAGTATGCCGTCCATTCTCCATCGTGTTTGAATAGTCTATACCACAAAGCCGCAAAACAAATAGCTGCGCAACTTATATCTGCACTTAATTCACAACCGTGCACCAGTAAGCTTAACTTTGGACGCTCAGTATAGCACCTTCCAACACTTTAACGGACGTGGGTAGTACTTTTGAGCATGCCATTACGTGCAATCTCCTCCTTCCCCTCTTCCTTATATTTTCACTGGCGTACGTAAGAAATCCATACCCACCAATAATTGTTAATGTCTCCTCTCCATATTAGGAAAACACCAATAAGTTCGCTGTACCAAGGACAGTTGCATTGCAGAGACGATACTCGTAAAAATTATGAATCTCGTAATAAGGACTAGCAAAACCTGTCAAGGTTTAATATGTAAACATAAGTAGAGAAAAACGGTTTCCGAAATTTTCGCCTTCTGAATGTTGTGTCCGGTGTAAACGTCGTATCTGTCGTACCGTTCACCTTGCCTGCTCAGTAAATAGGCTACGTGGAAAATCGCAGCAAATATTGAATTCTGGTCGACGTCTGCGTGGTACCTTAGGTCATTGCCCATATGTTTTAGGTACATACAGAGATACAAAAAGAAATTAATATCACCGTATTTAACAGTCTCTCGTTCATCACTACTGAATCACAGACGATATTAAAAAATACCGTCTTTACGCATGGTGATAGGATCGATGTGAGCGAATCAGTTAATAGTTTTGTTTCGTTTTCAGAGCTTTGGCAATCGACCAGCGGTGCACAGTCTTTGCTATCAATAATACCGATTCCGTAGGGTCTCATGTGTTGCCCCATAACAGCGTGACTGACACTCATGTCACGACGTTTACACATTTACTACTTTACAAGAGGACTTTTTGTATTATACATCTATTTTCTTAGCGTCTTTGTCAAACGTATGATACTTATTGTGTGCTGAATTTTAAAGTTACTGATCGCTACCAACGCAACCGTCATTTTGCCTTTGTTAGCACTCTCCACCAAAGGTTAGGTGTACTTGACTCCTGAGCATTTGACCAACATTCTGTCACGCATTGTCTGTCCTATACAGGGTGCGGAACCACAATTTGACCAAAAGCCAAAGCATCAAGTGAAGGAATGTAGAGGTCGCAGTTGAGTATTTAAGGCGCTATGCCAGCATGAACCGTGGTCAGTTGGAACATTTGCTCCACATAATTTTGTTAATTAACTGGTGGCTTATGTTTCGTTCCTTTTGGCCCTTTTAAGGCGTGTTGAAAAATGAAACATGGACATGTTATTTCTTCATTTCTGTAACAATGCTGTCTAGCGTGCGTCAGCTAAATCTGACACAGATGAAAGCGATAATTTAAATTTACCTTTTTCTCATTGTGACGATTGGTTAGTCCAAATATTGTGTTTACGTATACATTTTCTGTATATTACCAGTCATTTGAGTGAAGACATTCGTATGTCAGATTTCAATTACGTTCCTGTAGCCCAGAAAATATGCAGCTACGACCCTTAGTGGTCATACACAAAATACTATGTCTCATGCCATCTTTCCCCCTGCACTTTTTCCGCGCCCAGTATAACGGCGCTGGATAGCAAACCTATCTCAAGCAGACCTGTTCAAATAATTCACTTTTTACGCACGCTACACACAGCTCACTGAATGACTCCCAGCCCAGTCGTCCGCCTATATTCCGCCACGACACTGGAAAGCCAGCGCGCGAGCCTCAAAATCATGAACGCAGCATCAGATTCTCATAGTGACACTGTACTGATTGTGAGCAACCTCAGACATTAATCGCAAATGCAGATCATAGTAATGTAGAAGCTGAGTTTATCTTTCCGTTTGTTCTCCGTCTCCTGCAGACCAGAGAGCTCTGTCGCTGCATCAGCGGTCGATTACTGGTGTTGGCGCCACGGAACGATGGCAGTTAAGTTGTGATTCTATTAAAGGAATAAAAACAGAAAGAAGTAAAGAACGCGGCATCTAGCAGTCAAGCAGCACGTTTCTGGTAGTTTAATGCGATGACGAATTTAAACGTAGTGGGACTGAGTTAACAGCTATTACATAAAGCAAGATTTAAAGCTACGCACTACAGGGACAAACTCACTAAAGATATCGTCGTTGCCACACTTTATTTTACACACAATTGAATCAGACTACTTCTTATGAACTACACTTAACTATGCCTGTAATTCATGGCGAAGCTGACCATTACTGTTACTACTCTGGTATTTTTCTTAGGTAAAGACTGAGCAAAATGCTCACACGATATGGCAGTCTTACGTCTGTCATGTAATTGTCCAGGAAGCAACTGCTCCAGTCCGAACCATTCCTGTTGCGACTAACCTTATAAACTGAATACTTAGTAAACGGTGAGCCGAATTACTTATTGCATTATGTGCATGAATGCTGCAATTTTCTCGGCAACAACGATAAACAAGCACGAAAGAGAAAGATTTAGCTACAGATGTCTGCCATCATAGGGTTGTCGTGACAGCTAAGTCATTAATGAAATCTTGCGAGGTGCCGAGTGGAGAAGAGTTTGTACGTATTTAATTATGACGATTTTGTATGTGAACGAGACATGCATTCGACCCCCTCCTTATCTACCAGCTAATTAATTATGCGCACAATGGTAATGGAGGAAAATGATGGTGGCCCCTGTTAGTTAGTTAAATAAGGAGTGCACACTCACAATAATTTAATAAGAATAGTAATCTACTCAGAAAAAAGAGAACTTTATCATATTAAACAACAGGAAATGGGATTCTGCATATCTCTACGACAAGATATACGGATTAAATATGAGAATGAGATTTATTATACACCAGAACATAAATTCACATGATTGTTGACACAGACACTTCGTTAAAGAATAGGGTTACTGAAATATTATGAGAATAAGAGTTGGCTCGAGAACAAGGGGCTCCTACTGTCTGTGAGGCAACAGACTGACGACAATGACTGGAGGTCCTAATGAATCAAATATTAATCTCCCGACTATACAGCAGTATCGCAATTAGCAGTGAGAGGGGATCACATGGAGAAACAAACAAGGTGGACTTGTAACAATGTGAGCATGCTTGCTGCAGAGTGATTGAGTATTGATAAGGACCTACAATGCTGGAGCCGCACAATACTGTACCGGTACTGAAATCTGCAGCACGCTGTCAGTAGGCAGCGTCCTGGTGATGTAGGGGCCGACTTCTGCCGTGCAGCGACTCTGTGTCAACCCCTGGCAGCGAAGGCTGTCTGAGAATTCTAAGCAAGAGCGAAGCCAGCATTGCTGAACTCTCTACTCTCCTCGGAAACTGCTGATTCCAAAATTCCCCCACACTGTCTCGGAACATCATTCGCGCCAATAACGGCCGTTCCCTCCAATTCCGAGCAGGGCTTTATGACGTCAACTAGCCTCAGTTAAAGTTGACCAGTCATGCCTCTGCTGTTCAGCTGAGGGCACTGAACTTGCCGTTTGACTGACTACGGAAACAACCTGCCTAGACCACGGGCCATCTGGCGCCAGACAGTCGCACCCCGGAGGGCACAGTCCACAAGTATTGTCAGAATTAAGAGGAGAATGCAGTCAGTCGGTGCCAGGAATCTTCGTTCTGGACGCGCCGGAATGGTAAACACATAAACTGCAGCGACACTCAGACGTCTCGCAGGTCGTTCCACCAGGGGCTTAAGCCTATTGTACGCACCCCTCAGATTCAGGGAAGTGCAGCCCCCAACCGGAAATGCCATGTGCCACGTCCTCCGATCGTTGCCTCGCACAAGCCACCCAGGGAAGTAACCCAACATGTATAGGAATCAAGTGAAAATTATTTTTTGAGCACTCAGTACAAATACTCCCACTACAATAACCTTATTCCGTCTGTTACTACCGTGCAATGGCGTAGAACACTAATAAAATTGATTAAAATGAGAGGAGACACGCAAAAGAGGACGCAGAATCTCTCATTCCCCACCCCCAGTCAATTTAGATTATTTTTGGTAGTGGATGACTCACTTGACAAATGTAGTGTGTCAATCACTCAGAAAGAATCGGTCCAAACAGTTTCCAAAATGTCACAACGAACTGGCAGATTAAATTGGCAATTGATGATAAAATAAAAGGTGGAATTTTTCTTATGGCTTCGCCAACATCTTACTCACATTGACGAATAAGTCACACGCAACACAGATTCACCCTCAGGGAGCCCACTGTCATACATGGACATACTCACACAGTCATACAAATGTTGAACACATGCCAGAAGGCTAAGTTCGAAGCTGCAGTAAAATGTTGACCTAATGGACCTGCAAGCTTCTCATTAAAGTAACATTTAAGAATTAGCTCCTGGTGCCCAACTCAAACACACACATACTTCTGCATGAAGCCAAAAAGACAAACAATATCTCTATGCTTCATGGTTGAAACGTTTAACCACTCTAACGCCGTTTCCCTGAACAGAAAGGATGATAAATATTTTAGTGATTGATTGGCTGATGGTCCATGCACCATTAACCAGAATTGTAACTACAGATATTCCGCTCACATAGACAAACAAAAATACTCTCGTGTAACAGTAGCATATTATTGTGTATAACATTTTGTAACTATTGAAATTTGTACACATAGTGACAATTGACAGGCATCAACATAAGTGAGATAGAGAGATATAGTGTACATGAAAAGACAGAAATTTCGTAAGTGTAGCTGTGTGATCGAAGATCATGTAACATAGTGTGCATCACCAAAAAAAATTGTTCCAGACATGATGATAGGGAACCAGGATATCTTTAACATGAACATGTACAATTAATAAAATAAGACTGAAAGCTTGTATTTGACATTGAATTTCCAATCTCTAGTGTCCGAAGTAAAGTTTGGGGGGGGGGGGGCGAATAAAAACAATGTTTTCACTAAAAGCACAAATGTTACTGTGTTCACGCAGATGTCTGAGCAAGAAAAAAAAAAAAAAACAGTTGACCGTAACGTCCTTCGCATGCTAACGTCACACAACGAATCACTCAACACACGAATATTGCCACACTCGCCTGTGGAGCGGGATGGTGGTTCCTGGCGTGGAGAAAGCGGCGCCAGCTGGAAGGAGTGCGACTGGTGGTGTGGGCCAGCAATCTAATGTTTCTGGGAACCAGGCGCGGCATCCGGAAGTTGCTCCAGTCATCCTCCACTCTCTGTGGCGGCACTGTCCATCGACACGAAGCTCGTGGGGTGGTACGACAGCCTATTGTTGATGTGCAGCACAGTGCGGTACGGTGGCCAGCACACGTACGGGCTCTGGTTGTATTGAGGACCGCAAGAATCGGGGCAGAGCCGTAGGACAGGTACTTGGCCGTCCTAAGACAGTAACACTTGGTCTTATCTAGACCGACAAATTGCAATACGGGATTCTACTCTCAGAGTGACTGCAACACTCGTGGATTCATGTGATGGAGGCTGAAACCAGGATAGCAGATCGATCAACGTGGCTGATTGCTCGGAGCTGCTCTCTGTAGGAGAGAACATAATCACGATAAACTGCAGTCCATCAATACCCGGCACAGAACTGCTTTGGGCGTGCAGTCCGGCCTATTATTGTGATTTATGCGAATTCGTGCAGGAACTGTAAACGGCGTCCGTCATAAGTGCGTCTCAAGAGATCTCTCCGACTCTCCGTGCTGCCACTGTCAGAGTACGCCCTCGTCGTCTGGCACCTCTCCTGCAGTGGAGTCCCCATTTCTAGTGGAGTCCCCATTTCTGCGTCACCGCTGAGCGGTGCCGTGCTGTTTCCTCGGCCAGCCGCCAACGGGGTCGCCCGTCCCGGTGGGATCCCGGGGTTGTGTCCGCCTTCAGCTGACCGGAAGCTGTCGGCCAGGTGAGCCGCCGCCTCGCTCAGCAGGTGGGCGGCACTCGCCTCTGAGCCGTCGCGGAGGGGCGGGGCGTGTCGTGACTGACAGCCGCCTCGCTCAGGCGTCTCCCTGCCGCTCGGCCTCCATTTACTCCACACCGACCACCCTGTAGCGTCACTTCTCGTCCAGCAGTCACTCGCTGTTCGCAGTACCTGCACAATACTTAAGACCTTTTATAAAGAGTGCTTCCCCAAAACTTTTTACTAAGACAGCATTCAGAATTTGTAAAGATCATATTTCGTACATTCGATAAAACAAATTGATAGAGATGAATATTTACATGAATAGAACTGTTACACTAATACAACACAAAATTCTTATACTCTGCTGAGAGACTTTATAATTAATGCTTATTGTAAAGAATAGTGACTTAACCTATGGGCCCATTGTTAATACCAGGGTACGATTCATTAAGATACAGAGAAGCTCAAGTACTCCACCCGTAACTCTAAAATACTGTACGTAATCCCACCTATGACATACCCGTCACTGGAGCATGCTCACAACTACTGCTGACTCTTCAACTTCACTAACTACGCTATCTACAGGCGCCACTGCACGTCCCTCGCTGTCTCGGATCCCAGAGGCCTCGATCGATCCCTGAAACTGCTCAAGACATGGCGGACGCACACAAATAAACAATGAACACATATTAGACGAGATATAATTAGCTGCAATCGCCTTAGTAATGGAAATTAATAAAAATACTATATGTAACTTATCGGCTACACCCGTTTACCATACATACTCCCCCGTCCTGCCGCGCTGAGACAACTCGGTGGATGTTGCTGTTTCTGGCGTGGCCGATCGCTGAGTCGATCGCTACTCATCTGACATGGAACTGGATGTACACAAACTTACGGTGGAAAATTTACACACACAAAAAAAAACACGGCAGACTTCGCAAGTTACAATGCAAGGACTCTACCTCTGTACACAATTTCTTGTAAATATCATATTTTTAGACTTCTCGTGTGTGCTAGGTCTCACACCGAGACACCAGTTACCGGACTTGTTGAGGAATTCCATACCTTCGGCATTACACCGCTCACGCGATAAATCCCGACGACCGCTAACGTTCAGAGACGTGACGTACCATCGTACGAGAAACTCGCCACACTCCAGAAAGGTTGCGCTTAACAGCAGCGGCATGGGCGGGCACAGTGGCCACCTTTGTACATCCGCCTCCAAACCCCAAGAGTGTGGTGCAACGCGCTGTGGCGTGCCCAACACGCCAACGAAGAGAAAACTCTCACTGAAAGTAGGTGCAACTTTTGTGGCGGCGTTCGTAGCGACAAACAATTCGCTATAGAAACGGCTTACGAAGTCACCGCCACACTTTTAATAGCGGGCCGACCGGTCCGCTGGAACAGTGAACAGAAAGATGAAAACCCAAACACTCTGATTAAATAAAAGTCGGTACTTATCTTTATTAACGAAGATACAGAAACACAGTAGTGAACTCCGTGTCTACAGAAATCTGTCTAGTTCGAGTCGGAGCGGCTAGGTCAACGTCGGCTGACGACAAACAACAACTCTGCTGCTATGAACACACAACTGACTAGCAAGTACACAATTCGGTGGCGAGTATACAACTGAGCGGCGAATACAGAACTGTCCTAGCGCTTACGACTCCAGCGCTTAAGATACCAGAAGCCAGCGGTGGCGCGCGCAGACTTGCGGCGATTTCCTGTCTCACTGGCGCTGCTTATGCGGACGGCGTCCGGACTTTGATGCTGCCAACCTTTTTGGCAGCAGGCTCGGGTGGCATTACTGGCTAGGATATAACAGCAACATCGCAATTGTGTGCCCATGACAGCAGTGACAAATACCGCGCAAACAAACAAGTGGTGCAGCGCTGTAAGGCGTGCCCAGAACACTGTCGGTATGCATCCAGTAGCTCTTCCTCAACAAAGACACAGTAATAGGTACGGTGTAAAGACAAAACACACATGAAGATGGACTCTGTGTTACCAATGACTCGAAATAGTGGTGGCTCCCCCATGAAATGGAAAGTACAGAAAAGTGAGTTAGACCGACCCTTCGTTTTCGGAGTTAACAAAGAATGCGGAAGGTGCATATGTCGCCTCGTAGCCCCTACAAGATACACACGTACATGTTAAAGAATATAAATAAAAACAAATTACCACACTTAATGTCTAATACGTACACAAAAGAAGGATGTTTTCTAAGCCAGTCTCATTTTACAAATGTTTCCCTTTTGTTTCACACACAGGCAACACTTTTTTTTCTGTACAAAAACTACGTTCTTGCGCTCCTCACATTTCAACACATGCAAACGGCTCTGTCCGAGTACTTGTGCGGATTTTCCCCGAGCCGAAACCGCACGGTCCTGGCTTCAATCTCGCCCTCCATTTCTGTTTCGGTGATTGGAACTGGGGTTAGGACCACGTATTTCGATTCACTCGTCCCGCTCTCCATGTGAATCTCTGCGCCTCCAGCTCGTGTCGTACTGGCGGGTATCGTTTTGTCTCCTCAAGTTACTCTGCCGTCCTAGTTTTGTCTCTTATAGTCCTGCCTCCACGCTGATAGATGTTGTTGTTGCGCGGTGCTCAACGAAAGTCGCTATTGTAATAGTTATTTTGCCCTTTCCTTCGACACTAGAACTGAACCGAAATAGTACCTAGTGCTGGAATTCATCTATAACCTTGTAGAGATTCTTTTAGAAATAAATTACTTCTTGCCATTGACACATGGAGGACGTGTGTTTCAAGAAACCGCGACGATGTACTAGCCTTGTCGAGAATTATCCAAACAAGCGACTGAACATAGCACTTGGCGTGGCAGCTTTGTAGGAGCATTTATAATTTGCAGACGCCCGATCTTCCTGTAATTAAAAGATTCATAAAATCAATGTTCCTCCTACACAGACTGTGTTAGACACTTTCGTATGAATAATCTGTTCGACTGGTTTGTAAATTATTCTAAATATAGCTGCTGTGTTGAAGATCTCTGTATTTATCAAACATGCAAGAGTCGAGAATTAATGTTACACATGCACAGAAATGTGCAATCGTTTCGGTGCCTGTGCTTTGGCAGAGACCAGGGGCGCTATCCTGTATCGTTCATACCGATTGGTGTAGTAGGTTACTCTCGGTAGTGACGTCATTTTCGATTCTTTATCGAAATATCCTATTCAGTAAACTTCTGGGACTTGTTACCGAACGGTCCTCCCACCGATTTTACGACAATTGTACAGAGAGGTTTGGGATTTCTGTCTGGCCCTGTCGATCGGTGAGCTTTGGTTTATGCACACCTATAATATGTTACTTTAAACATATTTAGCGGTTTTAGTTTGGATTTAGTGATTGTGTTACTAAAGAATCACCAGAAGACGCATCCAGTTAAAAGTGAGTTCATAATAGACTATTTTCATTTGTTAGAAATATGGTTAGGATAGTTTGTTACTGTGAATGATTACATTAAAAAAACCGTTTTCGGTCAATATTCTCTCAAAATATGTGTTATTTTTATGCATATAACAGTTTAAAGATAATTAAATATCAAGACATTCACTCTGCTTACGTATATTACATTACTGAACTGATGTTACTAGTGCCTTTGTCTACTCTTTCCCACAAATGGGTTAGTTAGTAATTATCGAAACGTGTTTACAGCTTTCAAGTAGCAATGGAATGCAAATATGTGTAACCCGCTATTAGAAACCTTCCAAACTATCATGCATTTATGATTACGCAGCACCGTTTGGCAACGAAGTCAGCCTACGTTCCTCTACATAATATTACAAGACTTGATCGCTGTGTGGCCGTTGTTCTTGTGGTCAAGTGGTTAGCGCGCGAGATGGCGATACGAAAGGACACGGGTTCGCGCATCAGTGGATGGAATAAATTTTTTTTCCTCTACATATGTATGCAACACGTTTTGAGACATTGTTACTCGTGTAAGTTAAGATTTTTCTGCAATATTCGTTATTACTTACCTGTGAAACACGTATGTTGTGTGGCGGCGATGGCGAGGCATTGCAGAGTCTCTGACCAGAGAGCTATTTGTCGTTCCTAGTCTGCGCTTGACCGCGCGAGAGTTGCGAGCAGCAGTCTGTCGGTAGCAGCAGCCCAGTGCAGTTGTCTGTTGCGCTCTGTCGGTAGCAGTAGTCGAGTTCAGTTGCTAATGGCAGTCTGTTAGCAGTAGTGGTCTTGTACGGTCGCGAGAGAGTCGCGAGCGGGACGCAGTCGCAGGCGTCGACATGGGTCTCTGGTCAAGATGCTGAATGAGGTATATTGTTAATTAAGGTCACCAAGCTGCATTGCGCACATCAGATAATGTAAAGTTTATTTATTGTAATTAGTTTTCAACAAGTGCCCCAATAATAATTTTGATTTCAAAGCAAATTTTAACAAAAGAACCATTTAATTGAACGAACGATTTCCTTCCATTTCCTTTAAAGAAAAGTTTCAGTTAAATTTCAAAAAAAAAAAAATATAATACTTGCGATGCATTTCCTCCAAGCCGTGGCCAACAATAAGAGCAGAAATTTGACATGCAGTTTCGAATGAGGTAAGAAATTAATTATGATTTTTTGCACAGGGCCAAAGACCGATATTTCGGTTTAATTGAGTTTACATTGTCACTGAAGTCTCATTAGCATTGAATTGTTTTTCATTATTTTCGTGAGAGCTTACACCTTCAGTCAGATTGCGATTCTCATTTTTATTGTCATTAAATTTAATTGCTAGGGAGGTTACGCTTGGCTCCCATCTATTATATTTCCGTCTTTCAAAATTTTTGTGGGGAGGTTACACCTGTAAGAGCGCACTTCCTCAGTAATGATTTCGTGATTTCTGTGTGTTTAAAACACGAAATATGAAATTACTGTGAAACTATCGACAGTGACCTTTATATTTCTTCTTGTCAGAAATAATTCACCATTTCTTCCGAATATGTAGCGCTTTCCGAGTATGCGGTTTGACAGGAATCTAAGAGCACAACTTAAATTACTTGGAATGTAACTAGCAAAGTCATCTTCATAATCTTGCTTGTCACAAGTATTTATCTGCGAGAGAATCCTCAACAACAGTAGACAGAGATGAAAGATCTCTTCCGTAATATTTTTGACTGTTGCAGCATATACGAAACATTTTCATTCATGAGATGAATGTTATAAACTTCGACGAACTGCAGGAGCTCTCGAAAATGCGTTTTCTTTTTTTTTTTTAGTTTTGTTTTTAAGACCCAGATCGTTGATGCATCACATAGGAAGGTGGGCTACTTAATCATTTGGATCTCTAGAGCGTGTTATAACCACATTCTGTTTATCTTCTTATTCTTTGAAACTTTCATAATCAATTTTTAGGGTGTTTTTATAGGTGTATTAGGACAATGTGGTATTAGACACTATTCCTAACTCATATTCCGAAACGTAAATTCCAAAACACGATGTCAGTGTGAATTAGAATACGATGACATAATGCGGCATTTACGACAATCTGCGGAATACAGTCAAATACCCTATCGTTATTATGCATGCATGGAAACATGCGGTCAGGGAAACTGTAAAAATTTCTATGCATTTAAGCTGAGAATCATGGAAATGAATATACTGCGTCTGATACTGTTAGGGAGGAGCCAAGGGCGATGAAGGCGGGCACGTCAGCTCGATGGAATGCGGCGTCATGCGTTATGGCAAAAGTAAACGCGATTTTCGGTACCTGGAAGAACAGCGCGCCTGTGTCGTCTGCTAGCCGCCATGTGTTCGTGGCTGTGCGCGCTGCAGTGCGCACGCGCGGATCTGCGGCCGCTTGCTTTTGATTGGCTTGCGCGACGCGAACCGACAACAGCGCTTCGGTTCTCCAGACCCGAACGGTGCCGCTTCCAAAACGCATACTGAATAATGCAGGGGCTCTGATTCGAGTACTGGACGGTTTGGTGCTCTTGAGTAGCGAAAAGATCGGCACCATGGCGGAAAGATACAGAATAGGCACCCAGAAGCTGGTTGATGACTCCACATACACAGCTGCCGCTGCTCCTGCTCCATGCTGTTGCCGCATTTCTGTGTTTTTTGAAGCTTTGCTGGTAATGGGGGCAGGACAGTCGCCTTGGTCACCTTTCGACTCGAACCGTTGCTGAGCTACGGCATGGGCCAATGAGGAGAGCCGTGTATTGTTGACAGCTGCGTCACGTCTTGATTTGTCTTGTGTACTCTAAGGGGGTACAGTTGATTGGTACAGTCATTTTCGAAATGGCCTTACTCCAATGAGTTACGAAAGATAACAGATATTTTTGCGTGCAAAGGGATTTATTCTAGATATTGTAAACGTGTTTTTATGGCCAAGTTACAGCGACGTCATTTATGAAAAGACTTCACTCCTGGAATAGCGCCCTTTCAACGGTGATCATACTCGCATGCCTTCTACCGAATACTTAATGCACTATATCTTACGGTTCGCTTTTCGTAGTTCAATTATTGTTACTTCCGAGTATGTGTTGTGAAATGTAAAATAGCTTCAAGCACTGGGTTGGAAACTAGTGAAAGCGCCAAGAAAACAACGAAAGAAAGAAAGACAAAATGTTGGAAATTATGAACAGAATGATATAAAAACAACAATAGTGAACTGTCATGAGCGTACTAAACATTAGAACCCCGTTTGTTTCTACATTTTGAACATAGTAACTCATAGTCACATGTTGTGGCTTCTAAACACATAGAAGGATTGCAGAAGCAAACATTCGATGTTTTATTTCCGAAAGTGTCTGTCGTTTTAATTTTGAAAATATTTACACTGGTCACGTAGCTATTAACAGGAAGAAAGATCGAGACATTCAAGACTATTATATTCGCCATGAATATAGGTATTTCTATGATGTTCTTATCAGTTTAAGTTATTTCTTTGAATAGTGGAAAGCCCATCCTGCTACATTTCATATACTCACCTGCAGAATGTTTTTTTTTCTCCCCTGAAAATTTAAAGTCTTGGAGTAATGCCTTTCCATGGATAAAAACAGTAAGATCGATCAGTCGAGGCGAATCCTTCACTAGGTTAAACTGATAGACGTGGTACATCTATTTTTGTTTTGTTACACAGTCTAGTTCCACAGCACCAGGTTGAGGAGCAAGTCTAGGGTAATGCAACAGGACGGTACGTCAAACTAATGTCTGACACCTTAATGGCTCTGAGCACTATGGGACCTAACATCTGTAGTCATCAGTCCACTAGAACTTAAGACTACTTAAACCTAACTAACCTAAGGACATCACACACATCCATGTCCGAGGCAGGATTCGAACCTGCGTCCATAGCGGTCACGCGGTTCCAGACTGAAGCGCCTAGAACCGCACGGCCACACCGGCCGGCGACACCTTAATATCAGGTAAAATTTGTACGAATAGTACCCATATGTGAAGCCGCTAAGTAATGTCTAGCGTAGTCAACAATACTACAAATGAATCTGCTCAATTTTTATACAGGCACTCAAGTCAGTACAGAAGGAATGAGTCATGAAAATACTTCAGGCCACACTTGAAAGGATGTGGATTGCTGCCGATATTTGTTAATTCTCGTGGTAATTTAATGTAAATGGAGAATACTACATGTCCGAGTCAAGGAGGTGCGATCGAAATGCTGGGTTGATTTCTCCCTAGTGTTAACTGAATGAAGGCAGCTAATTATCGGAGAAAACCACGCATTGTTAACAACAAACGAAGTTGAAATATACATTTAGAGGCCCGCGCTAGAAGTCCCAGACTCCTGAACAGGGGTCGACCACAGTTTCGTGAACTTTCACCACATTTTGCTCTATCTGCCGTTTTCTGAGCCAAGAAGAGCCTTTGAGAATGAGAAAAGCAACAGCAGAATATAACATCGCAATTCATAAGCTAATCAGCACAAGCAAAGCATACTAATTCTCGTGTTGGGCTATCACTTATTTCAGATACATACAGCGCTGTTAAGTTTTTGAGCAAAATACTGAACGTGCGCTGTCTATTTCAGCTTACCACCTACCAGAACAACGAATTTTGATTGTTCGGACTGACTAATTATATGCCTATTATCTCTGATTTAAACGTCAGTTGCAGTTCGGTTGTTCGTCACAAACTGTAAAAATATTTTGATTTAGCATCAATTCCTTTTGTACAACGCACGAACTTAAACGCCTTCAACTCCTCTGTTTGACACAGTGCTCATGTTCCACTCAGTATGCTTCACTACCAAAAAAAATCAGTCAGAAAACAGATACATCTTACAATTTGCTTTGATACTCCGCAAGCCACCTGGTGGTGTGTGGCAGAGGATACTTATGGCACCACTGACTGATTCCTCCTTTCTTGTTTTCTCGGAAAATATACGTTTTCGGACAACATATATGGTGATGAAAAATGCTCAGTTTACAATTGTAAGTAGGTTGTTTAAATTTTTATATTGGTAACGCCACGTAGCGCTCTGTATGAAAATCACTGGCTGTGCTGTGTGCAGTCTGTGGCTAGTTTGCATTGTTGTCTGCCATTGTAGTGTTGGGCAGCTGGATGTGAACAGCGCGCAGTTGGAGGTGAGCCGCCAGCTGTGGTGGATGTGGGGAGAGAAATGGCGAAATTTTGAAATTTGTAAGACTGGATGTCATGAACTGCTATATATATACACTCCTGGAAATGGAAAAAAGAACACATTGACACCGGTGTGTCAGACCCACCATACTTGCTCCGGACACTGCGAGAGGGCTGTACAAGCAATGATCACACGCACGGCACAGCGGACACACCAGGAACCGCGGTGTTGGCCGTCGAATGGCGCTAGCTGCGCAGCATTTGTGCACCACCGCCGTCAGTGTCAGCCAGTTTGCCGTGGCATACGGAGCTCCATCGCAGTCTTTAACACTGGTAGCATGCCGCGACAGCGTGGACGTGAACCGTATGTGCAGTTGACGGACTTTGAGCGAGGGCGTATAGCGGGCATACGGGAGGCCGGGTGGACGTACCGCCGAATTGCTCAACACGTGGGGCGTGAGGTCTCCACAGTACATCGATTTTGTCGCCAGTGGTCGGCGGAAGGTGCACGTGCACGTCGACCTGGGACCGGACCGCAGCGACGCACGGATGCACGCCAAGACCGTAGGATCCTACGCAGTGCCGTAGGGGACCGCACCGCCACTTCCCAGCAAATTAGGAACACTGTTGCTCCTGGGGTATCGGCGAGGACCATTCGCAACCGTCTCCATGCAGCTGGGCTATGGTCCCGCACACCGTTAGGCCATCTTCCGCTCACGCCCCAACATCGTGCAGCCTGCCTCCGGTGGTGTCGCGACAGGCGTGAATGGAGGGACGAATGGAGATGTGTCGTCTTCAGCGATGAGAGTCGCTTCTGCCTTGGTGCCAATGATGGTCGTATGCGTGTTTGGCGCCGTGCAGGTGAGCGCCACAATCAGGACTGCATACGACTGAGGCACACAGGGCCAACACCCGGCATCATGGTGTGGGGAGCGATCTCCTACACTGGCCGTACACCACTGGTGATCGTCGAGGGGACACTGAATAGTGCACGGTACATCCAAACCGTCATCGAACCCATCGTTCTACCATTCCTAGACCGGCAAGGGAACTTGCTGTTCCAACAGGATAATGCACGTCCGCATGTATCCCATGCCACCCAACGTGCTCTAGAAGGTGTAAGTCAACTACCCTGGCCAGCAAGACCTCCGGATCTGTCCCCCATTGAGCATGTTTGGGACTGGATGAAGCGTCGTCTCACGCGGTCTGCACGTCCAGCACGAACGCTGGTCCAACTGAGGCGCCAGGTGGAAATGGCATGGCGAGCCGTTCCACAGGACTACATCCAGCATCTCTACGATCGTCTCCATGGGAGAATAGCAGCCTGCATTGCTGCGAAAGGTGGATATACACTGTACTAGTGCCGACATTGTGCATGCTCTGTTGCCTGTGTCTATGTGCCTGTGGTTCTGTCAGTGTGATCATGTGATGTATCTGACCCCAGGAATGTGTCGATAAAGTTTCCCCTTCCTGGGACAATGAATTCACGGTGTTCTTATTTCAATTTCCAGGAGTGTATTATGACTTTTGATGACTATTAAGGTAAATATATTGTTTGTTCTCTATTAAATCTTTCATTTGCTAACTATGCCTATCAGTAGTTAGTGCCTTCCGTAATTTGAATCTTTTATCTAGCTGGCAGTAGTGGCGCTACCTCTATTGCAGTAGTTCGAGTAACCAAGATTTTTGTGAGGTAAGTGATTTGTGAAACGTATAGGTTAATGTTAGTCAGGGCCATTCTTTTGTAAGGATTTTTGAAAGATTGCGTTGCGCCAAAAAATATTGTGTGTCAGTAATTTTTCTAAGGGGACGTTTCATACGTCGATTCTTAGCCGAGGATACCTCACTGGAAACTTCTGATTTTTTCTTGTAGTTTGTGTAATTAGTGTAGCTTTTGTTTATTGCTAGCGCGTAATTGTAGAGAGAATTTCCTTTGTAGTTGTAGTTTTTCATTCTTGTACAGTAAAACAGTTGTGGCATGCATGTAGATTTGCACCAAGTACTTCGCAGCTGCGCTTGCAATTAACGAGATATCATTTTCAATGCAATGTTAATGCTTCTTCTTATTATGCTCTTCAAATTGTGCTTTTCTGTGTTATCATGTGAAATATTGTGACAATAATGGTGTGTGAAAAACGTAATACTAGGCTCCAAAGTAAACTGAGAAATGACAGTGAAGACGAAAGCAGTGTGTTAGCGCCACCGTGTAATGAATTAACGAATGTTCAAAGTAGTAATTTGGTAATTGTGCATAGGGAAATGGAGTGGGCGGTAGACAATGGTGTAGACAGTGAAACAATTAGCGAACAGGGAAGAATTATCGATCGATCGGTCGGCAACAGCCCGCCTCAGGAATCGGGAATGATAGGACACTATTTTGCAAATACTGCAGACTCAGGTTTTGGGTCCTCACCGTTTTCTCAAATAAGTCAAGACACATTTTCTGCTTGTCAAAATGTGAATGTTGCTAGTGCTAGTGCTACAAAAGTTAGACACAATGGAAAAAAATCTTCAAAAGTTAGACACAACACTTGAACAAAATCAGAAAAAAATGGGACACAATGGAACAACACCAGAGACAAACACAGCAACATTTAGATGCAATGGAACAAAATCTTCAAAAATTAGACACCACACTTGAACAAACACGTGAAGATTTAACTACTGATCGAATCTAAATGTCAAAAACTCTGTAATGACGTAAAAACACAAATTTGTGAGCATTTCCAACCTATTTTTTCGCGTCATGAAAATGCATTACAGAATTACAAAGCAGCCATAAAGGAAAATCACGACACCTTGCAAGCTAAAATTGACTCAGTTGCAAGTACCGATTCGGTTACGCAACTTGCAAAAACTCAGGAAAACTTAAAGGACACTGTAGATACTCTTAAAATTAGTTCAGAAAGACACATGGAGGAAATTAGTTCATTATCAGAGAAAGTAGTTGAACTTTCGGATCAGCTAAATAATTTATCTACGAAGGTAGATGATAATCTGAATGACACATAACCGGTAGTCTTTAATGACACAGAAGAGTGCAAAAAAATTAGGAAATTCGAACAAAATCAGAATCAAATTAATACGCAACACCAAAGAGAAATCCGGGAAGTACAAGATCAGTTGACACAGGTAATACAGGAATTACATATTTTAGAAGCCACTCGCGCTCCAATATGGGAAGAGGGACATAGAAATACGGAACAGCCACAAAATAATAACTCAGGGCACTTTGGAAATTATGAAAGAAATAGGCAAGGTACACCGAATTTTGAGATGGTACCGCCAAAACGACGACGTAACAATGACCGACGTGCGACTCGCCGACATGATGATTTTGACAATAAGCTGTTCACTACTACACGTAAATTCAAAACATTTAAGAATTCTGGCAACGACATTCATCCACAAGCAAGGATCCATCAATTCTCTCATTGTTTTCCTCCCAACTGGTCATTAGAGCACAGATTAGAATTTATGTGTGGCTATTTAGAGAATGAACCAGCTGTAAGAATGCGATCGGTCATTCACGATTGCAACAGTGAAGGGGAATTTTATCATGCCTTCCTCTCAGCATATTGGTCTCAAGCTACACAAGACCGAGTAAAACATAGCATCATAATGATGAAACATTTCGAACAATCGGAATTTTCTAGTCTTGTCAAATATTTCGAAGACATGTTGCACAAGAATCAGGACCTGTCAAACCCATACAGCCCCTCAGAACTAATCCGCATTTGCTTAATCAAATTACCTGAACATTTGTGACATATTATTTTGGCAGGACGTTGCACAGACGAAATTGAAGCTGAAGGGACTGTTACAAGAATTGGAAATTGACACTGACAATCGCGGAACGCGAAAACAGGAGCACAACAATTACAGGTCACATCCATCACAATTCCGCGGTGACAGAAATAATAACTGGACACGACAAGACTATTCTTACAACGTAAATCGTGACCAAAACAGACACCACCAGTATGACAACCACTGGCAGGGTAATAGTTACAGAGAAAGATCGCATTTCCGTAGTAATGAATATGACAGAGACAATCATAGAAACAGACAATATGGCAACCAGAACTATTATTATCACGGAAGAAAGAATAACTTCAGATGCAACGGTCCACCGTGCAGTGATAATTCAGGGAGAAATTCTCCGCCACTTAACCGACAAGAAAGAAACTACAGGAACAACCGACATGACGACAAACGATATAATCATAACGACAGGCCTGAACTTCATCAGAACTGGCTAGATTCAAACAAGGCAGGGCCCTCTCGACAAGGTGAATTTGTAGAAGTTAGGTCTCCTAATCCCAATAACGCAGCGCGCCAACAAAGAGACAGATAATGACTCGCACCGCAGGCAGCCACGTGCGCCGGCTGGCTCAGAGAAAAATAATATAGACTCTAACCTTGAGAAAAATTCCAGTATTCCTTACCGACATATACAACATGATAATTGCTTAGAAGATGAAACTCTGCGCACTAGAAAGGGTAAAAGATTGCACCACATTTCACATGTAAACCGTATATTGAAAGATAATCTGCTTTTTAACTTTGTCTTTGGCATAAAACTTTTCACTTCACATTACTAGTATGCTTTGTCAGACTTAAGAAACTGTTACCATGCAACAATGTTTGAAGTTAAATATCCAGTAAAGAACCTGGGCAACATATTTAGACAGTAATTACGAATGCATTGTTATAGTGAACAGACGACAGTGTTGTACATTCTTGCAACAAGTTGCACGATTACGTAACGACTATCAAGCTTACATACATAGAACTTATACTGCTAATGAGATTTTAATGCAACTTTTTCGTTTACTTGAAAAGATACTCTTTATTTGAAGTACATTCGGTGAGATTAAAGATGACTTAGCATTTGGTTTCTTTGATAGCTACATGATTATATCATGACGCTATTAATATGTGACACAATTTACATTGTTGCATTTGCGGTGTATCTGTTTTAAATCTGCACAGTTTTTCTGTATTATTCTGGAAAGTAATACAGGTTTTAGTAGTAACTTTTGTGGTATAGCTAAAATGAGACAGCCTTTTTCGTACCACAACAATACGTCACATTATAGTATATTCTTGATCACGGTAAGGTACGTAAAAACTACGATATATATACGCAAAGCAATTCACTTTCGTTAATGATGAGGTAAGTACATTGACTTCAGCAGAACTATGCTTACAGAGGACGATAGCTACGACACTTCCACAGAATTATCTTACAGTAAGACGCACATTTAGCGCTACAGAACACGAATTTGAGTAATTAATTTTGTACTTAAACCATTTATTTTTCAAGATTTTTGAATTACAACATCCCATTATTGTAATCTGTAACACCTGAGGGTATAATTACATTAATCTTCAGGGCGATCCACGCCTACATTGTGCACCATGTGTTTGGCAAGCACAAGGAGCCCTAGATAAAATGCTATTATACAACTTTACACATCGGTACCATATTTCTCTAACCCACAAATTACACAGCTATCTGATCATTTAACTGCAGTGGTGCATCAGAATCTAATACTGCTGTCCCAGGAAGGCTCAAAGCACAAACTCTTAGAAGAGTTACTCCTCTTGTATATAAGTCGGCATTGTGCCTTTTGTATTCAATCCCGATGCAATTTCTGTGTTTCATCGCCAATGTGAAGGTCCAAGGGATACAGGAAACCTGCAGTGGTGCATCAAAAACTAATACTGCCGTCCCAGGAAGGGCTCAAAGCACAAACTCTTAAAAGAGTTACTCCTCTTGTATATAATTCGGAATTGTGCCTCTTGTATTCGATCCCGATGCAATTTCTGTGTTACATCGATAATGTGAAGGTCCAAGGGATATAGTAAACCTGCAGTGGAGCATCGGAATTTAATACAGCTCTCCCAGGAAAGGCTCAACGCACAAACTCTTACAAGAGTTGCTCCGCTTGTATATAAGACGGCGTTGTGCCTTTTGTATTCAAGCCCGATGCAATTTCCGTGTTTCATCGATAATGTGAATGTCGAAATGATACTGTAAACCTGCAGTGGTGCATCGGACACTAATACTGACCTCCGAGGAAAGGCTCAAAGCAGAAACCTTTTGAACACTCACTCCTCTTCTATATAAGTCGGCATTGTGCCTTTTGTATGCAATCACGATGCAATTTCTGTGTTTTTCCGTCAATGTGAAGGTCGTGGGGATACAGTAAAAATGCAGTGGTGCATCGGAATCTAATAGTGCTCTCCCAAGATACGATAAAAACACAAACTCTCTAGAAGAGTTACTCCGCTTGTAAACAAGTCCACATTGTGCCTTTTGTATTCAAAATCGATGCAATTTCTGTGTTTCATAGTCAATGTGAAGGTCCAAGAAATACAGTCAACCTGCAATGGTGCATCGAATTCTAATACTCCTGTCCCAGAAAAGCCTCAAAGGACAACCTCTTAGAGGAGTTACTCCCTTTGTATATAAGTCGGTATTGTGCCTTTTGTATTCAATACAAAAGTTATGACTGTGTTTCATCGTCCATGTGAAGGTCCAAGGGATACGATAAACCTGCAGTAGTGCATTGGAATCTAACACTTCTCTCCCAGGAAAAGCTCAAAGCACAAACTCTTAGAAGAGTTACTCCTCTTGTACTTAAGTCGGCATTGTACCTTTCGAATACAAACCCGATGCAATTTCTGTGTTTCATCGTCATTGTGAAAGTCCAAGAGATACAGTAAACCTGCAGTGGTGCATCGGAATCTAACACTGCTCTCCCAGAAAAGGCTCAAGGCACAAACTCTTAGAAGAGTTACTCCTCTTGAATATAAGTCGGCATTATGCTTTTTGAATTCAATACCGGTGCAATTACTGTGTTTTATCGTCCATGTGAAGGTCCAAGGGAAATAGTAAACCTGCAGTGGTGCATCGGAATCTAATACTGCTCTCCCAGGACAGGCTAAAGGCACAAACTCTTAGAAGAGTTACTCCTCCTGTATATAAGTCGTCATTGCGCATTTTGTATTCAATCCCGGTGCAATTTCTGTGTTTCATCGTCAATGTGAAGGTTCAAGAGATACAGTAAACCTGCAGTGGCGCATCGGAATCTAACACTGCTCTCCCAGGAAAGGCTCACAGCACAAACTCGTAGAAGAGTTACTCCTCTTGAATATAAGTCAGCATTATGCCTTTTGTATTCAATACCGATGCAATATCAGTGTTTCATCGTCAATTTGAAGGTCCAAGGAATACAGTACACCTGCAGTGGTGCATCGAAATCTAGTACTGCTCTCCTAGGAAAGGTTCAAAGTGAACTCTTAGAAGAGTTACTCCTCTATTATATATGGCTGCATTGTTTCTTTTGAATACAATCAAAATGCAATTTCAGTGCTTCATCGTCAATGTGAAGGTCCAAGGGATACAGCAAACCTGCAGTGGTGCATCGGACTCTAATACTGCTGTCCCAGGAAAGGCTTAAAGCACAAATTTTTAGAAGAGTTACTCCTCTAGTATATAAGTCGGCATCGTGCCTTTTGCATTTAATCCCGATGCAATTTCTGTGTTACATCGTTAATATGAAGGTCTAAGGGATATAGTAAACCCGCAGTGTAGCATCGAAATCTAATACTACTCTTCCAGGAAAGGCTGATGGCACAAATCATTAGAAGAGCTATTGCTCTTGGATATAATTCGGGTTTGTGCATTTTGTATTCAATCCCGATGCTATTTCTGTGTTACATCGTTATTTGGAGGGTCCAAGGGATACAGTAAACCTGCAGTGGTGCATCGGAATATAATACAGATCTCCCAGGTAAGGCTCAACGCACAAACTCTCCCAAAAGTATCTCCTCTTGTATATAAGACGGCATTGTTCCTTTTATATTCAATCCCGATGCAATTTCCGTGATTGATTGATAATGTGAAGGTCCAAGGGATAAAGTAAACTTGCAGTGGTGCATCGGAATCTAGTACTGCTCTCCCAGGAAAGGTTCAAACTCTTAGAAGAGTTACTCCTCATGTAAATAAGTCGGCATTGTGCCTTTTGTATTCAATCCCGATGCAATATCAGTGTTTCATCGTCAATTTGAACCTGCAGTGGTGCATCGAAATCTAGTACTGCTCTCCCAGGAAAAGTTCAAAGTAAACTCTTAGAAGAGTTACTCCTCTATTATATAAGGCTGCATTGTGCCTTTTGAATACAATCCCGATGCAATTTCAGTGTTTCATCGTCAATGTGAAGGTCCAAGGGATACAACAAATCTGCAGTGGTGCATTGGACACTAATACTGCTGTCCCAGGAAAGGCTCAAAGCACAATTCCCTAGAAGAGTTACTCCTCTAGTATATAAGTCGGCATCGTGCCTTTTGTATCTAATCCCGATGCAATTTCTGTGTTACATCGTTAATGTGAAGGTCCAAGGGATATAGTAAACCTGCAGTGTAGCATCGGAATCTAATACAGCTCTCCCACGAAAGGCTCAACGCACAAACTCTTACAAGAGTTGCTCCTCTTGTATATAAGACGGCATTGTGCCTTTTGTATTCAATCCCGATGCAATTTCCGTGTTTCATCGATAATGTGAAGGTCCAAATGATACAGTAAACCTGCAGTGGTGCATCGGAATCTAATACTGCTCTCCCAGGAAAGGCTAAAAGCACAAACACTTAGAAGAGTTACTCCACCTGTAAATATGTCGACATTGTGCCTTTTGTATTCAAAATCGAAACAATTTCTATGTTTCATAGTCAATGTGAAGGTCCAAGGGATACAGTAAAACTGCAGTGGTGCATCCGAATCTAATACTGCTGTCCCAGGAAAGGCTCAAAGGACCACCTCTTAGAGGAGTTACTCCCCTTGTATATAAGACGGGATTGTGGCTTTTGTTTTCAATAAGGATGCAATTACTATGTTTCATCGTCCATGTGAAGGTATAAGGGATACAGTAAACCTGCAGTGGTGCATCGGAATCTAGTACTGCTGTCCCAGGTAAGACTAAAGCAGAAATTTTAAGAAGAGTTACTCCTCTTGTATAAAAGGCTGCATTGTGCATTTTGTATACAATCAAGATGCAAATTCTGTGTTTCATCGCCAATGTGAAGTTCCACGGGATACAGTAAACCTGCAGTGGTGCATCGGGATCTAATACTGCTCTACGAGGAAAGGCTCAAAGCACAAACCTTTTGAAGACACACTCTTCTTGTATATAAGTCGGCATTGTGCCTTTTGTATGCAATCACGATGCAATTTCTGTGTTTTATCGTGAATGTGAAAGTCCAAGGGATACAGTAAACCTGCAGTGGTGCATTGGAATCTAACACTGCTCTCCCAGAAAGGGCTCAAGGCACAAACTCTTAGAAGAGTTACTTATCTTGAATATAAGTCGGCAATATACTTTTCGTATTCAATACCGGTGCAATTACTGTGTTTCATCGTCCATGTGAAGGTCCAAGGGATACAGTAAACATGCAGTGGTGCATCGGAATCTAATACTGCTCTCCAAGGTAAGGCTAAAGCACAAATTCTTATAAGAGTTACTGCTCTTGTGTATAAGTTGGCATTGTGCCTTTTGTATTCAATCCCGGTGCTATTTCTGTGTTTCATCATCAATGTGAAGGTCCAATGGATACAGCAAACATGCAGTGGTGCATCGGAATCTAATACTGCTCTCCCAGGAAAGGCTCAAAGCAAAAACTCTTAGAAGAGTTACTCCTCTTGTATATAAGTCGGCATTGCGCCTTTTGTATAAAATCCCGAAGCAATTTCTGTGTTTCATCTTTAACTTGGAGGTCCAAGGGATACAGTAAACCTGCGGTGGTGCATCGGAATCTAATTCTTCACTCCCAGGAAAGGCTCAAATTAAACTCTTAGAAGAGTTAATCCTCTTGTAAAAATGTCGGCATTGACCATTTTGTATTCAATCCCGATGCAATATCTGTGTTTCATCGTCAATGTGAAGGTCCAAGGGATACAGTACATCTACAGTGGTGCATCGGAATCTAATACTGCTCTCCCAGGACAGGCTAAAGGCACAAACTCTTAGAAGAGTTACTCCTCTTGTATATAAGTCGTCATTGCGCATTTTGTATTCAATCCCGGTGCAATATCTGTGTTTCATCATTAATGTGAAGGCTCAAGCGATACAGTAAACCTGCAGTGGTGCATCGGAATCTAACACTGCTCTCCCAGGAAAGGCTCAAACACAAACTCGTAGAAGAGTTACTCCTCTTGAATATAAGTCGGTATTATGCCTTTTGTATTCAATACCGATGCAATTACTGTGTTTCATCGTACAAGTGAAGGTCCAAGGGATACAGTAAACCCCCAGGGGTGCATCGGAATCTAGTACTGCTCTCCTAGGAAAGGTTCAAAGTGAACTCTTAGAAGATTTACTCCTCCATTATATATGGCTGAATTGTGCCTTTTGAATACAATCACAATGCAATTTCAGTGATTCATCGTCAATGTGAAGGTCCAAGGGATACAGCAAACCTGCAGTGGTGCATCGGACTCTGCTGTCCCAGGAAAGGCTCAAAGCACAAATTCTTAGAAGAGTTACTCCTCTAGTATATAAGACGCCATCGTGCCTTTTGCATTTAATCCCGATGCAATTTCTGTGTTACATCGTTAATGTTAAGGTCCAAGGGATATAGTAAACCTGCAGTGGAGCATCGAAATCTAATACTGCTCTTCCAGGAAAGGCTGATGGCACAAATCATTGCTCTTGGATATAAGTCGGGATTGTGCATTTTGTATTCAATCCCGATGCTATTTCTGTGTTTCATCGTTATTTGGAGGGTCCAAGGGATACAGTAAACCTGCAGTGGTGTATCGGAATATAATACAGCTCTCCCAGGTATGGCTCAACGCACAAACTCTTCCATGAGTTACTCCTCTTGTATATAAGACGGCATTGTTCCTTTTGTATTCAATCCCGATGCAATTTCCGTGATTGATTGATAATGTGAAGGTCCAAGGGATACAGTAAACTTGCAGTGGTGCATCGGAATCTAATACGGCTCTCCCAGGAAAGGCCCAACGCACAAACTCTTACAAAAGTTACTCCTCTTGTATATAAGATGGCATTGTGCCGTTTGTATTCAATCCCGATGCAATTTCCGTGTATCATCGATAATATGAAGGTCCAAGGGATACAGTAAACCTGCAGTGGTGCATTGGAATCTAATGCAGCTCTCCCAGGAAAGGCTCAACACACAAACTCTTACAAGAGTTACTCCACTTGTATATAAGACGGCATTGTGCCTTTTGTGTTCAATCCCGGTGCAATTTCCGTGTATCATCGATAATGTGACGGTCCAAATGATACAGTAAATCTGCAGTGGTGCATCGGAATCTGATATTGCTTTCCCAGGAAAGGCTGATAGCACAAATTCTTAGAAGAGATACTCCTCTAGTATATAAGACAGCATTGTGCAATTTGTAATTAAACCTGATGGAATTTCTGTGTTTTATCGAAATGTGTAGGTCCAAGGGATACACTAAACCTGCAGTGGTGCATCAGAATCTAGTACTGCTCTCCCAGGAAAGGTTCAAAGTAAACTCCTAGAAGAGTTACACCTTTTGCAGATAAGTCGGCATTGTGCTTTTGTATTCAATCCCGATGCAATTTCTGTGTTTCATCGTCAATGTGAAGATGGAAGGGATACAGTAAACCTGCAGTGGTGCATCGGAATCTAATACTGCTGTCCCAGGTAAGACTAAAGCAGAAATTTTAAGAAGAGTTACTCCTCTTGTATAAAAGGCTACATTGTGCAATTTGTATTCAATCAAGATGCAAATTCTGTGTTTCATCGCCAATGTGAAGTTCCACGGGATACAGTAAACCTGCAGTGGTGCATCGGGATCTAATACTGCTCTACGAGGAAAGGCTCAAAGCACAAACCTTTTGAAGACACACTCCTCTTGTATATAAGTCGGCATTATGCCTTTTGTATGCAATCACGATGCAATTTCTGTGTTTTATCGTCAATGTGAAGGTCCAAGGGATACAGTAAACCTGCAGTGGTGCATCGGAATCTAATACTGCTCTCCCAGGATAGGCTAAAATCATAAACTCTCTAGAAGAGTTACTCCGCTTGTACACAAGTCGACATTGTGCCTTTTGTATTCAAAATCGATGCTATTTCTGTGTTTGATAGTCAATGTGAAGGTCCAAGAAATACAGTCAACCTGCAATGGTGCATCGAAATCTAATACTCCTGTCCCAGGAAAGCCTCAAAGGACAACCTCTTAGAGGAGTTACTCCCTTTGTATATAAGTCGGTATTGTGCTTTTTGTATTCAATACCGAAGTTATTACTGTGTTTCATCGTCCATGTGAAGGTCCAAGGTATACAATAAACCTGCAGTAGTGCATTGGAATCTAACACTGCTCTCCAAGGAAAAGCTCAAAGCACAAACTCTTAGAAGAGTTACTCCACTTGTACTTAAGTCGGCATTGTAACTTTTGAATACATACCCGATGTAATTTCTGTGTTTCATCGTCATTGTGAAAGTCCAAGGGATACAGTAAACATGCAGTGGTGCATCGGAATCTAATACTGCTCTCCAAGGTAAGGCTAAAGCACAAATTCTTATAAGAGTTACTGCTCTTGTGTATAAGTTGGCATTGTGCCTTTTGTATTCAATCCCGGTGCTATTTCTGTGTTTCATCGTCAATGTGAAGGTCCAAAGGATACAGTAAACATGCAGTGGTGCATCGGAATCTAATACTGCTCTCCCAGGAAAGGCTCAAAGCAAAAACTCTTAGAAGAGTTACTCCTCTTGTATATAAGTCGGCATTGCGCCTTTTGTATAAAATCCCGAAGCAATTTCTGTGTTTCATCTTTAACTTGGAGGTCCAAGGGATACAGTAAACCTGCGGTGGTGCATCGGAATCTAATACTTCACTCCCAGGAAAGGCTCAAATTAAACTCTTAGAAGAGTTAATCCTCTTGTAAAAATGTCGGCATTGACCATTTTGTATTCAATCCCGATGCAATATCTGTGTTTCATCGTCAATGTGAAGGTCCAAGGGATGCAGTACATCTACAGTGGTGCATCGGAATCTAATACTGCTCTCCCAGGACAGGCTAAAGGCACAAACTCTTAGAAGAGTTACTCCTCTTGTATATAAGTCGTCATTGCGCATTTTGTATTCAATCCCGGTGCAATATCTGTGTTTCATCGTTAATGTGAAGGCTCAAGCGATACAGTAATCCTGCAGTGGTGCATCGGAATCTAACACTGCTCTCGCAGGAAAGGCTCAAACACAAACTCGTAGAAGAGTTACTCCTCTTGAATATAAGTCGGTATTATGCCTTTTGTATTCAATACCGATGCAATTACTGTGTTTCATCGTACATGTGAAGGTCCAAGGGATACAGTAAACCCGCAGTGGTGCATCGGAATCTAGTACTGCTCTCCTAGGAAAGACTTTTATCCATTGTGGATGTGGAACACTGCGACTGTGGTGTGAAAAGGTTTTCAGAAATTACTGCAACCAGTCGCCTTTTATGTAGATGTATTTTATTTAACCATGACCGGTTTCGAGCTGCCTAGCAACTCATCATCAGATGGTATATACATTTAGTGCTTTTTTGTACCCATTGTGTGGGTGGTTGAGTATCTGTGGAGATAAATCTTTCTGCAGGTATATATAAATTAAGTTGTGACAGCTGCTCCTGCTACTACATAGGGCAAACAGGTAGAAATTTTGAGATCCGATACAAAGAGCACACTGATGCACTTCGCCTAAACAACTTAAATAGATCCACTTTTGCTACCCATCTAGCAGATAATAAACATTCCATAAACAGACATTAAAACTAACCTTCAAATCCTACACACTGTAGACAAGGGATTCAAGATGGATCTTCTCGAACAAATAGAGATTTTTACCCACAAACATAATTCCCCACATACCATTTTAAATGAGCAGACAGAATTGGCGAATAACTCCTTCTTTCAGAATTTTAAGGATTCTTTGAACTTAAAAAACTAAACAGTCATTCAGATACAAAATGCCCCGCCCCCCCCCCCACACACACACATAAAAGCTTGTACCACTTCTGCCCCCCCTTCAGCTCTCTTCTCTCTCCACATCACCCTCTCAACCCCCCCCCACTCCTTTTTCCTATACACCCCCCCCCACCCCCCCCCACCGCCAACTCCTTTTCCACACCCTTTCAAGTACCAGCATCACTTATTATTTCAAGTTAACCATCAACCTCTCATCCCAGACATCATATGCCAAGATCAGCCAATGGAAGGAGCAAGAAATTAGCTGTCATAATACTCTCAATACCAATAATCTTAAATGTAACTGAAATATAATGTAAAAAATCTAGTTTTTTATATACCTGTTAAAATTGCACAGTTAATTTATAAATAAACATTTTACTAGTTTAAGCTAATTTACATTTATTTTCTATGTAATAAAGACAAATCTCTTGTCAGTGTGTGAGATGACTAATAATGCCTCTGGTCAACTTGAAATCTTTGATACTGTAGTTATATTGCAATCTTTGGCTTGTTTATAATGTGTAAATCCTGTAATCGTATCTGTGGCTAAGTGTGTTCAGCGATGTTTACGAAAAACAAGATATATGTTTCCAACAGTGCCTCATAAAAGTAATATACATCTAGTGAAAGTTTTAACTTGTGAAATTGTGAAAAACAAGACACAATGGTTTCAAAAATACGTCCTAAAAGAGATATATATATACCTGCAGAAAGATTTATCTCCACAGATACTCAACCACCCACACAATGGGTACAAAAAAGCACTAAATGTATATACCATCTGATGATGAGTTGCCAGGCAGCTCGAAACCGGTCATGGTTAAATAAAATACATCTACATAAAAGGCGACTGGTTGCAGTAATTTCTGAAAACCTCTCCTAGGAAAGGTTCAGAGTGAACTCTTAGAAGAGTTACTCCTCTATTATATATGGCTGAATTGTGCCTTTTGAATACAATCACAATGAAATTTCAGTGTTTCATCGTCAATGTGAAGGTCCAAGGGATACAGCAAACCTGCAGTGGTGCATCGGACTCCAATACTGCTGTCCCAGGAAAGGCTCAAAGCTCAAATTCTTAGAAGAGTTACTCCTCTAGTATATAAGTCGCCATCGTGCCTTTTGCATTTAATCCCGATGCAATTTCTGTGTTACATCGTTAATGTTAAGGTCCAAGGGATATAGTAAACCTGCAGTGGAGCATCGAAATCTAATACTGCTCTTCCAGGAAAGGCTGATGGCACAAATCATTGATCTTGGATACAAGTCGGGATTGTGCATTTTGTATTCAATCCCGATGCTATTTCTGTGTTTCATCGTTATTTGGAGGGTCCAAGGGATACAGTAAACCTGCAGTGGTGTATCGGAATATAATACAGCTCTCCCAGGTATGGCTCAACGCACAAACTCTTCCATGAGTTACTCCTCTTGTATATAAGACGGCATTGTTCCTTTTGTATTCAATCCCGATGCAATTTCCGTGATTGATTGATAATGTGAAGGTCCAAGGGATACAGTAAACTTGCAGTGGTGCATCGGAATCTAATACGGCTCTCCCAGGAAAGGCTCAACGCACAAACTCTTACAAAAGTTACTCCTCTTGTATACAAGATGGCATTGTGCCGTTTGTATTCAATCCCGATGCAATTTCCGTGTATCATCGATAATATGAAGGTCCAAGGGATACAGTAAACCTGCAGTGGTGCATTGAAATCTAATACAGCTCTCCCAGGAAAGGCTCAACACACAAACTCTTACAAGAGTTACTCCACTTGTATATAAGACGGCATTGTACCTTTTGTGTTCAGTCCCGGTGCAATTTCCGTGTATCATCGATAATTTGACGGTCCAAATGATACAGTAAACCTGCAGTGGTGCATCGGAATCTGATATTGCTCTCCCAGGAAAGGCTGATAGCACAAATTCTTAGAAGAGATACTCCTCTAGTATATAAGACAGCATTGTGCAATTTGTAATTAAACCTGATGGAATTTCTGTGTTTTATCGCAATGTGTAGGTCCAAGGGATACACTAAACCTACAGTGGTGCATCGGAATCTAGTACTGTTCTCCCAGGAAAGGTTCAAAGTAAACTTAGAAGAGTTACTCCTCTTGTAAATAAGTTGTCATTGTGCCATTTGTATTCAATCCCGATGCCATTTCTGTGTTTCATCGTCAATGTGAAGGTGGAAGGGTTACCGTAAACCTGCAGTGGTGCATCGGAATCTAATACTGCTCTCCCAGGTAAGACAAAAGTACAAATTCTTAGAAGAGTTACTCCTCTTTTATATAAGGCTGCATTGTGCATTTTGCATTCAATCCCGATGCAAATTCTGTGCTTCATCGCCAATGTGAAGGTCCATGGGATACAGTAAACCTGCAGTGGTGCATCGGAATGTAATACTGCTCTCCGAGGAAAGGCTCAAAGCACAAACCTTTTGAAGACTCACTGCTCTTGTATATAAATCGGCATTGTGTCTTTTGTATTCAATCACGAAGCAATTTCTGTGTTTCATTGTCAATGTGAAGGTCCAAGGCATACAGTAAACCTGCAGTGGGGCGTCGGAATCTAATACAGCTCTCCCAGGAAACGCTAAACGCACAAACCCTTACAAGAGTTGCTCCTCTTGAATATAAGACGGCGTGCCTTTTGTATTCAGTCAAGATGAAATTTCCGTGTTTCATCGATAATGTGAAGGTCCAAGGGATACAGTAAACCTGCAGTGGTGCATCGGAATCTAATACTGCTCTCCCAGGAATGGCTAAAAGCACAAAATCTTAGAAGAGTTACTCCGCTTGCAAACAAGTCGTCATTGTGCAGTTTGTATTCAAAATCGATGCAATTTCTGTGTTTCTTAGTCAATGTGAAGGTACAAGGATATAGTCAACCTGCAATGGTGCATCAGAATCTAATACTGCTGTCCCAGGAAAGCGTCAAAGGACAACCTCTTAGAGGAGTTACTCCCCTTGTATGTAAGCCGGTATTGTGCCTTTTGTATTCAATACCGATGCAATTACTGTGTTTCATCGTTCATGTGAAGATCCAAGGGATACAATAAACCTGCAGTAGTGCATTGGAATCTAACACTGCTCTCCCAGGAAAAGCTCAAAGCACAAGCTCTTAGAAGACTTACTCCTCTTGTACTTAAGTCGGCATTGTACCTTTCAAATACAAACCCGATGCAATTTCTGTGTTTCATCGTCATTGTGAAAGTCCAAGAGATACAGTAAACCTGCAGTGGTGCATCGGAATCTAACACTGCTCTCCCAGAAAAGGCTCAAGGCACAAACTCTTAGAAGAGTTACTCCTCTTGAATATAAGTCGGCATTATGCTTTTTGTATTCAATACCGGTGCAATTACTGTGTTTTATCGTCCATGTGAAGGTCCAAGGGAAATAGTAAACCTGCAGTGGTGCATCGGAATCTAATACTGCTCTCCCAGGACAGGCTAAAGGCACAAACTCTTAGAAGAGTTACTCCTCCTGTATATAAGTCGTCATTGCGCATTTTGTATTCAATCCCGGTGCAATTTCTGTGTTTCATCGTCAATCTGAAGGTTCAAGCGATACAGTAAACCTGCAGTGGCGCATCGGAATCTAACACTGCTCTCCCAGGAAAGGCTCACAGCACAAACTCGTAGAAGAGTTACTCCTCTTGAATATAAGTCAGCATTATGCCTTTTGTATTCAATACTGATGCAATATCAGTGTTTCATCGTCAATTTGAAGGTCCAAGGAATACAGTACACCTGCAGTAGTGCATCGAAATCTGTACTGCTCTCCTAGGAAAGGTTCAAAGTGAACTCTTAGAAGAGTTACTCCTCTATTATATATGGCTGCATTGCTCCTTTTGAATACAATCGAAATGCAATTTCAGTGCTTCATCGTCAATGTGAAGGTCCAAGGGATACAGCAAACCTGCAGTTGTGCATCGGACTCTAATACTGCTGTCCCAGGAAAGGCTCAAAGCACAATTCCCTAGAAGAGTTACTCCTCTAGTATATAAGTCGGCATCGTGCCTTTTGCATTTAATCCCCATGCAATTTCTGAGTTACATCGTTAATGTGAAGGTCCAAGGGATATAGTAAACCTGCAGTGTAGCATCGGAATCTAATACAGCTCTCCCAGGAAACGCTAAACGCACAAACCCTTACAAGAGTTGCTCCTCTTGAATATAAGACGGCATTGTGCCGTTTGTATTCAGTCAAGATGAAATTTCCGTGTTTCATCGATAATGTGAAGGTCCAAGAGATACAGTAAACCTGCAGTGGTGCATCGGAATCTAATACAGCTCTCCCACGATAGGCTCAACGCACAAACTCTTACAAGAGTTGCTCCTCTTGTATATAAGACGGCATTGTGCCTTTTGTATTCAATCCCGATGCAATTTCCGTGTTTCATCGATAATGTAAAGGTCCAAATGATACAGTAACCCTGCAGTGGTGCATCGGAATCTAATACTGCTCTCCCAGGAAAGGCTAAAAGCACAAACACTTAGAAGAGTTACTCCACCTGTAAATATGTCGACATTGTGCCTTTTGTATTCAAAATCGAAACAATTTCTATGTTTCATAGTCAATGTGAAGGTCCAAGGGATACAGTAAAACTGCAGTGGTGCATCCGAATCTAATACTGCTGTCCCAGGAAAGGCTTAAAGGACAACCTCTTAGAGGAGCTACTCCCCTTGTATATAAGACGGGATTGTGCCTTTTGTTTTCAATACCGATGCAATTACTATGTTTCATCGTCCATGTGAAGGTATAAGGGATACAGTAAACCTGCAGTGGTGCATCGGAATCTAGTACTGCTCTCCCAGGAAAGGTTCAAAGTAAACTCTTAGAAGAGTTACACCTTTTGCAGATAAGTCGGCATTGTGCTTTTGTATTCAATCCCAATGCAATTTCTGTGTTTCATCGTCAATGTGAAGATGGAAGGGATACAGTAAACCTGGAGTGGTGCATCGGAATCTAATACTGCTGTCCCAGGTAGTACTAAAGCAGAAATTTTAAGAAGAGTTACTCCTCTTGTATAAAAGGCTGCATTGTGCATTTTGTATTCAATCAAGATGCAAATTCTGTGTTTCATCGCCAATGTGAAGTTCCACGGGAGACAGTAAACCTGCAGTGGTGCATCGGGATCTTATACTGCTCTATGAGGAAAGGCTCAAAGCACAAACCTTTTGAAGACACACTCCTCTTGTATATAAGTCGTCATTGTGCCTTTTGTATGCAATCACGATACAATTTCTGTGTTTTATCGTCAATGTGAAGGTCCAAGGGATACAGTAAACCTGCAGTGGTGCATCGGAATCTAATACTGCTCTCCCAGTATAGGCTAAAATCATAAACTCTCTAGAAGAGTTACTCCGCTTGTAAACAAGTCGACATTGTGCCTTTTGTATTCAAAATCGATGCAATTTCTGTGTTTGATAGTCAATGTGAAGGTCCAAGAAATACAGTCAACCTGCATAGGTGCATCGAAATCTAATACTCCTGTCCCAGGAAAGCCTCAAAAGACAACCTCTTACAGGAGTTACTCCCTTTGTATATAAGTCACTATTGTGCTTTTTGTATTCAATACCGAAGTTATTACTGTGTTTCATCGTCCATGTGAAGGTCCAAGGGATACAATAAACCTGCAGTAGTGCATTGGAATCTAACACTGCTCTCCCAGGAAAACCTCAAGGGACAAACTCTTAGAAGAGTTACTCCACTTGTACTTAAATCAGCATTGTAACTTTTGAATACATACCCGATCTAATTTCTGTGTTTCATCGTCATTGTGAAAGTCCAAGGGATACAGTAAACCTGCAGTGGTGCATCGGAATCTAACACTGCTCTCCCAGAAAGGGCTCAAGGCACAAACTCTTAGAAGAGTTACTTCTCTTGAATATAAGTCGGCATTATGCTTTTTGTATTCAATACCGGTGCAATTACTGTGTTTCATCGTCCATGTAAAGGTCCAAGGGATACAGTAACCATGCAGTGGTGCATCGGAATCTAATACTGCTCTCCAAGGTAAGGCTAAAGCACAAATTCTTATAAGAGTTACTGCTCTTGTGTATAAGTAGGCATTGTGCCTTTTGTATTCAATCCCGGTGCTATTTCTGTGTTTCATCGTCAATGTGAAGGTCCAAGGGATACAGTAAACATGCAGTGGTGCATCGGAATCTAATACTGCTCTCCCAGGAAAGGCTCAAAGCAAAAACTCTTAGAAGAGTTACTCCTCTTGTATATAAGTCGGCATTGCGCCTTTTGTATAAAATCCCGAAGCAATTTCTGTGTTTCACCTTTAACTTGGAGGTCCAAGGGATACAGTAAACCTGCGGTGGTGCATCGGAATCTAATACTTCACTCCCAGGAACGGCTCAAATTAAACTCTTAGAACAGTTAATCCTCTTGTAAAAATGTCGGCATTGACCATTTTGTATTCAATCCCGATGCAATATCTGTGTTTCATCGTCAATGTGAAGGTCCAAGGGATACAGTACATCTACAGTGGTGCATCGGAATCTAATACTGCTCTCCCAGGACAGGCTAAAGGCACAAACTCTTAGAAGAGTTACTCCTCTTGTATATAAGTCGTCATTGCGCATTTTGTATTCAATCCCGGTGCAATATCTGTGTTTCATCGTTAATGTGAATTCTCAAGCGATACAGTAAACCTGCTGTGGTGCATCGGAATCTAACACTTCTCTCCCAGGAAAGGCTCAAACACAAACTCGTAGAAGAGTTACTCCTCATGAATATAAGTCGGTATTATGCCTTTTGAATTCAATACCGATGCAATTACTGTGTTTCATCGTACATGTGAAGGTCCAAGGGATACAGTAAACCCGCAGTGGTGCATCGGAATCTAGTACTGCTCTCCTAGGAGAGGTTCAAAGTGAACTCTTAGAAGAGTTACTCCTCTATTATATATGGCTGAATTGTGCCTTTTGAATACAATCACAATGCAATTTCAGTGTTTCATCGTCAATGTGAAGGTCCAAGGGATACAGCAAACCTGCAGTGGTGCATCGGACTCTAATACTGCTGTCCCAGGAAAGGCTCAAAGCACAAATTCTTAGAAGAGTTACTCCTCTAGTATATAAATCGCCATCGTGCCTTTTGCATTTAATCCCGATGCAATTTCTGTGTTACATCGTTAATGTTAAGGTCCAAGGGATATAGTAAACCTGCAGTGGAGCATCGAAATCTAATACTGTTCTTCCAGGAAAGGCTGATGGCACAAATCATTGCTCTTAGATATAAGTCGGGATTGTGCATTTTGTATTCAATTCCGATGCTATTTCTGTGTTTCATCGTTATTTGGAGGGTCCAAGGGATACAGTAAACCTGCAGTGGTGTATCGGAATATAATACAGCTCTCCCAGGTATGGCTCAACGCACAAACTCTTCCATGAGTTACTCCTCTTGTATATAAGACGGCATTGTTCCTTTTGTATTCAATCCCGATGCAATTTCCGTGATTGATTGATAATGTGAAGGTCCAAGGGATACAGTAAACTTGCAGTGGTGCATCGGAATCTAATACGGCTCTCCCAGGAAAGGCTCAACGCACAAAGTCTTACAAAAGTTACTCCTCTTGTATATAAGATGGCATTGTGCCGTTTGTATTCAATCCCGATGCAATTTCCGTGTATCATCGATAATATGAAGGACCAAGGGATACAGTAAACCTGCAGTGGTGCATTGGAATCTAATACAGCTCTCCCAGGAAAGGCTCAACACACAAACTCTTACAAGAGTTACTCCACTTGTATATAAGACGGCATTGTGCCTTTTGTGTTCAGTCCCGGTGCAATTTCCGTGTATCATCGATAATGTGACGGTCCAAATGATACAGTAAACCTTCAGTGGTGCATCGGAATCTGATATTGCTCTCCCAGGAAAGGCTGATAGCACAAATTCTTAGAAGAGATACTCCTCTAGTATACAAGACAGCATTGTGCAATTTGTAATTAAACCTGATGGAATTTCTGTGTTTTATCGCAATGTGTAGGTCCAAGGGATACACTAAACCTGCAGTGGTGCATCGGAATCTAGTACTGTTCTCCCAGGAAAGGTTCAAAGTAAACTTAGAAGAGTTACTCCTCTTGTAAATAAGTTGTCATTGTGCCATTTGTATTCAATCCCGATGCCATTTCTGTGTTTCATCGTCAATGTGAAGGTGGAAGGGTTACAGTAAACCTGCAGTGGCGCATCGGAATCTAATACTCCTCTCCCAGGTAAGACAAAAGTACAAATTCTTAGAAGAGTTACTCCTCTTTTATATAAGGCTGCATTGTGCATTTTGCATTCAATCCCGATGCAAATTCTGTGTTTCATCGCCAATGTGAAGGTCCATGGGATACAGTAAACCTGCAGTGGGGCGTCGGAATCAAATACAGCTCTCCGAGGAGAGACTAAGAGCACAAACTCTGAGGAGAGTTACTCCTCTTGTAAATAAGTCGACATTTTGCCATTTGTATTCAATCCCGATTCAATTTCTGTGTTAAATCGTCAATGTGAAGGTCCAAGGGATACACTAAACTTGCAGTGGTTCATCGGAATCTAATACTGCTCTCCCAGGAAAGGCTATAAGCACAAAATCTTAGAAGAGTTACTCCGCTTGTAAACAAGTCGTCATTGTGCCGTTTGTATTCAAAATCGATGCAATTTCTGTGTTTCTTAGTCAATGTGAAGGTGCAAGGATATAGTCAACCTGCAATGGTGCATCAGAATCTAATACTGCTGTCCCAGGAAAGCGTCAAAGGACAACCTCTTAGAGCAGTTACTCCCCTTGTATATAAGTCGGCATTGTGCCTTTTGTATTGAATACCGATGCAATTACTGTGCTTCAACGTCCATGTGAAGGTCCAAGGGATACAGTAAACCTCCAGTAGCGCATCGGAACCTATCTCTGCTATCCCAGGAAATATTCAAAGCACATACTCATTGAAGAGTTACTAATCTTGTACTTAAGTCGGCTTTCTGCCTTTTGAATACAAACCCGATTCAATTTCTGTGTTTCATCGTCAATATGAAGGTACAAGGGAGACAATAAGCATGCAGAGGTGCATCGGAATCTAACAATGCTCTCCCAGGAAAGGCTCAAAGCACAAACTCTTAGCAGGCTTACTACTCTTGAATATAAGCCGGTACTATGCTTTTTGTATTCAATACCGATGAAATTATTGTGATTAATCTTTCATGTGAAGGTCCAAGGGATACAGTAAACCAGCAGTGGTGCATCGGAATCTAACACTGCTCTCTTAGGTAAGGCTAAAGCACAAATTCCTTGAAGAGTTACTCCTCTTGTATATAAGGCTGCATTGTGCACTTTGTATTCAATCCCGATGCAATCTCTGTGTTTCATCGTCCACGTGAAGTTCCAAGGGATACAATAAACGTGCAGTAGTGCATCGGAATCTAACACTGCTCTCCCACGAAAAGCTCAAAGCGCAAACTCTTAGAAGAGTTACACCTCTTGTACTTAAGTGGGCATTGTACCTTTTGAATACAAACCCGATGCAATTTCTGTGTTTCATCGTCATTGTGAAAGTCCAAGGGATACAGTAAACCTGCAGTGGGGCATTGGAATCTAACACTGCTCTCCCAGAAAAGGCTCAAGGCACAAACACTTAGAAGAGTTACTCCTCTTGAATATAAGTCGGCATTATGCTTTTTGTATTCAATACCGATGCAATTACTGTGTTTCATCGTCTATGTGCAGGTCCAAGGGATACAGTAAACCTGCAGTGGTGCATCGGAATGTAATACTGCTCTCCCAGGTAAGGCTAAGGCACAAATTTTTATAAGAGTTACTGCTCTTGTATATAAGTAGGCATTGTGCATTTTGTATTCAATCCTGGTGCTATTTCTGTGTTTCATCGTCAATGTGAAGGTCCAAGGGATACAGTAAACATCAGTGGTGCATCGGAATCTAATACTGCTCTCCCAAGAAAGGCTCAAAGCAAAATCTCTTAGAAGAGTTACTCCTCTTGTATATAAGTCGGCATTGGGCGTTTTGTATTCATTCACGAAGCAATTTCTGTGTTTCTTCCTTAACTTGAACGTCCAAGGGATACAGTAAACCTGCAGTGGTGCATCGGAATCTAATACTGCACTCCCAGGAAAGGCTCTAATTAAACTATTAGAAGAGTTAATCCTCTTGTAAAAATGTCGGCATTGACCATTTTGTATTCAATCCCGATGCAATATTTGTGTTTCATCGTCAATGTGAAGGTCCAAGGGATACAGTACATCTACAGTGGTGCATCGTAATCTAATAGTGCTTTCCCAGGACAGGCTAAAGGCACAAACTCTTAGAAGAGTTACTCCTCTTGTATATAAGTCGTCATTGCGCATTTTGTATTCAATCCCGGTGCAATATCTGTGTTTCATCGTCAATGTGAAGGTTCAAGCGATACAGTAAACCTGCAGTGGTGCATCGGAATCCAACACTGCTCTCCCAGGAAAGGCTCAAAGCACAAACTCGTAGAAGAGTTACTCCTCTTGAATATAAGTCGGCATTATGCCTTTTGTATTCAATACCGATGCAATTACTGTGTTTCATCGTCCATGTGAAGGTGCAAGGAATACAGTACACCTGCAGTGGTGCATCGAAATCTAGTACTGCTCTCCCAGGAAAGGTTCAAAGTGAACTCATAGAAGAGTTCCTCCACTATTATATATGGCTGCATTGTGCCTTTTGAATACAATCTCAATGCAAATTCAGTGTTTCATCGTCAATGTGAAGGTCCAAGGGATACAGCAAACCTGCAGTGGTGCATCGGACTCTAATACAGCTGTCCCAGGAAAGGCTTAAAGCACAAATTCTTAGAAGAGTAACTCCTCTAGTATATAAGTCGGCATCGTGCCTTTTGCATTTAATCCCGATGCAATTTCTGTGTTACATCGTTAATGTGAAGGTCCAAGGGATATAGTAATCCTGTAGTGGAGCATCGAAATCTAATACTGCTCTTCCAGGAAAGGCTGATGGCACAAATCATTAGAAGAGCTATTGCTCGTGGATATAAGTCGGGATTGTGCATTTTGAATTCAATCGCGATGCTATTTCTGTGTTTCATCGTTATTTGGAGGGTCCAAGGGATACAGTAAACCTGCAGTGGTGCATCGGAATATAATACAGCTCCCCCAGGAAAGGCTCAACGCACAAACTCTTCCAAGAGTTACTCCTCTTCTAAATGAGACGGCATTATTCCATTTGTATTCAATCCCGATGCAATTTCTATGATTGATTGATAATGTGAAGGTCCAAGGGATACAGTAAACTGGGAGTGGTGCATCGGAATCTAATACGGCTCTCCCAGGAAAGGCTCAACGCAAAAACTCTTACAAGAGTTACTCCTCTTGTATATAAGACGGCATTGTGCCTATTGTATTCAATCCCGATGCTATTTCCGTGTATCATCGATAATGTGAAGGTCCAAGGGTTACAGTAAACCTGCAGTGGTGGATCGGATTCTAGTACTGTTCTCCCAGGAAATGTTCAAAGTAAACTTAGAAGAGTTACTCCTCTTGTAAATAAGTTGGCATTTTGCCATTTGTATTCAATCCCGATGCAATTTCTGTGTTTCATCGTCAATGTGAAGGCGGAAGGGATACAGTAAACCTGCAGTGGTGCATCTGAATCTAATACTGGCTCCCAGGTAAGACAAAAGCTCAAATTCTTAGAAGAGTTTCTCCTCTTTAATTTTATTCTGCATTGTGCATTTTGCATTCAATCCCGATGCAAATTCTGTGTTTCATCGTCAATGTGAAGGTCCATGGGATACAGTAAACCTGCAGTGGTGCATCGGAATGTAATACTGCTCTCCGAGGAAAGGCTCAAAACCCAAACCTTTTGAAGACTCACTCCTCTTGTATATAAGTCGGCATTGTGCCTTTTTTATTCAATCACGATGAAATTTCTGTGTTTCATCGTCATTGTGAAGGTCCAAGGCATACAGTAAAACTGCAGTGGGGCTTCGGAACCAAATACAGCTCTAGGAAAGACTAAGAGCACAAACTCTGACGAGAGTTACTCCGCTTGTAAACAAGTCGACATTGTGCCGTTTGTATTCAATATCGATGCAATTTCTGTGTTTCATAGTCAATGTGAATGTACAAGGAATACAGTCTACCTACAATGGTGCATCAGAATCTAATACTGCTGTCCCAGGAAAGCGTCAAAGGACAACCTCTTAGAGGAGTTACTCCCCGTGTATATAAGTCGGTATTGTGCCTTTTGAATACAAACCCGACGCAATTTCTGTGTTTCATCGTCAATGTGAACGTCCAAGGGATACAGTAAACCTACACTGGTGCATCGGAATCTAACACTGCTCTCCCAGGTAAGGCTCAGAGCAAAAACTCTTAGATGATTTACTCCTCTTGAATATAAGTCGCCATTATGCCTTTTGTATTCAATAACGATGCAATTACTGTGTTTCATCGTCCATGTGAAGGTCCAAATGATACAGCAAACCCGTAGTGGTGCATCAGAATCTAATACTGCTCTCCCAGGTAAGGCTAAAGCACAAATACTTAGAAGAGTTACTCTTCTTTTATATAAGGCTGCATTGTGTATTTTGCATTGAATCCCTATGCAATTTCTGTGTTTCATCGTCTATGTGAACGTGGAAGGGATACATTAAACCTGCAGGAGAGCATCGGAATCTAATACTGCTCTCCCAGGTAAGGCTAAAGCACAAATTCTTAGATGAGTTACTCTTCTTGTATATAAGGCAGCATTGTGCATTTTGTATTCAATCCCGATGCAATATTTGTGTTTCATCGTCCTTGTGAAGGTCCAAGGTATACAGTAAACCTGCAGTGGTGCATCGCAATCAAGTACTGCTCTCCCAGAAAGGTTCAATGTAAACTCTTAGAAGAGTTAGTCCTCTTGTAAATAAGTCGGCATTGTGCCTTTTGTATTCAATACCGATGCAATTACTGTGTTTCATCGTCCATGTGAAGTCCCAAGGGATGCAGTAAACCAGCAGTAGTGCATCGGAATCTAATACTGCACTCCCAGGAAAGGCTTAAATTAAACTCTTAGAAGAGTTAAACCTCTTGTAAAAATGTCGGCTTTGACCAATTTGTATTCAATCCCGATTCAATATCTGTGTTTCGTCGTCAATGTGAAGGTCCAAGGGATACAGTAAACCTGCAGTGGTGCATCGGAATCTAGTACAGCTCTGCCAGGAAAGGTTCAATGTAAACTATTAGAAGAGTTACTCCTCTTGTAAATAAGTCTGCATTATGCTTTTTGTATTCAATACCGATGCAATTACTGTGTTTCATCGTCCATGTGAAGGTCCAAGGGATACAGTAAACCTGCAGTGGTGCATCGGAATCTAATACTGCACTCCCAGGAAAGGCTTAAATTAAACTCTTAGAAGAGTTAAACCTCTTGTAAAAATGTCCAGGAAAGGCTCAACGCACAAAGTCTTGGAAGAGTTACTCCTCCTGTATATAAGTAGTCATTGTCTGCTTTTCATTCAATCCCGATGCAATATCCGTGTTTCATCGAAAACGTGAAGGTCCAAGGGATACAGTAAACCTGCAGTAGTGCATCGGAATCTAATACTGCTCTCCCAGGTAAGGCTAAAAGCACAAACTATTATTAGAGTTACTCCTCTTGTACTTAAGTCGGTATTGTGCCTTTTGTATTTAATCCCGATGCAATTTCCGTGTTTCATCGATAATGTGAAGGTCCAAGTAATACAGTAAATTTGCAGTGGAGCATCGGAATCTAATACTGCTCTCCCAGGAAAGGCTGATAGCACAAACTATTAGAAGAGTTTCTCATATTGTACTTAAGTCGGCGTTGTGCCTTTTGAACAGAATCCCGATTCAATTTCTGTTTCATCGTTAATGTGAATGTCCGAGGGACACAGTAAACCTGCAGAGGTGCATCGCAATTTATTATTGCTCTCCCAGGAAAGGCACAAATGACAAACTCCAGAAAAGTTACAGCTCTTGTATATAAGTCGGCATTGTGCCTTTTGTATTCAATCCCGATGCAAGTTCCGTGTTTCATCGATAATGGGCAGGTCCAAGGGATACAGTAAACTTGCAGTGGTGCATCGGAATGTAAAACAGCTCTTCCAGGAAAGGCTGATAGCACAAGTTCTTAGAAGAGTTGCTCCTCTAGTGTATAAGATAGCACTGTGCCTTTTGTAATCAATCCCGATGCAATTTCCATGTTTAATCATCAATGAGAAGGTCCAAGGGATACACTAAACCTGCAGTGGTGCATCGGAATCTAATACAGCTGTCCCTGGAAAGGCTCAAAGCACAAACTCTTAGAAGAGTTACTCCTCTTGTGAATAAGTCGGCATTGAGCCTTTTGTAATCAATCCCGATGCAATATCTGTGTTTCATCGTCAGTGTGATGGTCCAAGGTATACAGTATACCTGCAGTGCTGCATCGGAATCTAATAAAGCTCTCTCAGGAAAGGCTCAATGCACAAACTCTTACAAGAGTTACTCCTCTTGTATATAAGACGGCATTGTGCCTTTTGTATTCAATCCTGATGCAATTTCCGTGTTTCATCGATAATGTGAAGGTCCAAGTAATACAGTAAACTTGCAGTGGTGCATTGGAATCTAATACTGCTCTCCCAGGAAAGGCTGATAGCACAAACTATTAGAAGAGTTTCTCATCTTGTATTTAACTCGGCGATGTGCCTTTTGAACAGAATCCCGATTCAATTTCTGTTTCATCGTTAATGTGAATGTCTGAGGGATACAGTAAACCTGCAGTGGTGCATCGGAATCTAATATTGCTCTTCCAGGAAAGGCTAAAAACACACACTCTTACAAGAGTTACTCCTCTTGAATATAAGACGACATTGTGCATTTTGTATTCAATCCCGATGCAATTTCCGTGTTTCATCGATAATGTGAAGGTACAAGGGATACAGTTAACCTGCAGTGGTGCATCAGAATCTAATACAGCTCTCCCAGGAAAGGCTCAAGGCACAAAGTATTAGAAGAGTTACTCCACTTGTAAATAAGTCGGCATTGAGCTTTTGTATTCAATCCCGATGCAATATCTATGTTTCATCGTCAATGTGGAGATCCAGGGGATACAGTAGGCCTGCAGTGGTGCATTGGAATCTAATACAGCTCTCCCAGGAATGGCTCAACGCACAAACTCTTACAAGAGTTACTCCTCTTGTATATAAGACGGCATTGTGCCCTTTGTATTCAATCCCGATGCAATGTCCGTGTTTCATCGTTAGTGTGAAGGTCCAAGGGATACAGTAAACCTGGAGTGGTGCATCGGAATCCAATACTGCTCCCCAATAAAGGCTGATAGCACAAACGATTAGAAGAGTTACTCCTCTTGTACTTAAGTCGGCGATGTGACTTTTGAAAGGAATCCTGATGCAATTTCCGTGTTTCGTCGATAATGTAAAGGTCCAAGTGATACAGTAAAGCTGCCGTGGTTCATCGGAATCTAATACTGCTCTCCCAGGAAAGGCTGATAGCAAAAACTCTTAGAAGAGTTACTCCCCTTGTAAATAAGTCGGTGTTGTGCCTTTTGAACAGAATACCGATGCCATTTCTGTGTGTCATCGTTAATGTGAAGGTCCAAGGGATACACTAAATCGGCAGTGGTGCATTGGAATCTAATACTGCTCTCCCGGGAAAGGCTAAAATCATAAACTCTTACAAGAGTTAGTCCTCTAGTATAGAAGACGGCATTGTGCCTTTTGTATTCAATCCCGATGCAATTTCCGTATTTCATCGATAATGTGAAGGTCCAAGGGATACAGTAAACCTGCAGTGATGCATAGGAATCTAATACTGCTCTCCCAGGAGAGGCTGATAGCACAAATTCTTAGAAGAGTTACTCCTCTAGTAAGTAAGACAGCATTGTGCCTTTTGTAATCAAAACCGATGGAATATGTATTTCATCGTCAATGTGAAGGTCCAAGGGATACACTAAACCTGCAGTGGTGCATCAGAATCTAATACTGCTCTCCCAGGAAGGGCTAAAATCACAAACTCTTACCAGAGTTACTCCTCTAGTATATAAGATAGCATTGTGCCTTTTGTAATCAATCCCGATGGAATTTCTATGTTTCATCGCAATGTGAGGGTCCAAGGGATACACTAAACCTGCAGTGGTCCATTGGAATCTAATACTGCACTCCCAGGATAGGCTAAAGCAAAAATTCTTACAAGAGTTACTCCACTTGTATCTAAGACGACATTATGCCTGTTGTATTCAATCCCCATGCAATTTCCATGTTTTATCGATAATGTGAAGGTCCAAGGAATACAGTAAACCTGCAGTGGGCATCGGCATCTAATTCTGCTTTCCCAGGTAAGGCTAATAGCACAAACTACTGCAAGAGTTACTCGTCTTGTACTAAAGTCGGCGTTGTGCCTTTTGAACAGAATCCCGATGCAATTTCTGTGTTTCATCGTTAATGTGAAGGTCCAAGGGATACAGTAAACCTGCAATGGTGCATCGGAAACTAAGACTGCTCTCCCAGGATAGGCTAAAAGCACAAACTGTTACAAGAGTTACTCCTCTTGTATATAAGACGGAATTATGCCTTTTGTATTCAATCCCGATGCAATTTCCATGTTTCATCGATAATGTGACTGTCGAAGGGATACAGTAAACCTCCAGTGGTGCATCGGAATCTAATACTGCTCTCCCAGGAAAGGCATATAGCTTAGACTCTTAGAAGACTTACTGCTCTAGTATATAAGGCAACATTGTGCCTTTTGTATTCAATCCCGGTGCTATTTCTGTGTTTCATCGTCAATGGGAAGGTTCAAGGCACTCAGTAAACTTGTTGTGGTGCATCGGAATCTTATACTGCTGTCCCAGGACAGGCTCAAAGGACAACTTCTTAGAGGAGTTACTCGCCATGTATTTAAGTCGGTATTGTGCCTTTTGTTTTTAATACCGATGCAGTTACTGTGTTTCATCGTCCATGTGAAGGTATAAGGGATACAGTAAACCTACAGTGGTGCATCGGAATCTAGTACTGCTCTCCCAGGAAGGGTTCAACATAAACTCTTAGAAGAGTTACTCCTCTTGTAAATAGGTCGGCATTGTGCATTTTGTATTCAATCCCGATGCAAATTCTGTGTTTCATCTTCAATGTGAAGATGGAAGGAATACAGTAAACCTGCAGTGGTGCATCGGAATCTAATACTGCTCTCCCAGATAAGGCTAAAGCACGAACTCTTACAAGAGTTACTTCTCTTGAATATAAGTCATCATTATGCCTTTTGTTTTCAATACGATACAATTACTGAGTTTCATCGTCCATGTGTGGGTCCAAGGAAACAGTAAACCTGCAGTAGTGCATCGGAATCTAACACTGCTCACCCAGGAAAGGCTCCAAGCACAAACTCTTAGAAGAGTTACTCCTCCTCAATATAAGTCGACAGTGTGCCGTTTGTATTCAATCCCGATGCAATTTCTTTGTTTCATCGTAAATTTGAAGGTCCTACGGATACACTGAACCTGCAGTTGTGCTTCGGATTCTAATACTGCACCTTCAGGAAAGGCTCAAACTTATATCTTATAAGAGTTAATCCTCTTGTAAAATAGTCGGCGCTGAGCAATTTGAATTTCATCACGATGTAATATCTGTGTTTCATCGTTAATGAAAAAGTCCATGGGATACAGTAAACCGGCAGTGGTGCATCGGAATCTAAAACTGCTCTCCCAGGAAAGGCTGAAAGCACAAACTATTAGAAGAGATATTCCTCTTGTAAATAAGTCGGCATTATGACTTTTGTGTTTAATACCGATGCAATTACTGTGGTTCATCGTCCATGAGAAGGTATAAGGGATACAGTAAACCTGCAGTGGTGCATCGGAATCTAATACTGCTCTCCCAGGAAAGGCTGATAGCAAAAATTCTTAGAAGAGTTACTCCTCTAGTAGATAAGACAGCATTGTGCCTTTTGTAATCAATCCAGATGGAATTTGTGTGCTTCATCGCAATGTGAATGCCAAAGGGATACACTAAACCTACAGTGGTCCATTGGAATCTAATACTGCTCTCCCAGGAAATGCTAAAAGCATAAACTCTTACAAGAGTTACTCAGCTTGTATATAAGACGGCATTGTGCCTTTTGTATTCATCCCGATGCAATTTCCGTGTTTCATCGATAATGTGAGGGTCCAAGGGATACGGTAAAACTGCAGTGGTGCATCGGAATCTAATAATGCTCTCCCAGGTAAGGCAAAGAGCTCAAACATTTAGAAGAGTTACTCCTCTTGTACTTAAGTCGGTGTTGTGCCTTTTGAACAGAATCCCGATGCAATTTCTGTGTTTCATCGTTAATGTGAATGTCCAAGGGATACAGTAATCCTGCAGTGGTGCATAGGAATCTAATACTGCTCTCCCAGGAAAGGCTAAAAGCACAAACTCTTAGAAGAGTTACTCCGCTTGTAAATTAGTCGAGATTGTGCCTTTTGTATTCAAAATCGATGCAATTTCTGTGTTTCATAGTCAATGTGAAGGTCCAAGGGATACAGTCAACCTGCAATGGTGCATCGGAATCTCATACTGCTGTCCCAGGAAAGGCATTAAACTTAAACTCTTAGAAGAGTTACTGCTCTAGTATATAAGGCAACATTGTGCCTTTTGTATTCAGTCCCGGTGCTATTTCTGTGTTTCATCGTCAAGGGGGCCTTTTGTATTCAATCCCGATGCAAATTCCGTGTTTAGTCGATAACGTGAAGGTTCAAGGCATTCAGTAAACCTGCAGTGGTGCATCGGAATCTAGTACTGCTCCCCAGGTAAAGCTAAAAGCACAAATTATTAGAAGAGTTACTCCTCTAGTGTATAAGACAGCATTGTGCCTTTTGTGATCAATCCCGAAGGAATTTCTGTGTTTCATCGCAATGTGAAGGTCCACGGGATACACTAAACCTGCAGTGGTGCATCGGAATCTAATACTGCTCTCCCACGTAAGGCTAAAAGCACAAACTATTAGAAGAGTTACTGTTCTTGTATATAAGGCGGCATTATGCCTTTTGTATTCAATCCCGGTGCAATTTCTGTGTTTCATCGTCAATGTGAAGCTGGAAGGGATACCGTAAACCTGCAGTTGGGCATCGGAATCTAATACTGCTCCCCAGGTACGGCTAAAAGCACAAATTATTGGAAGAGTTACTCCTTTTGAATATAAGTCGGCATTATGCCTTTTGTATTCAATACCGATGCAATTGCTGTGTTTCATCGTCCATGTGACAGTCCAAGGGATACAGTAAACCTGCAGCGGTGCATCGGAATCTAGTACAGCTCTCCCAGGAAAGGTTCAAAGTAAACTCTTAGAAGAGTTACTCCCCTTGTAAATAAGTTGGCATTTTGTTTTTGTATTCAATCCCAATGCAATTTCTGTGTTTCATCGTCAATGTGAAGGTGGAATGGTACAGTAAACCTGCAGTGGGGCATAGGAATCTAGTACTGCTCCCCAGGTAAGGCAAAAAGAACAAACTATTTGAAGAGTTACTCCTCTTGTACTTAAGTCGGCATTGTGCCTTTTGATTACAATCCCGATGCAATATCTGTGTTTCATCGGCAATTTGAAGGTCTAAGGGATACAGTAAACCTACAGTGGTGCATTCGCTTCTCATACTGCTCTGCCAGGAAAGGCTCAAAGTAATCTCTTAGAAGAGTTACTCCTCTTGTAAATAAGTCGGCATTAAGCCACTTTTATACAATCCCGATGCAATATCTGTGTTTCATCGTCAATGTAAAGGTCCCAGGGATAAAGTAAACCTGCAGTGGTGCATTGGAATCTAATACTGCTGTCCCAGGAAAGGCTCAAATCACAAAATCTTAGAAGAGTTACTGCTCTACTACATATTTCAGAATTGTGCCTTTTGTATTCAATCCCGATGCAGTTTCTGTGTTTCGTCGTCCATGTGAAGGTCCAAGGGATACAATAAACTTGCAGTGGTGCATCGGAATTTTATACTGCTCTCAGAGAAAAAGGTGATAGCACAAACTTCTAGAAGAGTTACTGCTCTTGTATATTAGTTGTCATTGTGCCTTTTGTATTCACTATCGATGCAATTTCTGTGTATCGGCGTTATAGAGGGAACGTGCAGGGGTGCATCGGAATTTAAGACTACTCTCCCAGGCAAGCTCAACGCACAAACTCTTACAAGAGTTTCTCCTCTTGAATATAAGACGGCAAATTGCCTTTTGTATTCAATCCCGATGCAATTTCTGTGTTTCATCGTTAATGTGAAGGTCCAAGGGGTACAGAAACCTACAGTGGTGCATCGGAATCTAAGACTACTCCCCCAGGCAACCTCAAAGCACAAACTCTTACTTGAGTGTCTCCTCTTGTATATAAGACGGCAAATTACCTTTTCTATTCAATGCCGATGCGATTTCTGTGTTTCATCATCAATGTGAAGGTTCAAGGTGTACAGTAAACCTGAATTGTTGCATTGGAATCTAATACTGCTCTCCCAGGAATGGCTGATAACACAAACCCTAAGAAGAGTTACTCCTTTTGTATATACGACAGCATTGTAACTTTTGTATTCAAACCCAGTGCAATTTCTGTGTTTCATCGTCAATGTGAAAGTCCAAGGGATACAGTAAACCTGCAGTGATGCATTGGAATCTAATACTGCTGTCCCAGGAATGGCTCAAAGCAGAAACTCTTAGAAGAGTTACTCCTCTACTACATAATTCGGAATTGTGCCTTATGTATTCAATCCTGATGCAATTTCTGTGTTTCATCGCTAATGTGAAGGTCAAAGGGATACAGTAAACCTGAAGTGGTGCATCGGAATCTAATACTGCTCTCCCAGGAAAGACTCAAAACACAAAATCTTAGATGAGTTACTCCTCTTTAATATAAGTCGGCATTGTGCCTTTTGTATTCAATCCCGATGCAATTTCCGTTTTTCATCGTTAATGGGAGGCTCCAAGGGGTACATTAAACCTGCAGTGGTGCATCGGAATCTAATACTGCTCTCCCAGGAAAGGCTAAAAGCACAAACTCTTAGAAGCGTTATTCCACTTGAAAATATGTCGACATTGTGCCTTATGTATTCGATCCCCATGCAATTTCTGTGTTTCATCGTCAATGTGAAGGTCCAACGGATACAATAAATCTGCAGTGGTGCATCGGAAATTAATACTGCTCTCCCAGGAAAAGCTCAAAGGAGAAAATCTTAAAAGAGTTACTCCTCTTGTATATAAGTCGTCATTGTGCGTTTTGTATTCAATCCCAGTGCAATTTCTGTGTTTCATCCTCAATGTGAAAGTCCAAGGGAGACAGTTAACCTGCAGTGGTGCATCGGAATCTAATACTGCTGTCCCAGGAAAGGCTCAAAGCACAAACTATTAGAAGAGTTACTCCCCTTGTAAATAAGTTTGGCATTGAGCCTTTTGTATTAAATCCCGATGCAATATCTGTGTTTCATCGTCAATGTGAAGGTCCAAGGGATACAGTTAACTTGCAGTGGTGCATCGGAATCTAATACTACTCTCCCAGGAAAGCCCAACGGAAAAACTCTTACAAGAGTTACTCCTCTGGTACATAAGACGGTATTGTGCCTTTTGTATTCAATCCCGATGAAATTTAGTTGTTTCATCGTCAATGTGAATGTCCATGGGGTACACTAATCGCGCAGTGGTGCATAGGAATCTAATACTGCGCTCCCAGGAAAGGGTAAATGCACAATCTCTAAGAAGAGTTAGTCCGCTTGTATATAAGTTGTCATTGTGCCTTTTGTATTTAATCCCTATGCAATTTTAGCGTATCATCGTCAATGTGAAGATCCAAGGTATACAGTAACTCTGCAGTGTAGCATCGGAATATAATACAGCTCATCCAGGTAAGGCTAAAAGCACAAACTCTTAGAAGAGTTACTCCACTAGTATATAGGACGGCATTGTGCCTTTTGTATTCAATCCCGATGCAATTTCTGTGTTTCATCGTCAATGTGAAGGTCCAAGGGTTACGGTGGACCTGCAGTGGTTCATCGGAATCTAATACCTCTGTCCCAGGAATGGCTCAAAGCACAAAGTCTATGAAGAGTTATTCCTCTTGAACAAAAGTCGGAATTGTGCCTTTTATTTTCAATCTCGATGCAATTTCTGTGTTTCACCGTCAATGTGTAGGTCCAAGGGATACAGTAAACCTACAGTGGTGCATCGGAATCTAATACTGCTCTCCCAGGAAGTGCTCAAACTAAATTTTTAGAACAGTAGCTCCTCTTGTTAATAAGTCGGCATTGAGACTTTTTTATTCAATCCTGATGCAATATCTGTGTATCATCGTCAATGTTAACGTCCAAGGGATCCAGTAAACGTGCAGTGGTGTATCGGAAACTAACACAGCAGTCCCAGGAAAAACTCAAAGCACAAACTCTTAGAAGAGTTATTCCTCTTGTATATAATTCGGAATTGTGCCTTTTGTATTCAATTCCGATGCAATTTCTGTGTTTTATCGTGAATTTTAAGGTCCAAGGGATACAGTAAACCTGCAGCAATGCATCAGAATCTAATACTGCTCTCCCAGGAAAGGCTCAAAGCACAAGCTATTACAAGATTTACTCCTTTTGTATATACGTCGGCATTGCGCCTTTGTATAGAATATTGATGCAATTTCTGTGTTTCATCGTCAATGTGAAGTCCAAGGGTTACTGTGGACCTGCAGTGGTTCATCGGAATGTAATACTGCTCTCTTAGGAAAGGCTCAAAGCACAAACTCTTAGAAGAGCTACTCCTCATTAATATAAGACGAAATGGTGCCTTTTGAATACAAATCCCGATGCAATTTCTTTGTTTCATCGTCGATGTGAAGGTCCAAGGAATACAGTAAACCAGGAAATGCACAAAGTAAACATTTAGAAGAGTTACTCCGCTTGTAAATAAGTCGGCATTGAACCTTTTTATTCAACCCAATGCAATATCTGTGTATAATCGTCAATGTAAACGTCCAAGGCATACAGTAAGCCTGCAGTGGTGCATCGGAATCTAATACTGCTCTCCAAGGAAAGGCTGAAAGCACAAACTCCTACAAGAGTTCCTCCTCTTTTATATAAGAAAGCATTGTGCCTTTTGTATTCAATCCCGATGCAATTTCTGTGTGTCGTTGTGCATGTGAAGTTCCAAGGAATACAGTAAACCTGCAGTGATGCATCGCAATTTAATACTGCTGACCCAGGAAAGGCTCATACACAACCTCTTAGAAAAGTAACTCCTCTTGTACATAAGTCGGCATTGTGCCTTTTGTGTTCAATCCCGATGCAATTTCTGTGTCTCATCGTTAATGTGCAAGGTCCAAGGGATACAGTAAACCTGCAGTGGTGCATCGGAATCTAATACTGCGCTCCCAGGAAAGGTTCATGGCACAAACAATTAGAAGTTTTACACCTCTTGAATATAAGTCGGCATTGTGCCTTTTGTATTCAATCTCCATGCGATTTCTGTGTATTCATCGTCAATGTGAAGGTCCAAGGGATACTGTAAGATTGCAATGGTGCATCGGAATCTAATACTGCTCTCCCAGGAAAGGCTGAAAAGCACAAAGTATTAGAAAAGTTACTCTTCTAGTATATAAGTTGGCATTGTTACTTTTGTATTCAAACCCAGTACAATTTATGTGTTTCATCGGGAATGTAAAGGTCCATGGGATACACTAAACCTGCAGTGGTGCATCGGTATGTTATACTGCTGTCCCAGGTATGGCTCAAAGCTCAAACTTTTAGAAGAGTTACTCCTCTTGAGTAAAAGTCGGCAGTGTGCCCTGTATTTCCAATCTCGATGCAATGGCATCTCAATCTAATACCGGTCCCCCAGGAAAGGCTCAAACTAATCTCTGAGAAGAGCTGCTCCTCTTGTAAATAAGTGGGCATTCAACATTTTGTATTCAATCCCGATGCAATTTCTGTGTTTCATCGTCAATGTGAAGTTCCAAGGGATACAGTAAACCTACAGTGATGCATCGGAATATAATACTGCTCTCCCAGGAAGTGCTCAAACTAAATTTCTAGAAAAGTCGCTCCTCTTGTAAATAAGTCGGCATTGAGCCTTTTTTATTCAATCCTGATGCAATATCTGTGTATCAATGTTAACGTGCAAGGGTTCCAGTAAACGTGCAGTGCTGTATTGGAAACTAACACAGCAGTCCCAGGAAAAACTCAAAGCACAAACTCTTAGAAGAGTTATTCCTCTTGTATATAATTCGGAATTGTGCCTTTTGTATTCAATTCCGATGCAATTTCTGTGTTTTATCGTGAATTTTAAGGTCCAAGGGATACTGTAAACCTGCAGTGGTGCATCAGAATCTAATACTGCTCTCCCAGGAAAGGCTCAAAGCACAAGCTATTTCAAGATTTACTCCTTTTGTATATAAGTCGGCATTGTGCCTTTGTATTCAATATTGATGCAATTTCTGTGTTTATCGTCAATGTGAAGGTCCAAGGGTTACAGTGGACCTGCAGTGGTTCATCGGAATGTAATACTGCTCTCCCAGGAAAGGCTCAAATCACAAACTCTTAGAAGAGTTACTCTTCTTGTACTTAATTCAGCATTGTGCCTTTTGTATTCAATTCCGATGCAATTTCTGTGTTTCATTGTAAATGTGAAGGTCCAAGGGATAGAGTAATCCTGTGGTGGTGCATCAGAATCAAATACTGCTCTCCCAGGAAATGCTCAAAGTACAAGCTCTAAGAAGAGTTACTCCTCTTGTATATAAGACGGCATTGTGCCTTTTGTATTCTATCCCGATCCAATATCTGTGTTTCATCGTCAATGTAGAGGTCCAAGGGATACAGTAAATCTGCAACGGTGCATCGGAATCTAATACTGCTCTCCCAGGAAAGGCTCAAAGCAGAAAGTATTAGAAAAGTAATTCCTTTAGTATATTAGTCGGGATTGTGCCTTTTGTATTCATTACCTATGCAATTTCTGTGTTTCATCGTCAATTTGAAGGTCCAAGGGATACAGTAAACCAGCAGTAGTGCATCAGAATCAAATACTGCTCTCCCACGAAAGGCTGTTGCACAAACTATTAGAAGAGTTACTCGTATTCTATATAAGTCGGCATTGTGCTTTTTGTCATCAATCCCGATGCAATTGCTGTGTTTCATCGTAAATTTGAAGGTCCAAGGGATACAGTGAACTTGCAGTGGTGCATCGGAATCTAATACTGCTCTCCCAGGGAAGACTCAAACTGAACACTGAGAATAGTTACTCCTCTTGTAAATAAGTGGGCATTGAGCCATCTTGATTCAATCCCGAGGCAATATCTGTGTTACATCGTCAATGTAAAGGTCCAAGGGACAAAGTAAACCTGCAGTGGTGCATCGGAATCTAATACTGCTGTCCCAGGAAAGTCTCAAAGCACAAACTCTTAGAAGAGTTACTCCTCTTGTACTTAACTTGGCATTGTGCCTTTTGTATTAACTTCCGATGCAATTTCTGTGTTTCATTGTAAACGTGATGGTCCAAGGGATAGAGTACACCTGCGGTGGTGCATCGGAATCTAATACTGCACTCCCAGGAAAGGCTCGAAGTACAAGCTCTTAGAAGAGTTACACCTCTTGTATATAAGAAGGCATTGTGCCATTTGTATTCTATCACGATGTAATATCTGTGTTTCATCGTCAATGTAAAGGTATAAGGGATACAGTAAACCTGCAGTGGTGCATCGGAATCTAATGCTGCTCTTCCAGGAAAGGCTCAAAGTAAACTCTTAGAAGAGTTACTCATCATGTAAATAAGTCGGCACTAGGCCCCTTTTTATTCAATATCGATGCAATTTCTGTGTTTCATCGTCAATGTGAAGGTGCAAGGGATACAGTAAACCTGCAATGGTGCATTGGAATCTAATACTGCTGTCTTAGGAAAGGCTCAAAGCACAAACTTTTAGAAGAGTTACTCCTCTTGTTTATAAGTCGGCATGGTGCCTTTTGTATTCAGTATCGTAACAATACTGTGTTTCATCATCAATGTGAAGTTCCAAGGGATATAGTAAACCTGCAAAGGTGCATCGGAATATAATACTGCTATCCCAGGAAAATCTGAAAGCAGAAAGTATTAGAAGAGATACTCCTCTTGTATATAAGTCGGGATTGTGCCTTTCGTATTCATTTCCGAATCAATTTCTGGGTTTCATCGTTAATTTGAAGGTCCAAGGGGTACAGTAAACCTGCAGTGCTGCATCGGAATCAAATACTGCTCTCCCAGGAAAGGCTGTTGCACAAATGCTTAGAAGAGTTACTCCTCTTGTATATAAGACTGCATTGTGCCTTTTGTATTCAATATCGATGGAATTTCTGTGTTTCATCGTCAATGTGAAGGTGCAAGAGATACAGTAAACATTCAGTGGTGCTTCAGAATCTAATACTGCTCTCCCAGAAAAGGCACAAAGCACAAACTCTAAGAGCAGATACTCCTCTTGTATTTAAGACGACATTGTGGCAGTTGTATTCAATCCCGATGCTATTTCTCTGTTTCATCGTCAATGTGAAAGTCCAAGGGATAAAGTAAACCTGCAGTGGTACATCTGAATCTAATACTGCTCTCCCAGGAAAGGCTCAAAGTAAGTTCTTAGAAGAGTTAATCCTCCTGTAAATAAGTTGGCATTGAGCCTTTTTTATTCTATCCGGATGTAATATCTGTGTTTCATCGTCAATGTAAAGGTCCAAGAGATAGAGTAAACCTGCGGTGGTGCATCGGAATCTAATACTGCTCTCCCAGTAAAGGCTCAAACTTAAAGCTCTTAGAAGAGATACTTCTCTTGTATATAAGACGCGCATTGTGCCCTTGGTATTCTATCTCGATGCACTATCTGTGTTTCATCGTCAAAGTAAAGGTCCAAGGATAACAGTAAACCCGCAATGGTGCATCGGAATCTAATACTGCTCTCCCAGGAATGGCTCAAAGCAGAAAGTATTTGAAAAATTATTCCTCTTGTATATAAGTCGGGATTGTGCATTTTTTATTCATTACCGATGCAATTTCTGTGTTTCATCGTTGATTTGAAGGTCCAAAGGATACAGTAAACCTGCAGTGGTGCATCGGAAACAAATACTGCTCTCCCAGGAAAGGCTCTTGCACAAATTCTTAGAAGAGTTACTCGTCTTGAATATGAGACAGCATTGTGCCTTTTGTATTCAATCCCGATGCTATATCTGTGTTTCATCGTCAATGTGAAGGTCCAAGGGATACAGTAAACCTGCAATGGTGCATCAGAAAAAAATACTGCTCTATCAGGAAAGTCTGAAAGCTCAAATTCATAGAAAAGTTATTCCTCTTGTATATAAGTCGGAATTGTGACTTTTGTATTCTATATCGACGCAATTTCTGTGTTTCATCGTCAATGTGAAGGTCCAAGGGATACAGTAGACATGCCATGGTGCATCGGAATCCAATATTGCTGTCCCAGGGAAGGCTCAAATCGCAAACTCTTAGAAGAGTACACCTCTTCCATATAAGTTGGGACTGTGCCTTTTGTATACAATCCCGGTGCAATTTCTGTGTTTCATCGTCAATGTGAAGGTCAAAGTGATACAGTAAACCTGCAGTGGCGCATCGGAACCTGATACTGATCTCCCAGGAAAGGCTGATAGCACAAACACTTCGAGGAGTTACTCCTCTTGTATACAAGACAGCATTGTGCCTTTTGCATGCAATCCCGGTGCAATTTCTGAGTTTCATCGTCAATGTGAATGTTTAAGGGATACAGTAAACCTGCAGTGGTGCATTGGAATCTAATACTGCTGCTCCAGGAAAGGCTCAAATCACCAACTCTTAAAAGGGTTACTCCTCTTGTATATAAGTAGGCATTGTGCCTTTTGTCTTCAGTCCCAATGCAATTGCAGTGTTTCATCGATAATTTGAAGGTGCAAGGGATACAGTAAACCAGCAGTGGCGCATCGGAATCTAATACTGCTCTCCCAGGGAAGGCTCAAACTAAACTCTGGGAATAGTTACTCCTCTTGCTAATAAGTGGGCATTGATCAATTTTTATTCAATCCCGATGCAATATCTGTGTTACATTGTCAATGTAAAAGTCCAAGGGACACAGTAAACCTGCAGTGATGCATCGGAATCTACAACTGCTGTCCCAGGGAAGGCTGAAGGCACAAACTCTGAGAAGAGTTAACCCTCTTGTACTTAAGTCGGCATTGTGCCATTTGTATTCAATTCCGATGCAGATTTCTGTGTTTCATTGTAAATGAGAAGGTCCAAGAGATACAGTAAACCTGCAGTGGTGCAACGGAATCTAATACTGCTCTCCCATGAAAGTCTCAAAGCACAGACTCTTAGAAAAGATGCTCCTCTTGTGTATAAGAAGGCATTGTGCCATTTGTATTCAATCTCGAACCAATTTCGGTGTCTCATTGTCAATGTGTACGTCCAAGGCATACAGTAAACCTGCAGTTGTGCATCGGAATCTAATACTGCCTTCCCAGAAAAGGATAAAAGCACAAACTCTTAGAAGAGTTACTCCACTTGTAAATAAGTGGACATTGTGCCTTTGGTACTCAATCCCGATTCAATTTCTGTGTTTCATCGTCAATGAGAATGTACAAGGTATACAGTAAACCTGCAGTGGTGCATCAGAATCTATTACTGCTCTCCCAGGCAAGCCTCAAAGTAAACTCTTAGAAGAGTTACTCGTCCTGTATATAAGTCGGCATTGGGCCTTTTTATTCAATCATGATCGAATATCTGTGTTTCCTCGTCAATGTTTAGGTCCAAGGGATGCAGTAAACCTGCAGTGGTGCATTGGAATCCAATACTGCTGTCCCAGGAAAGGCTCAAAGCACAAACTCTTAGAAGAATTACTCCTCTTGTACTTAAGTCGGCATTCTGCCTTTTGTATTCAATCCCTATGGAATTTCGTTGTCTCATCGTCAATGTGAAGATCCAACGGATACAGTAAACCTACAATGGTGCATCGGAAACAAATACTGCTCTCCCAGGAAAGGCTAAAAGCACATACTCATAGAAGTGTTACTCGTCTTGTATATAAGCCGACATTGTTTCTTTTGTATTCAATATCGATGCAATTTCTGTGTTTCATCGTCAATGCGAAGGTCAAGGGACATAGTACACATGCAACGGTGCATTGGAATCCTATACTGCTGTCCCAGGGAAGGCTTAAAGCACAAACATTTAGAAGAGTAACACCTCTTAAATATAAGTCGGGAATGTGCTTTTTGTATACAATCCCAGTTTAATTTCTGTGTTTCTTCGTCAATGTGAAGGTCCAAGGGATACAGCAAACCTACAGTGGTACATCGGCATCTAATACTGCTCTCCCTGGATACCCTCAAAGTAAACTCTTAGAAGAGTTACTCCGCTTGTAAATAAGTCGGCATTGGGCCTTTTTTATGCAATATCGACGCAATTTCTATGTTTCATCGTCAAGGTGAAGGTCCAAGGGATACAGTAAGCCTGCAGTGGTGCAACGGAATCTAATAGTGCCGTCCTTCTCTTGTACTTAAGTCGGCATTGTGCCTTTTGTATTAAATCCTCATGCTATTTTTAAGTTTCATCGTCAATGTAAAGGTTCAAGGGTAAACAGTTAACCTGCAGTGGTGCATCCGAATCTAATACTGCTCTCCCAGGAAAGTTTCAAAGCACAAACTCTTAGAAGAGATACTCCTCTTGTATATAAGACGGCATTGTGCCATTTGTATTCAATCCCGATCCATTCTCTGTGTTTCATCGTCAATGTGAAGTTCCAAGGCATACAGTAAACCTGCAGTGGTCCATCGGAATCTAATACTGCCTTCCCAGAAAAGGATAAAAGCACAAACTCTTAGAAGAGTTACTCTGCTTGTAAATAAGTCGGCATTGGGCCTTTTTCATTCAACCCCGATCGAATATCTGTGTTTCATCGTCAATAATTAGGTCCAAGGGATGCAGTAAACCTGCAGTGGTGCATCGGAATCCAATACTGCTGTCCCAGCAGAGGCTCAAAGCACAAACATTTAGAAGAGTAACAGCTCTTCAATATAAGTCGGGAATGTGCCTTTTGTATACAATCCCGGTGCAATTTCTGTGCTTCAGTGTCAATGTGAAGGTCCAAGGGTTACAGCAAACCTACAGAGATACATCGGCATCTAATACTGCTCTCCCAGGAAAGCGTCAAAGTAAACTCTTAGAAGAGTTACTCCCCTTGTAAATGAGTAGGCATTGGCCTTTTTTTATTCAATATCGATGCAATTTCTGTGTTTCATCGTCAAGGTGAAGGTCCAGGAGACACAGTAAACCTGCAGTGGTGCATCGGAATCTAATACTGCTGTCCCAGGAAAGGCTCAAATCACAAACTCTTTGAAGAGTTCCACCTCTTGCACTTAAGTCGGTATTGTGCCTTTTGTATTCAATCCCGATGCAATTTCTGCGTTTCATCGTCAATGTGAAGGTCCGACGGATAATGTAAACCTACAGTGGTGCATCGGAATCGAATACTGTTCTCCCAGGGAAGGCTCAAAGTAAACTCTTAGAAGAGTTACTCCTCTTGTAAATAAGTCGGCATTGGGCCTTTTTTATTCAATCCCGATCGAGTATCTGTGTTTGATCGTCAATGATCAGGTCCAAGGGATGCAGTAAATGTGCAGTGGTGCATCGGAATCCAATACTACTGTCTAAGGAAAGGTTCAAGGCACAAACTCTTAGAAGAGTTACTCCTCTTGTATATAAGTCGGCTTTGTGCTTTTTGTATTCAATTCCGATTCAATTTCTGAGTTGCATCGTCAATTTGAAGGTCCAAGGGATACAGTAAACGTACAGTGGTGCATCGGAATCTAATACTGCTCTCCCATGAATGGCACAAAGTGAATTCTTAGAAGAGTTACTCCTCTTGAAAATAAGTCGTCATTGGTCCTTTTTTATTCAATCCCGATGGAATATCTGTGTTTCATCGTCAATGTTTAGGTCCAAGGGATACAGTAAACCTGCAGTGGTGCATCGGAATCTAATACTGCTGTCCCAGCAAAGGCTCAAAGCACAAACCCTTACATGAGTTACTCCTCTTGTACTTAAGTCGGCATTGTGCCTTTTGTATTCAATCCCGATGCAATTTCTGTGTTTCGTCGTCAATGTGAAAGTCCGTGGGATAAAGTAAACGTATAGTCAAGCATCAGAAACTAATACTGCTCTCCCAGGAAAGGCTAAAATCGCAAACTCTTAGAAGAGTTACTATGCTTGTAAATAAGTCAACACTGTGCCTTTTGTATTCAATCCCGATGCAATTGCTGTGCTTCATAATCAATTTGAGGGTCCAAGGGATACAGTAAACCTGCAGTGGTGCATTGGAATCTAATACTGCTCTCCCAGGAAAGACTGAATGCACAAACTCTTAGAAGAGTTACTCCTCTTGTACATATGTTGGCATTGTGCATTTTATATTCAATATCGATGCTATTTCTGTGTTTCATCGTCAATTTGAAGGTCCAAGGGATACAGTAAACCTGCGGTGGTGCATTGGTGTCTAATACTGCTGCCCCAGGAAAGGCTCAAAGCACAAAGTATTAGAAGGGTTACTCCTCTTGTATTAAAGTCGGCATGGTGACTTTCGTATTTAATATCGTAACAATTCTGTGATTCATCATCAATGTGAAGGTCCAAGGGATACAGTAAACCTGCAGTGGAGCATCGGAATATAATACTGATCCCCCAGGAAAGGCTCAAAGCAGAAAGTATTAGAAGAGATACTCCTATTGTATAAAGAAGGCATTGTGCCATTTGTATTCAATCCCGATGCAATTTCTGTCTTTCATCGTCAATGTGAGGGTCCAAGGGATACAGTAAACCTGGAGTGGAGCATCGGAAACTAATACTGCTCTCCCAGGAAAGGCTAAAAGCGCAAACTCTTAGAAGACTTACTCCGCTTGTAAATAAGTAGACATTGTGCATTTTGTATTGAATCCCGATGCAATTTCTGTGTTTCATCGTCAATGTGAAGGTCCAAGGGATACAGTAAACCTGCAGTGGTGATTGGGAATCTAATACTGCTCTCCCAGGACACCCTCAATGTCAATTCTTAGAAGAGTTACTCCTCTTGTAAATAAGTCGTCATTGGTCCTTTTTTATTCAATCCTGATGCAATATCTGTGTTTCATAGTCAATGTTTAGGTCCAAGGGATACAGTAAACCTGCAGTGGTGCATCGGAATCTAATACTGCTATCCCAGCAAAGGCTCAAAGCACAAACCCTTACATGAGTTACTCCTCTTGTACTTAAGTCGGCATTGTGCCTTTTGTATTCAATCCCGATGCAATTTCTGTGTTTCATCGTCAATGTGAAAGTCGGTGGGATAAAGTAAAAGTATAGTCAAGCATCAGAAACTAATACTGCTCTCCCAGGAAAGGCTAAAATCGCAAACTCTTAGAAGAGTTACTCCGCTTGTAAATAAGTCAACACTGTGCCTTTTGTATTCAATCCCGATGCAATTGCTGTGCTTCATAATCAATTTGAGGGTCCAAGGGATACAGTAAACCTGCAGTGGTGCATTGGAATCTAATACTGCTCTCCCAGGAAAGACTGAATGCACAAACTATTAGAAGAGTTACTCCTCTTGTACATATGTTGGCATTGTGCATTTTATATTCAATATCGATGCTATTTCTGTGTTTCATCGTCAATTTTAAGGTCCAAGGGATACAGTAAACCTGCGGTGGTGCATTGGGGTCTAATACTGCTGCCCCAGGAAAGGCTCAAAGCACAAAGTATTAGAAGAGTTACTCTTCTTGTATTATAGTCGGCATGGTGACTTTTGTATTTAATATCGTAACAATTCTGTGATTCATCATCAATGTGAAGGTCCAAGGGATACAGTAAACCTGCAGTGGAGCATCGGAATATAATACTGATCCCCCAGGAAAGGCTCAAACCAGAAAGTATTAGAAGAGATACTCCTATTGTATAAAGAAGGCATTGTGCCATTTGTATTCAATCCCGATGCAATTTCTGTCTTTCATCGTCAATGTGAGGGTCCAAGGGATACAGTAAACCTGGAGCGGAGCATCGGAAACTAATACTGCTCTCCCAGGAAAGGCTAAAAGCGCAAACTCTTAGAAGACTTACTCCGCTTGTAAATAAGTAGACATTGTGCATTTTGTATTGAATCCCGATGCAATTTCTGTGTTTCATCGTCAATGTGAAGGTCCAAGGGATACAGTAAACCTGCAGTGGTGATTGGGAATCTAATACTGCTCTCCCAGGAAAGCCTCAATGAAAACTCTTAGAAGAGTTACTCCTCTTGTAAATAAGTCGGCATTGTGCCTTTTTTATTCAATATCGATGCTATTTCTGTGTTTCATCGTCAAGGTGATGGTCCAAGGGATACAGTAAACCTACAGTGGTGTGTCGGAATCGAATACGGCTGTCCCAGGGAAGGCTGAAAAGACAAACTCTTAGAAGAGTAACACATCTACAATATAAGTCGGAATAGTGCCTTTTGTATACAATTCCGGTGCAATTTCAGTGTTTCATCTTCAATGTGAAGGTTCAAGGGATACAGTAAACATGCAGTGGTGCATCGGAATCTAATACTGCTGTCCCAAGAAAGGCTGAAAGCACAAACACTGAATGGAGTTACTCGCCTTGTATATATGTCGGCATTGTGTCTTTTGTATTCAATTCTGATGCATTTGCTGGGCTTCATAATCAATTTGAGGGTCCAAGGGATACAGTGAACCTGCAATGGTGTATCGGAATCTAATACTGTTCCCCAGGAAAGGCTAAAACACAAACTCAAAGAAGAGTTACTCCTATTGTATATAAGTTGGCATTGTGCCCTTTGTATTCAATGTCGATGCAATTTCTGTGTTTCATTGTCAATGACAACGTCCAAGGGATACAGTAAACCTGTAATGGTGCATCGAAATCTAATACTGCTGTCTTAGGAAAGGCTCGAAGCACAAACTCGTAGAAGAGTTACTCCTCTTGTTTATATGTCGGCATTTGTATTCAATCCCGATTCAATTTCTGTGTTTCATCGTCAATGTGAAAGTCCATGGGATACAGTAAACTTGCTTTTGTGCATCGGAATGTAATACTGGTCTCCCAGGAATGGCTCAATGCACAAACGCTTATAATAGTTACTCTTCCTGTATATAAGTCGACATTGAGCCTTTTGTATTCAATCGCGTTGCCATTTGTGTGTGTCATCGTCTATGTGAAGGTTAAAGGTATACAGTAAACCTGCAGTGGTGCATTGGAATCTAATACTGCTGCCCGAGGAAAGGCTCAAAGCACAAAGTGTTAGAAGAGTACTCCCCTTGTATTAAAATCGGCATGGTGCAATTTGTATTCAAAATCTTAACAATTTTGTGTTTCATCATCAATGTGAAGGTCCAAGGGTTACAGCAAACCTGCAATGGTGCATCGGAATATAATACTGCTCTCCCAGGAAAGGCTCCAAGCACAAAGTATTAGAAGAGTTATACCTCTTGTCTATAAGTCGGGATTGTGCCTTTTGTATTCATTTCCGATGCAATTTCTGTGTTTCATGGGTAATTTGAAGGTCCAAGGGATACAGTAAACCTGCAAAGGTGCATCGGAATCAAATACTGCTCTCCCAGGAAAGGCTAAAAGCACAAACACTTAGAAGAGTTACTCCGCTTGTAAATAAGTCGACACTGTGTCTTTTGTATTCAATCGCGATGCAATTTCTGTGTTTCATCGTCAATGTGAAGGTCCAAGGGATACAGTAAACCTGCAATGGTGCATCGGAATCTAATACTGCTCTCCCTGGATACCCTCAAAGTAAACTCTTAGAAGAGTTACTCCGCTTGTAAATAAGTCGGCATTGTGCCTTTTGTATTCAACCACGATGCAATTTCTGTGTTTCATCTTCAATTTGAAAGTCCAATGAATACAGTAAACATGCAGTGGAGCATCGGAATCTAATACTGCTCTCCCAGGAAAGACTGATTGCACAAACTCTTAGAAGAGTTACTCCTCTTCTCTATAAGACGGCATTATGCTTTTGGATTCAATCCCGGTACAATTTCTGTGTTTCATCATCAATGTGAAAATCCAAGGATACAGTAAACCTGCGGTGGTGAATGGGAATCTAACTCCGCTCTCCCAGGAAAGGCTCAAAGCACAAACCCTTAGAAGACTTACTTCTCTTGTATATAAGTCGGCATTGTGCCATTTGTATTCAATCCCAATTCAATTTCTGTGTGTCATCGTAAATGTGAAGGTCCAAGGGATACAGTAAACCTGCAATGGTGCATCGTAATCTAATACTGTTCTCTCAGGAAAGGCTAAAGCACAAACTCATAGAAGAGTTACTCCTCTTGTATATAAGTTTTCTTGTGCCTGTTGTATTCAATATCGATGCAATTTCTGTGTTTCATCGTCATTGACAAGGTCCAAGGGATACAGTAAACCTGCAATTGTGCATCGAAATCTAATACTGCTGTCTTAGGAAAGGCTCAAAGCAAAATCTCTTAGAAGAGTTACTCCTCTTGCTTATATGTCGGCATTGTGGCATTTGTATTCCATCCCGATTCAATTTATGTGTTTCATCGTCAATGTGAAGGTCCATGGGATACAGTAAACCTGCATTTGTGCATCGGAATATAATAATGCTCTCCCAGGAAAGGCTCAAAGCACAAAGTATTAGAAGAGTTATTCCTCTTGTATATAAGTCGGGATTGTGCCTTTTGTATTCATTTCCGATGCAATTTCTGTGTTTCATCGTCAATGTGAAGGTCCAAGGAATACAGTAAACATGCAGTGGAGCATCGGAATCTAATACTGCTCTCCCAGGAAAGACTGATTGCACAGACTCTTAGAAGAGTTACTCCTCTTGTCTATAAGACGGCATTGTGCTTTTGGATTCAATCCCGGTACAATTTCTGTGTTTCATCATCAGTGTGAAAGTCAAGGATACAGTAAGCCTGCGGTGGTGAATGGGAATCTAACTCCGCTCTCCCAGGAAAGGCTTAAAGCACAAACCCTTAGGAGACTTACTTCTCTTGTATATAAGTCGGCATTGTGCCATTTGTATTCAATCCCGATTCAATTTCTGTGTGTCATCGTAAATGTGAAGGTCCAAGGGATACAGTAAACCTGCAATGGTGCATCGTAATCTAATACTGTTCTCCCAGGAAAGGCTAAAGCACAAACTCATAGAAGAGTTACTCCTCTTGTATATAAGTTTTCTTGTGACTTTTGTATTCAATATCGATGCAATTTCTGTGTTTCATCGTCAATGCGAAGGTCAAGGGACATAGTACACATGCAACGGTGCATTGGAATCCTATACTGCTGTCCCAGGGAAGGCTCAAAGCACAAACATTTAGAAGAGTAACACCTCTTAAGTATAAGTCGGGAATGTGCTTTTTGTATAGAATCCCGGTTTAATTTCTGTGTTTCAGCATCAATGTGAAGGCTCTAGTGATACAGTAAACCTGCAGTGGTACATCGGCATCTAATACTGCTCTCCCAGGAAAGACTGATTGCACAAACTCTTAGCAGAGTTACTCCTCTTGTATAAAAGACAGCATTGTCCCTTTTGTATTCAATCCCGGTACAATTTCTGTGTTTCTTCGTCAATGTGAAGGTCCAAGGGATACAGCAAACCTACAGTGGTACATCGGCATCTAATACTGCTCTCCCTGGATACCCTCAAAGTAAACTCTTAGAAGAGTTACTCCGCTTGTAAATAAGTCGGCATTGGGCCTTTTTTATGCAATATCGATGCAATTTCTGTGTTTCATCGTCAAGGTGAAGGTCCAAGGGATACAGTAAGCCGGCAGTGGTGCATCGGAATCTAATACTGCTGTCCCTCTCTTGTACTTAAGTCGGCATTGTGCCTTTTGTATTAAATCCTAATGCAATTTTTAAGTTTCATCGTCAATGTAAAGGTTCAAGGGTAAACAGTAAACCTGCAGTGGTACATCCGAATCTAATACTGCTCTCACAGGAAAGTTTCAAAGCACAAACTCTTAGAAGAGATACTCCTCTTGTATATAAGATGGCATTGTGCCATTTGTGTTCAATCCCGATCCATTCTCTGTGTTTCATCGTCAATGTGAAGTTCCAAGCCATACAGTAAACCTGCAGTGGTCCATCGGAATCTAATACTGCTGTCCCAGCAAAGGCTCAAAGCACAAACCCTTACATGAGTTACTCCTCTTGTACTTAAGTCGGCATTGTGCCTTTTGTATTCAATCCCGATGCAATTTCTGTGTTTCATCGTCAATGTGAAAGTCCATGGGATAAAGTAAACGTATAGTCGAGCATCAGAAACTAATACTGCTCTCCCAGGAAAGGCTAAAATCGCAAACTCTTAGAAGAGTTACTCCGCTTGTAAATAAGTCAACATTGTGCCTTTTGTATTCAATCCCGATGCAATTGCTGTGCTTCATAATCAATTTGAGGGTCCAAGGGATACAGTAAACCTGCAGTGGTGCATTGGAATCTAATACTGCTCTCCCAGGAAAGACTGATTGCACAAACTCTTAGAAGAGTTACTCCTCTTGTACATATGTTGGCATTGTGCATTTTGTATTCAATATCGATGCAATTTCTGTGTTTCATCGTCAATTTGAAGGTCCAAGGGATACAGTAAACCTGCGGTGGTGCATTGGGGTCTAATACTGCTGCCCCAGGAAAGGCTCAAAGCACAAAGTATTAGAAGAGTTACTCCTCTTGTATTAAAGTCGGCATGGTGACTTTTGTATTTAATATCGTAACAATTCTGTGTTTCATCATCAGTGTGAAGGTCCAAGGGACACAGTAAACCTGCAGTGGAGCATCGGAATATAATACTGCTCCCCCAGGAAAGGCTCAAAGCAGAAAGTATTAGAAGAGATACTCCTATTGTATAAAGAAGGCATTGTGCCATTTGTATTCAATCCCGATGCAATTTCTGTCTTTCATCGTCAATGTGAGGGTCCAAAGGATACAGTAAACCTGGAGTGGAGCATCGGAAACTAATACTGCTCTCCCAGGAAAAGCTAAAAGCGCAAACTCTTAGACGACTTACTCCGCTTGTAAATAAGTAGACATTGTGAATTTTGTATTGAATCCCGATGCAATTTCTGTGTTTCATCGTCTAGGTGATGGTCCAAGGGATACAGTAAACCTACAGTGGTGCGTCGGAATCGAATACGGCTGTCCCAGGGAAGGCTCGAAGCACAAACTCTTAGAAGAGTAACACATCTACAATATAAGTCGGGATAGTGCCTTTTGTATACAATTCCGGTGCATTTTCAGTGTTTCATCGTCAATGTGAAGGTTCAAGGGATACAGTAAACATGCAGTGGTGCCTCGGAATCTAATACTGCTGTCCCAAGAAAGGCTGAAAGCACAAACACTGAATGGAGTTACCCGCCTTGTATATATGTCGGCATTGTGTCTTTTGTATTCAATTCCGATGCATTTGCTGTGCTTCATAATCAATTTCAGGGTCCAAGGGATACAGTAAACCTGCAATGGTGCATCGAAATCTAATACTGCTGTCTTAGGAAAGGCTCAAAGCACAAACTCTTAGAAGAGTTACTCCTCTTGATTATATGTCGACATTTGTATTCAATCCCGATTCAATTTCTGTGTTTCATCGTCAATGTGAAAGTCCATGGGATACAGTAAACCTGCTTTTGTGCATCGGAATGTAATACTGGTCTCCCAGGAATGGCTCAAATGACAAACGCTTATAATAGTTACTCTTCCTGTATATAAGTCGACATTGAGCCTTTTGTATTCAATCGCGTTGCAATTTGAGTGTGTCATCGTCTATGTGAAGGTTAAAGGTATACAGTAAACCTGCAGTGGTGCATTGGAATCTAATACTGCTGCCGAGGAAAGGCTCAAAGCACAAAGTATTAGAAGAGTTACTCCCCTTGTATTAAAATCGGCATGGTGCCATTTGTATTCAAAATCTTAACAATTTTGTGTTTCATCATCAATGTGAAGGTCCAAGGGTTACAGCAAACCTGCAATGGTGCATCGGAATATAATACTGCTCTCCCAGGAAAGGCTCCAAGCACAAAGTATTAGAAGAGTTATACCTCTTGTATATAAGTCGGGATTGTGCCTTTTGTATTCATTTCCGATGCAATTTCTGTGTTTCATGGGTAATTTGAAGGTCCAAGGGATACAGTAAACCTGCAAAGGTGCATCGGAATCAAATACTGCTCTCCCAGGAAAGGCTGTTGCACAAACCCTTAGAAGAGTTACTCCTCTTGTAAATTAGTTGACATTGAGCCTTTTTTATTCAACCCCGATGCAGTTTTTGTGTTTCATCGTCAATGTGAAAGTCCAAGGGATACAGTAAATCTGCAGTGGTGCATCAGAATCTATTACTGCTGTCCCAGGAAAGGCTGAAATCACAAAGTATTAGAAGAGTTATTCCTCTTGTTTATAAGTCGGCATTGTGTTTTTGTATTCAATCCCAATTCAATTTCTGTGCTTCATCTTCAATGTGAAGGTCCATGGGATGCAGTAAACCTACAATGTTGCATCGGTATCTAATACTGCTATCCCAGGAATGGCTCAAAGTAAACACTTAGAAGAGTTACTCCTCTTGTACATAAGTCGGCATTGTACCTTTTGTATTCAACCCCGATGCAATTTCTGTGTTTCATCGTCAATGTGAAGGTCCAAGGGATACAGTAAACCTGCAGTGGTGAATGGAAATCTAATACTGCTCTCGCAGGAAATTCTCAAAGCACAAACCCTGAGAAGACTTACTTTTCTTGTATATAATTCGGCATTGTGCCTTTTGTATTCAATCCTGATGCAATTTCTGTGCTTCAACTTCAATGTGAATGTCCAACGGATACAGATAACCTGCAGTCGTGCATCGGAATTTAATACTGCTCTCCCAGGAATGGCTAAAAACACAATCTCTTAGAAGAGTCACTCCGCTTATGAATAAGTCGACATTGTGCCTTTTGTATTGAATCGTGATGCAATTTCTGTATGTCATCGTCTATGCGAAGGTCCAAGGGATACAGTAAACCTGCAGTGGTGCATTGGAATCGAATACTGCTGTCCCAGGAAAGTCTCAGAGCACAAAGTATTAGAAGAGTTACTCCTCTTGTATATAAGTCGGCATGGTGCCTTTTGTATTCAGTATCGTTACAATTTCTGTATTTCATCATCAATGTGAAGTTCCAAGGGATACAGTAAACCTGCAATGGTGCATCGGAGTCTAATACTGCTGTCCCAGGAAAGGCCCAAAACACAAAGTATTAGAAGAGTTATTCCTCTTGTATATAAGTCGGGATTGTGCCTTTTGTATCCATTTCCAATGCAATTTCTGTGTTTCACCGTTAATTTGAAGGTCCAAGGGATACAGTAAAGCTGCAGTGGTGCATCGGAATCTAGTACTGCCCTCCCAGGAAAGGCTCATAGCACAAACTCTTAGAAGAGTTACTCCTCTTGTACTTAAGTCGGCATTGTGCCTTTTGTATTCAACCACGATGCAATTTCTATGTTTCATCTTCAATTTGAAAGTCCAAGGAATACAGTAAACATGCAGTGGAGCATCGGAACCTAATACTCCTCTCCCAGGAAAGACTTATTGCACAAACTCTTAGAAGAGTTACTCCTCTTCTCTATAAGACGGCATTGTGCTTTTGGATTCAATCCCGGTACAATTTCTGTGTTTCATCATCAATGTGAAAATCCAAGGATATAGTAAGCCTGCGGTGGTGAATGGGAATCTAGGTCCGCTCTCCCAGGAAAGGCTCAAAGCACAAACCCTTAGAAGACTTACTTCTCTTGTATATAAGTCGGCATTGTGCCATTTGTATTCAATCCCGATTCAATTTCTGTGTGTCATCGTAAATGTGAAGGTCCAAGGGATACAGTAAACCTGCAATGGTGCATCATAATCTAATACTGTTCTCCCAGGAAAGGCTAAAGCACAAACTCATAGAGGAGTTACTCCTCTTGTATATAAGTTTTCTTGTGCCTTTTGTATTTAATATCGATGCAATTTCTGTGTTTCATCGTCATTGTCAAGGTCCAAGGGATACAGTAAACCTGCAATGGTGCATCGAAATCTAATACTGCTGTCTTGGGAAAGGCTCAAAGCACAAACTCTTAGAAGAGTTACTCCTCTTGCTTATATGTCGGCATTGTGGCATTTGTATTCCATCCCGATTCAATTTCTGTGTTTCATCGTCAATTTGAAGGTCCATGGGATACAGTAAACTTGCATTTGTGCATCGGAATGTAATACTGGTCTCCCAGGAATGGCTCAAATCACAAACCCTTGTAATAGTTACTCTTCCTGTATATAAGTCGTCATTGTGCCTTTTGTATTCAATCCCGATGCAATTTCTGTGCTTTATCGTCAATGTGAAAGTCCAAGGGATACAGAAAACCTGTAGTGGTACATCGGAATTTAATACCGCTGTCCCAGGAAAGGTTAAAAGCACAAACTCTTAGAAGGGTTATCCCACTTCTTCCGTCTTATAAGGGCTCTTTCCCACCCCTAGGCTAAGAGAGGGTCCTGAACCACCACCGGCTGTCCACCGTCTTCCGTCTTTGACCAGGCCATTGGGGAAACGAGGCTGACTTGACTTCCTATGCCAGAAGTCTTCAGCTGCAATTGCTGTTCATTTTTATTCATAAATTAAGCAGAGCCGAGGTCAGAACCAGCGACAAAGGACGTTTTTATTACTAATAGAAGACCCTAACCCACTTTTTTGTAATCTTATTACGGGAGGTTTTAAAGTGCTTAGTAAACTAAGGGATCGAGCACCTACTGCTTATTTTTCTTTTTTTAACAGACTGCAAAAAAATTATACAGGCAGGATTAGATCTTGTGATCCTACGATTCGTAGCTAAACGGTCTACCACTTTTACTTTTTTTTTAATTTCATTACACATTTTCTATCCCAAAGAGAATAAAACAATATCGTAGTTAGCTGGACACGGTACTGTCACTCTCCGTTTCCAGACGTTTTTCTTATTTTTTAAAATTGAAACGAGACCAAGAACGTCAAAAGATTTGATAAACTGTGAATTAATATACCTGAAAACGGGCCATGACGAGAATACAACAAGGACTGGCTAACTCAACCGATACGTTGACGACAAAATGCAAGGCTCAACATATTGGCAAGTATGTCGCTATACCGCGCAGGCGCAGACACTTCCAGTATGCAGTACTCATGAAATGGTAGAAGGCAAGTGGTTCCACACGGATTCTTCATATACACTGTACTGAACACAGTGTATTTGACTTTGCCCTTGGCAAGTAGGAGGAGGCTAAATGCAAGAGAATATCACCCAAAAAGGCAGTCTCACCTGATAAGGTTGGGGATGCTTATAGTTTTTCAAGCCAGTTCGATTCGTGACCGTAACAGGTAAATCTATCTTGTAGCGTGTCTACTGCAGGAAAGCGACTGCCCTGGTCAGTGACTCTAAATCCATTACGGAATTGACGCTCATCGGCGAACAGAAGGCCATGCACAACGTGCTACCACAAGGACGCCACCGCCACCGTAGGACTGGAAGGCTAAGACGAAGCAACACCGTCTTTCAAGAAGACTGCTGCGATGACTGCTCACCAGCTGCCATAAAGTCAGTCCTCCACGTCACATTAACAAAAATGTGGTAGTGCGACGCTGTAGCTATTCGGAACAGACGAAATTTATTATAGATTATTTGTTGGTGTTTGGTATGAAGCCCATGGTGAGACTCACATCATGTAAGTGACAAACCGTGTCACGCCATACATTTAGGTTCAAAATCGCTCTGAGCACTATGGCACTTAACATCTGAGGTCATCAGTGCCCTAGAACTTAGAACTACTTAAACCTAACTAACCTAAGGACATCACACACATCCATGCCCGAGGCAGGATTCGAACCTGCGACCGCAGCAGTCGCGCAGTTCCAGACTGAAGCGCCTAGGGCCGCTCGGCGACACCGGCCGGCCATAGATTTAGGTCTATATGGCAGAGAGCGCAGTGGCGCCATGGCAAGGACGACGGATTCCGCGTTTTGGAAGGTGCCGATTCAAAAGTGTGCAGCACCTTCCAATTCACTGCTCCTGCACAACGATGGAAATTCTGAATTCCATTTTTCGTTTTCTGTACTGCTTCCTTCACTAATACAGTAAGGAAATAAGGTGAAAATAATACTGGATTGGGGCATCAACCCCGTGTTGGGACTAAATATCTGAACAGCTATCATTTCTTTCCTTTTGGAACATAGTATCAGTCAGACTTAAATAACCTTCCGCCGCGTACTTTTAAACTTTGCAAGATTGTATCGACGCTGTTCACTTGATGAAACTTACTTCAACACCGAATTCAGTACCTATGAAAGACAGAGAGGACAGACTAATGCTCTTCAAGTAATCAAAACGAATATTTTCATTACAATGTTCATAGGACAAATCAAGGTCCAATATTTTCGTTGTGGAGTCCAAATGTTTCCTCTACAGTTATCCTTGAATCTAACTACACGTTAGCTAGATAATTTTTGCCTGAATGTCTGTTGACAATCTCTTGCTTTTTTTACCAGACCAGGATGTTTCGTAATATTAACCAACCAAAAATCTTATATTCTTTTCACAAAACTCAAATTATCCCTAATCATGTTCATAATTATTTCATATATTAGTACATCTGGAAGGGGTCAAATTGTCGTCCTTCCACAGATCAGCTTCATAAGTTGGACGTGGTGCGCCAGTGGTGCTGCTGTCAGTGGTCACGTGATCACTCTCGCACTCGCAGACGAATTCCTGCACGCCCACGCAGCCCTGACGCCCGCCAGAATCGTCTTATTCCAGGGGCAGCGGCGACAGGTCGTACAGCTACCACAGCACAGGTAACACAGCTCGTGAGACCAGACACAAACTGTTGCGAACCACCTATTAGCAGTGAGACTGTGGGCACCCACACTTCTACCTCCTCTCCCACCCACACCACAGCATCGACTGGTGCCGCCAGGGCTTCGTTCACCTGGAAGAAGGAATGGCGCGCCCTGGTCTTCAGCGACAGCAGCAGATACTGCCTGCATCGAAATGACGGTCGTTTGTGCATACGAAGGAGAGCTGGTGAGTGCTACCTCAAAGAGTGTGCTCTTCCGAAACACACTAGCCTTACTGTTCACCTGTGCCGTTCCTGGAGAGGACTTGCAGAATGTTGTTAAACCTACTCTTTTGCTTTTCTTGTAACAGGAAGATGGTGTGTTGTTCCAAGAGGATAATGCTCGCCCACTCGCCCACATACTGCTCATCGAGCTCAATGGCCCTGTAAGACGTGTGGCAACTTCCCTGGCTGGCAAGATCTCTGGACTCCTCTCCAATCGAGTAGGTGTGGCGTATGATGGGACGACAAGTGACAGGTGCGACGTGTCAAGCGAGGACTCTTACACAACGACGTGACATCACGTATCCCAGGGCTGTATTCGCCACCCATACTCGTCCAACCGTGTGTGCTATTCGTCTGTATGTGTTACCACTTCAAGTACTCCATATGCAGTGTTGCAACAATAAATCTTGAGTGACCTATTAACCTCCAAAAGAACCAATTTTTTTTCTGGCAGTGTATTAGCATCCATGAGTTGCAACATTTGCAGACAATAATCCTATACTATGAGATCATCAGCGTCCATCTTCCACCTCTAGTCCACGCTCGCCATAGACATTAAATCACGAGTAACTTGTAGTTAAAATAGATAACTTCACACAGAAATGTCCGTGCAAGCTCTGTAGGCTTGTTCTAGCTCTACTACTGATGTGGCGACAGTGGTTTGCAACTCACACAGAGTGTGGGGTTACAAGCACAGACGTCTAGGTTATAATTAATATGTATTAAGGAAGAATATTTAGAACATGGCAGTTCAAATTGGCCGAAACTAGTCATCACTGTAGGATCAATTGTGATTTCGGCAAATAAAGTTTTCGAATCAGAAGACTTCACCATTTAAAGCTATAGAGAGTCTTCTACAAGACTCTCTCTGTGCCAGGTAATCCAATAGATGTGACTTTAATTATAATGAATGTATGCAAATAGAGATGTACAGGGCGAGTGAAACAGGAATTTGCAACTTTAGAATGATATAGAAATGTGTTGAGATAACTTATAGAATCGGTAGGTGTATGATTATGCAGCAAACAACCTGCATGTACTTCAGTCCATCAGTGCCCCATTCCACCACCAGGAACGGCAGCGTTGTGCACAGTTAAGATGGCTGTCATTAAAGACCGCGCTTATGTTCCTCCCATTGCAAACAATTTGGCAGACCCGAAAATCGAATCCACGCTGCCGTTGCACAAGTTTCGCCAGTTTTGCCACAGCGAATGTGGGATGTGTCCCACACCATAAATGGTATTCTACTTCTACAGCCATCCCAAAGTCACTGCCGGGTTCTGGATCTACATTCAAGGGTTTATATAGACTAACAGTCAAATTATATGTGTTGGTGAAAAGCGATACACTTCTACAACTTAACTGAGACTTGGTGAGTTGAGGAAGCTCTGATGTCTGAGTATAATAATAGAAAGACTGCCGGCCGCTGTGGCCGAGCGGTTCTAGCTAATAGTCTTAGGTATAGTATAGGAGATGTTAAAAACAAGATGCATCCTAAATCAGGAATTTATAAATTGACTTGTAAAGACTGTAGCAAAATTTACATCGGGCAAACAGGGAGAAGTTTTAATACCAGATTTAAAGAACATACTACTGGAACAGCACGTAATAAATCACTCTTTGGACAGCATTTAGATATGGAAAAACATGCTGAAATCAATGTGAGGGATAATCTGAAGATACTGCATGTAACTCAAAAAGGACCTATGAAGGATATTCTAGAGAGCCTGGAAATTTTTATACTTAATAAACGGAATCCGGCAGCGGTGCTGAATGAAAAAATAGAGCCACGATAAAAAAATTTTCGAGATATTCGAGAATAGTATTTGTACACAATGATTCTACTTTTAATTTCATTATTTCAATAATTTAATTCCTTTGATGGCTACTACAAACGTGCCATAAACTTTTATCCTATCTTTAGATTTTTTAGGTTATCCTTGATTGTCGATATTTCCACAATCTCAAATAGGTGACAACGTCTCTGTGAATGAAGAGCCATGACATACCTCTACGACGGCAACGGACGCCGTGACCAGGGCGAAGGTAACACCATATATGCACACCCGCTGCTACCATGACGACGGCGTCCTCGCTGCACAGACTAGAGGGCGCCTGATATACGCTTTGTTATCCATGGCAACGGCGTCCTCACCACAAGGAGCAGAGGGCGTTGTAGTCCATCCGTATTGGCCGTTTTAGTAATTGACTCAAATGTTTTCTACGCACATCTACGAACAGATATATTATAATACAAGACGACACCAGTTTTTGTGTGTCACAAATTGTTTTACTTTATATTATGGCACATAATGTAATATACTTTTACGAATTTTACGAGTTGACTACTGAACATATGTTATTATTTTATGATTAACAGTATAATTGTAACTCTTTTTAAATGGAATGGTTCCGTTTTCTGTTATTTACTGTCACTTAAATTTATGTTAAACCAAGGTGACTAGTATTTTACATATAATAAACTGTATTAAATGCAGTTGGTGCTACCATCTATTCACGTCATCTCAGCACGCTATTTAAGCCCATACGAAGGGTTAGTCTCGCATAGTTTCCTCAGTTATGTAGACAGGAGTGACACCACCAGCAGTCGACCAATGGGTAACATGTTTAAAATTTACGTACGAGGCCAGTTCAATAAGTAATGCAACACTTTTTTTTTCTGAAACAGGGGTTGTTTTATTCAGCATTGAAATACACCAGGTTATTCCCCAGTCTTTTAGCTACACAACACTATTTTTCAACGTAATCTCCATTCAATGCTACGGCCTTACGCCACCTTGAAATGAGGGCCTGTATGCCTGCACGGTACCATTCCACTGGTCGATGTCGGAGCCAACGTCGTACTGCATCAATAACTTCTTCATCATCCGCGTAGTGCGTCCCACGGATTGCGTCCTTCATTGGGCCAAACATATGGAAATCCCACGGTGCGAGATCGGGGCTGTAGGGTGCATGAGGAAGAACAGTCCACTGAAGTTTTGTGAGCTCCTCTCGGGTGTGAAGACTTGTGTGAGGTCTTGCGTTGTCATGAAGAAGGAGAAGTTCGTTCTGATTTTTGTGCCTACGAACACGCTGAAGTCGTTTCTTCAATTTCTGAAGAGTAGCACAATACACTTCAGAGTTGATCATTTGACCATGGGGAAGGACATCGAACAGAATAACCCCTTCAGCGTCCCAGAAGACTGTAACCATGACTTTACCGGCTGAGGGTATGTCTTTAAACTTTTTCTTGGTAGGGGAGTCGGTGTGGCGCCACTCCACTGATTGCCGTTTTGTTTCAGGTTCGAAGTGATGAACCCATGTTTCATCGCCTGTAACAATCTTTGACAAGAAATTGTCACCCTCAGCCTCATGACGAGCAAGCAATTCCGCACAGACGGTTCTTCTTTGCTCTTTATGGTGTTCGGTTAGACAACGAGGTACCCAGCGGGAACAAACCTTTGAATATCCCAACTGGTGAACAATTGTGACAGCACTACCAACAGAGATGTCAAGTTGAGCACTGAGTTGTTTGATGGTGATCCGTCGATCATCTCGAACGAGTGTGTTCGCACACTCCGCCATTGCAAGAGTCACAGCTGTGCACGGCCGGCCCGCACGCGGGAGATCAGACAGTCTTGCTTGACCTTGCGGCGATGATGACACACACTTTGCCCAACGACTCACCGTGCTTTTGTCCACTGCCAGATCACCGTAGACGTTCTGCAAGCGCCTATGAATATCTGAGATGCCCTGGTTTTCCGCCAAAAGAAACTCGATCACTGCCCGTTGTTTGCAACGCACATCCGTCACAGACGCCATTTTAACAGCTCCGTACAGCGCTGCCACCTGTCAGAAGTTAATGAAACTATACGAGACGAAGCGGGAATGTTTGAAAATATTCCACAAGAAATTTCCGGTATTTTCAACCAAAATTGGCCGAGAAAAAAAATGTGTTGCATTACTTATTGAACTACCCTCGTAATTTCAGCTGTTGTATAATGGAGTCTTTCTGACGGACATCTATAATTTCACGGTGTAGACGCCCAGAAGATGACCCCTACGACGGCTTGAAACCGGTTGGCGATATAATAATAATAATAATAATATAATAATAATAAATGCGATTAAGACTGTTTCTGAATAATCGCATCAGTCTGGAATCGCGCGACCGCTACGGTCGCAGGTTCGAATCCTGCTTCGGGCATGGATGTGTGTGATCTCCTTAGGTTAGTTAGGTTTCACTAATTTTAAGTTCTAGGGGACTGATGACCATAGAAGTTAAGTCCCATAGTGCTCAGAGCCATTTGAACCATTTTTTTGAGTGTTTTGGATCCGCACCAGGTCCTATTAAAGAAAGACATCGAAGCAATTGAGAGGTGTGCAGCTAGATTTGTTACCTGTAGATTCGAACAACACTCACATGTTGTAGAGATGGTTTGTGAACCCAAATAGGGACCCCTGTAAGGAAGACAAAGTTATTTTCGAGGAACACTGCAGAAAAATTTTGAGAACCGATATTCGTAGCTGACTGCAGAATGATTTCACGGGCGTCAACGTCCATTTGGCGCAAGAAGCACTAATACAGAGAAATTAGGGTGTCCGTGGGGGCAAATATACAGTCGTTTTCCCCTGGCCGTATTTAAGAGCGTAACAGGAGAGGAAATGACTAGTAGTGGTGGAAGGCAGCTTCCGCCATGCACCATATTGTGACTTATTGCGAGTATAGGGAGATGTTCATGTATATCTACAACAATGCTCAGCATGCCAGCAAGCGGTGTGTTACGGAGCGTGCTTCTAGCACCCCTAGCTGGCAGTCTCTTTAGTGGACTTGTTGCATCTTCTAGGTGTCCTGCAAACAAAACACAGACTTTGGCTCGTCTTCCACTCAAGATTTTCTGCTTGATCGTTCCTATTTAAGTTGGCCCTAATTTTAATCCCTTGGCATTAGCTGAAATGGCTCCCTTTGAATCTGTGTGACTCATCGAGCAAAAGAAATATAACGGAGTCCTTCTAGTTCGTATGTGGGTGACACAAGACTTTTCATTGTTTAGAATCAGCTGCCACTGCCGCGCGGATTAGTTGCGCGGGGTTGCTGCACGGTCTGTGGCATCTTGTCACGGTTCGCGCTGCTCCCTCTGTCGGATGTTCGAGTCCTCCCTCGGGCAATGGTGTGTGTGTTGTCCTTATCATAAGTTAGTTTAAGTTGGGTTAAGTAGTTTGTAAACTTAGGGACCGATGACATCAGCAGTTTGATCGCATAAGCTCTTACCACAAATTTAATTAAAAAAAATTAATGTTCAACTGCCTCTTTGCGTACCTCACCGATAAATTTTCTAAATCATTTTGCTATTGCTTTGATCTTGTGATGACTTAACTAGATGGTAAAAGAGAGCATCATGTGCAAACAATGGCTGCTCAGATTGCCTCCTAAATCGTTTTTATAGATTAGGAACAGCAGAATTCCTTCAACACTTCCTTTGGGAAGGGCAGCTACCGCTTTTGTTTTACTCGACGACTTTTGTGAACTCTCACCAGGCAAACAGGAATACGGCGGTCATCCGGATGGGAGGCGTCACTCTTCCCGTGGTTTGGCCGTCCTGCGGCAGACTTCCGCTGAGCCCGCCGTCATATTGAGCGCGCACTCCCTGCGACGCGCACTGCTTCTGTTTGCTCCCCAGTGTCGACAGCGGACAATGCAGCCGGCGGTCGTAATTGCCACAGTGGCAGCTCTGCTTGCAGGAAATGGGACATCGGTGCTGGATTGCGTCTGCTGGCACCTCAACAATGTTACTGACTCTGGCAGAATCTATATAATCAGGAACGTTGATGATTTGGTGAGATGGAACAACTGTGTTGATGAAGGTAAGTGCTTTTTCGTGCAGTACAGACTGACAAGACCTTATGCACAGTGCAGTTTTCACTCACGCACAGGCGCCTTGGCTTTGATATGCTCTTATCAAAGGTTATACGTTTTCTCCCTGACAGTGAAGGACCGCCTTGGGAACAAATTGCACTTCATTTTCACCCTTTTCGGTCAATGTACTTTGCAATAACCTTTTGCATGTGAAAAATATCGTAAAGTACGATTTGGAAAGACGGTAAATTAAGCATCTATATTTGCGAATTGAGCCCAAAACGTTTTTCATATGTGTGAGAATAGATAGAAGTAAGATGTTGCGAAATACAACGAGTAGATTCTTTAAAACCAAAGCACCTTCTTGCATAATTTCTGCCGTACCTCGTCATAATAGCACCCTTTACGTATTTTCCATAGTTCTGTATTCTACATAATCGTGGACATTGATATTACAATAAAAACAATTCACAATGAATATAGTGATGTCAAACGGATCTTAACTACTTAACGTACAGCGATACATCGATAAGAAAGAAAATGAAATACAAACTAAGAACAAAATTTCGATCGTTGCTAAGCACAATGAGGAGTGGAAAGTTCCGAGTGATAAGAGAAAATGGTGGGCTGCATTCTGCGCTTCAGAAATTAACATTCGCCGTTGTGTCATCGCGGTGCAGAGGACGTATCCCTAGCGGTACAGCACAGACATCGGTGGCTGATGCCTCAAGTGGCTGGGACGGAGTTCACTTCCTTACCTTTCCCAACAGTTTAATTTCCTAAATTAAGTAAAAAATTTTTGTAGTTCTAAAATTACCTTACAATGAGCCTGACAACGTTCGTAGGGTTGAATCGCCTGTAGACGTATAGCAAAAGACCATCCTCCTTTCCTTTTTCGTGATGGATCTATGACTCTGTCGTTGAAATTTGGAAACCTGTGAATCGTTTTCTTTGCAATAGATAGCATGGCAAGACGAGACAGCCTATCTTCATCTCTGGTACTTCTAAGAAACTGTTTGATCCGCGACTACGTGCGGAAACACGTCTCTGCTTCACAGCTTCTCATGGGACAGCAGCCGCTAATTTCAGCAGATTCCTGACGTCGCCAAAAGGTTCTTGCAGATTATTTTCAATGACAAACTTTATAAGGGCTCCGGCGGTTTTTTTTTCTTGAAACCTATTTCAAGAATAAATGGTCTGTAGCTCTGTTTCTAACTCAGCTTTACTTAAAAAATTGATAGGACTACGTAACAGCAGATAGCACATTTTCAGGACACTAATTTTTCAATGAAAGAAAGAAGCGGTGTTTGAGTAAATTAGAGGGCAACAAGTGGCTGCAGAATTCAAACCTCTGTTTCTTCTGTGATATCATTAACATTGTCTCTAATTTTAAAAATTTCGTTTCGGAATGATGCTGCTGCTTGCTTTATTGAGACGCGACCAGTGGTATATTTTTGAAATTGGCTGTACTAGATGTTCACGTAGGGCATACATACATATTATAAAAATGGATATGTGTGTGTGCGTGTGTGTGTGTGTGTGGTTTGCAGATGTACCACATCCCCTCCTGAACCGATTTCAACCAAACTTCCTACACACATCTCTTACTGCCAAAAATGAATTGCTGTGGGGGTAATAACTACTCATCTATCATAGTTCAGGACACATAACGTCGTAAACAGTGAGATGCACGACAAATTGCCTCACAGTGCATGACGTCTAAATTTACTGCTTCTTCCCTACCACCTCTGTTCGCAGCACATTCTGCACACAGTACCGTCGTACACCAGCGAATGTACCTGCAAAGTCGTGTCATTGCATGACGCAAGGATCAGGAGATGTGGCGTCATGAGTGATGAGCTGTGTGAAGAAATGCCGCGTCATGTATGAATTTTTAATACATTTATTCGTTAGAGCTGAGACACACACAGAGTCGAGTCCACTTAAGAGAAATCCCCGATACCTGGCAGAGCTTTCATCATCTTTCAGCTGACATCTTCAACTTCTGTAGTCCTGTCTTCCTCAGTTGCGTGTAATATTACGGTATATTGATAATTTTTACTTATGGACCGTCTGACAGCAACTGAATAAAACACAATTTTAGTGCCATACGCGTTTCGCCTTTATTTTCTGCAAGGCATCATCAGTGGCCTGGAATATGTACATATGTTAGCTATTTTATTTACATTTTCGTCACTGTGCCTATAGGTTATAAACAGTTCTGGTGGTTGGTATTTCCTATTAAGTAGTAATGTTTTGAACTGTACTTACAGGTTGCGTAGACAGTTTCTTACATATTACGCTCCTGTTGCATTTTTAGTGTTGTTCTTCTTCCTATGAACGCCAATTTGCTGTTTTTTCCACATTCCACAGCACTATGCACTGAACGCTTGTTTTAATGCAATGTTTTGGTTTCTGTTGCCGACTGTCAAATGTTTTTGCCAAAGATCGAATATTACTGCCAGACTTATAAGTGTAACTATTGGAGTATCTGTGGTCTGTTCGTGTGTGCATTTGTGTGTGCGTTTGTGTATGTGTGTGTGTGTGTGAGTATGAGTGTTTTTTGGTGTGGTATTAATTTAATTTAATCTAATTTTATTTTATTTATTTATTTATCTTTGTATTTGTCCTGTGTATGTGTGTGTGTGTGTGTGTTTTGGTGTGATATATATTTTTTGTGCTGTGTGTGTGTGCCTGTCAGTATTTTGGTGTTATGTAATTTATTTTTTTTATTTTTATTTTTTTTTGGGTGGGGCTGTGTGTGTGTGTGTGTGTGTGTGTGTGTGTGTGTGTGTGTCTGTATTTTGGTGTTATATAAAAAAATATATATATATATATATATTTTATGTTATCATTTCTTTTATTAAGTGTAGTAGGGAGCCTGTGCTGATGTGTATTTGTTCATTTATCACATGTTTGTTTTCTGCTATGGCTTTCTGGATGTGGAAGTTTTCTTGAATTTGTATAAGATGTTTGTCATGGTTGCTTATTCTCATTATTTTCATTTCTTGTTCCATGTTTGTAGGATGATGGTTGTAGTGTTTTAAATGCTCTGTAAATGTGGAATGGTTTGTTTCATACTTCCAACATCTGATATGTTCTTTGTATATTGTTTCAAAATTCCTGCATGTCATGCCTGTGTATACTGCATCACAACTTTGACATTCAAGTTTATATATTCCTGATTGTTGGAATTTGTCCCTCTTAGTAGCTGGCTGGCTTAGGTGTGATTGAAGGGTTTGCCCAGGCTTATATGCTATTTTGAAGCCCTGTCTCTTTAGGATGTTTGCAACTCTGTGTGTTAGTTTATGTGTGTAGGTCATGGTGTACCATCTGGTTCTTTTCTGTGTGGTGTTGTCATTGTGTGTGTTTGTTGAGTGTGTTTGTAAGTTTTCAGCTTGTGAGTTCTTTTGTATTGTGGAAATGTTGTGTTTGTTTTTTATTTGTGTTTTTATTTTTTGATTGAGCCTGTGTACCACATGTGTGTCATACCCGTTGTTCCTAGCTATTTGTATGATCGTGTTCATTTCTTGTTCATAGTTTCCCTTGCTGAGTGGGATTCTGTTTAATCTATGTAACATGTGTCTTAGTGCTGCAAGTTTCTGGCTGTGGGGGTGGTTGGATGTGGAATGTATTATTGTGTCCATGGCTGTTGGTTTTCTAAAGATGTTAAATGTATGTTTTCCATTTTCTTTTTTAATTGTAATGTCAAGAAAATTTATTTGATCTTCTTTTTCTTTTTCAAGTGTGAATTTTATGTTCTGATGAGCTTTGTTTATTTCTGAATGGAGTTCATCTATTTTTTCACTTGGCTCATCTACCAGACAAATAATGTCATCCACGTATCTGTACCAATATATGATTTTGAAACTTTCATTTGTGGTTATCTGATCAAATATCTGATTTTCAAGGTGACTGATGAAAATATTTGCTAGTGTTCCTGATATTGGGGATCCCATGGGCAGTCCATCAGTTTGTAGATAATATTCTTCCTCAAACTGAAAGTAGTTTTGTTCAGTTGTCAGTCTGAGCATATCTGTTATTTCTTTTATTGTGTCTGTGGTGAGGTTGATGTGGGATGAGAGATTTTGTTCTATGATTTCTATTGTTTCTGTGATAGGGATGGAGGTATACATATTTTCTATATCGAATGAAATCAGTGATGCTGTGTGTGGTACCTGTATGTTCTGTATGTTTTCTATTAGGTTTCCTGTGTTTATCACTGTTCTGTTGTTTTCTACTTTATAGTGTTTTGTAACTAACGTTTGGAGGTGTTTGGCTATGCGGTATGTTGGGGCTTTCTTGAAGTTGATAGCAGGTCTCATTGGCATTCCGTCTTTATGTACTTTCGGTTGACTGCGGAGTGTTGGTGCTTGTGTGCTTCTGTGTTAAGTAGTATTTCTGTTTGTCTGTGAGTGTGTGTTCAATGTTTTTCAGTGTTCGTTTCACATTTGCCTGGAATCGTGTAGTTGGATCTGACTTCAGTTTTTGTATTGCGTTGGTGTTTATGTATTCCTTGGTTTTTGTGACGTATTGCTCTTTATCCATGAGTACTGTTACATTTCCCTTGTCTGCTCTTGTTATTAATACGTTGTTGTTTGTTAATTTTTGTTTTAACCTTTTCATAGTAGCTGTTTCTGTTTGGTTGTTCTTATTGTGTGTCTGCTGTGTTTGTTTTATTATGCCTTTTATTTCTTCTTTTACTAGTTCTCTTGTCAGTCCTATGTTTATTTCACAATTATTTTGTTGTTCTTCACGTGTAAGGATGTGTTCGGTTTCTACTATGAGATTTTCTATGTATTGATTGTTCACTTTGCTATTGGTGCAGTGTTTCAAACCTTTTTCCAAGAGCATTTTTTCGTTTTCGTGTAGTTCTGTCTCTGTTAGGTTAACTAAGCGTGGATGGAATGTGTGTTGGTCTTCATGTGGTTTCACATTTAAAATGTAAATGTATTTTTGCGTCTTTTTTACTGTTAGTTTCATTATCTTGTGTTTATGTTCGTTTTGTAAGTGTTTCATTGCTATGTATGTGTTGTGCTCAGTTTTTCTACTAGTGCCATGAAAACTGCGGCGTTTCCTACGTTTTTTGCCATTTCTAGATGATTCTCATAGAGCATCATGTTTAGGTGCTGTTTTTTCGAATAGAGCATCTTAATTTCATGTAGTAACCAATATCGTTCTGCAAATGATTTCGACTTTTGTGCCACTGTAGAACTGTTTTTAACCTTTACATTAATGTAACTTGGAATTAAATCGTTCTTTTTGCATGTTCTGTTGAATTTTATATGCTGCATCGTCTTATGGAGTCTCAGGTGTATTTTCTTGAACTTGTTGTACACGTTGACAGGGAATGCTAGACATAGCTGTATTGACATCTTCAACTTCTGTAGTCCTGTCTTCCTCAGTTGCGTGTAATATTACGGTATATTGATAATTTTTACTTATGGACCGTCTGACAGCAACTGAATAAAACACAATTTTAGTGCCATACGCGTTTCGCCTTTATTTTCTGCAAGGCATCATCAGTGGCCTGGAATATGTACATATGTTAGCTATTTTATTTACATTTTCGTCACTGTGCCTATAGGTTATAAACAGTTCTGGTGGTTGGTATTTCCTATTAAGTAGTAATGTTTTGAACTGTACTTACAGGTTGCGTAGACAGTTTCTTACATATTACGCTCCTGTTGCATTTTTGGTGTTGTTCTTCTTCCTATGAACGCCAATTTGCTGTTTTTTCCACATTCCACAGCACTATGCACTGAACGCCTGGCAGACCGCCTCTGGGGCTCCGGACTGCCGCCGCCGCCAGCAGGTGGAGCGGTGGTGGGAGGGGGGTGCGCCGGCGCCCTGGCGCAGCTTCGCCGCCTCACGTGGGACGAATCCTGGGAAGTCGTCAACGAGCTCGACTGCCGGATCGCTGACGACTGTATCGAGTCCCGCTGTGTACCGAGGTATGTAGACCACTCGAGGCCATTACTGCTAACTGTACAACTAATTCTTTCTCCTCTCCTTAAATTTATTCTCAATACTGTCACCTACTTTTCCTATTTTGCGATACTAACTATCTGTCAATAAGGGCACGTTAGTGAGACCCAAAGAGGAAGCGCGCTAATACCTTCTGCCGCCGCCTCTTCTGTTGACACTTTCCACTGAGCAGCCAATGCAATGTGCCTCGTGGCACACGTCTCTCTCCGCTCGCTGTCTCCGCATATCGCTACAGCAGACAGCAAATCATCTGATGATGACAGTCGAAGACTGAAAGCGGCAACTGACAACAAAAGCTTTTGTGATCGAGACTGCTAGCCTTACTAAAATTGAATTTTTATCCCTATTTCCCAACCGTATTATCAAAAATCAATAAAAGTATAGCGTCGTTTGAGATAACAACAGCTGTAGCTCGATATCGTCGTTAGTTGTAAATTAGTTCAAAAGCGAACAATAAACACTGCAAGTGGCTAAATTAATTACTTTTCGAAAGAAGCAATTATAGAGCCGACACCCTGCACCACCAGATTACAGTAATACTCCACAACATTTGCTGTATATACGTAATTAAAATTTGTAACAAGGCAGCAGTCAGCAACAGTAAAATTATGGAAGCCATAGGAATCGAACAGCCAACCAGTGGCACGTCAGATGTTTATTCACACTTTTACCTTGCTTTACTGTTCATTCAGCCATGTGGCTATACCTTAGCATTTATATGGGTCATCTTAGTGTTGACTGAGCTTTATGACCTGTTCTCTTTCCACACAATAAGTTTACACACGTAACTACTTCTTGCAAGGAAGAATGGTTTATATCTGTTTAAACCTAGGTAAGGATTCGAATAAACTTGTGAAGTACAACTAGCTGGTGCATGATTCCCATTCTTTCCATACATCATTAACTTATAGTAAGACAGTCACATGCAAGCCAACTTTTGCTCCAAGCATCATGAAATGGCATCACGGTATTGCCGCCTCTAGCCTCGAAGACTTCGTCAACTCGGCGGGGAAGAGAGTTCCGAAAGTTTCTTCAGATACGCAGCATCTGCCCGAGGCCTCCCACTGCTGCATCAGATCCCGCAGAGCTACCAGTGTGTGGGGATGTCGGCTGCCACGTCTCAGCTGCTGTTCCAGACAGTACCGTACAACACCTGCGGCTCTGAGACCGGGTTGTCTAGTGGTCGCCTCGATGTGCTCTAGGGCGCCTGAGTGTTCGTGAATCCGGGAGTGTATGCACGCAGACCTGGGAACACGACTATGTGTGTCATCTTCTACAACGCAAGTGTCCAGAGAATAGGGTAACACTTCGTCACCGAGAATGTTGAAATAAACGTGCTGGTTCAGGTTCACATTAACCTTGGTGACTGAATCCAAGTCACGGCGACAGAAACACCCGTATGACACCATGGAACCACCAGTGGCTTGAACTGCATCCTCTATAGGCCGTCGGTCCCACCGCCACCTCCATAATTTCAGAAGAGGCGAAATCGCGCGACTCGCGTGACGCACCTCCGCCCAGCCACTGTCCGTCTCTGTGTGGTTTGGCCCACTCAAGACGCGCAGCTGTGTGTGTCTGTGAGAGCGACGGCCGCTGACTCCAAATGTCGAGTCTGTGCAGCCGCCTTCCGAACGATTGCTAGGCAGCTCATCCAGATGTAGTTGAATGTATTTTGAAGCAGAATATTAGCTTCAAGAAAAAAAGATATGTAGGGATCAAATCAGAATAGGAAAAGAAGATTATTGCTTCTAGTTAAGTCAAGGCCAGGAGCTTCAGGACGAATTAGGTGCAGCGTACCAGCTCAAAAGTTTTGTGAAAACAAACGCTAGGGAGATCAGGTAATTGCAGTTGGGGCAGCAGGAAACAGCCTGTGGCATGAATCCAAGCTGTACTATTGCGAGAGACTTGGATGAAATAGGAACATGAACTGGCCACACAAATGTGGTGTTTGTGGAGGTCTTTCAGCGTCATGTTCGGTCCTGCGTAAACACTGCTGCAAGGCGTGTTAACACTCTGGCTTGCTATCAGAACTAGTGGAGAAACGGGATGTTACAGATACCGCCAAAACCTCACATATGCGATGTTCCTGTTGACATTACTGGTAGGTGAGGACACACTACGCATGGCCTGCACCTAAATAGGAAGGGGAAAGATAAGTCAGCTTCTCTATTAGCAGACACTGTAAGGGGGAGCCTCAGTCACACGAGGGTGACCCCTGTTGTTAATGGGACCAGGTAGACAGGTTTTTTATGTTAAGGTCAAAGTCCAAACAAGCAACACTAAAAAAAATAGAATAAAAGAAGCTCCATTTACAGTAAATAGGGATGAGCTAAGGGTAGTATCAACTTACTTCATCAGAATATCAGGGGAATAAAAAATAAAGTAGATGATCTGTTAGTATGTGTAGATGACCTCACAAATAACAATGAGATTGATATACTTTGTCTGAACACCATGTAACTGTGGTGATGGATAGTGTCAGTATAAACTAGTATAATTTAGCCTCTTACACTTCCAGATATAGCATGGATAAAGGAGTGGTTGCCGTTTACAAAAACAAGGATATAAATACAAAACTGGAGAAGTAAGCAAATTCTACATTGATCTGCACTTTGAAGTTTATGCATATAAACTACAGCCTTAGGAGATTGGGAGCTACTCATAATAAAGTTTGACTACCTACTACGCTGTCTATCAGACAAAATAGGAAGTTATTAATCTGTGATGATTTCTGTATAAACTTTCTAACCAGTTCAGATGGGAAAACTGTAAGTGTTATTAATTACATATAGAATCAGCTATCAATTTCCCTACACGTATAGCTCTAATAGATTATGTATTTGTGCAGCAAGAGGGTGTAAAACTAACACACGCTTTTCCATTGATAAATGATTTTAGCAGCCCATGATGTACAATTGATTAAATTAGAAAACACAGCAAGGTGTACCATGAAATAAAACTGTACGGTTGCTCAACCCAGTGTTTATTGAGCACTTCAGAGAAAATTTAATAAATGTTAATTGGGGAGATGTATATAATGAGCCAAATGCACTTGTGCCCGGGCATGGCCCGTGAGCTGATGTCTTGGCTACCCCTTCTCTAAGGATTTCTCCCATTTCTACACTCCTCATTTCTTTCGTGATTCCTACAAACACTAACACATGTACTCGTACTGATAAATAATGAAAATACAACCTACTGGTCAATTTTGATTAATGGGTATTAGGCCACGTTCCATAGCGTATTTCTGTGCCAAAGACTTCGTCCCCTAAATGTGGAGGCAGCACCAGAGACACTACCAGAGGCAATAAGCACTGAGACATCAGTACCTTAACGAAACGTAAAAAGAAACCTGTCCGAGATTTCAATTTTTATGTATTCTAGAGCTTCCAGCAGATAAGGGCAATGCTACAATGTTAATGAAATAACGAACCTACTGCAGTATAACTGGCGTTGTATAACAACCAGGAAGGTACAGGGAGTTGAAAAGCAATCCTCCAACAGCAATACTTTGGGAAATGCATCAGCTAGTGAAAGCCTCCTCGATTTCTCTATAAATGTCTTTTTAAATCAGATCTGGTCCCACCAAGATTGTGTGGTGCACCAAAAATTCACAAACCCATCATTCCATTAACACCAGTTGTTAGCGGTATGGACTGTTCGACAAGCATGGCTGCCAAGCACTGTGCAAGTCTTCTACAGTCCTCTGTAGCAAGAAAAGACATATAAAAGGTTTAGTTCATTTATGCAAAAAATAGAATCCTTCATGCTAAGCCCATCACATATTAGCCTATTTAGACATTCTATCACTGCTTACTAGAAGAAGGTATCGGTTGGCAGGACATATTCTGAGGCATCAAGGGATCACCAGTTTAGTATTGGAGGGCAGCGAGGAGGGTAAAAATCGTAGAGGGAGCATGATGTCACATATAGAAATTACCCTCTTAGGCAAAAAAAAGGAACTATCTGAAAGGTCCAGAAACTAATAGATGTTCCGTACATGAACAGACAAACAAGTGGATGACTTATTCGAGAGAGAAGCTTCACAGATTAAGCAAGTCAATAACGCGTCCTTATGTAAGCAATGCATCCTGATGTAAGCAATTTTTCAGCTTTGCATTGATTGACAGAGTTGTTGGATGTCTCCCTGAGGAACATCATGCCATATTTTGTCCAAATGGTGCGTTAGATCCTCAGAATCTCGACCTGGTTGGAGGTCCCTGCCTATTTGCTCCAATTATTCTCAATTGGGGAGAGGTCTGGCAAAGTTATTGGCCAAGGTAGGGTTTGGCAAGTCCAAAGACAAATAGTAGAAACTCTCTCTATGTGTGAGTGGGCGTTATCTTGGAAAAAAGTTAGCCAATGATGGCTAACCTAGAAGGGCAGCAAAATAGGGTGTAGAACACCATAGGCGAACTGGTGTGCTGTAAGAGTGCCACAGATGACAACCAAAGAGGTCCTGCTGTGAAGACAAATGACACCCCTGAGCATCAATCCAGGTGGTCAGACCATAGAGCGGACGACAGTAAGATTGGTATCCCACGACCATCTGGGGCATCTCTAGACGCTACTTCGGCCGGGAATCTCATTGACTGTAACAGTCTTCTATGATGAGCCTCACTTCTAATTGAGCCCCAATATCCAGCAAAGATGTGTCTGGAGATGCCTTGGAGACTGGGGGGTATCAACCTGACTGTCGCCCACCATAAGTCCCAACAACCGGGAGTGATGGTCTGGGGTACCGTTCACTTTCATAGCAGGACCACTTTAGTAGTCACCCGCAGAGCAGAGCGATATGTCCACGTCCAGTTTTGTTGCCCGTCATGGCAAGCCATACTGGCCTTACATATCAGCAAGGTAATGCCCGCCCACACTCAGAGCGAGAGTTTCTATTGCTCGCCAAACATACCTTGACTAGGAAGGGCGCCAAACCTCTACCCAACTGACAACGTTTGGGGCATACTGGGTAGGGCCCTCCAACCATCTCGGGGTTTTCATGACCTAACCTGCCAGCTGGACATGATTTCGAACGATGTCCCTCAGGGGGACATTCAACAGCTCTGCCAATAGATGCGAAGCCGAATAACTGAGGTGGACCAAAGCGTTACTGACTTCGCTCAGTTTGTGAGGCTCTCGAATAAATCATCCAGTTTTCTGAAACTGTATTCATCACAACATTACAGGAAACACACACAGCACAGTTACAACGGAGTTCTATATGTAAAACTGGAAGGAACAGCTCATCAGCCCAGCAAGAAAAATCATTATCGTTGGTTTTGTTATATTGATGATACTCACACTTCGTTATATAGCCTCATGGAAAAAAAGAACACAGAATTTCTAAACTTTCCGAATGATATTAGTTATAATATAAAATCCAGTATAGAAAAAGAGAAAGAAGTTGAAATATTTTAAAATGTACAGCTACTTAGAAAATCCACAGATGTTAGGCACAGAAGGTCTGCAAAAACCTCACTCACACATGTGGATACATTCACAAAAATTCCAGTCATTGTCCCTAACTGAAAAGAGCAGTAATGAGAACATTAGTGGGCTTCGCTTAAATAATGTGTCACCAGAGTAGTTGGAGGAACGCTCCGACCATTTAAACACTACTTTCAGAATAAATGATTAATCTGAGAAAGAGATAAATAGGGCAATAAGTCCATAAAGGTATGGAGCTTCTCATGAAGAAGAACCAAAGATTTACTCCCATTCGTAAAAGCAGTCATGGTTCACATGGTCAGAGTACGAGGAATACATAGTATTGATGCAGTGTTTATACCAATTACGAAGGAGCGTGAATGTTTTGAACACTGTAAAGAATGTATGGCCAGCACTTGCCACAGGAGGAATATCTAAATTGTCTTGCACACACAGTGAAGCACACACGTGTAGTGCAAACAGAAGTACTCATTTCTTGCTTAGGAAACAGAAGAGCAGTTGTCATCTGCGAAATAGCAATAAATCGGTAGTTGCAGAATATCCACTCGGACCAGGGAAACTAAAAATTCGTCTCTGCAATACAGAACCAATATTACTGTGCTTGAATTTACAGAGAGGGCATTCACATACCAAAGCACGAAAGCAACTTTAACGGAAAGAAGAATGAGAGAAATTAGACTAGTTGCTGGCCTCAGTGCTGAATACAGAAACCAGCGCCAAGTGTTCCCCAGCAGAAGCTCGACAACACACGCACTCGTGACTCTGCACTCTTACGCAGCCGTCTGATGACATCACAGCCCGACTGTGGCAGGGATCCGAACAAACAGTTCAGCTTGTAGAGTTTATAGAAGTTTCAAACTGCTGCCTGAGCCTTTATAGCCTCTGAAGATGTCTCCAGCATTTGGAGACGAAACGGTAGAGACCTTTCCATTTTTATTTTTTTTTGAGTCATCTGTCTTCTCATTCGTTTGATGCGGTCCACTACAAATTCCTCTCCTATGCCAACCTCTTCACCTCAGAGCAGCACTTGCGACCTACGTCCTCAATTATTTGCTGGATGTATTCTCCAATTTCGTACCATGGAAGTCATTCCCTGATGTCCTATCATCGTGTCCCTTCCACATATTCCTTTCCTCTTCCATTCTGCGCAGAAACACCTCATTCCTTACTTTGTAAGTTGACCTAATTTTCAGCATTCGTCTGCAGTACATCATCTCAAATGCTTTGATTCTCTCCTTTTCCGGTTTTCCCACAATCCATGTTTCACTACCATTCAAGGTTCTGCTCCAAACGCACATTCTCAGAAAATTCTTCCTAAAATTAAGGCCTATCTTTGATACTAATAGACTTCTCTTGGTCAGGAATGCCTTTTTTGCCGGTGCTAATCTGCTTTCGATGTCCTCCTTGCTCCATCTGTCATTGGTTATTTTGCTGCCTAGGTAGTAGAATTCCTTAATTTGATATACTTCGTGACAATTAATCCTGATGTTATGTTTATCTCTGTTCTCATTTCTCCTACTTCCAATTCCTTTCGTCTTTCTTCGATTTATTCTCAACCCATATGTTGTACTCATTAGACTGTCCATTCCATTCAGCCCATCATGTAATTCTTCTTCACTTTCACTTTCAGGATAGCGAATCGTATCATTCATGCCCTTTCAACTTGAATTTTAATCCCACTCCTGAACCTTTCTTGTATTTCCATCATTGCTTCATCGATGTACATATTGAAAATACGGGCGAAACACTACATCTCTGCCTACATCCTTTTTAATCCGAGCACTTCATTCTTGGTCATCCACTCTTATTATTTCCCTCTTGGCTTTTGTACATATTGTGTATTACTTGTCTCTTTCTACAGCTTACCCCTGTTTGTCTCAGAATTTCTAACACTTTGCGCCATTTTACATTGCTCAACATCTTTTCCAGGTCGACAAATCCTATAAACGTAACTTTATTGTTCTTTAGTCTTGCTTCTATCACGGACAGCAACGTCGGAATTGCCTCTCTGTTGCATTTACCTTTCCTAAGGCCAAATTTATAGTCATCCAACTCATCCTCAATTTTCTTTTCCATTCTCCAATATGTTATTCTTGTCAGCAATTTGGGTGTATGAGATGTTAAGCAGACTGTTCGATAATTGTCGCACTTGTCAGCTCTTGCAGTCTTAGGAATTGTGTGGATGATATTTTTTCGAAAGCTAGATGGTATGTCGGCGGACTCATATATTTTACACACCAACATGAATAGTTGCTTTGTCGCCAGTTCCCCCCAATGGTTTTAGACATCCTGATGGAAAGTTATCTATCCCTTCTGCCTTATTTGATCTTAAGTCCTCCAAGGCTCTTTTAAATTCTGATTCTATTACTGGATCTCCTATCTCTTCCAAATCGGCTCATCTTTCTTCTTGTATCACATCAAACAAATCTTCCCTCCTCATGGAGTCCTTCAATGTACTCATTCCATATATCCACTTCCTCCTCCTCTTTTGACGGTGAAATTCCCACTGCACTCTTAATACTACCACCCTTTGCTAACAATTTCACTCAAAGTTGCTTTGACTTTCTTATGCGTTGACTCAGTCCTTCCAACAATCATTTCTTTTTCGATTTCTTCACATTTTTCAGGCAGCCATTTCGTCTTAGCTTTCCTACACTTCCTGTCTATTTCATCCCTCAGTGACTAGCATTTCTGTATTCCTGAATTTCCCTGAACATTTTTGAACTTCCTTCTTTCATCATGGGAAATAAAAGAAATACTTCAGTTATTTATTTTAATTCCCATGGTTTCTTTGTAGTTACTTTCTTTGTGTCTATATTTTTCTTTCCGACTTCTATTATTGTCCTTTTCAGAGATATCCATTCCTCTTCATGTGGACTGCCTACTGGATTATTCCTTGTTGCTGTATCCATAGCCTTGAAGGTTTTCAAGAGTATCTCGTCGTTCCTTAGTACTTCTGTATCTGACACATTTGCTTATCGATTCTTTCTAACTTATCTCTTAAACTTCAACATACTGTTTATCATTACTACATTGTGATATGAGTCTATATCTGCTCTTGCGTATGCCTTACAATCCACTATATCATTTCGGAATCTCTGTCGGACCATGATGTAATCTAACTGTAGTTCCCCAAGTCACCCAGCCTTTTCCAATTATACATCCTCCTCTTTTGGTTAAGAGTTTTCTCTATTACTAGCCGAACTTTATTACAGAACTGAGTTAGTCTTCCTTCTCTCTCATTCCCTATCCCAACCCCACATTCTCCAGTAACCATTTCTTCCACGTTTTCCCCTACAACTGCATTCCAGTCTCCCATGAGTAATGGAGTTTCATCTCCCTTTACGTCCTGTACTACCCTTTCAATACCGTCATATACTTTTTTCTGTCTCTTCATCTTAAGCTTCCGACGTCGGCATGTACTATCTGAACTATCGTTGTCGGTATTGGTTTGCTGTCGATTGTGAGAAGCGTGACTGTATCACTGAACTGTTCACTGTAACACACTCTCTGCTCTACCTTTCTAAAGAATCCTTCTCCACTTATAATGTTTTCTGCTACTGTTGATATTACCATAATAGCAGGACAAAATACGACCGTCCCGCCCCGCAGCAGCACCCATGGATAGAGACCTGCACCGGTGCCTGGTCACCTGCACAGCCTTGTACGACGATCCCCAGTCGACGTTCGAAACCTGTACTCGCCGGTGAACACAAGCCCACTCCACTGATCCAGGTTCCGTTTCACGTGTTCCCTTAGGCAATTTCTTCGCACTCCAAGGTCCCAGGTAGTTTGTTACTGTTGTTCGTAGTGGTCGCCTAGTGACCACATTGATCTAGTGGAACTGGCTACTTACTGACTGTGTCAACGAGCCTCCAAGTTGACACCAAACTGAGGGAGTACTTTTATAGATAGATACTCCAGCAAAACACAAGCGGAACTGAGCCCACAGAGTTATACCTCCACGATACAGAGGCACACAGGCAGTCATATGTGCCCCTGGATAGGACCAAAGTTTCCTGCAGCTACTTCCTTAATTACCTTGGTGTCTCCCTCTTCCTGTCACTGTCATTTATGCAGTACTGCGCGGACCTGTGAAAGTCGTTTGGGTCTATTCTAAATCAACTGCACTACATTACTGCAAAAAAAACTGTGGAGGAAATGTAGACAAACAAAACAAAGCTGCAATTTCTGTTGGTTATTGAGCTGTCGCATATTGTGCTAAAGCGTGGGAGAATGGCACTCATGCAGTTAAGACGTAAGGAGCCATGTTGGGTATTAATGACATTGCTACAACAGCTCCCACTTAGGGGTTGCATGTTCTGTCACATTTTGTCCCTGCTAATTTCACAATCAAGGATGCCAAGGTACTAATTCCTAAGACAGGGTTCAATAAGTATTCAGTAAAAGTGAGTAAGGTAGCGCAGTATGGTCTTTCTTGTCACGAAAGATCAAGATTCAACCTCATCCAAATGGCACAAGAGATACATGGCAACGTCTTGAAAACGTGGTATTATAGTGGAAGTGCTGCTCGTGATTATGGCGCCAAGGAGCAGACGGTGAGCCATGTTGTGGGGCAGCGCCCACTCCATGCCTTTGAAGGCGGTCTGCTGTGCTTGCCCAATCAGAGTTCTGGCTGCATGTTTGTATGTGAATTCTTGTATTTCATCAGAAATTATCAGTTCACCAGAATATGTTAGCAGACTCGCATACCAGCCGTGATGTACGCAACAATTCCTGTCTGACACCTCGATTCGTCTCTAATGGGCTGGCGACCTCTATCAATGGGAAACGTAAAAGCTGGAGAGGGGAAAGTTCAGTTTAGTTTTCACTATTCTAGTCTACAAAATACAGTCAAGTTTCAGAATATCATCTGTCACATAAGCTGACTCCCTTTTATTTTGAAAGGTTGAACAACATGGAATGGAATATGACAACGCTGCAAGCGGATGATCTGAGGCATCATATCCTGTCCCAGTCAGTGCATGCTTTTCGGCGCATCACAAGAGCCATGGTCGGCAGGATGAATTGTGAGTGGCGGCGTCATGATAACTTTGAGAGGAGGGATAAACTTGGTGAGTATATTATTTGGAAGTTCGTTACTGTTAAATAAAGTGTAATGTGCTCATTTAGGTATTCTATAAAAACTCCCGTCGACGCTTATGAACACATGATGATGGAGTTGCACCACATTTGAAAATTCAGTCCTAATAACAGTGCATAGAAATAAAAACATCAGAAGTAAATAATAATCACACTGGAGAAAAGAAACTGTTATCTAATCACAACCGATTTCATCCAACAAGAGAAGATCACCAACCTGGTCTCACATACAAAACGCACACTTGCCAGGTGTGAGCCCTGGCTGTCTATGTCGCGCGGAGATTTGGACCACGTTCATGACTGTACGCAGTTAAGACCTTCTGACCACATAGGTTTTTAACGCTCGTGTACCATTTGTTTCTGGCACGCTCCGCTGCGGTCGCCCATTGTCGGAGCTCGAACTACTGTACGGTACGGTGAGTAAGAGGTTCGCGTTTATAGAGCCGGTCAACCGACAAGCGACAGTGTGGCACGTCCAGGAGCAGTATACAGTGACGGTCAAATTGCCACGTTTAAACGTCAAAGCTCGCGACAGTTGTGACCGGTAAGCGTCGTTATATGTGGCTATTCGACTAACTCTTACACGAGGCAAAAGAAACTCTATGAGCGTTTCTTTGTGCTACTATTTGTACCTTGCGATTTAGTTGCGGCAGTCATAGAGAAGACCCGTTAAATGGAGAGAAGAATAGTTTATTGACGTTAGACTATTCATGAGAGGATGGTGGTTACAATGATGACGATACCCTTTCACCACGATCATTTTCGTCAAACAACTTCATTGGCACAATGCGACGGAGACGTAAACTCACGAACTGATTGTTTAGGAAGCTTGCTTTGAAGAGGTAATATTGTCAGATTTCACCTTGCCTCTGTCCGTAACAGGGATCTGTGTGTGTGTGTCTGTGTGTGTGTGTGTGTGTGTGGGTGGGTGTGTTTTATGAAAAACTGCTGCAGAATATGTCCTAAAATATTGCTAAACAGTGTTGACCATATATGCGCATGGCATTGAAATACTATCTGCTCATATTGCTTACCCGTTTTTCATGTTAAATAACATGTGTTCTACTTGAAGAGCAAAGTTTCGAAACAAAAGGGGGAGACGTGACCGGCTCCACACACGTCTTCCCACACTTGCGACATGAAGCGGGTCTGAGGGCTCTGGACGTCACCCCGCTGCACAGTACTCTGCACTCGTGCATCAGGCAGCTGCGGTGGGGCGCAGCCAGTGGCAGGCAACCTGCACGTGCAGAAGGTTAAAAGCTCTGCATTCCAGACGTCTAAAATGAGTATTATCATAAGTATGGCCATTTATTTTAAGAGGGGGCGGGTGTTTGGTATCTAGGGTTGAGATCTCGCAAGTGTACGTTTTTCTCCTTACAAAAGAAGGTCGAGTTAGTTATGTTTATGTGGAAGGTTACAAGTAATAAACATGAAGGTTGAGGACAGATTTCATTCGATGTCACATAAAGAGAGATCATGCTGACACATCAGTAGAGCACACCGCCTCTAGCCTCGACAAGGGCCTGAGTTGGCCGACAAAGAGAGTCCACGAGTCTCTCCAGTTGTGTCGTGTTCGGCTGACGTCACTCAACAGGTCCCGTAGAGCCGCCAGATCGCAGGGACGTTGAGACCGCCGCTGTCTACACGCTGGAGCCGGACATCTCCTGTGAGGCTGAGACCGGATGGCTTAACGGGCATGTCGGGATGCGGCAGGATGGCTGAGTGGTCGTCCAGCCAGGAGCGTGTCCACGCGGCCTGTGAACACGGCTGCTGTCTTGGGAGCGTCCCCACGATACTCAGCATGAAGGTAGCCCACAGGTCCCGATTAAAAAATTACTATGCGATGTGATGCGATCCAGACTGCTCGCTCACTAAACTTCATCACAGATCTCTGACACGTGACGTTTTAAGACTCCCGTTCATTGTCGTTGCGATAAAAGTGACAATGCAGGAAGGTACTGTAACTTTTACGAAATTTTTAGACCTTTAATGCCATACGCTACAGAGCGTACGGGGATCCACTACACGATGCCAACCCCAGCAGAACAGACACTAAGAGTCGCAAGACACGACAGAGCCCGTGTCCTTAGCAACAGTGTAATGTGCGTTATAAAAAGTGGCGGAATTTGGCACATTGTGAACATTTATTTACTTCTTTATGCGTTTATTCCACCTGATAAAATTAAGCCATTCGTGCACTCTCTTACATATAACCTGACATCTCAATGAGTCAACATTATGACATGCGAAGTACACGAGCAGCATGCGGTAGTGATAATTATACTACTTCTGCTAATAACAACAACAACAACAATGGAGACACATAAGAACACACGTTTCTCTTGATGGGACATGCACAACTGTTGATACACATCCCAGTGATAAAATCAACTGCTGACGTACAATTTTGCAACTGTAGCAGGTATATCATCACTGATGACAGAAATTAATGTATGGGGTTTCATAAATTCCACATGTTATACTTTATATCAGAATACACATACTACAAAATTGTAGCTCTGCATCTTTAAGTTGACTTAGATGTAAAACAGTGTAACTGTTTCAAACTGTGAATGCATTACTTTTACATGTTTGTTCGCCTTTCTTTTAACAAATTACATAATGATAAAAATATCAAAACTTTACGTACTGCAATTACATAACATTATTGCTTCAGTACAAACAGTCATGATTGCACACGACGTTTGACCTTGGAGTGGAGTGGAAGAGAGGGGAGTCCCTTTCTCTCTCCCTCTGTCGCTCTTTGTTTTAACTCGCAACCGTCGGTAGCTATAGAAAACTCTCGCTTCCCCACGGGAGGTACGCTTCGAAAAGGATCGAGGGACAGGAAAGTTCCATCTGAGGTTACGTCCTGGTGAAACTCTTGTTAATACTCGTACTTCTGTATTTATGGGAAGAATTTTCCGATTATCTATGTCTAGAAGTCGAAATCTATCGTTTTGTAAATCCTGCTCTTCGATTGTGTGGCACACCTAGGGCCAGACATAAGCTCAGATGTCAATTGAATTGCGATGAAGAGTGGATTGAAGTTTAAGAGAATGGTCTGGAAGAACAAAATGCGGAAAGGAGCGGGACACTAAAGTGTAAAGCAATCACGAAATTCATTTGAATTTCTCTTGGTCTGTAGATATTACGTTGATGAATACCACACAGGCAGTTCATTTGAACAGAAATGGACACCTATGAAAAGGGCATCATAGAAATTGGACAAACAAAGATAGATATAAGGAGCTAACGGAAAAGAAACCGTGGGAAACAGAAAAAAACACAGAAATTGATCAGAAAATCATTGGCGAAAGTGTCAATCAAGAATTATTGAAGTTGGCGTCTAGAATATACGAGAGTGTTGGTATACCATTAGACACAACCATGAAGATAAGAGCAGAAACTTGCAGGCCTATCGCACAACTAGCATAACACCTCATGTATGGAATTTGTCGACAGGACTAATATATACAGAGGAATGGAAAAGATAGTAGAGAATATGATAGATGACGATCATTTTGACTGTCAGAAGGCTAATAGCATGGGAGTAAGTTGCAAAGAAAGACGGGTTACACGTACAAGAACCAAGAGGAAACAATAACGTTGCATGACCAAGAACAAAATACTGTCCCATCTCCCTACCATAGCGTTTAGTATGTTCCATTCTTCACCGATTCTGCTGAGAACCTCATCATTTTTTCTTTTATCAGTCCATCTAATTTTCGACATTCGTCTCTAGCACTACATCTCAAACGCTTCGATTCTCTTCCGTCCCGGTTTTCCCACTGTCCATGTTTCTCTTTCACAGAATACTGTGCTCAAAACTTAAGGGGTAGATTTTGGGAAAGTCACCCAGAACTGTGGGTCAGGGGAAACTTACTGTACGAGATGAGAAGGGAAGACTAATTGTTGAGGACTCCATCGGACGAGATTTGAAAACCTAATAGCTTAAGACAAGGTGATATGCACGACAGAGATTACTGCTAAAACATTGATCACAAGTTATTAAGAGTGAGAAGGTAAGCACATTGTACATAACAGAGGTGGGATGGGGCGGTGAAAAATAGATGGGAATGAAAATGAAAGATGCAGGAAACTGAAACGGAGTGAAGCAAAGAGTAGTTACAGTGATAAAAAGCTGGATGGCGAGAACCAAGGACACGTTGTAGAGTTAGTTCTCACCTACGGAGTGCTGAGATACTGGTGCCTGGGGGAGGAATCCAGGTGGTGAAACAGGCGCTGGTGTCACGAATGTCACGTTGTAGAGCATGCTCTGCAACACAATATTGTGAGTTACCAGTATATACCCTCAGCCTATGCCCATTCATCCTAATTGATAATGTGATGGTAGTCATGCCTATGTAGAAGGCTAAACAGTGTTTACGTAGTAGCTGGAATAGGACTTGTATCTTTTCGCAGCTGGCTCTCCCTTTGATAGAATATGTTTTGCCAGTTACAGGGCTATTATAGGAGGACACACTCTTGTTAACTCGAGATCAATGTTTTAGCAGTAATCCCTGTCTTGTATATTACCTTTAAGCTCCCTGGATGCGGTCCCAAACATTCCTTCTCATCTTGTACGGTAAGTCTCCTCTGACCCGCGGTTCTGGGTGACTTTCCCAAAGTCTACCCCTTTTCCCCCTTTTCCTAGGCCTGTCCAGTCCTTTTCCTTAACCCTTCTTACTTCCGTTTCAACCCTTTTATCTGCAGAAGGAGCCACTGTCTCCGAAAGCTTGCCAATCACAACAGTTTCTATGTGTGTTCTGCCGCTGCTTCGTGAGTCGATTCTTTTATCTATCCTATTAAATAATTTTATCAATGACTGTTTGATTTTGCTGTTACAAAACTGACAGTTGATGTTAGTTGACTTCTTTTGGCTGTGAACATCCTCTTTGAATGTTCTTCTCTACTCTTTATGTTCTCTTTCATTTTTCCATTATGAGTTAGTTTGTCCTTGGTTAAAATGGTTCTGAGCACTGTGGGACTCAACTTCTGAGATCATTAGTTCCCTAGAACTTAGAACTAGTTAAACCTAACTAACCTAAGGACATCACACAAATCCATGCCCGAGGCAGGATTCGAACCTGCAACCGTAGCAGTCTCGCAGTTCCAGACTGCACCGCCTAGAACTGCACGGCCACTTCAGCCGGCTACTTTGTCCTCAAGGTAGCAGAATTCATTCAGTTCGTCTTGATCCTCGTCTACAATTCTGCTAGACATCATTAATTTAATCTTTCTTTGGTTTAGTCTTAATTCATAGAGTCTACCCATTAGATTGTTCATTCTACTCAACATCTCCTACTGTTACCTCTGACTTCCATTGAGAACAGCAATGACATCAGCTATTCCTGTCACTGATAACCTTTCAACATGAATTTTAATTCCATATCTGAACCCCATTTTTAATTCCGTCATTGCTTCTTCGATGTACAGATTGAATCGTAGGGGCGATTAGATGTATGTCTTTTACCTTTCCTAACCTAATCTGTTATTGGTCTTCCTACTTTATTCTCTTGTTTGAGGTACAAATTGCACGTAACCCTTCTTTCCCTAGAGGTTACACCCATTTTCCTTAGAGTTTCGGAAATCCTGCAACATTTTAAATTATCGTACGATTTTTATCTAACTACAAATCCTACGGCCATGCCTAGATTTTCCTTAAGTCTCGCTTTAATCATCAATCGCTAACCCAGAAGTCCTTCGCTGATGCCTTTATCTTTCCTAAAACCAAATTGATCGTAGTCTAGCACGTCCTCAATCTACTTTTTCCTCTTATATACATATTCTTGTCAGTAACTTGAGTGTGAGAGCTCGTTAGGTAATTGTGCGGATGTCCTCGCACATATGTATCCTTGAACATACAGAACTATGTGAATGATATTTTCAAGAGATACTGATTGTTTATCTGGAGAACCAGTTTGAATAATAATTTGGCTTCCAAATTTTCGAAATTCCTAAGAACTCTTCCATATGCCTTCCACATCATTTGATCGCGAGTCCTCCTAATCCCTGTTTGTTTCTGTGGGCTGGAGAGGTAGGCCCTACACTATGCTGCTTGTGGTGTGGTGTCAGTGGTAGCCACAGATCTCAACCCAGGTTACACCGGTCTGTCTGTGATGGCTGGTGAACTTCTCCCAACCCGTGGCTATACATTCTGCAGTCGTTGCCCTACAGCCAGATGCCAGTGTAATGTGCCGGTACGATGCTCTCAAGTCCCTCATGCCGATGATTCGTTTTTTTTTTACAAAGTAATTAAGATGCACGTTCTTTGGACTTTCTCTTTTGCGATTTGCGCTGAGTAATTCCAATATCATTAGGAACAGAACAAACATCGTGTACACACATCATTCTCCATCTGTAGCAATGTCTTTTTTTACTGAAAATAGGCTCGCATAAGAACGAAATGCCAAAAATCTGGCACAGGCATAAAAATAATGCAGTATTTTTCTTAAAGACGTTGTGTCTGCCATTAACTGTAACATTATTTGTTTTCACGACTACATTTTCGATCCTATGCCCTTTGTACAGGTATACAGCAATAACCGAAAAGTGAAGTGCAGATGGCATGTATAGAACGCCACTACCCTCCCATACATGAGGCAGTTATATTACAAAAAATGCTAAAAACAGCACATCACTTGCACTGGGCCATTGGAGGTGTCAAAATTTACAAATCTTCTGACGTGTGTATATCTCACTCTTGCCTCTGTATGTTGAGTCTCCTAACTGCGAGTGTACATCAACTTTAGATGAGCGTAAGGATCATAGTTGTGGCATAAGGTAAATTTATTGTTACTGATGTTAACATCACTAACATGAATCTCCTCAAATCACTGTTCATGTTGTTTATACGACAACTGAGGCGGTTGGTGGGGAACATATTCACAAGTCGTTTCTTCTTTGCCCTTAGCAGTGATTGTACATGCCACAGTAAACGTTTTATACCAGAGTATCTTAATATCGTGTTTACATTTGTTAACTAAATTTGGGCCGGCCGCGGTGGCCGTGCGGTTCTAGCGCTGCAGTCCGGAACCGCGGGGCTGCTACGGTCGCAGGTTCGAATCCTGCCTCGGGCATGGATGTGTGTGATGTCCTTAGGTTAGTTAGGTTTAAGTAGTTCTAAGTTCCAGGGGACTGATGACCTAAGATGTTAAGTCCCATAGTGCTCAGAGCCATTTGAACCATTTTGAACAAAATTTGGCATTCTGTTTACGATACAAGCATTTGGTGTAAAGAAATAAGACATTTCTTTATTGTGATAGTGCGTAATAGTACATATGGTATCCATCGTCAAAGGCTTACAGTAGCTTGGCTGCTCATAAAAACATGGCAGTTATAATCATATATATATATATATATATATATATATATATCATTTTACATATGTATTCTTTGTACCATATTAACATCACAAAGGCATAAATCGCCTTCACAATAACTTTCGTACATGAATTGATCCACTGGACAAATAAAAAGAAAAAGGAGTACAAAAATGAGATAAAAACATGTGATGGGATACTTGTCACAAATTACATAACATTATGTGTATCACCATGTAATTGCAAAATGTACTGTTAATATGTATGGTACTGTACCATTACAAATGTAGTCATACATTTCCATGGTCCTTAGAACGTTTAGGCCGAGAATGGCCTGTTTTAGGTATACTTGCAAAACACCTTATACAATTTTTTACTGCATTATTAAAATATATTACTTATGTTAAAATAAATACACCGTAAATATAAAAACATGTATGAGTGGACATAATCTTCCTCATTTCCATACATATCATACAACTCACGGGAAACGTAAAGACTACTCATATTATAAAACCAGCATAGACACGATTCTGTGCAAATCGTTACGTCCTATGCTTGTCAGTAAGTCAAAGTCAAATAGCCAAACTATACATCCTCATTTATGTTACTTTCTATTATTAGCACATAAAACTTACTGGAATTTATCTCGAGATCCCTTATTTCTTAAATCTGTCTTATTGCTGGGAAAGTCGTGTGGGTCATTTTTAAAATAGATGTATATTTCCACTTCTTCAGATATTTTGATACTTCTACCCTTAGGTTAATTTTTATTACTGGATCTACGTTAGGTGGTGGTACTCCTCTCTCTTTGCTTGATGTGCTCTTTAAATTTGTCGCTGGAATATGAGCTTTGTAATGTCCGTTCAAGATGTCCGTGCTGTAATTCATACGATTACTGACATTGTATATTGATCTAGTTTCAAAAGGTAAATGCTACCTGCATACACTTTGTGGGGGCAGAAAGTGAAAGCTGTGCTTCCTACAGAAGTCTGATCCACTGGCTTGTTCACCAGTCCGTCGTCTCCCGTCTTGTGCAGAACTCCAGGCCCTGGCGGCTGTTTTCCGGGAACGACTCTCCAGCTACTGGCGGGACTTGGCGCAGCTGCTCTCACTCGGTGCGACGCACGCCTCACAGCTGTTGGTTCCCCTCGCATTCGAACGTATGGTAAGTGGAGTTTTTCCCTCCTCTTATAAACTGTATTATACGTACAGGGGGTGAGAAAATGACACACACCACCTGGTCAGTTCTTGGAGAGTGTTTCCCAGTTTACCTGCTTCACACTGTAGCTATCATTGGCTCTCCAGTTCTAATACTAACAATCTGGAAGAATTCTGAACCAACCTCTACTTCTGTGAGCCTTTTGGGGCCATGATACAGGGAGGCTAAGCTCGGAATGGTTAGAGATAGAAGAAAATCGTCTGTATCTTTCTTTTCTCGTATTTGCTAGCTACTTCTTTAACAGATTCAGATAAGTTTGCATCCAATTCTGCTTTACAAGCTGAAGCATGTTAGCTTCATATTGAATGGAGAGTGGTCTAGAGTCTCAGTGTAGCAGTTCAAGTCTCCATCAGCATCTTCTCTTCCTAAGAAACTCTACTCCATATGGAAGGCCTATAAAATTACTTCTCTCAACATGGAGGTTCGTCAACTTCAAATCACGTAATGAACCTGTATACATACCACATAATTCATACATTTCGACACAACTGTTCAACGTCTTCCCACCTTAACATTCACGTGACCATTTCCCACGACTCCATGACCAGACGATAGCGCAGCTGACACTTGTGGCTCGACGCCATTGGTGGCCCCCTGTGCTCACCACTGCCAGCCAGCACTGTCCGTGTGACACGGCAATGCCCCAGCCGCCGCAGCCACAGAGGACGCGAGTCAATAACGAAAACCTGCAGTTGAGGTCCACCAGTTAGCGCGTGTTGCGCCAGCGAGTGGCTTTGTTAAAGGCACTGTGCTACTACAGTCACAAGCGGAATATCTGGTGAATGCGTCAAGGCCAATGAAAATCTGTGCCAGACTAACGTGAAACCGGATGCTGCTTACTGAAATCATTCATCTTAGTCGTTATCTTTTCTGCACGTGTCTCGTGGCCTAACACGAACCATTATCGAGTCTGAATTCTCTGTCTATGATTTATGAACACTACCACCAGTGATTTTCCCACTACCGAGAATAAAAGCTATGTGGTCTTAACACATACACTCGACTCGCATTCCGGAGGACGGCGGTTCAATCCCGCGTCCGGCAATTCTGATTTAGGGCATGGCCGACTTCCTTCCCCATCCTTCCCTAATCCGATGAGACCGATGACCTCGCTGTCTGGTCTCCTTCCCCAAACAACCCAACCTTAACACATAGAATGGCCACTGTGCATTATGACTGTTTGGATTCTGACAGTAGTACACGTGGAAAGCAAAAGGACGCAGTATGATCTGTGCCTTTGTGTAGCTTTTTGTGGCGTATGTAGCAACGTGCCAGTCCCTAAAGTATCGTGTGAGCCTCATTTTGGATCCTTTGAGAAGAGAATTAGGCGATATCTGTTTTAGTGAACTGAAAAGGTTCTGGGTAGATTAAATCTTTTTCCTATAAATATTACGGATGTTTGCTGGTTGGTAATTTCAACGATTGATAGTAGCGGGTTCCGTATTTAAGAATGGTTTCTGCCGACGTCGTATCATGGCCTGTCATTGCATCTTGTTTTCGATACCATCATCCAAGCATTTCACTGCAGCAAAGGCAATTTACCTGATACGTATCCAATATTTTGTAGAGTTAGTACCTCACAGCTTCCGAGAATGTTTAAAGGACGACTTCTTTATTACATTTGCGGTGCAGATACGCTTCGTTGATCATGCACTGCACCTGCTTAGGAAAAGTGTAATTGCGAAAAGTTATTCCGTGAAACCAATGTTGTACAGATAGTTTCGATTTAAAGACACACTTTGCTTTCTGAATGAAACTTAAGTCTTCAGACAGCTGCAGCAGTCCTGAGGTATTCGTATTTGAGATAATTCCTCTCGTGGTTCTTCACTACAGCCCTGCAGAGTGGTACGGCAAAGCGTGCTGTGGCCCAGGTAACGACGCAGCTTACGATTTTGACCCTGTGCCCCTGGTAACTGGGCTCTCACATAATACTGTGTACAAATATGTATGTATGTATGTTCAGAATAGTTCAAATGGCTCTGATCACTATGGGACTTAACTTATCAGGTCATCAGTCCCCTAGAACTTAGAACTACTTAAACCAAACTAACCTAAGGACATCACACACATCCATGCCAGAGGCAGGATTCGAACCTGCGACCGTAGCAGTCGCGCGGTTCCATACTGAAGTGTTTAGAACCGCTCGGCCACACCAGCCGGCATAGATTAGGTCTAGATGGCAGAAAGCGCAGTGGCGCCATGGCAAGGACGACGGATTCAACGTATTGGAAGGTGCCGATTCAAAAGTGTGCACCACCTTCCAATTCACTGCTCCTGCACAACGAGGGAAATTCTGAATTTTATTTTTCGTTTTCTATACTGCTTATCGACGTACGGGTAAGAGTCGACTGCAGCCACGTGTCACCACTGCAGTGAGTTAGGGTTTGTCCGTGCGCTGCACCCCCTACTGTGTGGACTCGGCCCGTGTCGCTGGCTGGCCTCCCTCGCCCTGTGTTGCTGTGACGCCCACAGCCGGGCTGTCGGAAGTGGGAAGCGGCTCAGACCGCAAACGGGATGTTAGCTGCCCGCTGACCGCGAACAGCACGCTGTCACAGCGAGGACGTGACGCACGTCCCACACACACACACACACAAGTAAACGCGTGCAGTATTCCTGGCGCACATCCGCAAAGCTCTACTTACGCAAATACGAATTGGAGGCGATAAATCGCGATCCCGTCTAGAACCGGTCGGCCATGTATGTATGTATGTAAATTTAAAAAATATTGTATTCGAAAAGGATTTCTTTTTTCTCTGGCTCCTGGCATCAATATGAAACTGATAAAGGAGGTATTTCATTCAAAAAATATGAGTAAGAAGAACAACTGTATTGTGAAAACAACTGAAAGCTTTTTAATTACCATTTTTTCTCGTATTTGTGATATACGTAACAGTTTTGTTATTTCGTAATTGATTCATTACAATATACACATTCTTTTGTGAATAAGGTAATTTTTTAATTTCCAATGTCTATTAAACACTTATTAGTAACTCAGAGAGAGAGAGAGACAGAAGTTTTCAGTGTGTACATACTTAGAACAGCAACAGCAATGGCATCTCATAAACAATACACACACACACACACACACACACACACACACACTCACACACACACACACATGCACACACACATGGACGCACGCAGGGTGCAATGAAACAATCATAATCTCAAACATGCAGTCAGAACTGTGACAAACAGCTCATCAAACTGTTCCACGCACACCCAGTCAAGTGGAACACCTTTTTACCTTTCTACTAACAAATAAACCCACCCAGACACATCAGTAAATAGTCTGGGTGCAGCAGATTTCCACACCTATGCCTCCTGATGAACCACTTGTGATCGTGGTAGGACACCCCCGCTTCCAGCTGGAATTGCAGTATATACCTCAGTATATAACCTCAATCGAAAGGTCTCCTGATAAGCGTTTATGGTGCAGCGCCAATGCCCTAGAGGAGGCACCTGCTGAAGTCCCTGAACGTGAAAGTCTTTCAGGCTGTGCAAATCACCGTTTGTTATGCAGACTTGTGGGATAGTCCAGCATCAGCAGCCACATATTTGATCTCTTTCCTCAGTCTGGTGATTTCCCCTTTGGACATCCATCAGAACCCTCCAAATGGTAGACGTTGTTGCATGGTTTGCCTGTAGAGACAGTTTACATCCAGGTAAAGGACGATACTGAAATCGTCAGACAACCTGTACTCTCCATCGATCATTTGCAGGTTATTTGCCTTGGCATACCTGCTCACACATTGGCAAAGTCACTGAAACGTCCCCTTTGAACAATTCTATACAAGATTGTGCTTAATCTGACACACAATATTTTTTAGCGCAACGCAATCTGACTTTCAAAAATCCCTACAAAAGAATGGCCCTGACTAACATTAAACTATACCTTTCACAAATCACTAAATCACTTACCTCACAATAATCTTCGTTACTCCCACTACTGCAATACAGCAAGCGCCACTACTGCCAGCTAAATAAAAGATTCAAACTATGGAAGTCACTAACTACTGATAGGGATAGTTAGCAAATGAAAGATATTAATAGAGAACAAACAATGTATTTACCTTGATATCATCATATATAAATATAGCAGTTCATGACCAATTTCAAAACTCCGCCATCTCTCTCCGCACATCCACCACTGCTGGCGGCTCACCTCCAACTGCGCAACGCTACGCGCTGTTCGCAGCCAGCTGCCTAACACTACAATGGCGAGTATTACAACAATGCAAAGCAGCCACTGGCTGCACACATCACAGCCAGTGATTTTCATACAGAGGTGGCGTTACCAATAAAAAAACCTAAACAGCCTACTTACATAGCCCCCATGCTACCCACAAAAAATTTTACAAATTTTTTTTGGGTACTGGCCAATACATATTTGTTAAAAATTTTTTCACAATTACAATAACAAAGAAATCAAATGCACACACTTATTTATACAATGTTGGTCAAAAGCTAAAATTTTCTCACAGTCCATAAAGACAGTCCTGATCATTGAACTGCAGTGTTTTTCTCAAAGACTGAGCAGTAAAAGACAATGCACACAGACGTAGTGGATTTCCATGCCGTCTTGAAGTAGTAGTGTTGTCCTTCCAACGGAAAGACAGTGCTGACTCGACATGCAGACAAGTAATGGGCCACAACAGAGTAAACCCACAGCAGAGTCAGTCGACGTTTTGAAGAACATTGGTAGGTAGGTCATCACAGAGTAGATCCACTGTAGTCCTGGTAGAGATTACGGTATTGGTGGGCCACCAGAGGCGCAGACCCACTGCAGTCCTTGTAGAAATAATGGTACTGGTGAGTCAGCAAAGGTGTAGACCCACTGCAGTCCTTGTAGGGATTACGGTATTGGTGGGCCACCAGAGGTGCAGACCCACTGCAGTCCTTGTAGAAATAATGGTACTGGTGAGTCAGCAAAGGTGTAGACCCACTGCAGTCCTTGTAGGGATTACGGTATTGGTGGGCCACCAGAGGTGCAGACCCACTGCAGTCCTTGTAGAAATAATGGTACTGGTGAGTCAGCAAAGGTGTAGACCCACTGCAGTCCTTGTAGGGATTACGGTATTGGTGGGCCACCAGAGGTGCAGACCCACTGCAGTCCTTGTAGAAATAATGGTACTGGTGAGTCAGCAAAGGTGTAGACCCACTGCAGTCCTTGTAGAGATGGCCAGCAGCCATCTGCTGCGACTGTGCAGGTGCACAATCACCATCGAAGTACGGATAATATAGCAAGTCCATAACCACCACTTGTGCACTCACAAAGTTTTTGGAATTGTCCTCAGAACCAGCAATGCTGTTATCCAGTACCTTGCTGAATTATTAACACACGTGCAAACACTAACAGTCCCTACTTCTCACATATTGTCCATATACTATGACCAACAGAAACGTGTGCAGTGAAATGTAACTTACAAGTTACAATGAACTGGTGTCAATTACAATTTTATAACATGAGAATGCAATTACAAAGGTACAAAATACATCATTAAAAACATAATAATACAGATAACATTTGTAGTAATATGGGCTTTACAAAAGAATCGAAATAATATATACATCAGTGTTACAGGAATTATGACATGAGTACATACATAAAAGATCAGAATAACTTTCGAAACATCAACTTCACACATGAGCATTAACACAAAACAGAATAAATAATGTCTAAACATCTTTACAAAGTAAATAACATATTATTAATGCCAATTGTATTTGAGGATAACAGTATTCCGCATCATAGTGAATGTAACTTAGTATTAGAAGAGAAAAGAGTTCTATGAAACAGTACACAGAGACAGGAAGGAAACAAATACACAAGGGTACACAAACACATAGGGGGATAACACAATGGAAAGGACAGGGTTCGTTTTCGGTGTAACTTTTGGTACTGCAGTATTTTGCAAACAAAACCTTTTTTTTTTTTCTTGGAGATCTCCCTTCGTTCATCATTATTCCCAAAAAGTCCTATCTATACCTGCTTTCTATATTCTATTCATATTTCTTTCAAAATAATTATTTCTCAGTGCACAATACTCATTTTTGCCAAATCTGTTTCTTATAGCTTCTCAATGCATTTCTTCCAATTCATCATCACGCAGTCTCTTATATAGTCTACCCCCTCTTAAGCTAACTTAAATCTACTGAGCGCAGATGCTAAACTAAGGGACGAAGCAATGCAGCAGCACATAAAACAATTAATACAAACAGCAATGAAAAAAAAATGGAAAATTGCAAAGCAAGCTACAGTAAATCTAAATTACCAAACAATGCAACGTTACAACTAATATGAGCCAATGTGCAGCAACAAGAAAAATAAATCAGTAGTAAAACTAGCTTAACAGAGTAATACAAAGTTAAATTCAGTAGCACTATGCCTGGCAAACAGCAGCAGCAAATAAAATTTAAACCTAGACCTCAAGCAGAAAAAAATATTACACTAAAAATGGCCATGTCTAATACCTATGTCACATCTTAACACTAGAGTGATGCATCACGATAACTTACTCTATGAAATAAATTACCAAGTACTGTAAAGAAAATTATGTATGCAGTTCCTGTGAAGGGAAATGTCTTTTTGTGCTCCCTCATTTTTTGGAAATATATCACAAAACTATTATTTACTGGATCTGTAGACAGAAAATATTTATATTAGTACATCTATAAAATTTTATTTGAACCAACGCAGCAGTGCAGCTAGAAACTAGATATCAAATGAAATAAGCAACTATGTACAAAGCAAAGCATAAGAACATCGTTCAATAGCCATGTGGCATTTCATAAGTTAGTAGAAAAATCTCTCAACTAGAGAGACAGTAGTCATAATCAGGTGTATGGACATAAAAATATTTCTCGTCATTTCATTAGGCATCCAGTGTAATCATATGTTTTCAAGTTCGACCGTGTCGTTTTTGCGATGCTTTCTACAAAGGAATGTCAGAAGCGAGGTTAATGGCGTCCCTTCCTTTTTTTTTCTACCTGTGCCGCTGAAAAGGGCTCGCAATAATGGCTTTTCCTCCAGGCAACTGGCACACCTGGCCGCTCGCAACGCATTACGTCACGGTCACTTACCTTTCTTACCGACATATTTACGACAGCAGTATCCGCTACAGTAACAGTCTCATATAAATATTTCACAGGTCGAAAATTTGCGTAACAAATGTGTAGAAAAAAAAATCCTGTAAATATAACAAAGTCTAAAAAATTTTCGTCAGCATTGTGATACATTCAAGCATATACACACATTTCATAACTCGTAAAGTACGATTCTTGGTTTCCAACATCCGTTTTCACAAGTCAAAGTCCCACTACTCATTACTCCTTACCTTATTACACATATATATTCGTCGACACGTCAATCTTGCGACGACACTTCAATATTTCATCATAATTGCATCAGCTTATTGATCATAAACATACCTCAACAGCATAATACACATAGTCATCGTAATAATATCATAACACCTCAGTCAACTCTCAAAATCGTCGTAGCTTCCTCCAATAATTTCAAAACCTAAAAAAAATTCTCTGCACATGTCAGTAGTGTCATTTACCTCAAACGTACTTTAAAAATCATGCTCCCTTACCAAATACATCATTCAAAGCTCTCATAGTATCACAATGGTTCCAAAAAAAAATGAACATTTCACAAAGTACAGACAAAATACAATTTCTTAAGTGTGAAGGTATCCAACTGTGAAATTGCGTAAACATGAAGTTATCCAACGGTGTAGTTACGTAAACATCTGTCACTGACGTAGTAAAAAAAGTTTGTCTCTCTCAGTTACATGATCAGATAGCTGTGTAATTTGTGTGTTAGAGAAATATGGTACCGATGTGTAAAGTTGTATAAGCCAATACCATATTAGCTAGGGTTCCTTGTGGTTGCCACACACATAGTACACAAAGTAAGCGTGTACCCCCCTGAGGATCAATTACACCCTCAGGAGTTACAGATTACACCCATGGAATGAAATGTATCACGGAAAACTTTCTTTTTAATTCAAAAATCTTTAAAAATAAATGTTTTAAGTATAAAATTAATCACTCAAATACGTGTACTGTAGCGCTAAACTGTGCGTCTTGTAACATAATCTCTGTGGAAGTGTCGTAGTTATCATCCTCCGAAAGCTAAGTTCTGCAGAAGTCAATGTACTTACCTCATGATAAACAAAAGTGAAATGCTTTGTGTATAGATATCGTAGTTATTACGCTTATTGTTGTGATGAAGAAAGTACTGTGCTGTAACGTATTGTTGTGCTACGGAAAAGCTGTCTCCTTGTAGCTATACCACAAAAGTTACTACTAAAAGATGTTTTACTTTCCAGAAGAATTCAGAAAAACTGTGCAGATATAAAACAGATACACCGCAAAAGCAACATTGTAAATTGTCACTTATTAGTAGCGTCGTGATAAAAATCGTGTAGCTGTCACATAAACTAACCTCTGTGTCATCTGGTATCTCTCAGAAAGCACTTTAAATTCAGAATGTATTTTCGAATAAACTAAAATGTTGCATTAAAATATCATTAGCAGTACTGGTAAACGTTCTAAGTATGTGAGCCTTATAGTCGTTACGTAATCGTGCAACAAACAAGCAAGAATGCACACACACAATAACACTGTGTCGTCTGTTCACAATAACAATGCATTCGTAATTTCTGTTTAAAAATGTTCCCTAGGTTCTAGACTGGATATTTAACTTCAAACATTGTTGCATGTTAACAGTGTCTTAAGTCTGACAAAGCATACTAGAAATGTGAAGTGAAAAGTTTTATGGCAAAGACAAAGTTAAAAAGCAGATTATCTTTCAATAAATGGTTTTACATGTGAAGTATGGTGTAACCCTTTGCTCTTCCTAGTACGCAGAGTTTCAACGGAATTATCATGTCGTATACGTCGGTAAAGAATACTGGAATTTTTCTCAAGGTTAGCTATGTTATTTTTCTCCCAGCCAGCCGGCGAATGTGGCTGCCTGCGGTGCAAGTCATTGTCTGTCCCTTTGTTGGCGCGCGTCGTTATTGGGATTAGGAGACCTAACTTCTACAAATTCACTTTGACGAGAAGGCCCTGCCCTGTTTTAAGCTCGCCAGTTCTGATGGAATTCAGGTCTGTCGTTTTGTCGGTAGTTTACATAGTTTCTTGTTTGTCGGTCATGTGGTGGAGAATTTCTCCCTGAATCGTAACTGCGCGCTGAACTGTTGCGTCTGCAAGTATTCTGTCTCCCTTGATAATAATAGTTCTGATTACCATATTGTCTGTTTCTGCCGGCCGAAGTGGCCGTGCGATTAAAGGCGCTGCAGTCTGGAACGGCAGGACCGCTACGGTCGCAGGTTCGAATCCTGCCTCGGGCATGGATGTTTGTGATGTCCTTAGGTTAGTTAGGTTTAAGTAGTTCTAAGTTCTAGGGGACTAATGACCTCAGCAGTTGAGTCCCATAGTGCTCAGAGCCATTTGAACCATTTTGTCTGTTTCTATGGTTATCTCTGTCATATTCATTACTACGGAAATGCCATCTTTCTCTGTAACTATTATTCTGCCAGTGGTTGTCATATGGGTGGTGTCTGTTTTGTTCACGCTTTGCGCTGTAAGAATAGCCTTGTCGTGTCCATTTATTATTTCTGTCATCACGGAAATGTGGCGGATGTGACCTGTAATTGTTGTTTTCATGTTTTCGCGTTCCGCGATTGTCAGTGTCAATTTCTAATTCTTGTAAGAGTCCCTGAAAAGCCTAAATGTTGCCTTTGCAACGTCCTGCTAAAATAATATGTCGTAAATGTTCAGGTAATTTGATTAAGCAAATGCGAATGAGTTCTGAGAGGCTGTATGGGTTTGACAGGTACTGATTCTTGTGCAGCATGTCTTCAAAATATTTCACAAGACTGGAGAATTCAGATTGTTCGAAATGTTTCATCATTATGATGCCATGTTTTACTCGGTCTTGTGTGGCTTGAGACCAATATGCTGAGAGGAAGGCATGGTAAAATTCTCCTTCAGTGTGGCAATCGTGAATGACCGATCGCATTCTTACAGCTGGTTCATTCTCTAAGTAGCCACACATAAATTCTAATCTGTGTTCTAACGACCAGTTGGGAGGAAAACAATTAGAGAATTGATGGAGCCATGCTTGTGGATGAATGTCGTTGCCAGAATTCTTAAATGTTTTGAATTTATGTGTAGTAATGAACAGCTTATAGTCAAAATCATCATGTCGACGAGTCGCATGTCGGTCATTGTTACGTCGTGTCGGCGGTTCCATCTCAAAATTCGGTGTACCTTGCCAATTTCTTTCATAATTTCCGAAGTGCCCTGTGTTGTTATTTTGCGTCTATTCCGTATTTCTAAGTCCCTCTTCCCGTGTTTGGGCGCGAGTGTCCTCTGAAATACGTAATTCTTGTATTACCTGTGTCAGCTGATCTTGTACTTCCCGGATTTCTCTTTGGTGTTGATTCAGATTTTGTTTCAGTTTCCTAATTTGTTCGCTCTCTTCTGTGTCATTAAAGACTACCGGTTTTGTGTCATTCAGATTATCATCTACCTTCGTAGATAAATTAGTGAACTGATCCGAAAGTTCGGCTACTTTCTCCGATAGTGTACTTATTTCCTCAGTGTGTTTTTCTGAACCAAGTTTTAGAGTATCTACTGTGTCCTTTAAGTTTTCCTGAGTTTTTGCAAGTTGCGTAACCGAATTGGTAGATGCAACTGAGTCAAATTTAGCTTGCAAGGTCTCATGATTTTCATGAACAATAGTTTGCAGTTCTTTTATGGCTGCTTCGTGATTCTGTAATGCATTTTCATGCCGCGAAAAAATAGGTTGAAAATGCTCACAAATTTGTGTTTTTACGTCGTTACAGACTTTTTGACATTTCGATTCGATTTTATGTAACTCAGTAGTTAAATCTTCACGTGTTTGTTCAAGATTTTGTTCCAATGAGTCTAACTTTTGAAGATTTTGTTCCATTGTGTCTAACTTTTGAAGATTTTGTTCCATTGTGTCTAACTTTTGTAGCTTTTGCTGTGTTTGACTCTGATTTTGTTCCATTTGTTTCTGATTTTGTTCAAGCGTTGTGTCTAACTTTTGTAGCCTTTGTCCCATTTGTTGCATTAACTGTAATAACAATGCACTGGTGTCTGAAACACGTTCCTCAGTGCTTTTCGGCAGTGAAGCTGTACCGGCAACATTCACATTTTGACAAGCAGAAAATGTGTCTTGACTTATTTGAGAAAACGGTGAGGACACAAATCCTGAATCTACAGTATTTGCAAAATTGTGTCCTGTCATTTCGGATTCCTGAGGCGAGCTGTTGCCGACCGATCGATCGCTAATGCTTCCCTCTTCACTAATTGTTTCACTGTCCACGCCATTGTTTGCCGCCCGCTCCATTTCCCTATGCACAGTTACCAAATTACTACTTTGAAAGTCTGTTAATTCATTACTCGGTGGCGCTAACACACTGCTTTCATTTTCACTGTCATTTCTCAGTTTACTTTGGAGCCTAGTATTACGTTTTTCACACGCCATTATTGTCACAGTATTTCATACGACAACACAGAAAAACACAATTTGAAGATCAAAAAATAAGAGAACACATTAACATAACACTGAAAATAATATCTAGTTAATTGCAGCTGCGAAATACTTGGTGCAAATCTACATGCATGCCACAACTGTTTTACTGTACAACAATGAAAAACTACAACTACAAAGGAAATTCTCTCTATAATTACGCGCTAGTAATAAACAAAATCTACACTAATTACACAAACTACAAGAAAAAATCAGAAGATTCCAGTGAGGTATCCTAGGCTAAGGGTCGACATATGAAACGTCCCCTTTGAACAATTCTATACAAGATAGTGCTTAATCTGACACACAATATTTTTTAGCGCAACACAATCTGACTTTCAAAAATCCCTACAAAAGAATGGCCCTGACTAACATTAAACTATACCTTTCACAAATCACTAAATCACTTACCTCACAATAATCTTCGTTACTCCCACTACTGCAATACAGCAAGCGCCACTACTGCCAGCTAAACAAAAGATTCAAACTATGGAAGGCACTAACTACTGATAGGGATAGTTAGCAAATGAAAGATATTAATAGAGAACAAACAATGTATTTACCTTGATATCATCATATATAAATATAGCAGTTCATGACCAATTTCAAAACTCCGCCATCTCTCTCCCCACATCCACCACTGCTGGCGGCTCACCTCCAACTGCGCAACGCTACGCGCTGTTCGCAGCCAGCTGCCTAACACTACAATGGCGAGTATTACAACAATGCAAAGCAGCCACAGGCTGCACACAGCACAGCCAGTGGTTTTCATACAGAGGTGGCGTTACCAATAAAAAAACCTAAACAGCCTACTTACATCACTAGTGAATCTCATGTTCCAGGAAGACAAGCATCTCAACGTTGGTCAAGAATTCGATGCTGGCTTGTGTCTTTCTTAACATGGCATCCCAAGAAATCTCAGCCATATGCTACAGAGCTTCTCGAAGATGTTGGCGGTCAAATATACATGTTCTGATAAATCAGAGATGCCGAAGTCCTGCTGTTCATTCACCAAGTGCCCGTTCTTTCCATTCATTATGGAAATGCCTCTTAGTTTACTAGAGAATCCAGATATTCGTATGGAAAGACCCCTTCTCCGTCACAAGTTGAAACTCTGGAAACTCATCATCATCGAGATAAGTGGCTCCCTTTGCCAAGAATATCTTCAGGACGCGTTGGTTCAGCAAATTTCTAAAGAGACGTGAGCATGAAGCGTTGTGAATCCAGGAAGTGGTGTGATCCTCTTCGAAGCGGCATGTATTTGTCCCTGTACCACAGGAGCTAGGAGGCGCTCTAAATCGACGTAAACAACGAAGGGAGAGAAGTGTTGGTGAGAGGCATTCTTAAACTTCGAGAACCGTTTATCCTTGATAAGCATTTCCACACATATTGTTTCCTGTCTCTAGCAGCCAGTCAGTTGTCTTTCAAGATACATGCTCTTGGTAAACGACTTGAGACATCTACAGCAAAAATATCTTGCTCCTTTCTTGTTTTCATTTCAAAGGAACGTAGGTGGGACATGCATTTTATCCAAACGTTGTGTTTCTTATCGTCTTCAGAGATTAGCAGCAGGTCTACACTTTTTGGATGTTTCTCAGCTAATATGGACAAGAAGAAGGGACCACCTAATTTACGCTCGACTTCTTTGTCGATGTGCCACACAGCGTGTTAATGTTTGTCTTCTTCTTATAGGTATGAGCAAATAGTGAATTGATCAAATGTAACGAAACACGTTGTGGGTGGTCAACCGAGACAGGGGTGCCGTGTGACGTCACACCACAGTGTGGGCTGCTGTGCGGTTGCTACGGCTGTAGACACGCCTCAGCCGCTGTGGTCATGGCCAAGGTTTCATGAACCACTCGGCTGCAACGGTAGCTCTGTGTTGCCACTATTCTACAGCCAAATCTCGGCATTCACTGGTTGTTTGTTGTTGTTGCCACCAAAATTGCAGCAATTATTCACACTGTGCAGTATGTAATTCGGTTGGCCCTCTTACTAAATATTGAGTTTATAAAGTTACAGATGAATTCCATGTAGATGTAATCACAAAATCATTCCTATGCCGCAACAGAAAATGCTCTGACTGTAGAAATTGTATCCTGGATGATTGCATGCTAAACGCAAAACTGCTATTGTGCTCGTTCTTTACCTAAGAAAGATACGATAGTAGTAATACAAACAGACAACTTCGACATGAGTTATGGCCTCAGTTAACTGCAGTTCATAAGAAGTAGTCAGAATCAGTTGTCTGTAAAATGAGAAGTGGCAAGCACGAAAACTTTAATCAGTTTGTCCATCGAAGGTATATTGCAGATTTCTGTGATAGCTCTTAGTTCCACTGCGTAGTTTATTGTTTAAAATTATCTTAGCATTAAACCACCAGGAACGTTGAGTTTGAGTGCTAGTTGCTGCTTTCGTTACTTCTTTCCATTTTCATTTATTTCGTAGAATCCCTTATACTTGGAGGAAATTTGAATTTAACTGTCATCATTCCGTAGCGGCAACAGCAACAATCGACCGCTGATGCAGCGATAGAGCTCTGTGGGTCGCACAGTACGGGACACGGTCGGAGAAACGAGACGAGACATATTTATTGCTGCTTTCTGCAATTGCGATTAGTATCGAAAGTAGCACACGATTAATACAATAGCTTTACAAGAATGTGATGCATGTATAGTAATCAAAGTCTTAACTGTATCGTTCGCCGAAACTTTCAAAAATGACCATTCTACGTGAATCTATTGTGAAACGAATCAAAATTATATACACCTCTTAACCGAGCCAGTCAATTTACTTCCTCGCATAGTCAGTCAGGATGACCGCGTGTAAATAGTGTCTTTGCATTAAGCTTTTAGAAGATGTTCACTACAACAACAACTTGCAATGTCATTTTACTTGCGAAATTTGTACTATCTCAGCAAAGAAGAAGTGAATGATGTCGATGTGTGTAGGTTACCTAGCCCCATAAACTGAGTAGCTGTGACGTCAAGTCTTTATGTTATCTCGTTATATGCATACGACAGAGTAACGAATCTGCCCCTTGCATGGGACAGTGTACTGATACGAATTGTTAAGCTCTGTCTGTGGAAACAAATAATCGCTTTTAGTTTCTCCTGACCAGAGACTACTTTTACTCTACTTACTAACAATGTCAACAATATCGGAAGGTGGTACATGTTTCCCATATTCCTTAATGTAGGTGAGCGACAAGAATAAAATACTTGCTGTAAGTTACACGATGGCGATATCGAGACATCAGTATGAACCATGCAACAGAATTCTTTGCGGAGGTTTCAAATACATGGTGGCATTATACTAGGCCCTGAATCACAGCTATCGAACTGATTCGGTCGTTTTAAGAGTTTCACATGTGTGTCTGTGCACGATTTTCGCTGGATGCTTACTAAGATTGCAAGGGGGGGGGGGGGGGGGGCGGGAATGGTTACCTCATCCAAACCAAGCGACAGAGATGGATACGTACGTGACACTTATCCATAGCTTTCATACTGACTGCATGCGATGAAAGAGTTGAATTTATGAAATGTGATACATTATGAATCCATAAACAGCATAGGGAGCTCCCTAAAAGCAAGTAGCTTGAAAGACTTTATGTATGAGGCAAACATTGATATTATTCTAGTTACAGAAGTAAAGGATACTGCACTACACGATGTATTGGGATATAGTGCTGTAATTAATGCTGGAACTGGAGATGAATTAGAGACCGTGATACTCGCGAAAGAGGACAAAATAGTGAATCACGTTGAAAACTCACATGTAATACAGTTGTAGTTTGTACTGTTTACAACACCTGGCTATTTAATATATATGTTCCACCTAGTAGCAGTAAACGACGTAAACGAGCAGAGTTTCTTTAAATACGAAATTGTCCCTCTCTTCAGATTTCATTAAGGTAATATCATTTTGGCAGAAGATATCAAAGGCGTTCTACGTCCAAGAGGTCAATCTCCTAATCGGAACTCTTCTATTGAATTATAAAACATAAGACAAGAGTCCCCCCCATGAACCATGGACCTTGCCGTTGGTGGGGAGGCTTGCGTGCCTCAGCGATACATATAGCCGTACCGTAGGTGCAACCACAACGGAGGGGTATCTGTTGAGAGGTCAGACAAACATGTGGTTCCTGAAGAGGGGCAGCAGCCTTTTCAGTAGTTGCAGGGGCAACAGTCTGGATGATTGACTGATCTGGTCTTGTAACATTAACCAAAACGGCCTTGCTGTGCTGGTACTGCGAACAGCTGAAAGCAAGGGGAAACTACAGCCGTAATTTTTCCCGAGGACATGCAGCTCTACTGTATGATTAAATGATGATGGCGTCCTCTTGGGTAAAATATTCCGGAGGTAAAATAGTCCCCCATTCGGATATCCGGGTGGGGACTACTCAAGAGGACGTCGTTATCAGGAGAAAGAAAACTGGCGTTCTACGGATCGGAGGGTGGAATGTCAGATCACTTAATCGGGCAGGTTGGTTAGAAAATTTAAAAAGGGAGATGGATAGGTTAAAGTTAGATATAGTGGGAATTAGTGAAGTTCGCTGGCAGGAGGAACAAGACTTTTGGTCAGGTGATTACAGGGTAGTAAATACAAAATCAAATAGGCGTAATGCAGGAGTAGGTTTAATAATGAATAAAAAAATAGGAGTGCGGGTTAGCTACTACAAACAGCATAGTGAACGCATTATTGTGGCCAAGATAGACACAAAGCCCATGCCTACTACAGTAGTATAAGTTTATATGCCAACTAGCTCTGCAGATGATGAAGAAATAGATGAAATGTATGACGAGATAAAAGAAATTATTCAGGTAGTGATGGGAGACGAAAATTTAATAGTCATGGGTGACTGGAATTCGTCAGTAGGAAAAGGGAGAGAAGGAAACATAGTAGGTGAATATGGATTGGGGGGGAAGGAATGAAAGAGGAAGCCGCCTTGTAGAATTTTGCACAGAGCATAACTTAATCATAGCTAACACTTGGTTCAAGAATCATGAAAGGTGGCTGTATACATGGAAGAAGCCTGGAGATACTGACAGGTTTCAGATAGATTATATAATGGTAAGACAGAGATTTAGGAACCAGGTTTTAAATTGTAAGACATTTCCTGGGGCAGATGTGGATTCCGACCACAATCTATTGGTTATGAACTGCAGATTGAAACTGAAGAAACTGCAAAAAGGTGGGAATTTAAGGAGATGGGACCTGGATAAATTGAAAGAACCAGAGGTTGTAGAGAGTTTCAGGGAGAGCATAAGGGAACAATTGACAGTAATGGGGGAAAGAAATACAGTAGAAGAAGAATGGGTAGCTCTGAGGGATGAAGTGGTGAAGGCAGCAGACGATCAAGTAGGTAAAAAGACGAGGGCTAATAGAAATCCTTGGGTAACAGAAGAAATATTGAATTTAATTGATGAAAGGAGAAAATATAAAAATGCAGTAAATGAAGCAGGCAAAAAGGAATACAAACGTCTCAAAAATGAAATCGACAGGAAGTGCAGAATGGCTAAGCAGGGATGGCTAGAGGACAAATGTAAGGATGTAGAGGCTTGTCTCACTAGGGGTAAGATAGATACTGCCTACAGGAAAATTAAAGAGACCTTTGGAGAGAAGAGAACCACTTGTATGAATATCAAGAGCTCAGATGGCAACCCAGTTCTAAGCAAAGAAGGGAAAGCAGAAAGGTGGAAGGAGTATATAGAGGGTTTATACAAGGGCGATGTACTTGAGGACAATATTATGGAAATGAAAGAGGATGTAGATGAAGACGAAATGGGAGATAAGATACTACGTGAAGAGTTTGACAGAGCACTGAAAGACCTGAGTCAAAACAAGGCCCCGGGAGTAGACAACATTCCATTAGAACTACTGATGGCCTCGGGAGAGCCAGTTATGACAAAACTCTACCATCTGGTGAGCACGATGCATGAGATAGGCGAAATACCCTCAGACTTCAAGAAGAATATAATAATTCCAATTCCAAAGAAAGCAGGTGTTGACAGATGTGAAAATTACCGAACTATCAGTTTAATAAGTCACAGCTGCAAAATACTAACGCGAATTCTTTACAGACGAATGGAAAAACAGGTAGAAGCCGACCTCGGGGAAGATCAGTTTGGATTCCGTAGAAATGTTGGAACACGTGAGGCAATACTAACCTTACGACTTATCTTGGAAGAAAGATTAAGAAAAGGCAAACCTACGTTTCTAGCATTTGTAGACTTAGAGAAAGCTTTTGACAATGTTGACTGGAATACTCTCTTTCAAATTCTGAAGGTGGCAGGGGTAAAATACAGGGAGTGAAAGGCTATTTACAATTTATACAGAAACCAGATGGCAGTTATAAGAGTCGAGGGGCACGAAAGGGAAGCAGTGGTTGGGAAAGGAGTGAGACAGGGTTGTAGCCTCTCACCGATGTTATTCGATCTGTATATTGAGCAAGCAGTAAAGGAAACAAAAGAAAAATTCGGAGTAGGTATTAAAATTCATGGAGAAGAAGTAAAAACTTTGAGGTTCGCCGATGACATTGTAATTCAGTCAGAGACAGCAAAGGACTTGGAAGAGCAGTTGAACGGAATGGACAGTGTCTTGAAAGGAGGATATAAGATGAACATCAACAAAAGCAAAACGAGGATAATGGAATGTAGTCAAATTAAGTCGGGTGATGCTGAGGGAATTAGATTAGGAAATGAGACACTTAAAGTAGTAAAGGAGTTTTGCTATTTAGGGAGTAAAATAACCGATGATGGTCGAAGTAGAGAGGATATAAAATGTAGACTGGCAATGGCAAGGAAAGCGTTTCTCAAGAAGAGAAATTTGTTAACATCAAGTATAGATTTAAGTGTCAGGAAGTCGTTTGTGAAAGTATTTGTATGGAGTGTAGCCATGTATGGAGGTGAGACATGAACGATAACTAGTTTGTACAAGAAGAGAATAGAAGCTTTCGAAATGTGGTGCTACAGAGAATGCTGAAGATAAGGTGGGTAGATCACGTAACTAATGAGGAGGTATTGAATAGGATTGGGGAGAAGAGAAGTTTGTGGCACAACTTGACTAGAAGAAGGGATCGGTTAGTAGGACATGTTTTGAGGCATCAAGGGATCACAAATTTAGCATTGGATGGCAGCGTGGAGGGTAAAAATCGTAGAGGGAGGGCAAGAGATGCATACACTAAGCAGATTCAGAAGGATGTAGGTTGCAGTAGGTACTGGGAGATGAAGAAGCTTGCACAGGATAGAGTAGCATGGAGAGCTGCATCAAACCAGTCTCAGGACTGAAAACCACAACAACACAACACAAGAGTACCATTAAATTAACATGTAGAGCACAAAACACGGACATGGCTGGGTTTACATTATTTATAAACTGCTTGGAAGGTCGCTCGTACAGGCTATACCTGTGGAACAGAGAGCAACGTGATGCACACAGAAGTGTGGCGCAGCAGCTGCACTGAGCACGCTGCACTCGTGTGCACAGCTGATGTGGAGCGACAGGGCGCCCACCACACCAGAAGTCATGGCGGAACCTCAATCCTGCACACCTACTGCCAGATGCCGAATGCTGTGACTGTTCCCGCAAAAGTATGCAGGAATGGGAAGGTAACTTCAAATCCTATGTTTCTTTCCTGAGTTTGTGGACAATATGCAAGAAAGTTAACTGTCTCCAGAAGGTGTGCTGCCTTTGGGATATGTGCTGTCTTTTGGAGGAGAGCTGTATTTAGGAAATGTGCTGTCTTTGTAAGGTGTCCTGCATTTGCAATGTGTGCAGCCTCGACAAGGTGTGCGGCCCTTGCAAGGCAGTTGTTCTTTGCAAGGTGTTCTCCTTTGCAAGATTTTCTGCCATTGCATTCTGTTCTGTCTTCGCAAGGTGTGCTACTTTCGCGAGGTGTGCTGCCTTTGCAAGCTGCCTTGACACAGTGTGTAGCCTTTGCAAGGTGTGCAGCCTATGCTAAGTTTTCTGCCTCAACAAGGTGTGCTACTTTCAGATGTGCTACCTTCACAAGATGTGCTGGCTTCTCAAGGAGTGCTGCTTCACAAGAAATGCAGCATTAGCTAGGTGTGCTGCCATCACAATGTGAGCTGCCTTTGCAAGGTTACCTTGCGGAAGCTGCATATCCGGTGAAGGCAGTCAACCTTTCGAAAGTAGCAAATCTTGCGAAGGTAGCACACCACGCAAAGGGAGAAGACCATGTGAAGAAATAAGACACTGCAAAGGCAGTACATATTGTGAAGGAGGACCAACTTGTGAAGGCAGCACACCTTGTGAATCCAGTACACTGTATAAATGCAGCACACAGTGTGAAGGCAGCACACATTGTGAAGAAGCCGGCCGCGGTGGCCGAGAGGTTCTAGGCGCTTCAGTCTGGACCTGCGCAACTGCTATGGTCGCCGGTTCGAATCCTGCCTTGGGCATGGATGTGTGTGACGTCCTTAGGTTAGTTAGATTTCAGTAGTTCGACGTTCTAGGGGACTGATGACCTCAGATGTTAAGTCCCATAGTGCTCAGAGCCATTTGAACCACATTGCGAAGACAGCATCACTTGTGAAGGGTGCAAACATCGCAAAGGCAGCACACATTGTGAACATAGCACACCTTGCTAAGGCAGCATACCTTGTGAAAGCTGCACAGATTGCTAATGCTGCACACCTTGCAATCACTGCAAGCATTGCAAATACTACAAATTTTATGAAGGTTGCACACCTTGTAAAGGCTGCATACCCTGCGAAAGCAGCACATGCTGCGAAGGCGGCACACACTGAAAATGCAACATGTGCTCAAATGCAGCACACACTGCAAAGATGCACATGAAGCAAAGGAAGCTCATGCTGCAAAGGCAGCACATGCTGCAAAGGCAGCACACTTTGGGAAGCCTGAAACACACTGGAAAGGCAGCACAAACTGAAAAGGCAGCATATACTGGAAAGGAAGAACACACTGGAAAGGCGCAGACTTTGGCAAGGCATCACAAACTGGATAGGCAACACACACTGGAAAGGCAGAACACACTGCGGAGCCACATCACTAGAAAACCACACACAATGAGAGGCATCACACGCTGCAACTGCAGCCTTACCAGTGTGTGATGCCTTTGCAGTGTGTGGTGCCTTTCTAGAGTGTGGTGCCTTTCCAGCGTGGTTCAAAATGGTTCAAATGGCTCTGAACACTATGGGACTTAACATCTATGGTCATCAGTCCCATAGAACTTAGAACTACTTAAACCTAACTAACCTAAGGACAGCACACAACACCCAGTCATCACGAGGCAGAGAAAATCCCTGACCCCGCCAGGAATCGAACCCGGGAACCAGGGCGCAAGAAGCGAGAACGCTACCACACGATCATGAGCTGCGGACTCCAGCGTGGTGCTTTCCACTGTGTGTGCTTCTCCAGTGTTGCTGCATATTAAATGTGTGCTTCCTTTCCGATGTGTGCTGCCTTCCCAATATGTGCTGCCTTCCCAATGTGTGCTGCCTTTAAAATATGAGGTGACTTTCCAATGTGTGTTGCCTTTCTAATATGTGCTACCTTTGCAGCATGTGCTGCCATTGCAGTATGTTCTGCCATTGAAGTGTGCTGCTGCCACAGCAGTGTGTGCTGCTGTTGCAGCGTGTTCTGCTGTTGCAGCATGTGCTGCCTACCATTGTGTTTGGATTTCTAGTGTGCACTGCCTATCCAGTTTGGATGCATTTCCATTAAGTGCTGTCTTTCCAGTGTGTACTGCATCTCCAGTGAGTGCTGCCTGTCCAGTTTGTGATGCGTTCCAGTGTCTGCTGCCTTTATAGTGTGTGCTGCATATCCAGGGTGTGCTGCCCTTCCAGGGTGTGCTGCCCTTCCAGGGTGTGCTGCCTTTCCAGGTTGTGGTGCCTTTCCAGGGTGTGCTGCCTTTCTGGGGTATGCTGGCTTTCCAGAGTATGCTGCCTTTCCATGTTGAGCTGCCTTCCCAGTGTGTGTGATTTTGCTGTGTGTGCTGCCCTTCAAGTGTGTATGGCTTTCCAGTGTGTGTGCAAGCATGTGCTGCCTTGGCAGTGTGTATTACGTTCCCAGCATGTGCTACCTTTCCTGCATATGCTGCCAATGTAGCGCATGCTGACATTACAGTATGTGCTGCCATAGGACCACATGCTGCCATAGCAGCGAGTGTGGCCATAGAGGGATGTGCTGTTATAGAGGGAGGTGCATGCTGCCTTTGCAGCATTTGCTGAATTTCCAATGTATGCTGCCTTTTCAGCAAGTGCTGGCTATGCAGTGTGTACTGCCATTGCACCAGGTGCTGCCTTCTCATCATGTGCTTCACAGCATGTGCTGTGTTTGCAGGGCCTGCTGCCTTTGCAGTGTGTGCTGCCTTAGCAGTGCATGTTTTCTTTGCAGTGCCTACTACCTTTGCAGCGTGTGCTACTTTTAAAGTGTGGGCTGCCTTTGCCATGCATGGTGCCTTTCTTTTGTCTTCTGCTTTTCTAGTGTTTCCTGCCTTTCAGTGTGTGCTGCCTATCCACATTGTGACACTTTACAGTGTGTTGTTATTTCAGTGTATTCTTGCTTCCCAGTGAGTGCTGGCTTTCCAGTGTGCAGTACCTTCTCATTGTGTGATGCCTTTCCAATATGTGCTGACTTTTCAGTTTGTGCTGCCTTTATCAGCGTGGGATGCCTTTGCAGTGTGTGCTGCCTAGTATTGTGTGTTGCCTTTATCAGTGTGTGCCACCTTTGTAGTGTGTGCTGCCATTGCAGCATGTGCTGCTGTTGCAGCGTTTGCACCCTTTGCATGGTGTGCAGCCTTTGTAGCATATGCAGCCTTTGTAGCATAAGCAGCCATTGCAGCATGTGTTGCCTTTGCAGCTTGTGCTGCCATTCCATTGTGTGCTTGTTTTATAGTGCATATTGCCTTTACAGTGCATGCTGCCTTTCCAAGACAGTGAAGACAGTACGATTTCCAAAGGCAGCACACCATGTGAAGATAGCACACCTTATGTAGACCACACGCCTTGTGTAGACAGCACGCCTTACAAAGATGACACACCTTGTGAAGACAGCATGTCTTGCCAAGACAGCATGTCACGGCAACACAGCACAACTTGCGTAGGCAGCACACCTTGTAAAGGCAGCATGACTTACAAAATCAGCTCACCTTGTGAGGACAGCACACCGTGCGAATGCAGAATTCGTTGTGAACAAAGCTCAACTTGCGAAGACAAATAGCCTTACAAAGACAGCACGCCTTGCAAAGACAGCACGCCTTGTGATAGAGGAATGCTTAGTGAAAGCAGGACTCCGTGTCAAGGCACCCAACCTCAAGAAGGCAGCATACCTTGCGAAGGCAGCACACCCTGTGAAGGCAGCAGTTCTTGCGAAGGCAGCACGCCTTGTGAAGGCAGCACACCTTGTGAAAGCAGGACGCCATTCAAAGACAGCACGCCTTGTGAAGGCAGCATGCCTTGTAGGGCAGCATGCCATGTGAAGGCAGCACTGCTTGCGAAGGCGGCACATCTTGCAAAAACAGCACACCTTGCAAAGACAACAAGCCTTGCAAAGACAGCATACGATTCAAAGATAGCATACATTGCAGAGACAGCAGAATTTGCAGAGATGGCACGACTTGCAAAGACAGTACAACTTGCAAAGACAGCACACCTTGCAAAGACAGCACACCTTGCAAAGACAGCACACTTTGCAAAGACAGCACACCTTGCAAATACAGCTTACCTTGCATAGACAGTACACCCTGAAAAGACAGCATACCTTGCAAAGAATTCACAGCTTGCAAAGAATTCACACCCTGCAAAGATGGCACACATTTCAAAGATGGCACACCTTTCCAAGATGGTACAAGACAAAACACCTTGCATAGCCAGGACAGCATGCCTTGACAAGGCAGCACACATTGACAGCATGCCTTGAGAAGACAGCATGCCTTGCCAAGACAGAACAGCTTGCCAAGAAAGCATGCCTTGCCAAGACAGCAAGCCTTGCCATGACAGCAAGCCCCGCCAAGACAGCATGCCTTGCCAAGACAGCACACCTTGGAAAGGCAGCACACCTTCCCAAGACAGTATGCCTTGCCAACACAGCACGCCTTGTCAAGACCTTGCCTTGCCAAGACAGCACGCCTTGCCAAAACAGCACACCTAGCCAAGACAGCATGCCTTGCTAAGAAAGCACGTCTAGCTAAGACATCAGGGCATGCTAAGACAGCACAACCTAAAAGACAGCACGCAATAATATAACAGCACTCTTTGAGAAAAAAAGCACACCTTGCGAAAGGAGCACACCTTGCCAAGCCAGCACACCTTGCCAAGACAGCACGCCTGCCAAGACAGCACGTCTTGCCAAGACAGCACACCTTGCGAATACAGCATGCCTCACTAAGACACCATGCCTTGCTAAGAAGGCATGGCTTGCTAGGGCAGCATGGCTTGCTAAGACAGCACACCATGCTAAGACAGCACGCCTTGAGAAATCAGCACACCTTGCAAAGGCAGCACACCTTGGCAAGACAGCTTGCCTTGCCAAGACAGCACGCCTTTCCAAGACAGCTTGCCTTGCCAAGACAGCACACCTTGCCAAGACAGCACGCCTTGCCAAGACAGCATGCTTTGCCAAGACACCATGAATTGCCAAGACAATGTGCCTTCCCAAGACATCACACCTTGCCAAGATAGTATGCCTTGTCAAGAGAGCATGCCTTGTCAACATAGCATGTCTTGCCAAGACAGGTGGACTTGATATGAGAGCACGCCTTGCCAAGAGAGCACGCTTTACCAAGACAGCACCCCTTGCCAAGACAATACGCCTTGCCAAGACAATACGCCTTGCCAAGACAGCACACCTTGCCAAGACAGCACTCCTTGCCAAGACAGCATACCTTACCCAGACAGCATGCCTTGCCAAGACAGCATCCCTTGCCAAGACAGCTTCCCTTGCCTAGACAGCACGCCTTGCAATGCAGCACGTCTTTGCCAAGACAGCATGCCTTGTGAAGGTAGCACACCTTGCAGATACAGCATGCCTTGCGAAAACTGCGTGCCTTGGAAACACAGCACACCTTGCGAAAATAGCACGTCTTTATAAGTTAGCACACCTTGCAAAGAAAGAAGGCTTGCGATGAGAGCACAGCTTACCGAGGCAACTTGCCTTGCCAAGACAACACGCCTTGCCAAGACAGCATGCCTTAGCAGAAGAGCATGCCCTGTCTAGACAGTACGCCTTGGCAAGACAGCATGCCTTGCCAAGACAGCACGTATTGCTAAGACGGCATGCCTTGCCACAACAGCACGTCTTGCTATGACAGCACGCATTGCCAAGGCAGCACACCTTGCCAAGACAGCACACCTTGAGAAGACAGCATGCCTTGCGAAAACAGCACACCTTGCCCAAACAGCACACCTTCCGAAGACGTCTCACCTTGAAAAGACAGCACGCCTTGCCATGACCGCGCGCCTTGCCAAGACAGCACGTCATGCCAAGACAGCACGCCTTGCCCAGACAGCATGCCTTGCCAAGACAGCACGCTTCGCCAAGACAGCAGGCCTTTTGTAGACAGCACGCCTTGCTGAAGGTAGAGCCCCATACCATCACGCCGGGTGATACGCCAGTATGGCGATGACGAATACGCGCTTCCAATGTGCGTTCACCACGATGTCGCCAAACACGAATGCGACCATCGCAATGCTGTAAACAGAGCCTGGATTCATCCGAAAAAATGACGTTTTGTCATTTGTGCACCCAGGTTCGTCGTTAACTACACCATAGGAGGCGCTCCTGTCTGTGATGTAGCGTCAAGGGTAACCGCAGCCACGGTGTCCGAGCTGATAGTCCATTCTGCTGCAAACGTCATCAAACTGTTCGTGCAGATGATTGTTGTCTTGCAAACGTCCCCATTTGGACACAGCTGCACGATCCATTACAGCCATGCGGATAAAGATGCCTGTCATCTCGACTGCTAGTGATACGAGACCGTTGGGATACAGCACGGCGTTCCGTATTACCTTCCTGAACCCACCGATTCCATATTCTGCTAACAGTCATTGGATCTCGACCAACGCGAGCAGCAATGTCGCGATACGATAAACCGTAATCGCGATAGGCTACAATCTGACCTTTATCAAAGTCGGAAACGTGATGGTGCGCATTTCTACTCCTTACACGAGGCATCATAACAACGTTTCACCAGGCAACGCCGGTCAACTGCTGTTTGTGTATGAGAAATCGGTTGGAAACTTTCCTCATGTCAACACGTTGTAGGTGTCGCCACTGGCGCCAACATTCTGTGAATGCTCTGAAAAGCGTATCATTTGCATATCACAGCATCTTCTTCCTGTCGGTTAAATTTCGCGTCTGTAGCACGTCATCTTCGTGGTGTAGCAATTTTAATGGCCATTAGTGTATAAACAAAAACACTATAGAAAATATGTATACTTGCTTTCATCCTCAGCCAAGGTGACCATTATGAATGACATCACACCGTCGTCGGTAAACAGTGACAACAGTGCGGCGTCATCATTGTTATCCAACGTGCTGGCCATGACTGCGGTCACCATTGTCGTCACGGATACCGCACGAGCGCTTGACGCCGGTATCAGGGCTGGCTGGCAGTCGGAGAGAGAGAAAGACTCGGGTCGCCCCCTGCAGGGCTGTTTACAAACCCCTTCAGCCACGCAGCGTGCGCTGATCAGCAATTCAAGTGGCAATTCATCACGCTTCTTCTCTCCCCACTAACATTACTTACACATAGCGCATTGCGACAGTGCCCAGCGTGTTGGTACACATTTGAACAAGCCTCTCTCAACTTGCTACTACTCTCATTACTTACCAAGCGTGGACGCAAGGCAGCACAAACGGGTTTATTTCTCGTAAGAAAAGAACTTCCACATATTAAACGAGTGGGATTGTGCTGTGACAGAAACGCAAGAAATGGAATATGCTGGCTGCAAGTAGCTGCTGATCGTCTACGTTTTGAGCGACACATTGCAGAAACTTGGGAAATCATCTCGACAGTTCTCCAAAAAGAGTGTAGATGTCGCCTGGTAAATAAACATAGCTGACAAAAGAACTGTAAAATATGAGCTCGGGAGTATTTAAATAGGTACAAAAATTGTATTAAGAAAATAATATTTGCACATATCTGCAACACAAATAAATCCGTTTTTCTACCACCGTGCACTTGCCTAAGGTGTCTGACTGACATACAGTTGAATGATTCCAAATTCAGGATGGCAGTGTTCTTGAAAATATCCCACATTCTTGCCACCACCTCACGACCTTTGACTGCATGACGCTCTCTCTGTGATCACTGTTTCGGAGTGACGTCAGCATATCCTCACAGGTCATTCCTGTATCGTGGCGGCTACTGCGATAGTGAAATCGAGTCAATCACGCTACTGTCTTCCAAGACATGTCACACTTCATTGTTCTGAGCAGCTCGGCAGAAGTGACAATTGTGTAGAAACTTGTCGAAACACAGAGTCGCTGCGTGTGACAACAGCCACACCTTTAATCATCTTTAAACATGAAGTGGCCGCACTCGTCGTGGAGGCCTCGCCCGTGAGCAACAATGTTGTACCAGGAGGCAGGCAGCTTGCACCCTGGCAAGCAGGTCTTCAGCTGTATCTACAGGTGTTTCGTACACCTACATCTTGACATAACCGCAGAGAATGAAGTTGAGGGTTGTAACATCCAGCGATCATAATGGCCATCAGAGAGGACCCCCCGTCTCCAGTCCTACAATGAGTGTGAGTATTCTTCAGGTGCTTGGTGCTTGCAAACATTAACATCAAAGTGGAATGATCTTGGATAATGACGTAAAATACCTTGACTGAGAATCTTTGCTGTTGGCCTCCGATATGGGTGGCGTGGGTGTTGTCCTCATTCTAGATCTGCCTGTTTGGCTTTTGAAAACAACATCACGGATGAATGAGGCCTCATCCACAAGCAATACAAACTGTATGAAGTTGGACAGTACAGCGCTGTGAACGATACTGGATTGACACAAGCAGACACAGGGCTCAAAATTCGTTCGTCGCAGTGCTTGCACATTTCATCTTTGATTACTCATTGTGCACTGTACACAGCAACACACCTCACCATGAACACGACACAAGCTATCTGATGCAATGGACAGCTGACAGCAGGGTCAGTGGTGTGCTTGCGGCACGGGTTAATACGCCACTGCGATGCTTGAGTGCTCGAGCCTAGTTGTGTACAGTAGGTCCGTTTAGTGGTCAGGTGTCTACACTGTGTATCAGCTGCTACTGTTCGAGTGCACAACGGACACCCGAGATCTTTGCAAGTGTGAAGAACTGCAGGCATTATTGCAATACATGCATTCAGACCGACAGTCGTTGCTTTGAAGAATTACTATGAGCTACATTGTTGTTAGGTGGTGTATGCTGTGTATGCCCTTAACACAATAAATATGCACTTTCGAGTATTGGTTCCCTATCTCAATATAATCTATTGTGGAACCACTGTCACCTGTTTCAATGTGACCCAAAAGGATTGGGGACCCCACGTACAGAGAACAAGAGCAGTTCTGTCCCACTTCCCTCAGACACTCCCGACGGCACCCATGTCTGTGGTGAGCACTCACCTTCCAGAACAAAGTACTGGGTGATGCTAGGGTCGATAGAAAAAAGGAAAACAGAGTGGGCAAGTGCGAGAGGGCCTCTCGCACTAAGGATTCTGTACAAACTCCCCATCCTTGGAATCGAGATTCCCAATAATTTTTGCCTGTTATCGACACTTTGTAACTTTACTGGCAAGATACTGGTCCCAGGAATACCAAGATCGGTTCAGAAGTTCTACGTTATTTCCTCAGCCCAGCCCAAACAAACAAGAACAAGCAAGCAGAGGACTTTAGTTTACGTATGTAGTGAGAGAAGATTTAATAACACATTTCTGTTTACGTACTAAATCATGAATACAACATACATTTTATGTTTGGATGCAGTAATGTTCGTATGTTATACTTTCAACAGGTGAGGAATACAATGTATGTCCAAATCGAAAACGACATTTTTATGTGATATAATTAAAAGTTAACAAGTTTCAGATTTTTTGCTTTTCTTGTACCGGAAATCTTAGTTGTTGCCAAATCTCATGATTTCAAGTCAATGGAGGGCACCCTATAGGTTTCGATGAGTGAGTTTTCGATTATCAAAACACGAGACATAAACGGCCGTATCTGTTGACTGGAGTGAGCTATAAGCTTACAGTTTTTACGCCGCCAAGGGTCCATACACCTTTGTATGTGACATAATTTGAACATGATACCCAGAACTGATCCAGAGAAAAATATTCCCAACAGATGGACAGACAAATAGACAGACTGATAAAAAATAATACGAAAAGTATTTTCTAGAGTTATTTAGTTACGAATTATGGGATTTAAGATTTTTTCCTTTATTTGCACTGTGAAATCTGGCTTCTTCCTAAATGTCATGATTCTAAGTCAACAGGGAGCACCTTATAGATTTTTGTGAGTGATTTTTCAAGTATGAAAGTGTGTAATGAAATGGCCATATCTTTACTGCATTGACTTAGAAGCCTACAATTTGTACAACGCCAAAGGAGTATGGTCCAGAAAAAATGATCTTAACACTCGGACAGTCAATACATTCCTACAAATCTGCAATATTCGAGACGTGTTCAGATACAGACGACATCATGTTAGATGACGAGCAACAAACGCAAATTTTCGGCAAAAGCGATCAGTCAGGCAACAGACAAACGCTACAAAATTTTGAGTCAAACTGACATTTCGTGTGTGCACAATTAACTCAGATAATGTTTCAGATATGGAGCGGCTGATGTCTATCGTTGCGTTTGTAGAAGGTCGTAACATGTGTTCAGGTTTCTCACAGCGTTGGTAACGAGTAGGATTTTGACGGATTTGTCAACAGTGTGGCCATTCTACACTCCTGGAAATTGAAATAAGAACACCGTGATTTCATTGTCCCAGGAAGGGGAAACTTTATTGACACATTCCTGGGGTCAGATACATCACATGATCACACTGACAGAACCACAGGCACATAGACACAGGCAAGAGAGCGTGCACAATGTCGGCACTAGTACAGTGTATATCCACCTTTCGCAGCAATGCAGGCTGCTATTCTCCCATGGAGACGATCGTAGAGATGCTGGATGTAGTCCTGTGGAACGGCTTGCCACGCCATTTCCACCTGGCGCCTCAGTTGGACCAGCGTTCGTGCTGGACGTGCAGACCGCGTGAGACGACGCTTCATCCAGTCCCAAACATGCTCAATGGGGGACAGATCCGGAGATCTTGCTGGCCAGGGTAGTTGACTTACACCTTCTAGAGCACGTTGGGTGGCACGGGATACATGCGGACGTGCATTGTCCTGTTGGAACAGCAAGTTCCCTTGCCGGTCTAGGAATGGTAGAACGATGGGTTCGATGACGGTTTGGATGTACCGTGCACTATTCAGTGTCCCCTCGACGATCACCAGTGGTGTACGGCCAGTGTAGGAGATCGCTCCCCACACCATGATGCCGGGTGTTGGCCCTGTGTGCCTCGGTCGTATGCAGTCCTGATTGTGGCGCTCACCTGCACGGCGCCAAACACGCATACGACCATCATTGGCACCAAGGCAGAAGCGACTCTCATCGCTGAAGACGACACGTCTCCATTCGTCCCTCCATTCACGCCTGTCACGACACCACTGGAGGCGGGCTGCACGATGTTGGGGCATGAGCGGAAGACGGCCTAACGGTGTGCGGGACCGTAGCCCAGCTTCATGGAGACGGTTGCGAATGGTCCTCGCCGATACCCCAGGAGCAACAGTGTCCCTAATTTGCTGGGAAGTGGCGGTGCGGTCTCCTACGGCACTGCGTAGGATCCTACGGTCTTGGCGTGCATCCGTGCGTCGCTGCGGTCCGGTCCCAGGTCGACGGGCACGTGCACCTTCCGCCGACCACTGGCGACAACATCGATGTACTGTGGAGACCTCACGCCCCACGTGTTGAGCAATTCGGCGGTACGTCCACCCGGCCTCCCGCATGCCCACTATACGCCCTTGCTCAAAGTCCGTCAACTGCACATACGGTTCACGTCCACGCTGTCGCGGCATGCTACCAGTGTTAAAGACTGCGATGGAGCTCCGTATGCCACGGCAAACTGGCTGACACTGACGGCGGCGGTGCACAAATGCTGCGCAGCTAGCGCCATTCGACGGCCAACACCGCGGTTCCTGGTGTGTCCGCTGTGCCGTGCGTGTGATCATTGCTTGTACAGCCCTCTCGCAGTGTCCGGAGCAAGTATGGTGGGTCTGACACACCGGTGTCAATGTGGTCTTTTTTCCATTTCCAGGAGTGTATTTTCGAAAATCGTTCAAAAGTTTGAATAGAATCTCCAGTCACGCCATGTGGCTTTACACGTAGGAACTCGACGCTGCTGGCAGCTCCAGAACATTTCAGTTGGATACATCGTCACGGGAGTATACATTCATACATTCAGACGTCTGTAATGTCAACTACCAAGAAATACCTGCACCTCTCTTATCGGATGTCACAGTTTGAGAAATGTATTTATTTAATAAAACCCCACTAGGCATCTGCTGTGCATTAATGTTTTTATGCCTGTACAAAACTGAATGTATTACACTCATGCGCTGGCACTAATTTCAGTGTCATGTAATAGTGCTACATGTAACTGTATACTAAGTCAGGCTGCTGCTTGTGGATGTTATGAAAGTAACTTGAACTGTTTTCTGTGTGTCTCAGGGTAACCACGCAAGTGATCAGCAACTCCACGGTTGGATTAAGGACATGGAACGTGTGAAAGACATGCTGCGCACGAAATTAACTGGATGGGTACATGACATGCAATTAGCCAGCAAACAGGTGGAGCACTACGAGGTGGAAGAAGACAAGGACAGGCCAGGGCACTTGATAATCAGGTATAAACCAGTGTACACTCAAATGTCTGTCGTACTCACTATGGTTTATTGGAGTTTATCTCACTTTTATCCATGGAAGTATTCATTAAAGTTATAGAAAACACAGGGACCATTTAATTCAGAATGGTGTAAAGAACTAGCATTAATAGACAGTAGTGAAGGACATGGTTAAAGAAACTCGTGATTTACAATGGTTTTTGACTCCGTTTAGCCTTCGATATTTTGATTCGTATTGTGTCTTAAAATGTGCCACGTATTACGTAACAGACCAGCGGAGAAAACTGACACAATAAACGATGTTACTGCATTTACTAGAGAAAGTATTGATGGTTACAGACACTTCCGAAGTTTTCATAATTTGTGGAAACAATGATGTGGAACCTGACACGAAAAGTGAGCGTGTCCTCGTCTTATTCTGGGGAAAAAAAACACTTCGGGAGTAATTACGGTAATACCGTGTAGTTGCGACTCTAGTCCAGATACTGGCATCCAGTCGGTGAGGAAAAGAGGCCACAACTCATGTTCATCTCAATAGATGGGGGAAAAATTTAAGCAGCGATGAGGGAAGACGGGAAGACGTCAGCAGAGGGCAGAAGGCGGATGGCCATCGTTCTTATATTTTGTCCTGTGGTTGGTGTGTATAAATCAGTCCGTAGCATAGAGCGTAAATACTGGAGGTTGTGAGCGGGAGGAAAGCGGAATAGCCTCTCGAGTGGTTGACATATGGGGCCGTGGAATGGAGTATTGTAGGAGATATGTTGGCACTATGGAGGGTGACCAGGTGGCTTCCTGTGTGGGAATGGGTAAACTCCCAGCAGGCACCCCAGGTCTTGTGGCGGTGTTGCTGGATTCTTTCAGGTGGCTTATTGTGGGATAGCTATGGAGGTGGAGAACATGGATTACGATGGACCATTAGACTCAGTCGTGATTGCTATCAATTGGATGAAAGACTTCTGCAGTTGTATCTGAAGAGGTCGATAGGGGAGTCACTTTGGGATGAGTGTGTCTGGGAAATGGACTAGGTCTTCTGAAACGAAGGTGATCAACCGACATCCACAGTTAAGTTCATCGTGGGAACTGATGTGGATATAAAGCTGTGGTCAGTGTGAGGAACGAAATCATGTGCTATAGGATGGCTCGGACCGAGACAGGGAGTAGCACAGATCACGGCCAGGGTGGTATAATACACACTCAGGATAATGCAGGATGATTGAACATGATTTGTAGCCAACTGGAGGTGTTTTTGAGGAAAGGTATTGTTACTCCACAATGTTTATTGTGTGGGGATTTTTGGTTTGCTACTCCACATCTGTCATCAGAACTGTGAGTGGGTTACTGGTTCACTGTGTGTTGACACATGCAGATAGTGTGACGGGATAAAACTATCGATATTGTGTCAGGCAGTGGAAATGAAGGTAACAGTGATTTCAAGACAGGGGTGCACTACACAAAGAAAGCAGCTAATCGGATAGCAGAGTACTTGTGGAGTGCACATGGGGGGTTTCAGGCTAACCAGTAGTTTGAGGTACTCTCATGAACACTCGCCACTTGGTACACATTTAGGGAAATCAGATAGCTTTCAGAGTAAAGTCAGTTCGACTTTGAAACTTTCATCAGTCAACTGTCGAAGTATTTGTAACATAGTTCCCAAATTTACTCTCCTCCGTGAACGTTCTCAGCCTCAAATTATTCTTGAATTGAGAGCTGGCTAAGACCCAAAGTAAAAAAACTCTGAGATATTTAGCGAGTCTTGGAATGTTTATCGGAAAGACATATTCGACGCCGTAGGAGGGGAAGTGTTCATTGCAGTTGACAAAAAATATTCTCTTTACTGGAATTTGAGTGCAATAGTGAAGTTACGTGGTCGCACTTAACAGGACTAGGTGAAACCATATCAGTTGTTGGATGTTTTTACCACCCACCCGACTCCGCTGGGACAGATGTGGAGCCATTCAATGAAGGTAAATAGTCAGCATTGCATAATTACCCAGCGGTGACCTTAACCTACCGAGTATACACTGGGACGTCTATGGATTTACTGTAGGTCGTGCAGACAGACAGTCTTGTGAAGGACTTTTGAACTCATTTTCCGAAAACTGTGTTGAGCAGCTAGTTCGGCAGCCAGCACAAACAGGCAGGACCTTATCGATGGCGTCAGCATAGAGATGGGGATTAGTGATCATGATGTTATCATAACAACTATGGTTACGAAAGTCAGTAAATCAGTCGAGAACGCTAGGAGAGTTGATATGCAGTTGTCAGCGTCTCACTTAGACAATAAAATATAATCATTCAATTCCAGAATTATGGCCATAGAGGAATTATGGCTAAAGTTTAAAGAGATTGTAAATCGTGATCCGGAAAAGTATGCGCCTACTAAGTGGATCAAGGGCGCAAAAGACTCATCGTGATTTATTAACAAAACTCGGAAAATGCTGAGGAACGAAAGGCTGTTACATTCTCGATTCAAAAGAGAACGCGCAAATGAGGACAGCAAGATTTGTAGAGATTCGTGCGTCTGTGAAAAGATCTGTGCGCGAAGCATACAACAGCTACCACCGGAGAACCGGAAAAAGTTTTGCTCCTCTGCAAAATCGTTAAGCGGATCTATTCAGTCACACGTTGACCAGTCTGCTTTGGCTGTAGAATATTCCAAAAGGAAGGCCGAAGTTAAAAATTCCTCGTTTAAGAAATCGTTCACGCAGGAGAATGGTACAAACGTGCCGTCGTTTGACCATCGCACAGTCCCGTTTGGAAATCATAGTAATGAGTACCCCTGGCGTAGAGAAACAGCTGAAACAGCTGAAAATAAATAAGTGGCAATGCCTAGCAATGTCAGTTTGGTTTTACAAAGAGTAGTATGCGGCACTGGCCCCTTACTTAGCTTGCATTTACCGCGAATCTTGCGATCAGCGCTAAGAACCAAGCGAATGGAAAAAAGTGCAAGTGACTCTAGTGTATAAGAAAGGTAAAAGGACGGACCCACAAAATTGCAGACCAATATCCCTAACTCCTGTTTCCTGCAGAATCCTTGAACATATTCTCAGTTCGGACATAATCAACTTTCTTCAGACTAAGGAGCTTATGTGCACAAATCAACACGGTTTTGGTAAGCATCGCTTCTGTGAAACTTCCTTTTCTCGCGTGATGCACTGAGAGCTACGGATGAAGGGGAACAGGCAGATTCCATATTTCTAGATTTCTCGAAAGCATTTGACACGGTGTCCCATTGCGGGGTGATAACGGAAGAACGAGCATATGGAATAAGTTGAGTGACTGCAGGTTGACATAAGATGACAAAATTTCTAGTTGGTGTGATGAATGGCAGGTGGCTCTTGCTGTAGAAGAAAGCGGATGAGTAGCAAAAACGAACCCGTAATATCCGGATACGGCATTCCAAGTGTTCTGCTTACCACAGTCATTTCGAAGAAAACAACTGAGAAAGTGTAGAGAACCTGGCTGCAGAACGATCCTAATGACGCCAGCATACATTTCTGGTAGGGACCACGAAGACGAGATACGAGGAATTACGGCTGCTAAGGAGGCACATAGACAGGCGTCTGCCCCTCGCTGTCAGCGGGCGGAACAGGGAAGGAAACGACTAGTTGTGGAACAGGGTACCCTCCGCCACGCACCGCACGGTGGCTTGCGGATCATGTATGTAGATGTAGATACAAAAGACGATAGTTGAGAGGAATTATTGGTTTCATGTCCGTAAATTTAGTGAAATCATTTCTGGCTTGATTTCATTTGGAATCGTGAGGTTTTATCTATTCTATTTCATTTGTTTGGTCTTATGACTGCATGCATGAGGCTTGTGGTGTAATAGTTGGCCCCAGTTGTGTGTAGATAAGGACATTGACAGGAGTTTATGACGGCGGTGACGAAGCTACAGTGGTGGTGGATGTGGTTGGAACTTCTGGCTCCGGCAGTGGTGCGGGCGATGGGGCGGGCCGCGGTTTGGGGCTGGCGACGGTGTTGGCGACAGAGGCAGCGACGCTGCTGGAGAGGGAGTCGACGGTGGCGCAGGTGGCGGCGACGGTGGTGGAGCATTTGACGCAGGCAGTGGCGAAGGAGCTGCCAGGCTACAGCTCTCTGTGAGTGGTGAAGCAATGAGGACGACGACGAAGGATGGGAGATGATCGGTGAAGAACCACTGGGAGAGTCCAGCTGAGAGCTGAGGTGCTGGAGAAGTATAGAGGGACGTGTCAGTAAAACGGAGGATATACTTCGTACTGGAAATATTTTGAGGTTAACATGAGTAAAACGAGTCAGAGAATATACTCCAGCCGAGAATGTGCTCATCGCGAGTAAAAGGGTGAGGGATGTTGCTCAAAACAAAGAACGTTGTCCGATTTCGTGTGAACAAAACTAGGAAAATATTCAAGCGAGATCTGTAGCATTCTTTGGGCTGAGTAAGTTAAGTTTTACCTACTTTTTGGTAATGATGGCAGAATTCATATTGCTTGGGAGGCAAAAAAAGAAATATATAGCCGAACGAAGTGCTGAATTGAGGAGCTGTAGAAGTTTATATCGCTTTGACAATAAGAACATTATCTGCGGACTACCTCTCAAAAGAAGTGAAAATTGAAACATTTTTATTGCTATTTAGTAGACCCAAGTTTTCAGACTGACGTACGAGAACATTTAGCTGTAGGCCTACATCAAGCAACCGTGTCGCTGACTTTTCAGACGTTCACCATCATGTCTTCTCACAGCATAAGTGTGATGTTAGAATTAAGTAGGGTTACCAGAAAAATTAATAACTGGTTTATTGCAAACCTGTTACTCGTAAGGAACGCATGGTGGGCCGCTTACGTGCTTGCCACGAGAGCAGATAGTTGTGCGCCGTATTTAACCAAAATTATCTCGTGTTAGAGAACTCTAGCAAAGTTCCGGTTTGGAATAGATAAAAAGTCATGTAATCTTAAGATTTCGTTCGCATAATGTTCGCCTAACTTATATAATTCAAAAGTTTTCCGCATGTTGTAAATTCGGTAACATCTCAAGAAAATGCATTTTCGTAAGCTGTACGTAGTTGTCTTAATAATTTGTTGCTGCACATAAAATAAACAAAATGAAACGTAGTGCAACTCTGCCTGAACACACTGATGCCGGTTCCAGACATGTCGCCCGTTTGAGCGAGCTGAATGAAACATGACACTGCGCGTGCTTTCTGTGCCGGACACGGCAGTCCACACACACCGAGAACTCGGCAGGGAGCAGAGGTAGTGAGAAAAAGGAACCCTCTCGTCAGAGATTATGGCTTCGAATGTTTTGCTCGTAAGAACTTTCTCAGTGAATGTTCTTTTGCTCGGAGAATCTTCTCCAGAGAACGTCGTCTTGTTTATTCATATGACCCAGCGTGTTTACCTTCTGTTGGATGTCAGTACAAAGTCGAAAACCGGAGATGCAAGAGGGGAGGGGGTCACAGAGCTCCAGCGGCAGTGGTGCAGCTTAGGTACCGCCCTCGTAGTCCACGCAGCGCACCATTTCGTGTCTCTTCTGTAGTTCACGTATCGCCATTTACAGTCGGTCATTTCTAAATTCCTCCAATCCACTTCATTACTGGACTCGCATGATACCTTCAGTAATGGCTCCAGCACTACAGGCCAAAGCCGCCTATATGACACTGACCCTGCCTCTGTACCCTAATTGATGACGATTGCTTTCCGTGGCAGCGGTCTGCCCCGCTTGTCGACACTCCAGCTCCATGTGGCGAGTATTTATTGCGTCCTCTGTTGATTTGCCACTTTGTGTTGCAACGCACTTGCTCCTAAACTGAATATGGCAGTCAGCGTTGTATCATTATAGCTGTGTAGTACATTCGCAACTGTCCACAAGTTTCGAGATTTTCTTTAGAGCTTGTTTCAGTGGATATTGTTTGTTCACCTCCTTGCTGCATTTAAATCCGTTCTTTCGTTGCCTTATGGAATGAACGGCTCCATTATGTTAAAAACAGCCCTTTCCCGAAATTCTTCCCCAACCAAATTTTCGTATAATGTTTATTCAGATCATAGTCAGTGTGCACATACATCCTGCATCTGGGGCGTAGAAATGATGATTTTCAGCACGGCACGGATTCTGAGTCCCAGCTTGTCAGTGGAGTAGGTGTGGTACTGTAGCTCCAAGCAGAACAGCGTGCTGCTGTACGTAGCGTGGAAATGATTTGCGAGCCTTAGCACCATGGCACCACATGTCTTATGGGAGGGACAGCTTTCCGGTCAAACTGGGGACCCAGACATCACACGGAACTCATTATGATGCAGCTTCATGCTTTAATTGGCAACGTCGTTGTCAAGTAACAGTGATAACCAAGGACCATACTACAAGGAGTACAGGGAGTACGGATTGTTCTGCATTGTATCTGTCAGTATGGAAACTTTCCATCGTTGATGGGCTATAGGGAATGTAGTCGTAGATTAATCAGGAAAAAATTGTCTCATACCCGATTCTGAGGGCTCCATTCTCATCACAACATGTTCCTGACACATATGCATCGAATCGATGTACGGAACACTGACCTTAGGACAAAGTTTAACGGCCAACAGTTTCTATATGATAATTTTCACTGCTAAACTAGGGACCCGCACCAACCAATCACGAAGCGAGACCGAGCTAATGCTTCAGAGGCAAGTAAAAAAACATTTTTATGCAATATTACGTCAGCACACATGTACTTCTGCACGTCAAGCATAGCAGTGTGAGATGGTGGGCTGCACACTGCCGGATGTAAGCAGAAACATTATAAAAATGCCACAACTGATAAGGGTATAATGAGTAAAACGAAAGACCTATTGAGAAATAAAAACACATGTTTGGTATTTGCAAAGACGGATTTGAAATAGTGTAAGTCATCGTATCGCGCTGTCCTTAGCCGTTGGATTAGCTGAAAGGGACTGAATATGTGGACCGGCTCGACGGTACACTCACGATTGTCCATAGAGCTCATCTTCCTGTGACAGTTCTGCTTTCGGCTGTCATACAGTCTTTACGGAAAATTATCGCAGATGTCACATCACCTAAAGCAGATACGAAACTCCCTGGCAGGTCGGATCGCCGACGTTTCAAGTGACTGCACTCTCCACTGCAGAGTGAGGATTCGTCCAGGAAGCAACTCCCGAGGCCTCTGGTCACTGCAGTGCCCATCCTTCCGGGAGCGCTGTTTCCGCCAGCCGTTCAGGGGAGCTTCTGTGACGGCTGGAAGGCAGCGGCTGAGGTACTGGCGGAAGTAAGGCTGTGACGGCGGCTCTCGGTTCCTGCCTGCCCAGCTCGATGTCTATTGTTTTAAGGACGTCATATTCGCCGTTGACTTTAGAAATTGTTTTACAATTGCAGTTTCGGCCTTTTGAGCCATTTTCAAGTGGTAATGAGGACGATTTTGCTTCAGCTGATGACAGACATGTGTACATGTCAGCGTCTAAAATCATCTATAACAAATTCGAACGAGTCATTCATATCCTTAACATAAATATCACATGTTCACTCTCTTGCAATGCATACGAAATTCTTCTTTAAAGAAAAGAGGTATTGTGCGGCAAGCGCTGCAGCTCTGCTGTTTGGTGTGCCTGAAACCAGTTAAAACGATATAGCAGCACAGAACGGAGTGGATGATCTGCAAGAAATAGTTATAATCGGTGTCTCACTCAAGTGCTCCGAAATCTAAAGATGAAATCTCGATGCGCTAAAATGCTAAAAAGACCAAGCATTTGCGATTGTTTGCTGTGTTACTATGCATCCTTTAAAGAATGAAAAAGTTCCAGGTTTGTGTCCCAGTGTGGCACACAGTACTCATCTGCCAGGAAGTTTCTAATCCACTGCTGAGTGGAAATCCGTTCTGGATACTTTATGCCGCGCGGGATTAGCCGAGCGGTCTCAGGCGCTGCAGTCATGGGGTGCGCGGCTGGTCCCGGCGGAGGTGCGAGCCCTCCCTCGGGCATGGATGTGTGTGTGTCCTTGGATAATGTAGGTTAAGTAGTGTGTAAGCTTAGGGACTGATGACCTTAGCAGTTAAGTCCCGTAAGATTTCACACACATTTTTGGATACTTGTACGTTCTTGCATAAACTATACATGCTAGGTTTTTAACTTTCAACCTGGCACCTTGTGTGCTACAGGCGGCCGCTGTTGAGTGAACGCCTGCTGCGCTATCAGCCGTGGAGCCCCTCCTTTGACGACGACTTCAGTGCGCTGTGCAAGGAGCGGCAGCCAGAGGCGTCGCAAATGTTCAGCCTCGCTGACGATCTGTACGCCTTCCATCGTGTCTACTGGTCCCCTGCACCTGAGTACATCGATTCATCCTACGAAGATGATTTGAAGATTGTAGGTAAGTTTATTACTGGGACCCGGCCACTTCACGGTGAAACGTCCCCTTTGAACAATTATGCATGAAACATCCCCTTTTGAACAATTATACACGAGACTGTGCTTAAACTGACACACAATATTTTTAGCGCAACGCAATCTGACTTTCAAAAAATCCCTACGAAAGAATGGCCCTGACTAACATTAAACTATACCTTTCACAAATCACTTACCTCACAAAAATCTTCGCTACTCAAGCTACTGCAATACAGCGAGCGCCACTACTGCCAGCTAAATAAAAGATTCTAACTACTGAAGGCACTAACTACTGATAGGCATAGTTAGCAAATGAAAGATTTTGTTAGAGAACAACCAATGTATTTACCTTAATAGTCATAATATATGTAGCAGTTCATGACAAATTTCAAAACTCCGCCATCTCTCTCCCCACATCCACCACTTCTGGCGGCTCACCTCCAACTGCGCAACGCTACGCGCTGTTAACAGCCAGCTGCCTAACACTACAATGGCGAGTATTACAACAATGCAAAGCAGCCACCGACTGCACACAGCACAGCCAGTGATTTTCATACAGAGGTGGCATTACCAATAAAAAAACCTAAACAGCCTACTTACATAGCCCCCATGCTACCCACAAAAAAATTTTACAGATTGTGTTGGACAGTGGCCAATACAGATTTGAAGAAATTTTTCATAATTACAATAACAAAGATATCAAATGCACACACCTATTGATACAATGTTGGTCAAAAGCTAAAATTTTCTCACAATCCATAAAGACTGTCCTAATCGTTCATCGTAAAACTGCCGTTTCTTTTCTCAAAGTCTGAGCAGTAAAAGACAATGCACACAGACGTAGTGGATTTCCATGCAGTCTTGAAGTAGTAGTGTTGTCCTTCCAACGGAAAGACAGTGCTGACTCGACATGCAGACAGGTAATGGGCCACAACAGAGCAAACCCACAGCGGAGTCAGTCGAAGTTTTGAAGAGTATTGGGGGGTAGGTCATCACAGAGCAGACCCACTGCAGTCCTTGTAGGGATTACGGTATTGGTGGGCCACCAGAGGTGCAGACCCACTGCAGTCCTTGTAGAAATAATGGTATTGGTGGGTCATCAAAGATGCAGACCCACTGTAGTCCATGTAGAGACGGCCAGCAGCCTTCTGGTGCGACTGTGCAGGTGCACAATCACCATCGAAGAGTCTTGCGGAGAATATAGCAAGTCCATAAACCACCACTTGTCCACTCACGAAATTTTTGGAATTGTCCTTAGAACCAGCAATGCTGTTATCCAGTCCCTTGCTGAATCATTAACACACGTGCAAACACTATCAGTCCCTACTTCTCACATATTCTGCATATGCTATGACCAACAGAAAAGTGTGCAGTGAAATGTAACTTACAAGTTACTTAATTTGATGAACTGGTGTCAATTACAATTTTATAACAAGTGAATACAATTACAAAGGTACAAAATACATCATTAAAGAACATAACAGCACAGATAAGATTTGTGGTAAGCAGCTAGAAACTAGATATCAAATGAAATAAGCAACTATGAAAAGCAAAGCATAAAAATATCATTCAATAGTCATGTGACATTTCATAAATTAGTAGCTCTCAACTCTCGTAGAAAGACACTTGTCATTATCAGGTTTGCAGATGTAAGAATATTTCCCATCAATTCATAAGCATTTCAGTAAATATCATAAATTAAGAGCTCCTCTAGTTCGACCGTGTCGTTTTTGTGATGCTTTCTACAAAGGAATGTCAATAGCGAGGATAATGGCCTCCCTTTTTTTTCTACCTGTGCCACTGAAAGGCTAATGGCTTTTTTTTTTTTGGGGCGGCTGTCGACCAGGTGGGTGCCCACGACGCATTACGTGCAGGTGGTCACTTAACTTTCTTACCGAAATATTTACGACACCAGTTTCCGCTACAGTGACAGTCTCATATAAAAATTCCACAGTTCGAGAATTTGCGTTGCAAATCTGTAGAAACAAAATCCTATAAATATAACAGCGTCCAAAAAATTTTCGCCAGCATTGTGATACATTCACGCATATACACACATTTCATAACTCTTAAAGTACGATTCTTGGTTTCCAACAACCTTTTCCACAAATCAGAGTCCCTAACCACTACTCATTATTCCTGACCTTATTATACATATACATATCGTCGACACTTCTACATTATTTCATCATAACCGACACGTAGCATAATCAAATTCCTCATATAGCATCAGCTTATTGATCATAAACATACCTCAGCAGCATAATACACATCGTCGTAGTAAAAATAACGTCATAACACCTCAGTCAAATCTCAAAAACGTAGTAGCTTCCTCCAATAATTTCAAAACCTAAGAAAAATTCTCTGCTCATTACAATAGCGTCATCTGCCTCAAATGTACTTTAAAAATCATTATCCCATACCAAATACATCATTCAAAGCTCTCATAGTATCACAATGGTTCCAAAAAAAATATGAACAGTTCACAAAGTACTGACAAAATGCAATTTCATACGTGTGAAGTTATTCAACTGTGTAATTACGTAAACATCTGTCACTAATGTAGTAAAAAAAATGTTTATCTCTCAGTTACATGATCAGATAGCTGTGTAATTTGTGTGTTAGAGAAATACGGTACTGATGTGTAAAGTTGTATAAGCAAATACCATATTAGCTAGGGTTCCTTGTGGTTGCCATACACATGGTACACAAAGTAAGCGTGTACCCCCCTGAGGATAAATGTAATTATACCCTCAGGTGTTACAAATTACAGCAATGGAATGAAATGTATCACGGAAAACTTTCTTTGTAATTAAAAAATCTTTAAAAATAAATGTTTTAAGTATAAGATTAATCACTCAAATGCGTGTACTGTAGCGCTAAACTGTGCGTCTTGTCGCAACATAATCTCTGTGGAAGTGTCGTAGTTATCGTCCTCCGAAAGCTAAGTTCTGCAGAAGTCAATGTACTTACCTCATGATAAACAAAAGTGAAATGCTTTGCGTATAGATATCGTAGTTATTATGCTTATTGGCGTGATGAAGAAAGTACTGTACAGTAACGTATTGTTGTGCCACGAAAAAGGCTGTCTCATTGCTGCTATACCACAAAAGTTACTATTAAAACATGTTTTACTTTCCAGAATAAAACAGAAAACTGTGCAGATACAAAACAGAAACACTGCAAAAGCAACATTGCAAATTGTTACTCATTAGTAGCGTCGTGATAAAATCGTGTAGCTGTCACATAAACTAACCACTGTGTCGTCTGGTATCTCACAGAAAGTACTTTAAATCCAGAATGTATTTTCAAGTAAACCAAAATGTTGCATTAAAATCTCAAGTTAAAAAAGCACATTATCTCTCAATAAACGGTTTTAGGTGTGAAATGTGGTGTAAACCTTTACTCTTCCTAGTACGCAGAGTTTCAACTTCAACGTAATTATCATGTGGTATACGTCGGATTCTGTAAGGTCCATTGTAAACTAGAAAGAATTTGTGACTCAAGTGTTTCTTCTTATGTGACAATGAATGAGCTTTAATGAGAACTTTCTGACCAATATACAATTTCTTTGCATTTGCTTTACCGTGTAGTTCTCTCCTTTTGTCTGCTGCAGATTTTATATTTTTAAGAGCCAAATCAATTATGTCTTTGTGTCGAAGTTTACGTGTATTCGGGAAAGGTACAAGCTCTCTGATTCTGTTTGGTGGTTCTTCATTCTTCAGTACAAGAGTAGGTGGTAAAGCAGTGGAGTCATGAGGCATTTCATTCAGCACGTTTTGAAATAAGTGTAAATATCTGTCCCAATGCTGATGTTTTCTGTGACAATAAAGTCTGCAAAGCTTATTGATTTCTTTCATAATCCGTTCAGACGGGTTACAATGTGGTGAGTACAATGAAATAAAAACAGGTTTGATTTTATGATTCCAAAGCATGCGTGACCAAACAGCAGATCTGAATTGCGGTCCGTTATCTGAAATGACTTTACTAACGTGTCGAACTTCATGTAAGAAATTTTTAACAAAGGCGTTGGATACAGACCGTCCAGTGGCTTTACGTAACAGTGTGAAAGAAACAAATTTTGAAGTAAGTTCAACAGCGACTAGAACGTACGAAAATCCATTAGATGTTCTGACAAGTGGTCCCAAGAGATCAACAGCAGCAAATTCTTTTAATTTAGGAGGAATGATAGGAAACAGCGGAGCACGATTGGAGATAGTAGATGGTTTCGCCTTTTGACAAAGTTTGCAAATAGACAAGACTCTTCGAATTCTCTTTTCCATATTGTTAAAATGACAAGTCGTTCGAAGAATATGATAACATTTTCGTGGGCCAAAATGTGCATAGCTGAAATGAATGTACCAAATGAGCTTATTAACAAAATCGTCAGGAATGCAAAGTACCCGTAGCTTGTCATCAACAGTGCAGCGTTTGAACAGTATGTTGTTTCTAACCAGATAATAATGCCGAATCTGAGTGTGTGTCTTTTCATGCCATTTGCTCTTGATGTCTTTCCAAATCGGATCTTTATCTTGTTCATGAGCAATGTCCTTTAAAGATGTGGTGATGAAGTTTTCAAAGGCGACTTTCTGAATGTAAAGAATACTGAAATTTTTCTCGAGGTTGCCTTCTGTGGTACTTTTCTCAAGCCCAGCCGGTGCGCGTGACAGTGCGTCCGCAACAATGTTCTCCTTGCCGGGAATGTAGACTATTGTGAAGCGGAATTCTTGCAGAAACAATGCCCAACGTTTTAACCTGTCATGATTTAATTTTGAAGACATAAGAAATTGTAATGCACGATGATCACTGTATACTTTTACGTGCTTACCAGAAAGAAAGAAACGGAATTTGTTAAATGCCCAAACGATAGCTAAAGCTTCTAATTCAGTAACGGAATAATTTTTTTCAGATTTGGTTAGCACTCGGCTAGCAAAAGCAATGGTTTTCTGAACAGTAGTGTCATTTTCTATGGCTTCTTGAAATAAATGGGCACCAAGTCCGACTTTAGAAGAATCCGTGCTAAGGCAGAAATCTTGTGACAGATCTGGATGAGCTAGTATTGGCGCGTTAAGTAGCGATTCTTTCAAAGAATTGAATTCCAACTGTGCTTGTTCGTCCCAGTTCCAAATAGTATTTTTTCCAGTGAGAGAACAAAGTTTTGGTGTAACAAGAATTTGCATGTTCAGAAAACGACGGTAAAAATTTACGAGACCTAGAAAACTGCGGACTTGTCTTTTTGTGGATGGAACTGGAATGGCTCTGATTGCTTCTAACTTTTCAGGATCCGGCTGAATACCTTCAGAAGAAATAATATGTCCCAAAAACCTCACCTTTGACCTAACGAATTCAGACTTTTCCAAGTTACCTGTAATTCCAGATTCTGAAAAAATACGTAACAAACTGTTGAGGATGCGATTATGTAGTTCCCATGAAGCTTCTGCTATTAGAATATCGTCCACATATAAGGTGATGTGACGTTTTAAGAACTCAGGTAATATGGAATTTAGCCCGTGAATGAATGCTGCTGAAGAAATGTTCAAACCAAAGGGAAGTTTCCTAAACTGATAACAAACGCCGAAACAAAGGAAAGCTGTGTATTTTCTACATTCTGGATGAAGTTCGATCTGATAAAAGCTGGATCTGAGATCAATGGAAGACAACACTTTTACACCATTAAAATTTTGAAGAAGTTCTCCCAACGTTTGCGGCCTGTCTGTTTCAGGAATGATGATAGTATTGATTTGTCTCGAATCTAAGACAAGCCTGATCGATCCATTTTTCTTCTCAACAACATGTAATGGATTGTTGTATGAGCTTACTGCAGGCTCAATAATGCCCTCGTCAAGCATAGATTGTATTTCTGTTCTAACACGGTCCCTATAATGCGCTGGAATTACATATGGTCTAACACAAAATTTAGTATGCTCACGAACACGAAATTGGTATTGAAATCCCTTGATTGTTCCTGTTTTATGAGTAAAAACTGTGGAATGTGCTTGTAAAATCTCAAAAAGGTCCTGCCTATCAGTGTCATTACAATTCTCAATTGTTTGAATTTTATTCTGAATTATCTCATTAGTTTCAAATATGCCGTCGATATCATCCCTGTCAGTACTTGCAGAGTGATTGGTCGTGTCTAGTTCCGTAGAAAATTCCGAACTGTTGTCTAACAGAAGGTAAAGCCGATTAATTTCTTCGTCATGGTTTGAGAGCCAATCTTCAAATTTCAAAGCTACTGACTTACCTTCTTTTTCTAAACTTATTTCAGCATCGTGAAAGCTTAAGATTGCTTTGTATTCATTCAAAAAGTCTACTCCCAGTATAATTTCCGTCGACAATAATGGAACAATGAGAAATTTCATAGAGAAGCTGTGGCTTTGACAATAGAATTCTAAGTTGGTTTGTTGGCGTACATCTACACTTTTTCCAAAGATTGCACCTTGTAATTTAATCTTACGTAACGGAAGTGTGGGGCAATCGTTCGATTTCTTGCATTTGCTAAAGGCTGTTTCACTAATTACTGAAATGGGACTGCCAGAGTCAAGTACTGCCGTAAATTTTACGTCATTTACTGTAATGTGAATCATAGGATATGCAATATGTTTTACGTCGTGTTCTTGGAGTAAGATGTCCCTAATGTCTTCCATTTTTACGTAATTACTAGCTACGGCAGCTGCGTCGTTAGTGTCATAAGTACGTTTTGTGGCTGCCATCAGTGTGAGTCATTGCCTATTGTCTCTTCGTTGGCGCGCGCCGTTATTGGGATTAGGAGACCTAACTTCTACAAATTCACCGTGACGAGAGGGCCCTGCTCTGTTTAAATCCCGCCAGTTCTGATGCAATTCAGGTCTGTCGTTACGATCACATCGTCTGTCGTCATGTCGGTAGTTCCTGTAGTTTCTTTCTTGTCGGTTAAGTGGTGGAGAATTTCTCCCTGAATCGTAACTGCGCGCTGGACCGTTGCGTCTAAAGTTATTCTGTCCCCCTTGATAATAATTATGTTGGTTCCCAAATTGTCTGTTTCTCTGATTGTCTCTGTGATAGTCACTACCACGGAGAAGTGATCTTTCCCTGTAATTATTAGTACTCTGCCAACGGTTGTCATACGGGTGGTGTCTGTTTTGGTCACGATTTGTGTTGTGAGAATAGCCTTGTCGCGTCCAGTTATTATTTCTTTCATCGCGGAATTGCGACGGATGTGATCTGTAATTGTTGTGTTCCTGCATTCCGCGATTGTCAGTGTCAATTTCCAGTTCTTGTAACAGTCCCTGAAAAGCTTCAATGTCGTCTTTGCAACGTCCTGCCAAAATAATATGTCGTAAATATTCAGGTAATTTGATTAAGCAAATGCGGATGAGTTCTGAGGGGCTGTATGGGTTTAACAGGTACTGATTCTTGTGCAACATGTCTTCAAAATATTTCACAAGTCTGGAGAATTCAGATTGTTCGAAATGTTTCATCATTATGATGCTATGTTTTACTCGGTCTTGTGTGGCTTGAGACCAATATGCTGAGAGGAAGGCATGGTAAAATTCTCCTTCACTGTGACAATCGTGAATGACCGATCGCATTCTTACAGCTGGTTCATTCTCTAAGTAGCCACACATAAATTCTAATCTGTGTTCTAACGACCAGTTGGGAGGAAAACAATGAGAGAATTGATGGAGCCACGCTTGTGGATGAATGTCGTTGGCAGAATTCTTAAACGTTTTGAATTTACGTGTAGTAATGAACAGCTTATAGTCAAAATCATCGTGTCGGCGAGTAGCATATCGGTCATTGTTACGTCGTGTCGGCGGTTCCATCTCAAAATTCGGTGTGCCTTGCCAATTTCTTTCATAATTTCCGAATCGTCCTGTGTTATTATTTTGTGGTTGTTCCGTATTTCTATGTCCCTCTTCCCGTATTGGGGCGCGAGTGTCCTCTGAAATACGTAATTCTTGTATTATCTGTGTCAGCTGATCTTGTACTTCGCGGATTTCTCTTTTGTACTGTGTATTGATTTGATTTTGATTTTGTTTGAATTTTCTAATTTCTTCATACTCTTCTGTGTCATTAAAGACTACCGGTTTTGTGTCATTCAGATTATCATCTACCTTCGGAGATAAATTAGTGAACTGATCCGAAAGTTCGGCTACTTTCTCTGATAGTGTACTTATTTCCTCAGTGTGTTTTTCTGAACCAAGTTTCAGAGTATCTACTGTGTCCTTTAAGTTTTCCTGAGTATTTGCAAGTTGCATAACCGAATCGGTAGATGCAACTGAGTAAAATTTAGCTTGCAAGGTCTCATGATTTTCATGAACAATAGTTTGCAGTTCTTTTATGGCTGCTTCGTGATCCTGTAATGCATTTTCATGCCGCGAAAAAATAGGTTGAAAATGCTCCCAAATTTGAGTTTTTACGTCATTACAGACTTTTTGACATTTCGATTCAATGTTATGTAACTCAGTAGTTAAATCTTCACATGTTTGTTCAAGAGTTTGTTCCAATGAGTCTAACTTTTGAAGCTTTTGCTGTGTTTGTCTCTGATTTTGTTCCACTGTGTCTAACTGTTGCTGTGTTTGTCTCTGGTGTTGTTCCATTGTGTCTAACTTGTCAAGCTTTTGTTGTGTTTGTCTCTGATTTTGTTCCATTGTGTCTAATTTTTCATGCTTTTGTCCCATTTGTTGCATTAACTGTAATAACAATGCACTGGTGTCTGAAACACGTTCCTCAGTGCTTTTCGGCAGTGAAGCTGTACCGGCAACATTCACATTTTGACAAGCAGAAAATGTCTTGACTAATTTGAGAAAACGGTGAGGACCCAAATCCTGAATCTACAGTATTTGCAAAATTGTGTCCTGTCATTTCGGATTCCTGAGGCGAGCTGTTGCCGACCGATCGATCGATAATGCTTCCCTCTTCACTAATTGTTTCACTGTCCACGCCATTGTTTGCCGTCCGCTCCATTTCCCTATGCACAGTTACCAAATTACTACTTTGAACATCATTTAATTCATTACTCGGTGGCGCTAACACACTGCTTTCGTTTTCACTGTCATTTCTCAGTTTACTTTGGAGCCTAGTATTACGTTTTTCACACGCCATTATTGTCACAATATTTCACACGACTACACAGAAAAGCACAAATTGAAGAGCAAAAATAAGAGAACACATTAACATAACACTGAAAATAATATCTAGTTAATTGCAGCTGCGAAATACTTGGTGCAAATCTATATGCATGCCACAACTGTTTTACTGTACAACAATGAAAAACTACAACTACAATGGAAATTCTCTCTATAATTACGCGCTGGCAATAAACAAAAGCTACACTAATTACACAAACTACAAGAAAAAAAAATCAGAAGACTCCAGTGAGGTATCCTCAGCTAAGGTTCGACATATAAACGTCCCCTTCGAACAATTATGCATGAAACATCCCCTTTTGAACAATTATACACGAGACTGTGCTTAAACTGACACACAATATTTTTAGCGCAACGCAATCTGACTTTCAAAAAATCCCTACGAAAGAATGGCCCTGACTAACATTAAACTATACCTTTCACAAATCACTTACCTCACAAAAATCTTCGCTACTCAAGCTACTGCAATACAGCGAGCGCCACTACTGCCAGCTAAATAAAAGATTCTAACTACTGAAGGCACTAACTACTGATAGGCATAGTTAGCAAATGAAAGATTTTGATAGAGAACAACCAATGTATTTACCTTAATAGTCATAATATATGTAGCAGTTCATGACAAATTTCAAAACTCCGCCATCTCTCTCCCCACATCCACCACTTCTGGCGGCTCACCTCCAACTGCGCAACGCTACGCGCTGTTCACAGCCAGCTGCCTAACACTACAATGGCGAGTATTACAACAATGCAAAGCAGCCACCGACTGCACACAGCACAGCCAGTGATTTTCATACAGAGGTGGCGTTACCAATAAAAAAACCTAAACAGCCTACTGACAACAGTTACGCGCTGACAACTGTTCAGTTGTTCGAGGAATGAGATTCAAATATCCTTCTGAATATGTAGTTTTAGCTCTTGCGTGATTTTGCACGCCACGCAAGATAATCTCTGGTGCTCTTTCAAAAGTCAGTGTTTAGATTCCTCGGCAACTCTGCGTCTGGATCTATCACAAGCTAACTACTTCATTTCGATGTATTATTGACTTCTTCGTTATGGAAGGACTAAAAAAAGACTACATACACAAAATTTTGGAGTGTTTAGAGAAGATTAAAAAGAACAAAGTTTATGTGACACAAAGGTCATAGGTGTACCCTCCACCTGCTCGTGGCCCGTGAAGGTTTCGGCGCCAGCCATGTACAGAGGCTGTGTGATGTTTTGGAGACGTTACTCAAGTGCCAGCTGGCTGCTAATGATTGTGCAACACACTCGAAACAAGTGGGTGTCTCACAAATAATGTTTGCAGCCTCAGCCTAACAGGCGACCACCTCACCTGGTGTGTCTGCCAGTGTCTGGTACACTGAACAACTCGTCTCCCTCCCGTAGGAGGCACGCAACACCTCTAAAACAGTGCCCATCCCACAGCACTTTGAACAACGTCTCTGAACGCCAGTGCAGATAAGACCTTCATAGATGTGCGACACGTGCCTCACATAAAAAATGTGTTCCTTCTTATCTTCTATAAACTCTCTAAAATTCTGTACACGTAGTTTTTTTTCAGACCCAGTCTAAGGCTTGTTTTAAAAATGGCGAATTGTTTCTGCAACTTAACGGCTACAGACAAGCTAATGTTTTGTCAATACTGTAACTGGTATAGTGTTCTACATTTCTCATCTATGATCCTGGCATGATACTGTTCGTATTTACTAATTTTCTTTAACGAATAATATTTCGATTTGTAACTGAACAGTTAATTGTACGAAATGGACTGTCAATATTATCCTTAGAAATGTTAATACTATGAACTGTAGTAGGACTGAGGAAACACTGTATTTTCAGCTATCGCAGCTGTATGCTAAACAACTCTATTTGTTCGAATCACTATATTCTTTAAATTTATTATTTTAGTCTCGTTCCTGGACTTTATATCTTACTCGGTCATCTATCTATCGTGCACCAGACATGAAACGAGCTGTAATCGTTCATTTCTCTCTTTGTACCTGCCTGATAGCTTCTTGTTCGGCAGGGAGTAACTCCATTTAAATGAGAGGAAGGGGGGACAGTGAGCTTGTGCTCCCTCAGCGGAAAAATTATTTATGCCTGCCGTTGTCACCCATGACCGCTTCAGGCAATCGAACTTGCAGGGTTTTAATTGGTAGTAAACCGACTAATTAAGAAACTAAGGTGGTCGAAAAGGGTTACAACAGTTAAAGAAGTAAGTTATCATAAGAATATGCGTATATTAGAACCAGGGACTGTAATACTGCGAAGAACGGCCGTTACAAAATTTCGGCTGCAGCCGATAATTTACTGCAGATACTCATAAGAATAATAGTGGCACATAAACGGAAATACGCATTGTTAGCAAGTTACTAAACAAGCATACTCTTACCCCATCTGTTTCTAGACTCAGCTGCACTCGGCAGCAAGTCTATAAGTATGACTGAAACTGTTATGGACACCGAGAACAAACGTGTGAGCTGAAGTTGATGTTTCTATTCCTCGCGAGTAGCGACAAGATATTAAATAATGAGCAGCGACATGAGCTTACAGAGTTGTGGACAACTAGCCGTTTGTCTGGAAGCTAACTTTAAGCCCGACATTGAAGACATCTTCAGGGGAAAGTTGTCATGATAATCCAGAGAGATCGGAGAGATCGTGGCAGTTCGGTCGAGTGGGGGGGGGGGGGGAGGAAGAAGAAACGGGTGCGAATCTCTTCTGAGCACGTGGCGATGTTGGAGATGGCTTGCGACATCCAGCGGGCTGCTACAACGGCCCTGAAAGAGTTGCCCTCGCCACTATTAAAACCGTGGTGCTTTACTGTCGGCTTTTTTACGCATCACTGTCCAGCAGAACTAGATGCTTGCCCACAACAGACCAACGTATCAGGGTATCAGGAACTGAGTCCTGATTTGCTGTCGCTGCCATTGTGTAAAATCAACTAAATTGCAAATCCAAGGCTACAGATGTCAAAAATACTTCCTGTGTGACGACTATCTGACCCAGTATCGCAGAACCAACTGGCCTCCAATGAACGAAACCTTGGAACGCTTTTTCGTTCACTGATTAACAGAAGTTGCCCCAAACTACTGCAGCATACTGGAAGTTCGTAAAACCACCCATGTTAACTGTGCCCAAATGTACAATCCTTGCACAACTGCATCATCTACACAGCCTCAACTCGAATGATCTCGTAAGTATAAAGTAAACGCATTATTCACGACACTAAACTTACATTCTGCAACTACATGCATTGCATCTTCATCATCAAAGATATTGAGTTCAGATCCACAGTTTTCTACACCGTCAGTCGACCTCACCGTCATCATCTCAACAGTTTCTTGTGTCGCATCCCTAACATGAAAGACATCCAGTTTAGAACCACTGTTTTCCACAACATTCACTCTCTTTCAACGTCCACATATCGTCCAACAGATGACGATAACAGCCACAGTCACCTTCCATTTTAACATCCAAGTCACTTATTCCAAAAAGCAATCCAACTTTATCCTCAGCCACACCAAAACATCAGCTTAAAACCTATACCTAACCTTATTTCGCCACATAAGACATCAAGACAAAGCAGCAGCATAGCATTCAATCCACATGTCTGTTCCGTCAGCTCCAACGAGATCTTCATCACTCACATGTTATGTCAATGCTACAATTATACTTTAATGAAAATTGTTACAGTCTCGTAACACAGTCCCAGTCACTCTACACTCTACAAAGCACAGATAATTGCTACAACATACAATCAGATGGTACTGCCAATGGGTGCTTGTGAGATATCCTGATACCAGCACCTCATTCTGCAGATCAGAAACCCTGGGATTGGTGATACACATGAACAAAAACACTGCCACATTTTCCATAAACTGAACTATCTATTGAAAAAGGATTCATTCTCCTCTCATCCATAACAACCACACGTTACCAAACAACCTCAACAAGCCAGACTCAGTGCTTCATATCTTAAAGATATGCTCACTGTGTCTAATGACTGCTCGACAATTCGGTACACACAATGTCACAAAAATACGACCACCATATCTCTTGGTCCCAGTTTAAAATACCTGTCTATAACGCCACAAAACGAATTAAATATAGCATTTACAACATAAGATATAAAGCCACACATTTTGTGATCGTGTGGGTTGGTGCTATTCTGTCATTCTGCGCAACAGATTAATCTGAGATGTACCCTTTACCCTTTGGCCCCTGCAAGATGCAATTTCCACCCCCACACTATTACAGAAGTCAGACGGACACTCCTAACGTTCTAAAGAGAAATGCCTGAAAAACTTTCAGCAATAAATACCTTCTGGAGTCGTCCACTGTAAGGAAATGACACAAAAATTCACAAAATTTCTTACGTAACTAGTGGGATACTTGGGTACTGGAGTAGTGCTAGTTAGTGTAAGAAAAACATGAAAGTAACGAAAATTATTATTTATTTTGCAAAAATGCTGAGCAATCACAATAGCGCTTTTAGTTATGAATTGAACACATTATTTGCGGGTTCTTTTCAGAATGTGAAGTTACATCTTAAGGATAGGATTCGCTAATGAAATTTCTATACAAAGTTTAAGATTGTTATTGACTTGGCAGAATGACTGAGAGCCGCACCTACTCAACTTGAATAATTATCGATTAGAATGTTGCTAGGTACAGTCGAGGCTGTCATGTGTGATATGCAGTGAAGGGTACTGTTGTGGAGGAAATGTGGGGGTCGCAAGAGCTGTAGCTGTGATGACTGCTGTCTGCGCCGCTCGCTGCCGACAAATAAGATAACTCTCGTTCTATCTGGATTGACCTTCGCCAATCAAAGTCTCCCTACGCCTTGATGAAGTCAAGGACTCCTATTCACCCCTAGTCTATTGGCGTGCGACACAGGTGCTCTCCCAGTGAAGTACTGAGGAGAGACTTGTTCCTCACTCTTTGAGTACATGTACGAGCTCGCACGCTCTCGTTACTTATTCTCGCTAAGAGCGACAACGGAATGGCCCCTCTGCATGCCAGACGTGAAGGGGTATATCTTTCGATCTCTTCCATTACTCCTTCAGCTCAAGGCGTCAGAAATATCGTCTGCCAATCAACATTGTTCTTCTAAAACGGGAGAAAGACGTTTTGTTTAAGGTGACCAATCCGGAAATCTGTAGTATCGGTATTTGGCGTTTGATGTCTCCCTGTGAAAATCTCTGAAACTGCGTGCTATGTGTAAAGAATGCGTAGGCTGGCCGCTCCCACACAATGTAGCGGAATTTGCTTTTAAGCCGAACACGGGGTCGTCCTTTCACTCGGGCAAATGCTGTCTGCTCTACAGGCGGTCACTGGCCGACGTAGATAGCTTGGGACCGGCCTCCTGGGGTGCAGTTGCCTCTCTCGAGCTAAAAGCTCCTGTGACCGTCGTGTCTGGAACGTATGTGTGTACGCCAGCCTCGAGTATTTCAACCACGGTGCGCACTTGCGATTTATTAGTTATTTGCATATCATTTACATGAATTCATACAATACTGACTTATCGATTTTGGGCTCGAATGAAGCGTCTTGATGTGCAGAATATGATTGTGAGGGCGGAATATGTAAGCAATGAAGGAGACCACGACGCCTTACAATTTCAGGAAATTCTTATGAGAGGCTGCTCATGACTCCATTACTTTCGACCTCCGTCAAAAAAAAAAAAAAAAAAAAAACTCTTATTTCCTACTAGCTCTAGTCAAGTTGTGTGATATCATACTATATGCAAGTTTATATCCCACGGCTCACCTATGATTTAAGGGTAGTGTCTTTGTATACTAATCAAAACGTCATGGGACCCAGGTTCGAACCTTGCTACTGCTTAAATTTAGAATAAAAATCATCAGTAATGATGGATGGGCGGATAGAGCTTCAAGGCACTCTTTTCCCCTGCTCCTAAAACCCTGAAGAGTCAGCAATGCTCAAAGGCATGAGAATGCAGAAGGTAATGGGAACCAAAGGTGTCTGTCCACAGGACATGTGGCCTATAATTGAAAAGTGGTATGATGACTCCTCCATTAGCGAAATATTCCGCACTAGTCGCACATTCAGATCTCTGGGAGGAAACTGGCAAGTGCCAGGTGTCCCAATGAATTATGTTTACTGTATAGCTCCTTGTCTGGCACACCATGCTTCTTTTGTTACTGTAAATCTTACTCAACAGCATATCTCCATCTGCCTCGATAACTTCACCTCTTGGTGTAGCCTCTGCTACATCAAAATCACTTATGTTAAAAACCCAAGGAATTATTACTATAGATATCACCAACCATTTCTCTCTCCCTAACTTCCACCATGGCACACATAAACATGACTGTGTAGTGGTACTCTCTTCAAAGGTAAGCTGGTTCGAATCCAGGTGATGGAAGAAATTTGCATTGCTGGTATTTCCCCAGTAATGGGATGGGGAATTGAAGCATAAAGTTTCTCATCACCAGACCTCGTGTCAGTGTTCTACATTACATTACCTCTCCTCAGTGTATCATGATACACTGATGCCTGTGACACTGTTGAAGGTGACACATGTGGTGTCGACGATAATCGCCTGCAGCAAATCGTCAATCGACCACCGCAGAGATGCTGTACACCTAAGCAGCATCGCCACCGCCTATGAGAAAGAAGTAGTAAGCCACTCCTCCTGTAGCTTCGAGGCGCCACACACGACAAGTATTTCCAGCTCTGCCAGTGCCTGATACGAGTTCTGCCACAGTCCAGCCTGAGTTCTGTTCTGTCTACGAGGTTATCAACAGTTCCATGACGACTGCAGAGAAGCGACGAAGCTCTGCCTTCAGAGTGCAGTGTCGGCGTAACGTCACTCAGTCAAGCCTAGGCCAAGCATGCACGTACAGAGAGTCGAGGGCCAACAACAGACACATATTTGGCACAGTTGTAGTAAACGTTCAGTGCTCATCATGTGCAGACTTGCACTGTAATGCCGCTCAGTGTTTTCAGCAGCTCCTGTGTATTTCGACCCCAATTAATACCACACGTGCTCACGCAGCCACAGCCACGACGATCTAAAGATAAGTGTATTGCTTTCCAAACAATAAGACGTTCTGATCATTGACTGTTTCATTTATCTACTTGTAAATTTATTAAAAGCATGACACAACAACATGTGTGTCAGATGTGGATGTTAAGCTCTTAACGCATCCATTACAGTGACGTACACTCAACTCCGAGTCACAGTTCTCTCACAATGCAAGGACAGTGCCCAATTACGTGGAGGAAGATAAGCGCTTGCAGTAAGGCGGTGGACCTGCTGCTCCATTCCTCTCTGCTGACATGGGCAGAGGACTCTCACTTTCTCATATCTTGGAATAATCACGCATCCCCAGCTTACAACAAACTCAAATTAATAAGACAGGAAATTTGACAATGTGGGGATTCCATCATTCAGCCATCCTCTGTACTTGGGCAAAACCCACTGAACGAGGCGATGCTGTGGTAAGCTGTTGGCTCCAAACTTGATTTTCGACCATATTTAGTTTTTCTGCGATTTCCCTACACAGCTTAAGGTGAATGACACGACGGTTCCTATGGATGGACGCAGCTGTCCTGCTTCCCCGTTCTTCCCAATTCTGGGTTATGCTATAATAGCTGTTTCACCAACAGGACGTTAAACCCTGATCTTGTTTCTTCCTTCGTCTTTCCAAAAGCCTTAGTGGCCCCAGTGTTACTTCTGCCAATATAGCTTGGATCTCAGCACTCTCAAAAATTTACCATTCCTTAAAGTCTTAGAACACCTTGCACTCTATCATATTTGCCGTCTCAGACGCAACCTCTACCAGCTGATTACATTGCCCTCTCTTCTGAAGTTCCTCAGACTTTGTAACAAATTTTAAACATTCCATAAACGTGGGAAACAAAAGCAATTTTTCTCGCCTATCCTCTGGACACCTAGGCTTCTGGTGCGCCTATACCAACATGTCATATCCACCCTCCACTTGCCACCCTTCCGTATCCTATTTGAGCGGAACTTCAGCTGGCTGGTTCTTCCTGTTCCAGAATAGTATGTAGACACTTACTCCCCCAACCAGCTATAATCCTAGCGTATATGCCTCTTCAATATGTAGATGATCCCGCTTCGAGCCTCCTGACCATTGTCATCCCTCCCTCACACCTCCCTCTACCCACATCAACTTGTCAATCATACTTCCCAGCCCACTCCAACACCTTGAATACTTACGCCCTTTCTGGCCGGCACCTGCATCATACTGTATTACCCTCGTAGTAGTTATTGGGAACTGACTGCCAGTGACTTGCCAGAAGCACGAGCATTTCTTCACCATAGCACCATCATCAACTTCAATGTACGTGTGTTTATTTAGAGACGCTATGGCTTTTATTTTTTTGAAACCTATCATTTTATTCATTCTCCCATAAAAGCTATACTGGCCTAACTTCGATAGGCTGAAGAGCAGCAAAGTGTCCGAAGCTTGCGCACCACACGATAATGTGGTGGAAGTGGAATGAATAACAAAGAAAATGGAGTATTTACGACAATGTCGTGGATTCGGCCTTTCACAGAATGTGCCTGTGTATAAGAATCTTTCATAAATTTTTCGTCTTACTGGGTATACACTTGCGCTCAACACGCCAATGAACTATATACATTGGATGATGTGTAGCATATCAGTATCATTCTCCTTTGATTTGTTCTCTGAACAGGAATAGTGCTCGAGGAAAACGACCATCAGGACTTCTCAGAGTGCAGTAGGTAAAGTCGTCATCAAACTGAAGCCTGGTTTGGTCACCACAGTGCTTCGTCAGCCATTGTCCTACTCAGGTAGTGGTCACTCGCCGTCTTCCTACTTTTGAACTAACTTACCCAGTTAATAATTGTGGGACACAGTTAATTATTTGGTCTCCGAACAGTTCTACAGTTCCAACATTTTCGATTTCCATAAATCAATGTCAGAGGTGAAAGAAGAGATAAGTGACGGGAGCAATGCCTGAATCCCAAATCTCTGGAGTTGTAATCCCACATTCATCCACTCAGCAGCTAAGGCATATATGTCCCAATTGCATTTATTGCTGCATTATTATCATTACACAAGGTACGAGTGAGACGAAGTAATTACATTTTTCTGCGTGTTTTTGAATGTATGCAAACAGAGTATTAACAGTAAATCGTTCATTGTGGTAAAGGAACTCCCAAAATCGTCAGTTACTGTATTTTGTTGCGTTTTTTCTCGATAATCTCGTGTTAACGAAACAAACTGGTGACAAATATGCTCCATCACTTTTTTTTTACGCTGCGTGATGGGGTCACTAAGTTCACGGAGGAAAGTGAAACATCACAAAGACGAGAATTCAGCCTGCATCCTATTTCTTTGTACAGGACGCCTATGGAGTTATGTCAAAAGAGTATATTCTATATGGACGTAGCTAGATATAAAAAAATACGTATCCAACGGATCAGTGTATGGACGATCACACCTTCCTCAGATATCTATGTGTCTCGCTGTCCCCCTTGCTTTATTGCGGATCGTTCTAGTAATTCTGCTTAGAAAGACTTCCTCAACACTTGTGTCAATTTTCCATTAATCTATCAACGTTGAGCCACATGAGGCTTTATTATTCTTCATATTCAGTTATTTGCGTGGTAAGATCAAAAGTTTGTCATGACGATTTCAAAAGGTTGTTGAGGTGGTAATGTTGGGATTTCGTGGTAACCACTTTAATGTGGCTTTAAATGCTGCAGAACCAAATACAATCCGAGAATAAGTTGTTCATTAAGAAACCCACACATCTGAACAACAAAACGAGACTCAAGCTCCTTCCTTCTACAACCACACAAGATCCGTGATTGCCTTGTCATGGAGCTGAGATACTGAAAACTTCTGTTGTACAGAGAATTGGAAGTTCCCATTCATGCAAGCTTCAAAAGAATGTGGTCCTAACAGGTATTCTGATCACACAATGGCCCACATGATGTGAGGTAAGTTCCTTTCCAACTCTTGCTGATAATGGGTACTTTCCTTAGACAATAAAACAATATTTTTCCTGAGCAAACAGTGGTATGTGGCACATTTATAAGTAAACAATACTCCTGAGCGAGACATGGCAGAAGTCGCCACAACGAAGTACGGTAGGTTACAAATCGTTGCTCCACACCATTGTCAGATAATTCTGTAACAAACATGGGCCTAAATCCTTTCGTATTCATATTTTTTCAGTGTGGTCGTGCATTGTTGAAGAAGATGCTTGAAGTCCAACTACTCTTTTGCAAATGATTTTCATTGGAGACTCCTCATCTGATTAAGAGTGGGTGACACACGTTTCCTGTCACTTTTTATTGCTTCCAATATGTGGTCTGTCTTTGAGACAGCCTGAAAATACAGGACATTTATCTCAATCAGGCATGGCTGCTTTACGAGGGGGACTGAGGCAAATGGTCTCATCATGTATTACATAGTTTTTCCTATCTGCAGACGTTCATGAACCCACGAATCCTCCACTAATCTCTCCTTTACAAGATGGATTCGGAACTCAAAGACTGCAGTGCTGAAACAAAAATATAATTCTGGTAACATTGTTTTTTTCCATGCAGGACTATCAATAAAACCTATTTACTTCCTTATTTTTACTATGTCAAGAGCGATGCAGGGACTTCTTGGGCACCCTGTAGATGAAATAGACGTGCATAGTAACAATGATGCCTGTCTTTGTTAATACTCTTTTTTTGTGTTGACATGCCGCCTTACATAGGTCTGGGTAACTGAACCTGGGTAATGTGGATAAACAACGCCCAGGCTCGTCATCCAGAGAAGACTTTGGATTCAGCTGCCTGCAGTGTACGGCCACCACCTACTTGCTGTCGTTTTCTTGCAGACGAGGAGTGGCAGCTGGAGGACAGAAGCTACGATACGCTCTCTGTGGACACTGACTGCGTGCAGCTGTTGGTGAAGGCCCTGGACCACCCCACGTGTCCGCTGGAAGACCTGCCACTGGAAGCCGTGAAGCAGCGCGAGCAGTGCCGCGTGCAGCTGTGGGACGACGTGGTGCAGAGGTCGCCCCACATACCCGTCACCAGCTACCTGGCCTACACGCAGAGGATAAACGTCAACCTCTGTCTGCTGGCCTGGATGGCGGTCAACTCGTACGGCATTTGTCAGGACGTCCCGTTTAGTACGATACAGTCCGTGCACGATGCTCGCTGCTATTTCGATAGTCCTGATGATCAATCATGCCTGCAGTCGAACGCTACAGACGCCATCTGCTCTGTTTCCAGAGCTATTCTGTTGCTAAAGTGTCGCGACTTTTCCTCGCTTAGGATTTCCCAAAATTGTACGTTCACTAGTTCACCAATTGCATTATATAGTAGAAATCGCAGTGTACTGTATCAAAAGCTCACAGAAGAAACACTGAACTACAAAAACAGTTTAACCAACGCCACCTTGAAATACAAGGATTTCAAAATTGACAGCTTGAAGCCTTTAGAAATGTCATTTATACTGGTAAATATCATTTTCCGTTTTTCGACTGCCGGAGTATACATGTATCTTCCCCAGTTACGTAACTTGCCTGGAAAGATATTCTTGTCCTTTCAGATCACGTGCATAACCCAGATCCTGTGTTCTGAGGTCGTGTATCGTATGGCAGGCGTCCCTGACTTACCTACAGCAGTGCTGATAGACAGCGCCCTCACACTTCTCAGCTGTATGTGGCTGAACTCATTCTGCTACCACATGTATGCTTGTGTTCGCCATCTCAGGCTTCCTGACCGGCTACTACCTGCTGAAGTAAGCCAGTTATTCCGTCGTGAGGTGCTGTGTGTGTTTATCCCGTGGAGTATAGTATGTGTGGCAGCTGTTGCTTTGGAAAAGACGAGTAAATATTACCTGATCTACAGTCGTATAGTAGTCCTTGCAGGGATTTCAGTGTCTGTGGCATTCAATTTGGTTTGTCTCGGACTGCTTGGATACATGTACCTACGTACTCGGTGCTCCATGCGGCAACTCGAAATTGTTGATAACAAGAAATTTGCCACAAAGAAGCAATGTCTTTTTATGTCAGTTAAAGCCATTATATTAAGTGGAACAGGAATTATTATTAGAATTGGGTTCCACCAAGCTCAGGGAATAGCGCAGTTTGTGTACTATATGCATCTAGTTACGATGGTGCAAGGACCAGTGCTCTTCGTCTGTTTCGTTTGCAATGGAACGACGCTCCCCATACTGAAGAACAGGATACTTCTTTGGTGGAACCTAACCAACATCCCTGCAGGTCTAGAGCTGTGTTCGGCAGCCGAGAGGAATCTGGCCAGGAGAAACAATGAACAGTCTCCCTTTTCAGAATCCTCGCTGTAGCCTCCTTCAGTATTTTTCGCAAATAACTGTCTCCACACTACACTGCATTAAGCCCAGAAATAAAAATGGACTCTACCTGGTATGACAATATTAAATGTCATTACATCTGATATCGTACAGCCAGTACTTCTCTTTCCTAACGTCTCCTTCATTTATAACTGTGTGCTTATTTGTGAGTGGTAGCCTCTCTCTACCTATTCTAATGCACTACTTACTAAAATTGTTGGGAAATGCTTCGTGTATACAATAGGCTGCGTCAATCACACAGCCTGTTATATACAAGGAAAACGCAGCACGTTGTCGGAGGAATTCCCGTTCGTCAGTGTCATCTACCGTGGCGATGGTGCATTTCTGGACACATCTTTGTAGGACGTTTTTTCTCCGTTTTCCTTCGAGGATCTGTCTTTGCAGTTTGTCGGTTTTATTAATGTATAATGTATGATATTAGTATATAACATTCTGTCTGAAACAAGAAAATTTTCCATATGTGTGTGAAAGATGTACTTTTACATGATTTGTAATTCAAGTACCATGACAAGAGACATTCAGATACTTATAAAATCATAAGAGAGGGGCGAATGACTGAAGTGGTGTGTGCATGAAAGTGTAAATGGGTTTGTTGAGCTTATTAGTGGTTCGATTACATAGAGTGGCTCAAACAGGTATAGTAATAAAGTAACACATGACTTGTTGTGTGAAATGTGGCTTGAAGTGAACGCAAAATGTCGAATGGCAGACTTATGTGAGATTAGCATTATTGGGTTTGTGAGACAAGATGGTGATTTGTTAAGCTAGAGGTTTGTAAGGGTACTATGGTAGATGTTAAAGGTTAATGTTCCATGTGCCACTCTTGAGCAAGGAAGAACATTACTTAAGGGCGTATTTACAGAAACAGTACTGTGGAAGGATAAACTTGTGCCAGTACTGTGAGTCCTAGAAACATGTGCCATAGTAGCTTCACTAGAAGCACACAGTACGCCGAAATTGTTGTGATTCGTAATCAATAGACGATCTCCCATTTGTTCAAATAAAACCTGAGTGAGCAAAGTAAAGAAGTGTCTGTGTGAATTTAGTATCCAGCCCAACGGAAAATCCTGTGATAAATAGACGTGGAGTGATTTTCGTGAATTGTGAAAGTACAGCCATCATCGCGCACTTAGCAGGCACCCGCAGAGTTAACCGCGATTTCCGTGCTGGACGCAGTGGAACCAGAGGCCGCAGCGCCACGAGGGAGGCAGGTGTCGGGTGCAGCCCGCCTGGCCGCAGGGGACGCCGGCAGCTCAACACATTCTGTAAAACCGTTTGACGAAGATATGCAGCCCGTGCGCCTCGATTCTGTCAGCGCAGCGCCGAGCCAACCCTGGCCCGCTTTGCATGACGCCACGAGAGCGCGCCGCGGCCTCCTCTTTAGGTGGTGGTGGGCAGAGCCGACACGGGGCGCACTGGGGGCGCTTAGCGGCCCACCCACACAAGCGTCCTGCACCACCGGGACACGCGTAAAGTCGGTCCGACACAGTGGTCGCCAGCCGAGCCTCGACCCGCTGGAAAGTATCGAACCTCATCGCTCGAAAGGCAATAGTTAACGGCCCTCGTGCTACCTACTTACCCCCAGGCAAGATCCCGAATTACGACCGCAGTACTGGGAACATTCACAGCCAAGCCCAGGAAATTACTTTCGACTGGCTGTACGAAATACACAGTTCAAACTCAACAGGAAGACGGTCACTCAAAAAACATTACTCCCAGATTTGGATAACAAACTGAGATTATCGCTATCCGATTACCCCAGCCAAGTCAGTCACTTTGAGTCGGAGCATCACTGCCACTTAGCTAACATCACCGAGTTTTCCCTGAGCTACAATTCGCCGTAAACGCCCACACTAATTATTATTTCAACATCCGCAGATAACGACAGGAAAGTTCTTAAGCGGTGATGGATGCGTGCAAACGAGAACGCGTTTGGAAACTCGAGAACACTGTGCGCCGCGACACAGAACTCCGCTCCAGAGCGCCCGCGACCCGCCACGTCGGCCACACGGGCGCCGACAGCCAGCTCTCGATTCCCCGAGCTCCGAGCCTCTCCACGAAATCCTTCTACACGTGGGCCTTTCAGCCAATCAGGAACAGCAGAGGACCGCAAGCCCCACCACTGGCCACTCCCTGCTGCTGCTTACAGCCGCTGCTGTCACGTTCTGGTCTTCAAAAAGGCGAACCAGCGAGCAGATATGAGTGGTCAGGGAATCACCTGTTACAACCCTTTGACTCGTGGGGTATCAAGCATTAACTTCTGCAACCGATATACCTATTAAGGGCTTTCCTCTTATATATCTGGAGACAAGCATTCTCGCAGCCGAAACTGCTTGAACTGTTGTTACATGTACGTAGATGTTCGACAGCACACGTGTTACTCAGACGATGTCCCCTGCAAAGTACATCATGCGTAATTCGCGCCACTGTCGTCAAATGCAGCATTGTAAGAGCGATTCAGACTTGGGATCAGCAGTCTGCACAACCGCCACACTTTGAGACAGGGATGACCAACCCGCATCTGCCGAGGCTAAAGGCACAGAACTCAACGCTGACTGCGAGCGTTCTCAAGCAGGGCGTGGGGACTATGGATCGTCCTGCTTCCGATATGCAACAACAGTTTTCAGCGCACCAGACTGAAGTAGAGAACTCTGTTTCCACCAGATCTCCAGAAACGCAACGCTACGCGAACTAGCCGAAAACCCGGACAAGAAACCCGAAGTAAACAGCCAAAGCCGCCACAAACACGATACGCCAATTACAAAAAGTTTACACTCATCCAAATACATCTCACGAAGAACAAGGTTTACAACTGGTTGGATGCAGATGGAATTAAAGCACATCTAACACAACTTATGGCACTTTAGCAAACCCTGCAATAAACTATAAACTAAGAAGGTGGCAATGAAACCGCCAAATCGTTGTAACCTGCACTAAAACAGTTGCCTGGGCCACCAAGTCGTTCACAAAAAAATCCGAAAAAATTTGCCAACATCACGACACACCCATCAGATATCGAAACCCGAGAGAACAGTTTGAGTTACTTACCGATGTGAAGCAACAGTAACAGAAATCACACCGCACGCCAAAAACAAAGCAAAAGAGAAACCACACAGACTCACGCTCGCCTTTGTGATAACCAATTTTGACCGTGATACAACAAACGAAAAAACTGAAGGGGACCTAAAGGTACCGGGAAACTAAATCAAAATTCCCCACTATTCCTTCCAGTCATCTATAGTTACAAAGAACCAACTAACAAGCTACTTGTTCACCATTTCAGAATGCACTGTATACCTCACAAGGTTGGACTATTTAAACACTGCCTCCTCAATAACAGAAACGTCCATATTGCAACTCTTTCCAAAAAGTCACGAAAAGCTGCGATATAAATTGAAATGTGAAGAACGGAGTCGAGCACATCGAATTTTTAATTGCAAAATAGACCCGAAACAAGAAGCACCAAAATACAGGAGCTGCAGCACTGATAACGTTAATAGTGATGAGAGTTGCAAAGAAAGACCAAAATAGCCTATCTCAGCAAACAAAACTGAAAACATTAAGCGCATTGATGAAACTATCACGGTCTTCGTCCAAGAATGTCACGAAGACAATCAAATGGAAAACATACTCTTTGAGTCGTCACTACAGCCCTTCCCAACATTATATTTGAAAGAAGGGAAATAATAACAGCAGCTTCTAAAAAGCTCCTACTACGTTCTTTGGTGACCACGGATCCACGTCTATATCGCCATATTGATAGACAAGGAGGCCTATGCCCAACCTTGCCTGAGACACCAGGAAAAAAGAATTAACCTCCACATTCAAGCCTAAGAAAGATATTGCCACTATCTGCATTGTGAACACACTGGGCTTCTGCTCTAAAAAAAACTCTCTAAAGGCATAGTAAGAGAAAAAGAAGTTGGCATTATAGTCTCAGCACATACCTCATGAGCAGGTACAGAAATCAATCTAGATAACTGTATCTGTCACCAACCTGATTAACCCAAACCAGACCGTAGTAGAAGCTGAGATAGATGCTTCAGAGTCTTTCATATAAAACACAACCACGATGTATCCTGCCGAGGAACTGCCAACTGATGTCGTTAATTATATACTCTCATTTTGCCCAGCTAAAGGAACAGGAGACAGTACTAGATCTGCGCTATTTGCTGAAAAATTGAACAAGGAAGATATTAAACTTATTGTAGCCATTTTAAATCACGCAAGACTCAGAAATGACTCGCCGCCTTTTATCAATCACTATGGCACTTCTATCTTAGAACATATACTGCGTACAACATAGCTACCCAGATTCTGAAGCTACACTGAATTTGGCGACTGCATAACTAACGAATACCTCACATTTATTATACTGTGAACCACAAAAACTAGGAAAAAACTTAAAACGACCATAAACTCACGAAATCGGATAGTCGAAAAATTCAGATTGATACGTTTTAAAACAAAACCTAACGAATCAACTATTCTAACCACTCCTTAAGACTCCTGACGTACATAAGAAACAAAATTAAACAGTAGGGAAATTCTATAGACCATACGGCACTAACCAAATGGATATGCTACGATTGGATTGAACGTTTTCAATGACCTAATAAGAAGAGAAACCCACCAAATGATGCGCGAGGTAATCACAAGAATTAGGTCCAACAATAGCAGTAGTTTTTGGAAAAAAGTTCCAACAGGTCATAGCACACCATTTGCGAACAGCCATCCTTAATAGCAGATGAGAATGTCATTCATTACTGACGACCTCAAGTAAGTTCCTCAAAGTGCTAGAAAAACATTCACGGTCATCCATGGTATCCAAAATTCGATGCAACCGACGAAGAAATAATACTCGAAAATCCGAATGCAACCGCTTAACATCCACTACTTTATAAGATTGACGAATATGAAATGGAAAGAAAGCAGCTCAGAGACTGGAGGCACTGCAAGATAACAAAATAAATCACTCCTTTCACAAGACACCTGCCTCAAACACATCAGACGTTTCTTCATCGTGGCCATTAAACTGAAAATAGTCTCTCTAAAATAGAAGCAAGCTAAAATCAAGATGATTTCCCAACCCGAAAGACCAAAAAACAACACCAAATCATAGGTTACCGTGCACTCAGTGACAGGGAAAGCTTTCGAGACAGACCAAAGTTATTCAAGGAATAGAGCAACATAATCGCACAAGAACAAGCCGGATTCAGCGGCAACCACAGCACAGGTGACCCGGTCCCAGGACTGAGCAGCAGAGCGACGCAGGCTGAACGCAACACGGCAGGCGCAACGGCGGCAGCCTTCCTGGTGGACAGCGAACGGGCGTTCCATTGGTTGTGGCATGCTGGGCTGCTCTTTGAAACGTTACTTTTGAACTTCCCACCCCAAAGTGTGCAGCTTACTAAAAACGTTGCTGGAAACAGGTAAGTACAACCGCTGCTTGGTGATCACCATTGGACAAGTATTAAGCCAGCCGCAGCGACGTCACGTGGGACAGTCACGTCTCCACTGCTACACACCAACAACACGGCTGACATCGCTAAAGGTCGAGGAACGAAAGAAGAGCCCTGTACACAGACGACACTGCGTACTGTAGTCAGGGCCCGACATGCGGCAGAATTAACGAGCAGGTCAGCCCCTTCACAAACAAGCAGGAACCATCGCTAAGCGAGTAGATTAAAATACAGCGGATCCACGAAATCTATTCTTCATCACCAACCTGTCATCTTCAACTACCCCCACTTTAAATAAATATGTATTCCTCACGTCATCTTCAGAGGTACTCTGACAGTCAGTTATCAACAATGAAGAAATACACCAACTGGAAAATAAGATGTTATAACACAGAGAGATGTTGTTGCGCCCCTCAGTGTGAAGACTGGTTTTAAAAATAGCTCTCCATTCTACTGTATAACTTGCAGGCCTCTTCATCTCCAAGTACATACTGCAGCCCACATCCATCCCAATCTCCTTACTGTATTCACCACCTGGTCTTCCCCTACGATATTTACCCTCCACACTTCACTTCAAAACTAAATTGGTTACCTGTCGACGTCTCGGAACGTGTCCTACCAACCGCCCCTCCATTTGCTCAGGTTGCGCCTCGCATGTTCCCACGTTTCTCGGTAATCCAAACTTATCTTCCCTGAGGTCAGCGTCTACCAGTTTTTTCATTCTTCTGTAAAGAATTTGTGTTAGTATTTTAGAACGACGAGTTATTAAACCGATAGTTCAGTAATTTTCACACCTACCAGCAACTGCTTTCTTTGGAATTGATAACATTACATTCTTCGCCTGTCTCATACGCCGGGCACAACAGGTGGGAGAGCACCGCCGTGGCCGGCTCTCCCGAGGCTGCCTGTAATCCTGCCAGAAGACTCTTTACTCCCTGGGCCTCGTTTCGACTTAGATGTTTCAGAACACTGTCAAATTTGATCTCGCACAGTTACATCTCCCACCTCATTTACATCCATGACCACTTCCCTATCTGTAATATTACCTTCAGTAAGATATATATCTGACATAACTACATTAGCAAAAAACAAAACCTATGTGATGTCATGACAGCATAAATTCTAAATATAATGTAGCTGTGCTATTGACTATACAAAGACTTAGACCACTACACTATTCAGAATGACTCCAGTTTCTTCTATATAACATGGCCCTTACCTCTGACTTACACGGTTATGTTACAAATCCCTTCGTATCATATTAGAGATTAGTTCCTAAGCATTAGTCTTAAAGACTACCAGTACAATGTAACACGACACAAAATGCCATAACAATCGACAAACAATCGCAGGTGATGCTTTTTTAAAGGAAGGATTTAACCCACTCATAAGGCGAATGCCAGGACTCAGCTGTAAGAATAACATCGTCCTCCAATCCGCCAGGATTACACGCTGCGTCCAAACCAAATATCAGCCTCAGATTAAAGATGAACACCGTCATCACATCATTAAGCACTTTTCCGTTCAAAGAGTAACAATTTTGGTAAGGCACATTGCTGCTTGTACTAAACTTAAATATTTTCATTTACACCTCTCCCCTGTCAACAGTGACTGTAATTGGGATCAGCTACTCAGAAACAGACATTCTTTAACAAAGTCAGTCTGAAGTAGTCGACGAATGATCTTGACATTAATCACATGTTATTAAAACCTGACTTATCAGGTGCTGCATGGGACTTCATTTCCATTTTTTTACCATTCATTACACGTTTTGGTTGCCAATCAACTAATGTTAGCTTGTAAAAGAAACAATAAACAGGGAATTGCCTTAGATTTAACCAAATTTAACAAAGTTACGTAGTATTGCGTGTTGATATGCCAATCATGGTAAATACAATATGGCTATGAATTCTGTAGGCTTGAAAGCCATCATATAATAGCATATCTTGGAACGGTGTAAGTAACTGGAAAGTATCCATCGGGTGAATGTGAATAGTAAACTGTTTTCAGATATTAAAGAAATAAGCAAATAGAAATAATAACATACCATGCTGACTAATGAACCACATTTTCCGTAGACTATTGGTTACACCAACGAAGTTACAGAGTGCAACTCTCAACATATAGTAACAATTGAAACATACTCTTTCGTTAAGAATAAAGGCGCTAGCCCAGCTTAAGAAGCGAAAGTAATTTAAGGTAGAGACATTCTGTCTAGTTACTTTTATAGAAAATGAGTATGTGCAGAAATTAGTAAGTGTAGCTGCCTTTTTGGCCCTATCAGCTGTTCTCGACACTGCTTGGTGAGAAGCACTTCTTTAGAAATTCACGATTGTGTCGTAAATTTAAGGACTTACTTAACAACATGCTAAACAATAGAGCATTTCATATCCATTCTCACAATGACAGATGCAGGGTACTTAAACCAAATGATAGTTTACTTCAAATGTCTGTTCTGAGTCCACTACCACTTTGGTCTGTACATGACAGCTTACCAAAAGTCTTCAAAAAAATTGATTTATGCTGATGACATTTGCTTGGTGGCTCAGAGCCTCAACGTTTATGATGCTGAAACCTCTTTATCCACTGATATGGAAGTCTTAGATGTATACATCAAGAAATAGTGGCTCCACCTAAATCCACAGAAAATAATTGTATCTACATTACATCTATGCAGAAGACAGTCAGAGTGCACACCAGAAGACAGATTCAGAGACCAAGTCTCGTTGTACTGCATTACACCATAATACACAGGAACAGCGCTAGATAGAACTCTTGACTTACAAGTAGCACCTAAAGTCAAAACGAGAAAGAACAGTCTTCAAAAATTTGGTGGTGTCTTATGGGGAGCTAATGCTCGTGATTTGAGATCCATAGCTCTAACCCTATCATAGCTGCTCTGTTGCTGAAGATTACTGTTCGACCAGGATCAATAGTGCTCATACTAAGAAGATAGCTGTCCAACTGAATCAGGTATTATGGGATGTATTCAGAGTACAATCGCTCTAAGACTTCCTGTTCTCAGCATCATCCCACCCCCAGCTCTAAGAAACCAGCTCTCCTAAAGGTCTGGAAGAACATTCTGAAGAATCCTCAGCTAGCCAGTCATCGAGATGCTCCACATGCAGAACATCAACAATTGAAATCAAGGAAACCCTCATCATGCACAGCAGAAATCCTCGTTGTGTTCTCTTTGATTGTCAACCATTTACAGAAAATTCAGTGGAATCCGTCATCAATAGTCAACAAGCATCTAGTCAAGAACCCATTCATGCAGACAGGATTCGATCTCCCCAGACGTCAGTAGAGGATCTTGAAATGGATTAGCAGTGGAGAAGGCTAATGTACTTATCTCAAGCATGGGGTGAGTTTTCTATTTACAGACAATTCAATGTCACTTTCTAAATATTCCAGTTCAATGGCCTCAGTATTATCATAACAGAAACAGGGTCACATGTTGCAGCATGCGTGAGGCAGCTGCATGTCCTGCCCGCTGCTGTGACATCACATGATGATCAAATCTAATGCTAATTCCAGAGATCTCTTTATCCTCACACGTGCTGATTCGATTATGTGCATGCTTAATCATCAGGATATGTAATTGCCCAGGGGCTGTCTTCTGGATCCTGAGGTGTATGTCATAATCTCATCAAATAATTACATATGCTTCTCCCATGGTCTTGGTCTCTGTATCCTGAAGTGAACTGAACTGTGGATACTGAAATAGTACTTACCGACGAGAGTCGTGGCACAGTGTCATTTTCACTATGTCTTCACTGCTTAGAAAGTGTGTTAACTGCCCTGTTGTCGTGCTATATAATTTTTGCATGTTATTGCATTAAGTCTTGGGATTTCGAGGTCATTTATACTGCAGAGAGGTATATAAACCATACAGCTCTATGATAGTATCAGTTCATTTCAGAATGCTACTATTTACCAGTACATACATGTTAGCTTATGATTCAAAACATGTAAATGTAGGATTACCATGAGATCGTGAGTGTGAAGTTATAGTAGAAACTGAGGATGTCCGTCGTAATGTAAAACACAATTTACAGATATGAGTTAGGGCGAGCATTGTTAGCCGATGAAGCACACTGAGAAGTTGATGACAACAGACTAAGGTCCTTTTCAACTTCCTCTTCACATGAACATCTGTAGCAATAAGGCAACCATCATCGACCTGTATAAAAGTGTCGTGAAGTTGTATTGGTTATGCAGTGCACTACGGATTGCAACAGACAAATACGGTGGCAAGTATATGTGAAAGCATTATTAAACGATGTTGTATGTTATGTAAGTGAATGTTGCATACAAGATGATTTAGAACAATATGTAAACACATGTATGCTTGCAGCACCAAGGGCTGCTACTATAATCCTATAAATATTGTAACTGTAGAGCCTGATTTACAGACAGAGAACGGAGATACGTCGTTGCTCCTGTTGGATTGAACACAATGGAAGCAGAATTTATAGCATAAAAAAACCAGTTATTTAAAGAATAATGTAGAGATATAAGACAGAATTAATATTAAGAAATGTGTCAACAATTGTTTTTTTTTATTTTGTGCATGTAAAAAATGTTAATAAACAAAGTTATTTAAAATGTGTATTTATCTTTCATTGGAAGAGCACCAGTGCAAAACAAATGTTATGCAAGATATTTACAGATATGATAAATACGTCATACTATTCTGCAAACCCTCAATCATACATACAGTAAATATATTCACTCATTGAGTGAATAGAGCCAGTATGGTACAGTGTCAAAAAATTTAAACAGCTTAAGAAGGGTTCAAGTTCCTTGCAAATACCCACATACTTAAAACAGAGATATGAGCAACTGAAGACGGTATTGACTTTGTAAGAGGAGGTTTTCTGTTAGGACAATGCTTAGCGTTTGATGCTAAAAAGGTTTGCAAATCTGATCTGCCTGTAGATACATACATCAAATTGTATTACATCACATCGGTTCCGAGAGATCCAGAACCTGTACAGAAAACTGAAGTAGAATCAAGATAAACATCATTTCCGCCCTTTTCATTGTTCATGAAAACCACACACTGCATATTGTTCCACCATACAGCGAGACCTTCAGAGGTGGTGGTCTAGATTGCTATGCACAACGGTATCTCTAATACGCAGTAGCACGTCATCTTGCAATGATGCATGCCTGTATTCATCGTGGCATACTATCCACATCAAGGCACTGTTGGTCCAGATTGTCCCACTCCTCAACAGCGATTCGGCGTAGATCCCTCAGAGTGGTTGGTGGGTCACGTCGCACATTAACAGCCCTTTTCAATCTGTCCCAGCCATGTTCGATAGGGCTTATGTCTGGAGAACATGCTGGCCGTGAGATACAGGAGTATTCCAGTTACATTACATTATAGTGAGGCAGAGGTTCCGAAATCAGATATTGGATTGTAGGCATACCCAGGAGCAGTTATAGACTCAGCTCAAAATTTAATAGTGGTGAAGAGTAGACTGAAGTTTGAAACATTAGTCAGGAAGAAACAATACGCAAAAAAGTGGAATACTTAAGTACTAAGTAATGGAGAGGCAAGCTTAAATGTCTCCGATACTGCAATATAGCGCATTAGCCAGTTCAGTAGAATAAGAAGGACACTTCTATAAAGAGCGATCAGAGAGAAACGGTCCAGTAAACGAGGTTCTAAAATGCATACCTTATGAGTTATGAGCACTTTTTCACGTTCGATACTGTGGAACGAGCACTAAATAGTTTACCTCTCGCTCTTTTTGACGTCTCAGTCCTCTTGTATTTCGTTCTTTGTACATTACGAATATGTCTATAGTAGTGGAAAAGGCCAGTCACTTGTGTGCTGATAGCAAAGTTTAATCATCCTCCACTCGACCGTCATTTCAGAATCGTCAGAGTTCTGAGGTGCAGCGATCATGGTTCATTAAGTTACTTCCTCAGTTTGCACACATACCTGCAAATCCATCGCTATCCTCCCGTGGAAATGATGAAAGTAACTGTGACTGTTGACATGTATGAGCTACGCGTGGGCATAATCGAGGCATTTCGAGCCGTGGAACAGAGAATAATTTTAGGAACTGGAAAATATATTTTAGAAAATGCTGCTTGTTCCAGATATAGGCACAGAAGTTCAGGATGACTCATGAGAAATATGCACAGACAGCCCAGTTACGCTGAACTCCCTGAAAAATTACAGCAATCTTAGATAAATAAGGGCATAAATGAGAACTGCGCAAGGGGAAGTGGGACAATCCGGAACCAACACCAGCAATTGTCGGAAGCGAACAGCAGTCGGTGCCAGAAAATAACAGTATCACTTCATTATCAGACAGCAGGCATTTTTACACAGGACATTACCTACGTATTTTTCGAAACCTCTTTCGAACAAAAGAAATCAGGAGATAGATTTCACACTTCTGGAGATTGTTGTAAAGGATTATTTGCCCTTCAACAGCCGGTCGCGGTGGCCGTGCGGTTCTAGGCGCTCCAGTCCGGAGCCGCGCTGTTGCTACGGTCGCAGGTTCGAATCCTGCCTCGGGCATGGGTGTATGTGATGCCCTTAAGTTAGTTAGGTTTAAGTAGTTCTAAGTTCTAGGGGACTGATGACCACAGCAGTTGAGTCCCATAGTGCTCAGAGCCATCTGAACCAGAGAATGCCAGCTCGGAGGACAATTTCCAATACACTACTAAAACAACAGTACGCCATGATGAAAGAAATTGTAAGAGTCAAAATAAATTCTGCGGAAGCGGTTGTGCTGACAATTGATGGGTGGACCTCAACCACAAATGAGAGTTACTTGTTGGTGACAGCACACTACGTTAAAGACCTGCAGAAGGCTTTAAATACGACGAAAGGCACACGTCAGAAAAACTCTCCGAAGAACTGCGACATGTCACAAGGGAATGGGGCATTCAAGAAAAAGTCGTGTGTGTTGTTAGCGACAATGCTGCTAATATTGTGGCAGCTGTAAGACTCACAGCCTGGAAACACATCCCCTGCTTTGCGCACACACTCAATTTAATTGATCAGAATGGGCTTCCGCACATTCAAACCATTCTGAATAAAGTAAAAAAAATTGTTCAATTTTTTAAAAGAAGTTCACAGGCCTGCACGAAACTCAAAATGATGCAGGAACAGTTGAAAGAGCCTGTTCTGACACTAAGACAGGACACTGGAATTCAACCTATGATATGCTGCGAAGAATAATCGAGGTTAAGAATTCCCTAATGACAGTTATCACTCTGAATTATCCGGAACTTCCAAATCTGGCTGCAGAGGACATTGCAAGTGTAACACAGGCCTGTGACCTGTTGAAAGTTTTCAAACACTGCACGGAGGAAAGGTAAAGTGAAAATGTCATTGCTTCAAAAGGTATACTCCTTAGTCGCTCGTTGAAAAAATGGTGTTGCAGCTTTGTTAACAATGGCCGAAAAGCTAGCTAAAGACCTAAAATGACGGCTTCGAAATATACAGGGAAATTCCATTTTTTCAGATGCAACTTCATTAAATCCCCGGTTCAAATTACAAGGTTTTTCTGATAAAAATTCTGCTGAGAAGGTGAAATTAAACCTGATCAGTCACTGTGAGAAATTTGTGACGAACACATCCACTGCTACTGCCACAATCTCAGTTCCAACCACTGAATATACTTCTAGTCTCTGGCTCGAATTTGACGAAGTGTTTTCCAGGCTGCAGAGTAGTACACACCCGAGAGCTGCTGCAATGGTGGAAGTGGACAAATATTTACAAGAGCCCCTGCTACAGAGACAAGGCAATCGACTTCAGTGGTGGTCTGAACGGCTGTCAGTATACCCCTCGCTCTCTGAACTTGCAAAAATATACGACTGTGTATTGTTGCAACCTCCACGCCTTGTGAAAGAGTGTTCTCGAAGGCAGGACACCTTATAACTGACAGAAGAAATCGCCTGACAGGAAAAAGTGGAACAAATCATGTTATCAAACGGAAATCTCTGAACATTCGCCAAATCCGTTGATGTTTATTCATAAATATATATGTATTTTTTTAATATAATTAGGACAATCCTTAAATTGACATTTAGTGTAAGTATTTCAATAATGTGTACGAGATGAACAATCCAACATGAACGATTATCTTTCAAGCGTGGATTCGACTCATGCTTCAGTTCCAGACTCAGAAGGTAAGCATTTTACTTTCATATTGGCTGTGCGTGCTCACACTGACTTTCGTGTCCTACATGACACTTCAACCTTGAACCTTGACCCTAACTTCTTACCGGATGAGCAACCCGGACACATCTAACGACACTGGTCAAAACACATCTAGACGTGGAATGTTTACCTACGCCGTACTCTCATCTCTATGTGAAACGGTTCTGTACTGTGCCACGTCGGTTGTAGTTCACTGACACTGTTAACGGGCTGCCAGAGTACAGACACACTTCTACAACTGTGACTGGTGCCGCTTTTACTTTGTCTAACGCTTGCCCTTAATAGGTAATTTTATATAGTCAAACTCTGCTGTCTACTGTTTGTAGAACTTTTGCCCTACTTCGATTTCTGAAGCTAAAGTGTCAGTTTTTATGTAAGACTCTGATTTATGTAATATTCTGAGCAAATGCTCACTTTGCTTTTGTTTCCATTCCATCACCTGGTAGCAAGGTGAACTGATGCGACGAAAATGACGTCAATAAAGTAACATCCTATGTTCTCCTACATTTTGAAATCACTAAAGGATTCTTTTACACATCAATAGGAGTAAATATATAGAATTGTGAAATTCGCCTGTACTTCACCTCTCCATAAACTGATGTCAACAGCGTTAGCAGATTTTTGTGAATCGAGCTTACACACTCCATGGCTAGCGGCGCCATCTGGCAGTCGGCGCTTTCGTGTAGTAAAAACATACATACATATATACATTACATACGCGGACAGTTCCCTGACGGCCGTAGTACAGCCACTCCCTGGTTCCAGCAGCGTTGCGACTGACGGGCCATACCTACATCCGCACATGGGCTGTGTGATAGTTACCTCTGTCAGAGTCTGTGCAGTCCAACACAATAGTGGCATTGTGAGCAGTGGACCTGTATGGCTGACGTTGCACACTGCGTATCCAGTACGACCTACTGTCGGCAAGTTCAGTGCTTGATTTGTGACGGTACACATAGGTACTCCCCACTGGTGTCTCGGTCTTGGGTAAAAAAAAAAGGATCGACACTGCAAATTTTGAGATGTGGTACCCCCCCCCCCCCCCGCTGCCACTCTGGAAGGTCACCACAGTATCGGAACCTGTTTTTTACAGATCAACCACTAGCTGAGGTTGAAGCTGTACACCACTTACCAAATGCACTTCATGTCATTATTTTTGTCACGGTATATTAAATTTTTCAGTGTGTGCACGGCAACAAGAGCGATTCAGCTCAACGGATTATGGCGCTGTGTAATGCCTGGTGGCTGATACGTACCAATAAATATTACTACTTGTCTGTGTGAATGGAATTTTAAGCATAAAACGTATTATGCTATAGTTGACCTCTTTTATGCTACCTTTTTGTATTTTAGATCTGAAGAAGTCTCGTCAATGATCTGAAACTAGTAATCAGTAGAGGAGTTTTGGCGATCTTGAAATACGATTTTTATCCACACATTTTAACATAACAGATCGCCCATCATCCCTTTTGAAAATGGGAAATAATAACGAAAAAGAACTTTAACTTTTGTGCCCAAGGGCATATTTTGCACTGGGTTGGCGCCACCTGCGACCGCAATTCTAATTCGGTGTAAATCTCATTTGGCAACCCAGAATGCCAGTTTGATGGCGCATTGTTGAATGTCTAGTTGCTTAGTTTCATTTTCATGGTTGATTTATAGACTAACCATTATTATTAGCAGTTTGTCACAGTTGAGCAAACGTGTTTCTTTTGAGGAAGATTTTCTACAATGAGTCATAGAGACCTGAACGAGGCGGAAATTTTCGCTTAACATCTAATAGACGAACAAGTATCCGAGTTACGGGATTTCGAGTTGAATTATATAGACATTGAAGAGAATACAAACAAAGAAGATACGGGGGGGGGGGGGGGCAGTGAAGAAACAATGCACACAGACAACACTCCCAATATGCTACATGTTCTGGTAGAGTGCATCCAAAAGCAGCTCGAAGAATACGTAATATTGGTTCTGCGAACTTGGCCCATAAACCTCAGCGAAGAAGTACAGCTGGGAAAGAAGTATCTGAATCAATCAAAAAAATTTTCACTCCTGAAATGGTTAGGAAAATAACTGACGATACAATTGTATCATGTGAATGCAAAAAATGGATCTCTTGTTAGCGATTCTGAACTATACGCTGTACAGTAACACATACTACAATATACTGCCCTACTTAACTTAATCTGTTACATTAGTTTGCTTTTAGGATCTAAGATGTACGTACTCACTTTGCATTTGACGATGTATTCGTTGTGACGCCTGATTTGAAACCAACAATCTGCATAAATCGAATGTTTGAAAATAAGAGTTACCTCCCCAAATAAGCAACAACAAAAAAACTAACATTGGATCTTACAGCCGATATATTTGTCCGAAAATGGAATAAAAATACGTAGTTTTTATGGGTAAGACGCAAAAAGAGACGTCCTAAGGGACTTAACAAATACAGCGTTCATGTAGGGTTTAGATGGGACCATTAGATTCCTGTGTTATAGCCTAAATGCAGCATTCATGTACGGTTTCGATAGAACCATTACATTTCGATGTTATAGCCAATAAGTCGTTAAAAGTGATGTCGCTATGAACGGTCTCGACTGAATGTATCCACAGGACGTGTGGCATGTAATTGAAAAAGTGGCGTGCCAACGCGTCTCCTCGAGGCTTTCAGGCTTGCAGCGAAATGACCACGACGAGAAAAACTGAGGAATTGCAGCCAATATAAGAGGCCCTGCCGACGATCGCCCCAGCCACGCGACATTCGCGAGAGGAACAGGAGTAGGCGGGTGACAGTGTGAGGAGAAATGTTGTTGAGAATAGGTTCTGGGTTCGAACCCCAGTCCTACACAAATCTTCACGTCACGGCACTTCAAATAAGTTACATGTGAAGAAGCAATATTTAACATCTCTCCTAGTTCGTTAACAAGGACAATAGATGCTGGGTAGGAATCCGCGTCCGTTGAAAATGTTTACGTTATGTAATTTTTAGCTGATATTTCCTAACTGATACTGTCTAAAATCGAGGTATATCACTCTCTGTACGCCTAGTCAGGAATGACTGTTAGTTTCCGTCAGTCACGAAATCTTTGCTTAGTCTACATGACCCGGGTTTGAATCCATATGCAGAACGGGACGGTTCGTCGTGTCATTTGAAGTTCATAGATATTCTCAACTAGCTGCTCGTGTAATTTAAGTTTTTAATGTCATTTTGCGTTAAATAATAAGTACGGTATGTTACTTTGAAGAAAAAATCATGAATATGACGAACTTGCTGCGTGCATTACCTATCCGACGTAACAATGAGAGTGGTAACATTTGAGGTATGTCATTTATTGTAATAAATATAAATGTGAGCTTACAAGCGTTAAGGACAGTTTATATGTGATAAGGGGTTGCCTAATATTAGCACTATCGTGGTATTACTTTACATCTTGAGTTACTGCGATACAGAACAGTGTTTCCTAGTGGTGACTTGTTGGAACCATTTTCAACAGTCAAACGACTGTACTGAGAGGCTATTAGAGGACCTGCTAAACAGCTGCGTTATGCGGGTTGCATGCGATTCAGGCAAAATGCAATTCGATTCGTTCGGATACTTTTAAGCATGACTGTACGTACACAAGTTGTGTAACAGAAAGGAGTATTGTGGGTCCGATACAAGTAGGCTATTCTCACCATTTACGTACGTAATTGTTCATTGCTTACGGAAAGATTCCGGACAGTAACGTACACAGTGTAAGTGCTGGCATCAGAGGCGGTACCTTCAGTGTCGGCGCTGTGTGGTCAGGAAGGGGCAAAGTGCGAGCACGTTCTGTGAAAGAAATATTAGGCGCTGCTGTGGTTAATAGTAAGGGCACAGAAGTATTTTGTTTGTAAACACTGTCGGGGGTGTTCTTGGAGGCAGATTATCTGTAAAAATATTCCTACGTTATTCAAAGAATTCGTAAATAAAATATTGTCAACCGATCTGACTAAAAATTGAACTAACTTCGGGCATAACATAAAACCAGCAAGCGGATCGAAAGCATGAGCTGTGTCGCTCAGTGACCATACTGCCACAGAAGCGGAAGATGACCGACAGAAGGCGAAAAACAGAGCTGCCATGAATCATTCACTCGCTTCCAGAATTCTAAATTTTCCGAAATATTACATGTAGAAATATGATTGGTGTATGGATATAACAGCCAACTCAGCGAGTTTAAACTGTGCCGACCACCTCAAATTAACAATGCAGCACCTTGCCAAAATGCCGACAAAGCGAGAGAAGAGTTTTCTCGTGTTGTACTATGCGGGATATTTGACCGAATGTGGCAGCTGTGGGGGTGAACGAGATTTCTGTACGCGGTCCACAGAAAATGTTTATCTCCGCCATGTGAGAGTGTGGCGTACTGAGGATCGTCCTAGCTCCTTCACAGAATAACAACGGCCCATTCAGCTTTGTCTGTGACACTGGACAGAAAACATTAACCATCTGCGAATCTGGTTCATGCGCCGCAATTTCATGAGGATTTTCAGTAGCCCACACTCATATTGCGGAGATTAAGTTTTCAGATAAATTCTAGGTTGCTTCGTCGCTGAAGATCAGGATGGAGGTTCAGCATGGAGGTTCATCCTCCAGTGATCCCTCCGTTGTGGCGCGAATCTGAATGCGCCGGCCGTAACCTTCTGCTTTTAATTGTTGTACGAGCTGCAGACGGTACGGTTCGAAGTGTAACAGCCGACGCACGGTCTTCCACACACCTTGCTGCGGTATTCAGAGTTCGCGGCTTGTCGCTGCTGTTGACTTCTTTGTACAAAAATCTCGCTCACCCTCCTCCACGGCCGAAGCTGCCACATTTGGTCAAACATCCCGCACATTCCAAAACACGAAAACTCTTCTCTCGCTTTGTCGGGATTTTCGCAAGGCGCTGCATTCGTAAGATCAGGTGTTCGGCACAGTCTAAACTCGCTGAGGCGGATAATATTTGAGAAAATGTAGAATTCTGGAAACCAGTGAATGATTTATTGGTAGACCCGTATTTCGCCTCCTGTGTCGTCTTTCGTTGCTGTGACGGTATGGTCACTGGGTGACTCAACTCATGATTTCGATCCCGTTGTTGTTTTCACGTCAGGCCAAAAGTTCTCTTAATTATTAGTCGGAAAGGTTGACAATATTGCATTTACAAATTCTTTTAATAATATAGATAATATTTGCACACAAAACCTGCCTCCAACGGTTCTCCTGACAATGTTAAGAATCAAAGCACTTCTCTGCATCCCCAATTAATCACTGCAGCGCCTAATATTTCATTCACAAAATGTACTAGCACTTCTGTACTAACTAATCACATACTGCCAAAACTATGTAGTGACTTCAGTGCTACTACCTATACTACGTACATTACCATCTGCCATCTTGCCGTAAGCAGTCAACGATGATGTACGTAAATGGTGAGTATATGCCTACTTGCATCCGACTTTTATTACTCCTTTGCAGTACACTATTCAGTAAGTACGAACATGCAACCCAACGCAATTTCGCACCTGACTGACGTACTCATACACCAAGACACAGATATCGTTAATAGGTAGCGTGTGTTTGAATTCCGTAATTAAATCTAGAACTTCTTTCTGTGCAGCCTCAATAATTAAAAATTAATACCCCAATGACTTTATTCTTCCTGCAAAACAATGCTGAGAAATTTATGTATCATAGTGTTTTCTAACACGTATGGTGAGCTATCAGTGCTGCTATTCATGAACTTTTAATTCACGTCTTGCTGACAATTTACTTATAGAATCAGTAACGAGTGGCTCCTTTCCTTACCTGAAATACCGATTACAAGATACGAAGTGCCACAGTAACTGTTCTAACTTTCTTTAAAGGGCAGATGGACCTGTACTATATCGATGACATGTACAGATAACGTACATCATTTTCGTTACCACTCACGAATGATCCTGCTTCCTGTTTATTTTTCATTTAATGCATACTGAATCTTTAGCTGCGTTCGCTGTTGCGTTCCATCTAGTAATGTAGTGTCCGAACGCAAAGCTATGACGCGATTTGCATGGGAAAATTTAGTCGATAATTTCAGATCTCCAGAGAAAAACCGATCGTAAAGGTTTGATATTTTGCACAGAAACGAATATTCTTTTAAATGGCGGTTATCCCAAGTAATGCTTTTGAAAGCCACCTAACAACTTGTTTTTGAAACTCGGAAACCGGTAATGGTTTTGTGTAAATAATCTTTGCATATCATATTCGTGGTTGACTGCTCTAATTAAGTTGTAATCCTTATAATTTTACTACAGCCTAGTTTCTCATGCTGTTTGTTTTCGAACATGCAGCGATAGACAGCAGGCACTATATAGTGTGTCTCAAATCAACATGAATGTTATTCAAAAGGCCATTAGTAATTGGTACGCGTTGCCACTGCATTGGAAAGCACGTTTCCTCATAACATTAGCGGTAAAAAGTTCAACTCGATTATCTATTATATCATTCAGAAGACGCACTAGATGATACCGATAACTCGCGTCATAAGTATGCACGATAATATTCTTCAGATCCATTTGTTCCTTTTTAGGCCACTCGGCCAATGGGTTAACAAAAATTTGAAAGCGCACGAAAGACTAGAACTTAATATTGCGACGCAGCAAAACGGAGCAAACGAAACAAAACCGTGGACGGGACAGCACGGTCTGTATTCGCCTGGGACGTGTTGACTGCCCGCGGCCACCTGTCAACAGGCGTACGAGGCTGGCTGCACCGATGCCTCTTTGTGCGAAGGCTGCGTCCGTCTTGTGCACACGCAAGTTTACACAGGTGTAAAACGTACGTTTACGCTACCTACGCCCTTACTCTAGGTACGAACTGTGCCCAATGCTGAAAAATACTGAACCTGCCGCTCCAACTGTGTTTCGATCGATGACGACATCAAAACGGACATAAAACACTCGTCGAAATCTAACGTACATAAAATATCTGACACAGCAATAATTATCGTTACTGTAACACTCCATTTCTTTGGCTCCGCTATCTGACAACCGTACTGTAACCTGTCAACCCAGCCTAGACCTCGGGCTATGCAACACGTCAGTTTTCCACCACAACCTATATTAGAAAAAATACGTAATATAGCAGTCATGTAAACATCACCGCGTTCTGTTGTATCCGTAAGTATATATGACGTCACAGAGTACATCATTACGCCACGGAGCAATGTTGACGCCCCCTATCGGTAGCTGCGACCTCCTCCAGTTGCCTGTACTGGGAAGACGGGTATTTGCAGAACCTAAGGAGTGTTGATGCTTCAAAAAGGTGAAACAAGACGAAAGTCAGACAACTGCAAACTTTTTTTAACTGGCTAACTACTAAGTGGTTTATGACCAAATGGGCCACAAATGCGACAGCGAAATTTTCGCGAATCGCTTTTTTCTTCAGCAGAGGCATAGAAGTACCGGGTGCTCGTAAGTAAAATGTAGCCACTCACCGAAGTCCATTCTGTGTAATTACCGTATGGCAACGAAACTTGGCAGGTATGCTAAGGCGTTAATACGAAACCAGTTTGCGCCGGAGGAAATCAGTTCCGGTTTTAGTTACCAGGTGCGAATCTGTCGTTGTGCAACGTCTCGCCGAAGTCTTAGGTGTTCATACTGAACAAATTGTGCAGCTGGCGGTTAATAACAAGATCTACATTCTGCCTTTCTCACTTGTTTGACCCTTCCTGCCCACGTTCCGTTGCCAATCCATTACATATGGAAGCATTTCTATACGTCTTTCTTCCGTTGATAGAGCCATTTGGTGGCCAAAATCGAAAATAATTCCTTTCCAGTGTAAATCGGTTCCGCAAGGGGGCTTTAGTGTACCAGGTTTCGCTACCATACAATAGTTACAGTCCACACTGGACCCCTGTGAGTGGCTCAACTTCAGATTATGAGCACCCAGTGGTACAGTACCGTTACTGCCAGCCCAAGTATCGTGTGAGACACCACACTGTCAAATATTCTGCTGGTGGACAGAACACGTGAAGAATTAAAAGCACCCAGAAACATTGTACACATTCGTAAGTCACCAGCGATCTTACTCCGTTATTATGAGCAATCGATGTGTGCCTCAGAGAGCGAATTCCACACATTATCGATTAAATGGCGGCCTTTTTCTGAAACTGTTTTGGTTCCAGCCACTCTTCATCCGTCAACGTCACATTTCCCGACAATTCAGCACTACTAATCTCGCTACACACGAGACGTTTTGGACAGGTCTTCAATACGGTGCTTCAATTGCGTTGCATATTTTGTAATAGCCGAGTATAAAAACGGAAACCACCACACACACTTCAGTGTCACGAAAGTGAGAACCAGTTGGAGCTCAGATTTCGGGTTACGCATTATTCATAAAATTCGTGGAACTCTTATTTAATCATCCCGTCCCTCATGTGTGAAGACAGTCACTCTTACGTGACATCACGCGTCCTGTGCTGCGATTGGATGCGGCGAGCAAACTGAACAGTTGCTGTGCTGATCTATGTGTTTGCGAAGTTAAAGTTGGCAATTTCATAGTTTTGGTACTCAAATTTGCGTTTTATGACGATATGCAGTCTAAATGATATACGACATTTCAGAAGTCTTCAAGATTTTGAGTACTTTATCATGCTAAGTGTCGGTAAATCTGGCGTCAGTGGCTACCGATAATTCCCTAAAAGTGACTTACCATCAGTAACGGGTAAGGCTTCTGTAACAGTATCTGCCTAAACGAAATAGTATTTGCTACAAATGTAATTCCGACGTGATTCAGTGCTCTGACGGAAACTAATAGCAAATCTTCCTCGATTCTCGCAAATATTGCACTTGAAATGGCACAAATTAAATCTAGATTTCGCCGTCATTATAGTCCGCAAATAAAAATTTACACTGCACTTCGCCGGCCGCGGTGGTCTAGCGGTTCTAGGCGCGCAGTCCGGAACCGCGCGACTGCTACGGTCGCAGGTTCGAATCCTGCCTCGGGCATGGATGTGTGTGATGTCCTTAGGTTAGTTAGGTTTAAGTAGTTCTAAGTTCTAGGGGACTGATGACCACAGATGTTAAGTCCCATAGTGCTCAGAACCATTTGAACACTGCACTTCAAACGTGTCATTTGAACGTCAGATAAAGAAGTTGGCAAGTGACAGTCAATCAGCATCATCCATTCTTTGGTCACGTAAAATACGACTAATGCGCAAGCACGATTGCGACAACTTTTCTGCACAACAAGCCACTGGGAACACGACGCGTCTCAAAGACCTCTCATGCGTTGCTTTGTCTCTTATCAGGCAAATACTAACACGTGACAGCCAGACAAAGCACTGCAGAGTTGGGTTCAAATGGCTCTGAGCACTATGGGATTTAACTTCTGTGGTCATCAGTCCCCTAGAACTTAGAACTACTTAAACCTAGCTAACCTAAGGACATCACACACATCCATGCCCGAGGGAGGATTCGAACCTGCGACCGCAACGGTCGCGCGGTTCTATACCGTATCGCCTAGAACCGCTCGGCCACTCCGGCCGGCGCCGCAGACTTGTATAGAGGAAAAAAATTGTGGTGTGTGATCGCTTCTCTTTCATCAGCAAATCACAAACGAAACGTGACGTCACAGAACGATAAAAAGATTAAGGAAGTTTTATTTCATGAAACGCAAACATTACGATAAATTTTCAAGAATTCGCCAACAAGCAACCAAACCTTCGCCTCAGTCTAACGTAGGTTGGGGAAAGCAACAGATCGCTCGTGCATCACAACCTAAATTCCAGAAAACTGTAAAAATACCACAATAAACGCAAGTGCTGCGTTTCATCGTCAGAAACATGTCGGCATGACGCCAAGAGTTCTGATTTGCGAATGCAGTACAGGATTCGGAATGCCTACGCACTAAACAACTTCGGACGTCTGATTACTTTGCAGACGAGTTAACGTCTGTAATATCTGACGTTAAGCATGTAAGCGAGCAAAAGTTTAGGAACGGTTTGAAATTATTCTTAGCGTGTGTTCGAAGTCAACAAGTGCTCAATGTTAAATGGTGGGTGAATAACGTCCGCGTATTTCAGCGCCGTGCGTTACATTACCTCACGAAACGCCAAGTTTACAACTGTGATACTTGTCTTACTGTGTGAAAGCCGTAACGTCTGATTATACCGCTGAATGAGAAACTTGCAATGTTTTAGATGTTTAAATTCGACCAAATTAAGCGAAATATTGAAACATAAATTTTTGTCAGGCCTTCAAGCCGCAACAGAGGCAACCTGCTGTCACTCTCGGCTGGCGGTCCAGAATTACAGACAACCACGGCTGCTGGAATCAGTGGCGGAAGACGCCGTGTCGCACTAAAACTCACTCAGCCCGAAGTGCTGACTGTTTGATGGTTTTCGCATACTTGCGTCCTCTACGAACATTGGTTATTTCGTTGCAGTGACGTAGCCAGGAACGTGTGGTTTTTGTTTCCAACAACTGTGGTACGAGAAATCTGCAGGAATCGATAATGGTACATCGAAACACTGCCCGTCTGAATATGGCGCTATTTTCCGTTCGTTGCACGCTATTCTCGCTCAAGATGTCAGCGATTAAACGACTGTAACAAGGCGATAAATAACGAGTAATAAATTATTAAACACTCGACGCGCTAATTTAACAAACTATTCACCATCCCTTTGTTCGTATCGATCCTAATTTTTAAAGTAAGACAATGTATTAAACAAGAGCAGTTCCGTCGTGAGTTACGAGACAAGCCACACAAAAGCGACCAGAACGACAGCCGCAGCTTCCAAGTACCCCAGTGGAGGCCGGCTGCCCGCCTCACCTGTCTCTGGTGTTCTCGCCGAGAGGCGGGACTGCGCCGCACGCCGACACACGCCTGGCCGCTCCGCCACAGCTGGGCCGCACAGACAGCCGGGGCGCGCAGCTGCCCCACTTCTCCCCCCTCCCCATAAACAACACGCTGACGTCATGAGGCTGAGTTGCTAGCTCGGCCCGCGGCATGCGAGGGAAAGGCTGCAGCAGAGAGAGCGAGGCGTCTACGTCCGTGTCGGCACTGCCGGATCGACTGCGTCCACCCACGCCACAGTCCGTTCATCTCGTTCCGTGCTATAGAGCTGGTTACAACCCCCCCCCCCCCCTTTCCTACATGGGGCTCCCAAAACCGGATTTCGTAAACTGATTTCCCAATACCATTCCTGGTGAACGCAACAATGGAACCAAGACGCTGTATTTTCGTCACGACATGAGGATAGATGCGAACAGAAGATCGTATTCGTACTTACGCATTAGCTATTCACGGTCATATGACACATTTGTAGTCGATGCAACCGACGTGGTGGTGTTGGGTCCCTATGGGAACAAGCTGCTGACGTCATCGGTCCCTAGGATTGCACACTACTTAATCCAACTTAAACTAACTTACACTAAGGACAGCACACACACCCATGCCCTACGGAGGACTCGAACCTCCGAAGGGCTGAGCCGTGCAGATGCCACCGACGCGATGTCTCCGGACTGTTACCGACAACAGTGAGAGGCAGGCGGCAGGTGCAACACAGGCTTCGCCGAGCTCGCTTTAGTGCGCCCCATTGTCTGATGGCTCTCGTGTGTAAAACTAACTCGCGCCCCTTAATACGAGGAGAAGAAAGTGTTCTTCCTTTAAAACGATGAAAGAAGAGTTCCCTTTCTTGAAGTACACCACGACTATACAAACATACGCTGTGTCGTTCGGTGTTTTTCATTGAACATGGCGTACGTGTCGATGTAACACAACACACAAAGAAAAACAAGCACCTGTTGCCAGTTTTTGCAAGAATTTCTAGCAGCGTAACTTTCTTTTCGAGTACGAATAAACTACAAACAGAGGAAGACTTTGGCGTATCAGGTTGAAAATTATGTCACATCCTAGGTCGATGGCGTGATGGCGGTGGAAAAGTTTTGTGCTTGTGGCTGAAGCCAGGGAAAAGTTACGGCCACTTATGTGACACGCTTGAACAGTCGAAACGACAAGCGGTGAAGAATGTCTTTTAGATCTGATGACCAACATGCATCCATACTTTCAACGCATGCAAAGATTTTTAAAGAGGTTTGTACAGTCATTTGCGTTAAAACTGTTGAGAGTGTTCAACCATTCCTCATTGCTCCGTCACTGGGCAAACTATAACGACTTTTGTTCCACGTGTCAGTCTGCAACCACTTGCATATGAAGCACTGCCGATAATTCACTGCCGTCCATCCAGCCCCGGAAAACGCATAATGTGGAGATGTAGACACCTACTTTAGAAAATGTACACATATTCTGCACTCATCGCGGCCGGCCACGTTCCGTGATACACAGCCGTGACGTCACAACATGGACACACTCGTCCTGTTTATTACGACCGACTCTGCAGCGCCGCATATACAGCCCCTACCATCGACAGAGCTTGGCCTTACAGTCTTCTTACTCACGACGACACGCTTAGCATTGCAAAAGATTTGTCCTACTATTAAGTTTTACCATTTAAATCGTGTAATTTTTCTGCTGCTACTGTTTTAATATACTCTCAAAACATATAAATGGCGTACATCTAATCGGTCGTTGCGAAAACGGTGATCACAAGTGCCAAATGCACAAATTTCCATCATTTTATTTTCTGCATCGACAATCGAATCGTACAACCTTTGTTGTCAAAGGGTTTTTGTTGCAGTTTGCTTCCTCCTCAGCGAAGTAGTGCTGTGATTTCTTACACACTCCAGTCACGTATCAAATCGGTATGAAAGTTGCCTTGATGGCAATAGAGAAGAAATTTATCATTACTAGGTGCTCGTACGAAGTTTGGTGTCCGCTATCCGACGTGTCCGGAAAGTCCATATTAGAAAACTGTACTACAAACTGGCACGCATCGTTCGCGTACCTAATCACTGAAAACCATGTCCCAACTAGGGCAAACACTGTTGCTAAGGTAAAACTAGTGTGTGCTATTAGAATCTTGTCTTTAATATACTGAGTTTACATAGGAAAGCCTCTGAGGGGCTCAGAACATTTCTGTGACGCACACTACTTTTGTTTCGATCAGACCGATGCTTCGAAGTAAGTATCAAAAATTGCAGTTACTGTTCCGTAGTTTATCCACATACGGTTCCGGAGGCAATATGCAGCAGCTTTCACACTAATTCAGATTTCTAACAAATGAAGCTATGTTGTCTTCTTGTCTTCAGAAACTGATAGCACCTCTTAGTTCCGACAGGATATGCTTAACCGTTCCTCTACGTGGACCACAACGTCACACACACTATGTTAGTCTTGTGGCGCTGGTATAGATTGAGACCAGAAAGAAAAAAAAACGATAAAGTCATTACAAATAAGTTCCTCCCATAGATTTCTGTGTGTTATGCAGCTCTCTGTGTATGCAATGCTTTATTTCAGAAGTAAGGATGCGTCTCTAAGTTAGTAACGGTAGCAAAATTTAGCCCACAGCTGAAACTCCGGTTCCAAACCAGAGACGCCATGAAATGACGTCGCCCTTACTAACGAGGCGATGAAGCGAGTTGATCAACTCGGGTAAATTTTCTGTTTTTTTTATTTTTTTATTTTCATCGCTTGCGGGGATAGACCGAAATACTATACTGATATCTCTCTTAATCATCAGAAAACACTATAAGAAATGGTACTCTCTCCCGATGAAATTATAAGAAAAGCCTTCACCTCATCTTCGTAATCGCATTTCTTTCCAGTTCGCCGCTCTGTAGTTCGTTAGTATCATATAAACGGACGATTAAAACGACACGGCGTTTATAATAAACTACCACGAAACCTGCTGTGGGCAGAAAATTCCGTTACAACTGCAAACAGAGTTGCTGGCGACGGCATTCTTGCGTCAGACGCCGTCCGTGTTCTTACCGAGTTAAAACCTTAGTGGCAGTTCGACAGTATTTTAAAATATTTTGCCCCACGTAGCGACGTAAATGATTCGACGAATTGTTCTGGACAAACGCCGCTGTCTCGTTTGAAATTACTGTTGCGAAATCTGACCTGTGTGGCCTCTCTGATAACAGAAAACGTAAAGCAATATTATGATATAGAAATGTCTGTACCTCCCGGTTTTGCGTTGATAACAGTACTGTAAATATTTTTGTCTGAAACCAAGGTGCGAAATATTATACACAGATAAGTCGAATTTATTTTTTCGGTAATTTCTCTCGCAACCGCAACCGACAGAGCTTTGTCACTGCCTCAGCGATTGATTGTTGTTTTTAGCATCGAGGAGTGTTGCCACTTCTAACTCTCCCGCGAGTAATGGCTGTTATATGGAGTAAATGAGAACGACAAAGAAATTTGCATGCATGAGTTTATCACCGAAATGAGAGTGAATCTATATTTGACGCAGAGACTACTTTTTAAAAGTACCCACAGCACAGCCTCGCGTATCCCTCAAGTTGCGAGTCGCGTGTACACTCCCACATGTGAGTCACACTGACAGTCGCTGGCCAGTTTCACCATCTTAACGCATCCGCACAGTTCCTGTTTCGCACTCGACACATTCATGGATGGCCTCCAGCTGATGTTATTCTACAGTCCCGAGAAGGAGGCGATTGTGTGAGAAGATCTTCCGGAAAACGTGCAGAAATCGTCAAAAAATACCGTCTAAACGTTTTTATCCAAACCAATGAAGACATGTGATACTTTTATTATGCTCACCTGGATGACACACGTTTTGCGGAATAGGGATAGCGGTAAGGAGTACAACGTATTTACACCTCATTGTTTTGAAGACATAATGGCTAGAAAAGTTCCTCTAGAGTCAAGCCGAAGTCTTAATCACGGACGTTGGATTAGCGGATATATTGTCACCAGCCATCGTGAACATGTAATAATCAACTTGACAGCATCGTCTGATTTTTATGGATGCGAATTATGAACTCGTGGCAATGTGTCCAGCTGTTCACCTTCTGTTTCTACAAATTGCATTCGTTAAACCGTAACAGGTAAAAAACGATCCGTCTAGGGCCTTTAACCACTAAACATGAGAGGAGGAAGACTGCATTCAAGCCAACAATTAATTTCTCTGAAAAGGCGATGAAAAGGAAAAAGCTCGTGTCAGTGGTATTATTTTGTCGTTTGGCTGATCGGCGTCGATCGGGAAAACGAAGATCGCCAAAGCTTTATTTTACGGCGCCTGACTGCTTTATACACCTCTCGTAGGCGCATGTGGAACTGTGCACACACACCACGTTTCATGCGTTCGGCCATAGAGGTAAACATATGCACGGAGCACACATCTGTTCTTCGAAACTTAAGTGGATTAGACAGTCTCGTTATCTACACTTGGAATCAATTACTGATTTCAACAATTGATCTTGTTGTATTAGTATCACACATGTAGTAATTCAATTAACCTACTTTCCCCAACAGTCACAATGTTAATGCGATAACTATTCTTGTTACGTTTGGCCAAGTGGAACGACAGCAAGCGTTTCAATCACTGTCCTGTCATTTCTTTATTTTCGCAAACGACAGAACTACAGTAATTCGACGAATTCCTGTAATGTGGCTCATTTAGCTGGCCATTTCCACAGAAGACTAAATATCGGAAGGCACGTAGTTTTCTGGCCATTTCCTCAGGACTGCGTTTTTGCTTAATCCGGTACAGATGCCGACACAATATCGAGATAACAAGCGTAACGTACCAGAAAACTTTACTAGTAGAGCAAATTCATAGTAGTGGGTTAGAGGTTCTGTCGTGTCAAAAATTTTCGCCATTTATAGAGTTTTAGATCTGACCACCGACATAGCCTACTTTCATCCAACCCAAGGATTCTGGAATTTGTTTGCTGCGTAGCTTGTGCTGTCGTTTGGATTCAAATTCCCCCTGTCGAAAGAGTGTCCAAACATTCGTCAGTGCAAACTGTAGCGACTTTTCTTTCACGTGTGTTTCTGATGGTTAGCAGGCACTTTCACGATACGTCATAGCGACAGCTCACCGCCGTCGGCCCAGCCCTAGAAACGCATATGCAGATGCATAGACCTACTGCGGAAAATTTACGTATGTTCTACATATATCGCATTCCATGAGACACAACCGCGACGTTATGACCTCTGCACTCGTGTCCTGTTTATTACGACCGACTTCCCTTCCAAACGCCACATATGCAGCCCCTACCTTATGCTCTGTTCACTGATACGTTTAGTGCTCCAAAGACACGTTCAGAGTACCAGGTAAAAGGACCGGTGGCGCGAGTAAACATGTTCAGAGCACATAGGGACAGGTACAAAGGCGTGCGAGTTAACACGTTCAGAGCAGGTAAAGGGTTAACAAATAGATGACGTATAACTAACAGGTTGTTTGGAACATTTCGTGTTACAAGTGCCAAACGCATAAATTTCCATCGCTTGATTTCTGCCTCGACAATCGGATCGCGCAACTTCAGTTGCCAAAGTGTTAACGTTGTAGTTACATCTTCCTCCGCAAAGTAGTTCTGCAACATCCCACACATTCCGACCACGTATCAAATCAGTATCAAAGCTGCCTTGATGACGACACAGAATACATTTATGATTAATATTTGCTCCAACAAATGTGTTGTGCACTCTACGTCGTGTTTAAATAGTTCTTACCAGAAAACTGTACTAGAAATTGGCGACAGTCATACGCAATCTTTGAAAACCGTCACCCAATCACCGGAAACACAGTTGCTGTGCTAAAATCACTGTGTACTACTAGAATTTTTAATTTGTCACTGATGCGTTGACTTTTACGTAACAAAGCGACTGTTGTACTCAGAAGATCTGCATGCATAATGCATACTACGATTCTTCTGTTTCGTTCAGATCGACGCTTCGACGTAAACATTTTGGAGCCAGTTTAGTCAGAACTGGTAACATATTGGTAGTGTGTGATGCTACGCATTCTTTTGGTCATAAGAGACTGATAGATCCTCTTTGTTCCGACAGATTGTACTTCGCCGTTCCTGCACGTCACACAGAGTATGTTAGTTTTGTGCCGTAGGTTTATAGTAAGACAAGAAAGAAAAACAAAAGACACCTGAGATCAGTATATGTAACGAAGTGATTCGTTACCGTGTATGTTACTCACCTCTCGGTGTGTGAACTGCTCTGTTTGGAAACTGAGCAAGTGTCGGTAGCAAACTTTTGTCAACGGCTGAATCTCCATTTTCAAACTGGAGGTCGTCCGTACTAGCGAGACGATGAAGCGATTTGCCCACTCGGGGTAAATCTGTATTTTAGTTTCGTTGCTTAGGGGGACTGAAACAGCATAGTGTTGTCTCCCTTAGTCCACAGAAAACACGGTAAGAAAGGTTAGTTACGCTCTTCCGATTAAACTGCAGCTAAGAAAAGCCTTCAGCTTATCGTCGTAATCGCAGTTCTTTCCTGCTGACCGCCCTGGCCGGCCAGAGTGGCCGAGCGGTTCTAGGCACTACAGTCTGGAACCGCACGACCGCTACTGTCGCAGGTTCGAATCCTGTCTCGGGCATGTATGTGTGTGATGTCCTTAGGTTAGTTAGGTTTAAGTAGTTCTCAGTTCTAAGGGACTGATGTCCTCAGAAGTTAAGTCCCATAGTGCTGAGAACCATTTGAACCATTTTTTGACCGCCCTGAAATACGTCAGAGTCAGATAAACGGACAACTGAAATGATGCGGTGTTTACAGTAAACTGCTGCGAAAACAGCTGTGGGGCGGAAATTCCGTTACAACTGGGAACGGAGTTTCTCGCGACGGCATTCTTGCGCCAGACCCCGTCCGTGCTCTTGTCGAATTAAAACCTTAGTATTTTAGAAAGGTCCATCGCCTTTGTTTCGGCGCCGTATCACTACCGTCGTGCTGCCAGGCAAGGTGTCGACGTCTGCGACGCTGTTTCCCCACGTCGGGACGTAAATGATTCGACGAACTTCTCTACTGGACAGTCGCTGTACATGTTGGAAGTTTTACGAAATCTGATCTGTGCGGCCTCTCTGACGACAGAAAAATATAAAGCCCTTTTCTTATACCAAAGAATGTCTTGTATTTCTCTGTTTCTCGTTGACAACAGTGCTCTAAATATTTTTACGTAAAACGCTAGGCGAAGTGTTACACTTAGATGAGGCAAGTAACAGATGAGGTAAAATGTAAGAAATATGGCGCGCTTCCCAGAATTAACTGTTCACGTCGCTACTCATATTCAGGTCTCGGCAGGGCGTCTATTGCTGACACAATATGGTGACCTCATAACATCGATACGATCCTGCACTGCCACTGTAATCGAGTGACCCTGGCCTCAAATTCCTCTTACTAAGGTACTGAAGAAACATTTTTTTCCATTTTAATGTGACTCATTTTTGCTCTAATATGCGTCAAATATACCTTGAAAACGCAAACGGCGGACATCTTTCCGACCGGTTTCTACTCTTCTGGCTACAACCGCCAACTAATAGAATTTTTAATCGCCCTGTCTGCTGATTCAGCAAAAGAATCGCCTGAGGCGTCCAGACGACATGTTTACATCGCTGTGACGTCTTCTTTCCCGAAATGATGCTGTGGTCTCCCCAGCACATTACGGTCATATATAAAGCTGGCTCGTACTCGTCTTGTTTACAGTGTGGCAACACGTACAGTTGTCATTTCTGTAGCCTCTTGTCAAGCATGCCGTCCATTCTGCATCGTGTTTGAATAGTCGATACCACACCGCCGCAAAAGAAGTAAGTGCGCAACCTGTATCTACACTTAATTCAAAACCGTGTACCAGTAAGCGTAACTTTGGTTGCTCAAACGCTTCGAAAGCTTTAACGGACGTGGATAAAACTTTTGAACATCCCTTTGTGTGCAATGTCCTCCTCCTTATATCTTTACTGGCATCCGTAAGAAATGCATACCCTCCACCGTTTCTTAATGTCTCCTCTCATATTAGATAAACACCGACAAGTTCGCTGTATCAAGGACAGACGCCTAAAAATTATGGAGCTCGCAACTTGGAGGCTTCTTCAGACTAGCAAAACCTATTAAGGTTTAATAAGTAAACATGACTGGAGAAAAGTGATATCCAAAATTTTCGTCAGAAGAATGTCGTGTTCCTTGTAAACGTCGTACCGTTCACCTTGTCTGCTCAGTAAATAGGCTACATGGAAATTCGCAGCAAATATTAAATTCTGGTCGACGGCTGCGTGGTGCAATAGATCATTGCCCATATATTTTAGGTATGTATTGAGATACTAAGAGAAGTTAGTTAATATAACCGCATTTAACAGTTTCTGAGTCATTACTACCTAATCAGAGACGATATAAAAGGAACAATGTGACCAACGCAGTTAAAAATTTTGTTTTGTTTTTAATGGTTTGGCAATTGACCAACGGTGCATAGTCTTTACTTTCATTAATACAAATTCTGTGGTGTCTCACGTGTTGCCCCATTATAACGTGACTGACACTTGTCACGATACTTATACATTTGCTACATCACTAGAGGACTTTCTGTAATCAAGAAAAGTATTTTACATCTATTTTCTTTGCGCGTTTTAAACGTAGCGTAGTTACCGTCTACTCAGTTTTAAAGTTACAGATCACTACCAACTCATTCCGTCATTTTCCCGTTTTTAGCAACTTCTACCAAAGATTAAGTGTACTGGACTCGCTGAGAATTCGACCAACATTTAGAGACAGAGGAACCGAACAGCAGCAGCACGCACCGACGTGTGACGTCACATGGAACCCCTGTCTCCGTTGATGACGCGTGACGTGTTTCGCCACATATCCTCATTTGTCTTTATCGACGATTTCGCTATTTTTTTCACTTTGGAACATCAGTATCTTTTCTTGGTATCAACAGAATCAAAGTGAACGCGCTGTATAACACCTTACAACCGCTATGATTATTAACAGTTTTACATTATACTTTTTACCAAGTACTTACTCGTTAGTTACCGTATTTCGTCACTCAACACTCAGCTTCGAGCAAAATACGTGTACATTTGAAACTTGGCCAGCTTTTACAGGGTACACCTCCAGTAGTAATTGGTGCATAAAATATATGTGTAATATACACGCAAAACGTAATCTACGAAAAAGACAAAGGTCAATCCGTGTTTCTGTTTAAGTGAATCACTCGAGTCTCTCCCTGCTTGGGGCAACGAACTAATGTTTGAAACTCTGCCCACAGCACAATTTAGCGTACCCTGCCAGTTATGAGGTGCTTGCCTAGTACCGTGTCCCATTCAGTGATCAGTTACGTCGATTATAATCTGTCCAGAGAGTGCCGTACAGCCGCCCACACATTACTCGATACTCTTCCTACGTAACAGAAACTGTCCGGCCTTTGTCTCACGCTGCTGTTTAGATTTTCCGTCTCAAGATCCGCCGGACAGTCGGTCGCTCCCAACACGTCACTCACGACGTCCTTCTCTGAAGATAGCGTTTCTTCCAGCGTCACACCTAACTGATTATGCTTCTTGTTACCCCATGCCACGAATGGTGCTATGTTTTTAGAAGTACCCAACAAAAAGAGAAATACAACGTATTATTTTAAGTTGCTGAAAATTACTCTTCGTAGGGAGTACGGTCAACGTGATATCCAGATAATTTTTTTCCTTCCTCTTTGAACAATTATATTCTGTGTAGTGTTGGAAAATCACACGATAAGAAGGGTTTGTTTACTTCCATTCTCTTAAAAAGCAAAACAAAACATAAATTTATTTCATGATTTTAATACATACTTATTTCATAGCGCTTCCCACGGGTTTGCTCGAGAACGAAGGCAATCTGTAGTTCACACCGCGCCGCCTCTCTGCGTTATACGATACCCTCTGGCACAGCGCGGAGGCGGATTTGAAACTGCAGCCGCCTGTCCCTCTGACGTGGCAGTCTTGCCCGCTCACAGTTATTTCACGTTACCTTCTTTCATGCTAACAGGCAACAAATTTCGACGTAGGGATGCTCTGTTTTGTTTCACGAAAATACGTGATTTGCGCCGAACCAGCGATACGGAAAGACACATTCTGTTGCCGCCTCGCGATGCAGAAAGCAGTTGCGGAGGATGCAGTGTAGCCGTTGGCCGACAGATGGCAATATGCGACTTGCATAAATAATTAGATGTTACAAAGAAATAAACAGTGCAAAAAAGGCTAATACGTCTATTGGGTGCCATTCTGTCACACAGCCATGAAGGACAATGTATAGAGTATAATACAGGAAATAGGATTTATGATACGATTTCAAATACAGCTGTAATTGTAGAACGGAGGAGGAATGTGGAGTGTAAAAATATTTTTTTTGTCTGTCTTCCCGTTCTGGAAAAGGAACGATATGTGAATATTCACTTTAATTGCGCCAACGAGAATATGAAACGTACTTAAAAAGTGCTACATATGGCTAGCAAATGTGGTTTTCATAAACCGATCTCCGAGTGCCATTTCCGGTTCGTTATGTGACCACTTTCGTATCGATTCTCGCAATGTGGTTTCAGATGCCGGTTTTGCTACCGTATATTGAAAGTGAAAGTCGATACCAGAGCAATCTATCATTTTGCGGTTTTGAAGCATATTACATTTTATCAAAGACTAAGTATTGAACTGCTGAAAATGCGGTTAGTACTCCTGTCACGTCATGTCCGGCATATGTAACGGTACTCGATGGCAAACCTTGCTCAATCTGCACAGCTGAAGTTACTCCTATTTTTGACATGCGTTACACATACATCGCTTAACAACTTCCAAACGCGTCGTCGGCCAGTGTTCAAGCACGAAATAGTAAAACCATCTTCGGTTTCGCATGTTGACGGTGTATTGATTCTGAAACGTTTAATGGGACCTTCAGATCGCAGTAATGGAGAATGTGACTTTATGTTTCCGTTATTCCTCCGTCTCCGGCAGTCCACGGAGCTCCGTCCGTACAGCGATTCATTGTTGGTGCCAGCGCTCCAACATGTCGGCAGTTTATCGCGAGTAATGGCTGTCTGCTGACGTAAGTCGAAACAGGAAAAAATGATAATCAACGCACAACCACCAGCCAGACTATGGATTTAGCACAGTAACAAGCGAGTAAACTTGTACACGATAAATTACGTCAATGGGGCGCACATAACTGGGACTACGCTACATAAACCCACATTTACAGTTATGCCTTCAGAGACAAACTCGCAAAAGTTATCTTTCTTCCCAAACGAAATTAGGTATCGTTTTCTTCGCTGAAAACGACACTGACTTCCACTAACCATTGCTGGCGTCATGTTTGCATGTGCTTCTTTATGCCCTCTGTCCGCATGTAAAAATAGTTCAATAATTGTAACGCCCCCCCCCCCCCCCCCCATGAACCTTGGACCTTGCCGTTGGTGGGGAGGCTTGCGTGCCTCAGCGATACAGATGGCCGTACCGTAGGTGCAACCACAACGGAGGGGTATCTGTTGAGAGGCCAGACAAACATGTGGTTCCTGAAGAGGGCAGCAGCCTTTTCAGTAGTTGCAAGGGCAACAGTCTGGATGATTGACTGATCTGGCCTTGTAACAATAACCAAAACGGCCTTGCTGTGCTGGTACTGCGAACGGCTGAAAGCAAGGGGAAACTACAGCCGTAATTTTTCCCGAGGACATGCAGCTCTACTGTATGATTAAATGATGATGGCGTCCTCTTGGGTAAAATATTCCGGAGGTAAAATAGTCCCCCATTCGGATCTCCGGGCGGGGACTACTCAGGAGGACGTCATTATCAGGAGAAAGAAAACTGGCGTTCTATGGATCGGAGCGTGGAATGTCAGATCCCTTAATCGGGCAGGTAGGTTAGAAAATTTAAAAAGGGAAATGGATAGGTTAAAGTTAGATATAATGGGAATTAGTGAAGTTCGGTGGCAGGAGGAACAAGACTTTTGGTCAGGTGATTACAGGGTTATAAATACAAAATCAAATAGGGGTAATGCAGGAGTAGGTTTAATAATGAATAAAAAAATAGGAGTGCGGGTTAGCTACTACAAACAGCATAGTGAACGCATTATTGTGGCCAAGATAGACACAAAACCCTTGCCTACTACAGTAGTACAAGTTTATATGCCAACTAGCTCTGCAGATGATGAAGAAATAGGTGAAATGTATGACGAGATAAAAGAAATTATTGAGGTAGTGAAGGGAGACGAAAATTTAATAGTCATGGGTGACTGGAATTCGTCAGTAGGAAAAGGGAGATAAGGAAACATAGTAGGTGAATATGGATTGGGGGGAAGGAATGACAGAGGAAGCCGCCTTGTAGAATTTTGCACGGAACATAACTTAATCATAGCTAACACTTGGTTCAAGAATCATAAAAGAAGGTTGTATAACTGGAAGAATCCTGGAGTTACTAAAAGGTATCAGATAGATTATATAATGGTAAGACAGAGATTTAGGAACCAGATTTTAAATTGTAAGACATTTCCTGGGGCAGATGTGGATTCTGACCACAATCTATTGGTTATGAACTGCAGATTGAAACTGAAGAAACTGCAAAAAGGTGGGAATTTAAGGAGATGGGACCTGGATAAACTGAAAGAACCAGAGGTTTTAGAGAGTTTCAGGGAGAGCATAAGGGAACAATTGACAGGAATGGGGGAAAGAAATACAGTAGAAGAAGAATGAGTAGCTCTGAGGGATGAATTAGTGAAGCCAGCAGAGGATCAAGTAGGTAAAAAGACGAGGGCTAGTAGAAATACTTGGGTAACAGAAGAAATATTGAATTTAATTGATGAAAGGAGAAAATATAAAAATGCAGTAAATGAAGCAGGCAAAAAGGAATACAAACGTCTCAAAAATGATATCAACAGGAAGTGCAAAATGGCTAAGCAGGGATGGCTAGAGGACAAATGTAAGGATGTAGAGGCTTGTCTCACTAGGGGTAAGATAGATACTGCCTACAGGAAAATTAAAGAGACCTTTGGAGAGAAGAGAACCACTTGTATGAATATCAAGAGCTCAGATGGCAAAGCAAAGAAAGGAAGGCAGAAAGGTGGAAGGAGTATATAGAGGATTTATACAAGGGCGATGTACTTGAGGACAATATTATGGAAATGGAAGAGGATGTAGATGAAGACGAAACGGGAGATAAGATACTGCGTGAAGAGTTTGACAGAGCACTGAAAGACCTGAGTCGAAACAAGACCCCGGCAGTAGACAACATTCCATGAGAACTACTGATGGCCTAGGGAGAGCCAGTCATGACAAAACTCTACCATCTGGTGAGCAAGATGTATGAGACAGGCGAAATACCCTCAGACTTCAAGAAGAATATAATAATTCCAATCCCAAAGAAAGCAGGTGTTGACAGATGTGAAAATTACCGAACTATCAGTTTAATAAGTCACAGCTGCAAAATACTAACGCGAATTCTTTACAGACGAATGGAAAAACTGATAGAAGCCGACCTCGGGGAAGATCAGTTTGGATTCCGTAGAAATGTTGGAACACGTGAGGCAATTCTGACCTTAGGAATTATCTTAGAAGAAAGATTAAGAAAAGGCAAACCTACGTTTCTAGCATTTGTAGACTTAGAGAAAGCTTTTGACAATGTTAACTTGAATACTCTCTTTCAAATTCTGAAGGTGGCAGGGGTAAAATACAGGGAGCGAAAGGCTATTTACAATTTGTACAGAAACCAGATGGCAGTTATAAGAGTCGAGGGGCATGAAAGGGAAGCAGTGGTTGGGAAAGGAGTGAGACAGGGTTGTAGCCTCTCCCCGATGTTATTCAATCTGTATATTGAGCAAGCAGTAAAGGAAACAAAAGAAAAATTCGGAGTAGGTATTAAAATTCATGGAGAAGAAGTATAAACTTTGAGGTTCGCCGATGACATTGTAATTCTGTCAGAGACAGCAAAGGACTTGGAAGAGCAGTTGAACGGAATGGACAGTGCCTTGAAAGGAGGATATAAGATGAACATCAACAAAAGCAAATCGAGGATAATGGAATGTAGTCAAATTAAGTCGGGTGATGCTGAGGGAATTAGGTTAGGAAATGATACACTTAAAGTAGTAAAGGAGTTTTGCTATTTAGGGAGTAAAATAACCGATGATGGTCGAAGTAGAGAGGATATAAAATGTAGACTGGCAATAGCAAGGAATGCGTTTCTCAAGAAGAGAAATTTGTTAATATCAAGTATAGATTTAAGTGTCAGGAAGTCGTTTCTGAAAGTATTTGTATGGAGTGTAGCCATGTATGGAAGTGAAACATGGACGATAACTAGTTTGGATAAGAAGAGAATAGAAGCTTTCGAAATGTGGTGCTACAGAAGAATGCTGAAGATAAGGTGGGTAGATCACGTAACTAATGAGGAGGTACTGAATAGGATTGGGGAGAAGAGAAGTTTGTGGAACAACTTGACTAGAAGAGGGGATCGGTTGGTAGGACATGTTTTGAGGCATCAAGGGATCACAAATTTAGCATTGGAGGGCAGCGTGGAGGGTAAAAATCATAGAGGGAGACCAAGAGATGAATACACTAAGCAGATTCAGAAGGATGTAGATTGCAGTAGGTACTGGGAGATGAAGAAGCTTGCACAGGATAGAGTAGCATGGAGAGCTGCATCAAACCAGTCTCAGGACTGAAGACCACAACAACAACAATTGCAACGGTAGAGATACAAAAAATATCACCCTCTGGCTTCATAATTATCATGTCTGTATTCACACATGTCATGTGACGGTCGATCACTGGTTTCTTCACATGGCTGCGAAAACGATTTATTGCCATGAGACAGTGTGTAAATCTTGTACGGAGACATGGAAAGCGAATCGCGAAGGTGACCATTCATCCCTACAGAAAGTAACCGTCGTATTCGTCACTGAAAAATGATATAAGTGATAATATTTTCCATAATCGATCATTCTCGGAAGCTAAACGTTTTGTCGACCCATCACCGGAACTACATTTCTCCTCAGTTCTTAGGTTTTCAGGCCACCAGCAAAGTATATGCGTACAATTACAAAGACGTGCAATTTATAAAATGCTGCGAAAAAGAGTTGTGGACCGAACGTTCCGTTACAACTGGGAACGGAGTTTCTCACAGCGAAATTCTTGTGACACACGCTCTCGGTGTTCTTGCCGCGTTAGATCTGAATAGCAAATTTATCCAGCCGACTGCAGCCGTGCTGCGAAAGAAGGTGTCGATGTCGGCATGCCGAAAACGTAAACAAATGTCCGATATCCTCCGCAGTCTCTCAACGCTAAGACAACAGCCGCCGTGCCGGTACAAGTTACTGCTGAACGTTCTCGTCTCTACGGCCTGTCTTATAACAGAACTGATGTCCCTTAGTTTTAAGTGAATACACATAATGTAGCTAATTTTGGCTAGTAGCGATCGTAGTTTATTTACGACGCTATGGCAGCATGAAAGCGGTGGTCAGATTGAACAGTAACTACGACATACTTACCTTAATTAAGAGGTAGCTCATTTTCGTTTACTTTGACGTTTTTAACACATGAAACATGATCATGTGATTGTTTTCATTTCGAAAGAAGTGCTGTCTGGTACGTCAGTTAAGTACGATACATGGAAATGAGATGCTATAAGTTTATCTTGTTCTCACCGTGAAGACTGGTTAGTCCAAAGACTGTGTTTAGGTATTCATTTTCTGTGAATTACCTTTCATTTTGAGTAAAGACGTCCATATGACTGATTTCGGTTACGTTCCTGTAGAGCCTAAAATACGCTGTTGCGACCCTTAGTTGCTAAAATTCCTATGTTTCACACTATCTATTCGTCCTACACCTTTGGTCAAACGCTTTTTCCTAATCCTGTATAACCCTGCTGGATGGCAAACCTCGCTCAACCAGCACTGCTCAAATTATTAATTTTTTTACGTACGTTACATATACGTTGTTGGATGACTCCCAACCCGGTCGTCCGCCTATATTCGGCGATGTCACTGAAGGCCAGCACGCTATCCACAAAATCACGAAACTAGTACCATAGTTGCATGTTGACGCATTACTGATTGTGAGTACATTCACAAATCCAGATGGTAGTGACGTAGAAGCTGCGTTGACTTTTACGTTAATTCTCCGTCTCTTGCAGCCGTAAGACCTTTGTCGCTCCCTCAGCGAATGATTGTTGCCGCTAGCGCCGTGGAAAGCTGGAATTTTAAACTCTCCCGCGAATAATGGCGGTGGTGTGAAGTGAATGTAAACGATTAAAAAATTTACACGCAAGAGTTCGTTATCAAAATAAGAGTGAATCCTTGCTTGGCTCAGCGACGTAATGTTTAAAATTTTCTCATAGCAGAACCTCGCATAGTCCTCCAGTTGCGAAGTGCGTGTCCATTCAAACACGTGAATCACAGCCCTAGTCGCTGGCCAGTTGTACCACTGTAACGCATCTGGACTGTGCTGTTCCGCACTCCACACATTCACGGGTGGCCTTCTGTCACAGTTGCCTCCAGCTGATGTTATCCTAAACTCCTGAGAATCAGGATATTGTGTGAGAAAATCTTCCGGAAAACAGGTACAGAAATCGTAAAAGCATAACGCCAAAACTTTTTTTATCCACGCCAGTTAACGCATGTGATACTGTTATATTATGCTCACCTGGGTCACACGCATTGTGGAGAATGGGCGAAGCGATAAGACGACGTGGAACGTATGTACACTCCAGGGCTCCTAACACATAGAAGGGCTACAATAATTCCTATCGCATCAAGGTAAAACCTTAATCATATACGTAAAACTGGCGGATACGTTGTCACCAGCCATCGATTGTGAAGATGTAATAAAGGAAGTTGACAGCATCGTCTGTTCCGTATTGATGGGGATTTTAAGAACAGTGTGAGACACGGTTTCGCTTCCTGCCAATGTTTTCAACTGTTGGCCTTCTGTTTCGACAGATTGCATTCGTGCCTCCAAAGATACAAAAAGGAAAGATCTAGCTAGGGCCTTTACACACTGCACGTGAGAGGAAGAGGAACGCATTAATGTTAACAATTTATTGACGGGAAAAGGCTATAAAAAGATAAAAAAAAACCTTGTGTCACCGTTATTATTCTGTCGTCCATCTGGGCAGCATCGATCGCGGTAACGAAAGCCACCAAAGCATTATTTTACGGTGCCTGACAGCGTTATAACCCGCTCGTTTGCGTGGTGAAACTGTGGACACACATCTCCCTTACCTTGGACCGTAGAGACACACATATGGACGGCGCATGCCTCTATCACTGCCGTGTTGATGTTTGCAAACAAATGGATTAGACAATTAAGTATCTGTAGCTGGAATTAAGCACTGCTTTTTACAACTGAAGTACTAGTTCTGCTAGTGTCACACATGTAGTAATTCAGTTAACCTTAGTTCCCCAAGACTCGCATTCTTAATGCTATACGTATCCCTGTCCATTTGGCCACGTGAAATGACAGCAAGCGTCTCAAACACTGTCCCGACAATTCCGTATTTTGAAGAACGACAGAATTACTCATTCGATGAATTCCTGCTCTTGTTGGACTTGGCTCATGAACCTGGCCGCTTCCACGAAAGATCAAATGTTTCCTGGTCATTTCCTCATCAGTATGCGTGATAAGTTTTACAGTACTTTATAGATGAAATAACATCCGTAATGTCTGCTTAATCCAGTACAGATACCGACAGCATATCGAGATAAGAGGCGTGATGTACCAGAAAATGTTACGGGTGGAGGACACTAATATAGTGAGTTACAGATTAAGATCATGTCGACCGACGTTCATCCCCTCTTTCAACGCTTGAAAGGATTTTTAACAATTTTGCTCCGTAGCTTGTGCAAGCAGTAATTTGGCTTGAAATTCTCCCTTTTGAAAGAACGTGTCCAAACATTCCTCAGTACTCCGTCACTGTGTATAATGTAACGACTTTGGTTTCATGTGTGTTTGTAATGGTCGGCAAGTACCTGCTTCTTAAGCAGTGCCGACAACTCACCGCCGTCTACCCAGCCCTGAAAACGCACATTCAGATGTAGACACCTACTTTAGAAAACACCGCGGCAGACCTCGTTCCATGATACACAATCGTGTCGTCATAACATGGGCACTCGCGTCTTACTCTGCAACGCCACATATGCCGCCCCTACGATCGACAAGAGCTTAGGCCTTATACTCTTCTATCTAACATGATGCATTTAGTATTCCAAAAGATTCGTCCTATTATCAAGTTTATGATTTTAAACAGAGTACCTTTTTGTTCTGCTACTGCTGTAAAAACTCTTAAAACGTATCAGTGGCGTAGAACTAACCAATCTTTTGGCGCACCAATTACCATCGCTTTGTTTTCTGCCCCCACAATCGAATTGTGCAACCTCTGTCACCAAAGTGTTAACGTTGTAGTTCCAGCCTTCTGGGCAAAGTAGTGCTGTGATTTCTTAAACCTCCGACCATGTATCAAATCCGTATCAGAGTTGCCTTGATAATGACAGAGAAGAAATTTGCGATTAATAGGTACTTGTACGAAATTTGGTGTCCGGTCTCCGACATGTCTGAATAGTCCATACTAGAAAGCTGTATTAGAAATTTGCGCGAATCGTATCTGTACCTAATCTTTGAAACCATGTTCCAATTATGACAAACAAATTCGGCCGATTGTTCTGTGGTCTTTCGACGCTAAGACAACAGTCGCTGTTGCGACATCTGATCTGAGGCCTCTCTGATGACAGAAAATGTAAAACCTTTTTATGATGCAAAAAAATATCTGTATTCCTCGGTTTTGCGTAGATAACAGTATTGTAAATATTTTCGTCAAAAACACTGGTTTGAAATATTATAGTTAGATGAGCCATGTACAAAACGAGGGAAAATGTTGGAAATATGGCGAACTTCTCAGAATTAACTGTTCCCTTCGCTTCAGTTGCGTAACATATATTCAAGTCTCGGGGGCGTCCCTTGCTGATACACTGTGGTGACGTCACAACACTCGCGACTCATTCACTGCGAAAGATCCTGCACTGTCGCATATGCTTCCTCTGTAACCGAGTGTGTCTGGCCTGACATTCTTCTTACTACACTAATACACTGAGTACTCGTAAGTCTCGTGCGTTTATGATGAAACATTTTTTTTTACGTTTTGTTGTAATGTATGTCTAATACACTTTGAAAACGCAAACGGCGGAGATCTTTCCGATCGGTTTTATCTCTCTTGGTTATGGCGTCCAAGTATATAATTATTTATCGCTTTATCTCCTGATTCAGCAAAAGGATCGCACGAGTCGTGTAGTCGACATGTTTACATCGCTGTGACATCTTCTTTCCCGAAATGGTGCTGTGGTCTCCTCCACATTACGGTCATATATAAGAACAGGCCCGTACTCGTATTGTTGACAATGTGGAAACGCGTAAAGTTATCATTTTTATAGCCCCCTGTCAAGGATGCTGTGCATTCTCCATCGAATTTTAATACTGCATACCAAGAAGGTGTGTGAGAAATAGGTGCGCAGCCTATATCTACACTCTTATCAAAACCAAGCCCCAAAAAGGCTTCCAAAAATGTAACTTAATGTGAACAACGTTATTTCATGCGGTCTGAAGCTATCGGTATGAAGGTATATGACTGTTGCATTGGACAGGAAGTTATTTTTTGTATGCATTCAACCATAAGAATTTCGCTTAATGTTTTATTAAATGGAAAAATACACACACGGTTATGTCTACATCTATATCTACATCCATACTCGGCAAGCCACCTGACGGTGTGTGGGGGAGGGCACCTTGAGTACCTCTATCGGTTCTCCCTTCTATTCCAGGCTCGTATTGTTCACGGAAAGAAAGATTGTCGGTATGCCTCTGTGTGGGCTCTAATCTCTCTGATTTTATCCTCATGGTCTGCTTGACTCCTTGGTGAGCTGGCCAGATTGGCCGAGAGGATCTACGCGCTTCAGTCTGGAACCGCGCGACCGCTACGGTCTCAAGTTCGAATCCTGCATCGGGCACGGATGTGTGTGATGTCCTTAGGTTAGTTAGGTTTAAGTAGTTTTGTCTAGGGGACTGATGACCTGAGATGTTAAGTCCCATAGTGCTCAGAGCCATTTGACTCCTTGGTGAAGGTATGTTCTCGAAACTTCAACAAAAGCCCGTACCGAGCTAATGAGTTTATCTATCATCTCCGTAACGCTTTCGCGATTACTAAATGATCCTGTAACGAAGAGCGCTGCTCTCCGTTGGATCTTCTCTATATCTTCTATCAACGCTATCTGGTACGGATCCCACACCAGTTAGCAGTATTCAAGCAGTGGGCGAACAAGTGTACTGTAACCTACTTCGCCGGCCGTTGGTGGCCAAGCGGTTCTAGGCGCTTCAGTCCGGAACCGCGCGGCTGCTACGGTTGCAGGTTCGAATCCTACCTCGGGCATGGATGTGTGTGATGTCCTTAGGTTAGTTAGGTTTAAGTAGTTCTAAGTTCTAGGGGACTGATGACCTGAGATGTTAAATCCCGTAGTGCTCAGAGCCATTTGAACCATCTGTAACCTACTTCCTTTGTTTTCGGACTGCATTTTCTTATGATTCTTCCAATGAATCTCAGTCTGGCATCTGCTTTACCGACGATTCATTTTATATGGTCATTCCATTTTACATTAAACTAATTAACCTAAGGACATCACACACATTCATGCCCGAGGCAGTATTCGAACCTGCGACGGTAGCGGTCGCTCGGTTCCAGACTGTAGCGTCCAGAGCCGCACGGCCACTCCGGCAGCTCGCACCGGCCAGACCGACGTCGTGGGTTGACTCCTGTTGGTCTCGTGTCGGCTGCGAAGCCACTACCCCTCGCTATACGGCGCGGCCCACTGGACTCGCGTGGCGACCTCACATGCGCCGACGCTCAAGACGGACAAGTCATCTTGGAGCTCATAGCGCCCTTTAAATCCACATGAACAGGCAACTTTTCCCCTTTCCCACCAGAGGGAGACACAAAAGCTACGATTGCCACAGCGGCGCCACCGCTAGAAAAGGACGGAGACTGCTTTACACTACACGTTGCGGCGCGCTCTTCAAACCAGCAATTTTTTTCCATGGCTTGTACATGTTGAGCACTTCACGTCTTACAACATCTTTGTCGAAATTATCTCAATTGGTTACAGCCCTCTCACGAGTGCGATATTTCCCTGGCGATCTGAAAAGTGGGCTTCCACCGGTCTCAGTGGATAATTTTCCTTCATTGGCAATCCGCTGAACGGTTCTCAAGCCAACGCCTGTCGCTTCTGCAGTGCGTTCCTGAGATCTGGCGACGTCTGTGATAGGTCCACCGCTCTCTGCTCCGCGCTTGAAAAAAACATGTATCCTGTGCATAACGTCCCTCACCTGTTTATGGAGAGTTTGTCGTTTACCACCATCATCAGCCATGACAAGTTGCAACAACGCACTCGCCAAGACATTCACAGCAGACCGCTCAGAAAACTGCTGAACACCCATTGGCTGTGAGCGGATGCGTGACGTCAGGTGCGTAGAACGAGCCATAAATAGACCGCAGTCGTTCATGGTTCCAACTATACAGAGTGTTCATTTTTATTGGAGACATTGAAATATCCGAAAATCTACACATCGGATCAAACATGTTGTTGTTGTTGTTGTGGTCTTCAGTCCTGAGACTGGTTTGATGCAGCTCTCCATGCTAATCTATCCTGTGCAAGCTTCTTCGTCTCCCAGTACCTACTGCAACCTACATCCTTCTGAAACTGCTTAGTGTATTCATCTCTTGGTCTCCCTCTACGATTTTTACCCTCCACGCTCCCCTCCAATACAAAATTGGTGATCCCTTGATGCCTCAGAACATGTCCTACCAACCGATCCCTTCTTCTGGTCAAGTTGCGCCACAAACTTCTCTTCTCCCCAATCCTATTCAATACTTCCTCATTAGTTATGTGATCTGCCCATGTAATCTTCAGCATTCTTCTGTAGCACCACATTTCGAAAGCTTCTATTCTCTTCTTGTCCAAACTATTTACCGTCCATGTTTCACTTCCATACATGGCTACACTCCATACAAATACTTTCAGAAATGACTTCCTGACATTTAAATCTATACTCGATGTTAACAAATTTCTCTTCTTGAGAAACGCTTTCCTTGCCATTGGCAGTCTACATTTTATATCCTCTCTACTACTCCCCAAATAGCAAAACTCCTTTACTACTTTAAGTGTCTCATTTACTAATCTAATACCCTTAACATCACCCGACTTAATTCGACTACATTCCATTATCCTCGTTTTGCTTTTGTTGATGTTCATCTTATATCCTCCCTTCATGACACCATCCATTCCGTTCAACTGCTCTTCCAAGTCCTTTGCTGTCTCTGACAGAATTACAATGTCATCGGCGAACCTCAAAGTTTTTATTTCTTCTCCATGGATTTTAATACCTACTCCGAATTTTTCTTTTGTTTCCTTCACTGCTTGCTCAATATACAGATTGAATAGCATCGGGGATAGGCTACAACCCTGTCTCACTCCCTTCCCTACCACTGCTTCCCTTTCATGTCCCTCGACTCTTATAACTGCCATCTGGTTTCTGTACAAATTGTAAATAGCCTTTCGCTCCCTGTATTTTACCCCTGCCACCTTTAGAATTTGAAAGAGCGTATTCCAATCAACATTGTCAAAAGCTTTCTCTAAGTCTACAAATGTTAGAAACGTAGGTTTGCCTTTCCTTAATCTTTCTTCTAAGATAAGTCGTAAGGTCAGTATTCCCTCACGTGTTCCAGTATTTCTACGGAATCCAAACTGATCTTCCCCGAGGTCGGCTTCTACTAGGTTTTCCATTCGTCTGTAAAGAATTCGTGTTAGTATTTTGCAGCTGTGGCTTATTAAACTGATTGTTCGGTAATTTTCACATCTGTCGACACCTGCTTTCTTTGGGATTGGAATTATTATATTCTTCTTGAAGTATGAGGGTATTTCGCCTGTCTCATACATCTTGCTCACCAGATGGTAGAGTTTTGTCAGGACTGGCTCTCCCAAGGCCGTCAGTGGTTCCAATGGAATGTTGTCGACTCAGGTCTTCCAGTGACTGGTTTGTAAGACTGGTTTGTAAGGTTGAAGAAATTCACAGAATTGCATCCAGTACGGTAATAGATTTTCCAAGTTCATATCAAGGTTCAACGCCGTGCATTCGAGACGAAATGTGTCTCAGCACTTTCTGCCTGCAAAACGCTTTGAAGTTCTGAACAATCCCCTGGTCCAGTGGCTGGCTACGTGGACTTGGATTTGGCGGCAAGGAGATTGTATTCATATTTTTTAGTGCAGCATTTCAGTGGGAAGTGGCATTATCCAAAAACTTGCTTACCTTCTTTGTCTATCCATCCTCCCATCAAATGCCAGCAACCAGTCAGTCAGTTATTGCTCAAATCATCCGAGAGCATGTTCAGTTTACTCAAGTCAGTACCCTTAGCGGTGTCGGCAGTAATTAAAGGCTCGTCACATTCGCCTGTTTCATTAACACGCAGTAGAGCAGTGAGTCGTTCTTTTGAAATTTTACTTCCTGAACAGTTTTCACCTTTAGCAGCCACGTTTTACTCTGTAGAGTTCTGAAGGAAAGACCAATCTCGTCACAGTTGAAAACACCTCTTTCTTCATAACCCTCACAAATTCCTGTTATCCTTTTCTGCCAGTCTGACACGGTGTTTTCGTCCACTGGACTGGACTCGCCACACACGGTTAGAGAAGAGATGATGTGTCTACTCCTAAATTTGTCAAGCCACCCTACAGATGCCTTAAAATCGTTAAGACCCAACTCCTTGGCGATTCCGAGTGCTTTTTCGCGGATCAGAAGTCCACAAACTGGAAAACTGGAGAGGTATTGCTGCGAGCGCGTCAGAACCATTCGGCTGCAGACTTTTAAGCCTGCTGTGTCGGGGAAAGCGCGCTTACTGGTGAGCTCATCGTTCCCAGTCCACGATTTCAGAATGCCACTTTTGTACGTATCTTAAAATGTCACTGATCGGTGTTTTTCCAGGTCTGGATGGACTTTTAAGTGCGCTTTTGGCCGCTATTGGGTACTATTTTTAAGTCTCTTTTGAATGAAGTGTTACAGGTAGAGTAGTGCAGACCTCGTTCAAAATGCGAAAAATTGTTTTAATCTAGAAACGCCCTGGACCGGCTTCCCCTGATAGCTTTCGCCCAATTACTTTGTTACTTTGATTATAAGACTGAAGTGAGGATGTCGGCTCTGATGGAGATGATCGTTGCCAAACATCAAGCTGCCTGCGTATCTGGTCGTACCATTCTTACTCCTATAGTCGAGTGTCGTGACCTGGTTTCGGTTGCTGCTGTAACGTTCGTCCCTCGTGTCCTTGATTTCCTAGGCATTGATAAGGCATGCTTCGGATTCTGGAGGCAGTTGGTTTTACTGCTGACACACGGCGAGTGCTCTCAACTTTGTTTACAGGTATTTCAGCGTCGGTGGTTGTTAATGGCCAACTGACACCCCCCATAAATATCCGTCGGGGAGTGCCCCAAGGAAGCCCGCTTTCAATGACTTTGTGTTGTCTCTGGAGCCCCTACTTCGGAGCTTAGCATCCCAGTTGAAAGGTTGGACGCTTTCCGGAGGGACTATAGGTGTTGGTGCATACGTAGATGATGTGATGGTTCTACTCCGCAATTCTGCAGAGATACCTCGACGGAAGGCTGTAAGGGAAGATTATTGTCGGAGTTCAGGTGCACTACTTAATGAAGGTAAATGCAGGCTTCTTACTTTGCGAGGTTTTGATGACGCAGTTGTTCCATGGGCTACTGCGGTGGATCGGCATACGTCTCTCGTTATCATAATTGATCGTTGTCCACTCAAAGTGGCGACGCTCAACCTGAAGTCTGATACGGAAAAAATTCAGGGCGCGATACTAGAGCATAAAAGGCGTTCTCTTACTCTGCTCCAGAAAGTCCGAATACTGGATACATACGTTTTATGCAAAACTTATTACGTGGCACAAGTTTATCAGCTTCCCTCGATGATGGCGAATAAACTACAGCTACTGTCTGGTCGTTTCTTATGCAACAGACAATCTTTCGCCTACTGTATGAAATGGTTACAAAGCCTCGTTCTTTTGGGGGGGTTGGGCCTGGCTGACATACGACGGAAGACGCACGTGCTATATGTGCGACGCACTGTTTTAACGATAACTCAAGAAACTCACACATTCACGTCTCGTTTGTAAAAGTTAAACGAATAATTTAATAACAAGGGTTCTGTTCTCAAGCCTGTAACTGATGTAGACGACAGAGAATTGTACTGAATAACTGTTATTCAAGAAAGAACATCTCAGGTAAACGGGAAGTGGTCCAACGATATGCACTTGAAATACAGACAAAAATTACCTCATCAAATGCAGTATTGTTTTTTTTTTGAGAGCGTTACGATAATGATAGCCACATCCACGAACTAAACTGTAATCAAAGATAAGCGATACAGGATATGCTCACCAGCTCAAAACAGTTCAGAGTCCAAGATGATGATCTACAGATTATCAGGCACGATTCAAAGGATAGTAACTCATACTCTGTCTATCCTCAGTTACGTAAACGAGTGGAAAAAGCAGCAGTCCTACTCAGGAGCACGTTCAGACCTCTCGACACATAAAGTCCGTTGAGAAGTTAAAGTATGGGAGGGGCCATACAGCGCCCAGAATCAAACACCTGCATCATCGAATACCGCTCGTTACCACATCCACGTCTCTCTCCTTCCAGAACTCGCTCCATTAAGCTCTTCGCTCGAAATGTCCCGATCTCCACTTGACTCCCGTAGTGCTCCGCAACTGTCCCCTCTTCGATTGGCCGAAAGATGTACAAAAATACATCATTATTTGACTCAAATTCGCCACTTCCCGGACTAAATTAATACACTGTAGCGCCAAAGAAACTGGTATAGGCGCGTGTATTCAAATATAGATATATGTAAACGGGTACAATACGGCGCTTCGGTCGGCAACGTCCGTATAAGAAAACAAGTATCTGGCGGAGTTGTTACATCGGTTACTGCCGCTACAACGGCAGGTTATCAAGATTTAAGTGAGTTAGGACGTGGTGTTATAGATGGCGCACGAGCGATGGGACACAGCATATCCGATGTAGCGATGAAGTGGGGCTTTTCCCGTACGACCATTTCACGAGTTTACCGTGATAATCAGGAATCCAGTAAAGCATCAAATCTCCGACATGGATGAGTCCGGAAAAAAGATTTTGCAAGAACGGGACCAACGACGACTGAAAAGAATCGTTCAACGCGATAGAATTGCAAGGCTTCCGCAAATTGCTGCAGATTTCAATGCTGGGCCAGCAACAACTGTCAACGTGCGAACCATTGAACGAAACATCATCGATGTGAGCTTTCAGAATCGAAAGCCCACTCGAGTACCCCTGATGACTGCACGACACAATGATTTACGCCTCGCCTGGGCCCGTCAACACCGACTTGGTCAATTCCAGCAGCACAATGCGGCACCCCACACGTCCGGAATTGCTACAGAGTGGCTCCAGGAGCACTCTTCTGAGTTTAAACACTTCCGCTGACCACCAAATTCACCAGACACGAACATCACTGAGCATATGCTGGATGCCTTGCAACGTGCTGTTCAGAAGAGATCTCAACCCCTCGTACTGTTAAGGATTTATGGACAGCCCTGCAAGATTCAGCCAGCCGGAGTGGCCGAGCGGTTCTAGACGCTACAGTATGGAATCGCGCGACCGCTACGGTCGCAGGTTCGAATCCTGCATCGGGCATGAATGTGTGTGGTGTGTGGTGTCCTTAGGTTAGTCAGGTTTAGGTAGTTCTAATTTCTAGGTGACTGATGACGTCAGAAGTTGTCCCATAGTCCTGAGAGCAATTTGAACCATTTTTTGCCAGATTCATGATTTCAGTTCCCTCAAGCACTACTTGAGACATTAGTCGAGTCAATGCTGCGGTTCTTCTGCGTGTTACCAGTTTGGATTTTCAGTGTATCTTACAACAATATTCGATATAGAAATGTAATAAACATTCGGTCACACTCAGACCATTCACAATGCCCGGGATTAGCCGAGCGGTCTAAGGCGCTGCAGTCATGGACTGTGCGGCTGGTCCCGGCGGAGGTTCGAGTCCTCCCTCTGGCATGGCTGTGTGTGTGTTTGTCCTTAGGATAATTTAGTTTAAGTAGTTGTAAGCTTAGGGACTGATGACCTTAGCAGTTAAGTCCCATAAGATTTCACACACATTTGCACCATTCACAATAAACGAAGGTTTGTAGAGACATAAGTAAGCCAGTGTTGTTGCGCAAGTACTTCCCCGATAAATGACAACAGATTGTCGTTGGATATTTTTGAAACAATTATTGAGACCTCTTTGTGAGAAGCGTCTTTTGGCAGTATTTTACGAAGTTGGTGCCAGCTAACACATCTGTCTGATCACTTCCTACATTACCACTGTGTTATATTTGTTATTGTAGCTCCGTTACGAAATACGAGGCAAGAATCGGTGACGTACCTCGGATTACCTGCACGTGTGGGGAATTTCATCTGTGAGGGGACGGATGTTTTTTTTTCCTCAGTCTGCGTTTCGGTCGCTTTTAAGCGGCGGCTGCACTCGGCCGAGACAGGGCCAGTCTGGGACCTTCCCGGAAGGAGGCGAGGGCAGTGAGTGAGAGCGGCAGAGGGCCCCACGGTCGCACACGGTCCGCCTCTTTGTTTCCCCCGCTCCGCAACGGCCAGACCGCTTCACAGGCCTGTCCCCGCGTTGCTGGCGGCCTCTGTGTGTGTCGGCGGGGCACAGCGCCGGGCTGCGCTGCTGGCTGTGCCAGAGTTGGCAGAAACCGCCCGCCGGAGGCGCACCCGCAGACCCACTCGTCCAGGGCGACACCGGCTGGCGGCCTGCCACGCCTGCCCACGTCCGGGGCCGCCTCTCGGTTTTGAGGGAACAGTGCCGGTTTTCAGAATGAGATTTTCACTCTGCAGCGGAGTGTGCGCTGATATGAATCTTCCTGGCAGATTAAAACTGTGTGCCGGACCGAGACTCGAACTCGGGACCTTTGCCTTTTGCGGGCAAGTGCTCTGCCAACTGAGAACCCAAGCACGACTCACGTCCCGTCCTCACAGCTTTACTTGTGCAAGTACCTCGTCTCCTACCTTCCAAACTTTACAGAAGCTCTCCTGCGAACCTTGCAGAACTAGCACTCCTGAGAGAAAGGATATTGTGGAGACGTGGCTTAGCCACAGCCTGGAGGACGTTTCCAGAATGAGATTTTCACTCTGCAGCGGAGTGTGCGCTTCTGTAAAGTTTGGAAGATAGGAGACGCGATACTGGCAGAAGTAAAGCTGTGAGAACGGGGCGTGTCGTGCTTCGGGAGCTCAGTTGGTAGAGCACTTGCCCGCAAAAGGCAAAGGTCCCGAGTTCGAGTCTCCGTCCGGTAGACAGTTTTAATCTGCTACAAAGTTTCGTGCCGGTTTTGTTGCTACGGCAGGACTGGCCATTTGCGAGTCAAACCTGGCGTTCTAGTATCCTGTGTCAAGATCCTAGTTTTAATTTTGTCCTCACACCTACACTGAAGAGTCAAAGAAACTTGTATTCCCACCTAACATCGTTTAGGGTGGCTCAGAGCACGCAGAAGTGCCGCAACACGACGTGCCGTGGACTCGACTAACGTCCTAAGTAGTGCTGGAGGGAATTGACACCGTTAATCCTGCAGGGCTGTCCGTAAATCCGTAAGAGTACGAGGAGGTGGCGACCCCCTGTGAACAGCACGTCGCAAGGCATCCCTGATAGGTTCAATAATGATCATGTCTGGGGAGTGGAAGTGGAAGTGCTTAAACTCAGAAGAGTCGCTCTGTAGCAATTCTGGGCGTGTGGGGTGCCGCATTGTCCTTATGGAATTGGCCAAGTCCGTCGGAATGCACCATGGACACGAGTGGGTGCAGGTGATCAGACAGGGTGCTTACACACGTGTCAGAGTCGTATCTAAGCGTATCAGGGGTCCCATATTACTCCATCAGGACACCCCCCCCCCCCCCCCCCCACGGTATTACAGAACCTCCATCAGCTTGCACAGGCTCCTGCCGACATGTACAAACGTCTCTTCCAGCCTTCAACAGTCAAATGTCGGTGTTGACGGGCCCAGGTGAGGCATAAAGTTTTGTGTCGTGCAGTCATCAAGGGTACACGCGTGGTTCTTCGGCCCCAAAAGCGCATATCCATGGTGTTCCGTTGAATGGTTCGCACACTGACACTTGTTGATTACCTAGTTTTGAAATCTGCAGCAATTTCCCGGGCGGTTGCACTTCTGTCACGATGAACGATTCTGTTCAATCGTCGTCGGTCCTGTTCTTGCAGAATCTTTTGCCGGATGCAGTGATGTCGGAGATTTAATGTTTTACTGCATTCCTGATATTCACGGTACACTCGCGAAAGGGTCGTAGGGAAAAAACTGCACTTCATCGCTATCTCGGAGATGCTGTGTCTCATCGATCGTGCGCCGACTACGACACCACGTCCTAACTCACTTAAATCTTGATAACCTGCCATTGTGGCAGCAGTAACAGATCTAAGAACTGCACCAGGTATTTGTTGTCTTATATAGGCGTTACCGACAGCTGCGCCGTATTCTGCCTGTTTGCATATCGCTGTATTTGAATACGCATCCGTGTACCAGTTTCTTTTGCGCTTCAGTGTATTTTGGAGGGATTGTCTCACAATATCTGTAGCAATTGTATTTATGAGAAATTCGTCACCTCATCAGTGCGATGTACGACGGCCAGAGAAACTGTCGTTCGGCACTCCTTGTGCCTCCGTATCAGCGTGCATCCTCTCCAGGGTGGTGGATGTCACAATTGTTCCCTTTTTAATAATGACGGATATGAGTAAGTCAGCGCCAAATAAGACGCACCACATGGTAACTTCCGACTTCTAAACAACATATTCCGTGACAGGCGGATATATACAGGTGGACCGGTTCCTTGGCCTACACGATCTCCAGACGTACCCCCACAAGTCTTTCAGCTGTGGGGGCATTGGAAAGCTCTTCTGTACGGCACCCCGGTACGAGACGTACAGAGTCTCCGTGAACGTACTGTGCACAGCTGTGAAACAATTTGCAGTTGTCTGGGGCAACGTCAGCGGTGCAGGGATTGCGCGCGACAGCGGGTTGATGCATGTATTCCTGTTCACGTTGGGCATTTTGAACACTTAATTTAGGAGAGTGCTTCATACTGTGGCAGTGTGTTCTTTTTGCGAGTGTTTGGAATAATTAATGTGTTGAAAAGCTCTATAAACTGAGCTCTGACTTGAAGCGTTTCCAGGCCAACGTGTGAGGAAAGCTTCCTGAAAGTTTGGCCACGCGTTTCTGTGACGCCCTGCAGAGTTGGGCGTCGTCGCCATCTGCCGGAACGAGGCGACAGCTGTGGCCGCCAGAGCGCCGCTGCTCCCCCGAGCTGCGCCACTGAGGGCCGCCGCTGGCGCCGCCCCCAACCCAAGTCTGCTGTCACTGGAGACGCAGCACAACTCGAGGAATATCGGAGATATACAAGCAATACACGTTGACATGAAATACACGATGGGTATAATTTTTATTAAACACTAAAGAAAGTTGAGAAGTGGGAGAAAGTGGCCAAGGAAACGGACACACGAAATGGTAAGTTGCATTGTAATTCGTTGTTAACATTCTACATTGACATTGTTAAAACTCTGTAGCAAATGCCTAGGTTCCTTACAATATCATTCCTTACTAGCGTGTAGCCCTCCATATCTACCAGTGAAAACGGAATAGATGGATTTAACCACGTCTTTGATATCAATATAGAATCGAAACTATCGTCCGAGTACATTTCTATATATACAAATTTTATAATGGGGAAACATAGTTACGAAAAGTCGTCAAAAATTACATGTATATAGGTTATATATAATATATTAAAGAAATAGGTACCTAAAAAGCATCCTGTATTAGAATGTAACGTTGTGTCAAAATTTCAAAGCAATGGGTCGGAGGTTAGTGCCTATACACAAACCGACAAAACGTTTTTATATATAGAGATACATGTTCATCATAATAGCTTACCTTAAAAACCCATCTAGTTTCTCCTTGGTTCCAATGGGCCTTGTAGCGTTGCATCCCTGTCTGTCAATTTCATTCTTGATGAAACCATGCACTTCTTGGAATTGATCACGGTTTAATCTAAAATAGTTCGTGAATTTTTCATCATCAAATTCATTAGTTAAAGTGAATTCCCCATGACCTAGTTTTCTTTTCATGTACGCACTTTTTTCTGCGTTTTGTTTCATCAATACGACGTAACACACCGTTTCGAACTCAAACTCAGAATCGGAATCCGATTCTGAACATACATCTATTAACACAGCAGAAGTAGTCGCCATCTCTGCCAGAGCCAAAGTCCCTCAGCAAACTGCGTATTGAAACTGCGATCCAGCTTGCGATGACTGTCGTCGTGACTGACGCTGCAGTGAGGAATTTGGCGTGAGCCCCCCTGCGCCACCTCAAGGGCCTGCGCCTCTCCTCAGCGCCAGCTGCTGCTCAGATTATTGCCGCAGCTGCAGTGCGAGTCAGCACAGCCGCACGCCGAACGGTCAGTCTAATACGGCCGCCCGGAGCGCCGTCTTCCTTCAACCGTGGCCGCCGCTGCCAGCAGTCAGTCACGCACAGTGGCTGCATCCCCGCCACGTTTTTCTGCAGCATCGCAGCTTCTCGCCGTCCTCTTACGAGACCTCGTACAAACTCACTCATGTGTTATCGCCTTAAAAGTATTCTTGTCTGACATCGACCCACGACCTCTTGTATGGACGACACTAAACAAAACCTGAGTCACATCCTCATATGGCGCTACTTACGCGACCGGCGTGGAATCTGAACAGACGTCATCTTTCAAATGTAGAAACACTCGCACTAACTTTCCTTTCTGTCCCACAACTCCTTCTCGTCGTTGGGACTTTTTCCTTCTGTGTACAATAATTTCGCAGCAAGAAAGCAGTTTGCAGCACACATGCGTGACTCGCCGTCGCCAAGATCGCGCTCTGAACTCCACACTTGTTCTCCAGGAGAAGACCTTCCGGCACTTTTATTACGATGTACAGTTTCATTCGTCCCAGTACAGGTTCCAATCGACGCATTACTGGACATTGCTTTATTAAGAAAAATGTTTAATTCCACGCTGTCTGTTATTTCAGAAAACTACAAGTAGCTGTCACGATACACCTTGCCTAACGTTCTATTAGAATTAAAATAAAGTGGACTGTAGAGAAACAAAAGTCGTAATCCACTTCTTCAATATCCCACTCATCCGCACCAATCAGGCGAATCACGAGTGAGTGTGCCAACGTTAAATACGAGTATATCGAGAAAGAATACCAGCGCCGTGACTCTTTCGTGGAGAACGAGACTGAATCAGTAGTGATAGATACTGATTTGGAAAGTAGTGAAGAAGACTCAGGAATCAAAGAACACCACAGCTAGGGAATTGGACGGCAGCTCGACGGAAACCTGCACGGCAACAGAAAAAGCTGATACGGCTGATGAACTTCCGACTTTGACTTGAGCAGCTACACAGTAACGAATTACTGTAATACGTACGTACGTCTCATTTAATTTTATTTCTTAGATTGCTATAATTTACTTTGGCTTCACTTTACAACAAGAGGCTGAGTATTACACATTGAGGAAATGTGTGGTGCCAGTACGGCTGCCGTGTGGAGTGGTGTGTGCCCGCTCGTCCCCTGGCATGCCCACACATTTCAGTAAACAGACGGACACCAGCGCACTCGCCGTGTGTTGTGCAGCAGGCAGCTCACTGTAGCGCACTCGCCTGTAACACTGTCAGTGGCGCTTTGCGAGCCTTTCGTTCAGCACATATTTGAATCACCCTATCAAAGTCTAGCGGCCTTGCCAAAGTATGTTCAGTTGGCGAGGTCCCCAGATCTCAGAGACGTTGCTGGTGTATGGTGGGTCTGACACAGTCTTTAACACGAGCCAGAGTGCTCACAGACCTTAATGCTTCAGCTGCAGCCATGGAAGGGGGTACGAGATGCGCACAGCTACACATACATTCGGAAATGAACTTGGAATTTTAAGCTCGTGCAACTTATTCGAGAGGTCTAATTGTTTCTAAGGAAGTATAAGCAGTTGGCACTCTGATAGTTTTCAAATATTTAACTTCTTCCTCTACATCTGTCCTGACATTGTTATGGTATTCATTGATAAATAACTTGCATGCCTCGGTGAACTGATCGTCACTCACCTTTGTGTATTTCTATAAAAACCCAAATGCTTCATCTGTAATCTTCACTGTTTCACAATGGATTTTCAAGTTATACACTAGACTGTCAATTACGACATGAAAACCTTTTATCCTGAATAAATCCTCTGAATTTTCACCTGTCAATTCGTACCTGGCTTCTTCACGAGATGGGTTTCTGTTCTTAGTGCGTACCTCCGAAAATTCAGGATCGGTATTAATTGCGCTGGCAACAACTTTAGATTCGGGGAGAATAGTGTCCCAATTAAAAGTTACGTAATAAGCAGTCAAGGCGTCGTGTCTCAATGTCTGTGGTAGTATTTCGAGCTCGTAGTAATTTGAGTCTGTAGTCAACTTGTGCCATCAACTTTACCCAACTCGATGTCACGATTAATCACTTGAAAGATGTTCCGTAACGTAAAGAACCTTCTGCCACAGAGTGTGTTTCAGCTGACAGATTCAACTCGACTTTCCGGGGTTTCAGCAGCAACGGCAGCCTCGCCCACGCCAGCTGCAGCCGGCGCCACAGCTTCAAGCCGAGCACGCCAGACGTGGAGTACGGACAAGTCCCAGCACTCTGTTCCAGAGTGTCCCATCGTCGTGGACAGCAACTGAACAGCTCGTATAGAAGCTGAACCACTCCTAGAAACGTATCTGCTTCGTGACAGCCTCACTTGCAATAGCAACTCCTGTTTTCTGGTTACAATCTACGAATTCCAAAGCCATTCATTAATTTTTTGTATATACTCGTAAATTTCCTTACTGAAACAAATATAACGCAGGATGAATGTCGCCTGCTCCCCATCATTTGAATCAGGAGCTGCATCGACAATGATTGAGTAATACTTCATATTTCCCCTCTGTTTCAAGATGACAGTCCTGAGTCCTGACGCAATGGGCACAACTAGAAATCATTTGACAGATAACGCACTTGCAACGCTTTCCAGCTCTTGTGAGTCTCTGGCATGCTAATGTATTTGCGATAAGTGAATCGTAGTGACTCAAGAACACTAATATTCCTAGGAAATTTCCATTATGTGGACGTCCAATTTTCTGAGATCAATCTCTGAAAGCCAAACTTCTTTGACCAAGAAATAATTTTACATCAAGTAACGCAAAGCTTCCCATGTAAGATGGCTCTTCTGAAAACGAACAAAAGAAGAACATTACCTCTTTACTTCCCACCATTAGCTTGGTCACTGTACCTGTTTTATTTCATTTCATTTCTTCACTTTTAGGGTTCTTCCAGGACAACAGATACACGGTAAAAATCGCTCGAAACGGAATCACATGGGACTAAAATAATTTTCCAAATTGGGCAAGTTTCCGGATTACACAAAACTCACTAGGCTACATAAAATTTGTCACGTATCATGCATAAAGGTATAAATTTATGAACGTATTTACGCAGTACGTGCACTCCTGCACAATAGATGTTTGTTTACTGTATATTGTACAATAGAACAATAGACTATTACACTAATTGATAAGTTATACGGCATTTTTGTATTTTTACTCCAACTTTAAATTCTTGTATTGTTATATCTAATACACAGTATTCCTATGTTTATCTCCTTTACAATTCACTTATTTGTCACATATCAAGGAGGGAAATTGTACGAATTTTCTTTTCAAAATCGTTTACTCTACGCAATGTTTTGCACTGTACTGTAGTTATAACAGCGTAGGAGTATTTGTGTGTACTGTAACTTGCATAACATTCTTCGAAATTAATTTTTCTAGGGACATAATTTTGCTCCTTTTCTTCATGCAGATCATCTTCTGTGTTCCGGATTCCTGTTAAATTTGTTGCTGACGTAAAAGTGGAGTGAGTTGACAGAAAGTCGTAACTTCGAATGTTGTCATCTGCACCACAAGAAACGTTTCACATTTCAATAAATTAACCAATTACTGCTACATTTCCTTGAGTTTCGATGGCCATAAATGCGTCTTGTTCTTAAGCTCCAAACCCCGCTTTCCTGAAGCACTTGATAACAGTTTTGGACTTCATTTCCCTTACTGCCAAGCCAATCCAATTTACTCCATCCAGGACAGATACTGGCCGTGCCAGAGCAAATACACTTTCTGCTTCTTCAGCACAAAGAATACGAGATTGCATCTACAATCGCACGTAATGGGACTGGTATATGTAAATACCCCCTGGTCCATTGTTTGTGGCGGAAACCGAGCCAGTTTCACGTTTGATAACTTACTTGACTTTCGGGTGGCAGGTTGCATTGTCTGGGAAAAGGAGAACTTGGCAATTTCCTGTTTTCATTATGGCGTTGAAGATCCCAGCCATTCTTCCGTAAGACCGCACATTATCCATGCCTTTATATTGCTTTGCCCTGTGACTAGAAGGCTACTGGGGCCTATAGTTTCGAAACAACGCGGTTTTGCTTCCTTTCCAGTCACAGCTGGCGTCTCCTTTTCATGTAAAATATTTCCACACAGTAGTACAGTGAGTCTTTCCTGGGACATTTTTCCACCGGTGCACTTTTCACCTCAAATTGCTGGAGATTCTGAAGACAGTGCGCGACGAAACAGACCCGTTTTATCGGCTCTGAACACGTCTTTCGGATCATAATCCGCAGTTAGGTCGCACAATATTGTCTTCCGTTCTGTTGCTACACTTTGCTGCACATCCTTAGCTTCCCCACACACTTCATTCCACACGATGTTGTGCCCACCTCTGAAACTGTACAGCCTTCCCGTGTATGCATAAACCCGGTGTTTCCAAGCTCTTTGGCTCACTATGCAACGTGGGTCCAGAAAAAGGTAAGTTATTTTCCCACGCACTTACGAACCATTCCCACATTATTCCGTTAATTTCTTCATCTCCCGTCTTCTTCGCCTTTCTTTTCATTTGCCCCATCCCAATCATCCATTCAGCCAGTATCTTCTTCTTGTTTATTAAAGCATCGTAAATTTGTTTTTTACCGCATTTGAAACGCAGCATTATTTCGTGTACAGAGAGTTGGTCTATCTCACTCGCCTCGATGATCTTAATGTTTTCATTAAGTGTAAGTGTTGGCGACTTGTACTTTTCCTTCGAATCATTTTATCACTTAAGACGCTACTAGTCAAATGAAACGGACAGAAAATAATGCTCTTAGTGCGTCATATCGGAACAAGACTCGTCTCGTTCACTGCACCGACTGCAGCAGCGTCCACAGTTGCGCTACAGTGTTCCAGCGTGCGCCCCCCTCCTCACCCCTATGCGTCAATAATAACGGAAAACCAGAGACCCCGCCAAACCGAGCGCTCACGAACGAACCATTTCCTTTGATGCACCGGCACTACTCGCTAACCTGTTCGTTGTTGCACAGAGCGGTGCAGTCTGATGTCCACGCCCGCAGCACATCTGCTCTTTGCTCGTTTTGAGCCGCCGAGCAGACAGTCAGGCATGTACTGTCTGTGTGTCAAAATTAACTTTCGGCATTACACAGTAAATTCTTAATAAAGTCGTAGAAATTGCGATCCGTTTTAGACACGTTCCGCTGTATATATTTAAAAAAAAAAAAAAAGTTAGCTTGTAAAAGTGTATTGAATGTGTCGGGACTGAAATACTTCTACGGTTTGGGCAGATTTCCGACTTATACACGTTCTGCATTGATCAAATTTTACTGTATTTTATTTTGTGTCCACTCTCGAATGAAAATATTTTCTGCATATTTCGTGTAAAATCACCTTGTGATGCAATCAGATTACCTTAGATTTTAATGTTGCTGGCAATCGTAACAGATCATAGCGACATTCTACAGTTGTTGCTGCGTACATTTGTTACGCACATGCTTTGGCAGTTTTTCCGACAGCATTTAAAGGAAGCACACTTCAGATTCCATCACAAGTAGCGCGGTTTCAATGTACAGTGTCTAAAGGAAAAGTCGTGCTTTCAAGATCAAGCAAGAAATAGAATTGCGTGCAATTCACCTGCAAGAATGGTAAAAGTGACAAGAAAGAGCTGGATGGGCCACGCTGGTGCGGGATGAAGAAATTGTTTTACAAAAGCAGCGTCATATTTGCCAGCTTTGTATTCTAGGGCAGCCGAAGCCTTGAGAGACGCTTGGGGCCTCCCATGACGCCTGATGCCCGGGGATTTTGCCCACACCCTGTCTCCCCCCCTCCCCCCTTCTATCTCTTCTGGCCTTCCCTTCACCTCTTCTGCGGTAGTGCTTCTCTCCATAGTTCTCAAAGTTTGCTAATTTCACAATCAAAAATTGCTTTTCCCGTACTAATGGACCCATCTTAAAACCGTTTTACTTGCAACACAGGTAATCTACTGAAGTTATGTTTTCCGAAACTTTTACACAGCAAATCGTGGCCAAATCTGTACACTTTGGGGAGACCTCTAATTCTGCCCGTGAGTTACGCTGCACATTTTCGTATGGCGTACGTATAACCGCTGAGACTATCAGATACGCAATTCATCCTTAAAAACACCTAAAGGCCCGCTACACATTCAAATAGTGGCACCCAATTTTACTCTGTGTGCCAAATATTTGAACGTGTAGGGTTTTGCTTGACACGGGGCGTGTTTGACGTGTTTGAGCGAAATTTTGATTGATGGAAAATTTGAAAACGTGGCTGACTTCTGTGCTGGTGTTTTGTCGCACATGCTTAGTGAAATACTTTTGTTACAATTTATATATGAGCGTATCGTGAGTCACCAGAACCAGTGCAAGCTACGATCAAGCAAGAAAGTAAAACAGCACTGGCAGTTACCAAAACAATAGACGTGTCGCATCTTTCCCAGCCATAGTTTACGCAGGGTAAGGTTAAGAAGAAAATCAGCATTCTACGCACAACACGCAGTAAAATAAAAAGTCGAAATTCTTCCAAGGGCGATGTAGGCTTCATATTCCCACATTGTGGTACCTTAATAATCTGTCATAGAATACCAAGGAGAAGAGAATAAATTTTCTCATACTTGTGTCTTCTTTCTCAATGTGAGCGGGAAGGTGCTCCAAACAAGTTATTCGAGGTTTCCCTGTCCATTCGCAGAAAGCTGACGTAGCCGTCACGTTCCGAGTGTAACATTTCCCTTTAACAGGTTACAGCTCGTGTATTTCTCATTCTAAATCACCTCTCGACCAGCATCTTGCTTTCTTCTTCTTTAAAGACAGTGCCAGAGTATGTTAGAAATGTTTTACCTGCATTTGGAGCATAGACAAACAGCGTCTGCTCCAAAAGTGAGATTAAATTAACAGACTCGTTGGTTCACGATTGACAAATAAGTGCGCGGATCTTAAATCGACACGGCAGCCGCTTCGTGTTCTCCTGTCGGCCGGTCACGGCACGGGATACGTGACGCCACACGGACGTGCTTCTGGCGGTACGACACAACACCGAGGACGTTCACCGCAGTATTCGTGCGGTATTATTTTCACTGTCCTGTCAAATGAAGTTTCTGGAGACGGCCTGATGTGTGGAAAACCGTGGGTGGCTGAAAGGAGCAAAGCGACGCGCCGCCACGTTTGTTTACGTGTTTGCAAAGCTAAAGTACCTTATTTGGTGGATATATACTTGCATACTACGAAAATATGCAGTTTAATTAATGCACCGCACTAGAGACATGTCCAGAACGCGACGTTTTTTCTGCGATTTGTCGTACAGTAGGGTGAGGAAAGTTTGTTCAGCAGTTGTCGCCACATCACTTTTTTAAACAGAAAATGAAAATCACTTTAATCGCAAAATTTGAAGTGTTCGTCTTACGATCCATCAAATTCGAATGACGTGAGACCACTACGGAACGTTTAGACTCGCTCTCAATTTTAAATATGCAACAGTCTTGTAGTAATAAAGTAGACATTGTTGACTAACGTGCGGTGTTGTGTGCACTGCTTACTATTATTGTCGAGAAGAATGTGCGAAAAGTCCGCACCTGGACGTTTTAGCGGGTCGCTATCAACTGTTCTGTCACGTCTGCTATGCATTGACGCATTTCATAATATTTTCTTTTATAGGGTGTAATCTGTTAATTATAATGTCTCAAACAGAAAACCGTCCCCAGTTGTCGGAAGAGAGCGCAGGTAAGGTGGGCAGCAGAAGCCATTCATAAAACTGCCGCCAACTATCCTCCAGATCGATTTGTTGTGGAATTTTAGCAGATAATCTGAGTTAAAACATAGTGAGGTGCCTCGAACAGGATGAGGTCCTCTATGTCAAGTAGCACGCATTTCGGAAACGTCAATCACGTGAAACCCATCTCACTTATTTCTCTCTCGGCATACTAAAAGCCACGAATGGAGGCAGTCAGGTAGACCCAGTACTTCTCGATTTCCAAAAGTCATTTGAATCAGTAGCACATCTACTCTTATTTTCAAAAGTACAATTGTACGGTGTATCGAGCAAAATATGTGACTGGATCGAGGGTTTTTTTTTGGTAGGGAAGACGAAGAAAGTTGTCACGCATCGGAGATTCATCGGCGGATGTAGAAGTAACTTCTTGCCTTAGGGAACTGTGTTGAGATCGTAGCTGTTCGTGTTCGTGATGTCCCATTAATGACCATGCAGACAGTATTAATAGTAAGCTCAAACATTTTGCAGATGATGCAATTCTCTGTATGGAAGTAGTGTTTGACAAAAGATGCATAAAATACTCAGTCAGGTTTTTAAAAGATTTCAAGGTGTACAAAAATCTGTATCTTGCTTGAAATGTTCGGAAATGCAGTATTATGCACTTCACAAAACGAAAAAAAAAACGTAGTATCCTGTGGCTGTGTTATCGATGAGTCACAGCTGGAGTCATTTACAAATGGCTGCGTGTCAGACGTTGTAGGGATACGGAATGGAATGAGCACGCAGGCTGTGCAGTGAGTGGAGTGGGTGGTGGGCGTCGATTTGTTGGTAGGATAAAGAGGAGGTGCAGCCGGTCCGAGACTGGTTCACGAATCACACGTGCGGCCCACCCTGGAGTGGGGCGTGGCCGCCCTGGCAGCGCCTGCGCTGCCCGCCGACCGCGGGCTCCTCCGCGAAAGGGTCGCCTCAAAGGGCGGCCGGCGTAGCATCTCAGTCTTCAGAACAAAAATCCAGCTATAATGTCGACATTAAATAACTACCACTTTACAAAGTCTGTAAACTACTGGCATCCGATTTATAAGATTTTACGCTCGAACGAGGAAAATGACACATTTCGCCATTTTTCGTAAAAATCGCCGATTTCGCGTCGTTTGTCATGTTGTCGTTTACGCGAAATCTCTCTGTCCACAGCCATAACATAAATGCTCATCTCTGTTACACTAAACTTAGATAATCAACACCTGCGCGTTCGCACAGGCTATCGTTAACTCTGTCCTGAGAATAAAGGAAGCTCGGACTGAAATGTTTCGAAATGTGACATTCGGGAGCCCTGGGTGATTAGCGATGACAGCTCACAGCTTTGTCAATAGAAGGCAGGTGGGACAGTAGCGCCTGGCAGGAATGGGAAAAACCGACCGGTTATAGTCGATACCGGTATTTTAGTTCCGGTATTTCTTTGGTCTCCGTTGTAACAGACGCTTTTTTAAATTTCTTACTGAATACAGAGTAAAAAACCGCAATATCAGTCCGAAATATTGCTTTATTGTACAAAATGGGAAAGGCGATCAGTGCTATTTTACTAACACACGGCGTAAGAACCGGTACGGAACTGCTGAGACAGCGACGTCCCCGGCCGTACGGCTGCCATCACAGTGGCACCGACAATGGTCGTCAGACACCGTCGCCAGACGTCGCCCGACAGAGTCAGCCGACAGCGTGCCCACACTGCGCCCGATCTCCTTCGTTATTTTTTGACTGGGCCAAAGGAGGTTAGGTTAGGTTAGAAACTACACTATGAATCAAGTAGGTTAGATTCTAAAGACGCCCCTCTCGTTGGATACGAGTGCTGCATAACGGCTTCTGTTTTTAAAGGGACGCCGAATCCGTGGAATGAGCTTTCCTGTCTCGTAAAGAACGTGCCGAGTACTATACAAAAAATGGCTCTGAGCACTATAGGACTTTGAGGTCATCAGTCACCTAGAACTTAGAACTACTTAAACCTAACTAACCTAAGGACATTACACACATCCATGCACGAGGCAGGATTCGAACCTGCGACCGTAGCGGTCGCGCGGTTACTGACTGTAGCGCCTAGAACCGCTTGGCCACTCCTGCCGGCAGTACTATACACGCTGTTGCCGGAATAACCAGACAAGTGGTACGAATATATGAGATGACGGGAGAAACGTTTCGTTAATACTCGAGATAAAAGCAAGTTGTAAACACTCTGGTTCGCTGTGTTTGTTTAAAGTTATGCAGAGGTGCGTCAATTAACCGTGAATGTGTGTCACTGACCACACGAGTAAGACACAAACATAAGGTGTAGCGTAAGACACTATGATAACCTAGAGCACTTACAAGTGGAAGTACATACTGTGCACCACCTTTGCAAACCACTTCATATCAACAGAATCACTGTCCTACTGGCATAAAACGCCAGTAAGGAGTAATGATAAGTTGTGCGCAACTAACGGCAGCCTGCCCCAAAAAAGACCCAGTACAGTAGCTATAAGTGCATAAGATACGCCACCGTCTTGATTCGAATGAATTATTTTTTCAGGCTATGATCTACGCCTGATATTTCCAATAAAGATTTTGCCTATTTGAGGTTTCGAATAAATCTGCGATTTCAGTCCATAAATTCCGGATTATATCCCGATATATTTTGATCCTCAGGATTCCAGAAACTCACTCTTATCGGCTTCTGCTCCATATTTAGTGCGTGAGAACATCAGTCGGTTTGACCGAAGAAAACCAACTCATCTGAACTTCACCGATTGTCGTCCGAAGTCTGTACGTTCGGGAGAGAAGAGGTGCCGTAGTGTGGCGGCGCACGCAGCGGCGGACTGATTTGAAAAGATCGGCCGGCCGCCTCCGGCCGACGTCGGTCGTCGGCGGAGTCCACCGACACCGGAGCCACCGCGGGCGCCGCCTCACAAGGGACGCGGGTGCGTGGGAGGATGCTACGTTCACCCAACCTGGATATGATGTGATGTCATTATGACGTATATACGCTTTAGTCGATTAACACACCTATCGACTTTACGAACGTTCGAGATTCTAAACTGTCGTCAGCTAGTGGTTTGTTTTGACACGTGCGATTCTCATAACAGCTCAGTGTGGCAGCGTATATGTATTTCGCCAAATAAAAGAGCTGGATATTAATAGAAATATTTCTGACCGTGGCCTTGAAAACACTACGTAAAAAAGTGAAGTCTTCTTATGTCCCGACCAGATTAGATTCTGTGATTGTTGTATTGAACGCTTACGCCGAAAATAATATTTGTTTATTATCAACATTTTAGTATGGTTTCATACAATTGGTCTTGTCAGTACATATTAGATTGTAGCAGCATACTCTTGCTGACTTTTTTTTCTTAACTTATATAGGTGAAAGAGAACTCGTGCAAGTTTGTTAGCTAAGTAATGTATATGTCCTTCCCAAGATAGCCTTTTATCAACCATAATTCCAAGTAATTTTACACTCGGACCGCAGAGACAGGTACCTTAGTGTCCAGTAATGACTGATATGTAGAATGATTGAATTTCGAACTTAAAAAGAAAAATATGAGGCATTGTTGAAGAAAAATCGTCGACCGGTGACGAAATACGAGGGGAAGTGGATTTCTCAATGTAATCTTAACCAAAGGTTAGTGTTTAGTACTGATTGACGTGTGAAATGATTGAATGCAGTGTCAAAGCATTCCATGGTGGTGAGGTTTTCTCTGATTAGTCTCTCGAATGCCGAACACATAATTAGAGACGAGCAAACGAAAAACAACGCACAGGACACAAACACAGTACAATACACGATTTAAACGCAAGGAACGCAAAACACATTTAAACGAATGTCGCAGAGCACAGCGCTACCCTGTCACAATCTCTCAAAAGTTCACAAAAGTCGAATAGTCGACATACGGTTTCTACCGTTTTCGATGTAGCGTGTATACGTCACAATGACGTCACATCGTATCCAAGTCCGGTGAAATTAGCGTAGCGGGGCCCGCCCCCGCACGGCCTGCGCGGCGGTGCCTCGCACTGCCGATGGCACCAGCGCCGCTCTGGAAACATGTTTTCGAGGCGACGTAAAATACTGTCGAACTTACAGCGTGGTGGAGCAGCTCGGGTCAGCAACTGCCGTTACTCAGTAGAACCATAAAAACCAGTCCGAGTTGCAAATTTTTACCCTTCATTCATTCGATGAATCATCATTACCATTTTCAAATCATCATAACACATCCGAGAATGGTATTTCCGAAAACGCCAAAAATATGCAATGATCAGTGCATACAGATAACTTATCTGTACGCACTGTAAATGTTCATTGCACATTTTTTTTACTTCTTCGGAAATGCCATTTTCGACTATTTTACGGTGATTTAAAAATGAGTCTCGGCCCGAAACTAGTCATCGAATGAATAAAAAGTAGCAATTTGCAACTTGGACTCGTTTTTCCATTCTACTGGTAAAATGTTTTCCGAAGTGACACAGCACTGACCTGCAATGCTTCACGTGCTTTAAGGGATTAAATATTTGCCTGCCATAAAAGAGTAATAAATTAGAAACTTAACAATTCATTCACAGCATTCAGTAAAAATACAAAGTAGCTGATCTTTTCCCAGTGTCTACATAACACGTCTCCATCTGGTTGTAGCCCTCGCGCGATCCTCGATTTTTGAGCGGAGTTTCTAAAACTTAGAATCGTTAGGCGAATACTGATGTCTTTTGGAATTCAACCACCCATCACTTTTCGAGAAAAGCAGCGAACGGTTGACGCTCGGTGTTTTCTTTTGTTTGCTTATTTAATTGTTTTGATTCTGTGTATCACGAAACTAAGAGAGAAAAATTTTTCGGTGGTTGTAGATTTCTACGTTTATTACAGGACGTAATAGGAACGATGAACCGACAGTCGGTTACCTCAGAAACAGGTTAGTTTGAGCGCTTTTCACATTCAGGTTAAACTGGCGTGGAAAAAATTGATACAGCCGAAAACCGGTTGTTTCAGCGATACACGTCCATCTGCTCGATACAATTTGAAACGAAACTCGTCCGACCAGGCAACATGCTTCCAGCCATAAACAGTCCAAGGGCCTTCGACTCCGGAAGCCCATATCGATGACGTTTCGCTGAATGATTCGCACGCTGACACTTGCTGCTGGCCCAGCATTGAAATCTGCAGCAATTTGCGGAAGAGTCGGACGTCTCACGTTGAACGATTCTCTTCAGTCGTCGTTGGTCCCGTTCTCGCATGATCTTTTTCCGGCCGCAGGGATGTCGGACATCTGACGTTTTACCGGAGTCCTCATATTCACAGTACACTCCTGAAATGGTCGCACGGGAAAATCCGCACTTCATCACTACCTCGGGGATGCTGTGTCCCATCGCTCGTGCGCCGACTGTAACACCACGTACAAACTCACTTAAATATTGATAATCTGCAATTGTAGCAGCAGTAACCGGTCTAATACATGCGCCAGACACTTGTTACTTATATAAGCGTTGCCGACCGCAGCGCCGTATTCTGCCTGTTTACATATCTCTGTATTTGAATACGCATGCCTATACTAGTGTCTTTGGCGCGTGAGTCTGAGACAACAGGCGTCTGGCGCACTTGTTAAATAGGTTACTGCTGCTAGAATGGCAGTTTATGAAGATTTAAGTGAGTTTGAACGTCGTGCTATAGTCGGCCTACTTGCGTCTCCGAGGTAGCGATAGAGTGGAGATTTGCGCGTACGACAGTTTCACAAGTATACTGTATCAGGAATCCGGTGAAACATCAAACGGAGCCGTGACGCTCGTGGCCTTCCACAACAGAAATCGCGAGCGACCGTAGGAACTATTCGAGACGAACGATCGTCGTTTAATGACCGTGTCGGCAGGCGCTCGAACGAACACAGTGCAATTCAGAGCAATAGCGTTCTACGATTATCGTTCCACGATCATTGTTGAACGATAATGGCAACAGTCGCAACAAGGAGAACGTACCTTAAGGAAGAACAATCGTTTACACACCGTGGGCAAGTCAATCTTCGCAACACGCTGTAATCGTCAGCTGAAAACTCAATACGACTCAAGAAAGTCGACAAAAGCGACGCCATCGGTATATTGTCATTCAGTGCGTGTTTTTCGAGACCCGCATCGTGGTCTGCGGTCTACTGACGGGAATCTAAACACACCCGGGCATCTCGAGTTCCTCAGATGTGCTGCCGCCGCAGCTACTGGGGGACATAAGGCAACCAATGTTTTATCAACGTGACCCCCGGTTTCTCACTTCTGGCGGCGGAGCCTGTGGAGAGAACACTTGGAGAACAGTGTCGTTCAGAAAACGCGAAATGGTCTGCTCACTCGCCAAACTTAACACTACTATGTTTTCATTTCTGGCAAAAATTAAAACAAGCATTCTGTTAGGAAACACCGATGACTGCCAAAGGCACGAAATGCGTTACAACACGGGCCTGTGATGCCGGTAACTCCAGATGTAACTCAACGTGCAGTATTATTTCTCGAAAATCATTTTATAGCAATTCTCGTTATCAACGTTTTGAGCACTTTGTATGACAGCCGTGACAATAAACAGACGACAGTATGTGAGAAAATGTTTTTTTTGGAAATTTGTGGTAAGGTCTTATGGGACCAAACTGCAGAGATCATCGGTCCCTAAGACTACACACTACTTAATCCAGCTTAAACTAACTTGCACTGTGGAAAATACACACTGCCATGTCCGAGGGATGGTTCGAACCTCCGACGGGAGGAGCCGCACGGACCGTGACAAGGCGTCCCACACCGCGCGGCTACCCAGTGCGGCCCGTATGTGAGTTCGGGTTCGCTTACATTTGGTATAATAGGACATACATTTGTGGAATCTGTACTCCTGACGATGGGCAGTGGTTTGCGGGTACGTATTCTGGTGAGTCACAGAGAATGTTAAGAATACATCGAGATACTGAAGCGAGTGTAATTTTTTTAAAATACGATGATATACTTGTTTTCAACGGCGTCCGAATGCGCTTGAAGAGGCGAGTACAGGAATATAACGATTGTTAATTTTGGAGTTGAAATTTTTCGCAAAATAATCCGAGAAATATTCTAAGACTGAAAGGCAAGTCGGCCGAAGTCGGCTATTGCGTTTAAACACGCTCATGGTAGGCTACTTGTTTGTGTAAGCATGTCGACTGTTTACTCGTCTGCATTGCAGGACCAGCAGGAACTGTGTCTTCTGTCGGCAGATCATTTCCGTTGTAAGGCTCCTCGCACGCTGATGAGGAGAAGTTGGACGTGCCACTTCTGTACGGCGAATGCCGAAGAAATGCTGTCGAGACGGCAGGGACGGCCATCCCGATCGACGCTGCCCGTCGCGTGAGGCACTCGCACGAGTTATAAGACCAGCAGCGCGAGCGGCCAGTTCCGGCGCCAGGCAGGGGGCGGCGACGAGGGCTGCGGCCGACGCAGCTCACCAGGGAGCCGTCCTGGCCGCGGCGGTCGTTCAGTCCGCGGTGTGTCGTGCCGAGGAACGCGGGATCGGCCAGGCGAGTGTCATCCGCACCTCGCGTCGATACAAATTCCACCCTCGTCGTCTGTCACTGCATCAGCCGCCCGGAGGACGTGATTTCGAACGTCGGTGCAGTATTCTGCCGCTTTGCTCTGCGGCGCCTGGGACGCGACACCGCGATTTTCCAACGTGTTACCCCTTTACCGAGGAAGCGACGCTCACGAACGGCAGTAATGTAGATTTACGTAACGTGCACTGCTGGCCAGCTCAGAGTCCACGCTGGCCCCGTCACGCACAGCACCGACGACCGTGGAGCGTAAACGCCTGGTCCGGCGCCGTAGGAAACTCCACCGTGAGTTCTCAAGTCATCGCAGGGCTGTTGAATAGGCACCCTTCTCTACGAACACTCCGTCTCTTCTCCTGGAAGACGGACCACCGGATAAGAGTCAGCGTACGTGGTTCCGACAAGACGGCTGCCCAGCTCGGTCTTTCCGCGGTGCGACGCAAATGGGGATGAGATGTTTCCTGACCTTCCGATAGGAAGCAGTGCTGCACTGCAGTTGCCTGCCGCTCTCGATTGCTCATCTCTGAGGGCAGCGCTGGAAGGTGCAGCCTGTCACGAAGCCCCAGTCACACCAGGCTGTGTGCGCCGTCGCATCCCCACAGGACACTACGACGTAACATCCAGACTACTTTTATCTGTTCATCTTTCTCTCGAACGGCGATTGCAAGTCTGCAGTCGATGGTAAATGTTGTGTACATAGTTCCGCGTAGTCAGCGCGTACACAACTTTCCCACTAGAGCGCGCCCCGCTAAGCACAACAGCGCAGGCGCAGCGCTCGTCCGTCTCCACACTACGAGATGGCGCTGTCTTAGAGACGGACCAAATTCTGCTTCCGCCGATCCGCGTATTAATATGTAACGCAGCCAATGAGATTGCTGCTAACGTAGAACCTTTTCTCCTCGCGGATCACACTCGCGCAGTGATACCTCAACGCTCGAGGTATTATAACAGACCTCCGATTAGTCAGTCTGCATTAGTCTGCATTACTGTAGTCAAGTTTCAGTCTGCATATTCCGGTACATAGCCTTGAAGAGAAATGTACAGACACTTTATCAAGTATCAGAGATATGTGAGAATAAGATTAACGTACCAAGACCAAAGGAACTTCAGATTGTCAATTGTAAACAGCATCCAGAATCAAGTTACATACTATCTATGCTTTTTATTCTTTTAATAAATGTGTGCGAAAACTAATCAAGTTCTGTTTGAAGTTGGTCACCGTCAATCTGCTACTCTAAGCGTGCAAGTGGCATTTCTATCGTCTGACCTCACGGCACAAGATAAACACGCCACGATAAGACCACGAGACATATTGCTGGTACTCGCCTACTTGGTTAGAGCGACAAGTCAAACAATCTGATGGTGTGTGTACCGAAGGTCTTACAGTACACACACCACACTAAACAATTTGAGCACGTACTTAAGTAAAGTGTAAAACTACGTTTCGTTAAGAAAAATATTTATTTTGTGGGTGGCATGTCGTCAGTCATTGTGAATAAAATGTTTATTTTAAGTGTCTTTCGACTGATTACAATTTCACGTAGTATCTGTAGACACATTTTTCAACAGCAGGCGTATTGTCTTTAAGAAGCATTCAGGAGTCTCCTGCGAAAGACGGGTCAGGTCTTATTATTATTATTATTATTACTATTATCATTACTATTATTGTGAATAGGCTATCGGGCGATCACATTCCAATTTCAGTTATTCGTTCTTTGTTCTCTTTTTTTTCTTCAGGTATCCCTTCATCTGTGCACCATGTTTCTTCGTTCTGTCTTCAGATCCTTTTGAACCAGTCTTTTTAGCTACCCTACCTTAGCATCCTTCCATTTTCAATCCTTTCACCCTAAAGGCTTCTCTGTTGTTTATAATTTCCAATTTCATATTGTTGCATTCTAAATCCTGTTTCACTTCGTTGACCCAGCTTGGTGCGGGCTTCTGAAAATCTTATTAGTTAATCTACTGTCTTTCATTCGAAACAGATGTCCAAAAATCATGAGTCTTCTTTTTCTCATTACGTTTGAAATATATTCTATACTTTGGTATACTTCAGCAGTACTTCATAATTTCCAACTTTCTGCTGTGTTTTGTGGTCCTAATATTTTCCTTGTATTTCGCCTTTCTGGTACTTCTAATTTATCTAAATTGTAGTTTAATGCCCGGTATTCGTTTGCATGTAGGCATTCTGGCTTCACTACTGTGCTGTAATACCTTACTTTTGCATTTTTCGATAGACGCTTTCTATTGTAGATGTCTTTGCCGATACCAAACGCTTTCCCCATGTCATGCAACCTTTCCTCTATTGCAGAATTTTCCAAAGCATTTTGTTGCATTATCTCCCCTAGCTATTTGAATTTTCTTACCTTCTCTATGTGGCCAATATCTGTTCTGAGAAATTTTGGAGCATCTTTAACGTTTGTTACAAAATTTGTGTTTTCTGCAGAAATTCTTAAGCCGGTTCTGCTGGCTATTTCTTCCAAGAGATTTATTTGTGTTATAGTAGGCGCCACATTTTCGGAAAGTGTAACAAAATCATCTGCAAATGCTAGACAGTTGATATCGATCTATTTACTTCCTCTTTCTAACCTTATAGGTGATATGTTGAGTTCAATAAGTTTTTCGTTCCAAATTGTTACTGTTTTCCCTAACACACTATTAAAAAGAATTGGTGACAGGCCGTCACCTTGGAGTACGCCTGTTTTTATTTTGAAAGGCTGTGAAATTTCTCCCATAAATTTTACCTTACTCACTGTATCTTTAATTGTTTCGCGGATTAGGTTTGCCAGTTTAGATTTAACGCAGACTTCTCGAATTATTTTATCTATAGTTTCTCTGTCAAGAGAATCAAAAGCCTTTTTGAAATCCAAGAACATACCTACAATATCTTTTGAATTAAGTAATCTGGAGCGCCCCCCCCCCCCCATGAGCCATGGAGCTTGCTGTTGCTGTTGGTGGGGAGGCTTGGGTGCCTCAGTGCTACAGACAGGTGTACCATAGGTGCAACCACAACTGAGGGGTATCTGTTGAGAGGACAGACAACGTGTGGTTCCTGAAGACAGGCAGCAGCCTTTTCAGTAGTCAGTAGCTGCAGGGGCAACAGTCTGGATGATTGACTCATCTGGCCTTGTAACACTAACCGAAACGGCCTTGCTGTGCTGGTACTGCGAACAGCTGAAACCAAAGGGCAACTACAGCCATAATTTTTCACAAGGGCATGCAGCATTACTGTATGGTAAAATGGTGATACGGTCCTCTTGGGTAAAATATTCTGGAGGTAAAGAAGTCCCCCCTCCGGCCTACAAAAGAGGACGCCGTTATCAGGAGAAAGAAAACTGGCTTTCTACCGATCAATGTGTGGAATGTCAGATTCCTTAATCGGGCTGGTAGGTTAGAAAATTTAAAAAGGGAAATGGATAGGTTAAAGTTAGATATAGTGGGAATTAGTGAAGTTCGGTGGCAGGAGGAACAAGACTTTGGCTCAGGTGAATACAAGATTATAAGTACAACATTAAGTAGGGGTAATGCAGGAGTAGGTTTAATAATGAATAAAAAGTATGAGTCCGAGTAAGCTACTATGAACAGCATATTGAACACATTATTGTAGCCAAGATAGACATGAGGCCCTTTGCCTACCACACTAGTACAAGTTTATATGCCAACTAGCTCCGCAGATGACGAAGAGGTTGAAGAAATGTATGGTGAGATGAAGGAAATCGTTCAGATACTGAAATGAAACGAAAATTTAACAGTCATGGGGGACTGGAATTCAGTAGTAGTAAAAGGAAGAGAAGGAAAAGTAGTAGGTGAATATGGAATGGGGGTAAGGAATGAAAGAGGAATTTTGCACAGAGCATAACTTCGGTTCAAGAATCATGAAAGAAGGTTGTATACATGGTAGAGGCCTGGAGATACTGGAACGTTTTAGATACATTATGTAATGGTAAGACAAAGATTTAGGAACCAGGTTTTAAACTGTAATACATTTTCAGGGGCAGCTGTGGACTCTAACCACAATTTATTGGTTATGAGCTGTAGATTAAAATTGAAGAAACTGCAAAAAGGTAGTAATTTAAGGAGATGGGACCTGGATAAACTGAAAGAACCAGAGGTTGTAGAGAGTTTCAGGGAGAGCTTTAGGGAACGAATGGCAAGAATGGGGGGAAAAATACAGTAGAAGAAGAATGGGCAGCTTGAGGGATGAAATAGTGAAGACAGCAGAGGATCAAGTAGGTAAAAAGACGAGGGCTAGTAGAAATCCTTGGGTAACAGAAGATATATTGAATTTAATTGATGACGGAAGAAAATATAAAAATGCAATAAATGAAGCAGGCAAAAAGGAATACAAACCTCAAAAATGAGACCGACAGGAAGTTCAAATTTGCTAAGCAAGGATGACTACAGGACAACTGTAAGGATGTGGAGGCATATATCACTAGGGGTAAGATAGATACTGCCTACAGGAAGAGACCTTTGAAGAAAAGAGAACCACTTGTATGAATATCAAGAGCTCAGATGGAAAATCAGTTCCAAGCAAAGATGGGAAAGCAGAAAGGTGGAAGGAGTATATAGAGGGTCTATACAAGGGCGATGTACTGGAGGCAATATTATGGAAATGGGAGAGCACGTGGATGAAGATGAAATGGGAGATATGATAGTGCGTGATGAGTTTGACAGAGCACTAAAAGATCTGAGTTGAAACAAGGCCCCAGGAGAAGAAAACATTCCATTAGAACTACTGATAGCCTTGGGAGAGCCAGCCCTGACAAAACTCTACCATCTGGTGAGCAGGATGTACGAGACAGGTGAAATACCCTCAGGCTTCAAGATGAATATAATAATTCCAAAGAAGGTAGGTGTTGACATGTATGAAAATTATCCAAGTATTAGTTTAATAAGTCACAGGTGCAAAATACTAACACGAGTTCTTTACAGACGAATGGAAAAACTGGTAGAAGCCGACCTTGCGGAAGATCAGTTTGGATTCCGTAGAAGTGTTGGAACACGTGAGGCTTTACTGACCCTAAAACTTACCTTAGATTAAGGAAAGGCGAACCTATACTTCTAGCATATGTAGACTTAGAGTAAAGGACCTGGAAAAACAGTTGAATGAAATGGACAGTGTCTTGAAAGGAGGATATAAGATGAACATTAACAAAGGCAAAGCGATGATAAGGGAATGTAGTAGAATTAAATCAGGGGTTGTTGAGGGAATTAGATTAGGGAATGAGACAAAGTTGTAAATGAGTTTTGCTATTTGGGGAGCAAAATAACTGATGATGGTCGAAATACAGAGGGTATAAAATGTATACTAGCAATGGCAAGGAAAGCGTTTCTCAAGATGAGAAATTTGTTAACATCAAGTATAGATTTAAGTGTCAGGAAGTCGTTTCTGAAAGTATTTGGATGGAGTTTTGCCGTGTATGGAAGTGAAACATAGACGATAAGTAGTTTAGAGAAGAAGAGAATAGAAGCTTTCGAAATGTGGTACTACAGAAGAATGCTGAAGATTAGATGGGTAGATCACATAACTAATGAGGACGTACTGAATAGAATTGGGGAGAAGAGGAATTTGTGGCACAGCTTGACAAGAAGAAGGGATTAGTTGGTAGGACATGTTCTGAGGCATCAAGGAATCACCAATTTTGTATTGGAGGGCAACGTGGAGGGTGAAAATCGTAGAGGAAGGCCAAGAGATGAATACACTAAGCAGATTCAGAAGGATGTAGGCTGCAGTAGGTACTGGGAGATGAAGAAATTTGCATGGGATAGGGTAGCATGGAGAGCTGCATGAAACTAGTCTCTGGACTGAAGAACAAAACAACAACAACAACAACAGTTTTTAATTGGTTCTTTCGTTGTAGTAAGCCTGTGTGTATTATATATTATTAATCTTTGTGACTTTCTATGATCTTAATTCGGTTGGAGTTTGCCTGATTTTGGAGAGGTACTGATCAGAATCAGATTCACTATTCGGTACTGTTTTGACATTCACAGTTTCCATTGCACTTTTTTGCGAAATAGCCACATGATCTAATTGAAATCGTCCTAACATTGGGTTAGGAGATATCCACGTTTCACCTTTTCTTGGGAGTTTCCTAAATAAGGCTGGTGTTAGCTTCTGATGAGACCTTTAACACGAGCTGATTAGCCTCATAACATTTGTGTCGGTTATTCTATGAGCCGGGCAGTGTCCTAGTACATTTCTAAATTCCTTTCCTCTGCGTATTTGTGTACTGATGTCGGGTAATAGTAATACGATGTTCATCTTTGGAATTTTAGATATTTCAGTTTCTAAAAGACAGCAGAATTCCTCTCTTTTTTGTGGATGTTTCTCGTTCTTTTCATTTATTGCATACCTTGTGTGTCCTAGTACATTTCTAAATTCCTTTCCTCTGCGTATTTGTGTACTGATGTCGGGTAATAGTAATACGATGTTCATCTTTGGAATTTTAGATATTTCAGTTTCTAAAAGACAGCAGAATTCCTCTCTTTTTTGTGGATGTTTCTCGTTCTTTTCATTTATTGCATACCTTGTTTTTACATCTAACTGACAAGAAAGATTGTGTGTCTGAGGTGGATCTAATTTCTGTAACTATTCTAATTACGTTTTTATGAACACAGAAAGCTGTACCCTATAATGGCATCGGATTCGTAATTTTTATTGCTGGTTTGCCTTTGAAGATTTTGTAGTTACAAGAATCTACTACATTTTCTTCCAGGAACCTTTGTTTCTTGAATTGCTAAAATCTGAATTTGGTTTTTTTAAGTATTTCCAGTTCTTTTTGTTTGCCATTCTTGATTAGAGAATTCGTTTTTCCGTGAACAGACTGTTTATCACGATGAAGTATGAATGGCATCTCTATTTCGGCACTGATAAGTGAGCAGCATTATGGAGGGTTTCAATGGGAAACTGCGTGACACAATTGTAGTTGTTTCTTAAAAACTGGAAATGTACATACGTCTGTAACAGTAAACTTATGACCCATCTGACGTACCAGGAGTCGGCGTTCAGCGTAGTTCCATAAACAAAGCTGACAGCTGGCCCTGTGTCTGCGTGGCTACGTGGGGTTTCCTACAAGGGTGCAGCTGGTAGCGAAGCAGTCCAGAGCAACCGGTTCCGTAACGAGGTGTTTGCGAATTGAGCCTCCCCCACTGCTTGTCTTCCCCAGTCGCTCACCCTCAGTGCAGGAGTTGTCACCGTTTCTCAGACAGTGTCGTCGTCGATAGCTTTCATTCCGTGCGTTTTCCTATACGACTTCTGTTCTACGCAGCGTACACGATGGAAGTGATAACAACAACCAAAGGGCGGCCGTGTCTTATCAAGGATAGTCATCGCTACCGTATTCATAGGAAAAATGAAGAATATACGAACTGGATGTGCGTCAGTTATGAACGGAGTAGGTGCAAAAGGTCGTTTAAAAATTGGAAATGGTGAAATTGTTGCTCAGCAGCAACATTCTTGTCCACCTGACAAAACAGATGTGGAGATAAAGAAAAGAATACGTAATTGCAGAAAAAGAATTCATGAAAAGACAGTGCCTGTGGCCCAAATTTTTAAGCAGGAATTTCAAGATTTGAAAGATAAAGGGTTAGAATTCGTGGCAAATATTCCGAATTATGAGAGCTCCAAGACTCAATTGTGTAAGGCGAGAAGAGGAGCTATTGGGACAACCCAGAACCCTGGCTCTAGTTTGGAAGGTAATAGTTTGTTGAAGATTGATGATGGCTCTGTTCCAGGCAAGAGACTTCTAGTATTTGCTTGTGAAGAAGCAGAGAAAATCCTTTGTGACAATGGAACTGTGCTTATGGATGGGACATTTGACAGCTGTTCGAAACAGTTCAAACAATTGTACACAATCCATGTCGACATCGTAAGCACAGAAGAGGCAACTAAGATATTTCGTGTTTTATTTGCTTTGCTGCCAGACATAAGTCAAAATTTATACGAAATACTTTTTTCTGGATTGAAATCTAAGATGCCTGGGTGGTCACCAAAAACTGCAGTGCTAGATTTTGAAATGGCTACAATTAAAGCAATGAATTCAGTGTTCCCTGAAACACAACTTTCCGGTTGTAATTTTCACTTTAACCAGTGTCTGTGGAAAAAGATACAGGAACTGGGACTAACGGAAGACTACAGGGATAGGGAGGAAGTCCGATTGTTTTGTCGCATGTGTGCTGCAATGGCACATCTTCCACTTAACACTGTCGATGAAGCATGGATTTTAATAATGGAACAAATGCCCAGTGGAGAGAAGATCACAGCATTTGCAGACTATATGGTTGATCAGTAGATGGAAAACCCTAATATACCTACTGAAATGTGGAATGTTTATAACCAACGACACAGAACGACGAATGCTGTCGAAGGTTCGCATAGAAAACTGAACTCCTCAATAAATCAGAAACATCCAAATGTATACTTTCTGATTCAGAAGCTGAAGGAGGAGGCAGTGAATGCTATTTTTGAAATTAAGAAAGATTCCATTGGCTTACCTCTTCAAAAAAGAAATAAAAGGTACATAGATCTTGAGAAAAGATTAAAAGACATTATGAAAACATATGAAGACTCTGGAGATTTAAAAATTCGTTTAAAATCTCTAGCCTTTTTACAAAAAATTGAATAAGAAATTACGATTGATAAGAAGAAAAGGTCTTTAATTTGGCACTGTAATTCTGAACAACAATAACAACAAAAACAAGAAGAAATAAATAAAAAGAAATAAAATGAAAAAAAAACATTTAAACATGCCTATGAACTACGTGCATAGCCAGTCCTAAGCCTGGATAAAATGTGAAGGGATGTTCTTATTTTCATGTCAGTCGGAAAGTTCACTGTTACGATATTTATTTGTAGTCGGAAATGCGAGCGTCACCACGGAGGAGGTCTAGAGACTCGAAAAGTTGGATGATAAAAAATTTTCCGTAATGTTCTGTGTGAAAAATTATGCAGCTTGCTGTGGGCCTTAAAAATATTGTTGTTTCAAAGCGGTATGTGTAAATAAAGCACACATTTTAGCAGCATCAATAATTTCGCAAAGTTAACTTGCCGATTCTGGAGTTTCGTCATATATGTCATACAAAACTAATTATTTGTATTTGCTGGATTTCATTCACAAAAGTGCGCTTTTAACGGTATTTCTGAAGTTCTAATACAAAATCTGCTATTTATTGAATTTTTAACTCAACAAAACTGAAATTTTACTTGGTAAATTCCTTACATAACATGGTCACTCGTCCTGCGAAGCTTACAGAATTTTTGGTGAGGAAGGCGGAATGAGGACTCAGACAGCTGGTTGCCCTCTTTTCTGTCAGAGTCTTTTAAACACGAACATATTTGCCTTTATTGTGCTTCAACAGGAGCATTTTTCAGCTGATTATTATGTAGTTCATTTTATAAAGATGAAATTCCAACTAGATGAACTTTGGTGGAGTCATCTGTATTAAGCAACGAATTTTATCATATGTAGACATCAAGAACAACACTCTAGTTATCGAGACTTTAAACGCCTCATCGAACCATAGGAAAACATTCTGTAACTTCTTTCAGATGAACACGCCCATTGTCGCGTAAATCTTTATCTAATTACTAACAGAAACCCGGCGTTGCCCAGATATTTATTCATCCCAGTTTTATGTCAGTTCATCTCCTCTTCCCTCATCTCTCTCGTCCACTTAGTCCTGCCTCGTCTCTCTATCCACCTCTTCCTTCCGCCCATCCGTCTCCCTTTCCATCTCCTCCATCTGCCCCCTCTCTCACAACACATCCTCCTCCTCTCCATCCTCCTCTCCTTTTCCATCCATCTTCCCGTCTCTGTCCACCTCCTCTTCCGCTTTTTCTAATAATACATCGAATTCACAATAACACTCCTAATTTATGTATTTATTACAGTGTTCCATTAGTCATTCACCACCTTCCCCCTTTCTCTGTTTACCTGCTGCTCCCTCTCTCTTTTAATCTGCTTCTCTCACTTCTCTGGATGCACCTCCTCCCCCCTCCCCGCCCCCATCTCGTTCTCCTCACTCCGTATATCTCCTCCTCCGCCTGTCATGCCATCTCCTCTTTCCCTGTCTATGAAAAAAAACGTATATCTGCCAACTTTCATGCTGATTGACGAAACGATGTTGAATTTATTTAAAGGTAGGCCAACCCTCCGCCATCCAGCATACGTTGGCTTTTATAAATGCCTTCCCCACGAAAACATACTTACATGAGCCAATTCCCAAGCTGATCAGTCAAACGGTGTGTAGTTATGTTGTAAGCTACCCTCCATCCACCATACACAGTATGAAATTTCACGTAGGCGGTGAGGTTCCCCTTGTTTTGAAGATCAAATGTACAAAATTTCATCAAAATCGGAGCAACACTGTGGTTTTTGTTGAAATCCGTAAGTAAAGTACCCTCCACCATGCACTGAACGAAGTTTTATGTAGACAGTGACCTTCCTCTTGGTTTGGGAAATAGGGATTCATTTTTATACGCCCCGCTCCCTCTGATTGACGAAACGATGTTGAATTTATTTAAAGGTAGGCCAACCCTCCGCCATCCAGCATACGTTGACTTTTATAAATGCCTTCTCCACGAAAACATACTTACATGAGCCAATTCCCAAGCTGATCAGTCAAACGGTGTGCCGACTTAGTTGCGAAACATAAATAATAGATTCGAACAACATAAATCATGTAATGAATTCTGTCGTATAAGGGGCAACATAGCTATTAAATAATAGCAACGAGATTACGAGAGCAGTCACTTTCAGTGTTACGTAGAATAACGCTGTACATTGTAAATTATCACGACACAAAATGAAGATGATAAGCAATGTGGGACTTCCTTCCGTTTGCGTTTGAAACTCTCGGAGAACTCATGTGTGGTGAGGAGGGAGGGAGGGGAAAGCAAGGGGAGCCTCAATTTGTTTTGCCGGCCCGGACCTCTGACAGGTTTAGTGCGAAACTGCTCCTAGGAAACCCCACGGTAGGAAACCCTACGACACCGCCTGTACGACGTCCGCAGCTCGTGGTCTAGTAGCTGACGTTGCTACCTCTGGATCACGGGCCCCCGGGTTCGATTCCAGGTCGGGTTGGTGATTTTCTCTGCCTGGGGACTGGGTGTTTGTGTTCTCCTCATCATTCGTGAAAGTGGATAGACTGGACTGTGTACAGATTGGGAATGTGTACGGGCGCTGATGGCCGTGCAGTTGAGCGCCCCCCAAACCAAACTTCATCATCATGTCTGTGCGACACTCGGGACGAAGAGTATAAAAACAAAGAAAACAAGAGAGAGTCGTGGCGAGCAGTTACTGCAGCCGTTTTGGCAGAAAGGGGGATGGTCTATATGACAAGCAGAAGTCAGGTCTTGGCGAGTACTAACAGTAAAATGTTTTTTTAGTATCTATAAACAGTGTACAGATTCATGAATAAAATGCCAACAAATGAATTGCTACACTAATAAAACTACGTTTCTGTTCGAGGATGTTACCGCAACGATCTTGCAGCAGTACAGATCGAAGCCATGATACAGAAGTAATCAGCAAAACGATCTCTGATACTTTTCCGATTATTATTCCCTTTTGTCTCATGTGCAGGAATACTTTCCATACTGCATGTCAGTGTGTCACCGAAACTGTAGCCATCATGTTTGTGAAGTGCGCAACATGCTTGAATGACAGTATCTGTCACATTCACATTGACTTCGGTTGGACGACAAAAAATTCTCCATTTATTAACTAAAGTGCCAAATGCACATTCTACATAGCGACGTCATCGTGACATCCTCTAACTGAAGACTTTTTGTTTATTAGGTTTTCTGTGGGATATGGTCTCATTAAGTTGTTACTCACCGCGAAAACCTCATAAGCTACAAACACGTGACGTATTTTCGGCCACAACGATCACTGAGAAGTGGTGAAGCAGCTGGCAAATTCAAAGTTTGATTCTAAATTTTTTTAGCTAATGCAGTAGCTTTGAATATGTTAGAGTCTCCTTGATGACCATATGACCCAGCGTTTATGAATCTGAAACAGTAATTGCTGTCTGATATGGCCGTCAGTACAACAGAAAAGTACTTCTTGCAATTGTAATAACCGCTGCCTGATATGCACGGTTTAACGATTGTGACGTGTTGTCCGTCTGTGGATCCCGCACAGTGAGGGAAGTCTGTTGTCTTCTCATGTTGGTCGCTAATATTCTTTCACTCTTCTGTGGTGAGTTGTTTCATGTATTCCTCTCTTAACATCTGCCAAATGGTAGTCCATGTGTGTCTAATAATGCCAGCAACTGTAAATCGGCCGAGCAGAAATTTTAAATGTAGAGAACGCTTCGAATTCCCATGCCCTAGATACCTGTAAAATTTGACTTGATCCATTATAAATGGTTGGCGAAAGCCTGTGGATTTTCTATTTACTAATTTTTTGCACTTTGAGTTTCGGGAAATCAGTCCCATTTTAAAGTGTGTTTTCTGTGCGCTATGCCATTTATTTGTGATGATTTACCTGTGTGATGTGCTAAATGATTTGTTGTCTTTACTGTAATGGACAAAAGCGCATGAAATTTTTAATTAATGATCGATCTGAATATAAAGACCAATTAAAAATTGCACTTTTTTTATACGTTACAGTAAAGACAACAGAACAATGGAGCACTTCACACATGCGAAACATCACGAATAACTGGCGTATCAGAGTGAAAAAGCAACTGAAAATAAGAACCATTCCCGGAAACACGCTGTGCAGAATATAAATAAAAAGAACATTGTGTTTCAAGAAAGGGCGTAAGGGAGAATTACACATTATTGTCGTTGGATGTACAACTCCACTGGTTGAGCTGTAATAGCTCGTTCGGTTAACGTAGGAGGTGTACAACCTAGCTTCCGCCGTTTGCCGATAGGTGGCGACAACGGTAAGTAGCGGTCGAAAGAAACAGATCACATACGTTAGGCAGTTAGCTTGGACGTCGGTCAACATTAGTCGATTTGTGTCTGCATCATAAAGTGGTTCTTGATTGAAAATGTCAGTTTACGAGCCTAATCCTCGTCATTTGCGGGAGGTGTTACTCTTTTGTTTCAGTATGAAGGAAACAGCTGCTGAGTCTCATCGAATGGTCTCAAGTACGTATGGTAAGGGCGCTATTAGTGAAAGAACGGGTCGCGAGTGGTTTCAACGCCTCAAGAACGGTGATTGTAACGTCGTAGACTGGCATAGTGGTGGAAGAGAGAATGTTTTCGAAGATGCAGAATTGGAGGCGTTGCTGAGTGAAGACTCGCGTCAAACTGAAGAAGAACTGGCACGATTAGTGGGAGTGATACAGAAAGCCATTTCAAAAGTCTTAATGCTATGGGCACGATTCAGAAAGAAAGAACTTGGGTTCCATGTGAGCTGAAACCGAGAGTCGTTGAAAAGCGTTTGTGTGTTGGTGAACAGTTGCTTCAGAGGCAAAAGCGGAAGGGATTTCTGCATCGCATTGTGAACCGGGACAATAAATGGGTTCATTACGATAACCTTAAACGCAAACAATCATGGGCATATCCCGGCCATGCTTCCACGTCGACAGCCAAACCAAATATTCACGGCTCCAAGACCATGCCCTGCATTTGGTGGCACCAGCTCGGCGTCGTGTACTGTGAGGTTTTAAAACCAAGTGAAACAATGACAGGTGCTCGATATCGAACGCAATCAATGCGTTTGAGCAGAGCATTAAAAGACAAACGGCCGCAATACAGCGAGAGGCACGATAAGGTGATTTTGCAGCAGGACAACGCTCGACCCCACGTTGCAAGAGAAGTCAAAACGTAGTTGGAAACGTTAAAACGAGAAGTCCTACCCCAGCCGCCGTATTCTCCAGGCATTGCTCCTTCTGACTATCACCAGTTTAGATCAATGGCGCATGGCCTGGCTGACAAACACTTCTGATCTCATGAAGAAGTCACAAAGTGGATCGGTTCGTGGATCGCTTCAAAAGATGAACAAATTTTTCGACGTGGGATTCGTACACTGCCCGAAAGATGGGAGAAAGTAGTGGCCAGCGATGGAAAATACTTTGATGGATACATGCGTGACCAATTTGTTTGATGAAAGCCTCAAATGTTGGGGAAAAAGACGGCGGAAACAAAAGTTGTACACCTTGTAGTTTACGTGGTGACTTTAATATTGATTTTACAAGTGACTGTGCAACAAAAAGAATGCTGAAAGAAATCCTAAATTCACATCATCTAATGCAGATTATATTCTTTGTGACAAGAGTGCAGGGGAACGGTAGCACAACCAAAGACAACATTCTGGTTCATTCTTCATTGCTAGACAGGCATTCTGTTTGTGAAAGGGTGAATTGCCTTCAAAACATGACACACGAATGTTAATGGTAAAAGAATCTGTTGCGTACACCAATGTTAAATATAATTACAAACTATTTAGAAAAGTTAACCCAGCGCCAACAGACGTTTTTTCGAACCTCATTAAAGAAGAAGGGTGGCAGGACGTTTATACTGCTGGTAACATAGACGACTGACAAATAAAGCTTTCCTTATCACATTTCTCGTGGCGTTTGGAAGTCGCTTTCCATTAGAACACTGAAAACAGGCAATCTAGGTGGCTGACTAGTGGGAATTTATAATGTTAGAAACAGCCACAATTGAGTTGCAATAGCCCGTTACGAACAGAACTGTAAACTGCTTAAAAGTGTTATTAGGGAGGCAAAAAGCGTTATATGCAAATACAATACCTAATCCTCTGCATAAAATTAAAACCATTTGAGCAATATAGAAGGTGAATTAAAGAAAAATTTAGTTTGTAGGGGGAATGACATATCTTTCACAGAAAACGGCTTTTCGAGGCCGCTTTCTGAAACACGCTTCAGTTATACTGACAGAGGGGGGACTGAGTCAATACTTAGATCGCTGCAGATTAAGGGCTCTCGTAGATATGACGTGGTACGTAGCGGAATACTAAAGCACTGTGATGCGTATGTTAAACTAGTAATTTTTCCTTTAGTAATGGTCAGTTTCCTGAACGATTTAAGTACTCAGAAGTGAGACCACTTTATAAAGAAGGAGAATGGGATACTGTCGACAATTTGAGACCTTCTTCTATGACATCGATGTTTGTTGCAGTTGTCGGAAAGACTGTACATATAAGCTTAATTGATCATTTTAGTTCACATAATTTTCTGTCAAGCGATCAGCTTCATTTTAGAAGTGCTTTAACAACTAAAAATACTGTATTCTTTTTCCTCTGTGACTCACTTAACGCAATAAACAAAAATTCTCGAACACCAGGGATGTTCTTTGATTTAACTAAGCTGATTGATTGTGTTGGTCACAAAATGTTATTACAGAAGTTGGGCCATTATGGAATAAGATGAGTAACACACAACTGGTTCCACTCATATCTGAAGAACATACAGCGAAAGATGATGTGTCCACAGTAATAAGAACGGGCATAACACGGACTCTGACTGGGAGACGGGACGGTTATGTAAAGCAGGGGCGGAGGGGGGGGGGGGGGGCTGAGAGGTCGGTGCTGGGACCGTTCCTGTTTCTTATATATGTGAATGATATATGTTTATATCACAGGTGATTATTAGATATTTCTGTTTACTGATGACACTAACTTCATAGAGAAGGATGTCGAGTGCAACATAGGCAACGTATCAAATGGGGCAGTTCAAGAATTAAGTTCATAGCTTGTAGAAACAAAACTGATGCTAAATCACAATAAGACTCAAATTTTTCTATCACACAGTTCAATTAAAACTGTCGTTGTGATTACACAGCGTGGGCAAATAATAAGTGAATCTGAACACTCCAAATTCCTAAGAACTAAGCAGTCATGGAAAGCCCGTGTTCAAAAACATGATGCTGCTTTATTTACTATTAGTACAGTATCTGCAATAAGTGGTAGTCGAACGTGGAAATTAGTCTACTTTGTTCATTTATTTATGGCATGTAATATTACTTTCTCTGGGGTAACTCTTCCCGTTCTCAAAGGGTATTTTTGGCTCAGAAATGGGAAGCTCGAGCAAAATGTGGTACACGATCGCGAACCTCTTGTCGACCCCTGGGATTCTTACACTGGCCTCTCAACAGGAATTTTCTTCAGTTCCGTTCGCTGTTAACAATATGAACCTACTCCCGAGAAGCAGCAGCTTTCCGCTCGGTTAATACCAGGCAGGAATCCAGTCTGCACTTGGCCCGCACCTCATTTTACTACTGTACTCCGGCGCATCCATTTTCGGTAAGCTGCCACGAAGAAAACAGCTCACTCCTTCTAATGTGTCAGGCAGTTCCTGGATAAAAGAAAGAAAATTCGTGTGTTATATTGTTGATAATGCTAGTTTTTGCTCATCATCGTGTAGATGTTATTTGTTGTCAACGTTTCTGATGTTAATTTCATGACCACGGACATTTCCTCATAAATTTGGTCCTAATGAACTAGACGTGTAAAATAAAAAAAATAAATAAACTACTTGCCAGAATGAAATTTTCACTCTGAGCAGAGCGAGCGTTGATGTGAAATTCCTGGCAGACTAAAACTGTGTGCCAGACCGAGAATCGAACTCGGCACCTTTGCCATTTGCGGGCGAGTGGTCTACCAGCTGAGCTACCCAAGTAGGACTCACGCCCCGCCCTCACAGCCGTACTTCCGCCAGTACCTCGGCTCCTGCCTTCGAAACTTCACAGAGGCTCTCCTGCGAAACGTGCAAGACCGGCGCTCCTGGAAGAAAGAAACTTGCGGAGGCGTTGCTTGGCTTCAGTCTGGAGCTATGCCGTGTCTCCGCAGTATCCTTTCTTTCAGGACTGCCGGTCTTGCATGTTTCGCAGGAGAGCCTCTGTGGTGTTCGGAAAGGGTTAGACGGGGCAGGAAGTAAGGCTGTGCGGGCGTTGTTTTCTGCGAAATTGCCCCGGACATCACAGCCCATATACGCCTCCTGTAATTATACGGCGATAATTGTCCTCATACCCTCTTAGAGTAAACAACAGCAATCGCGTCGTGACGCAGTTTTCAACAATACAGGAATCTCTTCGACGTCCCGTGTCGTGTCTTAGCAACAGTCTGAGACGAGTCGAATGGCGAGCATCACGAATGGTTCTGTCCGCGTTCAGCAAAACCTTAGAAAACCGTGAAATGCTGTAGCGGCACGGGCAACGCCGATAGCCGTCTCTGGTAAGTCTTGAACCAGCATCTGTTTTCCGCCAATCCTTGGCAGCCAAAGCACAGGCGTTAAATCGCAGCACGATTCCGCGGACGGATAACATTACTTCTCACATCACGTATGTTGGGTGAATACTGTCTTCGACACAGCAGTTATATTCGAGGTAATTTAGTTTTGCAAAACAGGCGTCCGGACTGTTTATTACGGTTCGTCTAAAGCAGTTTGTGTTGGAGAACCGTTAACTTCATAAATCTTGTAATTACAGTAAGCTCGGAATTACTACAAATTATACATGGTGCTACGAAGATGCCCATGCGAAGTGCTTCCTGTATTCGCTCGCGTAGACAACGTGACGTGTTCAGTACATCACCGTGCTGCCGTGAAACACACATTTTCCAGGGCAATATCGTAAGAAGTAACGTATTTTAAACACTTTCTAACTTATTTTAAATGAATTTCAGGCATTAAGTTCTATGTTGAAACAAATCTAGTGTCCGTTCCTACCTGTCAGCTTTGACCAATGACATCCCGAGCGAAGGACGCCATGAGTTTACGATGTTCGAGTGGCTTGTTATTAAATTTTATCTGTGGTTGTCTTAGTGTCTGACGTAAACTACGCTGTTTATTATAAACATATCTCGATTTACCAGGTTGTGGTTAGTCAAGAACCTAAGTGCACAGCTTAAGTTGCTGCGTGTCAATCAAGTAGTAATCGTATTTAAAATCGTATTCTCGTAAATATATATGGCTATTTTTTCCTAATACGGCATGATTTCCGAAGGCGGGGTTAGACAGGAACTTAAAGAGTGTAGCTGAAATTGCTGCGTGTGAGGCGATCCTCAGTTGTATCTATAATCTTGCTTCTCACAAATATTTGGCCGTTTTTTTCCGAATGTGCAACGATTGCCGAGGGTGAGGTGTGGCAGCAACCAAAGACGACAGTTACATAGGTCAATTCTAGTTCTGCATCCCTCGGTTCGTTATTTTTCGTGGTTTTTCAAAAGTGTTATTTCTTGTAGGATTTTTTACTTATTTATTGTCTGATATACACTAGGTTAAGTGTACTTGTCGATTCCAAAGCTAGTAATGTTTTTCGTGCTTCCAAGAGCATAGCAAGCGATACGAAAAAGTTAAACCCTTGACGAAATAATTAACAGCCAATAAAAATCATGAATAATAATAGAACGTGGAATCAACAAATGGAGTGATACCATACATGGCAATACTCAAAGAATGGACAGTACACAGCTACACCAACAACAGTAGTACCGAAAGCAACACCAAAACAGATGTTGTTGTGGTCTACAGTCCAGAGACTGGTATCGTATAACAAACCATTGCACATTCCTGCTATGCACTCTTTTAGAATTTTCAAGTTGGTGTCGCTCTAATTATTGACTCCATGTTCCTTTATTACGTCATTTTCAGGAGGCGTGAGTCCCTAGTACTTTTAGGACTTACCTGTACTCCGTCAATTCTCTCTGGTAAGGATCCCACACCGGGCAACACTATTCTAAAAGACGGCGGACAAGCGTAGTGTAGGCAGTCTCTTTAGTAGATCTGTTACATTTTGTGTCCTGCCAATAAAACGCAGTCTTTAGTTAGCCTTCCCCGCAACATTTTGTGTGTATTCCTTCCAATTTAAGTTGTTTGTAATTGTAATTCCTAGGTATTTTGTTGAATTTACGGCCCTTGGATTCGACTGATCTATCGTGTAACCGAAGTTTAACGGTTTTCCTTTAGCACTCATGCGGATGACGTCAGACTTTTCGTTATTCAGGGTCAATTGCCAATTTTCGCACCATACAGTCATACACCATGATGACTTCGCACGGCGCCGCTAATGTTTCAGGCTGCCCTATATTGCACTTCCTGTTCTCCAACCGTTCACTCTTTCTATTTTGCTTTTTCTTTCACAGTTCAGTACAGCCTCTCCCTGTTTTCATACTTGGTCTGTGTGCAGTTTTTGACGGGCTATCCTATTCACTGGGCCATCTTACCACTAAATATGACGGGGGTGCGATGGGGAGTTAACGTTGTAAGTAGCGACCGTGACTTAGGTATGACGTCATTGGTGGAAGCCGACAGTTGGAAATGGAACCGAGAATTTATCCTCTATTTTCGACAGAACGCTTATTTGCCATTTCAATCATAGCTGTCTAGTTCATGGAACGAAATGCCTTTCGAAATTGTTTTCCTGTTCAAGGGGACCACACCCTGCCTATCTAACCCATGTTAATTTAGGCAAGTATTTGACCCATTTCTGAAATAAATTATTTGATGCAAGACGTTAATATTTTTACTGTATGTTACATGATTCTAATAGAGTCAACTGCACTAAAATCTACTTTATCCATTTTATAGTCTTCAAGATATACTTTTTAAATTTATTAACAAAAAAATATTAAGTTTTTTCAGCAGAAAATATTTTTTTGTTAACTTTCTAATGGAGAAATATTAATGAATGTAGTACCAGAGGTGGCTTTTTATGTTGTGCAGAGTCTCTGAAAATTTCATTCATTTATCTATGACAGTTTCAGACATAAGGGGCATATGTACTGAAAATTTTAGTTTGCGGAAAATTGACTTTAAAGAAAAAACTTGAATTTGTTATTTACAGTTAATTAAAACTGTCCTGCTGCATATGATGGCCCTTCTTTGGCCTCTAGCAGGTCTTCCAGCTTCTTTTTCACCTTGCTGGATGTCTGTCTAACTTTCTTGGCCATGTTAGATGCAGACTTGTCTGCATCGGGTATCCTCATTTTATCGCAATGTTGCAGCCCAGTGATCATGTTTTCACCAGGATTAATTCCCAGCTTTTTCAGTACTCAACACTTTCCAATATTACCACAACTGAATGTAATAACAGCATCATGAACTCCTAGTTTCATTGTATTCATGCCTACAAATACAGTTTTAGGAAGGTGGTTCCAAGTTATGCTGTTGAAACATTCATTTGGGTTCTGTGTCTGCCCCTGCAGACATTTCGTTAGACGGTCAGGATGAGCCAAGTCTCTGAAAATAGGTTTAATTGCTGTAATAACAGCAGCAGGAAGAAAATGCTGGTGAGAATAAGATCCTCCAGTTGCCTGAGCCCTATTGTATTTGCACCACGAATTTTCTCCTGATGTACACAATCCATGACATGGCCTATCATCAGTAGGGGACTTACGGAAGAATGTGGCCCAAACATCTCTCTTCATTGCCTACATATATTCTTTATTTCTCCTAATTGCCTGCCCATAGTACACCTGCAAGTTTTCTATAACAACTACTCGCAATCACACTTAACAAAACTAACCGTGTTTTTGTAAGTGTGTTGTTTACAAACAGCAGAAACTAAAGAACACCGACCGTTGCATTCCAAAGATAGCCAACACACTCGGAAGTAAAAAAAAACCCTAACGTGCAATGTAGGGGATATAAAGATCTAAAATATATGCAGAAAAGTGGGTGACAGAAAAGTGGGCGTGGCACATGAACACACGTGGTAGGAAAATGCTCGAAAACAATTTTTTTCAGCACAATCCTTTTCAGATTTTTTAAATAAAACCTAAATCCATCGAAATATGATGAAAATCGAAAATCGACTCTTTTCGACCTGAACCACGGTATGGTCCCTTTAAGTGACGTTAACTAAGGTGGAGGTGCTTTATCGCCTTTGTGCTAGTGCGGTTCGCATCCTTAATAATAGTTTAGTGCTCCCACATTTCCTTGGCTTCTCGTCTCCTTTGTAATGAAGTGGCAGCGTTCGCTCAAATTCCAGCTGCTGATAGGTGATTCATCTCGCATTCAGGTCGTACTGTGCGCCATGTGCCAAACGCCATAGTCGCCATTGCTTGTAAAAAAACAAGAGCTGAAATCTGTTAAACCTTTCTTTAAAGTCAGTACCGATATTAGACTGTTGTTTATCTGGTGTTACATTTACACTTACAAGATAAATTTCGGCTTCAAAGTGCCATTATCAAGTGTTTAAAGTGTTGTACAGTGCCTAAGATGGCATACTGTCGTATTTAAAATACACTATTAGACACATTGTCTAAGGGTCAATATTTCTGGTAAAGCCTACTGCTTTGTTTCATCACTGAGTATACCATTTTGCAAATAAACGACAGTCTAATGGCGGTACTGACTTTAAGGAAATATATTATGACTGTGGCCCCGCATTATGTAAAATAAATCGGTTAAACATGCTTTGGAATGTCTCCGGTTGGAAACCGTAACATATTAACTATGATGGTATTCAAATTTAAGTTATTTACTCTTCCTTCTCCTGGCTTGTGTCCTATATCTTCACAGGGTCAGTATATTAATCTGTTAGTGGTATAAGGTGGCAGGATTAATTAATTCTGTCAACTTATATGTCCTACAACGAATTTTATGCTGTGCTGCGATGATTGTCATTAGTTAATTTTCCTCAAAACTGCCGGAACGAAGTGCTCACAACAAGTCAAACCTCTTCATGCAAAATATGTGTTTCTGCTAACTCATGCCCCGATCCCCAGAACTCCTGAAGATAGACGTTGACTGTGGATATTGTATCACAGACACAGTCCTTTTGACTAAACCCGCCCAAAGGTGTAAACAACCATGCCTATTAGACGGCGGGGAGCCGACAGCCGATCAGTTCCAGACATTCCATCAAGAAGAAGGTACACAGTTCGTGTTGTCTGTAGTTCAACCATGCCTAGACGGTCAATATCGCGGTTCGATCGCGTCCGCATTTTTACTTTGTGCCAGGAAGCGCTCCCAACAAAGGAAGTGTCCAGGCGTCTCGGAATGAACCAAAGTGATGTTGTTTGGACATGGAGGAGATATAGAGAGACAGGAACTGTCGATGACATGCCTCGCTCAGGCCGCCCAAGGGCTACTACTGCAGTGGGTGACCGCTACCTACGGATTATGGCTCGGAGGAACCCCGACAGCAACGCCACCATGTTGAACAATGCTTTTCGTGCAGTCGCAGGACGTCGTGTTACCACTCAAACTGTGCGCAATAGGCTGCATGATGCACAACTTCACTCGCGATGTCCATGGCGAGATCCATCTTTGCAACCACGACACCGTGCAGTGCGGTAGAGATGGGCCCAACAACATGGCGAATGGACCGCTCAGGTTTGGTATCACGTTCTCTGTACTGATGAGTGTCGCATATGCCTTCAACCACACTATTGTCGGAGACGTGTTTGGAGGCAACCCGGTAAGGCTGAACGCCGTAGACACACTGTTCAGCGAGTGCAGCAAGGTGGAGGTTCCCTGATGTTTTGGGGTGGCATTATATGGGGCCGACGTACGCCTCTGGTGGTTATGGAAGGCGCCGTAACGGCTGTACGATACGTGAATGCCATCCTCCGACCGAGAGTGGAACCGTATCGGCAGCATATTGGCGAGGCATTCGTCTTCATGTGCGACAATTCACGCCCCCGTCGTGCACAACTTGTGAATAACTCCCTTCAGGATAACTGCAACATTTGACTAGAGTGGCCAGCATGTTCTCCACATATGAACTCTATCGAACATGCCTGGGGTAGATTGAAAAGGGCTGTCTGTGGACGACGTGATCCACTCAGAGGCATCTACGCCGAATCACCATTGAGGAGTGGGACAATCTGGACCGGCAGTGGCTTGATGAACATGTGGATAGTTTGCCACAACGAATACAGGCATGCATCAATGCAAGACTACGTGCTACTGGGTACCGGTGTGTACAGCAATCTGGACCACCACCTCTGAAGGTCTCGCTGTATGGTGGTACAACATGCAATGTGTGGTTTTCATGAGCAATAAAAAGGGGCGGAAATGGTGTTTATGTTGATCTCTATTCGAGTTTTCTGTACAGATTCCGGAACTCTCGGAACCGAGGTGATGCAAAACTTTTTTAGGTGTGTATAAATTGCGTCATACCAATGGCTGGAAAAATTTGGAGGGGTACTTCTGTAAACATACAGGTTGACAGAGGGCTAGTGCAATCGGCGGTGCTATTTACAAAACTATACATTACTTCAGTTAATATATTTTATTTTTAGCTCATGTCAAAACTCTGTACGACTGATGCGCATCTTTCAGTCATATTCGCTGCGAGATTGTTTTTCCCGCCACGTATTATTTACTCTCTGAGCGTTTTCCCGCGACGAATAATTGTTCTCTGAATGGCGTATTTATACGAGCAGCTGTCGGTTTGCGACACTTGTCTTGTTGCGCTGCCCTCGAGACTTACATACGACGCGAATTCGAAGCTTGCAGAATTCTATAAAAGAGTTCTGTAACAGAAGCTTTTATTTTAGGTTTACAGTGTCCAGCAGAAAATTCTCTCTGCGAAAAGGTAAGAGATACTCAACTTTTGTAGCGCAAGATGTGGCTGACGCGTAACCAATAGCGATTGTGCTCATAGGTAATTGCGAATATGTGTGATGTTTGTGTTCTTTTAGGATGTTAAGGTTTTTGCGTCTTTATTAGACATGTCAACGTATATGAAAAACATACGTGGTCTAACTGCACGCAGTTTCTCGTGTTCTGCAGCTTCTGCGACAGTCATTTCCTTCATGATCACCCATAAGCAAAATCGCTACGGTAACTTAAATGGTGTTTCTTTTGGTTGTCAGTGGCTTGGAATATTAAAAAACTAGCTGCGTGTGTCTGTAGTGTCGCTGCTCCGTAGTAAGTTCCTGGTCAGTTTTATGTTCATGATCTACTGCCTGTCGAGTTAATGTTCAAAACGTACAGCCGACCGGAGTGGCCGTGCGGTTCTAGGCGCTACAGTCTGGAGCCGAGGGACCACTACGGTCGCAGGTTCGAATCCTGCCTCGGGAATGGATGTGTGTGATGTCCTTAGGTTAGTTAGGTTTAATTAGTTCTAAGTTCTAGGCGACTGATGACCTCAGAAGTTAAGTCGCATAGTGATCAGAGCCATTTGAACCATTTTTTTTTTCAAAACTTACAAACATTCTGTTGATGGCAATGACTGCCTTGTACGTTTAGTACCACTCAGCTGGTGCTATAGTTCCGTGAGGCGTTTTCTCCAGAATGCGGTTAGTCAGTCTTGGCACTATGTGCAATAATGTAAATTTTTTGTTGGCAGGTTGCGTAAAAGTTTCATGAGTTCATTTTTGACAGTGTATTTGAGCGCACAAACTCGCGCATGCGCACACCTACAGGCTCTCATGTGCGCGCACGGACGTGTGTGTGTGTGTGTGTCTCTCAAGATGGGAATTTTGCACCGCCCCCCTCCCCAACGCCTTCCCCCCCCCCCTCCACACCACACAAACAGTCACAGCCCACGGACGTGTGTGTGTGTGTGTCTCTCAAGATGGGAATTTTGCACCGCCCCCCTCCCCAACGCCTTCCCCCCCCCCCCCCTCCACACCACACAAACAGTCACAGCCCGCTCTTCACGGAGTAACATTAGATGCAACTTCAACGGCATTGAAATGAAAAATTCGTATTCCTCTGTTACAAGTTTCAGGTCACAAATACAACGCGGGTTTCTATCAGTTACGTAGTCTCTTGTCATAATATAATAAATGGTAGATGTCTTACGTTTCGTGATCATTTCTGAGAAGGTATTTGTTAATGTGTGGCTGCAATTGAGGTTTCTCTGTCGAGTTGTAAATTACATCATGAGAACTATTGGGACAAAAATTCTGCTTTATCTCCATCCAGACTGTCTACTCTAATCATCCTGATTTAGTGACCGTTTTTTCTCAGCAGTTGTCCGCTGAAGCGTATAACCATTCTGAACGGATATTCAAATACACCCGATCTGTGTTGGTCAGATGGAATCTTTCAATACAGTACAGCAGAGTTCGTATCTCGGCAAGAAGTGCAGAGCGCGCATATACGCTCATTGTTAACTGCACAATGCAAAGCGTCCCTCTACAGTAATTGCTGATCACAGTCGTAGCGAAGTCTTCTTTACGTGACCTGATGAACGTAGAAGAGTTTCTTCTTGATAATTCTAAACTACAGGTTATCAGAAACCTTAGGAGCTCCCGTATTTACAGCAAACGCAACAGGGGCCTATGGAAACCAGGAAAGAAAATCGAGATCACAGTAAAGAATTAGGCGGCGAAAGAAGCAGCGATCTATCAGTTAGGAATACGTCCTCTTGGAAGTACAGTCAAAGAACTTACGCCATTGTGTAAACATCTACAATTGTAAAATCTAGTTTACTGTTTGAAACAGGGTTGTGGCAGCTGTTCCAGAGAGTGAGGACCCGATGCTCGACGGCCACCTACCACTTTTGTGGAGGCGGGTGTGCGACGCATTCGGTGAGTGAACTTCGTTTGATAATCGAACGTCTGTCTCGTGTAGGTCATCACGGAATACCCGCCCTATTTTGTCTTTGTGCTACAAGTACCCATGGGGCGAAACGTCTCCACACCATGTACACTATGTGATCAAAAGTATCTGGGCACCTGCCTGAAATTGACTTACAAGTACGTGGCATCCTCCACCAGTAATGCTGGAATTCAGTATGGTGTTGGCCCACCCTTAGCCCTGATGACAGCTTCCACTGTCGCATGCACACGTTCAATCAGTCAGGTGCTGGAAGGTTTCTTGGGGAATGGCAGCCCATTCTTCACGGAGTGCTGTACTGAGGAGAGGTATCGATGTCATTTGGAAAGACCTGACACGAAGTCGGCGTTCCAAAACATCCCAAAGGTGTTCTGTAGGATTCAGGTCAGGACTCTATGCAGGCCATTCCATTACAAGGATGTTATTGTCGCGTAACCACTCCGCCACATGGCGTGCGTTATGAACAGATGTTCGATCGTGTTGAAAGATACAGTCACCATCCCCAAATTTCTCTTCAACAGTGGGAAGCAAGAAGGTGCTTAAAACATCAATGTAGGCCTGTACTGTGATAGTGCCACGCGAAACAACGAAGGGTGCAAGCCCCCTCCGTGAAAAACACGACAAACCACAACATCACTGCCTCCGAATTTTACTGTTGGCACTAAACACGCTGGCAGATGTCATTCACCGGGCATTCTCCATACCCACACCCTGCCATCAGATCGCCACATTGTGTACCGTGATTCGTCACTCCACACAAAGTTTTTCCACTGTTTGATCCATCAGTGTTTACACTCCTTACACCAAGGGAGGCTTTGTTTAGTATTTACCGGCATGATGTGTGGCTTACAAGCAGCTGGTCGACCATGAAATCCAAGTTTTCCCACCTCCCGCCTAACTGTCATAGCGCTTGCAGTGGATTCTGATGGAGTTTGGAATTCCAGTGTGATGGTCTGAATAGATGTCTGCCTATTACACATTACGGCACTGTTCGACTGTCGGCAGTGTCTGTCAGTCAACAGACGAGGTCGGCCTGTACGCTTTTATCCTGTACGTGTCCCTTCGCATTTCCACTTCATTATCACATCGAAAACAGTGGACCTAGGGATGTTTAGGAGTGTGGTGATCTCACGTACAGACTTAGGACACAAATGACACCCAATCACCTGACCACGTTCGAAGTCAGTGAGTTCTGCAGAGCACCCCTTTCTGGTCTCTCACGATGTCAAATGACTACTGTGGTCGCTGATATGGAGTACCTGGAAGTAGGTGGCAGTACAATGCACCTAATATGAAAAACGTATGTTTTAGGTATGTCCGTATATTTTTGATGACATAGCGTATGTGCGTGCATTCCAAGTCACAAAATTGCTGAATTCGAACACAAACATCATATACTTGTTTTCTCCTCGACTAAGGCAACCCAGAAGTCTGAGTGTCAGAATTCACGCAGATTTTGGGCAGTCTGTCAGGATCATTTAATACGAGTAATGTCAGTATCACTAACTATGATCATCGTTCTACTGAGAAACGGAAAATTTATGACTGGGACTAATGAACCTTAAACGACAGCATTTCAGACGAAAGTGAGACGTATTTATCAATTTAATCCACTAATATAATTCAGTAATAATATTGCAACAGAGTTTCTGTGTTTATCACACCTACCTCAAATATTGTCGTAGACCATCTTTTTCTTTTCTGTGCAGCAACTGCGCTTTACTTAATATCTGCGTAATCAATGAATACGTGATCGAAATTACAGAGTTACGATATCAAAAACTTCAACTCGCTAAATACACTGACGGAAAAATATCGCACTACATCTGAAAAAAGGTTGTTGTTGTTGTTGTTGTGGTCTTCAGTCCAGAGACTGGTTTGATGCAGCTCTCCATGCTACTCTATCCTGTGCAAGCTTCTTCATCTCCCAGTACCTACTGCAACCTACATCCTTCTGAATCTATTTAGTGTATTCATCTCTTGGTCTCCCTCTACGATTTTTACCATCCACGCTGCGCTCGAATACTAAATTTGTGATCCCTTGATGCCTCAGAATATGTCCTACCAATCGATCCCTTCTTCTAGTCAAGTTGTGCCACAAACTCCTCTTCTCCCCAATTCTATTCAATACCTCCCCATTAGTTATGTGATCTACCCATCTAATCTTCAGAATTCTTCTGTACCACCACATCTCGAATGCTTCTATTCTCTTCTAGTCTAAACTATTTATCGTCCACGTTTCACTTCCATACCTGGCTACACTCCATACAAATACTTTCAGAAACGACTTCCTGACACTTAAATCTACACTCGATGTTAACAAATTTCTCTTCTTCAGAAACGCTTTTCTTGCCATTGCCAGTCAACATTTTATTTCCTCTCTACTTCGACAATCCTCAGTTTTTTTGCTCCCCAAATACCAAAACTCCTTTACTTCTTTAAGCGTCTCATTTCCTAGCCTAATACCCTTAGCATCCGCCGATTTAATTCTACTACATTGCATTATTCTCGTTTTGCTTTTGTTGATGTTCATCTTATATCCTCTTTTCAATACACTGTCCATTCTGTTCAACTGCTCTTCCAGGTCCTTTGCTGTCTCTGACAGAATTACAATGTCATTGGCGAACCTCAAAGTTTTTATTTCTTGTCCATGGATTTTAATTCCTACTCCAAATTTTTCTTTTGTTTCCTTTACTGCTTGCTCAATATACAGATTAAATAACATTGAGGACAGGCTTCAACCCTGTCTCACTCCCTTCCCAACCGCTGCTTCCCTTTCATGCCCATCGACTCTTATAACTGCCATCTGGTTTCTGTACAAACTGTAAATAGCCTTTCGCTCCCTATATTTTACCCCTGCCACCTTCAGAATATGAAAGAGAGTATTCCAGTCGACATTGTCAAAAGCTTTCTCTAAGTCTACAAATGCTAGAAACGTAGGCTTGCCTTTCCTTAATCTATTCTCTAATATAAGTCATAGGGTCAGTATTGCCTCACGTGTTCCAACATTTCTACGGAATCCAAACTGATCTTCTCCGAGGTCGGCTTCTTCCAGCTTTTCCATTCGTCTGTAAAGAATTCGTGTTAGCATTTTGCAGCCGTGGCTTATTAAACTGATAGTTCGATAATTTTCACATCTGTCAACACCTGCTTTCTTTGGGACTGGAATTATTATATTCTTCTTGAAGGCTGAGGGTATTTCGCCTGTCTCATACATCTGAAAAATGATGTATGTTCCAATTTCTTGCCAATTGCATAGGAGTGGCGATAGCTGCGCCACTACGAGACAGCAAATCAGGTTTGCTGTAAATACGCGCTGTAACGGTCGTGAGCGTTAGTTACCTTTGAGACTGGACGTGACGAGCTGATGTTAGTCGAGAGTGCCTTTAAGGCGAGAACGATGCCATTATCAACTGGTGACGGCTGTCCAGGAGACCCTCCATACTCTTGTCCATTGCTGCCACTGTGTGGTCTCTGTGTGGATCCCGGGTCCTGTCGGCATCCCGGGAAACGGACCTGTAGACGCGCCCGCCAAACGGGCTGTCAGTGCACCGGCCTCGGAGATGGGCCTTTCGGAGAGTGACCTAGGGTCAGTTTTGTGGCAGAAGGTACTTCGCAGCTGGGGTGAAGAATGGCACGCCCTTCCTTCACCCGACAAACTTCAGGCCACCGAGGAGGCTACCGGTGCGAGGCGAGAGACCCGCCAGGACTCTGTTGTCCTCTGCTGGCTGCGCATTGGCCACAGCAGGATGACACACAGTTATTTATTGAACCGCGAGGATCCACCTTAATGTCTCTGCGGGTCAGCTTCGGCGGTGGTCCACATCTTGTCGGACTGCCCGCTTTTAACTCCGCTTGGGCTGACGTTTGCGCTGCCCGATACGCTTCCTGCACTTTTATCGGACAATGTTGCAATGGCAGATTTAGTTTTAAGTTTTCTTCATGCAGGGTTTTTTGATCGCTCGATCTAAGCGTTTGTCCCTATTTTTGTCTGGAGTCTGGCCTTTGGGCTACGGTTTTAGACTGGGGTTTTTAGTGCGTTTCTTGGTGGTTGGCTTTTCCTTTTCTTTCTACAGTCGGCCAACCACTGTCACACTCGGTGTGATTTTAATTCGTTTTTTTCTGGTCTCTGTCTGTGTCTTTCTTGTCCTGTGTCGTCTCTCGTCATCACCATTGTTTGTTCTTATTCTTTGTGAGTGTTTCATGTTGTGGGAAAAGGGACCGATGGCCCTAGTACTTTGTTCCCTTCAATCTCACAAGCCGACCGACCAATTTGAACCAGGTCGCGTAATTGGGCTACGAGAAGCCGGATGTTCCTTCTACGGCATTGCAGAAATACTCTGCAGGAATGCAGGCATCGTACATGACGGCGGGCAGCGTCGGTTACGTGGATGTACGGCCGCAAGAAGTCTGGGCTCTGGACGCCCACGCGGCACTGCCGAGAGCGAAGACCGTCGCGTTCAGACGTGGCTCCGGCGCATCGCTCTGCATCCGCTGCAGCAATCTGAGCAGCGGTCGGCAACACAGTGACACAGCGAACTGCTACAAGTCGGTTACTTAAAGGACAGCTCCGAGCCAGACGCCCTGTAACGTGCATTCCACTGACCCCAAACCACCGCCATTTGCAGCTTCAGTGGAGTCAGCAGGAGCGCTGTCGTGATTATCCCACGCACCCTGACTACGAATCTGGTGATCCGACACGTTGTACTTCCATTCTTGAACAGCACCGCGGTAGGTGTTTTCCAACAGGATAACGTTCTCCAACAAACCAGTGTTATAACCCGACATGCTCGTCGACATGTTATGGCCTGCTCAATCACCAGATCTGTCTCGAATGATAGCATCGGACAACAACTTCGGTGTCATCCACAAATGGCATTAACCGTCCCTGTTTTGACCGACCGAGTGCAACTGGTACGGATCTGCAACACAAACTGACATTTGACACCTGTACAACACAATGCGTGGACGTTTCCACGTTTGCATGCAACATTCTGGCGGTTACACCGGTCATTGGAAATCGAAATGAGCGTTTGGCGTCATTGGCCGGGAGGCCCCTTACGGAGCAGGTCCGGCCGCCTCGGTGCAGGTCTTACTACATTCGACGCCACATTGGGCGACCTGCGTGCCGGATGGGCATGAAATGATCATGAAGACAACACAGCACCCAGTCCCTGAGTGGAGGAAATCCTCGACCCACCCGGGAATCGAACCCGGGCCCCTTAGGATGGCAGTCCGTCACGCTGACCATCGGGTCGGACACACTGGTCATTAATGTCCTAGCATTTCACAATTGCAATGGCTTATCTCGCACTTACATTAACGTGTGATCTCGCAATCTTAATCACTTACATATATCATTAGACAAGTGTATTCGCAAAATTTCATTACTCTACATTAATTATTTTTTGGTGTTGCAGTTTTTTTCCGTCAGTTTATTTTTAGTAGCCTGATGAACCTATGCGCTAGATTGCAACTCTGTTCGACACTAATTTCGATTTACTTATAATCAGTGCTTTTTTTTTTTTAAATAAAAGTTTGAGGGTACTCCGACATGGGATATAATGCAGCGGAAAATAGTTATAACTGAAGCATGGGATACCACCGTCAGCTTTTAGCCATGACGTCATCAACATGTCGAACTACGAAAACAAAAATTGGTGCCGGACTCTTAAGTTGACTTTACAGCTCAAATGAAGCAGGCGATGCGGAGAAACATTCAAGAGAAAGTGGTATCGAACACTTCAGTTTACATCACCCCAAGTGAAGCAAGCGATTTGAGCGTACGCATATCCATTTAGCACCACCATCGCCCACTATTAACGGGCGAAGGTACTACGTGCTTCTCGAACTGGCTGCCAGCGATTCAGTTGTCGAAAACGGTTGCCGCAGCATCGAAATGCTTGAAACAGTCAATGACATCGATTTTCCCACCAAAAACTGCACTGGTATCGTTCGTATTGCAATTGCCAACACGACAAAAAGAAATAAAAAATTTACGTCCGTGAAATAAATTTTTGGCAATCTTCCAAGTTCTCAACATCGTAAAAAAATTACTTTGTCGACGAAAATGTTTAGGGGTACGCATCCCCCAGCGTTCCCCAGAAAAACAGCACTGCATATAATGCTTAGAGGAACAAAGTTCAGTGAAACCCAAATATGATTAAGCCGGCATGGAACAAATATAATTCAAGGAACTTGGCGTGTTAGCGTCACAAGTCCTTTGATGAATGTCGCCACTCTCTTTATGCTGGCGAAGACGCTTTCCGAAAGAAAAAGAAAAGAAAAGAAAAGAAAAGAAAACTCCATCAAACATCACTGCGTAGATACCTGGGCCTAGTAATAAATATTAGTAGCAAGGGACATTTTATAACATTACCTAGTGAGTAATTCTCGTAAGCGTCGTATTTTATGAAGAGTGTTCGTACTCTAATGAAATAATAAGAGAGGTATAACTGGAAACACTGAAATCGGTTGTACTCTATCTAAATTGAATTTAGGTATAATATAATGTAGAGAAGTATCCGGATACCCCCAAAAACAGACGTTTTTCATATTAGGTGCATTGTGCTGCCACATATTGCCAGGTACTCCATATCAGCGACCTCAGTAGTCATTAGACATCTTGAGAGAGCAGAATGGGGCGCTCCGTGGAACTCACGGGCTTCAAACGTGACAGGTGATTGGGTGCCACTTGTGTCATATGTCTGTATGTGAGATTTTCATACTCCTAAACAAGCCTAGATCCACTGTTTCCGATGTGATAGTGAAGAGGACACGTACAGCACAAAAGCGTACAGGCCGACCTCGTCTGTTGATTGACAGAGACCGCTGACAGTTGAAGGGGGTCATAATGTGTTATAGGCAGAAATCTATCCAAACCATCACACAGGAATTACAAACTGCATCAGGATCCACTGCAGATACTATGACAGTCAGGGGGCAGGTGAGAAAACTTGGATTTCACAGTCAAGCGGCTGCTCATAAGCCACACATCACGCCGGTAAATGCCAAATAGTGCCTCGCTTGGTGTAAGCAGCGTAAACACTGGACAGTTGAAGAGTGGAATAATGTTCTGTGAAGTGACGAATCACAGTAGACAATGTGGTGATTCGAAGACAGGGTGTGGGTATGGCGAATGTCATCTGCCATCATGTGTAGTGCCGACAGTAAAATTAGGAGGCAATGGTGTTACGGTATGTTCATGTTTTTCACCCCTTGTTATTTGCACCCCTTGTTATTTTACATGGCACTATCACAGCACAGGCCTACATTGATGTTTTAAGCACCTCCTGGCTTCCCACTGTTGAAGAGGAATTCGAGGATGGCGATTGCACCTTTCAACACTATCGAGCATCTGTTCATAATGCACGGTCTGTGGCGGAGTGGTTACACGACAATAACATCCCTGTAATGGACTGGCTTGCACAGAGTCTTGACCTGGACCCTACAGAGCAACTCTGGAATGTTTTGGAACGCCGAGTTCTTGCCAGGCCTCACGAACCGACATCGATACCTCTCCTCAGTGCAGCACTCCGTGAAGAATGGGCTGCAATTCCCCAAGAAACCTTCCACCACCTGATTGAACGTATGCCTGAGAGAGCGGAAGCTGTCATCAAGGCTAAGGGTGGGCCAACACCATATTGAATTCCAGCGCTACCGATGGAGGGCGCCACAAACTTATAAGTAACTTTCAAGCAGGTGTCCGGAAACGTTTGATCACGTAGTGTACATGTATAAATGATCTCGTCTGAAGTATCCAGAAAACACAGTGTAATGACGAATTAAACAATAGATGTTACAAAAGGCGGAACCACCAATCTGAAAGAAGCCAGAGAATATTATGTTGTCAGTAGGGAAGCAGTAACTCCAGAGTGGGTCGGAAGAGCTCCCTGACTTCCATTGTCGATTAATCAATTAGATGTCACGCGAGTAACTAATTCATCAGGGACATTTGAACCCTTCACAAGCACCCCGAGTCGACTGTTGGTGGTGTGACTGTGAAGTGGAAATGTGAAGGAACGATCACAGCTAAACCGAGACCGAGCAGACCACATGTAGTTACGGATGGGGACTGTCGAGCACTGTGGAGGGGGTTATAGAAAATCGCATGAAGTCAGTGAAAGGAACCACTCGTGAGCTTCGAAGTGCTGACAGCAGTCCAGATAGCAAAACAACTGCGCATAGAGAATGGTTCAAAGGGTCTGAGCACTATGGGACTCAACTGCTGTGGTCATCAGTCCCCTAGAACTTAGAACTACTTAAACCTAACTAACCTAAGGACATCACACACATCCATGCCCGAGGCAGCATTCGAACCTGCGACCGTAGCAGTCGCACGGTTCCGGACTGCGCGCCTAGAAATGCGAGACCACCGCGGCCGGCATAGAGAATGAAAAATGATGACATGTAATTGCCTAGGTGCTCCTCATAAGCTGGGCCCGGATCTAAGGTGGTCGGGAGGGTGGGGGGAGGGGGGGGAACGGGGGTATCTGCCTTGGGTGACAATTTCAGGGTGCCAAATTAATTTTTATTACACTATTGGCCATTAAAATTGCTACACCACGAAGATGACATGCTACAGACACGAAATTTAACCGACAGGGAGAAGATGCTGTGATAAGCAAATGATTAGCTTTCATAGCATTCACACAAGGTTGGCGCTGGTGGCACCACCTATAATGTGCTGACATGACGAAAGTTTCCAACCGATTTCTCATACACAAACAGCTGTTGACTGGCGTTGCCTTGTGAGATGTTGTTGTGATGCCTCATGTAAGGAGGAGAAATGCGTACCATCACATTTCCGACTTTGATAAAGTTTGGATTGTAGCCTATTGCGATTGCGGTTTATCGTATTGTGACATTGCTGCTTGCGTTGGTCGAGATTGGATGACTGTTAAAGAATATGGAATCAGTGGGTTCAGGAGGGTAATACGGAACGCCGTGCAGGATCCCAACGGCCTCGTATCACTAGCAGTCGAGATGACAGGCATCTTATCCACACGGCTGTAACGGATCGTGCAGCCAAGCCTCGATCCCTAAGTCAGCAGATGGGGTCGTTTGCAAGACAACAACCATCTGAATGAACAGTTCGACGACGTTCGCAGCAGCACGGACTATCAGCTCGGAGACCGTAGCTGCGGTTACTCTTGACGCTGCATCAGAGACAGGAGCGCCTGCGATGGTGTACTCGACGAAGAACCTGGGTGCACGAATGGCAAAACCTTTTCGGATGAATCCATGTTCTGTTTACAGCATCATGATGGTCACACTGGTGTTTGGCGACATCGCGGTGAACACACATTGGAAGCGTGTATTCGTCATCGCCATACTGGCGTATCAACCAGCTTGATGGTATGGCGTGCCATTTGTTACACGTCTCGGTCACCTCTTCTTCGTATTGATGGGGCTTTGAACAGTGGACGTTACATTTCAGATGTGTTACGACCCGTGCCTCTACCCTCCATTCGATCCCTGCCAAACCCTACATTTCAGCAGGATAGTGCACGACCGCATGTTGCAAGTCCTGTACGGGCCTTTCTGGATACAGAAAATGTTCGACTGCTGCCCTGGCCAGCACCTTCTCCACATCTCTCACCAATTGAAAACGTCTGGTCAATGGTGGCCGAGCAACTGGCTCGTCACAATACGCCAGTCACTACTCTTGATGAACTGTGGTATCGTGTTGAAGCTGCATGGGCAGCTGTACCTGTACACACCATCCGAGCTCTGTTTGACTCAATGCCTAGTCGTATCAAGACCGTTATTATGGCCAGAGGTGGTTGTTCTGGGTACTGAATTCTCAGGATCTATGCACCCAAATTGCGTGCAAATGAAATCACATGTCAGTTCTAGTATAATATATTTGTCCAATGAATACCTGTTTATCATGTGCATTTCTTCTTGGTGTAGCAGTTTTAATAGCCAGTAGTGTATGTTATTTTAGTTTGTTGTAAGTTCCGTTAATACTGATAGCAATAGAGTTGCTTGCATATGAAACAAGTCGGTATTTTTACAATGTTAACAATACAGCAGCACACAATATAGTTAATTCATGACAATATTACAGTACACATTCAGATTAACAATATCAAAGTATTTGAGCTACAATATAATGCTACAGCAACAAATAGTTTACATTTATGCTTACTGTAAATGGCTAACTCAGTTGTATAATAAAAACTTGCTCCCATGCACTAAAAAATTCACTAACTGGATAGAATGAAACTTCCTGGCAGATTAAAACTGTGCGGACCAAGATGCGAACTCAGGATCTTTGCCTTTCGCGGGCAAGCGCTCTACCGACTGAGCTACCCAAGCACGATTCACGCCCCGTCCTCACAGCTTTAATTCCGCCAGTACCTCGTCTCCTACCTTCCAAACTTGACAGAAGCTGTGAGGACGGGGCGTGAGTCGTGCTTGGGTAGCTCAGTCGGTAGAGCGCTTGCCCGTGAAAGGCAAAGGTCCCGAGTTCGAGTCTCGGTCTGGCACACAGTTTTAATCTGCCAGGAAGTTTCATATCAGCGAACCCTCCGCTGTAGAGTGAAAATTTCATTCTGGATAGAATGACTTTTGTATTAGATGTTCGTTCAGTTTGCTCTTGGACTTTGGTGTTTCAGGAGCAAGACTTTTGATGATACTGGGTAGAGCACAGTAAATCTTTATACTGATATAGTTTCCTCCTTTCTGTACAAGGGTATAGTTTGACCGGTTGCCATGGAAGTCCTTTTTTGACCGTGTGTTGTGACCGTGATATTCACTATTGGTTTTGAAAGGAGAGTGGTTTTTATCAATGAAACATTCAAGGGAGTATATGTACTCAGATGACACTGTAAATACCTGTAGTTTCCTAAACAGATTCCTACATGAGTGACTTGGTTTTGCACCACTCATGATGCATACAGCTCTCTTCTGAGCAACAAAAGCTTTTTTTGCCAAGGGTTGGTTACCCAAAAAGATGATTCCATAAAACAAAAGTGCACAGAAATATCCAAATTAAGCAGCTCTTATGGCATCCTTACGTGTGGATGATGCAGTTATTCGTAAGGCAAAGTTTGCAGAATGTAGCCTTTTTTACAGATCTAAGATATGGCTGGACCAATTTAGTTTATAGTCTATGTACACACCCAGGAACACAGTTGACTTGCTTTATTTGTTGTCCATTAAATTCTATATTTGTATCCCCCAGTTCTTTATGTGCCACATAAAACAGCACGTGCTGGCTGGAGTGGCCGAGCGGTTCTAGGCGCTACAGTCTCGAACCGCGTAACCGCTATGGTCGCAGGTTCGAATCGTGCCTCGGGCATGGCTGTGTGTGATGTCCTTAGGTTGGTTAGGTTTAAGTAGTTCTAAGTTCTAGGGGACTCATGACCTCAGAAGTTAAGTCCCATAGTGGTCGGAGCCATTTGAACCAAAAACTGAACGTAATGAGTTTTTTTGATATTCAGAAGGAGTCCATTTCAGAATGTCATCAAATGCATTGTTTGCAGATGTTTCCCGGTTGTTTCCTGTCGTGTTACCAACTAGAAGAGAAGTATCGTCAGCTAATATGGTGAATTTGCTCACTGACATGGTGCAGTGTGGGAGGTCCTTTATAAACATAAGAAACAATTAGGGTTCCAATACCGAGCCTTGAGCCACTCCAGTGTTGACTGTGCCTCACTTTGAAGAAAAAAACCTCATTTCACAAAGTGACTAGCATCCAGCATATATTGGACTATTGATTATTCGTATTATTTAAACATTTTCAACACATTCTAAGTTGATTTGTGAACGAATCATAAGCTGATTTTTTAATGCAAGCACAGTGTAGGCCTAAGCGATGTCTCTGCCAGGCAAATCGTCATCACTTCTACAAATAAAAACTTTCTCATGGAAAGCTACATGAGTTGAGCCTAATAAACCTGAAAGGGTGAATGCCAAATGCTGTTTGTTTATGTGGTCGAATGGGTGGGTGAATGATCAGCATTGTTATAATTACTAGCAAAATCCATAGATTCAGACTACTAGAGTGGAAGTAAATGATAAATAGGAAGAACAGGTTTAGATCACACATTATCTTCTCGGTGTATCCAAGAAAATGAAATTTTCACAGAAAATTTTTGCCAGATCGCTATATTACAGAGGGCCAGTTGTAAAGTCCCAGGTTAGCAGCTGCTTAAATTTTGTTCTCAGAATGGAACAAAAAACACATTGTACGAACACACGGTAATTCCTAATGGGAGAATAAATGCGGGATGCCAGACTGATGATCGTGACAGGATTGGTGAAGTTTTGCAGTGGCAGGAATAGTTACAGGATTAGTGATGACGAGCTTGTTTGTTAAAACGAGAAGAAACAGGGGACATCACAGAAATTATATCGAAGAATATGATTCCAGATTTATATAAAAATTTCGTACTACTGCTGCTTTTCCATTTCATGCTTGAGAAATTGGAGCACATGAATGAAATGCGAAACTATTTCCTAACATTAAACTTTTTGCTTATGGTAGGCCTAATAGGCATTTGATAATAGTGCATTGTGAATTATATTGTGACACATTATTTATGTAGATGAGACAGATAAAGATGACCATTTGTACCAAAATACTCTCGCTTATTTGGTGAGTTTAACAGTTTCTGCAATATTAGAAACGTGTCTTTCATTTTATCTAGCAGACAGTGATGAAATAGGTGTAATGAAATTGAGAAACCACACCAGTCTTGGTTACTATTCGTATTAACAACTTTGTCAGTATCAGACAACAACATTTTGATTTTTCGTGAAGCAAAATGTTTGACGAACTTTGATGAGGTAATAGATTCTTTTACAGACAGAAAAGAATGTCGTATAAATCTGCAGCAAAATTAGAGAGAGAAGAATGCTGGATCCAAAGGACTGAAGAAATGTCTATTGTCCCTCTCATTATTAATTGTGAGTTTCTTTTAAGGGGGTAGGATGTCAAATCGACCAACTAGGAGCAGAAGAGACGCTGCAGAACATTTTAATTTCGACTGTCCTCACTATAGGTTTGATGGCCTCCATTACAAAATATATACGTCTGAGTTCCATAGGGTGCAACACAGTGACGTGCTGTAGAAAAATGCAGTGTAAAGATGCATGGCGATTCACTTTGGAACACTTTGGACCAAATAACATGTCTTACATTTCCTTCAACATATATGTTTTACATGTCAAACTCTTCAGAAAGATGCATGCTACAAAATGAACATATTTTTGAATTTTTAATGTCCTATCTCAAACGCTTGAGGGGGAAGACGGCACCACTATCGAGCCCATGACTCATTTCTGAAATATCGTAGATCCGGGGCGTCATAAGCCATACATTTTGTGTTATCAGTACTAAGTTACTTTTAAGATTGTGTAAAGGACAGATGCCACTGGACAGTGAACTATTGGAAAGGAGTGATTTGCTGCTACAGACAGTGACAATCTGATGGAAGGCTCTGGGTTTGGAAAATGCCTCAAGTGACAACTGTGAAATCAGAGGAGGGCATGTTACTGTTGGAAGGTGTTCGTCGTGGGTAGGGGTAACACCCTAACTGCTCTTAAGAAACTCTTCAATGTGGAAGGATATGACTAAGGTGGCTATACCGGTATCAGTACAATCTACATTGTTGCAGATATTCCCAAGGGCTCACTGTCCTTCTCAGTCAGTGTTAGACAAGTGCCTTCCGTCAAGGCCACCAGCCAGTATCCTCTTCGGTCAAAGCCCTGAGGCATTTTTCCTCGTCTTCGAGGTCATGGGGATCCACTGTCGTCTACAAGTAAGTAACAGTTAATTATTACCTGTCACTCATAACAACATTACTTATTGCTTAGCTAATGGACAATAAGTATTTATAACCAAGTCATAAGGACATAATACTAAAAAAAGATAGGATTTTCACAAACAAGCTGAACCGTAAGATTGTTGCCAGTGTTACTATACTCCCAATTATTTAATTTCAACTACATTCCAAGGCTATTCAACAAGCCACTGTCAACTACTCTTTTTAATTTTAACCAATTATATAGCAAGTTTGGCAAAAGAAAACACTCATGGAAAAATGAAATAAGAGGTAAATTAAGCTTCAAGTCACATGGTTCAAATGGCTCTGAGCACTATGGAACTTAACTTCTGAGGTCATCAGTCCCCTAGAACTTAGAACTATTTAAACCTTACTAACCTAAAGACATCACACACATCCACGCCTGAGGCAGGATTCGAACCTGCGACTGTAGCAGTCGCGTGACTCCAGACTGTAGCGCGTAGAACTGCTCGGCCTCCCTGGCCGGCTAAGTCACACGATTCATGTGTGTATATTAGCACTCAGTAGCACAAAATGGTATATTTATAACCACGTTGACATGGGTATGTGTGACCAAAAATTAATTCCCCCCAGACAGAGTTTCTGAAGCAAATGTGTCATCAACTGCACTGTATGTAACATTGAGAGTGTGGAAATTACTACATTTTCTTTCTTTTCATAAGTACTTCCTTCAGTTACAAATTTTAAAATTAGATCCTGAAAGTTAAGATAAGAATGAGCTACATCATTTACAAAATGTAGTAAATTTTTTCTTGTATTCAGCAAGGTGGTCTAGTTCTGTGGCAGAAGTGCTTACACCCCCATCAACTGTATTATTGTTCAAAATGAGACACTTCATGCACTGTACCAGCCATGAAATTTCAAAACTTCATAAAAACACTTTTTTTCAGTAAATCCATTCTCCATTTTATATTTCTAAGTATAAGATACAGCAAGTTCATATATGTAATCACTAATGTGATTTACAAAATGTAGTAAATTGTTTGTTCTTCCCAGCAGGGTGATCTTGTTCTCATGCAGCAATGCTTATTCTTCCATCAACTGGATTAGTGTTCGAAATGACACACCTCATGAACCAGACTAACCATGAAATTCCAGAACGTATAAACAATCCTTCATTTATTAAGTTCTTACTATTTCTTTATTTAAAGGTAACACCATGGAAAACTAGATATGGATTGCTTACATTACTTACTAAGGGTAGTAAATTTTTAGTACTTCCTAGCAGAAAGGTCTGAATGTGTGATAGCAATGCTTACTCTATCATAGACTGGATTATTGTTTAAATAGAGACACATCATTCACAGTACTAAACAAGAAGTTTCAGAACATAAAAATTTCTTTCCTTTGGTAACTACTTCGGGGGTTTTATGTTATAAGAAGTTAGATATAGCAAAATCAAATACGAATGACAAATGTAATTTATGAAATGAACTAAATTGTTTCTTTTTTCCAGCAGGGTGATCTGTTTGTATAGCAGCAATGCTTAATGCTTCACCGAATGGATTACTGTATCAAAAGAGATTCCTCGTCAGCCATACTAACGTAGAAATTTCAGATCTACAAAATTTCTTTCTTTTGGTAAGCCCATCGTTGTTTTTATATTTTTAACTGTATAAATACTGTTATTTCAGATTTGAATGACTTACGTTAGATACAAAATGAACCAAACTCTTGGTTCTCCCCAAAAGGTTACTATGCTTGTATGGCATTGAATGGATTACTGTACGAAATGAGACAACTCCTCAGCCATACAAATGATGAAGATTCTGAACTGCAAACTTTTTTCTTTTAGTAAGTCCTTCTTCGTTTTATATTAATAAATGTATGATATTGATAGTTCAGATTTGAATGATCTACCTTAATTACAAAATGTACTATTCTGTTTGCTCTTCACAGCAGGGCGATATTGTCATATGGCAGGAAAGCATAATTCTCATTGAATTTATTATTGTAAGAAACGAGACACCTCTTCAGCCATACGAACGATGAAGAATCTGAACTGCAAAACTTCTCTCTTTCGGTAAGTACTTCCTCAATTTATATTTCTTACTGTAAGACCCAGCTATTTCAGATATGAATGACCTACCTTAATTACAAAAGAATGCTAATCTGTTTGCTCTTCACAGTAGGGTGATATGGTCATATGGCAGGAAGGCTTAATGTCTCATTTAATTTATTATTGTAAGAAACGAGACACCTCGCCAGCCATTCGAACAATGAAGAATCCAAATGGCAAAACTACTCTCCTTTTGTAAGTACTTCCTCGATTTATATTTCTTATTGTAAGAAACAGCTATTTCAGATATGAATAACCTACCTTAATTACAAAAGTGTACTAATCCATTTGCTCTTCACAGCAGGGTGATATGGTCATATGGCAAGAGGGCTTAATGTTTCATTTAATTCATTATTGTAAGAAACGAGACACCTCTTCTGCCATAAAAACGATAAAGGTTCTGAACTGCAAGACTTCTCTCTTTCGGTAGGTACCTCCTCGTTATAAATTTTTTATTGTAAGGCACAGCTATTTCAGATATGAACGACATACCTTAATTACAAAATGTACTAATCTGTTTGTTCTTCACAGCAGGGTGATATGGTCATATGACAGGAAGACTTAATGTCTCATTGAATTTATTATTGTAAGAAACGAGACACCTCTTCAGCCATACGAACGATGAAGGTTCTGAACGGCAAAACTTCTCTGTTTTGGTAAGTACTTCCTCAATTTATATTTCTTATTTTAAGACACTGCTATTTCAGATATGAATGACCTACCTTAAATACAAAAGAGTACTAATCGGTTTGTTCTTAACACTAGGGTGATATGGTCATATGGCAGGAAGGCTTTATGTCTCATATAATTTATTATTGTAAGAAACGAGACCCCTCGTCAGCCATTTGAACAATGAAGAATCCGAACGGCAAAACTTCTCTCCTTTTGTAAGTAGTTCCTCGATTTATATTTCTTATTGAGAGACACAGCTATTTCAGATATGAATGACCCACCTTAATTACAAAAGTGTACTAATCTGTTTGCTCTTCACAGCAGGGTGATATGGTCATATGGCAGGAATGCTTAATGTCTCATTGAATTTATTATTGCAAGAAACGAGACACCTCTTCTGCCATACGAACAATGAAGGTTCTGAACTGCAAAACTTCTCTCTTTTGGTAAGTACCTCCTCGTTATAAATTTTTTATTGTAAGGCACAGGTATTTCAGATATGAACGACGTCCCTTAATTCCAAATTGACTAATCTGTTTGTTCTTCACAGCACGGTGAGATGGTCATATGGCAGGAAGGCTTAATGTCTCATTGAATTTATTATTCTAAGAAACGAGACACCTCTTCTGCCATACGAACGATGAAGGTTCTGAACTGCAAAACTTCTCTCTTTTGGTAAGTACCTCCTCGTTATAAATTTTTTATTGTAAGGCACAGCTATTTGAGATATGAATGACGTACCTTAATTACAAAATGTACTAATGTGTTTGTTCTTCACAGCAGAGTGATATGGTCATATGGCAGGAAGACTTAATGTCTCATTGAATTTATTATTGTAAGAAACGAGACACCGCTTCTGTCATACGAACAATGAAGGTTCTGAACTGCTAAACTTCTCTCTTTTAGTAAGTACCTCCTCGTTATAAATGTTTTATTGTATGGCACAGGCATTTCAGATATGAACGACGTCCCTTAATTCCAAATTGAACTAATCTGTTTGTTCTTCACAGCAGGGTGAGATGGTCATATGGCAGGAAGGCTTACTGTCTCATTGAATTCATTATTCTAAGAAACATGACACCTCTTCTGCCATACGAACGATGAAGGTTCTGAACTGCAAAACTTCTCCCTTTTGGTAAGTACCTCCTCGTTATAAATTTTTTATTGTAAGGCACAGCTATTTGAGATATGAATGACCTACCTTAATTACAAAAGAGTACTAATCTGTTTGCTCTTCACAGTTGGGTGAAAGGGTCATATGGCAGGAGGGCTTAATGTCTCATATAATTTATTATTTTAAGAAACGAGACACCTCGTCAGCCATTCGAACAAAGAAGAATACGAACGGCAAAACTTCTCTCCATATGTAAGTACTTCCTCGAATTATATTTCTTATTGTAAGACACAGCTATTTCAGATATGAATGACCTACCTTAATTACAAAAGTGTATTAATCTGTTTGCTCTTCACAGCAGGGTGATATGGTCATATAGCTGGAAGGCTTAATGTCTCATTGAATTTATTATTGTAAGACACGGGACACCTCTTCAGCCATACGAACGATGAAGGTTCTGATCTGCAAAACTTCTCTCTTTTGGTAAGTACCTCCTCATTATAAATTTTTTATTGTAAGGCACATGTATTTCAGATCTGAACGACGTACCCCAATTACAAAATGTACTAATCTGTTTGTTCTTCACAGCAGAGTGATATGGTCATATGGCAGGAGGGCTTAATGTCCCATTTAATTAATTATTGTAAGACACGAGACACCTCTGCAGCCATACGAACGATGAAGGTTCTGAACTGCAAAACTTCTCTCTTTTGATAAGTACCTCCTAATTATAAATTTTTTATTGTAAGGCACATGTATTTCAGATCTGAACGACGTACCTCAATTACAAAATGTACTAATCCGTTTGTTCTTCACAGCAGAGTGATATGGTCATATGGCAGGAAGTCTTAATGTCCCATTGAATTTATTATTGTATGACACGAGACACCTCTTCAGCCATACGAACGATGAAAGTTCTGAACTGCAAAACTTCTCTCTTTTGCTAAGTACCTCCTGGTTATAAATTTTATATTGTAAGGCACATGTATTTCAGATCTGAACGACGTACCTCAATTACAAAATGTACTAATCTGTTTGTTCTTCCCAGCAGAGTGATATGGTCATATAGCAGGAAGGCTTAACGTCTCATTGAATTTATTATTGTAACACACGAGACACCTCTTCAGCCATACAAACGATGAATGTTCTGATCTGCAGAACTTCTCCCTTTTGGTAAGAACCTCCTGGTTATAAATTTTTTATTGTAAGGCACATGTATTTCAGATCTGAGTGATGTACCTTAATTACAAAATGTACTAATCTGTTTGTTCTTCACAGCAGGGTGATATGGTCATATGGCAGGAAGACTTAAAGTCTCATTGAATTTATTACTGTAAGAAACGAGACACCTCTTCAGCCATACGAACGATGAAGGTTCTGAACTGCAAAACTTCTCTGTTTTTGCTAAATACTTCCTCGATTTATATTTCTTATTTTAAGACACAGCCATTTCAGATATGAATGACTTACCTTAGTTACAAAAGAGTACTAATCTGTTTGTTCTTCACAGCAGGGTGATATGGTTATATGGCTGGAAGGCTTAACGTCTCATTGAATTTATTATTGTAAGGAACGGGACACATCTTCAGCCATACGAACAATGAAGGTTCTGAACAGCAAAACCTATCTCTTTTGGTAAGTACCTCCCTTTCTTCTATTTTTAATTGTTATACACATCTATTTCAAATGTGAAAGACGTGCTTTAATTACAAAATATACTAATCTGTTTGTTCTTGACAGTGGGGTGATATGGTCTTAGGGCAGGAAGACTTAATGTCTCATTGAATTTATTATTGTATGGAACAAGACACCCCGTCGGCCAGACGAACGATGAAGAATCCGAACCGCAAAACCTCTCTCCTTTTGTAAGTACTTCCTCGCTTTATATTTCTTATTGTAAGACACAGATATTTCAGATATGAATAACCTACCTTAATTACAAAAGTGTACTAATCTGTTTGCTCTTCACAGCAGGGTGATATGATCATATAGCAGGAAGGCTTAATGTCTCCTTGAATTTATTATTGTAAGAAACGAGACACCTCATTAGCCATATAAACGATGAAGAATCCGAACTGCAAAACTTCTCTGCTTTGGTAAGTACTTCCTCACTTTATATTTGTTATTGTAAGACACAGATGTTTCAGATATGTACGATGTACCTTAATTACATAATGTACTAATCTGTTTTTTTTTCACAGCAGGGTGATATGGTCATATAGCAGGATGGCTTAATGTCTCTTATAATTTATTATTGTAAGAAACGAGACACCTCGTCAGCCATACGAACGATGAAGAATCCGCACGGCAATACTTCTCTCCTTTTGTAAGTACTTCCACGATTAATATTTCGTATTGTTAGACACAGCTATTTCAGATATGAATGACCTACCTTAATTAGAAATGTGTACTAATCTGTTTGGTCTACACAGCAGGGTGATATGGGCATATGGCTGGAATGCCTAATGCCTCAATGAATTTATTATTGTAAGAAACGAGGCACCCCTCCAGCCATACGAACGATGAAGGTTCTGAACTATAAAACTTCTCTCTTTAGGTAAGTACCTTCTCATTATAAATTTTTTTTTGTATGGCACATGTATTTCAAATATGAACGACGTATCTTATATACATAATTTACTAATCTGTTTGTTCTTCACAGCAGGGTGAAATGGTCATACAGCAGGAACGCTTAATGTCTCATTAAATTTATTATTGTAAGACACGGGACACCTCTTCAGCCATACGAACGATGAAGGTTGTGGACTGCAAAACTTCTCTCTTTTGGTAAGTACCTCCTGATTATAAATTTTTTATTTCAAGGCACAGGTCTTTCAGAAATGAACTACGTACCTTAATCACAAAATGTACTAATCTGTTCAATCTTCACAGCAGGGTGATATGATCATATGGCTGGAAGGCTTAATGTCTCAATGAGTTTATCATTGTAAGAAACGAGACACCTCTTCAGACATACAAACAATGAAGGTCTGAACTACAAAACTTCTCTCTTTTGGTAAGTATCTCCTCATTATAACTTTTTTATTGTAAGGCACAGGTATTTCAGATATGAACGACGTACATTTCTTACAAAATTTACCAATCTGTTTGTTCTTCACTGCAGGGTGATATGGTCATATGGCAGGAAGACTTAATGTCTCATTGAATTTATTATTGTAAGAAACGAGACACCTCTTTAGCCATACGAACGATTAAGGTTCTGAACTGCAAAACTTCTCTCTTTTGGTAAGTACCTCCTCATCATAAAATTTTTATTGTAAGGCATACGTATTTCAGAAATGAACGACGTACCTCAATTACAAAATGTACTAATCTGTTTGACCTTCACAGCAGGGTGATATGGTCATATGGCAGGAAGACTTAATGTCTCATTGAATTAATTATTGTAAGAAAAGAGACACCTCTTTCGCCATACGAACGATGATGAATCCGAACTGCAAAACTTCTCTCTTTTGGGAAGTACCTCTGCATAATAAATTTTTTATTGTAAGGCACAGGTATTTCAGATATGAACGACATACCTTAGTTACAAAATGTACTAATCTGATTGTTCTTCATGGCAGGGTAATATGGTCATATGGCAGGAAGGCTTAATGTCTCTTTGAATTTATTATTGTAAGAAACGAGACACCTCTTTAGCCATATGAACGATGAATAATCCGAACTGCAAAACTTCCCTCCTTTGGTAAGTACTTCCTCGCTTTATATTTCTTATTGTAAGACACAGATATTTCAGATATGAACGAGGTACCTTAATTACATAATGTACTAATCTGTTTGTTCTTCACAGCAGGGTGATATGGTCATATAGCAGGAAGGCTTAATGTCTCATATAATTTATTATTGTTAGAAACGAGACACCACGTCAGCCATACGAACGATGAAGAATCCGCATGGCAAAACTTCTCCCCTTTTGTAAGCACTTCCTCGATTTATATTTCTTATTGTAAGACACAGCTATTTCAGATAAGAATGACCTGCCTTAATTACAAAAGTGTACAAATCTGCTTGCTCTTCACAGCAGGATGATATGGTCATATGGCTGGAAGGCTTAATGTCTCATTGAATTTATTATTGTAGGACACGAGACACCTCTTCAGCCATACAAACGATGAAGGTCCTGAACTGCAAAACTTCTCTCTTTTGGTTAGTACCTCCTCATTATAAATTTTTTATGGTAAGGCATAGGTATTTCAGATATGAACGACGTACCTTAATTACACAATGTACTAATCTGTTTGTTCTTCACGGCAGGTTGTTATGGTATAATGGCAGGAGCACTTAATGTCTCATTGAATTTATTATTCTAGGAAACGAGACACTTCATTAGCCATACGAACAACGAAGAATCCGAACTGCAAAACTTCTCTCCTTTGGTTAGTGCTTCCTCGATTTATATTTCTTATTGAAAGACACAGATATTTCAGTTGGTTGGTTGTTTGGGGGAAGAGACCAAACAGCGAGGTTTTCGGTCTCATAGGGTTAGGGAAGGATGGAAAGGAAGTCGGCCGTGCCCTTTCTAAGGTCCCACCCCGGCATTTGCCTGGAGCGATTTAGGGATATCATAGAAAACCTAAATCAGGTTGCCCGGACGCGGGTTTGAACCGTTGTCCTTCCGAATGACAGATATTTCAGATATGATTGACCAACCTTAATTACGAAAGTGTACTAATCTGTTTCCTCCTCACAGCATGGTGATATGGTCACATGGCTGGAAGGCTAAATGTCTCATTGAAATTATTATTGTAAGAAACGAGACATGACTTCTGCCATACGAACGATGAAGGTAGCCTTACAAACGATATAGAATCCGAACTGCAAAACCTCTCTCCTTTAGTAAGTATTTCCTCGAGTTATATCTCTTATTGTAAGTCACAGCTATTTCAGACATGAACGACTAACCTTAATTACAAAATGTACTAATCTGATTGTTCTTCACGGCAGGGTGATATGGTCAAATGGCAGGAAAGCTTAATTTCTCATTGAATTTATTATTGTAGGAAACGAGACACATCTTCAGCCATTTGAACGTTGAAGCTTCTGAACTGCAAAACTTCTCTCTTTTGGTAAGTACCGCCTCCTTTCCTATTTTTAATTTTAATACACAACTATTTAAGATATGAATGGCATACCTTAATTACAAAATGTTTTAATCTGTTTGTTCATCACAGCAGGGCGATATGGTCATATGGCAGGATGCTTTATGTGTCATTGAATTTACTATTGTAAGGAATGAGACACCTCGTCAGCCACACGAACGATGAAGAATCTGAACTGCAAAACTTCTCTACTTTTGTAAGTACTTCCTCGATTTATATTTCTTATTGTAAGACACACATATTTCAGATATGAATAACCTACCTTAATTACAAAAGTGTACTAATCTGTTTGATCGTCACATCAGGGTGATATGGTCATATGGAAGGAAGGCTTAATGTCTCATAGATTATATTATTGTGAGAAACGAAACACCTCTTCTGCCGCACGATCGATGAAGTTTCTGAACTGCAAACTTTCTCTCTTTTGGTAAGTACCTCATCGTTATAAATATTTTATTGTAAGGCACAGCCATTTCAGATATGAACGACGTACGTAAATTACAAAATGTACTAATCTGTTTGTCCCTCACAGCAGGGTGATATGGTCATATGGCAGGAATGCTTAATGTCTCATTGAATTTATTTTTGTAAGAAACAAGACACCCCTTCAGCTATACAAACGATGAAGGTTCTGAATTGCAAAACTTCTCTCTTTTGGTAAGTACATCCTCGTTATAAATTTTTTATTGTAATGCACAGGTATTTCATATATGATCGACGTACCTTAATTACAAATTTGTACTAATCTGTTTGTTCTTCACACCAGGCTGATATGGTCATATGGCAGGAAGGCTTAATGTCTCATTGAATTTATTATTGTAAGACACGAGACACCTTGTCACCCATACGAACGATGAAGGTTCTGAACTGCAAAACTTCTCTCTTTTGGTATGTACCTCCTCAATATAAATTTTATATTGTAAGGCACAGGTATTTCAGATAAGAACGACATACCTTAATTACAAAATGAACTAATCTGTTTTTTCTTCACAGCAGTGTGATATGGTCATTTGGCAGGATAGCTTAATGTGTCATTGTTTTTATTATTGTAATGACCGAGACATAGTTTCAGCCATACGAACGATGAAGAATCCGTACTGCAAAGCTTCTCTCGTTTTGTAAGTACTTCCTTCATTTATACTTCTTATTGTAAGACACAGATATTTCAGATATGAATGACCGACCTTAATTACAAAAGTGTACTAATCTGTTTGCTCTTCACAGCAGGCTGATATGGTCATATGGCAGGATGGCTTAATGTCTCATTGAATTTATTGTTGTAAGACTCGAGACACCTCTTCAGCTATACGAACGATGAAGGTCCTGAACTGCATAACTTCTGTCACATGGTAAGTACCTCCTCATTATAAATTTTTTATTGTAAGGCACAGGTATTTCAGATATGAACGACGTACCTTAAATACAAATGGTACTAATCTGTTTATTCTCCACAGAAGGGTGATATGGTCATATGGCTGGATGGCTTAATGTCTCATTGAATTTATCATTGTAAGGAACGAGACTTATCTTCAGCCATTCGATCAATCAAGAATCCGAATGGCAATATTTCTCTCCTTTGGTAAGTATGTCCTCGATTTATATTTCTTATTGTAAGACACAGCTGTTTCAGATACGAATGACCTACATTAATTACAAAAGAGTGCTATCCTGTTTGTTCTTCACAGCCGAGTGATATGGTCATATGGCAGGTTGGGTTAATGTCTCCATGAATTTATTATTGTAAGCAACGAGACACCTCTTCAGCCATACGAACAATGAAGGTTCTGAACTGCAAAACTTCTCTGTTTTGGTAAATACTTCATCAATTTATATTTCTTACTGTAAGACGCAGCTATTTCAGTAATGAATGACCTACCTTAATTACAAAAGGGTACTAATCTGTCTGGTCTTCGCAGTAGGGTGATATGGTCATATGGCAGGTAGGCTTAATGTCTCATTTATTTTATATTGTCAGAAACGAGACAGTTCGTCAGTTATTCGAACAATGAAGAATCCGAACAGCAAAAGTTCTCTCCTATTCTAAGTACTTCCTCGATTTATGTTTCTCATTATAAGACACAGCTATTTCAGATATGAATGACCATTCTTAATCATAAAAGTGTACTAATCAGTTTGCTCTTCACAGCCGGGAGATATGGTCATATGGCTGGAAGGCATAATGTCTCATTGAATTTATTATTGTAAGAAACGAGACACCAATTCTGCCGTACGAACGTTGAAGGTTCTGAACTTCAAAACTTCTCTCTCTTGGTAAGTACCTCCTCATTATATATTTTTTATGGTAAGGCACACGTATTTCAGATATGAACGATGTACCTTAATTACAAAATGTTCTAATCTGTTTTTTCTTCACGGCAGGGTGATATGATAATATGGCAGGAAGGCTTAATGTCTCATTGATCTTATTATTGTAAGACACGAGACACTTCTTCAGCAATACGAACGATGAAGGTTCTGAACTGCTAAACGTCTCTGTTTTGATAAGTACTTCCTCAATATATATTTCTTATTGTAAGACACAGCTATTTCAGATATGAATGACCTACCATAATTACAAAAGAGTCCTAATCTGTTTGCTCTTCACAGTAAGGTGATATGGTCATATGGCAATAAGACTAAATGTCTTATAGAATTTATTATTGTAAGAAACGAGACAGCTCTTCAGCCATACAAACGATGAAGGTTCTGAACTGCAAAACTTCTCTCTTTTGGCAAGTACCTCCTCGCTATAAATTTTTTATTGTAAGGAACAGCTATTTCAGATATGAACGACATAAGTTAGTTACAAAATGTACTAATCTGATTGCTCTTCACAGCAGTGTGATATGGTCGTATGGCAGGAGGACTAAATGTCTCATAGTATTTTTTAATGTAAGAAACGAGACACCTCTTCTGCCATATGAAGGATGAAGTTTCTGAACTGCAAAACCTCTCTCTTTTGGTAAGTACCTCTTCGTTATAAATTTTTTTTGTAAGGCACAGCTATGTCAGATATGAACGACATATCTTAATTGCAAAATGTACTAATCTGATTAATCTCCACAGCAGGGTGGTATGGTCATATGGCAGGAAGGCTTAATGTCTCATTGAATTTATTATTGTTAGAAACGAGACACCTCTTCAGCCATACGAACGACGAAGGATCTGAACTGCTAAACGTCTCTGTTTTGGTAAGTACTTCCTCAATTTATATTTCTTATTGTAAGACACAGCTATTTCAGATATTAATGATCTACCTTTATTACAAAAGAGTACTAATTCATTTGGTCATCACAGTAGGGTGATAGTGTCATATTTGCAGGAAGGCTTAATGTCTCATTGAATTTATTATTGTCAGAAACGAGGCACCTCTTCAGCCATACGAACGATGAAGGTTCTGAACTGCATAACTTCTCTGTTTTGGTAAGTACTTCCTCAATTTAATTTCTTATTGCAAGACACAGCTATTTCAGATTTGAACGACATACCTTAATTACAAAAGAGGACTAATCTGTTTGCTCTTCACAGTAGGGTGATATGGTCATACGGCAGGAAGGCTTAATGTCTCATTGAATTTACTATTGTAAGTAACGAGACACCCCATCGGCCATACGAACAACTCAGAATCTGAACTGCAAAAATTTTTCTCCTTAGTTAAGTACTTCCTCGATTTCTATTTCTTATTGTACGACACAGCTATTTCAGATATGAATTATCTACCTTAATTACAAAAGAGTACTAATCTCTTTGCTCATCACAGTAGGGTGATATGTTCATATAGCAGGAAGGCTATATGTCTCATTGAATTTAATATTGTAAGAAACGAGACACCTCTTCAGCCATACGAACAATTGAGAATCCAAACTGCTAAATTTCTCTCATTAGTTAAGTACTTCCTCGATTTATATTTCTTATTGTACGACACAACTATTTCAGATATGAATGACCTACCTTAATTTCAAAAGAAAACTAATCTGTTTGCTCATCACAGTAGGGTGATATGTTCAAATAGCAGGAAGGTTTATTCTCTCATTGAATTTTATATTGTAAGAAACGAGACACCTCTTCAGCCATACAAAAAATTAAGAGTCCGAACTCCAAAATTTCTCTCCTTAGTTAAGTTCTTCCCCGATGTATATTTCTTATTGTAAGACACAGCTACTTCAGATATGAATGACCAACCATAATTACAAAAGTGTACTAATCTGTTTGCTCTTCACAGTAGGGTGATATGGTCATATGGCAGGAAGGCTTAATGTCTCATAGATTTTATTATTGTGAGAAACGAAACACCTCTTCTACCGCACGATCGATGAAGTTTCTGAACTGCAAACTTTCTCTCTTTTGGTAAGTACCTCATCGTTATAAATATTTTATTGTAAGGCACAGCCATTTCAGATATGAACGACGTACGTAAATTACAAAATGTACTAATCTGTTTGTCCCTCACAGCAGGGTGATATGGTCATTTGGCAGGAATGCTTAATGTCTCATTGAATTTATTTTTGTAAGAAACAAGACACCCCTTCAGCTATACAAACGATGAAGGTTCTGAATTGCAAAACTTCTCTCTTTTGGTAAGTACATCCTCGTTATAAATTTTTTATTGTAATGCACAGGTATTTCAGATATGATCGACGTACCTTAATTACAAATTTGTACTAATCTGTTTGTTCATCACACCAGGCTGATATGGTCATATGGCAGAACGGCTTAATGTCTCATTGAATTTATTATTGTAAGACACGAGACACCTTGTCACCCATACGAACGATGAAGGTTCTGAACTGCAAAACTTCTCTCTTTTGGTATGTACCTCCTCAATATAAATTTTTTATTGTAAGGCAAAGGTATTTCAGATAAGAACGACATACCTTAATTACAAAATGAACTAATCTGTTTTTTCTTCACAGCAGTGTGATATGGTCATTTGGCAGGATGGCTTAATGTGTCATTGTTTTTATTATTGTAATGACCGAGACATAGTTTCAGCCATACGAACGATGAGGAATCCGTACTGCAAAGCTTCTCTCCTTTTGTAAGTACTTCCTTCATTTATACTTCTTATTGTAAGACACAGATATTTCAGATATGAATGACCGACCTTAATTACAAAAGTGTACTAATCTGTTTGCTCTTCACAGCAGGCTGATATGGTCATATGGCAGGATGGCTTAATGTCTCATTGAATTTATTGTTGTAAGACACGAGACACCTCTTCAGCTATACGAACGGTGAAGGTCCTGAACTGAAAAACTTCTGTCACATGGTAAGTACCTCCTCATTATAAATTTTTTATTGTAAGGCACAGGTATTTCAGATATGAACGACGTACCTTAAATACAAATGGTACTAATCTGTTTGTTCTCCACAGAAGGGTGATATGGTCATATGGCTGGATGGCTTAATGTCTCATTGAATTTATCATTGTAAGGAACGAGACTTATCTTCAGCCATTCGATCAATGAAGAATCCGAATGGCAATATTTCTCTCCTTTGGTAAGTACGTCCTCGATTTATATTTCTTATTGTAAGACACAGCTGTTTCAGATACGAATGACCTACATTAATTACAAAAGAGTGCTATCCTGTTTGTTCTTCACAGCCGAGTGATATGGTCATATGGCAGGTTGGGTTAATGTCTCCATGAATTTATTATTGTAAGCAACGAGACACCTCTTCAGCCATACGAACAATGAAGGTTCTGAACTGCAAAACTTCTCTGTTTTGGTAAATACTTCATCAATTTATATTTCTTACTGTAAGACGCAGCTATTTCAGTAATGAATGATCTACCTTAATTACAAAAGGGTACTAATCTGTCTGGTCTTCGCAGTAGGGTGATATGGTCATATGGCAGGTAGGCTTAATGTCTCATTTATTTTATATTGTCAGAAACGAGACAGTTCGTCAGTTATTCGAACAATGAAGAATCCGAACAGCAAAAGTTCTCTCCTATTCTAAGTACTTCCTCGATTTATGTTTCTCATTATAAGACACAGCTATTTCAGATATGAATGACCATTCTTAATCATAAAAGCGTACTAATCAGTTTGCTCTTCACAGCTGGGAGATATGGTCATATGGCTGGAAGGCATAATGTCTCATTGAATTTATTATTGTAAGAAACGAGACACCAATTCTGCCGTACGAACGTTGAAGGTTCCGAACTTCAAAACTCCTCTCTCTTGGTAAGTACCTCCTCATTATATGTTTTTTATGGTAAGGCACACGTATTTCAGATATGAACGATGTACCTTAATTACAAAATGTTCTAATCTGTTTTTTCTTCACAGCAGGGTGATATGATAATATGGCAGGAAGGCTTAATGTCTCATTGATCTTATTATTGTAAGACACGAGACACTTCTTCAGCAATACAAACGATGAAGGTTCTGAACTGCTAAACGTCTCTGTTTTGATAAGTACTTCCTCAATGTATATTTCTTATTGTAAGACAGAGCTATTTCAGATATGAATGACCTACCTTAATTACAAAAGAGTCCTAATCTGTTTGCTCTTCACAGTAAGGTGATATGGTCATATGGCAATAAGACTAAATGTCTTATAGAATTTATTATTGTAAGAAACGAGACAGCTCTTCAGCCATACAAACGATGAAGGTTCTGAACTGCAAAACTTCTCTCTTTTGGCAAGTACCTCCTCGCTATAAATTTTTTATTGTAAGGAACAGCTATTTCAGATATGAACGACATAAGTTAGTTACAAAATGTACTAATCTGATTGCTCTTCACAGCAGTGTGATATGGTCGTGTGGCAGGAGGACTAAATGTCTCATAGTATTTTTTAATGTAAGAAACGAAACACCTCTTCTGCCATATGAAGGATGAAGTTTCTGAACTGCAAAACCTCTCTCTTTTGGTAAGTACCTCTTCGTTATAAATTTTTTTTGTAAGGCACAGCTATTTCAGATATGAACGACATGTCTTAATTGCAAAATGTACTAATCTGATTAATCTCCACAGCAGGGTGGTATGGTCATATGGCAGGAAGGCTTAATGTCTCATTGAATTTATTATTGTAAGAAACGAGACACCTCTTCAGCCATACGAACGACGAAGGTTCTGAACTGCTAAACGTCTCTGTTTTGGTAAGTACTTCCTCAATTTATATTTCTTATTGTAAGACACAGCTATTTCAGATATTAATGACCTACCTTTATTACAAAAGAGTACTAATCCATTTGGTCATCACAATAGGGTGATAGTGTCATATTTGCAGGAAGGCTTAATGTCTCATTGAATTTATTATTGTCAGAAACGAGACACCTCTTCAGCCATACGAACGATGAAGGTTCTGAACTGCATAACTTCTCTGTTTTGGTAAGTACTTCCTCAATTTAATTTCTTATTGCAAGACACAGCTATTTCAGATTTGAACGACATACCTTAATTACAAAAGAGGACTAATCTGTTTGCTCTTCACAGTAGGGTGATATGGTCATATGGCAGGAAGGCTTAATGTCTCATAGAATTTATAATTGTGAGAAACGAGACACCTCTTGTGCCATATGAACGATGAAGGTTCTCAACTGCAATACTTCTCTCCTTTGGTAAGTACCTTCTAGTTATAGATTTTTTAATTTAGGGCACAGCTATTTCACATATGAACGACATACCTTAATTACAAAAGGTACTAATCTGATTGTTCTTCATGGCAGGGTGATATGGGCGTATTGCAAGATGGATTAATGTCTCAATGGATTAATTATTGTATGAAATGAGACACCTCTTCAGCCATACGAACGATGAAGGTTCTGAACTGCTAAATTTCTCTGTTTTGGTAAGTACTTCCTCAATTTATATTTCTTATTGTAAGACACAGCTGTTTCAGATATGAATGACGTACCATTATTACAAAAGGGTACTAGTCTGTTTGCTCTTCACAGTAGGGTGAAATGGTCATATGGCAGGAAGGCTTCATGTCTCTTTGAATTGATTATTGTAAGAAATGAGACACTTCTTCAGCCATGTGAACGATGAAGGTTCTGAACTGCAAAACTGCTCTCCTTTGGTAAGTACCTCCACGTTATAAATTTTTTATTGTAAGGCACAGCTATTTCAGATATGAACGACGTACCTTAATTACAAAATGTACTAATCTGTTTGTTCTTCACTTCAGTGTCATTTGGTCATATGGCAGGAAGGCTTAATCTCTCATTGCATTTATTATTGTAAGAATCGAGACACCTATTCAGGCATACAAACGATGAAGGTTCTGAATTGCAAAACTTCTCTGTTTTGGTAAGTACTTTCTCGTTTCATTTTTCTTATTCTACGACACAGCTATTTCAGTTATGAATGACCTACCTTAATTACAAAAGTGTACTAATCTGTTTGCTCATCACAGTAGGGTGATATGTCCAAATAGCAGGATGGTTTATTCTCTAATTGAATTTAATATTGTAAGAAACGAGACAACTCTTCAGCCATACGAACAATTAAGAATCAGAACTCCAAAATTTCTCTCCTTAAATAAGTACTTCCTCGATTAATATTTATTATTGTAGGACACAGCTACTGCAGATATGAATGACCTACCTTAATTACAAAAGTGTACTAATCTGTTTGCTCTTCACAGTAGGGTGATATGGTCATACGGCAGGAAGGCTTAATGTCTCATTGAATTTATTATTGTAAGAAACGAGACACCTCTTCAGCCATACGAACGATGAAGGTTCTGAACTACAAAACTTCTCTGTTTTGATAAGTACTTACTCAATTTATATTTCTTATTGAACGACACAGCTATTTCAGATATGAATGACCTACCTTATTTACAAAAGAGTACTTATCTGTTTGCTCTTCACAGCAGGGTTATATGGTCATATGGCAGGAAGGATTAATGTCTCATTGAACTTACTATTGTAAGTAATGAGACACCGCTTTAGCCATACGAACATTTCATAATCCGAACTGCAAAATTTCTCTCCTTAGTTAAGTACTTCTTCGATTTGTATTTCTTATTGCACGATTCAGCTATTTCAGAAATGGATGACCTACCTTAATTACAAAAGGGTACTAATCTGTTTGCTCATCACAGTAGGATGATATGTTCATACAACAGGATGGCTCAATGTCTCATTGAAATTAATATTGTAAGAAACGAGACACCTCTTCACCCATACGAACAATTAAAAATTCGATCTTCAAAATTAATCTCCTTAGTTGAGTACGTCCTCGATTTATATTTCTTATTATAGTAAGACACAGCTACCTCAGATATGAATGAACTAATTTAATTACAAAAGTATACTAATCTATTTGCTCTTCACAGTAGGGTGATATGGTCATATGGCAGGAAGACTTAATGCCTCATTGAATTTACTATTGTAAGTAACGAGACACCCCATCGTCCATACGAACAACTCAGAATGTGAACTGCAAAATTTCTCTCCTTAGTTAAGTACTTCCTGGATTTCTATTTCTTATTGTACGACACAGCTATTTCAGATATGAATTACCTACCTTAATTACAAAAGAGTACTAATCTCTTTGCTCATCACAGTAGGGTGATATGTTCATATAGCAGGAAGGCTATATGTCTCATTGAATTTAATATTGTAAGAAACGAGACACCTCTTCAGCCATACGAACAATTAAGAATTCGAACTGCTAATTTCTCTCATTAGTTAAGTACTTCCTCGATTTATATTTCTTATTGTACGACACAAGTATTTCAGATATTCATGACCTACCTTAATTTCAAAAGAGTACTAATCTCTTTGCTCAACACAGTAGGGTGATATGTTCAAATAGCAGGAAGGTTTATTCTCTCATTGAATTTAATATTGTAAGAAACGAGACACCTCTTCAGCCATACAAAAAATTAAGAATCCGAACTCCAAAATTTCTCTCCTTAGTTCAGTTCTTCCTCGATTACATTTCTTATTGTAAGACACAGCTACTTCAGATATGAATGACCAACCTTAATTACAAATGCGTACTAATCTGTTTGCTCTTCACAGTAGGGTGATATGGTCATATGGCAAGGAGGCTTAATGTCTCAATGAATTTGTTATTGTAAGAAACGAGACACATCTTCAGCCATACGAACGATGAAGGTTCTGAAATGCAAAACTTCTCTGTTTTGGTAAGTACTTCCTCAATTTATATTTCTTATTGTACGACACAGCTATTTCAGATATGAATAACCTACCTTATTTACGAAAGAGTACTTATCTGTTTGCTCTTCACAGCAGGGTTATATGGTCATATGGCAGGAAGGATTAATGTCTCATTGAATTTATTATTGTAAGAAACGAGACACCTCTTCAGCCATACGAACGACGAAGGTTCTGAACTGCTAAACGTCTCTGTTTTGGTAAGTACTTCCTCAATTTATATTTCTTATTGTAAGACACAGCTATTTCAGATATTAATGACCTACCTTTATTACAAAAGAGTACTAATCCATTTGGTCATCACAATAGGGTGATAGTGTCATATTTGCAGGAAGGCTTAATGTCTCATTGAATTTATTATTGTCAGAAACGAGACACCTCTTCAGCCATACGAACGATGAAGGTTCTGAACTGCATAACTTCTCTGTTTTGGTAAGTACTTCCTCAATTTAATTTCTTATTGCAAGACACAGCTATTTCAGATTTGAACGACATACCTTAATTACAAAAGAGGACTAATCTGTTTGCTCTTCACAGTAGGGTGATATGGTCATATGGCAGGAAGGCTTAATGTCTCATAGAATTTATAATTGTGAGAAACGAGACACCTCTTGTGCCATATGAACGATGAAGGTTCTCAACTGCAATACTTCTCTCCTTTGGTAAGTACCTTCTAGTTATAGATTTTTTAATTTAGGGCACAGCTATTTCACATATGAACGACATACCTTAATTACAAAAGGTACTAATCTGATTGTTCTTCATGGCAGGGTGATATGGGCGTATTGCAAGATGGATTAATGTCTCAATGGATTAATTATTGTATGAAATGAGACACCTCTTCAGCCATACGAACGATGAAGGTTCTGAACTGCTAAACTTCTCTGTTTCGGTAAGTACTTCCTCAATTTATATTTCTTATTGTAAGACACAGCTGTTTCAGATATGAATGACGTACCATTATTACAAAAGGGTACTAGTCTGTTTGCTCTTCACAGTAGGGTGAAATGGTCATATGGCAGGAAGGCTTCATGTCTCTTTGAATTGATTATTGTAAGAAATGAGACACTTCTTCAGCCATGTGAACGATGAAGGTTCTGAACTGCAAAACTGCTCTCCTTTGGTAAGTACCTCCACGTTATAAATTTTTTATTGTAAGGCACAGCTATTTCAGATATGAACGACGTACCTTAATTACAAAATGTACTAATCTGTTTGTTCTTCACTTCAGTGTCATTTGGTCATATGGCAGGAAGGCTTAATCTCTCATTGCATTTATTATTGTAAGAATCGAGACACCTATTCAGGCATACAAACGATGAAGGTTCTGAATTGCAAAACTTCTCTGTTTTGGTAAGTACTTTCTCGTTTCATTTTTCTTATTCTACGACACAGCTATTTCAGTTATGAATGACCTACCTTAATTACAAAAGTGTACTAATCTGTTTGCTCATCACAGTAGGGTGATATGTCCAAATAGCAGGATGGTTTATTCTCTAATTGAATTTAATATTGTAAGAAACGAGACAACTCTTCAGCCATACGAACAATTAAGAATCAGAACTCCAAAATTTCTCTCCTTAAGTAAGTACTTCTTCGATTAATATTTATTATTGTAGGACACAGCTACTGCAGATATGAATGACCTACCTTAATTACAAAAGTGTACTAATCTGTTTGCTCTTCACAGTAGGGTGATATGGTCATACGGCAGGAAGGCTTAATGTCTCATTGAATTTATTATTGTAAGAAAAGAGACACCTCTTCAGCCATACGAACGATGAAGGTTCTGAACTACAAAACTTCTCTGTTTTGATAAGTACTTACTCAATTTATATTTCTTATTGAACGACACAGCTATTTCAGATATGAATGACCTACCTTATTTACAAAAGAGTACTTATCTGTTTGCTCTTCACAGCAGGGTTATATGGTCATATGGCAGGAAGGATTAATGTCTCATTGAACTTACTATTGTAAGTAACGAGACACCGCTTTAGCCATACGAACATTTCATAATCCGAACTGCAAAATTTCTCTCCTTAGTTAAGTACTTCTTCGATTTGTATTTCTTATTGCACGATTCAGCTATTTCAGAAATGGATGACCTACCTTAATTACAAAAGGGTACTAATCTGTTTGCTCATCACAGTAGGATGATATGTTCATACAACAGGATGGCTTAATGTCTCATTGAAATTAATATTGTAAGAAACGAGACACCTCTTCACCCATACGAACAATTAAAAATTCGATCTTCAAAATTAATCTCCTTAGTTGAGTACGTCCTCGATTTATATTTCTTATTATAGTAAGACACAGCTACCTCAGATATGAATGACCTAATTTAATTACAAAAGTATACTAATCTATTTGCTCTTCACAGTAGGGTGATATGGTCATATGGCAGGAAGACTTAATGCCTCACTGAATTTACTATTGTAAGTAACGAGACACCCCATCGTCCATACGAACAACTCAGAATGTGAACTGCAAAATTTCTCTCCTTAGTTAAGTACTTCCTGGATTTCTATTTCTTATTGTACGACACAGCTATTTCAGATATGAATTACCTACCTTAATTACAAAAGAGTACTAATCTCTTTGCTCATCACAGTAGGGTGATATGTTCATATAGCAGGAAGGCTATATGTCTCATTGAATTTAATATTGTAAGAAACGAGACACCTCTTCAGCCATACGAACAATTAAGAATCCGAACTGCTAATTTCTCTCATTAGTTAAGTACTTCCTCGATTTATATTTCTTATTGTACGACACAACTATTTCAGATATTTATGACCTACCTTAATTTCAAAAGAGTACTAATCTCTTTGCTCATCACGGTAGGGTGATATGTTCAAATAGCAGGAAGGTTTATTCTCTCATTGAATTTAATATTGTAAGAAACGAGACACCTCTTCAGCCATACAAAAAATTAAGAATCCGAACTCCAAAATTTCTCTCCTTAGTTCAGTTCTTCCTCGATTACATTTCTTATTGTAAGACACAGCTACTTCAGATATGAATGACCAACCTTAATTACAAATGTGTACTAATCTGTTTGCTCTTCACAGTAGGGTGATATGGTCATATGGCAAGGAGGCTTAATGTCTCAATGAATTTGTTATTGTAAGAAACGAGACACATCTTCAGCCATACGAACGATGAAGGTTCTGAAATGCAAAACTTCTCTGTTTTGGTAAGTACTTCCTCAATTTATATTTCTTATTGTACGACACAGCTATTTCAGATTTGAATAACCTACCTTATTTACGAAAGAGTATTTATCTGTTTGCTCTTCACAGCAGGGTGATATGGTCATATGGCTGGAAGGGTTAATGTCTCATTGAATTTACTACTCTAAGTAACGAGACACCCCTTCAGAGATACGAACAACTCAGAATCCGAATTGCAAAATTTCTCTCCTAAGTTAAGTACTTCCTCGATTTATATTTCTTATTGTAAGACACAGCTACATCAGATATGAATGACCTACCTAAATTACAAAAGTGTACTAATCTGTTTGCTCTTCATAGTAGGGTGATTTGGTCATATGGCAGGAAGGCTTAATGTCTCATTGAATTTATTATTATAAGAAACGAGACACCTCTTCAGCCATACGAACGATGAGGGCTCTGAACTGCAAAACATCTCTGTTTTAATAATTAATTCCTCAATTTATACACTCCTGGAAATTGAAATAAGAACACCGTGAATTCATTGTCCCAGGAAGGGGAAACTTTATTGACACATTCCTGGGGTCAGATACATCACATGATTACACTGACAGAACCACAGGCACATAGACACAGGCAACAGAGCATGCACAATGTCGGCACTAGTACAGTGTATATCCACCTTTCGCAGCAATGCAGGCTGCTATTCTCCCATGGAGACGATCGTAGAGATGCTGGATGTAGTCCTGTGGAACGGCTTGCCATGCCATTTCCACCTGGCGCCTCAGTTGGACCAGCGTTCGTGCTGGACGTGCAGACCGCGTGAGACGACGCTTCATCCAGTCCCAAACATGCTCAATGGGGGACAGATCCGGAGATCTTGCTGGCCAGGGTAGTTGACTTACACCTTCTAGAGCACGTTGGGTGGCACGGGATACATGGGGACGTGCATTGTCCTGTTGGAACAGCAAGTTCCCTTGCCGGTCTAGGGATGGTAGAACGATGGGTTCGATGACGGTTTGGATGTACCGTGCACTATTCAGTGTCCCCTCGACGATCACCAGTGGTGTACGGCCAGTGTAGGAGATCGCTCCCCACACCATGATGCCGGGTGTTGGCCCTGTGTGCCTCGGTCGTATGCAGTCCTGATTGTGGCGCTCACCTGCACGGCGCCAAACACGCATACGACCATCATTCGCACCAAGGCAGAAGCGACTCTATCGCTGAAGACGACACGTCTCCATTCGTCCCTCCATTCACGCCTGTCGCGACACCACTGGAGGCGGGCTGCACGATGTTGGGGCGTGAGCGGAAGACGGCATAACGGTGTGCGGGACCGTAGCCCAGCTTCATGGGGACGGTTGCGAATGGTCCTCGCCGATACCCCAGGAGCAACAGTGTCCCTAATTTGCTGGGAAGTGGCGGTGCGGTCCCCTACGGCACTGCGTAGGATCCTACGGTCTTGGCGTGCATCCGTGCGTCGCTGCGGTCCGGTCCCAGGTCGACGGGCACGTGCACCTTCCGCCGACCACTGGCGACAACATCGATGTACTGTGGAGACCTCACGCCCCACGTGTTGAGCAATTGGGCGGTACGTCCACCCGGCCTCCCGCATGCCCACTATACGCCCTCGCTCAAAGTCCGTCAACTGCACATACGGTTCACGTCCACGCTGTCGCGGCACGCTACCAGTGTTAAAGACTGCGATGGAGCTCCGTATGCCACGGCAAACTGGCTGACACTGACGGCGGCGGTGCACAAATGCTGCGCAGCTAGCGCCATTCGACGGCCAACACCGCGGTTCCTGGTGTGTCCGCTGTGCCGTGCGTGTGATCATTGCTTGTACAGCCCTCTCGCAGTGTCCGGAGCAAGTATGGTGGGTCTGACACACCGGTGTCAATGTGTTCTTTTTTCCATTTCCAGGAGTGTATTTCTTATTGTACGTCACAGCTGTTTCAGGTAAGAATGACCTACCTTAATTACAAAAGAGTACTAATCTGTTTGCTCATCACAGTAGGGTGATATCTTCATATAGCAGGAAGGGATAATGTCTCATTGAATTTAATATTGTAAGAAATGAGACACCTCTTCTGCCATACGAACAATTAAAAATCCGAACTGCAAAATTTCTCTCCTTAGTTGAGTACGTCTTCGATTTATATTTCTTATTATAGTAAGACACAGCTACTTCAGATATGAATGACCTAATTTAATTACAAAAGTGTACTAATCTTTTAGCTCTTCACAGTAGGGTGATATGGTCATATGGCAGGAAGGCTTAATGTCTCATTGAATCTATTATTCTAAGAAACGAGACACCTCTTCAGCCATACGAATGATGAAGGTTCTGAACTGCAAAACTTCTCTGTTTTGGTGAGTACCTCCTCGATTTTTTTTTCTTATTGTACGACACAGCTATTTCAGATATGAATGACGTGCCTCATATACAGAAGAGTACTAATCTGTTTACTTTTCACAGCAGGGTGATATGGTCATATGGCAGGAATGCTTAATGTCTCATTAAATTTACTATTGTAAGTAACGAGACACCCCATCAGCCATACGAACAACTCAGAATCCGAACTGCAAAATTTCTCTCCTTAGTTAAGTACTTCCTCGATTTCTATTTCTTATTGTACGCACAGCTACTTCAGATATGAATGACCAACCTTAATTACAAAAGTGTACTAATCTGTTTGCTCTTCACAGTAGGGTGATATGGTCATTTGGCAGGGAGGCTTAATGTGTCATTGAATTTATTATAGTAAGAAATGAGACACCTCTTCAGCCATACGAACGATTAGGGTTCTGAACTGCAAGACGTCTCTGTTTTGGTAAGTAATTCCACGATTTATACTTCTTATTGTACGACACAGCTTTTCAGATATGAATGACCTACCTTAATTTCAAAAGAGTACTAATCTGTTTGCTCATAACAGTAGGGTGATATGTTCATATAGCAGGAAGGTATAATGTCTCATTGAATTTAATATTGTAATAAAGAGGCACCTCTTCAGCCATACGAACATTAAAAAATCCTAACTGCAAAATTTCTCTCCTTAGTTGAGTACGTCCTCGATTTATATTTCTTATTTTATGACACAGCTATTTCAGAAATGAATGACCTACCTTGATCACAAAAGAGTACTAATATGTTTGCTCTTCACAGCAGTGTGATATGGTCATATGATAGGAAGGCTTAATGTCTCATTGAATTTACTATTGTAAGTAACGAGACACCCCTTCAGCCGTACGAACAACTCAGAATCCCAACTGCAATATTTCTCTCGTTAGTTTAGAACTTCCTCGATTTGTATTTCTTATTGTACGACACAGATATTTCAGATATGAATTACATACCTTAATTACAAAAGAGTACTAATCTGTTTGCTCATCACAGTAGGGTGATATGTTCATATTGCAGGATGGCTATATGTCTCATTGAATTTAATATTCTTAGAAACGAGACACCTCTTCAGCCTTACGAACAATTAAGAATCCGAACTGCAAAATTTCTCTCATTAGTGAAGTAATTTCTCGATTTATATTTCTTACTGTACGACACAGCTATTTCAGATACGAATGACCTACCTTAATTACAAAACAATACTAAACTGTTTGCTCATCATAGTAGAATGATATGTTTATATAGCAGGAAGACTTAATCCTTCATTCAATTTAATATTGTAAGAAACGAGACACCTCATCAGCCATATGAACCATTAAGAATCCGCACTGCAAAATTTCCTACCTTGGTTAAGTACTTTCTCGATTTATATTTCTTACTGTAAGACACAGCTACTTCAAATATGAATGACCTACCTTAATTACAAGACAGTTCTAATCTGTTTGGTCTTCACAGCAGGGTGATATGGTCATATGGCAGGAAGGCTTAATGTCTCATTGAATTTACTGTTGTAAGTAACGAGAAGACCCTTCAGCCATACGAACAATTCAGAATCCGAACTGCAAAATTTCTCTCGTTAGTTAAGTACTTCCTCGATTTATATTTCTTATTGTATGACACAGCTATTTCAGAAATGAATGACCTACCTCAGTTACAAAAGATTACTAATCCGTTTGCACTTCACAGTTGGGTTATATGGTCATATGGCAGGAAGGCTTAATATTTTATAGAATTTGTAACTGTGAGAAACGAGACACCTCTTCTGCCATACGAACGATGAAGGTTCTGAACTGCAAAACTGCTCCCCTTTGTAAGTACCTCCTCGTTATAAATTTTTTATTGTAAGGCCCAGCTTTTTCAGATATGAACGACGTACCTTAATTACAAAATGTACTAATCTGTTTGGTCATCACATCAGGGTGATTTGGTTAGATGGCAGGAAGGCTTAATGTTTCATTGAATTTATTATTGTAAGAAACGAGACACTTTTACAGCCATACGAACGATGAAGGTTCTGAACTGCAAGGCTTCTCTCTTCTGGTAAGAACCTCCTCGTTATAAATTTTTTCTTGTAAGGCACAGGTATTTCAAATCAGGACGACGTACCTTCATTACAAAATGTACTAATCTGTTTGTTCTTCACAGCAGAGTGATATGGTAATTTGGCAGGAAGACTTAATGTCTCATTGAATTTATTATTGGAAGAAACGAGAGACCTCTTCAGCCATATGAACGATGAAGAACTCGAAGTGGAAAACTTCTCTCCTTTGGTAATTACTTCCTCAATTTATATTTCTTATTGTAAGACACAGATATTTCAGATATGAAGCACCTGCCTTAAGTACAAAAGCGTATTAATATGTTTGCTCTTCACAGCAGGGTGATATGGCCATATGGCTGGAAGGCTTAATGTCTCATTGAATTTATTATTGTAGGAAACGAGACACCTATTCAGCCATACGAACATTGAAGGTTCTGAACTGCAAAACTTCTCTCTTTTGGTAAGTACCTCCTCCTTTTCTATTTTTAATTGTAATTCACATCTATTTTAGATATGAATGGCGTACATTAATTAAAAAATGTACTAATCTGTTTGTTCTTCTCAGCTGTGTGATATGGTCATATGACAGGAAGGCTTAATGTCTCATTGAATTTATTATTGTAAGGAAGAAGACAACTAGTCAACCATACTAATGATGAAGAATCCGAACTGCATAACTTCTCTCCATTTGTAAGTACTTCCTCGATTTATATTTCTTATTGTAAAACACAGATATTTCAGATATGAACGATCTACCTTAATTACAAAGGTGTACGAATATGTTTGCTCTTCGCAGCAGGTTGATATCGTCATATAGCTGGAAGGCTTAAAGTCTCATTTAATTTATTTTTGTAAGAAACGAGACACATCTTCAGCCATACGAACGACGAAGGCTCTGAACTGTAAACCTCTCTGTTTTGGTAAGTAGCCGCTCGTTTTTTAATTTTAATTGTAAGACACATCTATTTCAGATATGAATGGCGTAGTTTAATTACAAAATGTACTAATCTGTTTGTTCTACACAGCAGGATGATATTGGCATATGGCTGGAGAGCATAATATCTCACTGAATTTATTATTGTAAGAAATGATACACCTAATCAGCCATACGCACGATGCAGGTTCTGAACTGCAAAACTTCACTCTTTTGGTAAGTGCTAACTCGTTATAAATATATTATTTTATGGCACAGATATTTCATATATGAACGCTGTACCTTAATTACAGAATGTACTAATTTGTTTGTTCTTCACATCAGGGTCATATGGTCATATGGCAGGTAGGCTTAATGTCTCATTGAATTTATTATTGTGAGGAACGAGACACCTCTTCAGCCATATGAACGTTGAAGGTTCTGAACTGCAAAACTTCTCTGTTTTGGTAAGTACTTCCTCGATTTATGTTTCTTATTGTTCGACACAGCTATTTCAGATATGAATGAGCTACTTTACTTACAAAAGGGTACTAATCTGTTTGCTCTTCACAGCAGGGTGATATGGTCATATGGCAGGAAGGCTTAATGTCTCATTGAATTTACTATTGTAAGGAACGAGACACCCCTTCAGCCATAGGAATAACTCAGAATCCGAATTGCAAAATTTCTCTCCTTAGTTAAGTACTTCCTCAATTTGTATTTCTTATTGTACGACACAGCTATTTCAGATATAAATGACCTACCTTAATTGCAGAAGAGTACTAATACGTTTGCTTATCACGGTAGGGTGATATATTCATATAGCAGGAAGGCTTAATGTCTCATTGAATTATTATTGTAAGAAACGAGACACCTCTTCAGCCATACAACAATTATGAATCCGAACTGCAAAATTTCTCCCCTTAGTTAAGTACTTCCTCAATTTATATTTCTTATTGTAAGACACAGCTACTTCAGATATGAATGACCTACCTTAATTACTAAATTGTACTAATCTGTTTGCCCTTCACGGTAGGATTATATGGTCATATGGCAGGAAGGATTAATGTCTCATTGTACTTATTATTGTAGGAAACGAGACACCTCTTCACCCATACGAATGATGAATTTTCTGAACTCCAAAATTTCTCTGTTTTGGTAAGTACTTCCTCGATTTACATTTCATATTGTAAGACACAGCTACTTCAGATACGAATGACCTACCTTCATTGCAAAAGAGTACTTATCTGTCTGCACTTCACAGTAGCGTGATATGGTCATATGGCAGGAAGGCTTAATGTCTCATTGAATTTAAAATTGTAAGAAACGAGACAACCCTTCAGCCATACAAAAGATGAAGGTTCTGAACTGCAAAACTACTCCGTTTTGGTAAGTACTTCATCGATTTATATTTCTTATTGTAAGACACAGCTATTTCAGACATGAATCACATACCTTAATTGCAAAAGAGTACTAATCCGTTAGCTCTTCACAGTAGTGTGAAATTGTCACATAGCAGGAGGGATTAATGTCTCAATGAATTTATAATTGTAAGAAACGAGACACCTCTTCAGCCATACAAAAGATGAAGGTTCTGAACTGCAAAACTTCTCCGTTTTGGTAAGTACTTCCTCGATTTATATTTCTGATTGTAAGACATAGTTATTTCAGATCTGAATGACCAACCTTTATGACAAAAGCGTACTAATACGTTTGCTCTTCACAGTAGGGTGATATGGTCATATGGCAGGAAGGCTTAATGTCTCCTTGAATTTATTATTGTTAGAAACGAGACCCCTCTTCTGCCATACGAACAATGAAGGTTCTGAACTGCAAAATTTCTCTGTTTTGGTAAGTAGTTCCTCGATTTATATTTTTTATTGTAAGACACAGTTGTTTCAGCTATGAATGACCTACCTTAATTGCAAAGGAGTACTAATCTGTTTGCTCTTCACAGTAGTGTGATATGGTCATATGGCAGGAAGGCTTATTGTCTCATTGAGTTTATTATTGTAAGAAACGAGACACCCCTTCAGCCATACGTACAATTAAGAATTCGAAATGCAAAATTTCTCTCCTTATTTCTTATTGTAAGACACAGTTATTTCAGATATGAATGACCTACCTTGAAAGTGTACAGTATCGCCCGACATTGAAAATAGGTACAACATATTTCATTATTTTTGTCAGAACAACACATTTTTTTGTAAAATAACTCAATTTAAATTAATACAGCGAAGCCGTATACCAGTGATGATTGTGAGAGTCGAAGCGTGAGATATAATAATAGATCCACCATCCTATCCAGAAAGTGCACTGTAGCGTTAAAAGTAATTACGAGACCATAATATAGAGATTCACCATTGTAAAGCCATGCCCACTGGGCGGAATTTCTCATGTGTTATTGTTGTAGGTTGTAGAATTTGTGTGTCTAGGTTAGAGAATTTATCGGAATAAATAATATAGTGAAAAGAAAAAGATTGATGGACTCTTCCGTCGAATTGTATGTTGTCTGAATGTCCCGAATTTAATATGTGTGCGCCATTCATATTCAGTGCGGTGGCCACGTGTTGACAAAAGCCGTTAAATAAAAAAGGGAAGGAAAATGTGGTATTGCCAGTGCGTAGTGTACAGTCAGAGTTCTGTAAATTATTGATAGTCAGATGCGTGTTTCTGTTGCGTATTAATCATATAGGAGGATAACTTGTAACTTTAATTGTGAGTACGAGAGTTCATGTTACTCGATAAATTAAGAATGAATCCGCTCGCTTGGCAGACCACTCATCTTGCAGGCCTGACTGCTTGATGCCACAGTATGAGCAAGGCATGTGGGTGCCTCTCATAATTTCGACCCTGCCCGGATATTTTTTGTCAGGATATTTTTTTGCCAGGATATATTTTGGCAGGATATTTTGTTGTTAGGGTTTGCTGTTAAGATTTATTTTTTTATATTTTGATGCAATATATTGTGATAGCGCTAAGAAGTAAAATTTTTTTGTTTGCAATTTCTTTCTGGATTGGTGAGGATCTTTTACTTTTTTTATGTAATTAATTGCTATATCGTAAAAGGCTGGAAGATCGTGGTATAATTTTTTTTGCGTAATGTCCGTAGTAACTAGGTCGCAGTCGAAAAGTGTAGCCACCATGGAGAATAGCGATTCTGGGATGGACGTAGCACTGCAGCAGGAAGTAGCTGTTGACCATGGGTTAATGAGCGGGGACGGCAAGCACTCAGGAGGGGCTGAATTGTTCAGCGGACCGCGGTTAGTTGATCCTTTATGCGGCGGGCTTTGTTCACAATCGGGGGCTTTTCCCAACGACGCGGGCGAGCCGGGACTAGGTCAGGTATGCAGTGAAAGTGCAGCTACCCTTAGGGAAGCTACGGTTTCACAGGCGAACGAGGTGAGCGCGTCGAAAGTAGCAAATGACAGTGTGATTCTGCAGTTTTTACAGAAAATGGATAAATATTATAAGGAAAGATTGGAAGCGATGGATAGGGAGAATAAGGAGAGAGATAGGGAGTTTAAGGAAATATTGGACGGGATGGATAGAGATAATAAGGAAAGATGGGAAGCGATGAATAAAGGTAGTAAGGAAAGTATGGAGCCATTGGATAAGGGAAATAAAGACGCAACGAGGAAGCTACACACAGTTATCGATGAGCGTCTGCCCACAGTTAATAATCGGTTAGACGAGGGGGAGAAGAATCGGGGTGCGTTGAAGCTAGTATGTGACGCCGTGAAAGAAAAAGGTAATAATTTGGAGGTACAAGTATTTGCAATAGAGAGTGATACTACTGAGCGTAGGGACGTGTTGCCGGATGAGCGAATCAAAGAGGTAGTGGTCAGAATGAATACGATTAGTGCAGATGTAGAAAAGATCGGTATAAGAGGCGAAACAGGCTCTGACAGCACGCAGCGAGAGGTTTATGCCGACCAGGAAGAGATACAATCACTATTACAGTTTAAAGAGGCACAATTAGAAACAAATAGGAAACATAGGGAAGAATTAGCACAGTTGCAATTAGCGTGCAGAAGCGAAGGTGAAACACCACCAGGTAGATTGCAGAGGGAGAGTGAGATAAATTCAAAAAACCAAAATAGGCAGAAAGCGGAAGACGAACTCAGAGAGTTAGAAGAACGGTTGTGTCGGATAAAACAGGTGGCAAACCCAACTGGGTGTAGTCCAAGGTCGGAATACATAAATGCGGAAGAAGAATGTAGGAGGCAGTTCGTGTCGGTACAAACGTACACTTGTTTTCCGGATCCTGATAATTACCAACATCCATGCCTGTGGCTGTCTCAGTTTCAAGATTCATTACCTTCATCGTGGGGACCACCCCTGAAAATGAAGTTTGTGTGTAACCATTTGAGGGACGAGGCTAGAGCGAAAATGCAGGAAGTTATTGAAGACTGTAGTAGCTACAAAAGATTTTGTGACAAGTTTTTAAATGAATTCTGGTCGAAAAGTAAGCAGGACCAGGTTAAGCGAAGCATATTGATGATGCCAAATTGTAACGAAGGTGGTATAAGAGATCCAGTATCGTGCTATCAGGAAATGCTGAGACGAAACAGGTATTTGGATGTGCCATACGAAACTGGGGAGCTCATTAGGATCTGTATAACGAAGTTGCCAGTGAGATTGCGCAGAGATATAGTGATAGCAGGCAGAGGCTTAGACGATTCTTCGTCATTTCAGCACTTGTTACAGGAACTTGGTAATGAGAGCAACATCGTAAACGGAGCCACGACTCATAGGTCAGACAGAGTCGAGGATAGACACTATCAGAATAACAGGAGAGCATGGAATCCTGGCATTTCATTCTTGTCATAATGGATTGAAGGATAGGAGAAACTAATCCAACATATCAGCCCTTAATATCTTGCTTTAAAACACATGCAGCTGGCACTGAAAATTGTCTATGTAGCAGACATACTCTACTGATATGTAGGAATGCTAATACCATACTTCTGATCAGGGAATAAGACCCCAGTAATGGCGTCTGTTAGGCTGGTCTTTCAGAGCAAAATTTGCAAATTTTTATTTCGAACAGTAAAGTGAAAGGACTGTTTCCTCAAAGAAACCAGTACCTAAAATGTTATGTAATAATGCTAATGAATCCAGTATAATTTGTGCGATTTGACCACTGCAGGTACTTAACACGTAATGTAAAAAGTCAACATTGTGATCAGTATGGAATAGGGTACGTTTATACTGCTGTTACAGATAATATCAGTGATGTGGTCGAAGTTTTTAAATTAGATGCCATCTGATCTATAGTATGTCATAGTCGTGGAGACAGTTATAATGAGATGCTGCGTATGGTTGTTCGGAATCTGGTGTTAGGGAGAGAGACCACTAGCACCAAAGTTTCTAACACTTGGGCTGTCCCGTTTCTCCCAGCTTGTACATTCTCTGCACACATTTAATTTTCATGTAAACTTAGATTCCTAACTAGCAAATTCTTTACTGTGTATAGTGGACCATTAAGAGTGAGGCGGATTGTTCATGAAAATGCTGTACTGATTGAGACGATCAAGGGAAAACAATTTCGTGGGCTTCATCACATTTCTAACATCAAATTATCGAAAAGTTAAGGATAGATCGAAAGTAGCCAAGTTATGGTAGATAGTCAGTGTATTTATTTGTGGTGTGTAACGTTGTGCAGGGTCAAATCGAACATAAGAATTTTCAGGCGGGATGTCAGGAAGTATGACGGAATAGACTGGTCGAATGAGTCATGAACAGTAGTCGACAGAGTGGTGTATGTACGTATTTTTTTTGTCATATGAATAAGGATCAAGCAGAAACGACGTGATGATTAATGAGTGGATAAAGATGGTACATAGAGAAGCGACGTGATAAATAGTAGTGGATAAAGGTGATATATGAGGAGAGAAGCGACGTGAAGCAGTGTGATTAATAAAGAGAGATTCGACGTGATGAAACAGTGGTAAATAAAGGTGAGTAGAATTGAATAATGTGGAGATGTCTTAGATGTATGTTACAGAAAGGCCTGTGTATGCTGCAATAGAGATTGATGCCAATGGCGAAGGAAGACCAGGAAACGATGGAGTAATGGACGGACGGAGAGCCGAAATACGAATGAAGAGATGAGGACAACTGCACAACGTGAAAGGACATAAAGGGAGTATGAGATCCAGATGGTGAACGTTGTGGAATACTGACGTAAGATGTAATATAAGTGTAAATCTAATTCTTACCATAACAGTTGCTATGGGAAAAAAATAATTTTTGTTGTTGTTGTTGTTGAAGCCTGGTACCAGTATAACTAATCAAAACGGTACCAAGAATGTGTTCAGTTATTTTGCAGGATGAATAATTTCTGTATTTTTTGTTCTTAGATGAAATGTCGCAATTCTAAAGTGATATTTAGCAGGAGGAATAGTCGGTAAAGCGAATGCAGAGGTAAGCCAATGGAGAGAGGTGCCAGAGTGAAAGGACGAATTCGGAGACTGGAATGCTATCTCTGAAACAGCTTCATGTGTTATGTGATTGAGTATAAGGGAGCAAAGGTATTGTATGTTGTCGAGAGTGTGGTGGTGTTAAGGTTAGCTGACTTCTAGACCTATTCTGTTGGTGTATTAATGGATTGAATGAGAAGGAAAATGTGATGTCTGGTGAGTGAGAATAGTAGAGTAGTGTGATCAATGCGCACACTCCTGTAAAGGGGATGCTACCGATCTGTAACTAAAACATTATTGTGTATTGTTTGAATTGGATGAACCTCGATGGCAGGTCAGGATCTGACATCATGTGGATGGTACATACGTGTCCTAGAAATGTTGTTATATATAATTAAAAAAAGGTAAAATATATAAAGAGATATTAATTTCAGTCTGTCACAAGCACAAAGGTGCATTGTATGTTGTAGATTTAGAGTCACCAGTTTCTAAAATGTTTCTTGTGATAGGATGTTAGAGTAGTCTACTATTTTATATTGTAATTATGAATTGTATAGATTGCTTCTTATTCCTTTTGTTTTTTTTTTACACTTTCATGTTTTGTATGAGGGACGATGGGTACAATCAATAGCACAAGTGTGGGCTGTATATAGAAAAGGGATAAATGTTGATGTTGTATGTGTAGATAACTAGGGGGTATGATTTTATGTTTTTTTAGAACAAAGATTCTTTTATTACCAATGTATCTAATAGATCATACATGTAATCAATGAGTATTTAAATATATCCTTTTGTCTGTAATGTTGCGAGATGCATGGAAGGGTCTGACTGATTGGGTGTCGTAACGCCCATACCGCTAGCGGGCCGAGCTGACGTAGCCATGGCGACGGGCGACAGAGCCGCGGCACTCCCCACTCCACTGCCGGACGGGGTACACTCCACGCGCCCGCTACAGCAGGTCAACGGCCTGGGGCGACACGCACGTACCACTGGCCATTCGTAAGTTCCGCCACCCTTACGACTGGGGAAAGTATCCCGCGGGGGCAACAGCGGGTGGTTTCTTCCGCTCAACGGCGCGCGCAGCGGCGCCACGGCAGAAAGGACGATGCGCGGCATTGCCCGGCGGGCATTTGTTACCAGCAACTATTAACTAGTACTGGACTGTGGAGCTGTGAAGCAAGATGACTGCTCGTATGTCTCCATAAGGTGGAAAGTGAAAGACTGGTGTTCCCACGTTGTGAGTAGTGGAAAAGATTTTGTCTTTATCAGACAGGACGATCGTTTTATTTTGTCTTGACCACTGAATGGTGGGATCCATAAGCTTTTGGCAGTGACTTGTTAAGTGTGCTTTGTGAATTGCATGTGGGACGCTTGGTATTCGTGAAGAGGACAGTAGTCGTTTGGTGACTAATTATTGTATGAACGCAAGGAACTAGATTGGGACATTGACATTTGCGTCTGTAGTAGGAGACATTTCTTGAATTGGTGCGGGAATAAGTGCTGTTTGTTGGAACTTACGACTTTTAATTACACCATGAACTGAAAGGACAGAACAGTGGGTAATAGTAGTTGTAGGGCCATTTCTGGACGACCAGATTCGTGTGACTGGTACACTGAGAGTGACTATGACATTTGTGTTTCAAGTGAGATACAGTTTACTGTTAAGTGCGTGTTCAAAATGCCGATTTGAGTGACTTAAAGACTTTCGTCCGGGAAACCATGGGAGAGCTTTGACACCGAGACAATGTTTCTAGGAAAACTATCAGTAACTTTTTGACCCCAAGAAAATCACAGTATGAAATGTTTCCGTGTGACTCGCAAGATAGGGAATAATGTATTTGTAATTGTGTAAATGTTTTTTTTTATGTTTCATTCCTGAAGGGACAGCAAGTGTAATTGTATTTTATTAACATTTGTGTTTAGAATAGTTAGTGTTTTTTTTTGTTTGTTCTGGGTTATCAAGTTCACGTATCATGTTTATTAGAATATTTGGTACAATGATGCTTTAATTATTAGCCAGTGGCGTAATACTAACGTAGCGGCCCTTGTAGCATTGATCAGTAAGATTGTCACAGGGGACAAGAGTTTGCATTGCACAACAAATATCGGAATTAACCGATGCATTTTGATGTCATGAACAGTAATGATCTTGTTGATGTGTTGACTGAAGCCACTTATTTTCATTATCACAGTGGTGATATTTCACATTAAAGTGTAATGAAGGCTAGTCGAAATGCAAGTTCTTGTCATCTAAATATGTAACAATAGAGAAATGAGCAGTAAAGTAAGATACGAGAGCTACTGGTGGATTCAAGCATTTATTGCTAACTATTTATTGCGTGTATTGATATGGAGCCTGACGTCTACGTGTAACTAGTGTACGAAATTTTTTTCTTTTGTTGATTTTGTTTTGTATTGAGACATTGCCGTGTAAAGATCATTACAACGCAATTTATGAATGTCAGGTTACTTGTTCTGTGTTTGGACGGTAAGCTACTTAAAATTTCATTAGACAATTGGTATTTTTTTTATTTTTTTTGTTGTAGAATTAGTGAAGTTTGGATTACTCATAAAAATAACGATTGATCCCAGTAACTAAGCAAATTATTATCTCAACATTATTTTTTTTTTTGTGTGATGTAATGTTTTATTTATCATGTGGATTGTTGCCAACTTGTATGTGTAGATTACTCCAGATTGTGGAGAGTACAATAATGCAACAACTGTGTCAACAATTTGGTAAAGTAACAACATTTGGTCGTCAATTTGAGGTCACCAGGGGCTAAGGTCTACTGCTGGTTTATTTGATGACTTGCTAAGTTTGGTCTCATACAGCTTTCTTAAAAAAATGTTCGTAACTACCCTCGCATTGCAAGGATAGTACCGTGCCATTTTTCTCCGCATGGGTAGCCGGCGGTGAAAGGGTACAGTACCGCCCGACATTGAAAATAGGTACAACATATTTCGTTATTTTTGTCAGAACAACACATTTTTTTTTAATAACTCAATTTCAATTAATACAGCGAAGCCGGATACCAGTGTGGGAAAGAATGACAATTTATTTATTTAATTGATCACATGTGCTCTCCTACAAAGTAAATCCCTACATCCAGTTTGGTGAGATCTGTGAAATGAATGAATGTATGGTCGTCTGCTAACCGCAGATAGTGAATGTGAATATATGATCATCTTTGAGTCGATCCTTTGGCCACCTTTGGTGGGACCAAAGAGATGAAATTTACCAGAGCTTTGAGCGCCTGAAATGTGGCTGACCAATACGATAGCAAGGTGCTTCCCCCACCTCGACACAGGTGCGAGAGGACCTAGAGAACGGCCACGTTTCAGCACTCTGCCGCTGGATCTTGTGCCGTTAAGACCTGTTTTAGTTGTGCTTCGTAATGATGAAAGAGTGGAGACATGGTATGCATGTGGAATATTTAAGAGTAGTTTGAAATAATAATTTCCCAATTTCAGGAACTTTTGTGGGGAGAATTAAATGTCAGGCAGGTAATATTAAGGGGATTGTAGTAATCTTCGGAAGTGACCAACGGTCACAATGAAACCATGTGTAGCTATAAGTTGAAATACTTCCGTGTGCTTAAGTTAAGCTGAATTACTAGCGTGTGTACAATAAGTTGAAATATTTAAGAAATAGCATGTGTACCATAAGCTGAAATATTTAAGAAATGGCGTGTGCAGGACTTGAAATTAGAGACGAGTACTTCCACGTGGTGAGTACTGTGTGAGTCTCGATCTGTGTATGAGACAAAGGATTAAGAGAAGTACTCGTCCATGGTATCAATTGAGGACTCGCGTGTGTGATGGTTATGTTCTTAATGTTAGATTGTGTGATATGATTCCATGTGACGCTAGATTTAAAGTCTGAGTGAGAATCAAGGTGAGTCGGCCGTCTATCCAGCAACCCCACTTGGCTTGCATTGCACAGGAATACGTGCACAAATCTCCAGAGTTCACGGTAGGAAAGTAGAATTACGAAGTGGGGCAGTGTCGTGTGAAACTGGGATAAATATTAATTGAAGTGGGAAAGATGAAAGTGAAAAGGTTGTAACGATGCTTTGTGTAGTATTTCATATTGTTGTGTGGTGTATGTCATGTAATTTGGGTATGTGTGGTTTGCATGGGAAAGTAGCAAGGTAGTTTCAAAAGATTTGTGGGTTATTCTTGTTCCTTCTGTATGGCTCGATCTGGAGAAAAGTTTCGTGATGATGATTGTGAGAGTCGAAGCGTGAGATATAATAATAGATCCACCATCCTATCCAGAAAGTGCACTGTAGCGTTAAAAGTAATTACGAGACCATAATATAGAGATTCACCATTGTAAAGCCATGCCCACTGGGCGGAATTTCTCATGTGTTATTGTTGTAGGTTGTAGAATTTGTGTGTCTAGGTTAGAGAATTTATCGGAATAAATAATATAGTGAAAAGAAAAAGATTGATGGACTCTTCCTTCGAATTGTATGTTGTCTGAATGTCCCGAATTTAATATGTGTGCGCCATTCATATTCAGTGCGGTGGCCACGTGTTGACAAAAGCCGTTAAATAAAAAAGGGAAGGAAAATGTGGTATTGCCAGTGCGTAGTGTACAGTCAGAGTTCTGTAAATTATTGATAGTCAGATGTGTGTTTCTGTTGCGTATTAATAATATAGGAGGATAACTTGTAACTTAAATTGTGAGTACGAGAGTTCATGTTACTCGATAAATTAAGAATGAATCCACTCGCTTAGCAGACCACTCATCTTGCAGGCCTGACTGCTTGATGCCACAGTATGAGCAAGGCATGTGGGTGCCTCTCAACCTTAATTACAAAAGAGTACTAATCTGTTTGCTCTTCACAGTAGGGTGATATGGTCCTATGGAAGAAGGCTTAATGTCTCATTGAATTTCCTATTGTAAGAAACGAGACACCTCCTCAGCCATACGAGCAATTAAGAATTCGAACTGCAGAATTTCTCTCCTTAGTTAAGTACTTCCTTAATTCTTATTGTAAGACACAGCTATTTCAGATATGAATGACGTTCCTTAATTACAAAAGAGTACTAATCTGTTTGCTCTTCACAGTAGGGTGATATGGTCATATGGCAGGAAGGCTTAATGTCTCATTGAATTTATTATAGTAAGAAACAAGACCCCATTTCAGCCATACGAACAATTAAGAATCCGAACTGCAAAATTACTCTCCATAGTTAAGTACTTCCTTGATTTATATTTCTTATTGTAAGACACAGTTATTTCAGATATTAATGACCTACCTTAATTACAAAAGAGTATTAGTCTGTTTGCCTATCACAGTAGGGTGATATGGTCATATGGCAGGAAGGCTTAATATCTTGATTTGATCCATTATAAATGGTTTGAATTAATTATTGTAAGAAACGGGACACCTTTTCAGCCATAAGAACGATGAAGGTTTTGAACTGCAAAACTTCTCTGTTTTGGTAAGTACTTCCTCGATTCATATTTCTTATTGTAAGACACAGCGTTTGCAGATATTAATGACCTAACTTAATTCCAAAAGAGTACTATCCTGTTTGTTCTTCACAGCGGGGTGATATAGTCATATGGCAGGAAGGCTTAATGTCTCTTTGAATTTGTTATTGGAAGAAACGAGACACCTCTTCAGCCATACGAACGATGAAGGTTCTGAACTACAAAACTTCTCTGTTTTGATAAGTACTTACTCGATTTATATTTCTTATTGAACGACACAGCTATTTCAGATATGAATGACCTACCTTATTTACAAAAGAGTACTTATCTGTTTGCTCTTCACACCAGGGTGATATGGTCATATGGCAGGAAGGGTTAACGTCTCTTTGAACTTACTATTGTAAGTAACGAGACACCCCTTTAGCCATACGAACATTTCAGAATCCGAACTGCAAAATTTCTCGCCTTAGTTAAGTACTTCCTCGATCTGTATTTCTTATTGTACGACTCAGCTATTTCAGAAATGAATGACCTACCTTAATTACAAAAGAGTACTGATCTGTTTGCTCATCACAGTAATGTGATATGGTCATATGGCAGGAAGGCTTAATGTCTCATTGAATTTATTATTGTAAGAAACGAGACACCTCTTCAGCCAAACGATCAATTAAAAATCCGAACTGCAAAATTAATCTCCTTAGTTGAGTACGTCCTCGATTTATACTTCTTATTATAGTAAGACACAGCTACATCAGATATGAATGACCTACCTAAATTACAAAAGTGTACTAATCTGTTTGCTCTTCATAGTAGGGTGATATGGTCATATGGCAGGAAGGCTTAATTTCTCATTGAATTTATTATTGTAAGGAACGAGACACCTCTTCAGCCATACGAACGATGAGGGTTCTGAACTGCAAAACTTCTCTGTTTTAATCATTAATTCCTCGATTTATATTTCTTATTGTACGTCACAGCTGTTTCAGATATGAATGACCTACCTTAATTACAAAAGAGTACTAATCTGTTTGCTCATCACAGTACCGTGATATGTTCATATAGCAGGAAGGTATAATGTCTAATTGAATTTAATATTGTAAGAAACGAGACACCTCTTCAGGCATGCGAACAATTAAAAATCCGAACTGCAAAATTTCTCTCCTTAGTTGAGTACGTCATCGATTTATATTTCTAATTATAGTAAGACACAGCTACTTCAGATATGAATGACCTAATTTAATAACAAAAGTGTACTAATCTATTTGCTCTTCACAGTAGGGTGATATGGTCATATGGCAGAAAGGCTTAATGTCTCATTGAATTTATTATTGTATGAAACGAGACACCTCTTCAGCCATACGAACGATGAAGGTTCTGAACTGCAAAACTTCTCTGTTTTGGTGAGTACCTCCTCGATTTTTTCTCTTCTTCTACGACACAGCTATTTCAGATATGAATGACCTTTCTAATATACAAAAGAGTACTAATCTGTTTGCTCTTCACAGCAGGGTGATATGGTCATATGACAGGAAGGCTTAATGTCTCATTGAATTTACTATTGTAAGTAACGAGACACCCCATCAGCCATACGAACAACTCAGAATCTGAACTGCAAAATTTCTCTCCTTAGTTAAGTACTTCCTCGATTTCTATTTCTTATTGTACGACACAGCTATTTCAGATATGAATTAGCTACCTTAATTACAAAAGAGTACTAATCTCTTTGCTCATCACAATATTGTGATATGTTCATATAGCAGGAAGGCTATATGTCTCATTGAATTTACAATTGTAAGAAACGAGACACCTCTTCAGCCATACGAACAATTAAGAACCCGAACTGCTAAATTTCTTTCATTAGTTAAGTACTTCCTCGAGTTATATTTCTTATTGTACGACACAACTATTTCAGATATGAATGACCTACCTTAATTTCAAAAGAGTACTAATCTGTTTGCTCATCACAGTAGGGTGATATGTTCAAATAGCAGGAAGATTTAATTTCTCATTGAATTTAATATTGTAAGAAACGAGACACCTCTTCAGCCATAGAAACAATTAAGAATTCGAACTTAAAAATATCTCTCCTTAATTAAGTTCTTCCTCGATTTATATTTCTTATTGTAAGACACAGCTATTTCAGATATGAATGACCAACCTTAATTACAAAAGTGTACTAATCTGTTTGCTCTTCACAGCAGGGTGATATGGTCATATGGCTGGAAGGGTTAATGTCTCATTGCATTTACTACTGTAAGTAACGAGACACCCCTTCAGAGATACGAACAACTCAGAATCCGAATTGCAAAATTTCTCTCCTTAGTTAAGTACTTCCTCGATTTGTATTTCTTATTGTACAACACATCTATTTCAGAAATGAATGACCTACCTTAATTACAAGAGGGTACTAATCTGTTTGCTCATCACAGTAGGGGGATATGTTCATATAACAGGAAAGCTTAATGTCTCATTGAATTTAATATTGTAAGAAACGAGACACCTCTTCAGCCATACGAACAATTAAGAATCCGAATTGCAAAATTTCTCTCCTTAGTTAAGTACTTCCTCGATTTATATTTCTTATTGTAAGACACAGCTACTTCAGATATGAATGACCTACCAAAATTACAAAAGTGTACTCATCAGTTTGCTCTTCATAGTAGGGTGATATGGTCATATGGCAGGAAGGCTTAATGTCTCATTGAATTTATTGTAGTAAGAAATGATACACCTCTTAAGCCATACGAACGATTAGGGTTTTGAACTGCAAAACGTATCTGTTTTGGTAAATAATTCCTCGATTTATACTTCTTATTGTACGACACAGCTTTTTCAGATATGAATGACCTACCTTAATTTCAAAAGAGTACTAATCTGTTTGCTCATAACAGTAGGGTGATATGTTCCTATAGCAGGAAGGTATAATGTCTAATTGAATTTAATATTGTAATAAAGAGGCACCTCTTCAGCCATACGATCATTAAAAAATCAGAACTGCAAAATTTCTCTCCTTAGTTGAGTACGTCATCGATTTATATTTCTAATTGTATGGCACAGCTATTTCAGAAATGAATGACCTACCTTAATTACAAAGGAGTACTAATATGTTTGCTCTTCACAGCAGGGTGATATGGTCATATGGCAGGAAGGCTTAATGTCTCATTGAATTTACTATTGTAATTAACGAGACACCCCTTCAGCCATACGAACAACTCAGAATCCAAACTGCAATATTTCTCTCCTTAGTTAAGTACTTCCTCGATTTGTATTTCTTATTGTATGACACATCTATTTCAGAAATGAGTGACCTACCTTAATTACAAAAGGGTACTAATCTGTTTGCTCATCACAGTAGGGTGATATGTTCATATAACAGGACGGCTTAGTGTCTCATTGAATTTACTATTGTAAGTAACGAGACACCCCTTCAGCCATACGAACAACTCACAATCCCAACTCCAATATTTATCTCCTTAGTTTAGAAGTTCCTCGATTTGTATTTCTTAGTGTACGACACAGCTATTTCAGATATGAATTACCTCCTTAATTACAAAAGAGTACTAATCTGTTTACTCATCACAGTAGGGTGATATGTTCATATTGCAGGATGGCTATATGTCTCATTGAATTTAATATTCTTAGAAACGACACACCTCTTCAGCCATACGAACAATTATGAATCCGAACTGCAAAATTTCTCTCATTAGTGAAGTAATTCCTCAATTTATATTTCTTACTGTACGACACAGCTATTTCAGATACGAATGACCTACCTTAATTACAAAACAGTACTAAACTGTTTGCTCATCATAGTAGGGTGATATGTTTATATAGCAGGAAGGCTATATGTCTCATTGAATTTAATATTGCACTGCAAAATTTCCCTCCTTGGTTAAGTACTTTCTCGATTTATATTTCTTACTGTAAGACACAGCTACTTTAAATATGAATGACCTACCTTCATTACAAGAGACTTCTAATCTGTTTGGTCTTCACAGCAGGGTGATATGGTCATATGGCAGGAAGGCTTAATGTCTCATTGAATTTACTGTTGTAACTAACGAGAAGACCCTTCAGCCATACGAACAATTCAGAATCCGAACTGCAAAATTTCTCTCGTTAGTTAAGTACTTCCTCGATTTATATTTCTTATTGTACGACACAGCTATTTCAGATATAAATGACCTACCTTAATTGCAAAACAGTACTAATATGTTTGCTTATCACGGTAGAGTGATATATTCATATAGCAGGAAGGCTTAATGTCTCATTGAATTATTATTGTAAGAATCGAGACACCTCTTCACCCATACGAACAATTATGAATCCGAACTGCAAAATTTCTCCCCTTAGTTAAGTACTTCCTCGATTTATATTTGTTATTGTAAGATACAGCTACTTCAGATATGAATGACCTACCTTAATTACAAAAGTGTACTAATCTGTTAGCTCTTCACAGTAGGGTGATATGGTCATATGGCAGGAAGGCTTAATGTCTCATTGAATTTAGTAGTGTAAGAAACGAGACGCCTCTTCAGCCATACGAACGATGAGGGTTCTGAACTGCAAAACTTCTCTGTTTTGGTAAGTACTTTCTCGATTTACATTTCTTATGGTACGTTCCAGCTATTTCAGATATGAATGACCTTCCTTAATTATAAAAGAGTACTAATCTGTTTGCTCTTCACAGCAGTTAGATATGGTCATATGGCAGGAAGGCTTAATGTATCATTGAATTTATTATTGTAAGAAACGAGACACCTCTTAAGCCATACGAACGATGAAGATTCTGAACTGCAAAACATCTCTCCTTTGGTATGCACTTCCTCGATTTATATTTCTTATTGTAAGACACAGCTACTTCAGATATGAATGACCTACCTTAATTACAAAAGTGTACTAACCTGTTTGCTCTTCACAGTAGGGTGATATGGTCATATGGCAGGAAGGCTTAATGTCTCATTGAATTTATTATTGTGAGGAACGAGACACCTCTTCAGCCATACGGACGATGAAGGTTCTGAACTGCAAAACTTCTCTGTTTTGGTAAGTACTTCTTTGATTTATATTACTTATTGTACGACACAGCTATTTCAGATATGAATGAGATACCTTACTTACAAAAGGGTACTAATCTGTTTGCTCTTCAGAGCAGGGTGATATGGTCATATGGCAGGAAGGCTTCATGTCTCATTGAATTTACTATTGTAAGTAACGAGACACCCCTTCAGCCATAGGAATAACTCAGAATCCGAATTGCAGAATTTCTCTCCTTAGTTAAGTACTTCCTCAATTTGTATTTCTTATTGTACGACACAGCTATTTCAGATATAAATGACCTACCTTAATTGCAAAAGAGTACTAATATGTTTGCTTATCACGGTAGAGTGATATATTCATATAGCAGGAAGGCTTAATGTCTCATTGAATTATTATTGTAAGAATCGAGACACCTCTTCACCCATACGAACAATTATGAATCCGAACTGCAAAATTTCTCCCCTTAGTTAAGTACTTCCTCGATTTATATTTGTTATTGTAAGACACAGCTACTTCAGATATGAATGACCTACCTTAATTACTAAATTGTACTAATCTGTTTGCTCTTCACGGTAGGATTATATGGTCATATGGCAGGAAGGATTAATGTCTCATTGTACTTATTACTGTAAGAAATGAGACACCTCTTCACCCATACGAATGATGAATTTTCTGAACTCCAAAATTTCTCTGTTTTGGTAAGTACTTCCTCGATTTACATTTCATATTGTAAGACACAGCTATTTCAGATACGAATGACCTACCTTAAATGCAAAAGAGTACTTATCTGTTTGCACTTCACAGTAGCGTGATATGGTCATATGGCAGGAAGGCTTAATGTCTCATTGAATTTAAAATTGTAAGAAACGAGACACCCCTTCAGCCATACGAACTATGAAGGTTCTAAACTGCAAAAGTTCTCTGTTTTGCTAAGTACTGCCTCGATTTATATTTCTTATTGTCAGACACAGCTATTTCAGATATGAATGACCTACCGTAATTACAAAAGAGTACTAATCTGTTTGCTCTTCACAGTAGGGTGATATGGCCATATGGCAGGAGGGCTTAATGGCTCATTGAATTTATTATTGTTAGAAATGAGACACCTCTGCAGCCATATGAACGATGAAGATTCTTAACTGAAAAACTTCTGCATTTTGGTAAGTATGTCATCGATATATATATCTTATTGTAAGACACAGCTATTTCAGATATGAATGACCTACCTTAATTATAAAAGAGTACTAACCTGTTTGCTCTTCACAGTAGGGTGATATGGTCATATGGCAGGGAGGCTTAATGTCTGATAGAATTTATTATTGTACGAAACGAGACACCTCTTCAGCCATATGAACGATGAAGGTTCTGAACTGCAAAACTACTCCGTTTTGGTAAGTACTTCATCGATTTATATTTCTTGTTGTAAGACACAGCTATTTCAGACATGAATGACATACCTTAATTGCAAAAGAGTACTAATCCGTTAGCTCTTCACAGTAGTGTAAAATGGTCATATAGCAGGAGGGATTAATGTCTCAATGAATTTATAATTGTAGGAAACGAGACACCTCTTCAGCCATACGAAAGATGAAGATTCTGAACTGCAAAACTTCTCCGTTTTGGTAAGTACTTCCTCGATTTATATTTCTGATAGTAAGACATAGTTATTTCAGATATGAATGACCTACCTTGAAAGGGTACAGTACCGCCCGACATTGAAAATAGGTACAACATATTTCATTATTTTTGTCAGAACAACACATTTTTTTGTAAAATAACTCAATTTAAATTAATACCGCGAAGCCGGATACCAGTGTGGGAAAGAATGACAATTTATTTACTTAATTGATCACATGTGCTCTCCTACAAAGTAAATCCCTACATCCAGTTTGGTGAGGTCTGTGAAATGAATGAATGTATGGTCGTCTGTTAACTGCAGATAGTGAATGTGAATATATGATCATCTTTGAGTCGATCCTTTGGCCACCTTTGGTGGGACCAAAGAGATGAAATTTACCAGAGCTTTGAGCGCCTGAAATGTGGCTGACCAATACGATAGCAAGGTGCTTCCCCCACCTCGACACAGGTGCGAGAGGACCTAGAGAACGGCCACGTTTCAGCACTCTGCCGCTGGATCTTGTGCCGTTAAGACCTGTTTTAGTTGTGCTTCGTAATGATGAAAGAATGGAGACATGGTATGCATGTGGAATATTTAAGAGTAGTTTGAAATAATAATTTCCCAATTTCAGGAACTTTTGTGGGGAGAATTAAATGTCAGGCAGGTAATATTAAGGGGATTGTAGTAATCTTCGGAAGTGACCAACGGTCACAATGAAACCAGGTGTAGCTATAAGTTGAAATACTTCCATGTGCTTAAGTTAAGCTGAATTACTAGCGTGTGTACAATAAGTTGAAATATATAAGAAATAGCGTGTGTACCATAAGCTGAAATATTTAAGAAATGGCGTGTGCAGGACTTGAAATTAGAGACGAGTACTTCCACGTGGTGAGTACTGTGTGAGTCTCGATCTGTGTATGAGACAAAGGATTAAGAGAAGTACTCGTCCATGGTATCAGGTGAGGACTCGCGTGTGTGATGGTTATGTTCTTAATGTTAAATTGTGTGATATGATTCCGTGTGACGCTAGATTTAAACTCTGAGAGTGAATCAAGATGAGTCGGCCGTCTATCCAGCAACGCCACTTGGCTTGCATTCCACAGGAAGACGTGCATATATCTCCAGAGTTCACGGTAGGAAAGTAGAATTACAAAGTGGGGCAGTGTCGTGTGAAACTGGGATAAATATTAATTGAAATGGGAAAGATGAAAGTGAAAAGGTTGTAACGATGCTTTCTGTAGTATTTCATATTGTTGTGTGGTGTATGTCATGTAATTTGGGTATGTGTGGTTTGCAAGGTAGTTTCAAAAGATTTGTGGGTTATTCTTGTTCCTTCTGTATCGCTCGATCTGGAGAAAAGTTTCGTGATGATGATTGTGAGAGTCGAAGCGTGAGATATAATAAAAGATCCACCATCCTATCCAGAAAGTGCACTGTAGCGTTAAAAGTAATTACGAGACCATAATATAGAGATTCACCATTGTAAAGCCATGCCCACTGGGCGGAATTTCTCATGTGTTATTGTTGTAGGTTGTAGAATTTGTGTGTCTAGGTTAGAGAATTTATCGGAATAAATAAGATAGTGAAAAGAAAAAGATTGATGTACTCTTCCTTCGAATTGTATGTTGTCTGAATGTCCCGAATTTATAATGTGTGCGCCATTCATATTCAGTGCGGTGGCCACGTGTTGACAAAAGCCGTTAAATAAAAAAGGGGAGGAAAATGTGGTATTGCCAGTGCGTAGTGTACAGTCAGAGTTCTGTAAATTATTGATAGTCAGATGTGTGTTTCTGTTGCGTATTAATCATATAGGAGGATAACTTGTAACTTAAATTGTGTGTACGAGAGTTCATGTTACTCGATAAATTAAGAATGAATCCGCTCGCTTGGCAGACTACTCATCTTGCAGGCCTGACTGCTTGATGCCACAGTATGAGCAAGGCATGTGGGTGCCTCTCATAATTTCGACGCTGCCCGGAAATTTTTTGCCAGGATATTTTTTTTCCAGGATATACACTCCTGGAAATGGAAAAAAGAACACATTGACACCGGTGTGTCAGACCCACCATACTTGCTCCGGACACTGTGAGAGGGCTGTACAAGCAATGATCACACGCACGGCACAGCGGACACACCAGGAACCGCGGTGTTGGCCGTCGAATGGCGCTAGCTGCGCAGCATTTGTGCACCGCCGCCTTCAGTGTCAGCCAGTTTGCCGTGGCATACGGAGCTCCATCGCAGTCTTTAACACTGGTAGCATGCCGCGGCAGCGTGGACGTGAACCGTATGTGCAGTTGACGGACTTTGAGCGAGGGCGTATAGTGGGCGTGCGGGAGGCCGGGTGGACGTACCGCCGAATTGCTCAACACGTGGGGCGTGAGGTCTCCACAGTACATCGATGTTGTCGCCAGTGGTCGGCGGAAGGTGCACGTGCCCGTCGACCTGGGACCGGACCGCAGCGATGCACGGCAAGACCGTAGGATCCTACGCAGTGCCGTAGGGGACCGCACCGCCACTTCCCAGCAAATTAGGGACACTGTTGCTCCTGGGGTATCGGTGAGGACCATTCGCAACCGTCTCCATGAAGCTGGGCTATGGTCCCGCACACCGTTAGGCCGTCTTCCGCTCACGCCCCAACATCGTGCAGCCCGCCTCCAGTGGTGTCGCGGCAGGCGTGAATGGATGGACGAATGGAGACGTGTCGTCTTCAGCGATGAGAGTCGCTTCTGCCTTGGTGCCAATGATGGTCGTATGCGTGTTTGGCGCCGTGCAGGTGAGCGCCACAATCAGGACCGCATACGACTGAGGCACACAGGGCCAACACCCGGCATCATGGTGTGGGGAGCGATCTCCTACACTGGCCGTACACCACTGGTGATCGTCGAGGGGACACTGAATAGTGCACGGTACATCCAAACCGTCATCGAACCCATCGTTCTACCATTCCTAGACCGGCAAGGGAACTTGCTGTTCCAACAGGACAATGCACGTTCGCATGTAGCCCGTGCCACCCAACGTGCTCTAGAAGGTGTAAGTCAACTACCCTGGCCAGCAAGATCTCCGGATCTGTCCCCCATTGAGCATGTTTGGGACTGGATGAAGCGTCGTCTCACGCGGTCTGCACGTCCAGCACGAACGCTGGTCCAACTGAGGCGCCAGGTGGAAATGGCATGGCAAGCCGTTCCACAGGACTACATCCAGCCTCTCTACGATCGTCTCCATGGGAGAATAGCAGCCTGCATTGCTGCGAAAGGTGGATATACACTGTACTAGTGCCGACATTGTGCATGCTCTATTGCCTGTGTCTATGTGCCTGTGGTTCTGTCAGTGTGATCATGTGATGTATCTGACTCCAGGAATGTGTCAATAAAGTTTCCCCTTCCTGGGACAATGAATTCACGGTGTTCTTATTTCAAGTTCCAGGAGTGTATTTTGCCAGTATATTTTGTTGTTAGGGTTTGCTGTTAAGGTTTATTTTTTTATATTTTGATGGAATATATTGTGATAGCGCTAAGAAGTAAAATTTTTTTGTTTGCAATTTCTTTCTGGATTGGTGAGGATCTTTTATTTTTTTTGTGTAATTAATTGCTATATCGTCCAAGGCTGGAAGATCGTGGTATAATTTTTTTTGCGTAATGTCCGTAGTAACTAGGTCGCAGTCGAAAAGTGTAGCCAAAATGGAGAATAGCGATTCTGGGGTGGACGTAGCACTGCAGCAGGAAGTAGCTGTTGACCATGGGTTAATGAGCGGGGACGGCAAGCACTCAGGAGGGGCTGAATTGTTCAGCTGACCACGGGTAGGTGATCCTTTATGCGGCGGGCTTTGTTCACAATCGGGGGCTTTTCCCGACGACGCGGGCGAGCCGGGACTAGATCAGGTATGCAGTGAAAGTGCAGCTACCCTTAGGGAAGCTACGGTTTCACAGGCGAACGAGGTGAGCGCGTCGAAAGTAGCAAATGACAGTGTGATTCTGCAGTTTTTACAGAAGATGGATAAAGATTATAAGGAAAGATTGGAAGTGATGGATAGTGAGAATAAGGAGAGAGATAGGGAGTTTAAGGAAATATTGGACGCGATGGATAGAGATAATAAGGAAAGATGGGAAGCGATGGATAAAGGTAGTAAGGAAAGTATGGAGCCATTAGATAAGGGAAATAAAGACGCAACGAGGAAGCTACACACAGTTATCGATGAGCGTCTGCCCACAGTTAATAATTGGTTAGGCGAGGGGGAGAAGAATCGGGGTGCGTTGAAGCAAGTATGTGACGCCGTGAAAGAAAAAGGTAATAATTTGGAGGTACAAGTATTTGCAATAGAGAGTGATACTACTGAGCGTAGGGACGTGTTGCCGGATGAGCGAATCAAAGAGGTAGTGGTCAGAATGAATACGATTAGTGCAGATGTAGAAAAGATCGGTATAAGAGGCGAAACAGGCTCTGACAGCACGCAGCGAGAGGTTTATGCCGACCAGGAAGAGATACAATCACTATTACAGTTTAAAGAGGCACAATTAGAAACAAATAGGAAACATAGGGAAGAACTAGCACAGTTGCAATTAGCGTGCAGAAGCGAAGGTGAAACACCACCAGGTAGAGTGCAGAGGGAGAGTGAGATAAATTCAAAAAACCAAGATAGGCAGAAAGCGGAAGACGAACTCAGAGAGTTAGAAGAACGGTTGTGTCGGATAAAACAGGTGGCAAACCCAACTGGGTGTAGTCCAAGGTCGGAATACATAAATGCGGAAGAAGAATGTAGGAGGCAGTTCGTGTCGGTACAAACGTACACTTGTTTTCCGGATCCTGATAATTACCAACATCCATGCCTGTGGCTGTCTCAGTTTCAAGATTCATTACCTTCATCGTGGGGACCACCCCTGAAAATGAAGTTTGTGTGTAACCATTTGAGGGACGAGGCTAGAGCGAAAATGCAGGAAGTTATTGAAGACTGTAGTAGCTACAAAAGATTTTGTGACAAGTTTTTAAATGAATTCTGGTCGAAAAGTAAGCAGGACCAGGTTAAGCGAAGCATATTGATGATGCCAAATTGTAACGAAGATGGTATAAGAGATCCAGTATCGTGCTATCAGGAAATGCTGAGACGAAACAGGTATTTGGATGTGCCATACGAAACTGGGGAGCTCATTAGGATCTGTATAACGAAGTTGCCAGTGAGATTGCGCAGAGATATAGTGATAGCAGGCAGAGGCTTAGACGATTCTTCGTCATTTCAGCACTTGTTACAGGAACTTGGTAATGAGAGCAACATCGTAAACGGAGCCACGACTCATAGGTCAGACAGAGTCGAGGATAGACACTATCAGAATAACAGGAGAGCATGGAATCCTGGCATTTCATTCTTGTCATAATGGATTGAAGGATAGGAGAAACTAATCCAACATATCAGCCCTTAATATCTTGCTTTAAAACACATGCAGCTGGCACTGAAAATTGTCTATGTAGCAGACATACTCTACTGATATGTAGGAATGCTAATACCATACTTCTGATCAGGGAATAAGACCCCAGTAATGGCGTCTGTTAGGCTGGTCTCTCAGAGCAAAATTTGCAAATTTTTATTTCGAACAGTAAAGTGAAAGGACTGTTTCCTCAAAGAAACCAGTACCTAAAATGTTATGTAATAATGCTAATGAATCCAGTATAATTTGTGCGATTTGACCACTGCAGGTACTTAACACGTAATGTAAAAAGTCAACATTGTGATCAGTATGGAATGTTACAGATAACATCAGTGATGTGGTCGAAGTTTTTAAATTAGATGCCATCTGATCTATAGTATGTCATAGTCGTGGAGACAGTTATAATGAGATGCTGCGTATGGTTGTTCGGAATCTGGTGTTAGGGAGAAAGACCACTAGCACCAAAGTTTCTAACACTTGGGCTGTCCCGTTTCTCCCAGCTTGTACATTCTCTGCACACATTTAATTTTCATGTAAACTTAGATTCCTAACTAGCAAATTCTTTACTGTGTATAGTGGACCATTAAGAGTGAGGCGGATTGTCCATGAAAATGCTGTACTGATTGAGACGATCAAGGGAAAACAATTTCGTGGGCTTCATCACATTTCTAACATCAAATTATCGAAAAGTTAAGGATAGATCGAAAGTAGCCAAGTTATGGTAGATAGTCAGTGTATTTATTTGTGGTGTGTAACGTTGTGCAGGGTCAAATCGAACATAAGAATTTTCAGGCGGGATGTCAGCAAGTATGACGGAATAGACTGGTCGAATGAGTCATGAACAGTAGTCGACAGAGTGGTGTATGTACGTATTTTTTTTGTCATATGAATAAGGATCAAGCAGAAACGACGTGATGATTAATGAGTGGATAAAGATGGTACATAGAGAAGCGACGTGATAAATAGTAGTGGATAAAGGTGATATATGAGGAGAGAAGCGACGTGAAGCAGTGTGATTAATAAAGAGAGATTCGACGTGATGAAACAGTGGTAAATAAAGGTGAGTAGAATTGAATAATGTGGAGATGTCTTAGATGTATGTTACAGAAAGGCCTGTGTATGCTGCAATAGAGATTGATGCCAATGGCGAAGGAAGACCAGGAAACGATGGAGTAATGGACGGACGGAGAGCCGAAATACGAATGAAGAGATGAGGACAACTGCACAACGTGAAAGGACATAAAGGGAGTATGAGATCCAGATGGTGAACGTTGTGGAATACTGACGTAAGATGTAATATAAGTGTAAATCTAATTCTTACCATAACAGTTGCTATGGGAAAAAAATAATTTTTGTTGTTGTTGTTGCTGAAGCCTGGTACCAGTATAACTAATCAAAACGGTACCAAGAATGTGTTCAGTTATTTTGCAGGATGAATAATTTCTGTATTTTTTGTTCTTAGATGAAATGTCGCAATTCTAAAGTGATATTTAGCAGGAGGAATAGTCGGTAAAGCGAATGCAGAGGTAAGCCAATGGAGAGAGGTGCCAGAGTGAAAGGACGAATTCGGAGACTGGAATGCTATCTCTGAAACAGCTTCATGTGTTATGTGATTGAGTATAAGGGAGCAAAGGTATGGTATGTTGTCGAGAGAGTGGTGGTGTTAAGGTTAGCTGACTTCTAGACCTATTCTGTTGGTGTATTAATGGATTGAATGAGAAGGAAAATGTGATGTATGGTGAGTGAGAGTAGTAGAGTAGTGTGATCAATGCGCACACTCCTGTAAAGGGGATGCTACCGATCTGTAACTAAAACATTATTGTGTATTGTTTGAATTGGATGAACCTCGATGGCAGGTCAGGATCTGACATCATGTGGATGGTACATACGTGTCCTAGAAATGTTGTTATATATAATAAAAAAAAAGGTAAAATATATAAAGAGATATTAATTTCAGTCTGTCACAAGCACAAAGGTGCATTGTATGTTGTAGATTTAGAGTCACCAGTTTCTAAAATGTTTCTTGTGATAGGATGTTAGAGTAGTCTACTATTTTATATTGTAATTATGAATTGTATAGATTGCTTCTTATTCCTTTTGTTTTTTTTTTACACTTTCATGTTTTGTATGAGGGACGATGGGTACAATCAATAGCACAAGTGTGGGCTGTATATAGAAAAGGGATAAATGTTGATGTTGTATGTGTAGATAACTAGGGGGTATGATTTTATGTTTTTTTAGAACAAAGATTCTTTTATTACCAATGTATCTAATAGATCATACATGTAATCAATGAGTATTTAAATATATCCTTTTGTCTGTAATGTTGCGAAATGCACGGAAGGGTATGACTGATTGGGTGTCGTAACGCCCATACCGCTAGCGGGCCGAGCTGACGTAGCCATGGCGACAGGCGACAGAGCCGCGGCACTCCCCACTCCACTGCCGGACGGGGTACACTTCACGCGCCCGCTACAGCAGGTCAACGGCCTGGGGCGACACGCACGTACCACTGGCCATTCATAAGTTCCGCCACCCTTACGACTGGGGAAAGTATCCCGCGGGGGCAACAGCGGGTGGTTTCTTCCGCTCAACGGCGCGCGCAGCGGCGCCACGGCAGAAAGGACGACGTGCGGCAGAGCCCGGCGGGCATTTGTTACCAGCAACTATTAACTAGTACTGGACTGTGGAGCCGTGAAGCAAGATGACTGCTCGTATGTCTCCATAAGGTGGAAAGTGAAAGACTGGTGTTCCCACGTTGTGAGTAGTGGAAAAGATTTTGTCTTTATCAGACAGGACGATCGTTTTATTTTGTCTTGACCACTGAATGGTGGGATCCATAAGCTTTTGGCAGTGACTTGTTAAGTGTGCTTTGTGGATTGCATGTGGGACGCTTGGTATTCGTGAAGAGGACAGTTGTCGTTTGGTGACTAATTATTGTATGAACGCAAGGAACTAGATTGGGACATTGACATTTGCGTCTGTAGTAGGAGACATTTCTTGAATTGGTGCGGGAATAAGTGCTGTTTGTTGGAACTTACGACTTTTAATTACACCATGAACTGAAAGGACAGAACAGTGGGTAATAGTAGTTGTAGGGCCATTTCTGGACAACCAGATTCGTGTGAATGGTACACTGAGAGTGACTATGACATTTGTGTTTCATGTGAGATACAGTTTACTGTTAAGTGCGTGTTCAAAATGCCGGTTTGAGTGACTTAAAGACTTTCGTCCGGGAAACCATGGGAGAGCTTTGACACCGAGACAGTGTTTCTAGGAAAACTATCAGCATATCAGCAACTTTTTGACCCCAAGAAAATCACAGAATGAAATGTTTCCGTGTGACTCGCAAGATAGGGAATAATGTATTTGTAATTGTGTAAATGTTTTTTTTTATGTTTCATTCCTGAAGGGACAGCAAGTGTAATTGTATTTTATTAACATTTGTGTTTAGAATAGTTAGTGTTTTTTTTTGTTTGTTCTGGGTTATCAAGTTCACGTAGCATGTTTATTAGAATATTTGGTACAATGATGCTTTTATTATTAGCCAGTGGCGTAATACTAACGTAGCGGCCCTTGTAGCATTGATCAGTAAGATTGTCACAGGGGACAAGAGTTTGCATTGCACAACAAATATCGGAATTAACTCATGCATTTTGATGTCGTGAACAGTAACGATCTTGTTGGTGTGTTGACTGAAGCCACTTATTTTCATTATCACAGTGGTGATATTTCACATTAAAGTGTAACGAAGGCTAGTCGAAATGCAAGTTCTTGTCGTCTAAATATGTAACAATAGAGAAATGAGCAGTAAAGTAAGATACGAGAGCTACTGGTGGATTCAAGCATTTATTGCTAACTATTTATTGCGTATATTGATATGGAGCCTGACGTCTACGTGTAACTAGTGTACGAAATTTTTTTCTTTTGTTGATTTTGTTTTGTATTTAGACATTGCCGTGTAAAGATTATTACAACGCAATTTATGAATGTCAGGTTACTTGTTCTGTGTTTGGACGGTGAGCTACTTAAAATTTCATGAGACAATTGGTATTTTTTTTATTTTTTTTGTCGTAGAATTAGTGAAGTTTGGATTACTCATAAAAATAACGATTGATCCCAGTAACTAAGCAAATTATTATCTCAACATTATTTTTTATTTGTGTGATGTAATGTTTTATTTGTCATGTGGATTGTTGCCAACTTGTATGTGTAGATTACTCCAGATTGTGGAGAGTACAATAATGCAACAACTGTGTCAACAATTTGGTAAAGTAACAACATTTGGTCGTCAATTTGAGGTCACCATGGGCTAAGGTCTCCTGCTGGTTTATTTGATGACTTGCTAAGTTTGTTCTAATACAGCTTTCTTAAAAAAATGTTCGTAACTACCCTCGCATTGCAAGGATAGTACCGTGCCATTTTATTCCGCATGGGTAGCCGGCGGTGAAAGGGTACAGTACCGCCCGACATTGAAAATAGGTACAACATATTTCGTTATTTTTGTCAGAACAACACATTTTTTTTTTAATAACTCAATTTCAATTAATACAGCGAAGCCGGATACCAGTGTGGGAAAAAATGACAATTTATTTATTTAATTGATCACATGTGCTCTCCTACAAAGTAAATCCCTACATCCAGTTTGGTGAGATCTGTGAAATGAATGAATGTATGGTCGTCTGCTAACCGCAGATAGTGAATGTGAATATATGATCATCTTTGAGTCGATCCTTTGGCCACCTTTGGTGGGACCAAAGAGATAAAATTTACCAGAGCTTTGAGCGCCTGAAATGTGGCTGACCAATACGATAGCAAGGTGCTTCCCCCACCTCAACACACGTGCGAGAGGACCTAGAGAACGGCCACGTTTCAGCACTCTGCCGCTGGATCTTGTGCCGTTAAGACCTGTTTTAGTTGTGCTTCGTAATGATGAAAGAGTGGAGACATGGTATGCATGTGGAATATTTAAGAGTAGTTTGAAATAATAATTTTCCAATTTCAGGAACTTTTGTGGGGAGAATTAAATGTCAGGCAGGTAATATTAAGGGGATTGTAGTAATCTTCGGAAGTGACCAACGGTCATAATGAAAGCAGGTGTAGCTATAAGTTGAAATACTTCCGTGTGCTTGAGTTAAGCTGAATTACTAGCATGTGTACAATAAGTTGAAATATTTAAGAAATAGCGTGTGTACCATAAGCTGAAATATTTAAGAAATGGCGTGTGCAGGACTTGAAATTAGAGACGAGTACTTCCACGTGGTGAGTACTGTGTGAGTCTCGATCTGTGTATGAGACAAAGGATTAAGAGAAGTACTCGTCCATGGTATCAGTTGAGGACTCGCGTGTGTGATGGTTATGTTCTTAATGTTAAATTGTGTGATATGATTCCGTGTGACGCTAGATTTAAACTCTGAGAGAGAATCAAGGTGAGTCGGCCGTCTATCCAGCAACGCCACTTGGCTTGCATTCCACAGGAAGACATGCATATATCTCCAGAGTTCACGGTAGGAAAGTAGAATTACAAAGTGGGGCAGTGTCGTGTGAAACTGGGATAAATATTAATTGAAGTGGGAAAGATGAAAGTGAAAAGGTTATAACGATGCTTTGTGTAGTATTTCATATTGTTGTGTGGTGTATGTCATGTAATTTGGGTATGTGTGGTTTGCATGGGAGAGTAGCAAAGTAGTTTCAAAAGATTTGTGGGTTATTCTTGTTCCTTCTGTATCGCTCGATCTGGAGAAAAGTTTCGTGATGATGATTGTGAGAGTCGAAGCGTGAGATATAATAATAGATCCACCATCCTATCCAGAAAGTGCACTGTAGCGTTAAAAGTAATTACGAGACCATAATATAGAGATTCACCATTGTAAAGCCATGCCCACTGGGCGGAATTTCTCATGTGTTATTGTTGTAGGTTGTAGAATGTGTGTGTCTAGGTTAGAGAATTTATCGGAATAAATAAGATAGTGAAAAGAAAAAGATTGATGGACTCTTCCTTCGAATTGTATGTTGTCTGAATGTCCCGAATTTAATATGTGTGCGCCATTCATATTCAGTGCGGTGGCCACGTGTTGACAAAAGCCGTTAAATAAAAAAGGGAAGGAAAATGTGGTATTGCCAGTGCGTAGTGTACAGTCAGAGTTCTGTAAATTATTGATAGTCAGATGCGTGTTTCCGTTGCGTATTAATCATATAGGAGAATAACTTGTAACTTAAATTGTGAGTACGAGAGTTCATGTTACTCGATAAATTAAGAATGAATCCACTCGCTTAGCAGACCACTCATCTTGCAGGCCTGACTGCTTGATGCCACAGTATGAGCAAGGCATGTGGGTGCCTCTCAACCTTAATTACAAAAGAGTACTAATCTGTTTGCTCTTCACAGTAGGGTGATATGGTCATATGGAAGAAGGCTTAATGTCTCATTGAATTTCTTATTGTAAGAAACGAGACACCTCCTCAGCCATACGAGCAATTAAGAATTCGAACTGCAGAATTTCTCTCCTTAGTTAAGTACTTCCTTAATTCTTATTGTAAGACACAGCTATTTCAGATATGAATGACGTACCTTAATTACAAAAGAGTACTAATCTGTTTGCTCTTCACAGTAGGGTGTTACGGTCATATGGCAGGAAGGCTTAATGTCTCATTGAATTTATTATTGTAAGAAACGAGACCCCATTTCAGCCATACGAACAATTAAGAATCCGAACTGCAAAATTTCTCTCCATAGTTAAGTACTTCCTTGATTTATATTTCTTATTGTAAGACACAGTTATTTCAGTTATGAATGACCTACCTTAATTACAAAAGAGTATTAGTCTGTTTGCCTTTCACAGTAGGGTGATATGGTCATACGGCAGGAAGCCTTAATATCTCATTGAATTAATTATTGTAAGAAACGGGACACCTCTTCAGCCACATGAAAGATGAAGGTTTTGAACTGCAAAACTTCTCTGTTTTGGTAAGTACTTCCTCGATTTATATTTCTTATTGTAAGACACAGCGCTTGCAGATATTAATGACCTTACTTAATTCCAAAAGATTACTATCCTGTTTGCTCTTCACAGTAGGGTGATATGGTCAGATGGCAGGAGGGCTTAAGGTCTCATCGAATTAAATTTTGTAAGAAAAGATACACCCCTTCAGCCATACAAACAACTAAGAATCCGAACTTCAAAATATCTCTCCTTAGTTAAGTACTTCCTCGATTTATATTTCTAATTGTAAGATACAGCTATTTGAGATATGAATGTCCTACCTTAATTACAAAAGAGTACTAATCTGTTTGCCCTTCACAGTAGGGTGATATGGTCTTATGGCAGGAAGGCTTAATGTATCATTGAATTAATTATTGTAAGAAACAAGAGACAACTCTTCAGCCATACGAACGTTGAAGGTTCAGAACTGCAAAACTTCTCTCCTTCGGTAAGCACAACCTCGATTTATATTTCTTATTGTAAGACACAGATACTTGAGATATGAATGAAATACCTTAATTACAAACGTGGACTTATATGTTTGTACTTCACAGCGGGGTGATATGGTCATATGGCAGGAAGGCTTAATGTCTCATTGAATTTGTTATTGGAAGAAACTAGACACCTCTTCAGCCGTACGAACAATTAAGAATCCGAACTACAAAATTTCTCTCCTTAGTTAAGTACTTCCTCCATTTATATTTATTATTGTAAGACACAGCTATTTCAGATATGAATGACCTACCTTTATTACCAAAGAGTACTAATCTGTTTGCTCTTCACAGTAGGGTGATATGGTCATATGGCAGGAAGGCTTAATGTCTCATTGAATTTATTATTGTAAGAAACGAGACCCCTCTTCAGCCATACGAACGATGAAGGTTCTGAACTGCAAAACGTGTCTCCTTTGTTAAGCACTTCCTCGTTTTATATTTCTTATTGTAAGACACAGCTATTTCAGATATGAATGACCTACCTTAATTACAAAAGTCGACTAATATGTTTGTTCTTCACAGCGGAAAGATATGGACATATGGCAGGAAGGCTTAATGTCTCATTGAATTTATTAGTGTAAGAAACGAGACACCTCTTCAGCCATACGAACGATGAAGGTTCTGAACTGCAAAACGTCTTTCTTTTGGTAAGCACTTTCTCGAATTATATTTCTTATTGTAAGACACAGCTATTTCGGTTATGAATGACCTACCTTAATTTCAAAAGTGGACTAATATGTTTGCTCTTCAGAGTGGGCTGATATGGTCATATGGCAGGAAGGCTTAATGTCTCATTGAATTTATTATTGTAAGAAAGGAGACACCTCATCAGCCATACAAACGATGAAGTTTCTGAACTGAAAACTTCTCTGTTTTGGTAACTACTTCCTCGATTTATTTTTCTTATTGTAAGACACAGCTGTTTCAGATATGAATGACCTACCTTAATTACAAAAGTGGACAAATATGTTTGTTCTTCACAGCAGAGTGATATAGTCTTATAGCAAAAAGGCTTAATGTCTCATTGAATTTATTATTGTAAGAAACGAGACACCTCTTCAGCCATACGAACAATTAAGTATTCGAACTGCAAAATTTCTCTCCTTAGTTAAGTACTTCCTTATTCCTTATTGTGAGACACAGCTATTTCAGATATGAATGACCTACCTTAATTACAAAAGAGTACTAATCAGTTTTCACTTCACAGTAGGGTGATATGGTCATATGGCAGGAAGGCTTAATGTTTCATTGAATTTATTATTGTAAGAAACGAGACACCTCTTCAGCCACACGAACGATGTAGGTTCTGAACTGCAAAACGTCTCTCTTTTGGTAAGCACTTCCTCGATTTATTTTTCTTATTATAAGACACAGCTGTTTCAGATATGAATGACCTACCTTAATTACAAAAGTGGACAAATATGTTTGTTCTTCACAGCAGAGTGATATGTTCATATGGCAAAAAGGCTTAATGTCTCATTGAATTTATTATTGTAAGAAACGAGACACCTCTTCAGCCATACGAACAATTAAGTATTCGAACAGCAAAATTTCTCTCCTTAGTTAAGTACTTCCTTATTCCTTATTGTGAGACACAGCTATTTCAGATATGAATGACCTACCTTAATTACAAAAGAGTACTAATCAGTTTTCACTTCACAGTAGGGTGATATGGTCATATGGCAGGAAGGCTTAATGTCTCATTGAATTTATTATTGTAAGAAACGAGACACCTCTTAAGCCATACAAACGATGAAGGTTCTGAACTGCAAAATGTCTCTCCTTTGGTAAGCACTACCTCGATTTATATTTCTTATTGTACGACACAGCTATTTCAGATTTGCATGACCTACGTTAATTACAAAAGTGGACAAATATGTATGTTCTTCACAGTGAGGTGATATGGTCATATGAAAGTAAGGCTAATTGTCTCTTTGAATTTATTATTGTAAGAAACGAGACACCTCTTCAGCCATACGAACAATTAAGAATCCGAACTGCAAAATCTCTCTCCTTAGTTAAATACTTCCTTATTTCTTATTGTAAGACACAGCTATTTCTGATATGAACAACCTACCTTAATTTCAAAAGAGTACAAATCTGTTTGCTCTTCACAGTAGGGTGATATGGTCACATGGCAGGAAGGCCTAATGTCCCTTTGAATTTAATATTGGAAGGAACGAGACACCTTTTCAGCCATACGAACGATGAAGGTTCCTAACTGCAAAACTTCTCTGTTTTGGTAAGTACATCCTCGATTAATATTTCTTATTGTAAGTCCCAGCTATTTCAGATATGAATGACCTACCTCAATTACAAAAGAGTACTAATCTGAAACTTCCTGGCAGATTAAGACTGTGTGCCCGACCGAGACTCGAACTCGGGACCTTTGCCTTTCGCAGGCAAGTGCTCTATCAACTGAGCTACCGATGCACGACTCACGCCAGGTACTGACAGCTTTACTTCTGCCAGTACCTCGTCTCCTACCTTCCAAACTTTACAGAGGCTCTCCTGCGAACTACTGCGAAGTACTAATCTGTTTGCTCTTCAAAGTAGGGAGACATTTTCATATGGCAGAAAAGCTTAATATCTCATTGAATTTAATAGTGTAAAAAACGAGACACCTCTTCAGCCATACGAAAAATTAAGAATATGGACTACAAAATTTCTCTCCTTACTTAAGTACTTCCTCGATTTACATTTCTTATTGTAAGACACAGCTACTTCAGATATGAATGACCAACCATAATTACAAGAGAGTACTAATGTGTTTGCTCATCACAGTATGGTGATATGGTCATATGGCAAGAAGGCTTAATGTCTCATTTAATTTATTACTGTAGGAAACGAGACACTTCTTCAGCCATACAAGCAATTAAGATTCCGAACAGCAAAATTTCTCTCCTTACTTAAGTACTTCCTCAATTTACATTTCTTATTGTAAGACACAGCTATTTCAGTTATTAATGACCTACCTTAATTACAAATGAGTACTAATCTGTTTGATCTTCGCAGTACGGTGATATGGTCATATAGCAGGAAGGCTTAATGTCTCATTAAATTTATTATTGTAAGAAGCGAGACACCTCTTCAGCCATACAAACGATGCAGGTTCTGAACTGCTAAACTTCTCTGTTTTGGTAAGTACTTCCTCGATATATATTTCTTATTGTAAGACACAGCCATTTCATATATGAGTGACCCACATTAATTACAAAAGAGTACTAATCTCTTTGCCCTTCACAGTAGGGTGATATGGTCATATGGCAGCAAGGCTTAATGTCTCATTGAATTTATCATTGTAAGAAATGAGACACCTCTACATCCATACGAACGACGAAGGTTCTGAATTGCGAAACTTCTCTGTTTTGGTAAGTACTTCCTCGAATAATATTTCTTATTGTAAGACAAAACGATTTCAAATATGAATGACCTACCTTAATTACTAAAGAGTACTTATCTCTTTGTTCATCTCAGTGGGGTGATATGGTCAAATGGCAGGAAGGCTTAGGGTCTCATTGATTTTATTATTGTAAGAAACGAGACACCTCTTCAGGCATAAGAACAATTAAGAATGCGAACTGTAAAATTTCTCTCCTTAGTTAAGTACTTCCTCAATTTACATATCTTACTGTAAGACACAGCCATTTCAGATATGAATGACCTACCTTCATTACAATAGAGTCCTAATCCGTTTGCTCTACGCAGTAGGGTGATATGGTCTTATGGCAGGAAGGATTAATGTCTCATTGAATTTATTATTGGATGAAAAGAGTCACTTCTTCTGCCATACGAACGATGAAGGTTCTGAACTGCAAAACTTCCCTGTTTTGGTAAGTACTTCCTCGATTTATATTTCTTATTGTAAGACACAGCTATTTCAGATATGAGTGACCTACCTTAATTACAAAAGAGTACCAATCTGTTTGCTCTTCTCAGTAGGGTGACAGTCATATGGCAGGAAGGCTTAATGTCTCATTGAATTTTTTATTGAAAGAAACGAGACACCTCTTCAGGCATACTAACGATGAAGTTTCAGAACTGCAAAACTTCTCTGATTTGTTAAGTACTTCCGCGATTTATATTTCTTATTGTATGACACAGCTATTTCAGATAAGAGTGACCTACCTTAATTACAAAAGATTACCAACCTGTTTGCTCTTCACAGTAGGGTGATATGGTCATATGGCAGCAAGGCTTAATGTCTCATTGAATCTATCATTGTAAGAAACGAGACACCTCTTCATCCATACAAGCGATGAAGGTTCTGAAATGCAAAATTTCTCTGTTTTGGTAAGTACTTCCTCGATTTATATTTCTTTTTGTAAGACACAACTATTTCAGATATGAATGAGCTACATTAATTACAAAAGCGTACTTATCTGTTTGTTCTTCACAGTGGGGTGATATGGTCAAATGGCAGGAAGACTTAAGGTCTCATTGAATTTATTATTGTAAGGAACGAGACACCTCTTCAGCCATAGGAGCAATTAAGATTCTGAACTGCAAAATTTCTCTCCTTAGTTAAGTACTTCCTCAATTTACATTTCTTATTGTAAGACAGAGCTATTTCAGATATAAATGACCTACCTTGATTACAAAAGAGTACTAACCTGTTTGATCTTTACAGTAGGGTGACAGTAGGCTCATTGAATTTATTATTCGATGAAACGAGTCACCTCTGATGCTATACGAACGATGAAGGTTCTGAACTGGAATATTTCTCTGCTTTGGAAAGTAATTCCTCGATTTATATTTCTTACTGTAAGATACGGCTATTTCAGATAGGAGTGACCTACCTTAATTGTAAAAGAGTGCTATACTGTTAGCTCTTCGCAGTAGGGTGACATGGAGATATGCCAGGAATGTTTAATGTCTCATTGAATTTATTATTGTAAGAAACGTGCCAGCTCTTCAGCCTTACGAACGATGAAGGTTCTGAACAACAAAATTTCTCTGTTTTGGTAAGTACTTCCTCAATTTACCTTTCTTATTGTAGGTCACAGCTATTTAACATATGAATGACCTACATTAATTACAAAAGAGTGCTATAATGTTTGCTCTTCGCAGTAGGGTGATATGGAGATATGGCAGGAAGGTTTAATGTCTCATTGAATTTATTATTGTAAGAAACGTGACACCTCTTCAGCCTTACGAACGATGAAGGTTCTGAACAGCAACATTTCTCTGTTTTGGTAAGTACTTCCTCGATTTATATTTCTTATTGTAAGACACAGCTATTTCAGATATGAATGACCTACCTTAACTACAAAAGAATTCTTATCTGTTTGTTCTTCACAGCAATGCGATTTGGTCATATAGCAGGAGGGCTTAAGGTCTCATTGAATTTGTTATTGTAAGAAACGAAACACCTCTTCAGCCATACGAGCAGTTAAGAATCCGAACTGCAAAATTTCTCTCCTTAGTTAAGTACTTCCTCAATTTACAATTTTTATTGTAAGACACAGCTACTTCAGATATGAGTGACCTACCTCAATTACAAAGGAGAACTTATCTGTTTGTTCTTCACAGCAGGGTGATATGGTCGTATGGCAGGAAGGCTTAAGGTCTCACTGAATTTATTGTTGTAAGAAACGAAACACCTCCTCAGCCATACGAGCAATTAAGAATCTGAACCTCCAAATGTCTCTCCTTAGTTAAGTACTTCCTCAATTTACATTTCTTATTGTAAGACACAGCCATTTTAAATATGAATGACCTACCTTAAGTACAAAAGAGTACTAATCTGGTTGCTCATCGCAGTAGTGTGATATGGTCATATGGCAAGAAGGCTTAATGTCTCATTGAATTTATTATTGAAGAAATGAGACACCTCTTCATCCATACGAACGATGACGGTTTTGAACTGAGAAACTTCTCTGATTTGGTAAGTACTTCCTCGATTTATATTTCTTATTATAAGACACAGCTATTTCAGATACGAATGACCTACCTTAATTACAAAAGAGTACTAATCTATTTGCTCTTCACAGTTGGGTGATATGGTCATATGGCAGGAAGGCCTAATGTCTCATTGAATTTTTTATTGTAAGAAACGAGACACCTCTTCAGCCATACGAACGATGAAGGTTCTGAACTGCAAAACTTCTCTGTTTTGGTAAGTACTTCTGCAGTTTAGATTTCTTATTGTAAGACACAGCTATTTCAGATATGAGTGACCTACCTTAATTACAAAAGAGTACTAATCTGTTCGCTCTTCACAGTTAGGTGATATGGTCAAATTGCAGGAAGGCTTAATGTCTCGTTTAAATTATTATTGTAAGAAACGAGACACCTCTTCAGCCATACGAACAATCAAGAATCCGAACTGCAAAATATCTCTCCTTGGTTAAGTACTTCCTCAATTTACATTTCATATTGTAAGACACACCTATTTGAGATATGAATGACCTACCTTATTTACAAAAGAGTACTAAACTGTTTGCTCTTCACAGTAGGGTGATATGGTCAAATGGCAGGAAGGCTTAATATCTCATTTAATTTATTATTGTAAGAAACGAGACACCTCTTCAGCCATACGAACGATGAAGGTTCTGAACTGCAATACTTCTCTGTTTTGGTAAGTACTTCCTCGATTTATATTTTTTATTGTAAGACACAGCTATTTCAGATATCAGTGACCTACCTTAATTACAAAATGGTACTAATCTGTTTGCTCTTCACAGTAGGGTGATGTGGTCATATGGCAGGAAGGCTTAATGTCTCATTGAATTTATCATTGTAAGAAGCGAGACACCTCCTCATCCATACAAACGATTAAGGTTCTAAAATGCAAAACTTCTCTGTTTTATTAAGTACTTCCTCGATTTATATTTCTTATTGTAAGACACAGCTATTTCAGATATGAATGCCCTACCTTAATTACATGAAAGTACCTATCTGTTTGTTCTTCACAGCGGGGTGATATGGTCATATGGCAGGAAGGCTTAAGGTCTAATTGAATTTATTATTTTAAGAAACGAGACACATCTTCAGCCAAATGAGCAATTAAGAATCCGAATGGCAAAATTTCTCTCCTTAGTTAAGTACTTCCTCAATTTACATTTCTTATTGTAAGACAGAGCTATTTCAGATATAAATGACCTACCTTGATTACAAAAGAGTACTAACCTGTTTGATCTTTACAGTAGGGTGACAGTAGGCTCATTGAATTTATTATTCGATGAAACGAGTCACCTCTGATGCTATACGAACGATGAAGGTTCTGAACTGGAATATTTCTCTGCTTTGGAAAGTAATTCCTCGATTTATATTTCTTATTGTAAGATACGGCTATTTCAGATAGGAGTGACCTACCTTAATTATAAAAGAGTGCTATACTGTTAGCTCTTCGCAGTAGGGTGACATGGAGATATGCCAGGAATGTTTAATGTCTCATTGATTTTATTATTGTAAGAAACGTGCCAGCTCTTCAGCCTTACGAACGATGAAGGTTCTGAACAGCAAAATTTCTCTGTTTTGGTAAGTACTTCCTCAATTTACCTTTCTTATTGTAGGTCACAGCTATTTAACATATGAATGACCTACATTAATTACAAAAGAGTGCTATAATGTTTGCTCTTCGCAGTAGGGTGATATGGAGATATGGCAGGAAGGTTTAATGTCTCATTGAATTTATTATTGTAAGAAACGTGACACCTCTTCAGCCTTACGAACGATGAAGGTTCTGAACAGCAACATTTCTCTGTTTTGGTAAGTACTTCCTCGATTTATATTTCTTATTGTAAGACACAGCTATTTCAGATATGAATGACCTACCTTAACTACAAAAGAATTCTTATCTGTTTGTTCTTCACAGCAATGCGATTTGGTCATATGGCAGGAGGGCTTAAGGTCTCATTGAATTTGTTATTGTAAGAAACGAAACACCTCTTCAGCCATTCGAGCAGTTAAGAATCCGAACTGCAAAATTTCTCTCCTTAGTTAAGTACTTCCTCAATTTACAATTTTTATTGTAAGACACAGCTATTTCAGATATGAGTGACCTACCTCAATTACAAAGGAGAACTTATCTGTTTGTTCTTCACAGCAGGGTGATATGGTCGTATGGCAGGAAGGCTTAAGGTCTCACTGAATTTATTGTTGTAAGAAACGAAACACCTCCTCAGCCATACGAGCAATTAAGAATCTGAACCTCCAAATGTCTCTCCTTAGTTAAGTACTTCCTCAATTTACATTTCTTATTGTAGGACACAGCCATTTAAAATATGAATGACCTACCTTAAGTACAAAAGAGTACTAATCTGGTTGCTCATCGCAGTAGTGTGATATGGTCATATGGCAAGAAGGCTTAATGTCTCATTGAATTTATTATTGAAGAAATGAGACACCTCTTCATCCATACGAACGATGACGGTTTTGAACTGAGAAACTTCTCTGATTTGGTAAGTACTTCCTCGATTTATATTTCTTATTATAAGACACAGCTATTTCAGATACGAATGACCTACCTTACTTACAAAAGAGTACTAATCTGTTCGCTCTTCACAGTTGGGTGATATGGTCAAATTGCAGGAAGGCTTAATGTCTCGTTTAAATTATTATTGTAAGAAACGAGACACCTCTTCAGCCATACGAACAATCTAGAATCCGAACTGCAAAATATCTCTCCTTGGTTAAGTACTTCCTCAATTTACATTTCATATTGTAAGACACAGCTATTTGAGATATGAATGACCTACCTTATTTACAAAAGAGTACTAAACTGTTTGCTCTTCACAGTAGGGTGATATCGTCAAATGGCAGGAAGGCTTAATATCTCATTTAATTTATTATTGTAAGAAACGAGACACCTCTTCAGCCATACGAACGATGAAGGTTCTGAACTGCAATACTTCTCTGTTTTGGTAAGTACTTCCTCGATTTATATTTTTTATTGTAAGACACAGCTATTTCAGATATCAGTGACCTACCTTAATTACAAAATGGTACTAATCTGTTTGCTCTTCACAGTAGGGTGATGTGGTCATATGGCAGGAAGGCTTAATGTCTCATTGGATTTATCATTGTAAGAAGCGAGACACCTCCTCATCCATACAAACGATTAAGGTTCTAAAATGCAAAACTTCTCTGTTTTATTAAGTACTTCTTCGATTTATATTTCTTATTGTAAGACACAGCTATTTCAGATATGAATGCCCTACCTTAATTACATGAAAGTACCTATCTGTTTGTTCTTCACAGCGGGGTGATATGGTCATATGGCAGGAAGGCTTAAGGTCTAATTGAATTTATTATTTTAAGACACGAGACACATCTTCAGCCAAATGAGCAATTAAGAATCCGAATGGCAAAATTTCTCTCCTTAGTTAAGTACTTCCTCAATTTACATTTCTTATTGTAAGACAGAGCTATTTCAGATATAAATGACCTACCTTGATTACAAAAGAGTACTAACCTGTTTGATCTTTACAGTAGGGTGACAGTAGGCTCATTGAATTTATTATTCGATGAAACGAGTCACCTCTGATGCTATACGAACGATGAAGGTTCTGAACTGGAATATTTCTCTGCTTTGGAAAGTAATTCCTCGATTTATATTTCTTATTGTAAGATACGGCTATTTCAGATAGGAGTGACCTACCTTAATTATAAAAGAGTGCTATACTGTTAGCTCTTCCAGTAGGGTGACATGGAGATATGCCAGGAATGTTTAATGTCTCATTGAATTTATTATTGTAAGAAACGTGCCAGCTCTTCAGCCTTACGAACGATGAAGATTCTGAACAGCAAAATTTCTCTGTTTTGGTAAGTACTTCCTCAATTTACCTTTCTTATTGTAGGTCACAGCTATTTAACATATGAATGACCTACATTAATTACAAAAGAGTGCTATAATGTTTGCTCTTCGCAGTAGGGTGATATGGAGATATGGCAGGAAGGTTTAATGTCTCATTGAATTTATTATTGTAAGAAACGTGACACCTCTTCAGCCTTACGAACGATGAAGGTTCTGAACAGCAACATTTCTCTGTTTTGGTAAGTACTTCCTCGATTTATATTTCTTATTGTAAGACACAGCTATTTCAGATATGAATGACCTACCTTAACTACAAAAGAATTCTTATCTGTTTGTTCTTCACAGCAATGCGATTTGGTCATATGGCAGGAGGGCTTAAGGTCTCATTGAATTTGTTATTGTAAGAAACGAAACACCTCTTCAGCCATACGAGCAGTTAAGAATCCGAACTGCAAAATTTCTCTCCTTAGTTAAGTACTTCCTCAATTTACAATTTTTATTGTAAGACACAGCTATTTCAGATATGAGTGACCTACCTCAATTACAAAGGAGAACTTATCTGTTTGTTCTTCACAGCAGGGTGATATGGTCGTATGGCAGGAAGGCTTAAGGTCTCACTGAATTTATTGTTGTAAGAAACGAAACACCTCCTCAGCCATACGAGCAATTAAGAATCTGAACTGCAAAATTTCTCTCCTTAGTTAAGTACTTCCTCAATTTACATTTCTTATTGTAAGACACAGCCATTTTAAATATGAATGACCTACCTTAAGTACAAAAGAGTACTAATCTGGTTGCTCATCGCAGTAGTGTGATATGGTCATATGGCAAGAAGGCTTAATGTCTCATTGAATTTATTATTGAAGAAATGAGACACCTCTTCATCCATACGAACGATGACGGTTTTGAACTGAGAAACGTCTCTGATTTGGTAAGTACTTCCTCGATTTCTATTTCTTATTATAAGACACAGCTATTTCAGATACGAATGACCTACCTTAATTACAAAAGAGTACTAATCTATTTGCTCTTCTCAGTAGGGTGATATGGTCATATGGCAGGAAGGCCTAATGTCTCATTGAATTTTTTATTGTAAGAAACGAGACACCTCTTCAGCCATACGAACAATGTTGGTTCTGAACTGCAAAACTTCTCTGTTTTGGTAAGTACTTCTGCAGTTTAGATTTCTTATTGTAAGACACAGCTATTTCAGATATGAGTGACCTACCTTAATTACAAAAGAGTACTAATCTGTTCGCTCTTCACAGTTGGGTGATATGGTCAAATTGCAGGAAGGCTTAATGTCTCGTTTAAATAATTATTGTAAGAAACGAGACACCTCTTCAGCCATACGAACAATCAAGAATCCGAACTGCAAAATATCTCTCCTTGGTTAAGTACTTCCTCAATTTACATTTCATATTGTAAGACACACCTATTTGAGATATGAATGACCTACCTTATTTACAAAAGAGTACTAAACTGTTTGCTCTTCACAGTAGGGTGATATGGTCAAATGGCAGGAAGGCTTAATATCTCATTTAATTTATTATTGTAAGAAACGAGACACCTCTTCAGCCATACGAACGATGAAGGTTCTGAACTGCAATACTTCTCTGTTTTGGTAAGTACTTCCTCGATTTATATTTTTTATTGTAAGACACAGCTATTTCAGATATCAGTGACCTACCTTAATTACAAAATGGTACTAATCTGTTTCCTCTTCACAGTAGGGTGATGTGGTCATATGGCAGGAAGGCTTAATGTCTCATTGGATTTATCATTGTATGAAGCGAGACACCTCCTTATCCATACAAACGATTAAGGTTCTAAAATGCAAAACTTCTCTGTTTTATTAAGTACTTCCTCGATTTATATTTCTTATTGTAAGACACAGCTATTTCAGATATGAATGTCCTACCTTAATTACATGAAAGTACCTATCTGTTTGTTCTTCACAGCGGGGTGATATGGTCATATGGCAGGAAGGCTTAAGGTCTAATTGAATTTATTATTTTAAGAAACGAGACACATCTTCAGCCAAATGAGCAATTAAGAATCCGAATGGCAAAATTTCTCTCCTTAGTTAAGTACTTCCTCAATTTACATTTCTTATTGTAAGACAGAGCTATTTCAGATATAAATGACCTACCTTGATTACAAAAGAGTACTAACCTGTTTGATCTTTACAGTAGGGTGACAGTAGGCTCATTGAATTTATTATTCGATGAAACGAGTCACCTCTGATGCTATACGGACGATGAAGGTTCTGAACTGGAATATTTCTCTGCTTTGGAAAGTAATTCCTCGATTTATATTTCTTATTGTAAGATACGGCTATTTCAGATAGGAGTGACCTACCTTAATTATAAAAGAGTGCTATACTGTTAGCTCTTCGCAGTAGGGTGACATGGAGATATGCCAGGAATGTTTAATGTCTCATTGAATTTATTATTGTAAGAAACGTGCCAGCTCTTCAGCCTTACGAACGATGAAGGTTCTGAACAGCAAAATTTCTCTGTTTTGGTAAGTACTTCCTCAATTTACCTTTCTTATTGTAGGTCACAGCTATTTAACATATGAATGACCTACATTAATTACAAAAGAGTGCTATAATGTTTGCTCTTCGCAGTAGGGTGATATGGAGATATGGCAGGAAGGTTTAATGTCTCATTGAATTTATTATTGTAAGAAACGTGACACCTCTTCAGCCTTACGAACGATGAAGGTTCTGAACAGCAACATTTCTCTGTTTTGGTAAGTACTTCCTCGATTTATATTTCTTATTGCAAGACACAGCCATTTTAAATATGAATGACCTACCTTAAGTACAAAAGAGTACTAATCTGGTTGCTCATCGCAGTAGTGTGATATGGTCATATGGCAAGAAGGCTTAATGTCTCATTGAATTTATTATTGAAGAAATGAGACACCTCTTCATCCATACGAACGATGACGGTTTTGAACTGAGAAACTTCTCTGATTTGGTAAGTACTTCCTCGATTTATATTTCTTATTATAAGACACAGCTATTTCAGATACGAATGACCTACCTTAATTACAAAAGAGTACTAATCTGTTCGCTCTTCACAGTTGGGTGATATGGTCAAATTGCAGGTAGGCTTAATGTCTCGTTTAAATTATTATTGTAAGAAACGAGACACCTCTTCAGCCATACGAACAATCTAGAATCCGAACTGCAAAATATCTCTCCTTGGTTAAGTACTTCCTCAATTTACATTTCATATTGTAAGACACAGCTATTTGAGATATGAATGACCTACCTTATTTACAAAAGAGTACTAAACTGTTTGCTCTTCACAGTAGGGTGATATGGTCAAATGGCAGGAAGGCTTAATATCTCATTTAATTTATTATTGTAAGAAACGAGACACCTCTTCAGCCATACGAACGATGAAGGTTCTGAACTGCAATACTTCTCTGTTTTGGTAAGTACTTCCTCGATTTATATTTTTTATTGTAAGACACAGCTATTTCAGATATGAATGCCCTACCTTAATTACATGAAAGTACCTATCTGTCTGTTCTTCACAGCGGGGTGATATGGTCATATGGCAGGAAGGCTTAAGGTCTAATTGAATTTATTATTTTAAGAAACGAGACACCTGTTCAGCCATACGAGCAAATAAGAATCCGAACTGTAAAATTTCTGTCCTTAGCTAAGTACTTCCTCAATTTACATTTCTTATTGTAAGAGACAGCTATTTCAGATATGAATGACCTATCTTAATTACAAAAGAGTACTAATCTGTTTGCTCTTCGCAGTAGGGTGATATGGTCATATGGCAGGAAGGCTTAATGTCTCATTGAATTTATTATTGGATGAAACGAGACACCTCACTGCCATATGAACGATGAAGGTTCTGAACTGCAAAACTTCTCTGTTTTGGTAAGTACTTCCTCGATTTACATTTCTTATTGTGAGACACAGCTATTTCAGATATGAATGACCTACCTTAATTACAAAAGAGTACTAATCTGTTTGCTCTTCGAACTAGGGTGATATGGTCGTATGGCAGGAACGCTTAATGTCTCATTGAATTTATTATTAGAAGAAACGAGAGACCTCACAGCCATATGAATGATGAGGGTTCTGAACTGGAAATCGTCTCTGTTTTGGTAAGTACTTCCTCGATTCACATTTCTTATTGTAAGACACAGCTATTTCAGATTTGAATGACCTACCTTAATTACAAAATAGTATTTACCTGTTTGTTCTTTGCAGTAGGGTGATATGGTCATATGGCAGGAAGTCTTAAGGTCTCAATGAATTTGATATTGTGAGAAACGAGACACCTCTTCAGCCATACGAGCAATTAAGAATCCGAACTGCAAAATTTGTCTCCCTAGCTAAGAACTTCCTCAATTCACTTTCCTTACTGTAAGACACTGCTATTTCCGATATGAATGAGCTACCTTAATTACAAAAGAGTACTAATCTGTTTGCTCTTCGCAGTAGTTTGATATGGTCATATGGCAGGAAGGCTTAATGTCTCATTGAATTTATTATTGGATAAAACGAGACACCTCACTGCCATATGAACGATGAAGGTTCTGAACTGTAAAATTTCTCTGTTTTGGTAAGTACTTCCTCGATTTACATTTCTTATTGTAAGGCACAGCTATTTCAGATATGAATGACGTACCTTAATTACAAAGGAGTACTTACCTGCTTGTTCTTCACAGCGGGGTGATATGGTCATATGGCAGGAAGGCTTAAGGTCTCATTGAATATATTACTGTAAGAAACGAGACACCTCTTCTGCCATACGAATAATTAAGAATCCGAACTGCGAAATTTCTATTCTTAGTTAAGTACCTCTTCGATTAATATTTCTTATTGAAAGACACAGCTAATTCAGATATGAATGACCTACCTTAATTACAAAAGTGTACTAATCTGTTTGCCCTTTGCAGTAGGGTGATATGGTCATATGGCAGGAAGGCTTAATGTCTCATTGAATTTATTATTGTAAGGAACGAGACACCTCTTCAGTCATACGAACAATTAAGAATCCGAACTGCAAAATTTCTCTTCTTGGTTAAGCACTACCTCGATTTATATTTCTTATTGTAAGACACTGCTATTTCAGATATGAGTCTCCTTCCTTAATTACAAAAGTGTACTAATCTGTTTGCTCTTCACAGTAGGGTGATATGGTCATATGCCAGGAAGGCTTAATGTCCCATTGAATCTATTATTGTAAGAAATGAGACACCTCCTCAGCCATACGAACAATTAAGAATCCGAACTGCAAAACTTCTCTCCTTAGTTAAGTTCTTCCTCGATTTATATTTCTTATTGCAAGACACAGCTATTTCAGATATGAGTGACCTACCTTAATTACAAAACTGTTCTAATCTGTTTGCTCTTCACAGTAGGTTGATATGGTCATATGGCAGGAAGGCTTAATGTCTCATTGAATTTATTATTGTAAGGAACGAGACACCTCCTCACCTAAAGAACAATGAAGGTTCTGAACAGCATAACTTCTCTCCTTTGGTAAGTACTTCCTCGATTTATATTTCTTACTATAAGACACAGGTATTTCAGATATGAATGGCCTACCTTATTTATAAAATGTACTAATATGTTTGTTAATTTACAAGAGGAGTAAGTCATCTAAGAGTTTGTGCTCTGAGCCTTTCCTACGACAGCAGTATTAGATTTCGATGCACCTCTGCAGGTTTACTGTATCCGTTGGAGCTTCATGTTGACTATGAAATACAGATATTGCATCGGGATACAATACCAAAGGCATAATCCCGACCTATATACAAGAGGAGTAACTTTTGTAAGAGGTTGTGCTTTGAGCCATACCTGGGACAGCTGTACTAGATTCAGATGCACTACTGCAGGTTTACTATATCCCTTGAACCATCACATTGACGAAGAAACACAGAAATGCACCAGGATAGAATACAAAAGGCGTGTTTGTGCTTTCAGCCTGTCCTGGGACGGCAGTATTAAGTTGCGATTCACCATTGAATGTTTACTTTATCCCTTGGACCTTCACATTGACGATGAAACACAGATATTGCATATTTATTAATTACAAAAGGCACAATGTTGTCTTATATACAGGAAGAGTAACTCTTCTAAAGGTATTTGCTATGAGCCTTTCCTGGGAGAGCAGTATTAGATTCCCATGCACCACTGCAGGTTTGCTTTATCCCTTGGACCATCACATTGAAGACTGAACACAGAAATTGCATTGGGATTTAATACAAAAAGCACAATGCTGTCCTATATATAAATGAAGTAACTCTTCTAATGATTTTTGCTACGAGCCTTTCCTGGGAGAGCAGTATTAGATTCCGATGCGTCACTGCAGGTTTACTCTATCCCTTGGACCTTCACAATGACGATGAAACACAGAAATTGCATCGGGATTGAATACAAAAGGCACAATGCCGTCTTATATACAAGACGAGTAACTCTTCTAATAGTTTGTGCTTTGAGCCTTACCTGGGACAGCTGTATTAGATTCCGATGCACTACTGCAGGTTTACTATATCCCTTGAACCACCACATTGACGATGAAACACAGAAATTGCACCAGGATAGAATACAAAAGGCGCAATTTCGACTTATAGACAAGGGGTGTAACTCTTCTTAGAGTTTGTGCTTGTAGCCTGTCCTGGAACAGCAGTATTAGATTCCGATGCACTACTGCAGTTTTGCTGTATCCCGTGGACCATCACATTGACGATGAAACACAGACGTTGCATCGATATTGAATACAAAAGGCACAATGCCGACTTATATTGAAGAGGAGTAACTCTTCTAAAAATTTGTGCTATGAACCTTTCGTGGGAAAGCATTATTAGACTCCAATGTACCAATGCAGATTTACTATATCCCTTGGACCCTCACATTAACGATGAGACACAGATATTGCATCGGGATTGAATAGAAAACCACAATGCTGTCTTATATACCAGAGGAGTAACTCTTCTAAAAATTTGTGCTATGAGCCTTTCCTGGGAGAACAGTATTAGATTCCGATGCACCACAATAGGTTCACTGTATCTTTTGGACCTTCACATAGACGATTAAACACAGAAAATGCATCGGGATTGAATACAAATGGCACAATAACTTCTTATATTCAAGAGTATAACTCTTGAAAGAGTTTGTGTGTTGAGCTTTCCTGGGAGACCAGTAATAGATTCTGATGCACCACTGCAGGTTAACTGTATCCCTTGCACCTTCACATTGACGAGGAAACACAGCAATTGCAACGGGATTGTATTCAAAAGGCACAGTGCCGACTTATTAACAAGATGAGTAACTCTTCTAATAGTTTGTGCTTTGAGCCTTTCCTGGGAGATCAGTATTAGATTCCAATACACCATTGCAGTTTTTCTTTACCCCTTGGACCTCCACATTGACGATGAAACACAGAAATTGCATCGGGACTGAATACAAAAGGCACAGTCCTGTCTTATATACAAGGGGAGTAACTCTTCTAATAATTTTTGTTATGAGCTTGTCCGGGGAGAGCAGTATTAGATTCCGATGCACCACCATACGATTACTGTATCCCTTGGACCTTCACATTGACGATGAAACACAGAAATTGCACCGGGATTGAGCACAAAAGGTACAATGCCGACTTGTATACAAGCGGAGTAATTCTTCTAAGCGTTTGTGCTTAGAGCCTTTCCTGGGACGGCAGTATTAGATTCCTATGCACCACTGCAGGTTTACTGTATCCGTTGGACCTTCACATTGACGATGCAACACAGAAATTGCAACGGGATTGTATTCAAAATGCTCAATGCTGTCTTATATACAAGAGGTGTAACTCTTCTAAGCGTTTGTGCTTAGAGCCTTTCCTGGGACGGCAGTATTAGATTCCGATGCACCACTGCAGGATTATTGTATCCGTTTTACCTTCACATTGAAGATGCAACACAGAAATTGCAACGGGATTGTATTCAAAATGCACAATGCTGTCTTATATACAAGATGTGCAACTCTTCTAAGCGTTTCTGCTTTGAGCCATTCCTGGGTCGGCAGTATTAGTTTCCGATGCACCACTGCAGGTTTACTGTATCCCATGGGCCTTAACTTTGTCGATGAAGCACAGATATTGCATGGTAATTAAATACAAAAGGCACAATGCCGACTTATATACAAGAAGAGTAACTCTTCTAAGAGTTTGTGCTTTTAGCTTGTCCTGGGAAGGCAGTATTAGATTCCGATTCACCAATGCATGTTTGCCCTATCTCTTGGACCTTCACATAGACAATGAAACACAGAAATTGCATCAGGCTTGAATACAAGAGGCACAGTGCCGACTTATACACAAGAGGATTAACTCATCTAATAGTTTGTGCTTTGAGCCTTTCCTGGGAGAGCAGTATTAGATTCCAATGCAACACTGCAGGTTTACTGTATCACTTCGACCTTAACATTGACGATGAAACACAGAAGTTGCATCGATATTAAATACAAAAGGCACAAGGCCGACTTATTAACAAGATGAGTAACTCTTCAAATAGTTTGTGCTTTGAGCCTTTCCTGGGAGATCAGTATTAGATTCCAATACACCACTGCAGTTTCACTTTACCTCTTGGACCTTCACATTGACGATGAAACACAGAAATTGCATCAGGACAGAATACAAAAGGCACAGTCCTGTCTTATATACAAGAGGAATAACTCTTCTAATAATTTTTGTTATGAGCTTTTCCGGGGAGAGCAGTATTAGGTTCCGATGCACCACTGTACAGTTACAGTATCCCTTGGACCTTCACATTGACGATGAAACACAGAAATTGCACCGGGATTGAGCACAAAAGGCACAATGCCGACTTATATACAAGCGGATCAATTCTTCTAAGCGTTTGTGCTTAGAGCCTTTCCTGGGACGGCAGTATTACATTCTGATTCTACACTGCAGATTTACTGTATCCGTTGGACCTTCACATTGACGATGCAACACAGAAATTGCAACGGGATTGTATTCAAAATGCACAATGCTGTCTTATATACAAGAGGAGTAACTCTTCTAAGAGGTTGTCCTTTGAGCCTTACCTGGAACAGCAGTATTAGATTCCGATGCACCAGTGCAGGTTTACTGTATCCCATGGACCTTAAGTTTGACGATGAAACACAGATATTGCATGGTAATTAAATACAAAAGGCACAATGCCGACTTATATACAAGAGGAGTAAATCTTCTAATAGTTTGTGATTTGTGCCTGTCCTGGACAGTAGAATTAGATTCCGATGCACCACTGCAGGTTTACTGTATCCCATGGACCTCAACTTTGACGATGAAACACAGAGATTGCACGATAATTAAATACAAAAGGCACAATGCCGACATACATACAAGAGGAGTAACTCTTCTAAGAGTGTGTGATTTTAGCTTGTCCTGGGAAGGCAGTATTAGATTCCGATTCACCATTGCATGTTTACTGTATCCCTTGGACCTCCACATTGACGATGAAACACAGAAATTGCATCGGGATCGAATACAAAAGGGGACAATTACGAATTATATACAAGAGGAGTAACTCTTCTAAGCGTTTGTGTTTTGAGCCTTTCCTGGGACGGTAGTATTAGATTCCAATGCACCACTGCAGGTTTACTGTATCCCATGGACCTTAGCTTTGACGATGAAACACAGATATTGCATGGTAATTAAATACAAAAGGCACAATGCCGACTTATATACAAGAGGAGTACCTCTTCTAAGCGTATGTGCTTAGAGCCTTTCCGGGGACGTCAGTATTAGATTCTGATGCACCACGGCAGGTATACTGTATCCCATGGACCTTAACTTTGAAGATGAAACACAGATATAGCATGGTAATTAAATACAAAAGTCACAATGCCGACTTATATACAGGAGGAGTAACTCTTCTAAGAGTTTATGCCTTTAGCTTGTCCTGGGAAAGCCGTATTAGATTCCGATTCACCACTGCATGTTTACTGTATCCCTTGGACCTTCACATTGACGATGCAAAACAGATTTTGCAACGGGATTGTATTCTAAAGGCACAATGCTGTCTTATATACAAGAGGAGTATCTCTTCTAAGAGGTTGTGAGTTGAGCCTTACCTGGGACAGCAGTATTAGATTCCGATGCACCACTGCAGGTTTACTGTATCCCTTGAACTTTCACATTGACGATGAAACACAGAAATTGCACCGGGATAGAATACAAAAGTCACAATGCCGACTTATATTCAAGAGGAGTACCTCTTCTAAGTGTTTTCGCTTTAAGCTTGTCCTGTGAAGGCAGTATTAGATACCGATTCACCATTGCATGCTTACTGTATCCCTTGGACCTCCACATTGACGATGAAACACAGAAATTGCATCGGGATCGAATACAAACAGCACAATTACGAATAATATACAAGAGGAGTAACTCTTCTAAGTGTTTGTGGTTTGTGCCTTTCCTGGGAGAGCAGTATTAGATTCCGATGGACCACTGCAGGTTTACTGTATCCGTTGGACCTTCAGATTGACGATGAAACACAGAAATTGCATCGGGATTGAATACAAATGGCACAATGCCGTCTTATATTCAAGAGTATAATTCTTGAAAGAGTTTGTGTGTTGAGCTTTCCTGGGAGACCAGTAATAGATTCCGATGCACCACTGCAGGTTTACTGTGTCCCTTGGACCTTCACATTGACGATGAAACAAAGATATAGCATCGGGATTGAATACAAATTGGCTCAATGCCGACTAATTCACAAGACGAGTAACTCTTCTAAGAGTTTGTGCCTTGAGCCTATCCTGGGAGAGCAGTATTAGATTCCGATGCACCACTGCAGATTTACTGTATCCCTGGATCCTTCACATTGACGATGAAACACATAACTTGCACCGGGAAAGAATACACAAGTCACAATAACGACTTACATACAAGACGAGTAACACTTCTAAGAGTTGGTGCTTTTAGCCTGTCCTGGGTCGGCAGTATTAGATTCCGTTGCACCATTGCAGGTTTACTGTATCCCATGGACACTAACTTTGACGATGAAACAGAGATATTGCATGGTAAATAAATACAAAATGCACAATGCCAACTTATATACATGAGGAATAACTCTTCTAATAGTTTGTGCTTTGAGCCTGTCCTGGACGGCAGTATTAGATTCCGATGCACCACTGCAGGTTTGCTGTATCCCTTGGACCTTCACATTGACGATGCAAAACAGATTTTGCAACGGGATTATATTCTAAAGGCATGATGCTGTCTTATATACAAGAAGAGTAACTCTTCTAAGAGGTTGTGAGTTGAGCCTTTCCTGGGACAGCAATATTAGATTCCGATGCACCACTGCAAGTTTACTGTATCCCTTGACCCTTCACATTGACGATGAAACACAGAAATTGCACCGGGATAGAATACAAAAGTCACAATGCCGACTTATATTCAAGAGGAGTAACTCTTCTAAGTGTTTGTGGTTTGAGCCTTACCTGGGACGGCAGAATTAGATTCCGATGCACCACTGCAGGTTTCCTGTATCCCATGTGCCTTAACTTTGTCGATGAAACACAGATATTGCATGGCAATGAAATACAAAAGGCACAATGCCGACTGAAATACAAGAGGAGTAACTCTTCTAAGGTTTTGTGAGTTTAGCTTGTCCTGGGAAGGCCGTATTAGATTCTGATTCACCATTGCATGGTTACTGTATCCCTTGGACCCTCACATTGACGATGATACACAGAAATTGCATCGGGATCGAATACAAACGGCACAATTACGAATTATATACAAGAGGAGTAACTCTTCTAAGCGGTTGTGCTATGAGCCTTTCCTGGGACGGTAGTATAAGATTCCGATGCACCACTGCAGGTTTACTGCATCCCATGGACCTTAACTTTGAGGATGGAACACAGATATTGCATGGTAATTATATACAAAAGGCACAATGCCGACTTTTATACAAGAGGAGTAACTCTTATAAGCGTTTGTGCTTTGAGCCATTCCCGGGACGGCAGTATTAGATCCGATGATCACTGCAGGTTTACTGTATCCCATGGACCTTATCTTCGACGATGAAACACAGATATTGCCTGGTAATTAAATACAAAAGGCACAATGCCGACTTATATACAAGAGGAGTAACTCTTCTAAGAGTTTGTGCTTCTAGCTTGTCCTGGGAAGGCAGTATTATATTCCGATTCCCCAATGCATGTTTACTGTATCGCTTGGACCTTCACATTGACGATGAAACACAGAAATTGCATCGATATTGAATACAAAAGCACAATGCCGACTTATATACATGAGGAGTAACTCCTCCAATAGTTTGTGTTTGAGCCTTGCCTGGGAGAGCTGTATTAGTTTCCGATGCACCACTGCAGATTTACTGTATCCCTTGGACCTTCACATTGACGATGAAGCATAGAAATTGCATCGGGCTTGTATACAAGAGGCACAATGCCGACTTATACACAAGAGGAGTAACTCATCTAAAAGTTTGTGCTTTGAGCCTTTCCTGGGAGAGCAGTATTAGATTCCGATGCACCACCGCAAGTTTACTGTATCCCTTGGACCTCCACATTATCGATGAAACACAGAAAGTGGATAGGGATGGGATACAAAAGGCACAGTGCAGTCTTATATACAAGAAGATGTATCTCTTCTAAGAGTTTGTGCTTTGAGCCTGTCCTGGGACGGCAGTATTAGATTCCGATGCATCATTACAGGTTTACTGTATCCCTTGAAGCTTTACATTGACGATGAAACACAGATATTGCACTGGGATTGAATACAAAAGGCACAATGCCGACTTATATACAAGAGGAGTAACTCTTCAAATAGTTTGTGCTTTGAGTCATTCCTGGGAGAGCAGTATTAGATTTCGAGGCCCACTGCAGGTTTTCTGTATGCCTTGGACCTTCACAATGACGATGAAACACAGAAATTGCTTCGGGATTGAATACAAAATTCTCAATGCTAACTAATTTACAAGGTGACTAACTTTTCTAAGAGCTTGTGCATTCTCCCTTTCCTGGGAGAACAGTTTTAGATTCCGATGCCCCACTGCAGGTTTACAGTATCCCTCGAACCTTCACATTGACGATGAAACACAGAAATTACATCGGGATTGTATTCAAATTGTACAATGTCGACTTAAGTACAGGACTAGTAACTCTTCTAATAGGTTGCGCTTTTAGCCTTAGTTGGGAGAGCAGTGTTAGATTCCGATGCACCACTGCAGGTTTACTGTATCCCTTGGACCATCACATTGACTATGAAACACAGAAGTTGCATGGGGATCGAATACCAAAGGCACAATTGCGAATTATATACCAGAGGAGTAACTCTTCTAAGAGTTTGTGCTTTGTGCCTTTCCTGGGACGGCAGTATTAGACTCCGATGCTCCACTGCAGGTTTACTGTATTACTTGGAACTTCACATTGGCGATAAAACACAGAAATTGCATCGATATTGATACAAAATGCACAATGCCGACTTAAATACAAGAGGAGTAACTCTTCTAATAGTTTGCGCTTTTAGCCTTAGCTGGGAGAGCAGTGTTAGATTCCGATGCACCACTGTAAGTTTACTGTATCCCTTGGTTCATCAAATTGACGGTGAAACACTGAGATTGCATCGGGATCGAATACAAAAGGCACAATTCCGAATTATATACAAGAGGAGTAACTCTTCTAAGATTTTGTGCTATGAGCCTTTCCTGGGAGAGCAGTATTAGAATCCGATGCACCACTGCAGGTTTACTGTATCCCTTTGACATTCACATTAACGATGGAACACAGAAATTGGATCGGGACTGACTACAAAAAGCACAATGCTGTCTTATATACAAGAGGAGTAACTCTTCAAGTAGTTTGTGCTTTGAGTCATTCCTGGGAGAGCAGTATTAGATTCCGATGCACCACTGCAGGTTTACTGCATTCCTAGGACCTTCACATTGACGATCAAACACAGATATTGCATCGGTATCGGATACAAAAGGCAAAATGTCGACTTACTTACAAAAGGAGAAACTCTTCCAAGAGTTTGTGCTTTTAGTGTTTCCTGGGAGAGCAGTATTAGATTTCGATGCCCCACTACAGGTTTACTGTATGTCTTGGACCTTCACATTGACGATGAAACACAGAAATTGCATCGGGATTGAATATAAAATTCTCAATGCTAACTTATTTACAAGGTGACTAACTTTTCTAAGAGTTTGTGCTTTCTGCCTTTCCTGGGAGAACAGTATTAGATTCCGATGCCCCACTGCAGGATTACGGTATCCCTCGAACCTTCACATTGACGATGAAACACAGGAATTACATTGGGAATGTATTCAAAACGTACAATGTCGACCTATGTACAAGACTAGTAACTCTTCTAATAGTTTGCGCTTTTAGCCTTCGCTGGGAGAGCAGTATTAGATTCCGATGCAACACTGCAGGTTTAATGCATCCCTTGGACCATCACATTGACTGTGAAACACAGAAGTAGCATGGGGATCGAATACCAAAGGCACAATTGCGAATTATATACAAGAGGAGTAACTCTTCTAAGAGTTTGTACTTTGTGCCTTTTCTGGGATGGCAGTATTAGATTCCAATGCACCACTGCAGGTTTACTGTATCCCTTACACCTTCATATCGACGATGAAGCACAGAAATTGCATCGGCCTTTTATTCAAAATGTACAATGCTGACTTCAGTACAAGAGGAGTAACTCTTGTAATAGTTTGTGATTTTAGCCTTAGCTGGGAGAGCAGTATTGGATTCCGATGCACCACTGCAGGTTTACTGCATCCCTTGGCCCTTCACATTGACGATGAAACACGGATAATGCATCGGGATTGAATACAAAATGCTCAATGCCGACTTATTTACAAGTGGAGTAACTTTCCTAATAATGAGATTTTCACTCTGCAGCGGAGTGTGCGCTGATATGAAACATACTGGCAGATTAAAGCTGTGTGCCCGACCGAGACTCGAACTGTCGTTGAAACACGGAAATTGCATTGAGATTGAATACGAAAGGCACAATGCCGACTTATATGCAAGATGAGTAACTGTTCTGATAGTTCGTGCTTTGAGCCTTGCCTGGGAGATCAGTATTAGATTCCATGACACCACTGCAGGTTTACTGTATCCCATGGACATTCACATTGACGATTGAACACAGAAATTGCATAGCGACTGAATACAAAAGGCACAATGCTGTCTTATATACAAGAGGAGTAACTCTTCTAATAATTTTTGCTATGAGCCTTTCCCGGGAGAGCAGTATTAGATACCGATGCACCACGGTACATTTACTGGATCCCTTGGACCTTCACATTGACGATGAAACGCAGAAATTACATCGATATTGGTTACAAAAGGCACAATGCCGACCTATAAACAAGAGGAGTAAATCGTCTAATAGTTGGTGCACTGAGCCTTTCCTGGGACAGTAGTATTAGATTCCGATGCACTGTTGCAGGTTTACTGTATCCCTTGCACCTTCACATCGACGATGAAGTACAGAAATTGCATCGGGATCGAATACAAAAGGCACAATTCCGAATTTTATACAAGAGGAGTAACTCTTCTAAGAGTTTGTGGTTTGAGCATGTCCTGGGACGGCAGTATTACATTCCGATGCACCTTTGCAGGTTTACTGTATCCCTTGCACCTTCACATCTACGATGAAGCACAGAAATCGCATCGGGATCGAATACAAAAGGCACAATTCCGAATTATATACAAGAGGAGTATCTCTGCTGAGAGTTTGTGCTTTGACCAGTTCTGGGACGGCAGTTTTACCTTCCAATGCACCTTTGCAGGTTTACTGTATCCCTTGCACCTTCACATCGACGATGTAGCACAGAAATTGCATCGATTATGAATACAAAAGGCACAATGCCGAATTATATACAAGAGGAGTAGCTCTTCAAATAGTTTGTGCTTGGAGCCTTTCCTGGGAGAGCAGTATTAGATTCCGATGCACCACTGCAGGTTTACTGTATCCGTTTGACATTCACATTAACGATGAAACACAGAAATAGGATCGGAATAGAATACAAAACGCACAATGCTGTCTTATATACAAGAGGAGTAACTCTTCTAACAGTTTGTGCTTTGAGCCTGTCCTGGGACGGCAGTATTAGATTCCGATGCACCATTGCAGCTTCACTGTATCCCTTGCACCTTCACATCGACGATGAAGCACAGAAATCGCATCGGGATGGAATACAAAACGCACAATTCCGAATTATCTACAAGAGAAGTAACCCTTCAAATAGTTTGTGCTTTGAGTCTTTCCTGGGAGAGCAGTATTAGATTCTGATGCACCACTGCAGGTTTACTCTATCCCTTTGACATTCACATTTACGATGAAGCACAGAAATTGGATCGGGATAGAATTCAAAAGGCACAATTCTGTCTTTAATACAACAGGAGAAACTCCTCTAAGAGTTTGTGCTATCAGCCTTTCCTGGGAGAGCAGTATTAGATTCCGATGCACCACTGCCGGTTTACTGTATCCATTTGACATTCACATTGACGATGAAACACAGAAATGGGATTGGAATAGAATACAAAACACACAATGCTGTCTTATATACAAGAGGAGTAACTCTTCTAACAGTTTGTGCTTTGTGCCTGTCCTGGGACGGCAGTATTAGATTCCGATGCACCATTGCAGCTTTACTGTATCCCTTGCACCTTCACATCGACGATGAAGCACAGAAATCGCATCGGGATGGAATACAAAACGCACAATTCCGAATTATCAACAAGAGAAGTAACCCTTCAAATAGTTTGTGCTTTGAGTCTTTCCTGGGAGACCAGTATTAGATTCTGATGCACCACTGCAGGTTTACTGCATCCCTTGGACTTTCACATTGACGATGAAACACAGATATTGGATCGGGATTGAATTCAAAATGCTCAATGCCGACTTATTTACAAGAGGAGTAACTCTTTTATGTATTTGTGCTTTGAGCCTTGCCCGGCACAACTGTATTAACTTACGATGCGCCGCTGCAGGTTTACTGTATCCCTTGAAGCTTCACATTGACGATGAAACACAGTAATTGCACTGGGGTAGAATACAAAATTCACAATGCCGTCTTATATACAAGAGGAGTTACTTTTCTGAGAGATTGTGTTCTGAGCCTGTCCTAGGACAGCAGTATTAGATTACGAAGCTCCATTGCAGGATTACTTTATATCTTGGACCCTCACATTGACGATGAAACATAGAAATTGCATCGGGATCGAATACATAAGGCACAATGCTGTCTTATATACAAGAGGAGTAACTCTTCAAGTAGTTTGTGCTTTGAGTCTTTCCTGGGAGAACAGTATTGGACTCCGATGCACCACTGCGGGTTTACTGCATTCCTTGGACCTTCACATTGACGATCAAACACAGATATTGCATCGGGATCGAATACAAAAGGCAAAATGTCGACTTACTTACAAAAGGAGTAACTCTTCCAAGAGTTTGTGCTTTTAGACTTTCCTGGGAGAGCAGTATCAGATTCCCATGAAAAACTGCAGGTTTACTGTAACCCTCGGTCCTCCACATTGACGATGAAACACAGAAATTGCATCGGCATTGTATTCAAAAGGTACAATGCCGACGTAAGTACAAGAAGACCAACTCTTCTAATAGTTTGTGCTTTTAGCCTTAGCTGGGAGAGCAGTATTAGATTCCGCTGCACCACTGCAGGTGTACTGTATCCCTTGCACCTTCACATTGACGATGAACCATGGAAATTCTATCGGGTTTGAATACAAAAGGCACGATTCCGAATTATATTCAAGAGTAGTAACTCTTCAAATAGTTTGTGCTATGGGTCTTTCCTGGGAGAACAGTTATATATTCCGATGCACCACTGCTGGTTTACTGTATCCCTTGAACCTTCACATTGGCGATGAAACACAGAATTTGCACCGGGATAGAATATAAAAGGCACAATGCCGACTTATATACAAGAGGAGTAACTCTTCTAATAGTTTGTACTTTCAGCCTTTCCTCGGCCAGCAGTATTACATTCCCATGCACCACTTGCAGGTTTACTGTATCCTTTGGCCCTTCACATTGATGATGAAACACAGATATTGCATCGGGATTGAATACAAAATGCTCAATGCTAACTTATTTACGAGGTGAGTAACTTTTCGAAGAGTTTGTGCTTTGAGCCTTTCCTAGGAGGGCAGTATTAGATTCCGAAGCATCACTGCAGGTTTTCTGTATCCCTTGGACCTTCACATTGACGATGAAACACAGAAATTGCATCGGGACTGAATACAAAAGGCACAATGCCGACTTATATACAAGAGGACTACCTCATCTAAGAATTTACTTTGAGGCTCTCCTGGGAGAGCAGTATTAGATTCCGATGCACCACTGCAGGTTTACTGTATCCCTTGGACTTTCACATTGACGATGAAACACAGAAATTGCATCGGGACTGAATACTAAAGGCACAATGCCGACTTATATACAAGAGGAGTACCTCATCTAAGAGTTTGTGCTTTTAGTCTTTCCTGGGAGAGCAGTATTAGATTCCGATGCCCCACTTTAGGTTTACTGTATCCCTTGGACCTTCACATTGACGATGAAACACAGAAATTGCATCGGGATTGAGTACAAAATGCACAATGCCGTTTTATATACAAGAGGAGTAACTCATGTAAGAGTTTGTGGGTTGAACCTTTCTTGGGAGTTCTGTATTAGATTCCGTTGCACCACTGCAGGTTTACTGTATCCCTTTGACCTTCACATTGACGATGAAACACACATAGTGCATTGGGATTGAATACAAAATGCTCGATGCCGACTTATTTACAAGAGGAGTAACTCTTCTAAGTGTTTACTTTGAGCCTGTCCTGGGAGAGCAGTATTAGATTTCGATGCACCACTGCAGGTTTACTGTATTTCTTGGACCTTCACATTGACAATGAAACACAGAAATTGCATCGGGACTGAATGTTGTTGGTGTTGTGGTCTTCTCTCCTGAGAGTGGTTTGATGCAGCTCTCCATGCTACTCTATCCTGTGCAAGCTTCTTCATCTCCCAGTACCTACTGCAAGCTACATCCATCTGAATCTGCTTCGTGTATTCATCTCTTGGTCTCCCCCTATGATTTTTACCCTCCACGCTGCCCTCCAATAATAAATTGGCCATCCCTTTATGCCTCAGAACACGTCCTACCAACCGATCCCTTCTTCTGGTCAAGTTGTGCCATGAACTTCTCTTCTCCCCAATCCAATTCAGTACCTCCTCATTAGTTATGTGATCTACCCATCTAATCTTCAGCATTCTTCTGCACCACCACATTTCGAATGCTTCTATTCTTTTCTTATCCAAACTATTTGCCGTCCATGTTTCGCTTCCATACATGGCTACACTCCATACAAATACTTTCAGAAGTGACTTCCTGACACTTAAATCTATACTCGATGTTAACAAATTTCTCATCTTCAGAAACGCTTTCCTTGCCATTGTCAGTCTACATTTTATATCCTCTCTACTTCGACCATCATCAGTTATTTTGTTCCCCAAATAGCAAAACTCCTTTACTACTTTAAGTGTCTCATTTGCTAATCTAATTCCGTCAGTATCACCCGAATTAATTCGACTACATTCCATTATCCTCGTTTTGCTTTTGTTCATGTTCATCTTATATCCTCTTTTCAATACACTGTTCATGCTGTTCAACTGCCCTTCTAGGTCCTTTGCTGTCTCTGACAGAATTACAATGTCATCGGCGAACCTCAAAGTTTTTACTTCTTCTCCATGAATTTTAATACCTACTCCGAATTTTTCTTTTGTTTCTTTTACTGCTTGCTCAATATACAGATTGAATAACATTGGGGAGAGGCTACAACCCTGTCTTACTCCCTTCCCAAACACTGCTCCCTTTCATGTCCCTCGACTCTTATCGCTGCCATCTGGTTTCTGTACAAATTGTAAATAGCCTTTCGCTCCCTGTATTTTACCCCTGCCACCTTTAGAATTTGAAAGAGAACGTTCCAGTCAACATTGTCAAAAGCTTTCTCTAAGTCTACAAATGCTATAAACGTAGGTTGTGCTTTCCTTAATCTTTCTTCTAAGATAAGTCGTAAGGTCAGTATTGCCTCACGTGTTCCAACATTTCTATGCATCCAAACTGATCTTCCCCGAGGTTGGCTCCGACTAGTTTTTCCATTCGTCTGTAAAGAATTCGTGTTAGTATTTTGCAGCTAGGGCATATTAAACTGATTGGTCGGTAATTCTCACATCTGTCAACACCTGCTTTCTTTGGGATTGGAATTATTATATTCTTCTTGAAGTCTGAGGGTATTTCGCCTGTTTCATACATCTTGCTCACCAGATGGTAGAGTTTTGTCAGGACTGGCTCTCCCAAGGCCGTCAGTAGTTCCAATGGAATGTTGTCTCCTCCGGGGGCCTTGTTTCGACTCAGGTCTTTCAGTGCTCTGTCAAACTCTTCATGCAGTATCGTATCTCCCATTTCATCTTCATCTACATCCTCTTCCATTTCCATAATATTGTCCTCAAGTACATCGCCCTTGTATAGACCTTCTATATACTCCTTCCACCTTTCTGCCTTCCCTTCTTTGCTTAGAACTGGGTTGCCATCTGAGCTCTTGATATTCATACAAGTGGTTCTCTTCTCTCCAAAGGTATCTTTAATTTTCCTGCAGGCAGTATCTATCTTACCCCTAGTGAGACAAGCCTCTACATCTTTACATTTGTCTTCTAGCCATCCCTGCTTAGCCATTTTGCACTTCCTGTCGATCTCATTTTTGAGACGTTTGTATTCCTTTTTGCCTGCTTCATTTACTGCATTTTTATATTTTCTCCTTTCATCAATTAAATTCAATATTTCTTCTGTTACCAAGGATTTCTATTAGCCCTCGTCTTTTTACCTACTTGATCCTCTGCTGCCTTCACTACTTCATTCCTCAGAGCTACCCATTCTTCTTCTACTGTATTTCTTTCCCCCATTCCTGTCAATTGTTCCCTTATGCTCTCCCTGAAACTGTGTACAACCTTTGGTTCTTTCAGTTTATCCAGGTCCCATCTCCATAAATTCCCACCTTTTTGTGTTTCTTCAGTTTTAATCTACAGGTCATAACCAATAGAGTGTGGTCAGAGTGCACATCTGCCCCTGTAAATGTCTTCCAATTTAAAACCTGGTTCCTAAATCTCTGCCTTACCATTATATAATCTATCTGATACCTTTTAGTACCTCCAGGGTTCTTCCATGTATACAACATTCTATCATGATTCTTAAACCAAGTGTTAGCTATGATTAAGTTGTGCTCTGTGCAAAATTCTACCAGGCGGCTTCCTCTTTCATTTCTTAGCCCCAATCCATATTCACCTACTACGTTTCCTTCTCTCCCTTTTCCTACACTCGAATTCCAGTCACCCATGACTATTAAATTTTCATCTCCCTTCACTACCTGAATAGTTTCTTTTATCTCATCATACATTTCTTCAATTTCTTCGTCATCTGCAGAGCTAGTTGGCATATACACTTGTACTACTGTAGTAGGCATGGGCTTCGTGTCTATCTTGGCCACTATAATATGTTCACTATGCTGTTTGTAGTAGCTTACCTGCACTCCTATTTTTTATTCACTATTAAACCTACTCCTGCATTACCCCTACTTAATTTTGTATTTATAACCCTGTATTCACCTGACCTGAAATTTTGTTCCTCCTGCCACCGAACTTCACTAATTTCCACTACATCTAACTTTAACCTATCCATTTCCCTTTTCAAATTTTCTAACCTACCTGCCCAATTAAGGGATCTGACATTCCACGCTCCGATCCGTAGAATGCCAGTTTTCTTTCTCCTGATAACGATGTCCTCTTGAGTAGTCCCCGCCCAGAGATCCGAATAGGGGACTATTTTACCTCCGGAATATTTTGCCCAAGAGGACGCAATCATCATTTAATCATACAGTAAAGCTGCATGCCCTCGGGAAAAATTACGGCTGTAGTTTCCCCTTGCTTTCAGCCGTTCGCAGTACCAGCACAGCAAGGGCGTTTTGGTTAATGTTACAAGGCCAGATCAATCCATAATCCAGACTGTTGCCCCTGCAACTACTGAAAAGGCTGCTGCCCCTCTTCAGGAACCACATGCTTGTCTGGCCTCTCAACAGATACCCCTCTGTTGTGGTTGCACCTACGGTACGGCCATCTGTATCGCTGAGGCACGCAAGCCTCCCCACCAATGGCAAGGTCCATGGTTCATGGGGGGAGGACTGAATTTCAAAGAGAAAATGTCGACTTATTTACAAGAGGAGTACCTCATCTAAGAGTTTGTGCTTTTAGTCTTTCCTGGTAGAGCAGTATTAGATTCCGATGCCCCACTGCAAGTTTACTGTATCCCTTGGACCTTCACATTGAGGATGAAACACAGAAATTACACCGGGACTGAATACAAAACGCACAATGACGACATATATACAAAGGAGTAACTCTTCTAAAAGTTTGTGCGTTGAGCCTTGCCTGGGAGAGCAGTATTAGACTCCGGTGCACCACTGCAGGTTTACTGTATCCTCTGGACCTTCACATTGACGATGAAACACAGAAATTGCATCGGGATTGAATACAAAAGGCACAATGCCATCTTATATACAAGAGGAGTAACTCATGTTAGAGTTTGTGCGTTGAGCCTTCCCTGGGAGAGCAGTATTAGATTCCGATGCACCACTGCAGGTTTACTGTATGCCCTGGACCTTCACATTGACGATGAAACACAGATATTGCATCGGGATTGTATACAAAAGACTCAATACCGACTTATTTACAAGATGAGTAACACTTCTAAGAGTTTGTGCGTTGAGCCTTTCCTGGGACAGCTGTATTAGATTCCAAAGCACCACTGCAGATTTACTGTATCCCTTGGATCATCACATTGACGATGAAACACAGAAATTGCATCGATATTGAATAGAAAAGGCAAAATGTCGACTTATCTACATAGGTAGCTACTCTTGTAAGAGTTTGTGCTTTTAGACTTTCCTGGGAGAGCAGTATTAGATTCCGATGCACCACTGCAGGCTTACTGTATCCCTTGGACCTTCACACTGAGGATGAAACACTGAAAATACATCGGCATTGAATTCAAAATGCACAATGTCGACTTATATACAGAGGAGTAGCTCTTCTCAGAGTATGTGCGTTGAGGCTTACCTGGGAGAGTAATATTAGATTCCGATGAACCACTGCAGGTTCACTGTATCCTTTGGCCCTTCACATTGACCATGAAACACAGAAATTGCAACGGGATTGAATACAAAATGCACAATGCCGTATTATATTCAAGAGGAGTAACTCTTGTAAGAGTTTGTGCGTTGAGCCTTTCCTGGGAGAGCAGTATTAGATTCCGATGCACCACTGCAGGTTTACTGTATCCTTTAGACCTTCACATTGCGATGAAACACAGAACTTCCATCGGGATCGAATACAAGAGGCACAATGCTTACTTACATACACGAGAAGTAACTCTTCCAAGAATTTGTGCTATCAGTCTTTCCTGTGAGAGCAGTAATAGATTCCGATGAACCACTGCAGGTTTACTGTATCCCTTGGACCTTCAAATTAACGAAGAAACACAGAAATTGCATCGGGAATGAATACAAAACGCACAATGTCGACTTGCATACAGGATGAGTAACTCTTCTAAGATTATCTGCGTTGAGCCTTTCCTGGGACAGGAGTTTTTATACCGATGCACCACTGTAGGGTTACTGTATACAAGAGGAGTAACTCTTCTAAGAGTTTGTGATTTGAGCCTTCCCTGCGACAGCAGTATTACATTCCGATGCTCCGTTGCAGGTTTACTGTATCCCTTGGAACATCACATTGACGATGAAACACAGAAATTGCATCGATTGTGAATACAAAAGGCAAAATGTCGACTTATATACATGAGGAGTAACTCTTCTAAGAGTTTGTCTTTTAGTCTTTCCTCGGAGAGCATTGTTTAATTCCGATGCACCATTGCAGCTTTACTGTATCCTTTTGACCTTCACATTGACGATGAAACACAGCAATTGCATCGGGATTGAATTCAAAAGGCACAATGCCGTCTTATATACAAGAGGAGTAACTCTCGTTAGGGTTTGTGCGTTTAGCCTTTCCTGGGAGAGCAGTATTACATTCCGATGCACCACTGCTGGTTTACTGTATCCCTTGTACAGTGACATTGACGATGAAACACAGAAATTGCATCGGGATTGAATACAAAAGGCACAATGCCGTCTTATATACAAGAGGAGTAACTTTTCTAAGAGATTGTGTTTTGAGCCTCTACTGGGACAGTGGTATTAGATTCCGATGCAGCACTGGAGGTTTACTGTATCCCTAGGACCTTCACACTGACGATGAAACACAGAAATTGCATCGGGATTTAATACAATCGGCTCAATGCCGACTTATTTACAAGAGGAGTAACTAATCTAAGAGTTTGTGCTTTGAGCCTTTCCTGCGACAGCTGTATTAGAATCCGATGCACGACTGAAGGTTTACCTTATCCCTAGGACCTTCAGATTGAGGATGAAATGCAGAAATTACCGCGGGATTGAATACAAAACGCACAATAACGACTTATATAGAAGAGGAGTAAGTCTTCTAAGAGTTTGTGTTTTGAGCCTTTCGTGGGACAGTGGTACTGGATACCGATGCACCACTGCAGGATTACTGTATCCCTTGGACCTGCACACTGACGAAGAAACACAAATATTGCATCGGGACTGAATACAAAATGCACAATGCCGTCTTATATACAAGAGGAGTAACTCTTCTAAGAGTTTGTGCTTTGAGCCTTACCTGCGACAGTGGTATTAGATTCCGATGCACGACTGAAAGGTTATTGTATCTTGTGGAACTCCACACTGACGATGAAACACAGAAATTGCAACGGGATTTAATACAAAAGACCCAATGCCGACTTATTTACAAGAGGAATAACTCTTCTAAGAGTTTGTGCTTTGAGCCTTTCCTGGGACAGCAGTATTAGATTCTGATGCACCACTGGATGTTTATTTTATCCCTTGGACCTTCACATGGAGGATGACACACAGAAAGTACACCGGGATTGAATACAAAACGCAGAATGACGACTTATATTCAAGAGGAGTAACTCTTCGAAGAGTTTTTGCATTGAGCCATTCCTGAGACAATGGTATTAGGTTCCGATACACGACTGAAGGGCTACTGTATCGTTTGGACATTCACACTGACGATGAAACACCGAAATTACTCCGGGATTGAATATAAAACGCACAATGACGAATTTAATACAAGAGGAGTAACTCCTCTACGAGTTTATGCTTTTAACCTTTCCTGGGACAGTGGTATTAGATTCTGATGCAACACTGCAGGTTTACTGCATCCCTTGGACCTTCACACTGGCGATGAAACTCAGATATTGCATAGCGATTGAATACAAAATGCACAATGCCGACTTATATGCAAGAGAAGTAAGTCTTCATAGGGGTTGTGATTTGAGCCTTTCCAGGGTGAGCAGTATTAGATTCCGAGGCACCACTTTTGAATTACTGTATCCTTTGGACCTTCACATTGAGGATGAAACACAGAAGTTATACCGGGATTGAATACAAAACGCACAAAGACGACTTATATACAAGAGGAGTAACTCTTCTAAGAGTTTGTGTTTTGAGCCTTTCCTGGGACAGCAGTATTAGATTCCGATGCACCACTGTTAAATTACTGTATCCTTTGGACCTTCCCATTGAGGATGAAACACAGAAATTAAACCGGGACAGAATACAAAACGCACAATGATGACTTATATACAAGAGGAGTTACTCTTCTAAGAGATTCTGCATTGAGCCTTTCCTGGGACAGTGGTATTAGATTCCGATGCTCCACTGCAGGTTTACTGTATCGCTTGGACCTTCACATTGAGGACGAAGTACTGAAATTACACCGGGATTGAATTCAAAATGCACATTTACGACTTATATACAGAGGAGTAACTCTTCTCAGAGTATGTGCGTTGAGGCTTACCTGGGAGAGTAATATTAGATTCCGATGAACCACTGCAGGTCACTGTATCCTTTGGCCCTTCACATTGACGATGAAACACAGAAATTGCAACGGGATTGAATACAAAATGCACAATGCTGCATTATATTCAAGAGGAGTAACTCTTGTAAGAGTTTGTGCGTTGAGCCTTTCCTGGGACAAAAGTATTAGATTCCGATGCACCACTGCAGGTTTACTGTATCCCTTGGACCTTCACATTGAGGATGAACACAGAAATTACACTGGGATTGAATACAAAACGGAAAATGACGACTTATATACTGGAGGAGTAACTCCTCTAATAGTTTGTGTTTTGAGCCTAGCCTGGGAAAGTGGTATTAGATTCCGATGCACCACTGGAGGCTGACTGAATCCCTTGGACCTTCACGTTGAGGATGAAACACAGAAATAACACCGGGATTGTATACAAAACGCACAATGACGACTTATATACAAGAGGAGTAACTTTTCTAAGAGATTGTGTTTTGAGCCTGTACTGGGACAGTGGTATTAGATTCCGATGCACCACTGCAGGTGCACTGTATCCCTTGGACCTTCACACTGACGATAAAACACAGATATTGCTTTGGGATTGAATGCAAAATGCCGACTTATATGCAAGAGGAGTAACTCTTATAAGAGTTTGTGCTTCGAGCCTTTCCTGGGACAGTGGTATTAGATTCCGATGCACCTCTGCAGATTTACTGTATCCCTTGGACCTTTACATTGACGATGAAACACTGATATTGCATCGGGATTGAATACAAAACGCACAACGCCGACTTATATACAAGAGCATTAACTCTTCTAAGTGTTTGCGCTTTGAGCCTTTCCTGGGAGAGTGGTACTAGATTCCGATGCACCACTGCAGGTTTACTCTATCCCTCGGACCTTCACATTGACGATGAAACACAGCAATTGCATCGGGATGTAATACAAAAGGCTCAATGCCGACTTATTTACAAGAAGAGTATCTCTTCTAAGAGTTTGTGCTTTGAGCCTTTCCTGGGAAAGCTGTATTAGATTCCGATGCACCACTGGAGGTTTACTGTATCCCTTGGACCTTCACATTGAGGATGAAACACAAAAATTACGCCGGGATTGAATACAAAACACACAATCCCGACTTATATACAAGAGGAGTAACTCATCTAAGAGTTTGTGATTTGAGCCTTCCCTGCGACAGCAGTATTACATACCGATGCTCCGTTGCAGGTTTACTGTATCCCTTGGACCTTTACATTGACGATGAAACACTGATATTGCATCGGGATTGAATACAAAACGCACAATGCCGACTTATATACAAGAGCATTAACTCTTCTCAGAGTATGTGCGTTGAGCCTTTCCTGGGAGAGTAATATTAGATTCCGATGAACCACTGCAGCTTCACTGTATCCTTTGGCCCTTCACATTGACGATGAAACAGAGAAATTGCAACGGGATTGAATACAAAATGCACAATGCCGTATTATATTCAAGAGGAGTAACTCTTGTAAGAGTTTGTGCGTTGAGCCTTGCTTGGGAGAGCAGTATTAGGTTCCGATGCACCACTGCGGGTTTACTGTATCCCTTGGACTTTCACATTGACGATGAAACGCAGTAATTGCATCGGGATTGAATACAAAAGGTACAATGCCGATTTATTTACATGAGGTGTAAGTCTTCAAGGGATTTGCGCTTTGAGCCTTTCCTGGTAGAGCAGTATTAGATTCCGATGCACCACTGGAGGTTTACTGTATCCCTTGGACCGCCACATCGAGGATGAAACACAGATATTACACCGGGATTGAATACAAAACGCCCGATGACGACTTATATACAAGAGGTGTTACTCTTCTAAGAGTATGTGCTTTGAGCCTTTCCTGGGACAGTGGTATTAGATTCCGAGGCACCACTGCAAGTTTACTGTATCCCTTGCACCTTTTACATTGACGGTGAAACACAGAAATTGCATCGGGATTTAATACAATCGGCTCAATGCCGACTTATTTACAAGAGGAGTAACTAATCTAAGAGTTTGTGCTTTGAGCCTTTCCTGCGACAGCTGTATTAGAATCCGATGCACGACTGAAGGTTTACCTTATCCCTAGGACCTTCAGATTGAGGATGAATGCAGAAATTACCGCGGGATTGAATACAAAACGCACAATAACGACTTATATAGGAGAGGAGTAAGTCTTCTAAGAGTTTGTGTTTTGAGCCTTTCGTGTGACAGTGGTACTGGATTCCGATTCACCCCTGCAGGATTACTGTATCCCTTGGACCTTCACACTGACGAAGAAACACAAATATTGCATCGGGACTGAATACAAAATGCACAATGCCGTCTTATATACAAGAGGAGTAACTCTTCTAAGAGTTTGTGCTTTGAGCCTTCCCTGCGACAGTGGTATTAGATTCCGATGCACGACTGAAAGGTTATTGTATCTTGTGGAACTCCACACTGACGATGAAACACAGAACTTGCAACGGGATTTAATACAAAAGACCCAATGCCGACTTATTTACAAGAGGAATAACTCTTCTAAGAGTTTGTGCTTTGAGCCTTTCCTGGGACAGCAGTATTAGATTCTGATGCACCACTGGATGTTTACTTTATCCCTTGGACCTTCACATGGAGGATGACACACAGAAAGTACACCGGGATTGAATACAAAACGCAGAATGACGACTTATATTCAAGAGGAGTAACTCTTCGAAGAGTTTTTGCATTGAGCCTTTCCTGAGACAATGGTATTAGGTTCCGATACACGACTGAAGGGTTACTGTATCGTTTGGACATTCACACTGACGATGAAACACCGAAATTACTCCGGGATTGAATATAAAACGCACAATGACGACTTTAATACAAGAGGAGTAACTCCTCTACGAGTTTATGCTTTTAACCTTTCCTGGGACAGTGGTATTAGATTCTGATGCAACACTGTAGGTTTACTGCATCCCTTGGACCTTCACACTGGCGATGAAACTCAGATATTGCATAGCGATTGAATACAAAATGCACAATGCCGACTTATATGCAAGAGATGTAAGTCTTCATAGGGGTTGTGATTTGAGCCTTTCCAGGGTGAGCAGTATTAGATTCCGAGGCACCACTTTTGAATTACTGTATCCTTTGGACCTTCACATTGAGGATGAAACACAGAAGTTATACCGGGATTGAATACAAAACGCACAAAGACGACTTATATACAAGAGGAGTAACTCTTCTAAGAGTTTGTGTTTTGAGCCTTTCCTGGGACAGCAGTATTAGATTCCGATGCACCACTGTAAAATTACTGTATCCTTTGGACCTTCCCATTGAGGATGAAACACAGAAATTAAACCGGGACAGAATACAAAACACACAATGATGACTTATATACAAGAGGAGTTACTCTTCTAAGAGATTCTGCATTGAGCCTTTCCTGGGACAGTGGTATTAGATTCCGATGCTCCACTGCAGGTTTACTGTATCGCTTGGACCTTTACGGCGACGATGAAACACCGAAAATGCATCAGGATTTAATGCAAAAGGCTCAATGCCGACTTATTTACAAGAGGAGTAACTCTCCTAACAGTTTGTGCTTTGAGCCTTTCCTGGGACAGTGGTATTAGATTCCGATGCACCACTGCAGGATTACTGTATCCCTTGGACCTTCACACTGACGAAGAAACACAGATATTGCATCGGGATTGAATACAAAATGCACAATGCCGTCTTATATACAAGAGGAGTAACTCTTCTAAGAGTTTGTGCTTTGAGTCTTTCTTGAGACAGCAGTATGACATTCCGATGCACCACTGCAGGTTTACTGTATCCCTTGGACCCTCACACTGACGATAAAAACCAGATATTGAATCGGAAATGATTGCTAAATGCACAATGCCGTCTTAAATGCAAGAGGAGTAACTCTTCTAAGAGTTTGTGCTTTGAGCGTTTCCTGGGACAGTGGTATTAGATTCCGTTGCACCACTGTAGGTTTACAGTATCCCTTGGACCTTTACACTGACTATGAAACACAGAAATTGCATCGGGATTTAAAACAAAAGGCTCAATGCCGACTTATTTACAAGAGGAGTATCTATTCTAAGAGTTTGTGCTTTGAGCTTTCCAGGGACAGCAGTATTGGTTTCCGATGCACCACTGGAGGTTTACTGTGTCCCTTGGACCTTTACATTGATAATGAAACACAGAAATTACACTGGGATTGAATGCAAAATGCACAACGACGACTTATAAACAAGGGGAGTAACTCTCCTAACAGTTTGTGCTTTGAGCCTTTCCTGGGACAGTGGTATTAGATTCCGATGCACCACTGCAGGTTTACTGCATCCCTTGGAACTCTACATTGACTAAGAAATACAGAAACTTCATCGGGATTTAGTACAAAAGGCTCAATGCCAACTTATTAACAAGAGGAGTAACTCTTCTAAGAGTTGGTGATTTGAGCCTTTCCTGGAACAGCAGTATTAGATTCCGATGCACCACTGTTAAATTACTGTATCCTTTGGACCTTCCCATTGAGGATGAATTACAGAAATTAAACCGGGACAGAATACACAAGGCACAATGATGACTTATATACAAGAGGAGTAACTCTTCTAAGAGATTCTGCATTGAGCCTTTCCTGGGACAGTGGTATTAGATTCCGATGCACCACTGCAGGATTACTGTATCCCTTGGACCTTCACACTGACGAAGAAACACAGATATTGCATCGGGATTGAATACAAATTGCACAATGCCGTCTTATATACAAGAGGAGTAACTCTTCTAAGAGTTTGTGCTTTGAGTCTTTCTTGAGACAGCAGTATGACATTCCGATGCACCACTGCAGGTTTACTGTATCCCTTGGACCCTCACACTGACGATAAAAACCAGATATTGCATCGGAAATGATTGCAAAATGCACAATGCCGTCTTAAATGCAAGAGGAGTAACTCTTCTAAAAGTTTGTGCTTTGAGCGTTTCCTGGGACAGTGGTATTAGATTCCGATGCACCACTGTAGGTTTACAGTATCCCTTGGACCTTCACATTGACTATGAAACACAGAAATTGCATTGGGATTTAATACAAAAGGCTCAATGCCGACTTATTTACAAGAGGAGTATCAATTCTAAGAGTTTGTGCCTTGAGCTTTCCTGGGACAGTAGTATTGGATTCCGATGCACCACTGGAGGTTTACTGTGTCCCGTGGACCTTCACATTGAGGATGAAACACAGAAATTACACTGGGATTGAATGCAAAACGCACAACGACGACTTTTATACAAGAGGAGTAACTCTTCTAAGAGTTTGTGCTTTGAGCGATTCCTGGGACAGCAGTATTGGATTCCGATGCACCATTGGAGGTTTACTATGTCCCTTGGACCTTCACATTGAGGATGAAACACAGAAATTACACTGGGATTGAATACAAAAAGAACAATAACGACTTATATACAAGAGGAGTAACTCTTCTAAGAGTTTGTGCTTTGAGGGTTTCCTTGGACAGTGGTATTAGATTCCGAAGCACGACTGGAGGTTTACTGTATCCCTTGGACCTTCAGATTGACGATGAAGTACAGAAATTACACCGGGATCGAATACAAAACGGACAATAACCATTTATAAACAAGAGAAGTAACACTTCTAAGAGTTAGTGCTTTGAGCCTTTCCTGGGACAGTGGTATTACATTCCGATGAACCACTGCAGGATTACTGTATCCCTTGGACCTTCACACTGATGATGAAACACAGATATTGCATCGGGATTGAATACAAAATGCACAATGCCGACTTATATACAAGAGCAGTAACTCTTCTAAGAGTTTGTGCTTTGAGCCTTTCCTGGGACAGTGGTTTTAGATTCCGATGCATCACTGCAAGTTAACTGTATCCCTTGGACCTTCACACTGAAGATGAAACATAGAAATTGCATCGGGATTTAATACAAAAGTCTCAATGCCGACTTATTTACAAGAGGAGTAACTCTTCGAAGAGTTTGTGCTTTGAGCCTTTCCTGGGACAACATTATTAGATTCCGATGCACCATTGGAGGTTTACTGTATCCCTTGAACCTTCACATTGAGGATGAAACACAGAAATTACATTGGGATTCAATACAAAACGCACGATGACGACTTATATTTAAGAGAAGTAACTCTTCGAAGAGTTTGTGCTTTGGGGCTTTCCTGGGATAGTGGTATAAGATTCCGGTGCACGACTGCAGGTTTACTGTATCCCTTGGACCCTCACACTGACGATGAAACACAGATATTGCATCGGGAATGAATGCATAATGCACAATGCGAACTTAAATACAAGAGGAGTAACTCTTCTAAGTGATCGTGCTTTGAGCCTTTCCTGCGACTGTGGTATTAGATTCCGAAGCACCACTGTTGAATTACTGTATCCCTTGGACCTTTACATTGAGGATGAAACGCAGGAATTTCACCGGGATTGAATACAAAGCGCACAATGACGACTTGTATACAAGAGGAGTACCTCTTCTAAGACTTTGTGCTTCGAGGCTTTCCTGGGAAAGTGGTATTATACTCCGGTGCACCACTGCAGGTTTACTGTATCAATTTTACCTTTACATTGACGATGAAACAAAGAAATTGCATGGGGATATAATACAAAAGGCTCAATGACGACCTACTTACAAGAGGAGTAACTCTTCTAAGAATTTGTGCTTTTAAACTTTCCTGGGACAGCAGTATTAGATTCCGATGCACCAATGCATGTGTACTGTATCCCATGGACCTTCACATTGAGGATGAAACACAGAAATTACACAGGATTGAATACAAATCGCACAATGCCGACTTATGTACGAAAGGAGTAACTCTTCTAAGAGTTTGTGCTTTGTGCCTTTCCAGGGACAGTGGTATAAGATTCCGGTGCACCACTGCAGGTTTACTGTATCCCTTGGACCTTCACACTGACGATAAAACACAGATATTGCATCGGGAATGAATGCATAATGCACAATGCCGACTTAAATACAAGAGGAGTAACTCTTCTAAGTGATCGTGCTTTGAGCCTTTCCTGGGACTGTGGTATTAGATTCCGATGCACCACTGTAGGTTTACTGCATCCCTTAAACCTTCACACTGACGATGAATCACAGATATTGCATCGGGATTGAATACAAAATACACAATGCCGACTTATATACGAGAGAAGTAACTCTTCTAATGGTTTGTACTTTGAGCCTTTCTGGGGACAGTAGTATTAGATTCTGATGCACCACTGCAGGTTTACTGTATCCCTTGGACCTTTAAATTGGAGATGAAACACAGAAATTGCATCGGGAATTAACACAGAAGGCTATATGCCGACTTATTTACAAGAGGAGTAACTCTTTTAAGAGTTTGTGCTTTTACCTCTTCCTGAGACAGCAGTATTAGATTCCAATGCACCACTGCTGGTTTACGGTGTCCCTTGGACCTTTACATTGACAATGAAACACAGAAATTGCATCGGGATTTAATACAAAAGGCTCAATGCCGATTTATTTACAAGAGGAGTAACTCTTTTAAGAGTTTGTGGTTTTGAGCCTTTCCTGGGACAGTGGTATTAGCTTCCGATGCACCACTGCAGGGTTACTGTGTCCCTTGGACCTTTACATTGACAATGAAACACAGAAATTGCATCGGGATTTAATACAAAAGGCTCAATGCCGATTTATTTACAAGAGGAGTAAATCTTCTACGAGTTTGTGCTTTCAGCCTTTCCTGGGACAGCAGTATTAGATTCCGATGCACCACTGCATGTGTACTGTATCCCTTGGAAATTCACATTAAAGATGAAACACAATAATTACACCGGGATTGAATACAAATCGCACAATGACGACTTATATACAAAAGGAGTAACTCTTCTAAGAGTTTGTGCTTTGAGCGTTTCCTGGGACAGTGGTATTAGATTCCGATGCACCACTGTAGGTTTACAGTATCCCTTGGACCTTTACATTGACTATGAAACACAGAAATTGCATCGGGATTTAATACAAAAGGCTCAATGCCGACTTATTTATAAGAGGAGTATCTATTCTAAGAGTTTGTGCTTTGAGCTTTCCAGGGACAGCAGTATTGGATTCCGATGCACCACTGGAGGTTTACTGTGTCCCTTGGACCTTTACATTGATAATGAAACACAGAAATTACACTGGGATTGAATGCAAAATGCACAACGACGACTTATATACAAGGGGATTAACTCTCCTAACAGTTTGTGCTTTGAGCCTTTCCTGGGACAGTGGTATTGGATTCCGATGCACCACTGCAGGTTTACTGCATCCCTTGGAACTCTACATTGACTAAGAAATACAGAAACTGCATCGGGATTTAGTACAAAAGGCTCAATGCCGACTTATTAACAAGAGGAGTAACTCTTCTAATAGTTTGTGATTTGAGCCTTTCCTGGGACAGCAGTATTAGATTCCGATGCACCACTGTTAAATTACTGTATCCTTTGGACCTTCCCATTGAGGATGAAACACAGAAATTAAACCGGGACAGAATACACAACGCACAATGATGACTTATATACAAGAGGAGTTACTCTTCTAAGAGATTCTGCATTGAGCCTTTCCTGGGACAGTGGTATTAGATTCCGATGCTCCACTTCAGGTTTACTGTATCGCTTGGACCTTTACGGCGACGATGAAACACCGAAAATGCATCAGGATTTAATGCAAAAGGCTCAATGCCGACTTATTTACAAGAGGAGTAACTCTCCTAACAGTTTGTGCTTTGAGCTTTTCCTGGGACAGTGGTATTAGATTCCGATGCACCACTGCAGGATTACTGTATCCCTTGGACCTTCACACTGACGAAGAAACACAGATATTGCATCAGGATTGAATACAAAATGCACAATGCCGTCTTATATACAAGAGGAGTAACTCTTCTAAGAGTTTGTGCTTTGAGCCTTTCTTGAGACAGCAGTATGACATTCCGATGCACCACTGCAGGTTTACTGTATCCCTTGGACCCTCACACTGACGATAAAAACCAGATATTGCATCGGAAATGATTGCAAAATGCACAATGCCGTCTTAAATGCAAGAGGAGTAACTCTTCTAAGAGTTTGTGCTTTGAGCGTTTCCTGGGACAGTGGTATTAGATTCCGATGCACCACTGTAGGTTTACAGTATCCCTTGGACCTTTACATTGACTATGAAACACAGAAATTGCATTGGGATTTAATACAAAAGGCTCAATGCCGACCTACTTAGAAGAGGAGTAACTCTTTTAAGAGTTTGTGCTTTTACCTCTTCCTGGGACAGCAGTTTTAGATTCCGATGCACCACTGGAGGTTTACTGTATCCCTTCGACCTTAACATTGAGGATGAAACACAGAAATTATACTGGGATTGAATACAAAACGAACCTTCACGACTTATATACAAGAGGAGTAACTCTTCTAAGAGTTTGAGCTTTGAGCATTTCCTCGGACATTGGTATTAGATTCCGATGCTCCACTGCAGGTTTACTGTATCGCTTTGACCTTTAGAGTGACAATGAAACACAGAAATTGCATCGGGATTTAATACAAAAGGATCAAAACCGACTTATTTACAAGAGGAGAAACTCTTCTAAGTGTTTGTGCATTGAGCCTTTCCTGGGACAGCAGTATTAGACTCCGATGCTCCACTGGTGGTTTACTGTATCCCTTGGAACTTTTCATTGGCGAAGAAACACAGAAACTGCATCGGGATTTAATACAAAAGTGCCAATGCCGATTTATTTACAAGAGGAGTAACTCTTCTAAGAGTTTGTGCTTTGAGCCTTTCTTGGGACAGCAGTATTAGATTCCGATGAACCACTGTTGAATTAGTGTATCCTTTGGACCTTCCCATTGAGGATGAAACACAGATATTAAAGCGGGACTGAATACAAAACGCACAATGATGATTTATATACAAGAAGAGTAACTCTTCTAAGAGTTTCTGCTTTGAGCCTTTCCTGGGACAGTGGTACTAGATTCCAATGCACCACTGCTGGTTTACTGTGTCCCTTGGACCTTTACATTGACAATGAAACACAGAAATTGCATCGGGATTTAATACAAAAGGCTCAATGCCGATTTATTTACAAGAGGAGTAACTCTTTTAAGAGTTTGTGGTTTTGAGCCTTTCCTGGGACAATGGTATTAGATTCCGATGCACCACTGCAGGGTTACTGTGTCCCTTGGACCTTTACATTGACAATGAAACACAGAAATTGCATCAGGATTTAATACAAAAGGCTCAATGCCGATTTATTTACAAGAGGAGTAACTCTTTTAAGAGTTTGTGGTTTTGAGCCTTTCCTGTGACAGTGGTATTAGATTCCGATGAACCACTGCAGGATTACTGTCTCCCTTGGACCTCCACACTGACGATGAAACATAGATATTGCATCGGGATTGAATACAAAATGCACAATGACGACTTATATACAAGAGGAGTAAATCTTCTACGAGTTTGTGCTTTCAGCCTTTCCTGGGACAACAGTATTAGATTCCGATGCACCACTGCATGTGTACTGTATCCCTTGGAAATTCACATTGAGGATGAAACACAATAATTACACCGGGATTGAATACAAATCGCACAATGACGACTTATGTACAAAAGGAGTAACTCTTCTAAGAGTTTGTGCTTTGAGCCTTTCCAGGGACAGTGGTATAAGATTCCGATGCACCACTGCAGGTTTACTGTATCCCTTGGACCTTCACACTGACGATAAAACACAGATATTGCACCGGGAATGAATGCAAAATGCACAATGCCGACTTAAATAGAAGAGGAGTAACTCTTCTAAGGGTTTGTGCTTTGAGCCTCTCCTGGGACAGTGGTATTAGATTCCGATGCACCACTGCAAGTTTACTGTATCACTTGGAGCTTTACTTTGACGATGAAACACAGAAATTAATTCGGGATTGAATACAAAACGCACAATGACGACTTCTATACAAGAGGAGCAGTTCTTCTAAGAGTTTGTGCTTTGAGCCTTTCCTGGGACAGAGGAATTAGAATCCGATGCACCACTGCAGGTTTACTGTAACCCTTGGAGCTTCACACTGACGATGAAACACAGATATTGCATCAGGATTTAATACAAAATGCACAATGCCGACTTATATACAAGAGGAGTAACTCTTCTACGAGTTTGTGCTTTGAGCCTTTCCTGGGACAGTGGTATTTCATTCCTATGCACCAACCCAGTTTTACTGTATCCCTTGGGCCTTTACATTGACAATGAAACACAGAAATTGCATCGGGATTTAATACAAAAGGCTCAATGCCGATTTATTTACAAGAGGAGTAACTCTATGAAGAGTTTGTGCTTTGAGTCTTTCCTGGGACAGTGGTATTAGATTCCGATGCACCACTATAGGTTTACTGTATTCCTTGGACCTTCACATTGAGGATGAAACACAGAAACTACACCGGGATTGAATACATACGCACAATGACGACTTATATTCAAGAGGAGTAACTCTTTTACGAGTTTGTGCTTTGAGCCTTTCCTGGGATAGTGGTATTAGATTCCGATGCACGACTGAAAGATTACTGTATCCTTTGGAATTTCACACTGACCATGTAACACAGATATTGCACCGTGATTGAATACAATATGCACAATGCCAACTTATCTACAAGAGGAGTAAATCTTCTAAGGGTTTGTGCTTTGAGCCTTTCCTGGGACAGCGGTATTATATTCCGATGCACCACTGCAGGTTTACTGTATCACTTGGAGCTTTACTTTCACGATGAAACACAGAAATCATATCGGGATTGAATACAAACTGCACAATGACGACTTATATACAAAAGGAGTAACTGTTGTAAGAGTTTGTGCGTTGAGCCTTTCCTGGGACAGTGGTATTAGATTCCGATGCACAACTGAAAGATTACTGTATCCTTTGGAATTTCACACTGACCATGTAACACAGAAATTACACCGGGATTTAATTCAAAACGCACAATGACGACTTATATTCAAGAGGAATAACTCTTTTAAGAGTTTGTGCTTTGAGCTTTTCCTGGGACAGTGGTATTAGATTCCGATGCACCACTGCAGGTTTACTGTAAACCATTGACATCTTCATTGACGATGAAACACAGAAATTGCATTGGTATTTAATACAAAAGGCTCAATGCCGATTTATTTACAAGAGGAGTATCTCTTCTAAGAGTTTGAGCTTTGAGCCTTCCCTGGGACAGCAGTATTAGATTCCGATGCACCACTGGAGGTTTGCTGTATCCCTTGGGCCTTCACATTGAGGATGAAACACAGAAATTACACTGGGATAGAATACAAAACGCACAATGACGACTTATATACAAGAGGAGTAACTCTTCTAAGAGTTTGTGCTTTGAGCCTGTCTTGGGACAGTGGTATTAGATTCCGATGCACCACTGCAGGGTTACTGTATCCCTTGGACCTTCACACTGACGATGATACACAGATATTGCATCGGGATTTTATACAAAAGGCTCAATGCCGATTTATTTACAAGAGCAGTAACCCTTCTAAGAGTTTGTGCCTTGAGCCTTTCCTCGGACAGCAGTATAAGATTCCGATGCAGCACTGGAGGTTTGCTGTATCCCATGGACCTTCACACTGACGATGAAACACAGAAATTACTGCGGGATGGAATACAAAATGCACAATGCAGAATTATATACAAGAGGAGTAACTCTTCTAAGAGTTTGTGCTTTGAGCCTTTCCTGGGACAGCGGTATTAGATTGCGATGCACCACTGGGGGTTTACTGTATCCATTGGACCTTCACATTGAGGATGAAAGACAGAAATTGCACTGGGATTCAATACAAAACGCACAATGGCGGCTTATATACAGGAAGAGTAACTCTTCTAGGAGTTTGTGCTTTCAGCCTATCCTGGGACGGTGGTATTAAACTTCGATCGACCACTGTAGGTTTACTGTGTTCCTTGGACCTTCACATTGACGATGAAACACAGCAATTGCATTGGGATTTAATACAAAAGGCTCATTCCGACTTATTTACAAGAGGAGTATTTCTTCTAAGTCTTTATGCTCTGAGCCTTTCCTGGGACAGCAGTATTAGATTCCGATGCACCACTGGAGGTTTACTGTATCCCATGGACCTTCACATTGAGGATGAAACACGGATATTACACCGGGATTGCATACAAAACGCACAATGACGACTTACATACAAGAGGAGAAACTCTTCTAAGAGTTTGTGCTTTGAGCCTTTCCAGGGACAGTGGAATTAGATTCCGATGCACAACTGAAGGGTTACTGTATCCTTTGGACCTTCACACTGACGATGAGACACAGATATTGCATTGGGATTGAATACAAAATACACAATGACGACTTATATACAAGAGGAGTAACTTTTGTAAGAGTTTGTGCTTTGAGCCTTTCCTGGGACAACAGTATTAGATTCCGATGCACCACTGAAGATTTACTGTATCCCTTGGACCTTCACACTGACGATGATACACAGAAATTGCATCGGGATTGATACAAAAGGCACAATGCCGACTTATATACAAGAGGAGTAACTCTTCTAAGTGTTTGTGCTTTGAGCCTTTCCTGGGACAGTGGTATTAGATTCCGATGCCCCACTGTAGGTTTACTGTATCCCTTGGACCATTACATGGATGATGACACACTGAAATTACATCGCGATTTAATACAAAAGGCTCAATGCCGACCTATTTACAAGAGGAGTATCTCTTCTAACAGATTGTGCTTTGAGCCTTTCGTGGGAGAACAGTATTAGATTCCGATGCACCACTGGATGTTTACTGTATCTCTTAGACCATCACATAGAGGATGAAACATAGAAATTACACCGGGATTGAATCCAAAACGCACAATGTCGACTTATAATCAAGATGAGTAACTCTTCTAAGAGTTTGTGCTTTGAGCCTTTCCTGGGACAGCAGCATTAGATTCCGATGCACCACTGCAGGTTTACTGTTTCCCTTGGACCTTTACATTGACGATGTAACACAGAAATTGCATCGGGATTTAATACAAAAGGCTCATTCCGACTTATTTACAAGAGGAGTATTTCTTCTAAGTCTTTATGCTCTGAGCCTTTCCTGGGACAGCAGTATTAGATTCCGATGCACCACTGGAGGTTTACTGTATCCCTTCTACCTTTACATTGACGATGAAACACAGAAATTGCATCGGGATTTAATACAAAAGGCTCAATGCCGACTTATTTACAAGAGGAGTAACTCTCCAAAGAGTATGTGCTTTGAGCACTTCCTGGGACTGAAGTATTAGATTCCGATGCACCACTGCAGGTTTACTGTATCACTTGGACCTTCACGTTGAGAATGAAACACAGAAATTACAACGGGATTGAATACAAAACGCACAATGACGGCTTATATACAAGAGGAGTAACTCTTCTAAGAGTTTCTGCTTTGAGCCTTTCCTGAGACAGTGGTATTAGATTCCGATGCACGACTGAAGGGTTACTGTATCCTTTGGATCTTCACACTGACGATGACACACACATATTGCATTGGGACTGAATACAAAATACACAATGACGACTTATATTCAAGAGGAGTAACTTTTGTAAGAGTTTGTGCTTTGAGCCTTTCCTGGTACATTGGTATTACATTCCGATGCACCAACGCAGGTTTACGGTATCCCTTGGATCTTTACACTGACGATGAAACACAGAAGTTGCATCGGGACATAATACAAAAGGCTCAATGCTGACTTATTTACAAGAGGAGTAACTCTTCTAAGAGTTTCTGCTTGGAGCCTTTCCTTGGACTGTGGTATTAGATTCCGATGCACCACTGCAGGTTTAATGTAACCTTTGGACCTCCAAATTGACGATGAAACACAGAATTTGCATCGGAATTAAATACAATAGGCTCAAAGGCGACATCTTTACAAGCGGAGTAACTCTTCAAAGATTTCATGCATTTGTCCCTTTCCTGGGACAACAGTATTAGATTCCGATGCACCACTGCAGGTTTATTGTATCCCTTGGACCTTCACATTGAGGATGAAACACCGGTATTACACCGGGATTGAATACAAAACGCACAATGATGACTTATATAAGAGAGGGGTAACTCTTCTAAGAGTTTGTTCTTTGAGCTTTTCCTGGGACAGTGGTATTAGATTCCGATGCACCACTGCAGGTTTACTGTATCCCTTGGACCTTCACATTGACGATGAAACACAGAATTTGCATCGGAATTAAATACAATAGGCTCAAAGCAGACTTCTTTACAAGAGGAGTAACTCTTCTAAGAGTTTGTGCTTTGAGCCTTTCCTGGGACATTGTTATTAGCTTCCGATGCACGACTGAAGAGTTACTGTATCCTTCGGACCTTCACACTGAAGATGACCTCAAAAATTGCATCAGGATTGAATACAAAATGCACAATGACGACTTATATACAAGAGGAGTAACTCTTCTAAGAGTTTTTACTTTGAGCATTTCCTGGGACAGTGGTATTAGATTCCGACGCACCACTGCAGGTTTACTTCATCCCTTGGAACTTTACATTGACGGAGATACACTGAAATTGCATCATGATTTAATACAAAAGGCTCAATGCCGACTTATTTACAAGAGGAGTAACTCTTCTAAGACTTCGTGCTTTGAGCCTTTCCTGGGACAGCAGTATTAGATTCCGATGCACCACTGCAAGTTCACTGTATCCCGTGGACCTTTACATTGACAATGAAACACAGAAATTACTTCGGGATTGCATACAAAACGCACAATGACGACTTATATACAAGAGGAGTAACTCTTGTGCTTTGAGCCTTCCCTGCGACAGTGGTATTAGATTCCGATGCACCACTGCAGGATTACTGTATCCCTTGGACCTTTAAATTGACAATGAAACACAAAAATTGCATCGGGATTTAGTACAAAAATCTCAATGCCGACTTATTTATAAGAGGAGTAACTCTTCTTAGAGTTTGTGTCTTGAGCCTTTCCTGGGAATGTGGTATTATATTCCAATGCACCACTGCAGGGTTACTGTATCCCTTGGTCTTTACATTGACAATGAAACACAAAAATTGCATCAGGATTTAATACAAAAGGCTCAATGCCGACTTATTTATAAGAGGAGTAACTCTTCTTAGAATTTGTTTCTTGAGGCTTTCCTGGGACAGTGGTATTAGATTCCGATGCACCACTACAGGTTTACTGTATCCCTTGGACCTTTACACTGACAATGAAACACAAAAATCGCATCGGGATTTAATACAAAATGCTCAATGCCGACTTATTTATAAGAGGAGTAACTCTTCTTAGAGTTTGTGTCTTGAGCCTTTCCTGGGACTGTGGTATTAGATTCCGATGCCCCACTGCTGGTTCACTGTATCCCGTGGACCTCTACATTGACAATGAAACACAGAAATTGCATCGGGATTTTATAGAAAAGGCTCAATGCCGATTTATTTACAAGAGGAGTAACGCTATTAAGAGTTTGTGCTTGGAGCCTTTCCTGGGACAGTGATATTAGATTCCGATGCACCACTTCAGGTTTACTGTAACCCTTGTACCTTTACATTGAAGATGATACACAGAAATTGCATCGGGATTTAATGCAATAGGCTCAAAGCCGACTTACTTTCAAGAGGAGTAAGTCTTCTAAGAGTTTGTGCTTTGAGCCTTTCCTGGGACAGCAGTATTAGATTCTGATGCACCACTGCAGGTTTACTGTATCCCTTGGACCTTCACACTGACGATAAAACACAGATATTGCATCGGGAATGAATACAATATACACAATGCCACCTTATATACAAGAGGAATAAGTCTTCAAAGTGGTTGTGCTTTGAGCCTTTCCTGGGACAGCAGTAGTAGATTCTGATGCACCACTGGAGGTTTTCTGTATCCCTTGGACGTTCACATTGAGGATATAACACAGAGATTACACCGGGATAGAATACAAAACGCAGAATGACGACTTATATACAAGAGGAGTAACTCATCAAAGAGTTTGTGCTTTGAGCTTTTCCTTGGACAGTGGTATTAGATACCGATGCACCAGTGCAGGATTACTGTATCCCTTGGACCTTCACACTGACGATGAAACACAGATATTGCATCGGTATTGAATACACAATGCACAATGCCGACTTATATACAAGAGGAGTAAGTCTTCGAAGGGGTTGTGCTTTGAGCCATTCCTGGGAGAGTAGTATTAGATTCCGGTGCACCACTGCAGGGTTACTGTATCCCTTGGTCCTTCACATTGAGGATGAAACACAGAAAAAACACCTGGATTGAATACAAAATGCACAACACCGATTTATATACAAGAGGTGTAACCTTTCTAAGAGTTTGTTCTTTGAGCCTCTCCTGGGACAGCAGTATTAGATTTCGATGCACCACTGGAGGTTTACTGTATCCCATGGACCTTCACATTAAGGGTAAAACACAGAAATTACACCGGGATTGAATACAAAACGCACAATGACGACTTATATACTAGAGGAGTAACTTTTCTAAGAGTTTGTGCTTTGAGTCTTTCCTGGGAGAGCAGTATTAGATTTCGATGTACCACTGCAGGTTTACTGTATCCCTTGGACCTCCACATTGAGGATGAATCACAGAAATTACACCGGAATTGAATACAAAACGCACAATGACGACTTATATACAAGAGGAGTAAGTCTTCAAAGGGGTTGTGCTTTGAGCCATTCCTGGGACAGTGGTATTAGATTCCGATGCACCACTGCTGGTTTACTGTATCGCTTGACCCTTGCATTGACGATGAAACACAGAAATTGGAATGGGATTTAATATGTAAAGCTCAATGCCGACTCATATACAAGAGGAGTAACTCTTCTAAGTGCTTGTGCTTTGAGCCATTCCTGGGACAGTGGTATTAGTTTCCGATGCACCACTGTTGAATTACTGTATCCCTTGGACATTCACATTGAGGATGAAACACAGAAATCACACCGGGATTAAATAGAAAACGGAAATGACGACTTATATACAAGAGGAGTAACTCTTCTAAGAGTTTGTGCTTTGAGCCTTTCCTGGGACTGTGGTATTAGATTCCGATGCACCACTGCAAGATCACTGTATCCCGTGGACCTTTACATTGACAATGAAACACAGAAATTACTTCGGGATTGAATACAAAACGCACAATGACGACTTATATACAAGAGGAGTAACTCTTGTGCTTTGAGCCTTCCCTGCGACAGTGGTATTAGATTCCGATGCACCACTGCAGGTTTACTGTATCCCTTGGACCTTTTAATTGACAATGAAACACAAAAATTGCATCGGGATTTAATACAAAAAGCTCAATGCCGACTTATTTATAAGAGGAGTAACTCTTCTTAGAGTTTGTGTCTTGAGCCATTCCTGGGAATGTGGTATTATATTCCAATGCACCACTGCAGGGTTACTGTATCCCTTGGTCCTATACATTGACAATGAAACACAAAAATTGCATCGGGATTTAATACAAAAGGCTCAATGCCGACTTATTTATAAGAGGAGTAACTCTTCTTAGAGTTTGTGTCTTGAGGCTTTCCTGGGACAGTGGTATTAGATTCCGATGCACCACTACAGGTTTACTGTATCCCTTGGACCTTTACACTGACAATGAAACACAAAAATCGCATCGGGATTTAATACAAAAGGCTCAATGCCGACTTATTTATAAGAGGAGTAACTCTTCTTAGAGTTTGTGTCTTGAGCCTTTCCTGGGACTGTGGTATTAGATTCCGATGCACCACTGCTGGTTCACTGTATCCCGTGGACCTTTACATTGACAATGAAACACAGAAATTGCATCGGGATTTTATAGAAAAGGCTCAATGCCGATTTATTTACAAGAGGAGTAACGCTATTAATAGTTTGTGCTTGGAGCCTTTCCTGGGACAGTGATATTAGATTCCGATGCACCACTTCAGGTTTACTGTAACCCTTGTACCTTTACATTGAAGATGATACACAGAAATTGCATCGGGATTTAATGCAATAGGCTCAAAGCCGACTTACTTTCAAGAGGAGTAAGTCTTCTAAGAGTTTGTGCTTTGAGCCTTTCCTGGGACAGCAGTATTAGATTCCGATGCACCACTGGAGGTTTTCTGTATCCCTTGGACCTTCACACTGACGATGAAACACAGATATTGCATCGGAATTGAATACACAATGCACAATGCCGACTTATATACAAGAGGAGTAAGTCTTCAAAGGGGTTGTGCTTTGAGCCATTCCTGGGAGAGTAGTATTAGATTCCGGTGCACCACTGCAGGGTTACTGTATCCCTTGGTCCTTCACATTGAGGATGAAACACAGAAAAAACACCTGGATTGAATACAAAATGCACAACGACGATTTATATACAAGAGGTGTAACCTTTCTAAGAGTTTGTTCTTTGAGCCTCTCCTGGGACAGCAGTATTAGATTTCGATGCACCACTGGAGGTTTACTGTATCCCATGGACCTTCACATTAAGGGTGAAACACAGAAATTACACCGGGATTGAATACAAAACGCACAATGACGACTTATATACTAGAGGAGTAACTTTTCTAAGAGTTTGTGCTTTGAGCCTTTCCTGGGAGAGCAGTATTAGATTCCGATGCACAACTGCAGATTTACTGTATCCTATGGACCTTCACATTGGCGATGAAGCACTGCAATTGCATTGGGTTTGAATACAAAAGGCACAATGCTGTCTTATATGCAAGAGGAGTAACTCTTGTAAGAGCTTGTGCCTTGACCTTTCCTGGGAAAGCAGTATTAGATTCCGATACACCACTGCAGGTTTTTTGTATCCCGTGGACCTTCGTATTTACGATGAAACTCAGTAATTGCACCGGGATTGAATAATAAAACGGACAATGACTATAGTTCAATTCTTTTATCTTGGCGGCTCGCGCATGCCCGCCCAGACGCTGGTGATTGCTGCGTTGCCAGTTGCACACGACGCACGCGCTTATAGAAGCAGCGCCATAGTACAGCATATTTCGCAAGCTTACGTGTAGGGGGGAGCGCGCAGTTCATGAAGTAAAGCCATCACGGCCGCATTAACCCTTTCGCTGCTACAAAGACGTGCTCTCTGCATTCCGCGCTGTGCGCGATTTTGTCACTGCACTGCTCGCCTGTGCAGACACATTGTGTTCCGACTGCTTTGACACTCTTTATCATTCGATTCCACAAAAACTATTTGGCTCAAAAATTAGATTTTTACCTATCTTCTTGACTGATACCTTCCCCCCATAAATGACTTAATTTTGATTCGATGTTCAACGCAGTTATTATGCAGCATTAAATATAGTAAACCTTTGCACGAAATTTTGAAGAGTTTGCAGAGGTAAAAGTCCATAGAGTATACTTTCCGTATGGTCGATTTTAGTTGCCACAATGTTGAGAATGAAATGTGGACAAGATACCTATATATTTCATTTAATTCAAGTACCACATAAGTGTCGTATGTAATATTGAGGAATATTCCACCTTTCGCGACTGTAACAAAAGTTTTACTTACACTGGGCACGTTTGGCTTTATTTTAAAGCACTTCAATCAATCAAAAGAAAGTAGACAAAATACATTAAACAAAACTGTGGACTTACAAAAACATTAGGACTAGAATATACCGTCTGTCAGTGAAGTGCTCAGAGCTATGTCAAATATAATTTTGTGTGGCACACACAAACAGCATTTATTTGCTAAAACACTGATGAGCCAACACAAACGTTGAATATTGTGCTACCGCAGCACAAAACTACGAAAGGTGACTTGGCAATGGAGGACACAAAATACTGTCCTCTTATGATGCTTCAAAAGAGAGAAACGCGTCTGGTCTATATAAGTCGTTTATTACAGTTGCAGAAGAGGGATATATTTCAATGCCATTGGTAAAACTCGACTGTGGAACAAAAACAAGAAATAGAACATGAATACCATTGTGTATGTGCCATACCTTTCACCGATGAAAGTGCTTGAAAATAAAGCCAAACGCGCCTTGTGTATATAAAACTTTTATTACAGTCGCGAAAGACGGAATATTTCTCAATATTACATACGACACCTATGTGGTACTTAAATTAAATGAGATATTGTTATACAGTAAATATTATATGAAATTTAGGTATCTTGTCCACATTTCATTCTCAACATTGTGGCAACTAAAATCGACCATACGGAAAGTATACGCTATGGACTTTTACCTCTGCAAACTCTTCAAAATTTCGTGCAATGGTTTACTACATTTAATGCTGCACATCAAAACAAAATTAAGTCATTTATGGGGGGAAGGTATCAGGCAAGAAGACGTGTAAAAATCAAATTTTTTGGCCAAATAGTTTTTGTGAAATCGAATGATAAGTGTGCCAAAGCAGTGGGAACACCATGTGTCTGCACAGGCGAAAAGTGCAGTGATGACAAAATCGCGCACAGCGCGGAATGTGGGGAGCACGTGTCTGCAGCAGCAAAAAAGTTAATGAAGAGGCAAAGCACTAGAAATTTCATTCAAACGAATAAAATTCGTGAAGTAAGGCACTCCAATATTGTTTTTAAATAAAGAAAATATTAAGCACCGCACAAGGTTTGAACTCATTCCCCTTCCACTTGGCAGCCCAACACCTTAACCGTTCCGCTACCTCAGCTCATCGAACAGTATGACTCCATAAGGACTCTAACATCTCACGCAACTAATTATAAACACTGTTGGTGTGACTATGAATTACTCACGCTTCGTCGAAGTACAATAGGAAATAAACAATTACCGCTGTTCTTTATTGCGAAAAAGCAGTTCGTGAGATTGAAACAAACACCTTTCCTTGCTATCGCCTGAATTAGGAGTCTTATTGCTTGTTTGGTTTAATTAATTAATAGAATATGAAGCAATTGGTATAAAGAATGCTTTTTCCAAACTTTCTGTAAAAGAAAGTCTGCTATCAAGACATTGCTTTTGTTCTTTACTTTATTTATGACTGAACGTTTCTAAAACTGAAGACACTCGTCCGTGCTCTGCACTGCTGTCGAGATCTGGCAACGTCGTTCTCTGTTCATTGGATGACTGTGTTTTGTGACGTCAGATGCGCAGAACGAACCTAAACCCGGCCGCCAAGATATATGACGCGCACTTTACTTATATACAAGAGGAGTAACTCTTCTAAGAGTTTGTGCGTTGAGCCTTTCCTGGGAAAGCAGTATTAGATTCCGATGCTCCACTATTGATTTACTGTATCCCTTGGACCTTCGCATTGAGGATGAAACACAGAAATTGCACCAGGATTAATTACAGAACGCACAATGACGAATTATATACAAAAGGAGTAACTCTTCTAAGAGTTTGTGCTTGGAGCCGTTCCTGGGACAGTAGTATTGGATTCCGATGCACCACTGCAGGTTTACTGTATCCCTTGGACCTTCACATAGAGGATGAAACACAGAAATTGCGTCGGGATTGTATACAAAAGGCACAAAGCCGACTTATATACAAGTGGAGTAATTTTCTAATAGTTAGTGCTTTGAGCCTATCCTGGGACAGCAATAATAGTTTCTGATGCACGACTGCAGGTTTACTGTAACCTTTGGACCTTCACATTGACGATGAAACACAGAAATTGCATCGGGATTGAATACAAAATGCCCAATGCTGCCTTATATACAAGAGGAGGAACTCTTCTAAGAATTAGTGCTTTTAGCCATACCTGGGAGATCAGTATTTGATTGCGATGCACCACTGCAGGTTTACTGTATCCCTTGGACTTTCATATTGACGATGAAACACAGAAATTGCATCGGGATTGAATACAAGAGGCAGAATGCCGACTTATTTACAAGAGGAGTAACTCTTCTAGGAGTTTACTTTGAAGCTTTCCGGGGAGAACAGTACTAGATTCCGATGCACCACTGCAGGTTTAAAATATCCCTTGGTCTTTCACATGGATGATGTAACACAGAAATTGCATCGGGATTGAATAAAAAACTCACAATACCCTATTTGGTACAAGAAGATGGTTCAAATGGTTCAAATGCCACTGAGCTCTATGGGACTTAACTTCTAAGGTCATCAGTCCCCTAGAACTTAGAACTACTTAATCCTAACTAACCTAAGGACATCCCACACATCCGTGACCGATGCAGGAATCGAACCTGCGACGGTAGTGGCCGCGTGGTTCCAGACTGTAGCGCCTTTTAACTGCTTGGCCACGCCGGCCGTCTACAAGAAGAGTGAGTCTTGTAATAGTCTGTGATTTGAGCTTCTCCTGGGAGATCAATATTAGATTCCGATGCACCACTGAAGCTTTTCTCTATCCCTTCCACATTCACATTGACGATAAAAAATAAAAATTGCTTGGGGATTGAATACAAAAGGCACAATGCCGACTTATATACAAGAGGAGTAAGTCTTCAAAGGGGTTGTGGTTTGAGCCTTTCTTAGGAGAGCAGTATTAGATTCCGATGCAATAATGCAGGTTTACTGTATCCCTTTGACCTTCACATTGAGGTTGAAACTCAGATATTACACCGGGATTGAATACAAAACACCCAATGAAGAATTATATACAGAGGAGTAATTCTTCTCAGAGATTGTGCGTTGAGCCTTTCCAGGGAGAGGAGTATTAGATTCCGATGAACCACTGCAGATTTACTGTTTCCTTTGGACCTCACATTGAAGATGAAACACTGAAATTGCATCGGGATTAAATACAAAAGGCACAATGCCGTCTTATATACAAGAGGAGTAACTCTTGCAGGAGTTTGTGCGTTGACCCTTTCGTGGGAGAGCAGTATTAGATTCCGATGCACCACTGAAGATTTACTGTATCCCTTGGACCTGCACACTGACGATGATACACAGAAATTGCATCGGGATTGATACAAAAGGCACAATGCCGACTTATATACAAGAGGAGTAAGTCTTCAAAGGGGTTGTGATTTGAGCCTTTCCTAGGGGAGCAGTATTAGATTCCGATGCAATAATGCAGGTTTACTGTATCCCTTGGACTTTCATATTGACGATGAAACACAGAAATTGCATCGGGATTGAATACAAAAGGCACAATGATGACTTATATACAAGAGGTGTAAGTCTTCAAAGGATTTGTGCTTTGAGCCGCTCCTGGGAGAGCAGTATTAGATTCTGATGCACCACTGCAGCTTTACTGTATCCCTAGGACCATCAAATTGAGGATGAATCATAGAAATTACACCGGGATTGAATACAAAACGCACAATGACGACTTATATACATAAAGAGCAACTCTTCTTAGGGTTTGTGCTTTGAGCCTTCCCTGGGACAGCTGTATTAGATTCCAATGCAGCACTGCATGCTTACTGTATCCCTTGAACCTTCACATTGACGATGAAACACAGAAATTGCATCGGGATTTAATACAAAAGCTCAATGCCGACTTATTTACAAGAGGAATTACTCTTCTAAGAGTTTGTGCATTGAGCCTTTCCTGGGACAGCAGTATTAGATTCCGACTCACCACTGAAGATTTACTGTATCCCTTGGACCTTCACACTGACGATGAAACACTGAGGTTGCATCGGGATTGAATACAAAAGGCACAATGCCGACTTATATACAAGAGGAGCAAGTCTTCAAAGGGCTTGTGCTTTGAGCCTTTAATGGGAGAGCAGTATTAGATTCCGATGCACCACTGCAGGTTTACCGGATCCCTTAGACCTTAACATTGAGGATCAAAGACAGAAATACACCGGGATTGAATACAAAACGCACAATGACGACTAATATACAAGAGGAATAACTGTTCTAAGAGTTTGTGCTTTGAGCCTTTCCTGGGACAGTGGTATTAGATTCCGATGCACCACTGCAGGTTTACTGTATCCCTTGGACCTTCACATTGACGATGAAACACAGGAATTGCATCGGGATTTAATACAAAAGGCTCAGTGCCGACTTATTTACATGAGGAGTAACTCTTCTAAGAGTTTGTGCTTTGAACCTTTCCTGGGACAGTGGTATTAGATTCCGATACTCCACTGCAGGTTTACTGTATCCCTTTGACCTTCACATTGACGATGAAACACAGAAATTGCATCGGGATTTAATACAAATGGCTCAATGCCGACTTAATTACAAGAGGTGTAACTCTTCTAAGAGTTTGTGCTTTGAGCCTTTCCTGGGACAACAGTATTAGATTCCGATGCACCACTGAAGATTTACTGTATCCCTTGGACCTTCACACTGACGATGATACACAGAAATTGCATCGGGATTGATACAAAAGGCACAATGCCGACTTATATACAAGAGGAGTAACTCTTAAAGAGTATGTGCGTTGACCTTTCCTGGGAGAGGAGTATTAGATTCCGATGCACCACTGCAGGTTTACTGTATCCCTTGGACCTTCACATTGACGATGAAGTGTACATATTGCATCGGGATTGAATGCAAAAGGCTCAATGCCAACTTATTTACAAGAGGAGTAACTCTTGTAAGAGTTTGTGCTTTGAGCCTTTCCTGGGACATCTGTATTGGATTCCGATGCACCACTGCAGGATTCTTGTATCCCGTGGACCTTCGTATTGACGATGAAACACAGTAATTGCATCTTGATTGAATTGTTGTTGTTGTTGTGGTCTTCAGTCCTGAGACTGGTTTGATGCAACTCTCCATGCCTCTCTATCCTGTGCAAGCTTCTTCATCTCCCAGTACCTACTGCAACCTACATCATTCTGAATCTGCTTAGTGTATTGATCTCCTGGTCTCCCTGTACGTTTTTTACCCTCAACGCTGCCCTCCAATGCTAACGTTTTGATCACTTGATGCCTCAAAACATGTCCTAAAAACCGATACCTTCTTCTATTCAAGTTGTGCAACAAATTTCTCTTCTCCCCAGTCCGATTCAATACCTCCTCATTAGTTATGTGATCTACCCATCTTATCTTCAGCATTCTTCTGTAGCACCACATTTCGAAAGCTTCTATTCTCTTCTTGTCCAAACTATTTATCGTCTATGTTTCACTTCCATACATGGCTACAGTCCATACAAATCCTTTCAGAAACGACTTCCTGACACTTAAATCTATACTCGACGTTAACAAATTTATCTTCTTCAGAAACGATTTCCTTGCCATTGCCAGTCTACATTTTATATCCTCTCTACTTGGAACATCATCAGTTATTTTACTCCCTAAATAGCAAAATTCCTATACTACTTTAAGTGGCTCATTTCCTAATCTAATCCCCTCAGCATCACCCGATTTAATTTGACTACATTCCATTATCCTCGTTTTGCTTTTGTTGATGTTCATCTTATATCCCCCTTTCAAGACACTGTCCATTCCGTTCAACTGCTCTTCCAAGTCCTTTGCTGTCTCTGACAGAATTACAATGTCATCGGCGAACCTCAAAGTTTTTACTTCTTCTCCATGAATTTTAATACCTAGTCCGAATTTTTCTTTTGTTTCCTTTACTGCTTGCTCAATATACAGATTGAATACAAGAGGCAAAATGCCGACTTTTTTACAAGAGGAGTAACTCTTTTAAGAGTTTCCTTTGAAGCTTTCCTGGGGGAACAGTACTAGATTCCGATGCACCACTGCAGGTTCACTGTATCCCTTGGACTTTCACATGGACGATGAAACACAGAAATTGCATCGGGATTGAATATGAAAGTCATAATGCCGTCTTATATACAAGAGGAGTACCTCTTGTATGAGTTTGTGCGTTGTGTCTTTCCTGTTAGAGCAGTATTACATTCCGATGCACCACTGCTGGTTTACTGTAACCCTTGGACCTTCACATTGACGATGAAACACAGAAATTGCATCGGGATTGAATACAAAAGGCACAATGCCGACTTAAGTACAAGAAGATGGTTCAAATGGTTCAAATTTCTCTGAGCACTATGGGCCTTAACTTTTAAGGTCATCAGTCCTCTAGAACATAGAACTACTTATACCTAACTAACCTAAGGACATCACACACATCCATACCCGAGGCAGGATACGAACCTGCGACCATAGTGGCCGCGCGGTTCCAGACTGTAGTGCCTTTAACCGCTTTGCCACCCCGGCCGGCTATTGAATAAGTGTGTCTTCTAATAGTCTGTGCTTTGAGCTTCTCCTGGGACACCAGTATTAGATTTCGATGCACCACTGGAGCTTTTCTGTATCCCTTGCACCTTCACATTGACGTTGAAACACAGAAATTACACCGAAATTGAATACAAATCGCACAAGGACGACTAATATACAAGAAGAGTAACTCTTCTAAGAGTTTGTGCTTTGAGCCTTTCCTGGGAGAGCAGTATTAGATTCCGATGAACGACTGCGGGTTTACTGTATCCTATGGATCTTCACAATGATGATGAAACGCAGAAATTGCATCGGGATTCAGTAGAGAGAGCATAATGCCGACTTATATATAAGAGGAGTAAGTCTTCAAAGGGTTTGTGCTTTGAGCCTTTTCTGGGAGAGCAGGATTAGATTCCAATGCACCACTGCAGGTTTACTGTATCCTTCGGACCTTCACATTGAGGACGAAACACAGAATTTACATCGGGATTGAATTCAAAATGCAGTATGACGACTTATATACAAAGGAGTAAATCTTCTCAGAGTTTGTGCGTTGAGCCTTTCCTGGGAGAGTAGTATTAGATTCCGATGAACCACTGCGGTATTACTGTATCCTTTGGTCCTTCACATTTACAATGAAACACAGTAATTGCATCGGGATTGAATACAAAAGGCACACCGCCGTCTTATATATTTGAGGAGTAACTCTTGTAAGAGTGTGTGCATTGAGCCTTTCGTGGGAGAGCAGTATTAGATTCCGATGCACCACTGCAGGTTTACTGTACCCCTTGGACTTTCACATTGAGGATAAAACACAGAAATTGCACCGGGATTGAATGCAAAAGGCACAATGTTTACTTATATACAGTGGTGTAAGTCTTCAACGGATTTGTGCTTTGAGCCGTTCCTGGGAGAGCAGTATTAGATTCCGATCCACCACTGGAGGTTTACTGTAACCCTTGGACCTTCACACTGACGATGAAACACAGCAATTGCATCGGGATTGAATACAAAAGGCACGATCCTATCTTAAATACAAGAGGAGTAACTCATCCAATAATTTGTGCAATCAGCCTTTCCTGGGAGAGCAGTATTAGATTCCGATGCGCCACTGGAGGTTTAATGTATCCCTCGGACCTTCACATTGAATATGAAACTCAGATATTACACCGGGATTGAATACAAAACGCACAATGGCGTCTTATATACAAGTGGAGTAACTCTTGTAAGAGTTTTGCGTTGAGCCTATTCTGGGAGAGCAGTATTAGATTCCGATGCTTCACTGCTGCTTTACTGTATCACTTATACCGTCACATTGACGATGAAACACAGAAATTGCTTCGGGATTTATTCCAAAAGGCACGATCCTGTCTTAAAAACAAAAGGAGTAACTCATTCAATAATTTGTGCTACCAACCTTTCCTGGGAGAGCAGTATTAGATTCCGATGCACCACTGCAGGTTTTCTGGAACCCTTGGACCTTCACATTAATGATGAAACACAGGAATTGCATCGGGATTTAATGCGAAAGATTCAATGCCGACTTATTTACAAGAGGAGTAATTCTTCAAAGGGTTTGTGCTAGGAGCCTCTCCTGGTAGAGCAGTACTGGTCTCCGATGCACCACTGCAGGTTTACTGTATCCTTTAGACCTTTGCATTGAGGATGAAACACATAAATTACACCGGGATTGTATTCAAAATGCACTATGACGACTTATATACAGAGGAGTAACTCTTCTCAGAGTTTGTGCGTTGAGCCTTTCCTGGAAGAGCAGTATTAGATTCCGATGCACCACTGCAGGTTTCCTGTATCCCTTGATCCTTCACATTGACGATGTAACACGGTTATTGCATCGGGATTAAATACAAAATGCACAATGCCGTCTTATATACAAGAGGAGTAACTCTTGTAAGAGTTTGTGCGTTGAGCCTTTCCTGGGGGAGCGGTATTAGATTCCGATACACCACTGCTGATTTACTGTATCCCTTGAACCTTCACATTGACGATGAAACACAGAAATTGCATCTAGGATTGAATACAAAAGGCACGGTCCAGTCTTAAATACAAGAGGAGTATATCATCCAATAATTTGTGCTAACAGCCTTTCCTGGGAGAGCAGTATCTGATTCCGTTGCACCACTGCAGGTTTACCGGAACCCTTGGACTTTCTGATTACCCATGAAACACAGAAACTGCATCGGGATTGAATACAAAAGGCCAACGCCGTCTTATATATTAGAGGAGTAACTCTTGTACGAGTTTGTGCGTTGAGCCTTTCGTGGGAGAGCAGTATTAGATTCCGATGCACCACTGCAGGTTTACTGTATCCCTTGGACCTTCACATTGAGGATGAAACACAGAAATTACACCGGGATTGAATTCAAAATGCACTATGACGACTTATTTACAGAGGTGTAACTCTTCTCTGAGTTTTTGCGTTGAGAATTTTCTGGGAGAGCAGTATTAGATTCCGATGCACCACTGCAGGTTTACTGTATACCTGGGATCTTCACAGTGACGATGAAACACAGAAATTGCATCAGGATTGAATACAAAAGGCACAATGCCTAATTATATACAAGAGGAATAACTCTTCTAACAGTTTGTACTTTCAGCCTTTCCTGGAGAGCACCACTGCAGGTTTACGGTATCCCTTGGACCTTCACATTGAGGATGAAACACAGATATTACACCGGGATAGAATACAAAACGCACAATGACGATTTATATACAAGAGGAGTAACTCTTCTAAGAGTTTGTGCGTTGAGTCTTTCCTGGGAGAGCAGTATTAGATTCCGACGGACCACTGCAGGTTTACTGTATTTCTTGGACCTTCACATTGTCGACGAAAAACACATATTGTTTCGGGATTTAATACAAAAGGTTAAATGCCGACTAATTTACAAGAGGAGTAACTCTTCTAAGAGTTAGTGCATTGAGCCTTTCCTGGGACAGCTGTATTAGATTCCCAAACACAACCGCAGGTTTCTTGTATCCCTTGGACCTTCACATTGACGATGAAACACAGAAATTGATCGGGATTGAATACAAAAGACACGATGCGTATACAAGAGGAGTAACTCATCCAATAATTCGTGCTATCAGTCTTTCTTGGGAAAGCAGTATTAGATTCCAATGTACCACTCCAGGTTTACTGGAACCCTTGACCTTCACATTAACGATGAAACACAGAAATTGCATGGGGATTGAATGCAAAAGGCACAATGCCGACTAATATACAATAGGAGTAACCCTTCTAGGAATTTGTGCTTCGAGCCTTTCCTGGGAGAGCAGTATTAGATTCCGATGCACCACCGCAGCTTTACTGTATCCCTTGGACCTTCACATTGACGACGAAGAACACATATTGCATCGGGATTTAATGCAAAATGCTCAATGCCGACTTATTTACAAGAGGAGTAATTCTTCTAAGAGTTTGTGCTTTAAGCCCCTCCTGGGACAGCTGTATTAGATTCCGATGCGCCACTGCAGGTTTCTTGTATCCCTTGGACCTTCACACTGACGATGAAACACAGAAATTGCACAGGGATTGAATAAAAAACGCCCAATGCCGTCTTATATACAAGAGGAGTAATTCTTCTAAGAGTTTGCGCTTTGAACGTTTCCTGGGAGAGCGGTATTAGATTCCGATACACCACTGCTGATTTACTGTATCCCTTCGACCTTCACATAAACGATGAAACTCAGAAATTGCATCTGATTTTAATACAAAAGGCACGATCCTGTCTTAAATACAAGAGGAGTAACTCATCCAATAATTTGTGCTATCAGCCTTTCCTGGGAGAGCAGTATTAGATTCCAGTGCTCGACAGCAGGTTTACTGGAACCTTTTACATTTATTGACGATGAAACACAGAAATTGCATCGGGATATATTACAAATGTCACGATCCTGTCTTAAAAACAAAAGGAGTAACTCATTCAACAATTTGTGCTATCAACCTTTCCTGGGAGAGCAGTATTAGATTCCGATGCACCACTGCAGGTTTTCTGGAACCCTTGGACCTTCACATTAACGATGAAACACAGAAACTGCATTGGGATTTAATTCGAAAGATTCAATGCCGACTTATTTACAAGAGGAGTAATTCTTCAAAGGGTTTGTGCTAGGAGCCTCTCCTGGTAGAGCAGTACTAGTCTCCGATGCACCACTGCAGGTTTAGTGTATCCTTTAGAGCTTTGCATTGAGGATGAAACACATAAATTACACCGGGATTGTATTCAAAATGCACTATGACGACTTATATACAGAGGGGTAACTCTTCTCAGAGTTTGTGCGTTGAGCCTTTCCTGGGAGAGCAGTATTAGATTCCGATGCACCACTGCAGGTTTCCTGTATCCCTTGAACCTTCACATTGACGATGTAATACGGATATTGCATCGGGATTGAATACAAAATGCACAACGCCGTCTTATATACAAGAGGAGTAACTCTTGTAAGAGTTTGTGCGTTGAGCCATTCCTGGGAGAGCAGTATTAGATTCCGATTCACCACTGGAGGTTTACTGTATCCATTGGACTTTCAAATTGATGATGAAACACAGAAATTGCATCGGGACTGAATACAGAACGCACAATGCCGACTCATATACCAGAGGAGTAAGTCTTCAAAGGGTTTGTGCTTTGAGCCTTTCCTTGGAGACTAGTATTAGATTGCGATGCACCACTGTAGGTTTACTGTATTCTTGGGACCTTCACACTGAGGACGAAACACAGAAATTACACCCGGATTGAATTCAAAATGCACTATGAGTACTTTTATACAGAGGAGTAACTCTTCTCAGAGTTTGTGCGTTGAGCCTTTCCTGGGAGAGCAGTATTAGATTCCGATGCACCACTGCAGGTTTACTGCATCCTTTTGATTTTCACATTGACGATGAAACACAGAAATTTCATCGGGATTAAATACAAAAGGCACGATCCTGTGTTAAATACAGGAGGAGTAACTCATCCTATAATTTGTGCTATCAGCCATTCCAGGGAGAGCAGTATTTGATTCCGATGCACCACTGGAGGTTTACTGGAACCCTTGGACCTTCACATTAAAGAAGAAACACAGAAGTTGCAACGGGATTGAATACATAAGGCACAATGACGTCTTAAATACAGGAGGGGTAACTCTTGTAAGAGTTTGTGAGTGAAGCCTTTCCTTGGACAGCTGTATTAGATTCCCAAACACAACCGCAGGTTTCTTGTACCCCTTGGACCTTCACATTGACGATAAAACACAGAAATTGCATCGGGATTGAATACAAAAGACACGATGCTTATACAAGAGGAGTAACTCATCCAATAATTTGTGCTATCAGCCTTTCCTGGGAAAGCAGTACTAGATTCCGATGTACCACTCCAGGTTTACTGGAACCCTTGACCTTCACATTAACGATGAAACACAGAAATTGCATGGGGATTGAATGCAAAAGGCACAATGCCGACTAATATACAAGTGGAGTAACCCTTCTAGGAATTTGTGCTTCGAGCTTTTCCTGGGAGAGCAGTATTAGATTCCGATGCACCACTGCAGGTTTACTGTACCCCTTGGACTTTCACATTGACGATAAAAAACAGAAATTGCATCGGGATTGAATACAAAAGGCACAATGATGACATATATACAAGTGGTGTATGTCTTCAAAGGATTTGTGCTTTGAGCCATTCCTGGGAGAGCAGTACAAGATTCCAATCCACCCCTGGATGTTTACTGTATCTCTTGGACCTTCACACTGACGATGAAACACAGAAATTGCATCGGAATTGAATACAAAATGCACGATGCCGACTGATATACAAGAGGAGTAAATCTTCAAAGGGGTTGTGGTTTCAGCGTGTCCTGGGAGAGCAGTATTAGATTCCGATGCACCACTGCAGGTTTACTGAATCCAATGCACCTTCACATTGAGGATGAAGCACAGATATTACATCGGGATTTTATACAAAACGCACAATGCCGTCTTTTATACAAGTGGAGTAACTGTTCTAAGAGTTTTTGCGTTGAGCTTTTTCTGGGAGAGCAGTATTAGATTCCGATGCACCACCACAGGTTTACTGTATCCTATGGAACTTTACATTGACGATGAAACACTGCAATTGCATCGGCATGAATACAAAAGGCACAACGCCGTCTTATATACATGAGGGGTAACTCTAGTAAGAGTTTGTGCGTTGAGCCTTCCCTGGGACAGCAGTACTAGATTCTGATGCACCACTGCAGGTTTACTGTATCCCATGGACCGTCACATTGACGATGAGCCACAGAAATTGTATCAGGATTGATATAAAATGCACAATGCAGCCTTATATAGAAGAGGAGTAACTCTTCTAAGAATTTGTGCTTTTAACCTATACCTGAAAGAGCAGTATTAGATTCTTATGCGCCACTGCAAGTATACTGTATCCCTTGGTCCGTCACATTGACGATGAGCCACAGAAATTGCATCGGGATTGATACAAAATGCACAGTGCCGTCTAATACACAAGAGAAGTAACTCTTGTATGAGTTTGTGCGTTGTGCGTTTCCTGGGAGGGCAGTATTAGATTCCGATGCACCACTGCAGGTTTACTGTATCCCTTGGACTTCCACATTGACGATGAAACACAGAAATTGCATCGGGATTGAATACAAAAAAAGCACAATGCCGTCTTAAGTACAAGAAGAGTGATTCTTCTAATAGTCTGTGCTTTGAGCTTCTTCTGGGAGACAGTATTAGATTCCAATGCACCTGTGCAGGTTTTCTGTATCTGTTGGACCTTCACATTGACGATGAAACACAGAAATTGCATCGGGATTGAATACAATAGGCACAATGCCGACTTAAGTACAAGAAGAGTGAGTCTTCTAATAGTCTGTTTTTTGAGCTTCTTCTGGGAGGCCAGTATTAGATTCCAATGCACCTCTTAGGGTTTTACGTATCCGTTGGACATTCACATTGACGATGAAACACAGAAATTGCATCGGGATTGAATAAAAAAGGCACAATGCAGACTTAAGCACAGGAAGAGTGAGTCTTCTTCTAGTCTGTGATTTGAGCTTCTTCTGGGAGTCCAGTATTAGTTTCCAATTCACCTCTGTATGTTTTCTGTAACCGTTGGACCTTCACATTGACGATGAAACACAGAAATTGCATTGGGATTGAATACAATAGGCACAATGCCGACTTAAGCACAAGATGAGTGAGTGCTCTAACAGTCTGTGCTTTGGGCTTCTTCTGGGAGACCAGTTTTAGATTCCAATGCACCTCTGCTGATTTTCTGTATCCGTTGGACCTTCACATCGACGATGAAACACAGAAAATACACCGGGATTGATTACAAAAGGCGCAATGCCGACTTTAGAACAAGAAGAGTGAGTCTTCTAATAGTCTGTGCTTTGAGCTTCTTCTGGGAGGCCAGTATTAGATTCCAATGCACCTCTTAGGGTTTTATGTATCCGTTGGACCTTCACATTGACGATGAATCACATAAATTGCATCGGAATTATATACAAAAATCATAATGCCGACATAAGTACAAGAGGAGTAGCTCTTCTAATAGTTTGTGCTTTGAGCCTATCCTGGGAGAGCAATAATAGATTCCGATCCACCACTGCAGGTTTACTGGATCCCTCGGACCTTCACATTGACGTTGAAACACAGATATTGCATTGGGATTGACCACAAAAGCACAATGCCGACTTAAATTCAAGATGAGTAACCCTTATAATAGTTTGTGCTCTTAGCCGTTCCTGGGAGAGCAGTATTTGATTCCGATGCACCACTGCAGGGTTACTGTATCCCTTGGACCTTCATATCGCCGATGAAACACAGAATGTGCATCGGGATTGAATACAAAAGACACAATGCCGACTTATATCCAAGAGGAGTAAGTCTTCAAAGGGTTCGTGCTTTCAGAATTTCCTGGGATAGCAGTATTAGATTCCGATGCACCACTGCAGGTTTACTGTCTCCCTTCGACTTTCACATTGATGATGAAACAATGAAATTACACCGGGGTTGAATTCAAAATGCACTATGACGACTTATATACAGAGGAGTAACTCTTCTCGAACTTTGTGCGTTGAGCCTTTCCTGGGAGAGCGGTATTAGATTCTGATGCACCACTGCAGGTTTACTGTATCCCTTGGACCTTCACATTGAGGATGACACCGAAATTACACCGAGATTGAATAAAAAACTCACAATGACGATTTATATACAAGAGGAGTAACTCTTCTAAGAGTTTCTGCGTTGAGCCTTTCCTGGGAGAGCAGTATTAGATTCCGATGCACCACTGCAGGTTTACTGTATCCCTTGGACTTTCACATTGATGATAAAACACAGTAATAGCATCGGGATTGAATACAAAAGGCACAATGATGACTTATATACTAGAGGTGTAAGTCTTCAAAGGATTTGTGCTTTGAGCCGTTCCTGGGAGAGCAGTATTAGATTCCGATGCACCACTGGGGTTTAGTGTATCCCTTGGACCTTGCCATTGAGGATGAAACACAGAAATTACACCGAGACTGAACAAAAATCGCACAATGACGATTTATATACAAGAGGAGTAACTCTTGTAAGGGTTTGTGCGTTGAGACTTTCCTGGGAGGGCAGTATTAGATTTCGATGCACCACTGCAGGTTTACTGTATCCCTTGGACCTTCACATTGAGGATGACACAGAAATTACACCGAGATTGAATAAAAAACTCACAATGACGATTTATATACAAGAGGAGTAACTCTTCTAAGAGTTTGTGCGGTGAGCCTTTCCTGGGAGAGCAGTCTCAGATTCCGATGCACCACTGCAGGTTTACTGTATTCCTTGGACCTTCACATTGACGACGAAAAACACATATTGCATCGGGATTGAAAACAATAGGCCCAATGGCGACTTATTTACAATAGGAGTAACTCTTCCAAGAGTTTGTGCTTTGAGCCTTCGCTGGGACAGCACTATTAGATTCCGATGCACCATTGCAGGTTTACTGTATCCGTTGGAACTTCACATTGACGATAAAACACAGAAATTGCATTGGGATTGAATACAAAAGTCCCAATGCCGACTTAAGTACAAGAAGAGTGAGTCTTCGAATAGTCTGTGCTTTGAGATTCTCCTGGGAGACCATTATTAGATTCCAATGCGCCTCTGAATGTTTTCTGTATCCGTTGGACCTTCACATTGACGTAGAGGAACAGAAATTACATCGGGATTGAATACAAAAGGCACAATGCCGACTTAAGTACAAGAAGAGTGAGTCTTCTAATAGTCTGTTCTTTGAGCTTCTTCTGGGAGCCCAGTATTAGATTCCAATGCATCTCTGCAGGTTTTCTGTGTCCGTTGGATCTTCACATTGACGATGAAGAACAGAAATTGCATCGGGATTGAATACAAAAGGCACAATGCCGACTTAAGTACAAGAAGAGTGAGTCTTCTAATAGTCTGTGCTTTGAGCTCCATCTGGGAGAGCGGTATTAGATTCCAATGCACCTCTGCCCGTTTTCTGTGTCCGTTGAACCTTCACATTGGCGATGAAACACAGAAATTGCATCTGGATTGTATACAATAGGCACAATGTCGACTTAAGCACAAGAAGAGTGAGTCCTCTAACAGTCTGTGCTTTGAGCTTCTTCTGGGAGACCAGTATGAGATTCCAATGCACCTCTGCAGGTTTTCTGTATCCATTGGACCTTGACATCGGCCATGAAACACAGAAATTGCATACGGATTGGATAAAAAAGGCACAATGCGGACTTAAGTACAAGAAGAGTGAGTCTTCTAAGATACGGACCAGGAGGTCACACGCATCTTGGCCCAACCATCACGCAACAACATCCGACAAGATAGCACAGCAGAAATCAAATGGGCCATCAAGCATACCACCGCTAGGAAGGCCGCTGGTCACGATGGCATTCAAAACCGTGTCCTCCAGGAGTTCACGGACAAAGCTGTAGACTACCTAGCACACATTACGAATACCATACTCAAACACCAACACTTCCCCGCCTTTTGGAAGACGGCCAAGGTCCTGATGTTCAGGAAGCCGGGGAAAGACCACTCCCTCCCACAAAATTACCGACCCATCAGTCTGCTGAGCGCGCTCAGCAAGATCGTTGAGAAGGTTAAATTAAAACGACTCACCAGGCACTGCATCACAAACGACACCCTGAGACCGGAGCAATTCGGTTTCAGGAATCACCACTCAACAACACAACAACTCCTCCGCGTCGTTGAATACATAACACACGGATACAATACAAGCAAGGCAACTGGGGCGGTGTTCCTGGACATCGAAAAGGCTTTCGATCGTCTATGGCACAACGGCCTAATACGCAAACTCAGTGTCACAGGTTTCCCCGACAGGCTCGTACGTCTCATACACACATATCTCACGGACAGGAGTTTCAACACTGATGTGCAGGGCAAACAATCGACACGACATGGTATACAGGCAGGAGTACCCAAAGGAAGTATCCTAGGGCCCTTACTGTTTAACCTCTACATCAACGACCTCCCAGCTACACATAACACGACGGTAGAAATCTACGTGGATGACACTGCCATCTTGCGCAAGATTGGAAGCCGTCTAACATTAACTCACGACTACAGACTGCACTCAGAACGGCGGAGCCTTGGCTGGTGAAGTGGCGTGTTAGAGTAAACGTCGACAAGTGCGAGGCCGTTCTGTTCACTAGAAGACCGAAGCAACTGCGCAAACATCAGCACTGCAACCCAATAACACTACACACACGCCCAATACGTTTCCGCGAGAAGGTCAAATACCTCGGTGTCTGGTAGGACAGGAAACTAATCTTGGGGGACCACATTCAACACGTGAACAACAAAGCTAACGCGAGGCTCAAACAACTCTACCCTATGCTAAACAGGCGTAGCACACTGAACAGGAGGGTGTCTAGGTCCATGTACATGACACTTATTAGACCCCTGATGACGTACGCAGCCCCTGTCTGGGGATACGCTGCGCGCCTGCGCCGTCTGCAGCTCATACAGAACAAAGAACTCAAAATCATAAGCAATGCTCCGCGCTACACACTCATCGCGGACCTTCACCGGGAATACCGGCTAGATACTATCTTGCAGGTATTCCAAAAACTCTCCACACGACTGTACAATAACACGAGACACTCGCGCAACCCGTTTATCCTTTCTCTGGGTAACTACGACCACAACCATAGATGGAAGCATAACAGACCAAAGACATTACTGGCTAGGAACTGAACATCTATGGTCTATAGAACGCTAACACGACAGTACTGGCGAGCCCCTGCAACACAGTTATTACTGGAAACCCAGATGTGCGACTAGCCGAAAAACAGGCAAACGCAGGGCAACCGTACTGTACACAGCACGCAAACCAGCCACACACACACCCCTACACAGTCCGTGAGCCGATCTATGACCGATCGCCCACTAATCCACAACGACCTTCAACTGTTGCAGGGACGCAGCAACTGCAGCAAGCGCCGCAACAAGCTCCAACAACGACAAAGTTAACGATGCACGATACCTCGAACTAACACAACCACACCTTGCATGCACTGTCGCAGACAGCAAGCCGCTACTGCCCTTACTACCCATCCTACTGCCGCAGAGGTTTTTTTCCCTTGGCTCTTGCCTTGGCACTTTTTCTCCTCTGCCCTTACAACCGCTACCCTTCAATCGTTTTCGACCACTTCTATCTCCTGATGGACCATGTTAATGAGTAGTCTTACCCAGACGCATGGACAACATCACAGTCCACATCCTGTGACGCCTGATTCAAAAACTAACATGTTTATGGAGGTGACAGTAGAACTTTTGGTTTGGTCACCACGTTGGTGTGGGCGTGGAGGGGCCCCATCCTTCGTCAAAAAGTAAAATAATAGTCTGTGTTTTGATCATCACCTGGGAGACCAGTATTACATTCCGATGCACCACTGCAGGTTTTCTGTATCCGTTGGACCTTCACAATGAAAATGAAGCACAGATATAGCATCGGGGTTGAAAACAACAGGCACAATGGCGACATAATTGCAAGAAGAATGAGTCTTCTAATAGTCTGTGCTTCGAGCTTCGCCTGGGAGACCAGTATTAGATTACCATGCCCCACTGCTGGTTCTCTGTATCGGTTGGACCTTCACATTGACGATGGAACAAAGAAATTGCATCGGGATTGAATACCAAAGGCACAATCCCGACTTAAGTACAAGAAGGGGGTGTATTCTAATAGTCTGTGCTTTGAGCTTCTGTGAGATCAGTATTAGATTCCGATGCACCACTGCAGGTTCTCTGTATCCGTTTGACCTTCACATTGACGATGAAAGACAGATATTGCATTGGGATTGAATACAAAAGGCACAATGCCGATTTAAGTGCAAAAAGAGTGAGTCTTCTAATAGTCTGTGCTTTGAACTTCTTCTGGAAGACCAGTATTAGATTCCAATGAACCTCTGCAGGTTTTCTGTGTCCCTTAGACCTTCACATTGACGTTGAAGAACCGAAATTGCATCGGGATTGAATACAAAATGCGCAATGCCGACTTAAGCACAAGAAGAGTGAGGCTTCTAATAGTCTGTGCTTTGAGCTTCTTCTGGGAGATCAGTATTAGATTCCAATGCACCTCTGCAGGTTTTCTGTATCCGTTGGACCTTTACATTGACGATGAAACACAGAATTCGCATCGGGATTAAATACAAAAGGACAATGCCGACTTAAGTACCAGAAGAGTGAGTCTTCTAATAGTCTGTGCTTTGAGCTTCTTCTGGGTAACCAGTATTAGATTCCAATGCACCTCTGCAGGTTTTCTGTATCCCTTGGACCTTCACATTGACGATGAAACACCGAAATTGCATCGAGATAGAAAACAAAAGGCATAATGCCGACTTAAGTACAAGAAGAGTGCGTCTTCTAATAGTTGGTGCTTTGACCTTCTTCTGGGAAACCAGTACTAGATTCCAATGCACCTCTGCAGGTTTTTGTATCCGTTAAACCTTCACATCGACGATGAAAAACAGAAATTGCATCGGGATTGAATACAAAACGCACAATGCCAACTTAAGTACAAGAAGAATGAGTCTTGTAGTAGTCTGTGCTTTGAGCTTCATCTGGGAGACCAGTATTAGAATCCAATTGACCTCTGCAGTTTTTGTGTATCGGTTGGAACCTCACATCGACGATGAAACACAGAAATTGAACCGGGATTGAATACAAAAGGCACAATGCCGATTTAAGTACAAGAAGAGTGAGTCTACTAGTAGTATGTGCTTTGAGCATCATCTGGGAGACCAGTATTAGACTCTGATGCACCTCTGCAGGTTTTCTGTATCCATTGGACCTTCACATCGGCCATGAAACACAGAAATTGCATACTGATTGAATACAAAAGGCACAATGTGAACTTAAGTATAAGACGAGTGAGTTTTCTAATAGTCTGTGTTTGATCATCACTTGGGAGATTAGTATTACACTCCGATGCACCACTGCAGGTTTTCTGTATCCGTTGTACCTTCACAATGAAGAAGAAACACAGATATTGCATCGGGGTCGAAAACAACAGGAACAATGGCGACATAATTACAAGAAGAATGAGACTTCAAATAGTCAGTGCTTCGAGCTTTGCCTCCGAGACCACTATTAGATTACGATGCACCACTGCTGGTTTTCTGTAACGGTTGGACCTTCACATTGACGATGAAACAAAGAAATTGCATCGGGATTGAATACCAAAGGCACAATCCCGACTTAAGTACAAGAAGGGGGTGTATTCTAATTGTCTGTGTTTAGAGCCTCTTCTATGAGATCAGTATTAGATTCCGATACAAAGCTGCAGGTTCTCTGTATCCTTTTGATCTTCACATTGACGATGAAAGACAGATATTGCATTGGGATTGAATACAAAAGGCACAATGCCGATTTAAGTACAAAAAGAGTGAGCCTTCTATTAGTCTGTGCTTTGAACTTCTTCTGGAAGACCAGTATTAGATTCCAATGCACCTCTGCAGGTTTTCTGTATTAGTTGGACCTTCACATTGACGATGAAACACCGAAATTGCATCGGGATTTAATACAAAAGGCACAATGCCGACTTAAGTACAAGAAGAGTGAGTCTTCTAATAGTCTGTGCTTCGAGCATCGCCTGGGAGACCAGTGTTAGATTACGATGCACCACTGCTGGTTTTCTGTATCGGTTGGACTTTCACATTGACGATGACACAAAGAATTTGCATCGGGATTGAATACCAAAGGCACAAACCTGACTTAAGTACAAGAAGGGGTGTATTCTAATAAGCTGTGCTTTGAGCTTCTTCTGTGAGATCAGTATTAGATTCCGATGCACCACTGCAGGTTCTCTGTATCCGTTTGACCATCACATTGACGATGAAAGACAGATATTGCATTGGGTTTGAATACAAAAGGCACAATGCCGATTTAAGTACAAAATGATTGAGTCTTCTAATAGCCTGTGCTTTGAACTTCTTTTGGAAGACCAGTATTAGATTCCAAAGCCCTCTGAAAGTTTTCTGTATCCGTTGGACATTCACATTGACGATTAAAAACAGAAATTGCATCGGGATTGAATACAAAATCCACAATGCCGACTTAAGTACCAGAAGAGTGAGTACTCTAATAGTCTGTGCTTTGAGATTCCCCTGGGAGACCAGTATTAGATTCCAATGCACCTCTGCATGTTTTCTGTATCCGTTGGACCTTCACATTGACGATGAAACACAGAAATTGCATCGGGATTGATTACAAAAGGCCCAATGCCGACTTAAGCACAAGAAGAGGAGCCTTCTAATAGTCTGTGCTTTGAGATTCCCCTGGGAGACCAGTATTAGATTTCAATGCACCTCTGAATGTTTTCTGTATCCGTTGGACCTTCACATTGACGATGAAGAATAGAAATTACATCGGGATTGAATACAAAATGCCCAATGCCGACTTAAGTACAAGAAGAGTGAGTCTTCTAATAGTCTGTTCTTTGAGCTTCTTCTGGGAGCCCAGTATTAGATTCCAATGCACCTCTGCAGGTTTTCTGTATCTGCTGGACCTACACATTGACGATGAAACTCAGATATTGCATCGGGATTGAATACAAAAGGCACAATGCCGACTTAAGTACAAGGAGAGTGAGTCTTCTAATAGCCTGTGCTTTGAGCTTCTTCTGGGAAACCAGTATTAGATTCCAATGCACCTCTGCAGGTTTTCTGTATCCCTTGCACCTTCACATTGACGATGAAGAACAGAAATTGCATCGGGATTGAATACAAAAGGCACAATGCCGACTTAAGTACAAGAAGAGTGAGTCTTCTAATAGTCTGTGCTTTGAGCTCCATCTGGGAGAGCGGTATTAGATTCCAATGCACCTCTGCCCGTTTTCTGTGTCCGTTGAACCTTCACATTGGCGATGAAACACAGAAATTGCATCTGGATTGTATACAATAGGCACAATGTCGACTTAAGCACAAGAAGAGTGAGTCCTCTAACAGTCTGTGCTTTGAGCTTCTTCTGGGAGACCAGTATGAGATTCCAATGCACCTCTGCAGGTTTTCTGTATCCATTGGACCTTGACATCGGCCATGAAACACAGAAATTGCATACGGATTGGATAAAAAAGGCACAATGCGGACTTAAGTACAAGAAGAGTGAGTCTTCTAAGATACGGACCAGGAGGTCACACGCATCTTGGCCCAACCATCACGCAACAACATCCGACAAGATAGCACAGCAGAAATCAAATGGGCCATCAAGCATACCACCGCTAGGAAGGCCGCTGGTCACGATGGCATTCAAAACCGTGTCCTCCAGGAGTTCACGGACAAAGCTGTAGACTACCTAGCACACACTACGAATGCCATACTCAAACACCAACACTTCCCCACCTTTTGGAAGACGGCCAAGGTCCTGATGTTCAGGAAGCCGGGGAAAGACCACTCCCTCCCACAAAATTACCGACCCATCAGTCTGCTGAGCGCGCTCAGCAAGATCGTTGAGAAGGTAATATTAAAACGACTCACCAGGCACTGCATCACAAACGACACCCTGAGACCGGAGCAATTCGGTTTCAGGAATCACCACTCAACAACACAACAACTCCTCCGCGTCGTTGAATACATAACACACGGATACAACACAAGCAAGGCAACTGGGGCGGTGTTCCTGGACATCGAAAAGGCTTTCGATCGTCTATGGCACAACGGCCTAATACGCAAACTCAGTGACGCGGGTTTCCCCGACGCGCTCGTACGTCTCATACACACATATCTCACGGACAGGAGTTTCAACACTGATGTGCAGGGCAAACAATCGACACGACATGGTATACAGGCAGGAGTACCCCAAGGAAGTATCCTAGGGCCCTTGCTGTTTAACCTCTACATCAACGACCTCCCAGTTACACATAACACGACGGTAGCAATCTACGCGGATGACACTGCCATCCTTGCGCAAGATTGGAAGCCGTCTAACATTAACTCACGACTACAGACCGCACTCAGAACGGCGGAGCCTTGGCTGGTGAAATGGCGTGTTAGAGTAAACGTCGACAAGTGCGAGGCCGTTCTGTTCACTAGAAGACCGAAGCAACTGCGCAAACATCAGCACTGCAACCCAATAACACTACACACACGCCCAATACGTTTCCGCGAGAAGGTCAAATACCTCGGTGTCTGGCTGGACAGGAAACTATTCTGGGGGGACCACATTCAACACGTGACCAACAAAGCTAACGTGAGGCTCAAACAACTCTACCCTATGCTTAACAGGCGTAGCACACTGAACAGGAGGGTGTCTAGGTCCATGTACATGACACTTATTAGACCCCTGATGACGTACGCAGCCCCTGTCTGGGGATACGCTGCGCGCCTGCGCCGTCTGCAGCTCATACAGAACAAAGTACTCAAAATCATAAGCAATGCTCCGCGCTACACACTCATCGCGGACCTTCACCGGGAATACCGGCTAGATACTATCTTGCAGGTATTCCAAAACCTCTCCACACGACTGTACAATAACACGAGACACTCGCGCAACCCGTTTATCCTTTCTCTGGGTAACTACGACCACAACCATAGATGGAAGCATAACAGACCAAAGACATTACTGGCTAGGAACTGAACATCTATGGTCTATAGAACGCTAACACGACAGTACTGGCGAGCCCCTGCAACACAGTTATTACTGGAAACCCAGATGTGCGACTAGCCGAAAAACAGGCAAACGCAGGGCAACCGTACTGTACACAGCACGCAAACCAGCCACACACACACCCCTACACAGTCCGTGAGCCGATCTATGACCGATCGCCCACTAATCCACAACGACCTTCAACTGTTGCAGGGACGCAGCAACTGCAGCAAGCGCCGCAACAAGCTCCAACAACGACAAAGTTAACGATGCACGATACCTCGAACTAACACAACCACACCTTGCATGCACTGTCGCAGACAGCAAGCCGCTACTGCCCTTACTACCCATCCTACTGCCGCAGAGGTTTTTTTCCCTTGGCTCTTGCCTTGGCACTTTTTCTCCTCTGCCCTTACAACCGCTACCCTTCAATCGTTTTCGACCACTTCTATCTCCTGATGGACCATGTTAATGAGTAGTCTTACCCAGACGCATGGACAACATCACATCCCGCATCCTGTGACGCCTGATTCAAAAACTAACATGTTTACGGAGGTGACAGTAGAACTTTTGGTTTGGTCACCACGTAAGTGTGGGCGTGGAGGGGCCCCATCCTTCGTCAAAAAGTAAAATAATAGTCTGTGATTTGATCATCACCTGGGAGACCAGTATTACATTCCGATGCACCACTGCAGGTTTTCTGTATCCGTTGGACCTTCACAATGAAAATGAAACACAGATATAGCATCGGGGTTGAAAACAACAGGCACAATGGCGACATAATTGCAAGAAGAATGAGTCTTCTAATAGTCTGTGCTTCGAGCTTCGCCTGGGAGACCAGTATTAGATTACCATGCCCCACTGCTGGTTCTCTGTATCGGTTGGACCTTCACATTAACGATGAAACAAAGAAATTGCATCGGGATTGAATACCAAAGGCACAGTCCCGACTTAAGTACAAGAAGGGGGTGTATTCTAATAGTCTGTGCTTTGAGCTTCTTCTGTGAGATCAGTATTAGATTCCGATGCACCACTGCAGGTTCTCTGTATCCGTTTGACCTTCACATTGACGATGAAAGACAGATATTGCATTGGGATTGAATACAAAAGGCACAATGCCGATTTAAGTACAAAAAGAGTGAGTCTTCTAATAGTCTGTGCTTTGAACTTCTTCTGGAAGACCAGTAATAGATTCCAATGCACCTCTGCAGGTTTTCTGTATCCCTTGGACCTTCACATTGACGATGAAACACAGAAATTGCAACGGGATTGAATACAAAAGTACAAAGCCGACTTTAGCACAAGAAGAGTGAGTCTTCTCATAGTCTGTGTTAAAGCTTCATCTGGGAGACCAGTATTAGATTCCAATGCACCTCTGCAGGTTTTCTGTATCCGTTTGACCTTCACATTGACGATGGAACCCAGAAATTACATCGGGATTAAATACAAAAGGCACAATGCGGACTTAAGCACAAGAAGAGTGAGTCTTCTAATAGTCTGTGCTTTGAGATTCTTCTGGGAGACCAGTATTAGATTCCAATGCAGCTCTGCAGGTTTTCTGTATCCATTGGACCTTCACATTGACGATGAAACACAGAAATTGTATCGGGATTTAATACCAAAGACACAATGCCGACTTAAGTACAAGATGAGCGAGTCTTCTAATAGTCTGTACTTTGAGCTTCTTCTGGAAGACCAGTATTAGGTTCCAATGCACCTCTGCAAGTTTTCTGTATCCGTTGGACCTTCACATCGACGATGAAACACAGAAATTGCATCGGGATTGAATACAAAAGGCACAATGCCGACTTTAGTACGAGAAGAGTGAGTCTTCTAATAGTCTGTGCTTTGAGCTCCATCTGGGAGACAAGTATTACATTCCAATGCAGCTCTGCGGGTTCTCTGTATCCATTGGACCTTCACATTGACGATGAAACACAGAAATTGGATCGAGATAGAAAACAAAAGGCATAATGCCGACGTAAGTACAAGAAGAGTGGGTCTTCTAATAGTTGGTGCTTTGACCTTCTTCTGGGAAACCAGTATTAGATTCCAATGCACCTCCGAAGGTTTTCTGTATCCGTTGGACGTTCACATTGACGATGATACACAGAAATTATATCGGGATTGAATACAAAAGGCACAATGCCCACATAAGTACAAGAAGGGTGAGTCTTCAAATAGTCTGTGATTTGAGCTTCTTCTGGGAGACCAGTATTAGATTCCAATGCACCTCTGCAGGTTTTCTGTATCCGTTGAACCTTCACATCGACGATGAAAAACAGAAATTGCATCGGGATTGAATACAAAATGCACAATGCCAACTTAAGTACAAGAAGAGTGGGTCTTCTAGTAGTCTGTGCTTTGAGCTTCATCTGGGAGACCAGTATTAGAATGCAATTGACCTCTGCAGTTTTTCTGTATCGGTTGGAACTTCACATCGACGATGAAACACAGAAATTGAACCGGGATTGAATACAAAAGGCACAATGTGGACTTAAGTATAAGACGAGTGAGTCTTCTAATAGTCTGTGTTTGATCATCACTTGGGAGATTAGTATTACACTCCGATGCACCACTGCAGGTTTTCTGTATCTGTTGGACCTTCACAATGAAAACGAAACACAGATATTGCATCGGGGTTGAAAACAACAGGAACAATGGCGACATAATTACAAGAAGAATGAGACTTCAAATAGTCAGTGCTTCGAGCTTTGCCTGGGAGACCACTATTAGATTACGATGCACCACTGCTGGTTTTCTGTATCGGTTGGACCTTCACATTGACGATGAAACAAAGAAATTTCATCGGGACTGAATACCAAAGGCACAATCCTGACTTAAGTACAAGAAGGGGGTGTATTCTAATAGTCTGTGTTTTGAGCTTCTTCTATGAGATCAGTATTAGATTCCGATGCAAAGCTGCAGATTCTCTGTATCCTTTTGACCTTCACATTGACGATGAAAGACAGATATTGCATTGGGATTGAATACAAAAGGCACAATGCCGATTTAAGTACAAAATGAGTGAGTCTTCTAATAGTCTGTGCTTTGAACTTCTTCAGGAAGACCAGTATTAGATTCCTGTGGTGTCACCGCCAGACACCACACTTGCTAGGTAGTAGCTTAAATCGGCCGCGGTCCATTTAGTACATGTCGGACCCGCGTGTCGCCACTGTGATCGCAGACCGAGCGCCACCACAAGGCAGGTCTCGAGATACGACGACATTGCTAGCTACAATACGGACGAAGCCTTCCTCTCATTTGCCGAGAGACTGTTAGAATAGCCTTCTGCTAGGTCCATGGCTACGACCTAGCAAGGTGCCATTAGCCTTACCTACTTTGAGAGTTGTAGTATAAATGTCTCCAGAAGAACGCTGTATTCATCAACGAATAAAGTTAAGTATAAAGCAGCTACGTACTTTTCTTGCTACCATTCAATAGTTATCCTGTTCCAGAATTCACGCCCATCTGCATTAGATAGCGTACCTATCGCCCCCTCAAAATAACACTGCTTCTGTCGACACATCATATGGCGACGAGTGAAGTGTTCTTTCTGATTGCTTACATTTATTTGTGTCATGGCTTCGCCACAATCTCCAGATGTACTGTCCGAATTTTATCGCTTGCAGAATCAGCGGACGCAGGCGTTATTGGATGCCCTTGGACAGCTCGTCCAGGGTCAACGTGCCATTCAAACCGATGCGGCAGCCGCCGCTTCACCGGTACCACAGCCACAACATGCAGTTGCACCGCCGTTTCACAGTTTTAATGCGGCGCACGAGTCGTGGCCAGAATGTTCCCGACATTTCGGCTTCCATCTAGCCGCCTACAGAATTCAAGGTAATGAGCGGCAGCCGTTTTTGCTTTCTTGTGTCGGTGTGTCCACCTACCGTGTGATACTGAAATTGTTTCCCCGACGCGACGTAGCAACTCTGTCTTACGAGGAAATTTTGTCTGCATTAGATGCCTATTTCAAAGAAACAGTTAATGTGGTTGCAAAAAGGAATACGATTTTTCGTACAAAACGTACGGCCGGTCAAACTAATAGGGAGTGGGTAGCAACATTGCAAGGACTTACTAGGGACTGTGCCTTTGACTGTGACTGTGGCCTTTCTTATTCAGATACAATGGTACATGATGCAATTGCACAGAACGTTTCTGATGTTCGCATACGGGAGCAAATTTTGAAACTAGTTAATGCCTCCCTTCAACAAGTGATAGACATATTGGATAGACAAGACACACTTGACTGTGCTCAGGAATCTTTTAAAACTTCGCCAGCAGTGTGTAACATTAACCGGCCCACCGGGCGAGCTGCGCGGCCCGGTCAACTGCCCTCGCGCACACAAACGCAGCTGCCACTGCACTCTAAACCAGGTGTGCCGCGCCAGCCCACAAATGCAGTGAAATCATGCCCGCGGTGTGCTACTAGACATTCGCGTGAACATTGCCCATCACGCCAAGCTATTTGCTTTTTCTGTAATAGGAAAGGACATGTTCAAAGTGTTTGCCAGAAAAAGCTCAGATCAGACACTCGTAATCGTTCCAGGCCCTTTGCTTCACGCCGGAATCGAACCAAGGACACTCAGGCTCGTGGACCTTCGCCCATGGACATTCATGTAGTTAATTCCACTTCGTCCAGTGCCACTTTCTCTAACAGTGACTGTGTTTGTCCCACAAAAACTGTGCGTCGACGTCGCCGGAAATCACGTCAATTAGCAAGTGATGCTGTACCAGTGTCTGTTCAAATTGCACAAAACAGTCGCTCTTGTCGTCCGCAGGACAATAAACTTTTTGTGGACTTAGACTTTGAAGGCAAAGTGATACCATTCCAGCTCGATACTGGAGCTGCAATTTCATTGCTCAATCACGACACGTACAAACAACTGGGCGCACCTCCGTTGCGTGCCGCAAATGTTAAGTTACATAGTTATTCAGGACAGCTCATCCCTGTGTTAGGACAGTGCAGCCTTCTTGCCACATACAAGGGACACACAAAACTCGTGTCCTTTTACGTTCTTCGTTCTTCTACTGCAGTGAACTTGTTTGGTTTAGATTTATTTCAGTTGTTTAACACGTCTATTGTAAATCAGGTCCTATCAGTGAATCAGACTGTGCCTTCAGACAGTGTTTCTCGTCTGTGTGAAGAATTTGCAGACAATTTTGCACCGGGCTTCGGTTGCACTAAAAACTATGAAGCACATTTGGAACTGAAAGTCAACGCGCAACCGAAATTTTTCAGAGCGCGCAATGTTCCCCACGCATTGCGTGGTGAGGTCGCAAGAACATTAAACGATTAGGAATCACAGGGTGTAATTGAACGTGTGCAAGCTTCTCTCTGGGCCTCACCCTTAGTAATTTTGCCAAAACCTTCCGGAAAATTGAGACTTTGCGTGGACTTCAAGGCCACAGTGAATCCACAACTAGTGACTGCTACTTTTCCTTTGCCCCGCCTGGAAGATCTTTTTGCTAAACTGTGCCCGGGAAAATATTTTTCAAAGTTGGACCTAGCCGATGCGTACTTGCAAATACCGGTGTACGACGAATCCCAGCGCGTATTGGTGGTTAACACGCATCTTGGATTGTACAGGTTCAAAAGACTTCTGTTCGGGTGTGCATCCGCCCCTGCATTGTTTCAGCAATATTTACAAACTATTTGTGCGTCGGTCCCTACTGCAGCAAACTATCTGGACGATATAGTGATCTCCGGACAGACGGAAGAACAGCATCTTGCGAACCTACGAACATTATTTCAGGTCTTGCGACAAAATGGTCTTCGCTTGCAGAAGGACAAATGTGTGTTTTTTGCTCGTGACTTACCATACCTGGGACATGTCATTAATGCCCAAGGCATACATCCGAGTCCAGAGCACCTCCGTGCCATACAAGAATTGCCTTCGCCACAAAATATGAAGCAGCTACAGAGTGTGTTGGGTAAAATTAACTATTATTATAAATTTGCGCTGCGCGCTTCTTCCATTTCAGCTCCGCTTCATCGCTTACGCCGTAAAGGTGTTCCGTTCATCTGGACAACGGAATGCGAACGCGCTTTTCGCCAGTTGAAATCGGCGTTGCTTTCTAATACTTGCCTTACGCCATTCGATCCCCAGAAACCCCTTTTGTTGATGGTAGATGCATCGGATTTCGGGATCGGTGCTGTGCTTGCGGACAAAGTTGGCTCGCATGATCGCCCTATTGCCTTTGCATCCAAATTGCTCTCGTCTGCCCAAAGAAATTATTCACAGATAGAGAAAGAAGCTTTGGCTCTCGTGTTTGGTGTTACTAAGTTCCATGATTTCTTGTATGGTCGTCACTTTACCATCATCACAGACCACAAACCTTTGACATCGCTTTTTCATCCGAACAAGCCTGTACCTCCACGTACAGTGCAGAAATTCATTCGCTGGTCTATTTTCCTCTCGCAGTACCGCTACGATATCCTGTATCGGTCCACTGCTAAGCACGGAAACGCCGATGTGTTGTCCCGTTTGCCTGTTGCTGAGGATAAAGCATTCGATTCTTCTGAACTTGCTTGCATGTTCATTGATTCGGAAACCGATGAAGTGGTCGAATCGTTTCCCATTGATTTTCGTCGTGAAGCTACAGCCACCGCTGCTGACCCTGTCCTTGCTACCGTTTTGCGTTTTGTTGCTACGCAATGGCCTTTGTCAAAGTCTCGGATCGAGGATCCGTTGGTTCGCCGATTTTTTGCTCACAAGGAGAGACTTTTTGTTCGACGTGGTGTTTTGTTGTTGCGTTCTGATAATGATCAGTCCAGAGTCGTGGTCTCACGTTCGTTACAGTCCTCTGTCTTACGGCTTCTTCACCAAGGACATTGGGGTATAGTGCGAACGAAACAATTTGCTCGTCAGCACTGTACAAGGTTCGGAATCTATGCTGCGATTACGAATATGTGTTCTTCTTGCTTGGCGTGTGCCGAACAACAATCCGCACCGCCGCGGAAAGTCTTTGCATGGCCAAAAGCCACTTCCCCTTGGCAACGTTTGCACATTGATTTTGCTGGTCCATTCTGGAATGCTAGATGGTTGGTTCTTGTAGATGCCTTCAGTAATTTTCCTTTTGTTGTCAGGATGTCTTCCACGACATCCTCTGCCACCATCCAAGCGTTGTCTGCTAACTTTTGCATTGAAGGTCTTCCGCAGACTATTGTTTCCGGCAATGGCCCACAATTCATGTCCGCAGAATTTCAGTCATTCTGCAAGGCCAATGGTATTCAACATCTGACATCCGCGCCGTTTTCGCCTCAGTCAAACGGTGCCGCTGAACGATTGCTCCGGACTTTCAAGTCACAGATGTTGAAGTTGAAAGGGTCGCATTCTCGGGAGGACGCGTTGTTACTCTTTTTGTCTTCGTATCGCTCTCAGCCCCGAGATGGTCGCTCGCCGGCTGAGTTGCTCCATGGTCGTCCTCATCGAACCTTGATGTCTTTGCTGCATCCGCCGCATCAGGTTCCTGTGCAGCGGCAGACTCCTGCTTTTGCTCCAGGCGACGTTGTATTCTATCGCACCTATCGAGGTTCACGGCGTTGGCTCGCAGGGCGCATTCTTCGCTGCCTCGGCCGAGCGATGTATTTGGTTTTGGGGGCCTCTGGTGAGGTGCGTCGGCATCTCAATCAGCTGCGCCTCTGTCGCCGCACGGGTTCTGCCGCTCCCCGTCTGCTTTCAGCGACGGTGCCGTCCGGTCAGCGCCCTGGGGACCCATCTACTGGCTCGCCTCATCCCCAGGTGTTACCGTCGATGTCTTCCATTTTGCCCCATGGCGACGCCCCGCCGCCGCCGCCTGTTCTCCCGCAGGCACCGCCCGCATTCGACGCTTCGCTGCAGCCACCAAGCGCCTCCCTGGGTCACGCGCCGCCGATCGCTTCCCGTGACCAGCTGTCCTCCGCCGTGGAACTCTTGCCCGCTCCGGACCACATGGCGTCATCGCGCGTCGGGTACCCCGACGCAATGGAGGTCGACCCTTCGGCCCCTCCTGTCTCTTTACGGGCGCATACACCGCATGTTGATGTGCACCCTGGACTAGGTTTTCAGGCGTTTCCTCCTCCCCTCGGACCGAATGGCCGGGTGCGGGTGGCACAGCCTCGCCTATTGTTAGGCTCCCCACCTCATCGCATACGTCAACATGGGGTCCTCCCCATGGCGGGCGGAAGCCTTATCTCACGATCGTTCGCCGATTTGCGGGGGAGGAATGTGGTGTCACCGCCAGACACCACACTTGCTAGGTGGTAGCTTAAATCGGCCGCGGTCCATTTAGTACATGTCGGACCCGCGTGTCGCCACTGTGTGATCACAGACCGAGCGCGACCACAAGGCAGGTCTCGAGATACGGACGAGCACTCGCCCCAGTTGTACGGACGGCATTGCTAGCGACAATACGGACGAAGCCTTCCTCTCATTTGCCGAGAGACAGTTAGAATAGCTTTCTGCTAAGTCCATGGCTACGACCTAGCAAGGCGCCAATTGTAACAGTGCATGTATCTTACGAGTCTCATTTGTATAGTCAAGAGAGATGTATCACAAGGAGTGATTAAAAGTTAAGTATATTCCAAAGCTACGTATTTTCTTTATAGCAGTCATAACGTATCCTGTTCCAGACTTGACGCCAGTCGGCGTGTGTGTACCCGTGCCTTTCGGCTCCCTTCTCAGTGTGGCGTAACTATCTTGTTACGCCACAACAGAAGGTATGTTCTCGAAACTCCAACAAAAGTTCATACCGAACTACTGACCGTCTCTCCTGTAGAGTCTTCCATTGGAGTTTACCGATCATCTCCATAACGCTTTCGTGATCACTAAATGATCCTGTAACGAAGCGCGCTGCTCTCCGTTAGATCTTCTCTATCTCTTCTATCAACCCTGTCTGGTACGGATCCCGCACTGCTGAGCAGTATTCGAGCAGTGGGCGAACAAGCGTACTGTAACCTACTTCCTTTGTTTTCGGATTACATTTCCTTAGGATTCTTCCAATGAATCTGTCTGGCATCTGCTATACCGACGATCAACTTTATATGATCATTCCATTTTAAATCACTCCTAATGCCTACTCCCAGATAATTTCGCAATTAACTGCTTCCAGTTGCTGACATGCTGTATTGTAGCTAAATGATAAAGGATCTTTCTTTCCATGTATTCGCAGCACATTACACTTGTCTACATTGAGATTCAATTGCCATTCCCTGCACCATGGATCAGTTCGTTGCAGATCCTCCTGTATTTCAGTAAAATTTTCCATTGTTACAACCTCTCGATATACTACAGCATCATCCACGAAAGTCGTCAGTGAAATTACGATACTATCCACAAGGTCATTTACATAAATTGTGAGTAGCAACGGTCCAACGACATCTCCTACGCCGCACTTGAAATCACTCTTACTTTGGTAGGTTCTCCATTGAGAATGACGTGCAGCGTTCGTTATCTAGGAACTCTTCAATCCAATCACGCAATTTGTCTGATAGTCTGTATTCTCTTATTTCATTCATTAAACGACGGTGGGGGCACTGCATCAAACGCCTTGCAGAAGTCAAGAAACACAGCATTTACCGGGGAACCCGTGTCTATGACCCTCTGAGTCTCTTGACAGTCATGTTTTCTTGAACAACATGAAATGTAAAGACAATATCTCGTTGAGTAAAGTACTGCTATTGATCATTACAACCATTTTAATATTTTGGTAGATGTCCATTTAGAACCATTTTCAGACCAAGCAACATTTCGCTGTAGAAAAAATTTGGAGATAACGTCTTTGCCGCATCTGGAGCTTGTTCTCCAAATGAAATGTGCTGAAAGGAAAGGAACCCTTGAAAATGTTATTACTAAAGATTTGCAGTTACTCACCAATGGCATCAGTCTGACAGAAAGGGTGTGATACTGCTGGAACTGACTGATGATGGACCATATTTATCAACTATCGCTCCAGACAGGTGTGCCTGTCTCTCGTAGAAGTGTCAGTAGTCACCTGTATGCTGAAAGGGCTGCTCCGCGTTGCCATGTTTCAGAATCGTCCGCAATGGAAGCAGTTAAGGATGTGACGGAGACAGTGACTGTGGACCTGGGTGCACTCCTGGACGCCGGGGACGACGCCATGGTGATACTCGAGGCAGGTGACCCTCGGCTGGTGGCACACAGGGCTGTCCTGGTGGACAGGAGCCATGTGTTGGCAGCCATGTACGCCCACGACACCCTTGAGACGAGCACCGGCGTGGTGAGGATTGCCGATGTGGGGGGCCCGGTGCTGAGGCAGCTGGTCTCCTACCTGTACACCCTGCAGGCCCCCCAGCTGCCCGGCACGGCCCCCCAGCTGCTGGCCGCAGCCGATAAGTACGGTGTGTTGGGGCTGAAGGCGGAGTGTGAGAGGCAGGTTGCCGCTCAGCTGACTGTTGAGACTGCGGTAGCGACAGCCGTCCTCACAGTCCGCCACTCCTGCAGTGACCTCAGGCGAGCCACCATCGAATTTATTAAGGCACATACCCACGAGGTGATGGCCACTCAGGGGTGGGCAGATGCGATGCTTCATCGACCTAAAGACTTGATCGAAGTGAGCCGATTGCTGTGTGATCCACCACCGAAAAGCAGGTGAGCATGAGGAAAACCTCTCATTTCTGGATGTGTTTGTTTCCAAGTCAATAATTTTTGCCACTGAGTTTCTTTACATGTGTCTCTGCTGTAAAATACCCCGTCATAGTCAATTCACGATAGCTCACTGTGCTATCATTGCTCTCTTGTAGCAGTTTCAGTGAATCCCTAAACTGAACCCAGTTCATTATCAGGTATGTTAGGTAACAAAAATCATCAGAGCCAGTTTGTAGACATTATTCTGTTAAATTACATGTGTACATAAAGTGGTTGTTTCGGTTTTAGCATCAACTGTCATGACAGAGGGTACACTCAATGTGTGAATAGAGCATGACCCAGACTGCTGTGGACACAAAGCTGTATTGCCCAGCACAGGCTCCGACGCAGTGAAGGGTGTAGTTTGCAACCGGCAGCCTGTACTGGTTGCTGTAGGCCTGTTCACATAAAGTAGTGTTTAAAGTTGTTCATTGCCTCTGTGGCTGATGACACTGAGACACCTTTCAATATTGTCACGCTGCATAAAGACGATCACCGAGTAAGTCACTTACAGCCGACACCTCGAGCAAGGTAGTGTACTGCAGAATGATTATAGAGGATGGTGGCAACATTTTTGCAAATTTAGATTGCTGATGTTGACCTGTGGAATTTTCGTCATGTAGAATAGCAGATTATCAGAGTATTCACTATTCACACCTCAGTACTACAGCTTTGTCTCTGTTGCATAGTTTGTCTGTCACCTATTTCTGTGTGCAAGTATCCCAACATAATTCTTCATTCTCTCCAAATCCAAACAGTACATAAGGGATTTTAATTGCTGTAAGGAAATGTTGTTGTTGTTGTTGTCGTCTTCAGTCCTGAGACTGGTTTGATGCAGCTCTCCATGCTACTCTATCCTGTGCAAGCTGCTTCGTCTCCCAGTACTTACTGCAACCTACATCCTTCTGAATCTGCTTAATGTATGCATCTCTTGGTCTCCCTCTACGATTTTTACCCTCCACGCTGCCCTCCAATGCTTAATTTGTGATCCCTTGATGCCTCAGAACATGTCCTACCAACCGATCCCTTCTTCTGTTCAAGTAGTGCCACAAACTCCTCTTCTCCCCTATTCTATTCAATACCTCCTCCTTAGTTATGTGATCTACTCATCTAATCTTCAGCATTGTTCTGTAGCACCACATTCCGAAAGCTTCTATTCTCTTCTTGTCCAAACTATTTATCGTCCATGTTTAACTTCCATACATGGCTACACTCCATACAAATACTTTCAGAAACGACTTCCTGACACTTAAATGTATACTCGACAATAACAAATTTCTCTTCTTCAGGAACGCTTTCCTTGCCATTGCCAGTCTACATTTTATATCCTCTCTGCTTCGACCATCATCAGTTATTTTTCTCCCCAAATAGCAAAACTCCTTTACTACTTCAAGTGCCTAATTTCCTAATGTAATACCCTCATCATCACCTGCCTTAATTCGACTACATTCCATTATCCTCGTTTTCCTTTTGTTGATGTTCATCTTATATCCTCCTTTCAAGACACTGTCCATTCCGTTCAAGTGCTCTTCAAAGTCCTTTGCCATCTCTGACAGAATTACAATGTCATCAGCAAACCTCAAAGTTTTAATTTCTTCTCCATGGATTTTAATACCTACTCCAAATTTTTCTTTTGTTTCCTTTACTGTTACATAAAAGAATAATCGTCTGCTGTCACGGCTTGTATGGAAGGTGTTCAGAAAACTGGGTGAAGTAAGCATCGGTGCTCCAGTGTATGGCTGCTCACACCTCTCGCACCCTGAGACCACCTCACCAGACAAGCCAGTCCTTGAGGCAGTTCCGGCTGGTTGCCTAAAATTGAGTCTTCTCACCTCATTTTGTCATCATCTCTATTCAGCCGTTAGATAAAGCTCACACGGTACTTCGATACATTTCCTTGTGTGACACACAGAATACCATGCTTTACTGCATCTTCAATGAACAGGTATCCGACCCGTCTGCATGTCTCGATTGCTCCATGGCTTTTCGATAGCCACCCAGTGAACACTACAGACTTTCATTCTACTGTGGCACACCTTATGACATTATCGATCCCATCCATTGTTGTTGCTATTGTGCCTCTGATTTCTGTGAGCATTAAAGACTCTCTGCGACCAGAGTTACCTTTATTCTGCTACATTTTACAATTGCATATGTCCATAAAAGTCTACTAGCTACTAACACTGATAAATGATCATTTATTTTTCATTTAGGTTTTAATACTTATGTAGTATTTTATGTGCTATTTGGCATATCAGAAATCTTGTGTTTGAGATGACACTATGTGCACTCCCTGATCCAATTGTAATAAACTTATAGCCAGTATTGTAAATCATTAAGTGTTTTTCTCTTTTATTCAATAAAGATTATCATAAAAATTCATGTTTAAAACAACAAACTTACTACAATTGTTATTTATGTTCTTGAAAAAAAAATGTTTCTCTACATTACTCCAAACTCGTTCTGCACATTGTGTGAAATGACCAAGGTCCTAAGTTTCAACAAGTTTTTGTTAACGGTAATCTTTTTACTAACAGTATTCTTTGTGTACATTTTACAACTTCTCTTGATGTATATTAGATTCTTGTTGTAATTAGTTATCTTCACCTAGTTCACGGCCTCATACTTCCCACACTATTGGGTGTCAGCTGCAGACACATACATTATTTGGTTCTGGAACTGCCTTGGTCTTTCACTGATTCCACTTGCCCCCCGCCACCACTCCCCCTCAAATTATACTTAGTGTCACACTCAAAACTTTATACACCACAGGTGCCTAGGGTTTTAATAATAATTAAAAGAAGATGTATAAAACCGCATGTAAGCAGAATTATTTTTTACTTCATACAGTGAAGTGATAGTTTTTTCCCATTTCTTGGGGAGGATATCTCACAACCTCCTCCCCCGTGTATCCATGCCAGGCTTTCTAGACATTAGATTCTCACGGAATTTACAATTCATGCCTACTGTATGTGAGTCCGCAGCTCGTGGTCGTGCGGTAGCGTTCTCGCTTCCCCCGTCTGGGTTCCCGGGTTATATTCCCTGCAGGGTCAGGGATTTTCTCTGCCTCATGATGACTGGGTGTTGTGTGCTGTCCTTAGGTTAGTTAGGTTTAAGTAGTTCTAAGTTCTAGGGGACTGATGACCATAGATGTTAAGTCCCATAGTACTCAGAGCCATTTGAACCATTTACTGTATGTGGAGGACAAACTCAATTTTATTTCAGTAGCAAGTTCACAGCACAACTTACGGACTACAGTATCATCAATCACAAACATTGCTCATCGCCCCCCCCCTCCCCCTACACACAAACTTGGATGTGCAAACGCAACACACACACACACACACACACACACACACACACACACACACACACACACACACATTAGTGTGTTTTTCCATCACTGGGGAATGACACAGCTTACATTAGCTACCTCGTGGTTTAATGTGTGGTTACAAAGTGAGGATGCTCACTTGAAAAATGTTTAAATTTCTGTCAACCATATTTAATGAATGAAATTTAGATGCATGTGGTAATACTGTTATGACAAGTAACTGTTGCACGGCCACAGCCTCTTTGTGGTGTCAGATCACGAGTTTCACCTTGCCGCACTGTCCGCTGTACTAAATTCCTTCCCCAGCTCAGCTTGAAACACACTGTCAACAATTTTGTTTTCTGTACCTCTCAAAGGACAGTTTTTAAAACAGGCTTTGAACGATTTCTGAAGGTCAAAAGTATAACATTAATTACATTAAAAAAATTTTCACAGCCAGACGAGTGTCATGCCTGATTTATATGCATGTTACTATGCTCAGAAGTAGCCAAATGACCTGAACTGCATTGCACCTGGTTTGTATGCAGCCACATAACTGTCTTGCAGTTAGGCTGTTCTCTTTCTCATACAGTCACTTCACTACACAAAATCATTACTACAGGAGACCACTAGAGAAAACTGCCCTTTCCTGCTATTGTCCATATGAAAACCAATACCACAATAACGTAATTATCAGAAAACCCATTACCAGAGATGGCAGTCCTCAGTGCTTGTAAACTAAATTTAATTACAATAAATGACATTTCAAAAAGCAAGATTCCACTTCAAACTACATGGTTCTGTATGGGACTGGAACCAAGGACTCCAATCCGGTCACTACTGTCTTTGCTAACAAAGCATGAGAGATCTTAACTATCATTTTAACCACATGTAACAGCATTGTGCTTGTTCAAACTTGATATGATGAGGCGTAAGGTTTTGTTTTGGACAGGGATTGTGAATGACGCACAATAAAATCTTATAACTTTATGTATCGAAATTTTTCACCACTAGAGGGATGATGAAACTGAAATGATTATACAACAAAGTATTCCCCCACTGCGTTCCAAACCCAGCACATATCATGTTGTTTTCTAGCCACATATAGATGCACAATGTCAGTTTATTTCACCACTAGTGAGATATGCTTGTGTCTGAACTAGGAATTATGCGAGGAAAGGTTCTGTGCTGACTGGGACTCTTAACCCTGTACATGCTACCACCACTGACTACACACGAAGAGGTGCTCACTGTCAAATACTTTTCCGCCAGTCACTAGGAGTGGAATTTATAAATCTGAAATGATAGGCCAAAAAGTTCTGTGCCTGATTCAGAGTCGTAACCGGCACAAAGTGTTGTTGTTGACATTGCATGCACAAATGCTAAAAATCATAATTGCTTTTCACCTATTACTTGCAGTGCGAATGCTAAAACTTGAAATCGCACAGTGAAAATTTTTGTACCCAACTAGTCTTTAAAACCTGACACCTTTGCCTTTCATTGAAACCAGGATGACTGTGGAATGTTGCAGACACAACAAAATGATGGAACTGTATCATCCGAAAAGTGTTCAAAATGGCAGAAAGATACACCTGAGTTAGATTCTCAGTTCAGCACCAACATTTTCAACGTTGCAAGTTCAAATAAGTGTGCCGTGACTACATGATCATTGGTTCAGTAATGAAATAAAATTTCTGGTATAGGAAAGGTTGATGGTGAGCTTCTAATTGTCGGACTATGTTGTTTAACTGAACTCAACAGAAGCTAAGAGGGTCTTTTCATAGTTGTTTAGTGTTCGGCTGATCAGTGACTCGAACACAAAGCTTAATCATATGAAGCTAGAGTCATTTTAACAGACCACCAAACTTTCAGTCCAGTGCCATTGTTTTGTTGTTAACGGAGGATGCTCCTCACTGGATGGAGGTTAATTACAGCCTATACAAAACATTCTTTTCCTTGTTTACCAATAATCAACTTTCACTAGTGGCCTTACCTACCTAATGTGTACTTTCGACTTGATTTTGTAATCGATGAAATAAAATCACATAATTGTCAGCTGCCTTACTGGAATTATTGTAGCCTATGGAAATTTCTGCAGGAAATGTTTCTCCCACCTGAGCAGCTGTGATCTTCCAAGAGTTTAGGTTGCACCAACACTAGATCACAGAACAAAACTCGGTGACAAGTATCAATCAAACTTCCAGAACGTTATCCTGGTACCTTTGTTGTATTAATAGCTGCAGTAGTGTGGTATTGTTTCAAGGAAAGTTAATTATTTTCTAGTTCTTTATTTTTGTGCTACGGGCGTATAATGTTACTAAAAGAAGAGATGCATTTAATTTATAAGGAAGTCAATCATAGGCAGTCGCTGTTGTTCTGAGAATGGGTCCATTGTTATTCTCGAAGTGGATTCCTTTCGTTATAATTTCTGTAGAAATTTTACTTTGAGGTGGTACTAAGCAGCTCTGTTTATCCAATATAATGTTTTTTTGAAGAGGTCATTCATTATTGTAGTTTCTTCTGTTATTATTAACACCACCGGTCTTGGCAAAGACGAGGCTTGTCTTCAGTAAATGTAGCTTATGTAGCACAGATAATCCCTCCATATAAATTCAATGTGGAAAAAGGAGGCCTAAAAGTGTACTGTGCAAGTGCGTAAGAAAGTCCATAACTTTTTCTCATGTAGCCTAAAAGGACCACCCATAATTTAACTGAAACAAGTAGATTCATGCATAAGATCATAGAGATTTTGTTCTACATGTTCTCCTACAGGTTGCACTAAGTTTAGTTATCAACCATAATTTTTTATTTGAAGTTATAAATTTTTCTTGGAGTGACTTATTGAATGTTTTACACTTGACGGTCATAAGGATTGTTGTTTAAGCCTTCAAAAATCGTGCACGAAGTATTTTGTGCGTGTAAGTGGTAAGAACGCTGAACAAATCATATCAGAAAATAATTTTCTCATTTTGAGTTGGTTTGTCTTGATGTGGTGGTTTACCAGTATGGCCCAATTGATTACTGGTAAATGTCATGAAATGTGACCAGTTAACCATCATACAACACTTTAATTCAATAGCAAATATTGCGGAAGAAAGAAAGAAGTAATTTAGTGTTAAACGTCCTATCGACTGCAAGACCATAAGAGACGAAGCAGAATCTACAGCACTCAAATGTGGGAAAGGAAATAGATAGTGGCATTTCAAGGGAAAGGTCACAGCATTTGCATTGATCAGTTTAAGAAAAAAAAAGGAAAATGTAAACCAGGATGGTTGGGTGGACATTTGAGCCATTGGGCCTTAACTTGATAAAATGAAAATGTTTGGTCCTTAGAAAAAAATGTACAATCAGAGGCTAATGAGTCCTCAGAATGTAACAGTATGCATCTGGTGTGACAAAGGTCTTTTGTGCTAAGAAATTGTTCCCAGGGATATGTCCATAGTAGTTAGCATCCGTTGTATTCGTGGTTGTCTGCAAATAATTTCATTGTGTCATTTGAAATAGTAATACGTGCTCATCAAACCAAAGGAGAAAAGTAATTTAGATTTTTATCGCCTCTACGTGTCTTGTCAACAATGACAGGTGGTGTTGATTTCAACTGTCACACACAACTTTTCAAGCCATCATTTCAAGTTGAGACATGTCACTCGTAGCAACTGGCAAAAAGGAATTCGATAATAAACATTTTCTTGTGTGCAGTCAACAACGATGATGCATGCAGGCATGCAGCATGCAGGCTTAGATTTCCACTCCACACAGAACTTTCCATTAAGTTATTTCCGTTTCAGACATGTGCACATCTCGCTACAGCTAATCTAAGCAGATGTTTAATGTGTATTTGTGGTTAGAAAACAATCATAGGTGCTGGATTCAAATCCCAGTAAAGGTACAAAATACTTTCTCAACATTTCAGATTCGCATCTAACTATATTTGGATATGCAATGTATTATTGCCCTTAGTTAACAATCCTATTACTTGCTGGGTTTGAATCGTCTAACACAAAACTTTATTCTGCTACGTCATTTCAACATTTGCACACACATGCTTACATTTGGCCAAAATGATATTTAAGATCTTTCATACTTACTTAACAGAAGCAATAGTTGCTTAATTGGAATCCTGGATGCTAGTCTAATAGTCTTCGTCATGTAATTTCAAGTTGAAACTTAACTAACAACACATGAATTAGGAACCTTGCCGAAAAAATACAAAACCACGAAAAGTTACACAAAAAACGCGAAACGGAGGGTAGTGGAAGCTCAAACATTATTCCGTTCTTACCATCAACTACTTAATTATGGACAGAACAACAAAATCAACAAAACCATTTCTTCCTCTTTTGCAGAGAAGTGACGCCTATTATTATTATTATTATTATTGACAGCTGCTGATGAATGTGTTCAGCATAGCTGTTAGATAGACGTTATTAATTTCGAGCTATCACATTAACCTGAATTTAAAAATTTGTCAACACCCACAACGTATACCTGCGAGAGACTACAGGCACATCGAAACAATGCCCGACGGAATGTGGCGCTATTTTCCGTTCGTTCCACATTACTCTATTGCAAGCTTTCAGCGATCAGATGACTGTAGCATTACGGCAAATAACAAGCAGCGAATTATTAAACACCCGACTGGGAAATTTAACACACTATTCGCCATTCGTTTGTTGGCAACAATTCTATTTAGCAATCAAAGTACGACAATGGATTAGGAGCAGGTCTGCCGTGAGTTAGGCGACAAACCAGACAAAAGCGTGCAGAACAACATCCACAGCTTCCTGAAATTCCAGCACAGGCCAGCTGCCCGCCTTACCCTCCTCTGGTACTCTCGCGGAGAAGATATGCTCTGGTGGCGCACTGCTCTCCGTACGGCTGCTGCGTCACAACTGGGCCGCACCAACAGCCGGGGCGCACGGCTGCCCCCACCCGGCTCTGACGTCACGGGGCGGCGTTGCCAGCTCGCGCGGCAGGTGAGGAACGGCTGCAGCAGAGCGAGCGGGGCGTCTACGTCGGTGTCGGCACTGCCGGGCCGCCTGCCTCCACCCCCGCCACAGTCCGTTTATCTCGTACCGCGCTATAGAGCTGGCAGCACACACCCCCTTCGCATGGTATTCCGAAAACCGACTTTCTTATATCGACTTCCCGATACCGCTTCTGGGTGGTTATGTAAAGCCTTTTGGAAACCGCTTCTAGTTGCCTGTTTCCCAATTCCGCAATCGATTTTCGCTTCCGTGTAAATGCATCCGGTTTTCAAACATGCTTGGGCTGAGAGGTTTCTTCCTATTTTTAAAAACTTTCAGGTAATATGGACGGAGTGGCTTTTTGTACAGTGAAGGACAAGTAGTAATATTAGACCAACTATTTACACCTCGTCTACGTACATAAGAATAGCAGTTGCACAGACTAAATCAGATAACGTGACAGCTCTTTTCCTGGTGCCATATTTAACTGGGCAGCAAATGCGTTTCAGGCCTTAACATGTAACCACGAGACCGAAAAGAAGTTTGCGAAATTCGGTTTTCGTCTTTCCGATGAGGTGTCCCATGTAGAAGCCATTTTAAGGCATGTACACACTAGGACCTAGGCTAGCATCACCAGAAGCCCCGTTGTTAATGGGAATGGCCATTTTTTCGTTCTGTGTCCCGTTGACTGTCCAATGGGAGGCAAAATGCCCCGGCTTTTTCGTAATCAGAAGTGACATTTTGTTTCATTTTGCGTTTTTAATTATTTTTACATCAATTTCGCATGACAGACATTTTTTAACATTTTCGTGAGTCTTTCTTTGTCTAGAATTCAAAGATGGAATACAGAAGCTGTATTTTGGTCACAGGATGAGGAGAGGTGTGAACAGAAGATTTCCCGTCATCACGCTCGGTGAAAGTGACTCAAGCGTGAGCTTCGCGATTCGTACGAACTAGCCATTCACTGGTAGATGACATACATTTGCAGTAGATGCGATGTCTTCGGACTGTGAGAACAATGAGAAGCAGGCGGCAGTTTCAACACTAGATTCCGCAAACTTGCTTCAGTGCGCTCCATTCTCTGTTGTGCGTTGTGTGAAAGTAACTCGTGCCCTTTAATATGGGGAAACCATGGAAGACGAGTTCGCTTTTTTGAAGGAAACCACGACTATGCAAAGGTAAAATGTGTGCTGCGTCGTTCAGTTTTTTCCACTGAACAAACAGGAAAGGCTTGCCGATATAACGCATCACATGAAGAAAATGAAGCACCTGTTGGCAGTTTCTTACGGAACTGACAGTGTAACTTACATTGTTAGTACGAATGAACTACAAACAGGCGAAGATAAAAGCACCGTTACCGCGAAACATACACGTACTTACACGTATTTTCCGTTAAAGGACTGCATGGTTCTTGTCATCAGAGACCTGTTTGAGAAGAAACGCATATGTTCTAGGACAGGGCTTCACAACATACGTGCTCGCGGAGCAAGCTGTGAGCAGCAGGGCGCGAGCACGGAGCAGCGCGAGCACGCTGCCCCCACTATCGGACCAGAGCGGAGTGTGGGGAGAGTCACGTGGGGTACACAACAGCTGCCGCCAGTCGATGTAAATCCGCGGCCACCTGCAGGGATATCACTCACGAATTATTACTGCGACAAATGAAACAAATAAAGGAGAATGTACACGTGCCACATAATTTTATTAGCTTAGTGTATGCCTCTACCATCTGTAGACACTGAAACTAAAGAATTCCACGACAATCCTATATTTTCAACACTTTCTTCAACACTACTTAAAATATCACCTCCGGTTGTAGTGTTCTTCATGGCTACTGTGGTGTCACCGCCAGACACCACACTTGCTAGGTGGTAGCTTAAATCGGCCGCGGTCCATTAGTACATGTCGGACCTGCGTGTCGCCACTGTCAGGATCGCAAACCGAGCGCCACCACAAGGCAGGTCTCGAGATACGGACTAGCACTCGCCCCAGTTGTACGACGACGTTGCTAGCGACTAGACTGACGAACCTTTGCTCTCATTTGCCGAGAGACAGTTAGAATAGCCTTCAGCTAAGTTAATGGCTACGACTTAGCAAGGCGCCAATTGTAACAGTGCATGTATCTTAATGAGTCTCAATTGTATCAAGAATGCTGTATACCAAAGGAGGCAGTAAAAGTTAAGTATATTCCAAAGCTACGCATTTTCTTTATAGCAGTCATAACGTATCCTGTTCCAGACTTGACGCCAGTCGGCGTGTGTGTACGCGTGCCTTTCGGCTTCCTCTCAGTGTGGCGTAGCTAGCTGGTTACGCCACAACAGCTACCACATCGAGGAGCTCCTCCCTCACCTGAAGATCTCTATTAACACCTCTAATAAATATGGTAAGCTGCGCTGTTCCTGTGATATCAACACTTTCGTCCAGAGCTAGAGAATACGCCACAAAATCTTTACAAATATTTGCAAACTGGCTCTGGACGTCGTCTGCCATGTCCTGTATGCGACGCATAATGGTCATGTTAGATAATGGCACAATCAGAAACTGTTCAACTTGAGATGGACACAAATGTTCCGCTGCAGCTACCAAACATTCTTTTATTAAATCGCCATCAGTTAAGGGGCGCAGGGATTTTGCTAAAAGCAAAGCAATTTTGTAACCCACTCTGAGAGCTGCCTCAGTTGATTTTTCTTCGTCGTCCAGATCTTCTTCGGATAGCTTCCTTTTAAGTTTAATAACTTCCTGTGCACGATCTGGTCAATCACATTTTCCACGTCCGTAGTCTTTCGCGTGGTACGACATATAATGTCGCTGCAAATTAAATTTCGTACAAGAATTCAGCGTTTTGTGACATACTAATCATTTTGGTTCAAATGGCTCTGAGCACTATGCGACTTAACTTCTGAGGTCATCAGTCGCCTAGAACTTAGAACTAATTAAACCTAACTAACCTAAGGACATCACACACATCCATGCCCGAGGCAGGATTCGAACCTGCGACCGTAGTGGTCGCTCGGTTCCAAACTGTAGCGCCCAGAACCGCACGGCCACTCCGGCGGGCACTAATCATTTTGCAACACCATCTTTCTCAGTAAACAGATACAATTCCTCCCAATGGGGGTTGAACTGCGAAAGCATGGTTGGGGTTACACAACGGTGACTTGACATGATTCTTAACCAGCGAAGTGACTGTTACAAGCTGATCGTAGTACTTTAAACGTTACACAGTCGGCGCGAATTCAATAGGCACGCTGAGGCCCTATTCAAACGTGCGCGCGCATTTCCCCTCCCTCCCCACTCCGCGACCTTGCAGCTGCTCGCGAGCAGGTGCCTGAGCAGACGCGAGTACTCGTGCTCAAAACCGGCCAGTTGTTAAGCCCTGTTCTAGGACAAAATGCGAGTCGATCTTAATGAACGTTTTATGGCCTTACGCAGTACGTTAAGTTCAGTCAGGATTTGAAGATGCAATGTCCCTGTGATGGCTGATGATGCATCAAATGACAAAAGCTGGAAGCTGGTGTCGATTCTAGCTAGATAATTCATTCGTGCAGAAAGTTGGTAAGTGCAACGTAATCCCTCTTATGAACAATGGCGGAGAAACGGTAGCATTATTAGCTAGCTGTAGTCTTGGTATTTTAAAAAGAAAAATATAGTTTACGAGATTGTCACATGTTGTGCATATAATTGTAATTTCAACGTTGGTAGGCACAAGATGGCAGGAACAAACAATGTTTATTGCAAACTGAACAGCGTTCTCGAGATGAGCACTGAAGGCATCCGTTGTGCTGTCCACGTGGCACAGAGCGAAGGTCGAGTGCAGAAATTCTTCCCACTCACACAGAAACAACAGCGAATTAAATTTTTCCAGTATTTTCACATTTACACTCAGCGTGTGGGGAAACTGAAATCCTTCTGTGATTTCGTTGATACTGAATACAAACAAGTTCTAGGTAGTATTAACACTAGATGGTTGTCATTGTTGCCGGGAGTCGCAAGAGTTACTGATCTGTATAAACCTCTGAAATCTTATTTTCTGTCTCAGGATAGGTGTCTCACATTGGAGCAAATTTTGTGAGAACCCACAGACACGTCTTTGGCTTCATATCACACAAAGCTTATGAAAATCTTTTGAGATTCAATCCAAAAGTTTGAAACAACCACGATTTCAGTTACACATTCAGCTGAAGAGGTAGAGCTGCTTAAAGAAAAAAAAATCGGTGCCAGGAAATTTTGTAAACTTCAAACTTCAGTTGGTTTTTCGATTGTAATTAACTTTCTAAAGGAAGGCATTTTCAGTCCGGTACGAGCCAGTTATTAATTTATTTTATGACACTTTTGTGACTTTTTTAGAGAAGGGAAGAACTTGTGTGTTTCATCCTCTGAAATAGTTTCATTGGGTAACACTGAAAATTTCCGTTTCTTGGGCTTAACTTTTAAATTGTCTGAAATTCGTAAGACAGTAGACTGATGTGCAACATTTCAGTTGAGACAGGATGCCTGAACAACATTGTATCCCAGAAACTTGAAGAATGGGAAAAAGCTAATTTGGAAACACTTGAGATGGTGTGATGTATTCCATACACTTTAAAGTACAGGTGCTTCATTTAAAAAATATAGAGACGCATATGAGGTTTGCTCGTGCTTCACCAAGCAGAAATGCTGTTGTGGAAAGAGTATTTTCAACTGTGAATTCCTTTTGGATTGTTAGGAAAACCGTTTTACGATAAACTGTTGAAGCAATTGTTATAGACTCGTTATGAAGATCTTCCCTGCAAGGATTTCTGCAATCTGCTACTAACCTAGTCAAAGCTTTCGAAAGCTGTTAGGTCTTCTGATAAGTACCAAGTTAGTAGCAATGCACGCCGTACAGTAGCTAAACGGTTTGCGTATTTTGATGTCTACATTATCGTTCATTTGTCAGCAATCGTTCTATCAGCTTCTCAGTATTTTCAATTGTAGTCAGTTTCTGGAAAAACAATGAATTATCAAATGGTTCAAATGGCTCTGAGCGCTATGCGACTTAACATCTGAGGTCATCAATCGTCTAGAACTTAGAACTAAGTAAACCTAACTAACCCAAGGACGTCAGACACACGCATGCCCGAAGCAAGATTCGAACCTGTGACCGTAGCGGTCGCTCGGCTCCAGACTGTAGCGCCTAGAATCGCACGGACACTGCGGCCGGCAATGAATTATCATATGAAGCAATGGCATTACAAGCATGTTTTGAAGTGCATTGTTAGAATGTGTCTTTATGCGTATAAAGTTTAGTTTTTATGCATTTTAGCAAAGCAATGCAGTCATATATGCAGAATAATTTCTTTTTGCGTAGTGTCCCGTTTTTTATCGCTATTTCCGCAAATATCCCGTTTCCTCGTGTGTGAAGTGAGTCCGACAACTGTTCAGTGTGTGCAGACGGCAAATCCGGCCGGCCTCTCTTGCAGCTGGGTCTGCTGGCGGGAACACCAAAGCGCCGCCGTCTGGCTGCCGCCGGGTCCCCACTGGCGGTGCTCCCATGTCCGTCGGCTCAGCAGCGACTAGCCGTGTGTCTGGGACGGCTGTGCGAGTTTTGGACGATGACCATCGGTCGCACTGAGTATGTTTTGTTGCCCGGTTTCGCTCTTTAAGTGAACCAGACTGCCATGAGAAGCTCTGGAATTTACAGTATCAAATGAATTATCTGGCCGTTATTCTACGACCAGCATGAGAATAAAACGGATGTAAACATTACACTGTGTGTTATTCCGCTTCTGGTGGAATCTCATCCAGTTGCGTTTGACGAGGAGCGGCAGCCGAGCTGACTGCAGTGCAGTAAGAATACGTTCTGCGCTGTGCGTTACCCGTACGTCGGCTGAGCGATAATACGGGACCACAGCTTTAGCTGCGGATCTAACTTGTACAGCACTGTCCAGCGAGCTGGTCCAACTAACCTGCCGTGATCTGAACCCTGCAGTTAAATCGTAAGAAGGGACGAGCAGACAATATACGTAGCTTCGAATGTCATTTAGTTTTTGAAGAGAATGAAGTAATGTTAGGCACTATTCCAGCAATACCGCACGCTTCTTGGCGGACCGAACAGAATGCGTAGGATTCTCTCGTTCTTAGCTAACATAGTGTTGTAATTAAAGAGAAGAGTGATGGAAATTCTAACTCAAACACCGGAAAATAGATCTCCGTCAGATACGTGTAATACAAAAGCGTATTGCACAGATCCAGTACGTGAAGGTCAAGTGTTGTTCGTGCCGGTAACGTTGGAAGCGAAGATAAGAGCGTAGGCAGTCAGAAGGCTGGAACACGCTCGCCTGGTATAAAATATTCTGTACACCCCTATATCGGTGGTAAGATTGTCATCAACCGTATGTTTCGATATCTACGTAAAGGTTTCACAAGGCCATTGAGTCATATTTGAAAAACAATCTTTGTAAGAGAAACGGCGAGATCGGAATCTTACGATAACGGCCTGGAAGGAATAAGACTAAATAAAAAAGTATGAGAAGAAATTAGCCTGGTAAGGTACCTAGCCAAGAATCGCTCTGAAAGATGCGGTGAATGTGGAAGTATGGCTTCTGGTTGAAAATGGCCGTCGTGAGTACTCGTGACAGGTTTATTGCAAATTGTTGTATTTACATTCGTTATGCTGACGTAATTTTTTTTATTTAAATATTATGTACCTCGTAATGGAATGTTTTTGTCTGCTGCCGCTCTCTCGTCGCGACACATCTGCCGCGCAGTTAGCATTCCGAAAAATTTAGTCAGTCGTCTTTCTTGCTACAAGAAGACGACAGCCACAAATTATGTCCGTCCGACGAGGCGTCGTAGCCCAGAGCCAAGATTCGAACTGGACCCACGCCTTCTCCGTCACATTTACTTCCAGGCTGGGCTGTCCGGCCGCGCTTCGCGACACACACGGCGTCCCTCCAGGCGGCCTGACCAGCCGCTCTGCTCTGCCCCCTCTGACTCTCCACGCACTTACACCGTTTCAAAATCAGTCTTCGAAAATCAGTTTCCTGACGAAGTACGACTCAGTACTAAAAAACACTGCAAAAAATAGAATTTGAAGATTCCCGAGCGCCATTAAGCAATACTTGTTTTTTATTTACTAATAGCGCCAAAATAAGGAACTTCGTAATTAATTAAAATTTTGTAGTAAACTGAAAAATTACTCACTTTTAAATGAAGAAACTATAAATTCTTCATTTGTGTGGCCGTAGTGTCTGTAGTTGCTTCATAATTCTCGAGTGTATTTTTGTTCTGTCGTTGCAACTACAAAAATGCGTTATTTTTTTCACCGGACACGTTTCGCTTTACTAAGGTACAGCTGATAATGTTTTTCGTCAACAAAGCGAAACGCGTCTGGTGAAAAAAGTCACGCATTGTTGTAGTTGCAACGACACAACAAAAATACCCTCAGGAAGAAACTATAGTGTACATCAACAGTACTACTCAATGTCGAGCAATCAGCTTTTATTTCATTTAAAATTTGAAAACTCGCACTTTTTGCACTTTTTAACTTCTTGTGATTAAGCGTGTTTTCATCCGATTAGAAATCAAATATAAAAATTTTCTATTTTCGTTAATTAAAACGCCAAGCTGATTATAAAATTATAAGCTACGTAATACAGAATGTTACTGGCGAGAACTGCATTAGAGTTTACACTAGTTTAAGATTACAACGGTACGTTCTCACATCCAGGCATTTTGATTTGAAATGCTCACAATGTTTTGTACTTAAAAGCCGTGCGAACCCTTGAACGCCGATATTTTCGGGTGTAATTCGAAGTGTGTCGTACTACTGTAGTAAACAGATCTCTGAACGCTGCACTTGGACTTTTATTTTTTTTTTATTTTTGAAGAAAGTTAGCCACACGATTACCCTCGCAGTGTGTCCCACTATTTGGCGTGAATCGGTGCGAGGTTCATCTTTCAGTTAGCGCACTTCATCACGAAGGATAATTTAACGTCTTCAACCCGAAGGGCGTTTCAGAAGAAAAATAGTCTGTGTGAGCTACACGGCAGCTGCCAGATGTAACGCTATCGAAATTTCAGCAGACCTGTTACCAGTGGACGTCGAAAATATAGTTACGAAACTTTATTCGTACTTCACCCTTCTTTTCCTGATGATGCTTTGTATAAAAACGGCAATTCAGAAAATGTTTATTAACTCTAGAAAGATCATCGCCGGTAAAACGAACCCATTTGCTTCTGAAAGAACTCCCAGTAACTATTCAAACTACTTAAAGAATGTCCTAACACTTGTAAAAAAGAGGATTCCACTGTGATCCGACGCCAAACTTCAATGCCTCGGCTTCAAAGAATGCCATTTCACTGTCGTCAGATGTCTGAGTTCCACTCATCTACCACTAACAGACTGCCTCAGTTTGCACGTGTAGCTGTAAATACGCCATTATCTTCCGGTGGACGCAATGAATACAAATGTCAAGGTTGATTGACAACATAGGAAATACAAGTACGGGCATTACAGAGACACTTCGGTGAGAAAAAAATGGTAGGAGTTTTGTAAGTGGAAAGTACACTTACGGAAACGCTCGATGTTCCAGATACAGAACCTGCACAGAAGCCTTAAGCGAATGATAAATACAGGCAGACCACTTAAACTGGAATCATTAAAAATCTTAGGACTCCAAAGTATTTGCGAGCTGAAACGAGGAACGAAATTAGATAATTCTGACAGAGAAAATGGGAGCTCAACTTGGAATCGACTAAAGTACAGGCACGAACAACTGTGGATGAATAGTCGGCTCAAGAAAGTGCAGAACAAATCTACAGCAGAATTCCTGCGTCTGTGGTGAAACTAAAATTAAGATGCACTGCGATGAAAAAACAGAAGAAAATGAGAACGAGAATGGCCCGGAACTACGAAAGACGCTATGATAATACGATGCCAAACAGCATCTTCTACATCCGCTTCTGCATCTATATACTCTGCAAACGACCGTGGCATAGAGTACGTCCCACTGCACCAGTTATTAATGGTTCTTCCTGTTCCATTCACGAATGGAGAGAATGACTGAATGCCTTTGTACGTGTAGTAATTATTCTAATCTTATCTTCACGATCTCTATGTGAGCGATACGTAGGGGGTTGTAGTATATTCCTAACATCACCATCTAAAGCAGCTTTCTGAAACTTTGTTAACAGACTTTCCGGGATAGTTTGGGTCTGTCTTTACAAGTCTGGAAGTTCAGTTCATTGCGTAACCCTGTTACACTCCCACGGGTAAGAGAAACCTGTGACCATTCGCGCTGCCCTTCTGTGTATACGTTCAGTATCCCTTGTTAGTGCTATTTGGTGCGGGTCCCACACACTTGAGCAAAATCTGGAACCGGTGGTACGAGTGGTTTGTAAGCAGAGTCCACCGTATGCTGACTGCTCTTCCCCAGTATTCTACCAGTAAACGGAAGTCTGTCACCTGCTTTACCTACAACTAAGCGTATGTCGTCATTCCATCTCATACCAGGTACTTTTTGTGTGTCGGCCGATTCCAGCAGTGACTCGATGATATTATAGTCATAGAATACTACTTTTTTAGATTTCTGGAGGCACAGTTTTACATTTATGAACATTTAAATCAAGTTGCCGTCTTTCCACCGCTACGAAATCTTATCAAGATCTGACTGAATATTTATGCAGCTTCTTTCAGACAATACACCATAGATAATTGGATCATCTGAAAAAAGTCTGAGGTTACTATTAATATTTCGTCTTCCGCAGAGATAGCGATGTGGTCCGCCCTTGCAGCTGTGTTAAGGGCAACCTACAGTTCACAGGAGTTTCTGCAAACGTGACGTCATTTTGACGACAGAAGTTCTGCATTCGTGTGGATCGGGTTGTGGATAAGGGAGAGATTAAAGTGTTGGCCACAATTAGCTCCGACACATATTGAAAAAGTTGTGGCAACTGCTTTTGCTAATACGCCTTCATCAACACCAAAAGTGAGACGACTTACTGATTCACAAGCGAAAAGAATCTGCACCGAGTCAGCAGAGACGTGCTCATTAAAGCGTCTCAACAAAATATATTGACTTCAGGGAAGTATTTGACACCGTCCAGCTCTGCCGCTTGGTGGAAAAAATACCAGCTTACTCAATATCGGACCAGATGCGACTCTATCACGAACGAAGTGGCTTACAAGGCGCTTGTTCAACCGATTCTTGGTGGTGTTCACCAACCTGGGATCCTTAACAGATACTACTGGTAAGAGAGACAGATGTCCCGAGAAAGAGCTTCACGTTTCGTCATAGGATCGTTTAGTCGGCGCGAGAGCGTTACAGAGGTGCTCAACTAATCCAACAGTAGGTATTTTACAAGAGAGCCGTTATGCTTCGTTGAATGATTTAATATTTAAATTGAGATAGAGCTCTTTCCGGGAAGAGTCGATCAAGATATTACTTCCTCCTACGTACAGCCACATCTCGTGAAATGACCACGGCGAGAAAATTCGAGACATCAGAGCTGATACACACACATACCGACAATCAATCTTCCCACGCGCCATTCGTGAGTGGAACAAGGAATGGGGGAGCGGGTGAGTTAGTGGTATCAGAAGTACCCTCGGCCACACACCGTTAGGTGGCTTGTCGGATATTGCTGTAGGTGTGTGTAGAAACCCGCCCCCTTGGACAACTTTCCACGATGCTTAGTCAGGAGATTTGAGTAGACTGCTCCTGTGACGGTGTTCTCTTTTACAAGCATAATCTGTTAACACACCGCCTTGGCAGACCCTCCCTCAATTCTCCCAACCATAAAACAAACCACCAGCACCTTGCCCAATGCTGGCTCTTCACCTTTTTTGGCGGTAATGAAGTGACTTTTCCACTGCTTACTCGCTATTCCCCTTTGTCTTGGGATGTTTAGGTGGCTAAAGAAGTTGTTACGACCAGAAGAAACTACAGTCGTTCAGTCACAGCTGTAGGCTCTTTGATTGCCCTGGGAGATGTATGCTTGAAACTACAACATATGAAACATTAGTTCACTTTATTACAAGAATGATAAAAAGATTTACTTAACGTTATACAGTCCTTTGCCAAACGGATGATCCGAATATTTATGACTGTCTTCGAACAATAAAGCATCGCTTGATGCACACAATTACAAACTGATCCCTTAAAGTATAACATTTACAAAACAGTTCCATCTGAGACTTGCATATCACTCGTGTCCTAACTAGATGAGGACTGCTTCATCGCAGGTCACTAACTGAGCAGAGCGAGTCCTTGTTTGGCTCAATACCGACCTCTGTGTGATGGCGCTGCAGTGCTTAGAGACAGGGCGTGTTCTTAGGAGCCTTTCTCATTTGTCATTACGGATTACAGCAAGACATCCCTCACGTCTGTGGTACCAATACGATTTGCCGATTTTGGTGTGGATCGCGATCTTCCGACGATAAAGAAGAAGTCACCTGTATTGGCCTGACATAGCCACAATATTTCCACCGATGGCTCTGAAAGCTGATGTGTGGAGTTGGTCCGTTGTCAGAAAAGGCGGGCAGCCATTCTAACAGGCGAAGTAAACAATTAGCTCGTTTACATTGTGTCCAGTGAGTAATGCCGTTTCGAAACACTAACACCAGCTAGCACATCTCGAAAACACGTCACTATCGGTAACATTTGTTGTAGTAAAATGAAGAAAAGCGTAATTTAGTGGTTGAAGATGTACTTTAATCTGAGACGTTTATCTGGGAAAAACGTGGCCTAGAAAAACTAGCCCGTAAATTGTCTTTTGTACACTTTACATATGGCTACATGTTATGTATAGCTGAGACTATGCTACCTTTTTATTCTGTTGCAAATGTGTCAGTCAGTTCTACGCTTTTTATTTTGAACGGTAATTTGCTTTGCTAGATGATCAACGTGTGAATATTTATTCGCATTTGCGAGTTTCACACTTATGTAGATTTGAAAATTATTGTCAATGACAACCCAGACCTGATACGCACACCTCCAGAGAGGGAACTACTGTATGTACAAAATATCTAATATTTAAGAACTAACTGCAATTAACTTAATAAAGAAGTCCCAGAACCTTTACAAACGTGAAGGTGAGATGGTAGGACGCGAGTGACCTCCGTAGCTACCCTCTGCTCTGTGACTCAACGCTTACAACCGCTGCCTCACAATCAACCGCTGGAAGATCGGCCCCCGCACCGTAAACTGAATGTAATGAAGGCTTTAGCAGCCGATACGTCCTTATATGACGTTTGATTATAACACATCAGAAAGAAAGTGTCGTGTTTTAAAAAATTTTCCATGTACAGTTGCCTTGAAACGGTGCTGTTTCATAATACGGAATTTAGGATCTCCTATCCAGTAGCAGCCATGACATGACTACTTTTTTGATGCATAAATAATTATAACAGTCACGTGCAAATGTCGTCAACTCACGGGGTGACAGTGTAATAAGTTTCTTTTTTTTTTTAACCAGTCTTGACGGCCCACATCAAGTCTGGTCTTCCGCCATTTCCTTTGTTTCCACAGGAACACAGCCGACCAAGCGAGCAGAACCGTTGTTCCAGCTCCAAGTACTGGAAACGCTGTCCAATGCTCCGTACTGCATGCCTGGACTGCACACTTGCGAAGGGATTTTCAGTTTTCCAATACCTATGTACCCTAAAATGTATCACTAAGAGTTTCGTGGCGTGCAATTTAGTAAGTAAGGACTCCGAAATGCACCACTTAAGCTTCGCGGAAACTGAATGTAACCTGGCGTCTACTACGACTGCTGTTTCCCACCAACCACAACACGACACAACTGAAGTCATGGGACAATTCACTGACTTCCCGCTAATTGTAAATGACGGGAAAATTCTCCGTACAACTTCGTATGCATTACGTAGCTAAAAATGAAATTTCCATCCCGATGACAAATTTATTACTGTCTGTTCATTTGCATACTGATGAGTGAACCATCATTTGAATTCTGGGTTTCATATAACACTTTACAGGTTTGCATCAGAAGATCACATGATCAGAAGAAACACCTAAAGAGTGAATAGTAACGATATTGTTTTCCGACGCAGACTGAACGCACATTTAACAGCACATGACGATTCTTGCTGCACGAATTTCGTGAAAGGAAATACGGAGCAGTACTCTTACGAGATGTGTCCACACTAGGAATAAGAAAATACCGCACCTGTTGCTACCGCTGCCGATCTTCTTTGACCGATGACGAAAACGCCGGATAAACCACTCACCAAAATGCAGTAAGCGTAAAATACATCTAGTAACAAGGACTATTTAGTTTGTTTCCATCACAGCACATTCATACGCTTCACCAAATCACAAACTGCCCTTTCAGTCTCAGCTGCAGAAACGTGTCATCACACCCTACCATCCAAGCAACAATGTGGGAGGGAAACAAACGACAGTGTTGTGTTCTGCCTCTGTACTGGGAGTAGAGAGAGAGTCACGTGAAACTACGACACAGGTCAACGCCAGTGTGTGGCGTCGCTAGGACACTCGGTGGGGAGTCTTGTTTTACGGTACGTGGTTGTGCCCTAGCAGTTTAAGATTTTAATTTGGAAGGCAAAGTGCGTTGAATGTATTGCAAATCTGGACATCGGAATATACTCCGTTCATCACATTAAACTTCATGTAAACATTACACTATGTACTCTTCCGCGTTTGCTGGAACCTCTTTGGATTTAGTTTCAGGTGGAGCAGATGCCGAGCGGTCACAAGTGCAATCAAGTACGATGATGAGGGTTCGTTTTATGCTGTGCCTATCGACTTGTGCTGTAATACGGGGCAACAGCTTTACCGGCGCGTTTAGCTCTGACAGCACTGGCCGGGCAAGTGGTCCAGCTAACGTGCTCTGGTGTGAGCAGTGGCGGTTCACACGTAGAAAGAGACGAGCAGAGGACAACACAACTCTGGATGTGAATTTTTAAACAGAAGGAAATAATACATGGTAAAACTCGGGTGGTTTTCTCCTTAGGAGACCGGACGGAAAATATAACATACCATCGATATTAGCGAACATGGTATTTTAATTAAAAGCAGGAGTGATGAAAATTCGTGACTAACGAGGGTATTTTTTCTACATGAGCTGTGTGTGGCGTAAAAGCGCACTGTAGTAGCGCAATGTAGTAAAATATGTAAGCCACTGAAGGTATTGGAGTCAGTTGTCTGGTAATCTCTGAACTCCTTCCACATCGGACACCGCTGAACACACTTCAGTACAGCTACGTTGATAACGAGTCTATCAGAGACAGAACCCCCGAGCCAGAAAAATGCCCACATTTCCTCCTCCTCCTCCTCTTTCGTGACGTGCTGTTCTGCAGTTCGCCATCGTTAGGCAGTGACGTGTCACACAGCTTCGCGCATTAGTTGCAGTACGTTTGACAGCGTAATGTCTTGTTATTTCTCGCGACAAATCCCTTAACTTGGCTCCATATCAATTCTGCCGGGTTCAGACTGCAGTGTTACGACCACAACTCTAAAAATAATCCATTTGTGCAGCGTGCTCGACGCCATCAAAATTGTCTTCCATCTTTCTGCGCCATTTATCACTCTGGCTCATGTTAGATCACATCTGTCCTACAAAACAATGGGCATATGCGAAAAGCGTACCTGACTTTACAATTTTTCTCCAAGAAACTTATTTATATAACGTTTTATCTTCAACCATCTTTTACAATCTTTTATAAAATATCGGTAATTGAGAATTTATACTTGCAATGAAAACCAGAAATTTTCGTGTGATATGTAATTGTGAACTACAAGATCTGCATTTTTCTTAAAATTGGTGACTCATGAGTTAATTGCCATATGTGGCGCAAAACCATATCAACCAAAACCACTAAAAACAAACGCAAAATATAACTATTTACAACAGCAGATAAAAATTCTGCTTGATGCTTTCCTAATTATGTAAGTGTAGAGAAGATATGGCTCAAATTCACAGATACAGTATCGACAGCAATAGATTCATACCGCCTGATCCACCATGGTACACAAAACACGTCAGAACACTGTTGCATAAGCAACGAAAAACGCATGCCAAATTCAGAGGAACGCAAAATCTCGAGGACTGGCTAAGATTCACGGAAGCTCGAAATAGTGTGGACGTCAATGCTAGATGCTTTTAATAGTTTCCACAATGAAACATTGTCTCAAAATATGGTAGAAAACCCAAAGAGATTCTGGCCATATGTAAAGTACACCAGTGGCAAAAAACAGTGAAACCGTCACTGCGCGTTAGCGATGGAAAAGTTACCGATGGTGGTGCCACTGAAGCGGAGTTACTAAATACAGTTTTCCGTAATTCCTTCACGAAAGAAGACGACGTACATATTCCAGAATTCGAAACCAGAACAGTTGTTAGCGTGAGTGACAAAAGTAGATTGGTGTTGCGAAACAACTCAGATCACTTTACTTAGGCAAGTCTTCAGGTCCAGATGATATAGCAATCAGGTTCCTTTCAGAGTATGCAGACAACACCGCCTTTCTTATGAATCATATACAACCGCTCACTTGACGAAGGGTCTGTTCCTGAAGACTGGAAAGTAGCACAGGTCACACCAGTATTCAAGAAAGGAAATAGGAGTAACCCATTTAATTACAGACCCAAATCAATGACCTCAATTTGCAGTACGATTTTGGAGCACATACTGTACTTTAACATTATGAATCACTTTGAAGAAAATGACTTATTGATACATAATCAACACGGCTTCAGAAAATATCGTTCTTTATTCCCATGAAGTAATGAGTCCTGTCGACAAGGGATCTCATATCGATTCGATATTCTTAGATTTCCATAAGGTTTTCGATACCGTTTCTCACAAGCGACTATTAATCAAATTGCGTGCATATGGAGTATCGTCTCAGTTGTGTGTTTGGATTCGTGATTTCCTCTCCGAGAGAGGTCACAGTTCATACTGATAGACGGTAAATCATCGAGTAGAACAGAAGTGATATCAGGCGTTCCGCAAGGTAGTGTCATAGGCCCTCTGCTGTTCCTGATTTACCTACATGATCTAGGAGATATCTGAGCAGCCCCCTTAGATTGTCTGCAGATGACGCTGTAATTTACAGTCTAGTAAAGTCATCAGACGATCAATTCCAACTACAAAATGACCTAGAGAGAATTTCTGTATGGTAAGAAAAGTGGCAATTGGCACTAAGCAAAGAAAAGTGCGAGGTCATCCACATGGGTACTAAAAGAAATCCGAGTAATTTTGGGTATACCATAAATCGCACAAATCTTAGGGCTGTCAATTCGACTAAATACATAGGAATTACAATTACGAGCAACTTAAATTGGGAAAACCACATAGATAATATTGTGGGGAAGGCGAAACAAAGACTGCGCTTTGTTGGCAGGACACTAAAGAGACAGCCTACATCACACTTGTCCATCCTCTGCTGGAATATTGGTGCGCGGTATGGGATCCTTACCAGGTAGGATTGACGGAGGACATCGAAAAAGTTCAAGGAAGGGCAGCTCATTTCGTGTTATCGCGAAACAGGGCTGAGAGTGTAACTGATATGAGACGCGAGTTGGGCTGAGAGTCACTGAATCAAAGGCAGTCTTGATTGAGGAGAGATCTATTTACGAAATTTCAATCTCCAACTTTTTCTCCCGAATGTGTAAATATTTTGTGGACACCCAACTAGAAATGATCATGATATTAAAATAAGAGAAATCAGAGCTCGAACGGAAAGATTTAGGTGTTCCTTTTCCCCACGCGCCATTCGAGAGTGGAATGGTAGAGTAGTAGTATGAAAATGGTTCGATGAACCCTCTGCCCAGCACTAGAGTGTGAATTGCAGAGAAACCATGTAGATGTATATGTAGATGTGATGAGTTTCATATTTAAATGCTTTAGGTATTCAAACCAAACAAAGAAAATTACGCACCACGTGGAGCGTAGAACCACCGCCCGCCGGCACACACGATGGTCAGTCTACGACCCTGTCTATCGCGCCACGCATACAGTTAACACCTCCCTTATTTCTGATACATAGTCCTACTCGAAAAAAGTCAAAAGCTGATTTTTGTCTGTAATCTTGTGAAGAACATTAACTACTTGTTTCTCGCCATTAACGGTGTTCCACGTGCGTGTTTCACTACGAAGCAGGAAGCAGTGTCGTCCATTTTCGCGGTACGTATAAACAGCGGGAAAGAGCACAAGTGCTGGTTACAGGGACTGTGACTGAACACAATTTTGAAGATAAAAGTTACGTAGGTAAAGTACGATTAAGATAGACGTGGATGGCTGTTAATACGTCAGAATGTCTGGAAGGTTCTTCCACACTGACATAGTAATAAGCTATCGAACACTGAACTTGGACCTACTTCCAAGAGCGGAACACCACCAGTGGTAAGAGAGCTACGGCTGCTGACCAGTCAGCGCGCTTGCGTTTGTTTACATCAGGTTCGCTCTTATGCTTAAGTACATGCTACATACGAACCCCGTAGCCCCACCCTTTATTTCGCATTCACGTTTATTCTCTTATCCGTGTCTCAACCGTATCTTCTTATTCCACACCAACCTACACCCCTTGCTGCGCTACGGAGTACTGAAAGCTTGTTCCCAACAAATAAGTAGGATTCTCAGCCACATATGAATTTTTCCAGATAAACTGAAATACGCTGTTGTTCAACAACGGCATAAAAAAGGGGATAGGTCTGATGCTAACAACTACCACCCAGTCTTAGTTCTGACATCTTTATCCAAAATTCTTGAAAAAGTCATGTATTCTGGAGTAGCATCACGTATCTGTAAAAATGACGTACTAATTAAATGTCAATTTGGTTTTCAGAAAGACTTTTCAACAGAAAATGCTATATATGTGCTTTCACTAATCAAATATTAAATGCACTGAATAACCGAACTTCATCCATTGGAATATTTTGTGACCTCTCAAAGGCTTTTGATGGTGTGAATCACGAATTTCTTTTAGACAAGCTTAAGTATAGTGGCATGAGTGGGACAGTGCACAAATGGTTTAATTCATATTTAACTGAAAGAAAGCAGAAGGCTCAAATTAACAGTACAAATAGTCTGCGAAAACCAGCAAAGTCCTTTAACTAGGGAGGTATCAAGAACAGTGTCCCACAGAGTTCAGTCTGTTTCCTTATTGGTCTTAATATACATTAATGACTCGCCACTCTATATTCATGAAGCTGCAAAGCTAGTTCTTTTTGCTAATGATACAAGTACAGTAATCACACCCAAGGAAATTGTAAATGTCTTTCACAAAATTACTAAGTGGTTGTCTGCAAGTGGACACTTATTAAATTTTGGGAAAAACAGTGAATATAATTCTGTTCAGTAAATGGCATAACACTGATAAATATAGGCTATGAACGCAAGTCTGTTGCTAAGGCAGGGTATTCAAAATTTCTGAATGTGTACACTGATGAGAAATTGAGTTTGAAGAAACATCAGTGATCTGCTGAAAAAGTTAGGTTGAGCTACTTACGCCACTGCGGTTATTGCAAAATATTGGTGATGAACATCATTAAATTAGCCTACTATCCCTATTTCCATTCACTGCTTACACATGGTATAGTATTTGGGGGCAATTCGTCACTAAGAGGAAAAGTATTCATAGCATCAGGCTGACAGCAGGAGCCCACCGAAGATCACCTTGTGGACGTTTATTTAATGAACTTGAGATATTCACAGTATCTTCGATGTACATATATTCATTTATGAAATTTGTCATTAATGACCCACCCCAATTCAAAAGTAACAGTGAAGTGCATAGCTACAACACTAGAAGAAACGATGATCTTCACTACTCTGGATTAAATCTCACTTTGTCACAAAAAGGTGTGAATTATGTTGCCACAAAAATATTTGGTCATTTGCCAAATAGCATTAAAAATCCTGCAGATATTTAAACAACATTTAAAAGAAAATAAAAGTATTCCTGAATGACGGCTCCTACTGAATAGATGAATCTTTAGACGTGAAGTATTAACTATAAAAATATTTACTATTTTGTGAAAAGAAAACTTATGTTGAAGTGATACATCCCACATCATTACGAAATGTATTAATGCGCTATGCAACAAGGAACAATGTATGTATGTATCTATGGATGCAGACCAATTTGTCAACACAACCCATATTTTAGGGAGGTGGCTATCGTAAGTTTGTCTACAACCACCTGCATTGCTATTTTTCATTTACTTCCACAAAAGACGATGAAATTACTCCCAACGTATTAATGACAAGAGATCCGCTTGCTGTGATATAAACTGTGTATTCCTTTCTCTACGCAACAGCAACATATTTCATACTGTAGGCAACTACAGATGTAACAATGCGTTCTTCTTAAAGCCACAACAGTTGAATAATTCTTTGTCCTAATAAAGTATTACTCAGCAGCACCCGTTTGGTTTCAGTTTCTCCCAACTTATGTTTTGATGAAATAGTCCAAGGGTGAACTGCCTGTTCATAGTGTCAAACAGGCACGCTATGAACCGAAAGTACACCTATGGACTGTTCCATCAAGAATATACATAACAGTTGAGTTCTGCAGTGAGATTTGTAAGTGATACTCTGTATTTTGATATCGTTCTGAGCACTGACAAACACTTATCAGAAAAGATTCTGAGGATGGCTGGTTTTACTGCCAAAGTGTTTCAGTACTGGTCCTTTACATGGGATACTGCTTCACTCGTCCAGATACCCCCTTAGCAGAAAACCGACTACTTTTTTGGTAAGTGTACGGCACAGTCACTGCCTGGAGATGCACAATTATTAACAGAAGTGAAGACTAAGCCCCTAACGCCGGGAATTTTGACAACTTTTCTAGCAAGAGGATCAATTTTAGGTCAACGTAAGAATTCATTCATTTCTGCACTTACACATGTAGAACAAAGACGAAATGGAGGGTAACATTATCTGGCTTACTGTCTACCCAACAGACTACCTTGTCACCAAAAACATTTCTCTAGAAAAGTGAAGATATCGAAATTCAATGGAACAGCGTTCTGTATTAAAAAACATTTGGGTGACCTAACGTTCTGACGATTGCTAATGCAGGCCTGGGAGAAAGAAGCTAACAGATTAGTTGCACTAAATTCGGCAGTTTTCGTGGAGCTGACTGCTTCGGCAAATATCTGATTCAATGCTCCACTATGGAACCGTCAAAATGCGTCTAGCTTGGTTTGATTTCAAGCCATTAAGAATAGGATCAGACTGTCCCAAGGTCTACGCACTATCCTGACGGAAAGTAATTGTTTAATTCCTCAATAGTCGAAGTTGCCATAGTATCTTATCTACTTGCACACGCAGTGTTCCGTCATTCTGTTCTGTTATTCCTAACACGCAGAATAATCCTTTTATGGATCACATGTGTACAAATACGAACCTATATTTCGGGAAAAAAAATTCAACAAAATGGCGCGAATACGAGTAGAAATCTCGTCCGAGCCTATGCTTTTCACTCATGCCTAAAGTCGGTAGAACAGCAGAATTAATAGGAATGTCGGTAGGACTGTAAAATAACAAGGTTTGTAATACGAAACTCGTTAGTATTTTGAGAGCGTAATAACCGAACGCGGTTTGCTTTGTAAGCGATAGTCTCCATAGTGAACGTAAATGAAACCTTACAGCTACCATGACTTTGCAAAAACAAACCAAAAGAAAACAAAGAAAATAATTCATCACTGCGGGAACACATGAAAACAGTCGTCCTTACCTTATTAAGTGTGTGGCTGTAGCAGAAGAAATTCTCGGCGCAGAAACAGCAGCACGAAATCCCAACGCAGAACGTCACACTGGACACGACTCGCTACAAATGCGACAGACGCCTGGGCTGTGGCACGCAGTCAGTGCTGCCAACGGCTGCCAGGCCGGCAGGTACCAACTGCAGCCTGCTACGGGGCCTCACACAGCGGGCAGCGCTTCCAGGGGCCCCGCGAAGGACATGCGAACGTAATACGAAGACTGTCGCCCATAATTTTGCTATTGCTGATAAATTAAAAAAAAATAAAGTAATTAAATTTCATCATTTTTTCACTTGCTATTGGCTTTTCTTCATAGGTAAGACAGACTCTTCGGTTAATTTGGCGTAGCGTACAAACCATGCTTACAGGTGTATGAAAATCTAGAATTTTCCAAATCTATAAAAACTCTATTAAAAACTGAGATAATTGACAATAAAATTAGATTTTTTATCTAAACATAAAGTTTAAAATGTAACAGCTTACTCATTTTTTCATAAATTAAGTAAACTCTAGAGCTTCATACAGCTGTAAGTGTGGTTTGTACGCTGTGCCAAATTCATAGTAGAATCTCTCTTACTTATGAAGAAAAGTATACCTATAGCAACCAATACAGCCAATAGTGGGTGAAAAATGTTGAAATTCCACATGTAAAAAGAAAATTATTTTGTTATGTTTTTGAACTTCCACTGCTATGAGTGTGATTTGTGAATAAAATGTCCTGTGGTGCCTCTCCTGTTACAAGTCGGGCCGTTTGACGTCCTACCCCCTTAAAGACAGCACAGCTGTTCATGCGCCCAGTATGTGCGGCGTTCCTTGTAAATGTGGCAGCATTTACATGCGTCAGACAATTCACAGTTGCAGAGCGCTGTACTGAGCATAAGATATTAAACAAAGGGAGCTTGTCAAGTTGACCATAACTGACCTTTACTTGGAAAACGGACGTGAACTACAGTTCGAAAACACGGGAGCCCTAGCTCACGCGTCAACATACTGGGATTCCGTTATGAAAGAGATTAGCCGGCCGGGTGGCCGAGCGGTTCTAGGCGCTTCAGTCTGGAGCCGCGCGACCGCTACAGTCGCAGGTTCGAATCCTGCCTCGGGCCTGGATGTGTGTGATGTCCTTAGGTTAGTTAGGTTTAAGTAGTTCTAAGTTCAAGGGGACTGATGACCTCAGAAGTTAAGTCCCATAGTGCTCAGAGCCATTTGAACCATTTTTTGAATGGGATTAGAGTGGACAGCAACAGTTTTAAAAGAGACGAGGGGAACACAGTTGTCAGGGCGTGGGGGCGGGCACTGTATGTTGAAAGGAAACAACGGTGGACGCTCGACGTTTTCAGAGAGACGGGAGAGGCAGCTTCAAACGTAGCGCCGGCCCCTCGTTCCAGATGACGTCATTCGGTCCCGCGGCGGGCCAGCGCTGCTACACTATGTGACCAAAAGTATCCGGACACCCCCAAACACATACGTTTCTCATATTAGGTGCAGTGTGCTGCTACCTACTGCCAGCTACTCCGTATCAGCGGAACTCACGAACTTCGAATATCGTCGGGTGACAGATGTCACTTGTGTCATACGTCTGTACGCGAGATTTCCACTCTCCTAAACATCCCTAAGTCCAATGTTTTCGAACGCAAAGGGACGCGTACAGCACAAAAGCGTACAGGTCGACCTCGTCTGTTGACTGACAGAGACCACGGACAGTTGAAGAGGGCCGTGATGTGTAATAGGCAGACATCTGTCCAGACAGTCACACAGGAATTCCGAACTGCACCAGGATCCACTGCAAGTACTATGACAGTTAGGTCAGAGGTGATAAAACTTGGATTTCACGGTCGAGCGACTACTCACAAGCCACACATCACGCCGGTAAATGCCAAACGACGCCTCGCTTGGTGTGAGGAGCGTAAACATTGGACGATTGATCAGTGGAAAAACGTTGTGTGGAGTAACGAATCACGGTACATAATGTGGCGATCTGATGGCAGGGTGTGGGTATGGCGAATGCCCGGTGAACATCATCTGTCAGAGTGTGCAGTGCCAACAGTAAAATTCGGAGGCGGTGGTGTTATGGTGTGATCGGGCTTTTCACGGCGGGAGGGGAGGCTTGCACCCCTTGTTGTTTTGCGTGGTACTCTCACAGCAAAGGCCTGCACTGATGATTTAAGCACCTCTTGGCTTCTCACTGCTGAAGAGCAATTCGGGGATGGCGATTGCACCTTTCACCACCATCGAGCACCTGTTCATAATGCACGGTCTGTGGCGGAGTGGTTCACGACGGTAACATTCGTGCAATGGTCTAGCCTACACGGAGTCCTGACCTGAATCCTATACAACACCTCTGGGATGTTGTGGATCGCTGACGTCGTTCCAGGCCTCACCGACCCACGTCACTACCTTTCCTCAGCGCAGAACTCCGTGAAGAATGGGCTGCATTCCGCAAGAAACCTTCCAGCACCTGATTGAACGTATGCCTGCGAGACTGGAAGCTGTCATCAAGGCTAAGGGTGGGCCAACACCATTTTGAATTCCAGTATTAGCGATGGCTAGTGCCAAGAACTTGTAAGTCATTTTCAGCCTGGTATCTTGATACTTTTGATCACATAATCTAGTTAACCGCCTCTTAACAGCCAATCACACAGAGGTGCGGAATTACCAATAGAAATGTCCATCACAGAAAAGTAACTCAGCAACTCAGAAACTATTGGATTAGAGCAGGCGGTTTCTTGCACTGGAAACGATGAGACAACTAGCTGTTAATTAAGTATTGGTCAAACAAAATGTAGAATGATAATGAGACTGAATGGTAGGCTAAAAGTGACTGATGAAAACCAGTTAGCAGTTCATTACCATAGCACCAGCACTGGTGGTAGACATCCAAACAGTTGTCTGTACGTTGTCAGTTTGGATGCTCCATACTCAAGGGGCTGATTTCATGTATCATGGTTTGACTTGCAATTGCAGACAAGTATATGTGATTTTGACCACTACCAGTATCCCCTGTTTTTCTGTTTCCTTTTTTAATGAAGCACTACCTGTATTACTATTGAGCTTATAGAAAGCAGGAGATTATACAAAAATGCAACTGATGAACAAAGAAAAGCTGAATACAGAAGACTAAGGAATTTAGTTAATAGAGAATCTAGGAAAGCAAATGAAAATTTGAAACTTCGTGGCAGATTAAAACTGTGTGCCGCACCGAGACTCGAACTCGGGACCTTTGCCTTTCACGGGTAAGTGCTCTACCATCTGAGCTACCCAAGCACGGCTCACGATCCGTCTTCACAGCTTTACTTCTTGGCGTACCTCGTCTCCTACCTTCTAAACTTTACAGAAGCTCTCCTGCGAACCTTGCAGAACTAGCGCTCCTGAAAGAAAGGACATTGCGGAGACATGGCTTAGCCACAGCCTGGGGGACGTTTCTGGAATGAAATTTTCACTCTACAGAAATGTGCAGGGAAGTAGAAGAAAATATGCAAAACGGAAGAAACTTATTTAGCCTACAGAAAGGCAAATCAGTTTTTTAACAAACGTAAAACAACACTCTTAGGCACAATAGAAAATAAAGAGGGGAAATTGCTGTTCGGTGAAGACTTAGTGAAGAGATGGAAAGAATACATAGAGGAGTTGTACGCCGGAACACCTCATTCCGAGGAAGTAATAGGAAGAGAAGAGCAAGAAGATGAAGGTGACAAGGGAGAAGACATTCTGCAAGAAGAATTTTACAGAGCTCTAAAAGAACTACGAGACAACAAAGCAATGGGTATTGATGACATTCCTGCAGAACTAATAAAGAATGTTGGTGACAGCACGAAAATGATGCTGCTTAAACTTATTAGGTCCATCTATAACACAGGAGAGATACCGACAGACTTCCAGAAATGTATCATTGTTCCTATTGAAACGGAACTTGTTGTACCGTTCCAATGTTTTATTAAATTGCTAGCACGCAGAAATTATTTGCAAGAGTTTCTTCTCTTGCAGGTAATAGCTGGTGTCCAAAAGGAGAGAATGGACTAAACAGTGTTATTTATTGATTTTTTTATGTTGTGTACAACGTTTCTCATTTTCTTTTCCTTAGTGCGGCCTGGACGGTATAAATGAGTGAATGTGTGAACTACCAGAAAGATTTAGGCACAGATTGTAACACTGCACGAATGGTCGCCCTGGCTTAGGGTAGTACCAACCCCCCAAGCGTGAACAAGTTTAGCAGAGACCAACTTTGCAGGTCAGGGCAAAGATGACACGTAGGCGCGCGTACTGGCTCTGTCAAGTTGACACGCCATCCACACCACGTTTGTAAGCGGAACGGTTAGGCGAATTCGGTTGGAAGAGCACTTGTTCCTGGGTCGTGGTGCGGGACAGACATGGAGACGCAGCTCCCGTTTTGATAATGTTAACATAGGTATTAGATTGTCTCAAATCTGCTCTGTAATGAAGTCCAGATGTTGAAATCAGGTGCGAGATTACCACTGAACACCATAAGGGAATTGATTTTCTTAATTTACTCGAATTTCAGTAGGCCTTGCGTTAGTGCCTTGTTCAGGCAACGCACCATGTGCCTTAAGCTCACGGTCACGTTACTGCTCTGTGCTTAATGGAAATTCACTCATTCAATGTATTTTAATCTGCTCTTCCATTTACAGTAATATTTTGGGTTTTTTTATTTATTTTCCATATGTTTTCTTTGTGAATTTGCTTTCGCGCCACGTGGTCGGTTGGAGCAACCGCCGCATTGATAAATTGTAGTTCCGGTCTGAAAACATATTGTACACGATGAATAATCATACGATAGTGAGCGAGTGTAAAATAGGGAAGGGATAATCGTGTGTGTCCATATTTTTCTGGGCTCTGTTGCCTACTGAAACTTGGCTATGTGGGTTGAACAGCATTGCAGTGATGTTTCTTGTGCACCCCCATAACGATCTGATTTGTTGGCGATGTTGTGCGTTAAGTAAAATACTCGTGCCACTAGGGAAAGTATCGGATTTTAATGCCCACTGATTTTACTCCGTCCATCATAAAAAGTAGGTGGCAGTGAGTACCCCAGGCGAATTCTGGGTCATGAAAGCAAATAAAAGCTATATACTGCCTGTTAAGCCCTGTATAGGTACCTTCTGTAGTGGTTAAAAAAAATGGGTTATCCGTTGCGTTCCAGTTTTTACCGGTTCATTAAAACCTTCCGCTAGAAATTATCAATACCCAGCAATAACTCGCAGGGGCCATTAATTTCGTGGTCCACACGAACTTAAGAAACTATTTACTACAGATGGTAGCTTGCAGGAGCGGTAGGACATGTCAAAGCGACGGTAATCTACCTACGTAGATAGACTTTTACCACCAGCAGTACTAGAAGGTTATGTTGCACTTGGCGACCCCGCCTGGATATCGAGTCACAGGTCCTTTTGATCAGTAATTAGGTTGCATTAAATTAACAAAATTGAATGAAATAATAATTTTTTTTCTTGTATAGTGGAGCACAATTCTGCTTGTGCTGAATAGAGCGTTGCTTCTATCTATGTTGTGTTCTGCTGATTTTGTTGTGTCTTGGCCTATAGTTGAATTTACGGGTGTTTTGGTACATGAGATCGGTTAATTAGATATTTCTGGGTTATTTTATTGTACGTTGTATAGTGTGTAGGGGACAGTGATTAAAACCGTAAACATAGATTATTACTAGAGTGCGTGCGAAAAGCATAGCAGAGATGGATATGTTGCACGACGAAAACGGTGGTGTGTGCAGCACGCAGGGATTGCCGGCTGGTGCGGAGTACCAAACCGGGGCGAGCTGACCGTGGGCCATGGACAAACAATGGAGCCTGTTGTTGTTGTTGTGGTCTTCAGTCGTGAGACTGGTTTGATGCAGCTCTCCATGCTACTCTATCCTGTGCAAGCTTCTTCATCTCCCAGTACCTACTGCAACCTACATCCTTCTGAATCTGCTTAGTGTATTCATCTCTTGGTCTCCCCCCACGATTTTTACCCTCCACGCTGCCCTCCAGTACTAAATTGGTGATCCCTTGATGCCTCAGAACATGTCCTACCAACCGATCCCTTCTTCTAGTCAAGTTGTGCCACAAACTCCTCATCTCCCCAATCCTATTCAGTACCTCCTCATTAGTTATGTGATCTACCCATCTAATCTTCAGCATTCTTCTGTAAATGGAGTCCAGTGCGTTCGTAACGGGACTCGGGCCCCCGGCAGGTAGTGCGGAGGCGACCTTGGAAGCCACCAGCACGAGTGAGGGTGCGACTCAGGAATGTGCATCCGAGCCAACTTCCACAGCACAGGCTAGCGCGGGAAATACGGGTCACGAGAACCCACTGCTAGCAAGTGTTTTGCAATTCATGAAGCAGCAAGCCGATGATCAGAAGAGGGTAAATAAGGCGTTAGAAGACTCAAATAAGACATTACTGGACTCAAACAAGGCGTTATAATATAATTTGACCCTACAAATTAATTGCTCAAATAAGGCATTACGCGAGGAACTAACAAGAAAATTAGATGAACAGATAGGCGCAATTAATAGCCGTTTCGACGAACAAGAACCCAAGCTAGGGTACCAACAGGAACGCCTAGAAGCGTTAGAAACCCGAGTCGAAACAGCCACTGCTGGAAACCAGGCACTGGCTGACTCCATGTTAAAGGAGATACAGTCTGTGCAAACCGAAGTCAGCGAGGCCACAAGCAGACTCGAAAACCGGGTCACAGTGCTTGAAAGTGACCTGTCCCTGCGAGAAATAGTGCTTCCTTCCGAGTCGCAAGTTAGAGAAGTATAGGAGAGCGTCTGCACGGAACAGAGAGAAGTGGTTGCTCGTGTGAGCGAACAGGTGGCCGCTCAGGGTGAGCAGCTAACGGCGCATGCAGACGAGACTGATAAGGTCGTGAATCAGGTAGGCGTCCTGACGAGTACGGTAGAGGAAATCGCGCTGAATAATGGAACGGACTCGGATAGGACACGGCCAGTACCTGTCGCGGAATCCGCAGAAATTCAGTCACTTCTGCAGTTTAAAAGGGTGCAGGCAGATACTAACAAATGCAATCGGGACATGATAGCTGACCTGCACAATAAGCTGCAGGAAAATGAGAGCGCCAACGGCAGTAATTCTGTTAGTAATGCGGCTAGGGGAGCAGAAAGTTCCAGCAGTGAACGTAGACGTAGAGAAGAAGACAAATACCGTGATTTTGAAGAGAGACTCGGTAATTTAAGGCGTAATCCGGAGCCGCCTACTCGGACGACTGATCATGGTATGAATTTTGATACTGACGAGGAAGAATGCAGGAGACACTTCGTCTCAGTGCAATCTTATTTTCTTTTCCCCGCCCCGACCCACGACGTAGCGCCCTCGATGTGGCTCAATCAGTTTGAACACTCGCTGCCTCGCTCCCGGGGAGATGTGCTAAGAATAAAATTCGCGTGCAGCCACCCGAGAGGTGAAGCGGCTACCCCGATTACAAATAAAGCTTAAGGACTGTCGAACGTACGAGGACTTTAAGGCGGCTTTCCTCAGCGAGTTCTGGTCTCGGAGCATGCAAGAGCGGGTGAAATTGGGCAACTAAACGCGAGAGAACTACGTTTACAGTACATTCAGACTCCCGGTAGAGTACTAGAATCACATGGTCAAGAGCAATCACTTCCTTGATGCACCGTATGATCCTAAGGAACTCAATAGAATCTGTCTTACTAAACTCCCGCGCAAATTGCGTAAAGAAATTACAATTGCGGGAAGAGGTATGGACGAAGTTAGTGGGTTTCAGAACCTGCTGCAAGCGTTGGGTACTGAAAGAAATATAGGTGAGCAGCAAAACGCCGTTAGGTTTGAAGGTAACCGCGACGAGAATGTCGGGCGAAGGCGCAACCAGAGTTGGAGACCTCAGTTTTCCGGTAATAATAATAACGGTCGTGGGCATGACAGGCATGGGCGGGCCTCTTGGAGCCCGCGACAACGCAGCAGAGGCTGGGGACGCTCTAGGGAAGAGCGGTTCCACCGTAACGAGCAGAATTCACGGCACGCTGCAGGCGGGAGGTCAGAGGAGCCACGTAAATCCCGCGGTGATACGGAACGCGGAGACGGAGAAGCGTGACAAGAGGTGACAGGAGCTTACACCATTGTCATGCCGAGTGGTGAAGTTCACCATGTCAGTGCAATGTGCTTGGAGTACGAGGACATACGGGACGTATTGCTGGAGGAGACAGTGGTAGTAAACTCGGTCAAGTGCCCTACGATCAGCATTACAATTAATGGGCTTGCAGTTCCTTTTCTACTAGACTCGGGAAGTGAGCCATCGGTGATGAGGGAGGATGTTTCCACGCGATGCAGCGTGGGCAGTCCGTGTGGAACGTCCCCTTTGAACAATTTATACATGACTGTGCTTAACCTGACACACAATATTTTTTTAGCGTAACGCAATCTGACTTTCAAAAATCCCTACAAAAGAATGGCCCTGACTAACATTAACATATACCTTTCACAAATCACTTACCTCACCAAAAATCTTCGTTACTCGAACTACTGCAAAACAGCGAGCGCCACTACTGCCAGCTAAATAAAAGATTCAAACTACAGAAGGCACTAACTACTGATAGGCATAGTTAGGAAATGAAAGATTTTAGTAGAGAACAAACAATGTATTTACCTTAATAGTCATAACTGACATCCAGTCTTACAAATTTCAAAACTCCGCCATCTCTCTCCCCACATCCACCACTGCTGGCGGCTCACCTCCAACTGCGTAACGCTACGCGCTGTTCACATCCAGCTGCCGCTGCCCAACACTACAATGGCAGACAACAATGCAAACTAGCCACAGACTGCACACAGGACAGCCAGTGATTTTCGTACAGAGCGCTACGTAACGTTGCCAATAAGAAAACAGAAACAGCCTACTTACATAGCCCCCATGCTCCCCACAAAAAATTTTACAAATTGTTTTGGGCAGTGGCCAATAACGATCTGATAAAATTTTTCATAATTACAATAACAAAGATATCAAATGTACACACTTATTGATACAATGTTGGTCAAAAGCTAAAATTTTCTTACAGTCCATAAAGACAGTCCTGATCATTCATCACAGTACAATTGCAGTGTTTTTCTCAAAGTCTGAGCAGTAGAAGAAAATGCACGCGGAAGTAGTGGATTTCCATGCTGTCTTGAAGAAGCAGTGTTGTCCTTCCAACGGAAAGACAGTGCTGACTCTTGACATGCAGACAGGTAATGGGCCACAACAGAGCAAACCCACAGCAGAGTCAGTCGAAGTTTTGAAGAATATTGGTAGGTAGGTCATCAGAGCGCAGACCCACTGTAGTGCTGGTAGAGATTACGATATTGGTGGGCCATCAAAGATGCAGACCCACTGTAGTCCTTGTAGAAATAATGGTACTGGTGGGTCATCAAAGGTGCCGACTCAGTGCAGTCCTTGTAGAGACGGCCAACAGCCATCTGTTGCGACTGTGCAGGTGCACAATCACCATCAAAGAGTCTTGCGGAGAATATAGCAAGTCCATAAACCACCACTTGTGCACGCACAGAAAAATTTTTTTGAAATGTCCTTAGAACCAGCAATGCTGTTATCCTGTACCTTGCTGAATTATTAACACACGTGCAGACACTAACAGTCCCTACTTCTCACATATTGTCCATATACTATGACCAACAGAAACGTGTGCAGTGAAATGTAACTTACAAGTTACTTAATTTGATGAACTGGTGTCAATTACAATTTTATAACATAAGAAAACAATAACAAAGGTACAAAATACATCATTAAAGAAAATGATAGTGCAGATAACATTTGTAGTAAAACAGGCTTTACAAAAGAATAGAAATAAACATGCATATCAGTGTTACAAGAATTATGACATAAGTACATACATAAAGATCAGAATAACTTTTGAAACATCAACTTCACATATGAGCATTAAAACAAAACAGAATAAATAATGTCTAAGCATCTTTACAAGATAAATAACATAGTATTTGAAAAATTCTACAACATAAATCTTATTAGCTAAACATTTAAAGACAGGAAAAAGACAAATACACAATGGTACATACACACATAGCAAAATAGTACAAAAGGAAAGGACAGGGTTTGTTTTACTGCAGTATTTTGCATGGAGATCTCCCTTGGTTCATCATTATTCCCAAAAGTCCTATCTATACCGGCTTTCTGTACTTTTTTTCGTGTAACTTCTCAATGCATTTCTTTCAATTCATTGCAACTCATTCTCTTATATAGTCTACCCTCTCTTAAGCTAACTTAAATCTACTGAGCTCAGATGCTAAACTAAGGGACGAGGCAATGCAGCAGCATAAAACAATTAATACAAAGAGCAATGAAAAAAAATGGACACTGTCAAAGCAAGCAGCAGTAAAATAAATTAGCAGAGCAATTGCAATATTACAGCTAATATAAGGCAATGTGCAGCAAACAAGAAAAATAAATCAGTAAACTGGCTTAGCAGAGTAACACAAATTCAAATTCAGTAACACTATGCCTGGCAAGCAGCAGCAGCAATGCAAAAACTTATATCTAAACATGACAAAGCTCAAGCAGAAGAAATATTACACTAAAAATGGCCATGTCTAATACCTGTGTCACATCTTAGTGTCTATGTAATTAAAGTGGTGCACCACAACAACTTATTGTAAAAAAAATATTACCATGTACTTGAAAAGAATATTATGTATACAGTTACTGTTACTAGTCCATTCTTATTGTTCTTTCCTTTCCAAGTGCTCCTTTTTTGAAGAATGTAGATCACAAAATTATTATTTAATAGATCTGTTGACAGAAAGTGTTCACATTAGCAAATGCATTTTATTTTATTTTATAAAACCAATGCTGTAACACAGCTGGAAACTAGATATCAAATGAAATAAGGAACTATGAAAAGCAAAGCATAAAAATATCATTCAATAGTCATGTGACATTTCATAAGTTAGTAGAAATTCTCTCAACTCTCGTAGAAAGACGCTTGTCATAATCAGGTGTGCAGATGTAAGTATCTTTCCAAGTAATAAGCGTGTCGTATTTGCGATGCTTTCTCTAAAGGAATGTCAATGGCGAGGATAATGGCCTCTTTTTTTTTTCTCCACCTAATGGCTTTCTTTTGTCAGACGACTACCTCTCAGATCGGCGCCCAAATCGCATTACATCAAGGTCACTTACCTTTCTTACTGAAATACACTCCTGGAAATTGAAATAAGAACACCGTGAATTCATTGTCCCAGGAAGGGGAAACTTTATTGACACATTCCTGGGGTCAGATACATCACATGATCACACAAACAGAACCACAGGCACATAGACACAGGCAACAGAGCATGCACAATGTCGGCACTAGTACAGTGTATATCCACCTTTCGCAGCAATGCAGGCTGCTATTCTCCCATGGAGATGATCATAGAGATGCTGGATGTAGTCCTGTGGAACGGCTTGCCATGCCATTTCCACCTGGCGCCTCAGTTGGACCAGCGTTCGTGTTGGACGTGCAGACCGCGTGAGACGACGCTTCATCCAGTCCCAAACATGCTCAATGGGGGACAGATCCGGAGATCTTGCTGGCCAGGTTAGTTGACTTACACCTTCTAGAGCACGTTGGGTGGCACAGAATACATGCGGACGTGCATTGTCCTGCTGGAACAGCAAGTTCCCTTGCTGGTCTAGGAATGGTAGAACGATGGGTTCGATGACGGTTTGGATGTACCGTGCACTATTCAGTGTCCCCTCGACGATCACGAGTGGTGTACGGCCTGTGTAGGAGATCGCTCCCCACACCATGATGCCGGGTGTTGGCCCTGTGTGCCTCGGTCGTATGCAGTCCTGATTGTGGCGCTCACCTGCACGGCGCCAAACACGCATACGACCATCATTGGCACCAAGGCAGAAGCGACTCTCATCGCTGAAGACGAAAAGTCTCCATTCGTCCCTCCATTCACGCCTGTCGCGACACCACTGGAGGCGGGCTGCACGATGTTGGGGTGTGAGCGGAAGACGGCCTAACGGTGTGCAGGACCGTAGCCCAGCTTCATGGAGACGGTTGCGAATGGTCCTCGCCGATACCCCAGGAGCAACAGTGTCCCTAATTTGCTGGGAAGTGGCGGTGCGGTCCCCTACGGCACTGCGTAGGATCCTACGGTCTTGGCGTGCATCCGTGCGTCGCTGCGGTCCGGCCCCAGGTCGACGGGCACGTGCACCTTCCGCCGACCACTGGCGACAACATCGATGTATTGTGGAGACCTCACGCCCCACGTGTTGAGCAATTCGGCGGTACGTCCAACCGGCCTCCCGCATGCCCACTATACGCCCTCGCTCAAAGTCCGTCAACTGCACATACGGTTCACGTCCACGCTGTCGCGGTATGCTACCAGTGTTAAAGACTGCGATGGAGCTCCGTATGCCACGGCAAACTGGCTGACACTGACGACGGCGGTGCACAAATGCTGCGCAGCTAGCGCCATTCGGCGGCCAACACCGCGGTTCCTGGTCTGTCCGCTGTGCCGTGCGTGTGATCATTGCTTGTACAGCCCTCTCGCAGTGTCCGGTGCAAGTATGGTGGGTCTGACACACCGGTGTCAATGTGTTCTTTTTTCCATTTCCAGGAGTGTATTTACAACACCAGTTTGCACTACAGTGGCAGTCTCACATACAAAATTTCACGGGTCAAGAATTTGTGTTGCAAATGTGTAGATACAAAATCTTATGAATATAACAGTGTCCAAAAAATTTTCGCCGGCATTGTGATACATTCACGCATTTACACACATTTCATAACTCTTAAAGTATGATTCTTGGTTTCCAACTTCCTTTTTCACAAGTCAGAGTCCCTAACCACTATTCATTACTCCTTACCTTAATACACATATAAATATTCGTCGACACTTCTTCAGTATTTCATCATAACAGATACGTAGCATAATCAAATAACTCATATAGCATCAGCTTATTGATCATAAACATATGGCAACAGCATAATACACACCATCATCGTAATAATAACATCATAAAACCTCAGCCAAATCTCAAAATCGTCGTAGCTTCCTCCAATAGTTTCTAAACCCAAAAAAAATTCTCTGCTCATGTCAGTAGTGTCATTTACCTCAAACTTACTTTAAAAATCATGCTCCTTTACCAAATACATCATTCAAAGCTCTCATAGTATCACAATGGTTCCAGAAAAATATGAGCATTTCACAAAGTACAGACAAAATACAATTTCATAAGTGTGAAGTTATCCAACTGTGTAATTACGTAAATATCTGTCACTGATGTAGTAAATTAAATATTTGTCTCTCTCAGTTAAATGATCAGATAGCTGTGTAATTCTGTGTTAGAGAAATATGGTACCGATGTGTGAAGTTGTATAAGCAAATACCATATTAGCTAGGGCTCCTTGTGCTTGCCAAACACATGGTACACAAAGTAAGCGTGTACCCCCCTGAGGATTAATGTAATTATGCCCTCAGGTGTTACAGATTATTGCAATGGAATAAAATGTATCATGGAAAACTTTCTTTGTAATTCAAAAACCTTTAAAAATAAATGTTTTAAGTATAAAATTAATCACTCAAATTCATGTACTGTAGCGCTAAACTGTGCATCTTGTTGTAAGATAATCTCTGTGGAAGTGTCGTAGTTGTCGTCCTCCGAAAGCTAAGTTCTGCAGAAGTCAATGTACTTACCTCATGATAAACAAAAGTGAAATGCTTTGCGTATAGATATCTTAGTTATTACGCTTATTGCCATGATGAAGAAAGTACTGTGCTGTAACGTATTGTTGTGCTACGGAAAAGGCAGTCTCATTGTAGCTATACCACAAAAGTTACTACTAAAACGTGTTTTACTTTCCAGAATAAAACAGAAAACTGTGCAGATATAAAACAGAAACACCGCAAAAGCAACATTGTAAATTGTCACTCATTAGTAGCGTCGTGATAAAATAAACTAACCACTGTGTCATCTGGTATCTCACTGAAAGTACTTTAAATCCAGAATGTATTTTCAAGTAAATCAAAATGTTGCATTAAAATCTCATTAGCAGTACTGGTAAATGTTCTAAGTATGTAAGCCATATAGTCGTTACATAATCATGCAACTAACAAGCAACAATGTACACACACAATAACACTGTGACATCTGTTCACTACAACAATGCATTCGTAATTTCTGTTTAAATAAGTTCTCTTGGTTATTGATTGGATATTTAACTTCAAACATTGTTGTATGTTAACAGATTCTAAGTCTGACAAAGCATACTAGTAATGTAAAGTGAAAAGTTATATGGCAAAGACAAAGTTAAAAAGCAGATTATCTTTCAATAAACGGTTTTACATGTGAAGTGTGGTGTAAACCTTTACTCTTCCTAGTACGCAGAGTTGCAACTTCAACGCAATTATCATGTGGTATATGTCGGATTCTGTAAGGTCCATTGTAACCTAGAAAGAATTTGTGACTCAAGTGTTTCTTCTTATGTGACAATGAATGAGCTTTAATGAGAACTTTCTGACCAATATACAATTTCTTTGCATTTGCTTTACTGTGTATTTTTCTCCTTTTGTCTGCTGCAGATTTTATATTTTTAAGAGCCAAATCAATCATGTCTTTGTGTCGAAGTTTGCGTGTATTCGGGAAAGGTAAAAGCTCTCTGATTCTGTTCGGTGGTTCTTCATTCTTTAGTACAAGAGTAGGTGGTAAAGCAGTGGAATCATGAGGCATTTCATTCCGCACATTTTGAAATAAGTGTAAATATCTGTCCCAATGCTAATGCTTTCTGTGACAATAAAGTCTGCAAAGCTTATTGATTTCTTTCATAATCCGTTCAGACGGGTTACAATGTGGTGAGTACAATGAAATAAAAACAGGTTTGATTTTATGATTCCGAAGCATGCGTGACCAAACAGCAGATCTGAATTGCCGACCGTTATCTGAAATGACTTTAGCAACGTGGCCAACTTCACGTAAGAAATTTTTAACAAAGGCGTTGGATACAGACCGTCCAGTGGCTTTACGTAACGGAGTGAAAGAAACAAATTTTGAAGTAAGTTCAACAGCGACTAGAACGTACGCAAATCCATTAGGTGTTCTGACAAGCGGTCCCAAGAGATCAACAGCAGCAAATTCTTTTAATTTAGAAGGAATGACAGGAAACAGCGAAGCACGATGGGAGATAGTAGATGGTTTCGCCTTTTGACAAAGTTTACGAATAGACAAGACTCTTCGAATTCTCTTTTCCATATTGTTAAAATAACAAGTCGTTCGAAGAATATGATAACATTTTCGTAGGCCAAAATGTGCGTAGCTGAAATGAATGTACCAAATGAGCTTATTAACAAAATCATCTGGAATGCAAAGTACCCATAGCTTGTCATCAACAGTGCAGCGTTTGAACAGTATGTTGTTTCTAACCAGATAATAATGCCGAATCTGTGTGTGTGTCTTTCCATGCCATTTGCTCTTGATGTCTTTCCAAATCGGATCTTTATCTTGTTCATGAGCAATGTCCTTTAAAGATGTGGTGATGAAGTTTTCAAAGGCGACTTTCTGAATGTAAAGAATACTGAAATTTTTTTCGAGGTTGCCTTCTGTGGTACTTTTCTCAAGCCCAGCCGGTGCGCGTGACAGTGCGTCCACAACAATGTTCTCCTTGCTGGGAATGTAGACTATTGTGAAGTGGAATTCTTGCAGAAACAATGCCCAACGTTTTAACCTTTCATGATTTAGTTTTGAAGACATAAGAAATTGTAATGCACGATGATCACTGTATACTTTTACGTGCTTACCAGAAAGAAAGAAACGGAACTTGTTAAATGCACAAACGATAGCTAAAGCTTCTAATTCAGTAACGGAATAATTTTTTTCAGATTTTGTTAGCACTCGGCTAGCAAAAGCAATGGTTTTCTGAACGGTAGTGTCATTTTCTATGGCTTCTTGAAATAAGTGGGCACCAAGACCGACTTTAGAAGAATTCGTGCTAAGGCAGAAATCTTGTGACAGATCTGGATGAGCTAGTATTGGCGCGTTAAGTAGCGATTCTTTCAAAGAATTGAATTGCAACTGTGCTTGTTCATCCCAGTTCCAAGTAGTATTTTCTCCAGTGAGAGAACAAAGTTTTGGTGTAACTAGAATTTGCATATTCAGAAAACGACGGTAAAAATTTACAAGACCTAGAAAACTGCGGACTTGTTTTTTTGTGGATGGAACTGGAATGGCTCTTACTGCATCTAACTTTTCAAGATCCGGCTGAATACCTTCAGAAGAAATAATATGTCCCAAAAAACCTCACCTTTGACCTACCGAATTCAGACTTTTCCAAGTTAACTGTAATTCCAGATTCTGCAAAAATACGTAACAAACTGTTGAGGATGCGATTACGTTGTTCCCATGAAGCTTCTGCTATTAGAATATCGTCCACATATAAGGTGATGTGACGTTTGAAGAACTCAGGTAATATGGAATTTAGCCCGCGAATGAATGCTGCCGAAGAAATGTTCAAACCAAAAGGAAGTTTCCGAAACTGATAACAAACGCCGAAACAAAGGAAAGCTGTGTATTTTCTACATTCTGGATGAAGTTCGATCTGATAAAAGCTGGATCTGAGATCAATGGAAGACAACACTTTTACACCATTAAAATTTTGAAGAAGTCCTTCCAACGTTTGCGGCCTGTCTGTTTCAGGAATAATGATAGTATTGATTTGTCTCGAATCTAAGACAAGCCTGATCGATCCATTTTTCTTCTCAACAACATGTAATGGATTGTTGTATGAGCTTACTGCAGGCTCAATAATGCCCTCGTCAAGCATAGATTGTATTTCTGTTCTAACACGGTCCCTATAATATGCTGGAATTATGTATGGTCTAACACAAAATTTAGTATTCTCACGAACACGAAATTGGTATTGAAATCCCTTGATTGTTCCTGTTTTGTGAGTAAAAACTGTGGAATGTTCTTGTAAAATCTCAAAAAGGTCCTGCCTATCAGTGTCATTACAATTCTCAATTGTTTGAATTTTATTCTGAATTAACTCATTAATTTCAAATATGCCGTCGATATCATCCCTGTCTGTACTTGCAGAGTGATTGTTAGTGTCTAGTTCCGTAGAAAATTCCGAACTGTTGTCCAACAGAAGGTAAAGCCGATTAATTTCTTCGTCATGGTTTGAGAGCCAATCTTCAAATTTCAAAGCTATTGACTTACCTTCCTTCTCTAAACTTATTTCAGCATCGTGAAAGTTTAAGATTGCTTTGCATTCATTCAAAAAGTCTACTCCCAATATAATTTCCGTCGACAATAATGGAACAATAAGATAGTTCATAGAGAAGCTGTGGCTTTGGCAAAAGAATTCTAAATTGGTTTGTTGGCGTACATCTACACTTTTTCCAAAGATTGTACCTTGTAATTTAATCTTGCGTAACGGAAGTGTGGGGCAATCGTTCGATTTGTTGCATTTGCTAAAAGCTGTTTCACTAATTACTGAAATGGGACTGCCAGAGTCAAGTACTGCCGTAAATTTTACGTCATTTACAGTAATGTGAATCACAGGATATGCAATGTTGTTATGTTTTACGTCGTGTTCCTGGAGTAAGATGTCCCTAATGTCTTCCATTTTTACGTAATTACTAGCTACGGCAGCTGCGTCGTCAGTTTCATAAGTACGTTTTGTGGCTGCCAGCGGTGTGAGTCATTGCCTATTGTCTCTTTGTTGGCGCGCGTCGTTATTGGGATTTGGAGACCTAACTTCTACAAATTCACCGTGACGAGAGGGCCCTGCCCTGTTTAAATCCCGCTAGTTCTGATGCAATTCAGGTCTGTCGTTATGATCAAATCGTCTGTCGTCATGTCGGTAGTTCCTGTAGTTTCTATCTTGTCAGTTAAGTGGTGGAGAATTTCTCCCTGAATCGTAACTGCGCGCTGGACCGTTGCGTCTAAAGTTATTCTGTCTCCTGTAGTAATAATTATTTTGGTTCCCATATTGTCTGTTTCTCTGATTGTCTCTGAAATAGTCATTACCGCAGAGAGGTGATCTTTCCCTGTAATTATTACTACTCTGCCAACGGTTGTCATACGGGTGGTGTCTGTTTTGGTCTCGATTTATGTTATAAGAATAGCCTTGTCGTGTATTATTTCTGTCATCGCGGAGTTGTGACAGATGTGACCTGTAATTGTTGTGCTCCTGTTTTCGCGTTCCGCGATTGTCAGTGTCAATTTCCAGTTCTTGTAACAGTCCCTGAAAAGCTTCAATGTCGTCTTTGCAACGTCCTGCTAAAATAATATGTCGTAAATGTTCAGGTAATTTGATTAAGCAAATGCGGATGAGTTCTGAGGGGCTGTATGGGTTTGAAAGATACTGATTCTTATGCAACGTGTCTTCAAAATATTTCATAAGACTGGAAAATTCAGATTGTTCGAAACGTTATATCATTATGATGCTATGTTTTACTCGGTCTTGTGTAGCTTGAGACCAATACGCTGAGAGGAAGGCATGATAAAATTCTCCTTCACTGTGACAATCTTGAATGACCGATCGCATTCTTACAGCTGGTTCATTCTCCAAGTAGCCACACATAAATTCTAACCTGTGCTCCAATGACCAGTTGGGAGGAAAACAATGAGAGAATTGATGGAGCCACGCTTGTGGATGAATGTCGTTGGCAGAATTCTTAAACGTTTTGAATTTACGAGTAGTAATGAACAGCTTATAGTCAAAATCATTGTGCCGGCGAGTCGCATATCAGTCATTGTTACGTCGTGTCGGCGGTTCCATCTCAAAATTCGGTGCACCTTGCCAATTTCTTTCATAGTTTCTGAAGTGCCCTGTGTTATTATTTTGTGACTTTTCCGTATTTCTATGTCCCTCTTCCCGTATTGGGGTGCGAGTGTCCTCTGAAATACGTAATTCTTGTATTACCTGTGTCAGCTGATCTTGTACTTCCCGGATTTCTCTTTTGTACTGTGTATTGATTTGATTTTGATTTTATTTGAATTTTCTAATTTGTTCATACTCTTCTGTGTCAGTGAAGGCTACGGGTCTTGTGTCATTCAGATCATCTACCTTTGTAGATAAGTTAGTGACCTGATCCGAAAGTTCGGCTACTTTCTCCGATAGTGAACACATTTCCTCAGTGTGTTTTTCTGAACCAAGTTTCAGAGTGTCCATTTGTGTTGAAATCGAATCCATTGTGTCCTTTAAGTTTTCCTGAGCTTTTGCAAGTTGCGTAACCGAATTGGTAGATGCAACTGAGTCAATTTTAGCCCACAATGTCTGATGATTTTCATGAACAATGGTTTGCAGTTCTTTTATGGCTGCTTCGTGATTCTGTAATGCATTTTCACGCCGCAAAAAAATAGGTTGAAAATGCTCACAAATTTGTGTTTTTACGTCATTACAGATTTTTTGACATTTCGATTCAATGTTATGTAACTCAGTAGTTAAATCTTCACATGTTTGTTCAAGTGTGGTGTCTAACTTTTGAAGATTTTGTTCCATTGTGTCTAACTTTTTAAGATTTTGTTCCACTGTGTCTAACTGTTGCTGTATTTGTCTCTGGTATTGTTCCATTGTGTCTAACTTTTGAAGATTGTGTTCCATTGTGTCTAATTTTTCTAGCCTTTGTCCCATTTGTTGCATTAACTGTAATAACAATGCACTGATGTCTGAAACATGTTCCTCAGTGCTTTTTGGCAGTGAAGTTGCACCGCCAACATTCACATTTTGACAAGCAGAAAATGTTTCTTGACTCATTTGAGAAAACGGTGAGAACCCAAAACCTGAGTCTACAGTATTTGCAATATTGTGTTCTGTCATTCCCGATTCCTGAGGCGAGCTGTTGCCAACCGATCGATCGATAATGCTTCCCTGTTCACTACCTGTTTCACTGTCTACACCATTATTTGACACCCGCTCCATTTCCCTATGCACAGTTACCAAATTACTACACTGAATGTCTGTTAATTCATTACACAGCAGTGCTGGTAAGCTACACTCGTCGTCACTAATATTTCTCAGTTTACTTTGGAGCCTAGTGTTACATTCTTCACACGCCATTATTGTCACAATATTTCACACGATAACACAGAAAAGGACAATTTGAAGAGCAAAAATAAGAGAACACATTAACATAGCACTGAAAATAATATCTCGTTAATTGCAAGTGCAGCAGCGAAATACTTGGTGCAAATCTACATGCATGCCACAACTGTTTTACTGTACAACAATGAAAGACTGCAACTATAAAGGATATTCTCTCTACAATTATGCGCTAGCAATAAACAATAGCTACACTAATTACACAAACTACAAGGAAAAAATCAGAAGATTCCAGTGAGGTATCCTGGCAGGGTCGCCATATGAAACGTCCCCTTTGAACAATTTATACATGACTGTGCTTAACCTGACACACAACATTTTTTTAGCGCAACGCAATCTGACTTTCAAAAATCCCTACAAAAGAATGGCCCTGACTAACATTAACCTATACCTTTCACAAATCACTTACCTCACCAAAAATCTTTGTTACTCGAACTACTGCAAAACAGCGAGTGCCACTACTGCCAGCTAAATAAAAGATTCAAACTACAGAAGGCACTAACTACTGATAGGCATAGTTAGGAAATGAAAGATTTTAGTAGAGAACAAACAATGTATTTAACTTAATAGTCATAATTGACACCCAGTCTTACAAATTTCAAAACTCCGCCATATCTCTCTCCACATCCACCACTGCTGGCGGCTCACCTCCAACTGCGCAACGCTACGCGCTGTTCACATCCAGCTGCCGCTGCCCAACACTACAATGGCAGACAACAATGCAAACTAGCCACAGACTGCACACAGGACAGCCAGTGATTTTCGTACAGAGCGCTACGTAACGTTGCCAATAAGAAAACAGAAACAGCCTACTTACACGTGGCCGACTCTACCATTACAGAAAACAAGAGTAAGGGGTGCCGTAGGGAACAAAAGTGTAGAAACGAAAGAGCAGGCGTGTATCGACTTTACTTGTCAGTCGTGCGAACTTACGGCCGCGTTCCTGATTGTGCCATTACTTGCGGTTGAGGCAGTGCTGGGACTTGACTTTTTGAAACATTATGAGGCCGTGCTCGACTTTGAGAGGATGTGCGTCCATCTTAGCGGTCATAAAACAAGAATGGCAGTTGGTTTCGATGAAGGTCGCGTAGCAGAAGGAGATGAGTGTGCGTCCCTCGGTATGTGTGTGATCGGCGAGGATGGTGGCGCCGAGGTGTGCCTGTGAGCAGACTGACGTGAAAACGGTCGGGGATGTAATCCACGAGAAAACGCGTCATTTAGGATCGACTGAATTGCGGGAACAGCTACGCGAGATTCTCACAATGTACGAAACCGTGTTTGCAGATTCACCTGGCCCTCTCGAAAATTTCGAGTATGAATTTAAAGTGAAGCCCCATACGCCGTTTGTAGCGAAAACATATCCGATACCTACTGTTCACTGCGCGGCTGTGGAACAGGAAATCAGGACTATGCTGCAGCAGGCCATAATAGAGCATGCAATAAGTTCTTACAATAGTCCTATACACATTGTGGCGAAGCAGAACGGGTCGATCCGTCTAGTTCTGGATTCTAGGCAGATTAATAATATTATTGAGACGGAAACCGATCGACCAGACATGCTCGACACCCTGCTCCAGAAATTTCATGCGGTACGTGTACTTACGTCAATCTATTTGCGAAAAAGCTACTGGCAAGTAAAATTGGCGAAAGGATGTAGGAAATACACGGCATTTCTCTGCTTTGGCAGATCTTGCCAGTTCCGATGGCTTCCGTTCGGGTTGAGTGTCTCTTCTGCCGCTTTTAGACGCGCATTGGACACGTTTTTACCGGAGGCGCTCCGTAAAAGAATTACTTGGTACATCGATGATGTGTTAATCGCGTAAGAGTCGTGGGAAGAACATCACAGAGTGCTCGCGTCATTACTGGAAGCTCTGAGAAATAGAAAGTCTGAATTTGGAAGAAAGGAAATTCACTTCCTGGGCCATAAAGTCTCATCAGAAGGCAATCGTCCTGACCGCGAGAAATTGCGAGCAATTAGAGAATACGCGACACCACAGACAAAGCGCAGGTTACGCGCCTTCCTTGGGTTAGTTAACTTCTACAAACATTTTATTAAGATAGAAAGTGTTACTACCCCAAGAGTGTGCCAACTAACAGGCAAAAGAACAACCTGGAATTGGGACGGTAAGGCACGAGAGGAGTTCGATGCCCTGAAAGGGGCATTGTTAAATGCGCCTATCCTGATTCACCCCGACTTGGGGAAGAATTTTGTATGTCGTCAGATAGCTCGCGTGATGACATAGCCGTTACCATTTCCCAAGAGGCAAACAGGGACGGAAATATTGTCCCGCAAACGGTGGCTTTCGCAAGTCGCGTTTTAAACCAAGCCGAGAGAAACTACACGGTGACCGAACTAGGGGCCTTAGCCATTGTATGGGGGTTCACTAAGTTTCGGTACTACCTGTTTGGGCGAACTACTAAGGTGTATTCGGACCACAAGGCTTTGCAGTTTCTCATGACGGCGAAGCTTACGCACAACCGCCTACTGCGCTGGGCCCTGTATCTTCAAGAATTTTCATTCAAAATGTTCCATATTCCTGGCCCGCAAAACGTGGTAGCTGATGCCTTATCGCGAGGTCTGATTGGACTGATGCAAGGGAAAGATGACGAATTCAAGGAGAATAGGTTCGATGTAATGTACATGAGCCCAATGACATTAGAAAACTATTTAAGAGCGGCGTTGAGTAGCATGACAAGAGAGCAAGACAGAGATGAGGTGTGGGGCAATATTAAGACTCAGCTACAGGACGGTAGCGCCGGAGAGTGGCGTCGGTTTTACACGCTAAGGAAGGGCGTGTTGTTTTTCAGAAGGGAAATCAACAGTCATAAATGGTTGGTCTGTGTGCCGGGAGAAATAATAAATAAATTAATATGGTATACACATCTCAGTTACGGCCACTTCGGGGCGCGGAAGTGCTTTATGCAGCTTCAGCATGGAGCGTAGAATCAAACGGGTATTGAGAACGTGTAAAGTCTGCCAGTGAGAGAAGCTCTCGACCCAGTGTTGCCGAGCACCTTTACACGCTATAATAGCGAGTCGGCTAAAGGAATTAGGAGCGGTGGACCTGTTTGGGCCGGTCCCGCAGTCTAATCAGGGTAATAGGTATGTTCTGGTTGCGGTGAAGTTAGTCTCCAAGTTTGTGCCATTTACCCCATTGCGCTCTGCGACCGGAAAAACAGTCGTGTCTGCTCTTAAGAGGCATTTCCTAAGAGAGGTAGGAATAGTGGAGAATGGTCCACAATTCCGGTCGAGATGTTGGCTAAACACTCTGAGGCAGAAAGGGATAAAGCCGGTGTTCATTTCCCGCTGTTTTCCCGCCGGAAATCCCGCAGAAAGGATGACAAAGGAAGTAGTAAAACTGTGTAGAGTCTACTGCCACAATAAGCACCGTCAGTGGGACCAATATCTGGCAGACTTCCAAGGAATTCTGAGCGAAATTCCACATGGGACGACGAAGCTCAGTCCTACACTGGTCCTGAAGAATCAGTCACCTCCCAACAGAATTAGGGAACTGGTTGATTGGCCACCAGAAAGGCGACAATGACACAGAGGAGTAGTAGTAGAGTTAGCAATTGCAAATATGAGGAAGGAGGCGTTAAGTAGAAAAAGGTGACAAAAGGGACGCGTTAGACAATTAGTACTGGAAATTGGCGATAAGGTTCTCGTGAGGACTCATAGATTGTCCAAAAGACACCGGCATGTTAGCAGTAAGTTTTTCAACGTGTATTCAGGACCCTTTAGGGTGAGACGTGTCGCACAGCAGAGCGCCATTGAAATCGAAACTGTCAGGTCTCGTAAGCCAAGACGCTTGCACCACATATCCAACATCCAAAAATGGATAGAGTAAGAACAAGGGACAGGAGGGTCATCCTGTACAGGCAACCATTTAGTTCAGTATAATCATAGTACTCCACAACATCTTGGGCAATGGATTTGGTACTCTTCTTGCTGTCCTTGGCTGGTCATAAGCTAGAAGCTAAGTGGATAAATCGAGTGTCGAAGGAAGATATTCGTACGCTATGGTGGTGATTTCCTCTGGAGAAGCGAGGATCTCTCGGAAGGGAAACGAGAAGTAGTTACGCTGGGAAAGGTAGACCTTTGCAAAGTATATTGATGGAGAAACGTGCCATAGATGTGCTTATGTGGTAGTAATGGCTCGCGCCGAGGTTGCAACGGGACCAGTTGTCGGTTGCAAAAGGCACCGAATTTTTTTGTGTGGTTGTGGTATTTGTGTTTTAGTGTTGTGCAGATATGCAGCGCTATGAAGTGTTACCGACTTATGCGGTGATGACTTTGAGAGACCCCGAGAGCGAGCTGAACTTGGTAAGGAGTATGTGACACACCATAGCAAGGATAATCAGAAAGAGGCAAGTTAAGGTTCCTGGAGGTAAACCATCCAGAGGAATGGAGGCACAACTGAATGAAGAGGAAGCCCCAGGGAGGTAACAGGAGGGAGCACCGACTGCAGTCTTGAATGAGATCTTGACGTAAGATGATGACACTCTAGATACAAGATGTAAAGTGTGCCCTTTATTTATAACTATTAGTATGTGGTATGCGGTTTCTGTGCTTGAATGTTTGTTCCCAGGGAATAAACAGCACTAAAAGGGACGAGATGGTGATAAGAATGGCCTCAGATGAAATTGCAAGTAAAGAGGACTGATGTGATGAACCAAAGTTGTTGGTGTAATGTTCTCGCGTCTTTTCCAAGTAAAAGCCGCCGTAACTTGTTCTTGGTGGACTGAACTTGACAAAACAAAGAGGAAACATCTGAGTCGGGTAAAGTATGAAACTGTAATGAGAGGTAATAACTCCAGGTGGTATCGTTCCAATGAACTTCTATTCTGTTTTTCTTGTGATGTGTAACTAGCTACTCAGTGTTTGATGGTGTGCTAAACTGGTCATACCTAATGAATGAGCAGTTACGTCGCCTGTGTTGGCTTTGCCTGTGTGTTAAAGGAACAAAAAAACGTTGGGATAATGCTTCTAGCTATCTGTCAGTACTGCTAACGATCTCTCACAATAGTAGATTAGAAAATTTTGATGGTGAAAGGAATATCTAAAACATTGTGGTGACATATGATTGTCTGGAGTAATACTCGGGTAGTTTGGAAATGCGAGCATGCAAGAAGGAAGGAAGATAGAGAGGTAGATCATGGTGGTGGTGTAGTGGTTTACATAACAATACCTAAAACCCAAGGTACCTGCCCTACTCCGCAATCGAGACAGAAGGGTTGTTACTTTATGGGCACTCAAATATGATTAGTATCTAAAGAAGTAACCATAAAAATTTAACAGTTGTCAGAGAGAAGTAAATCACCTGTAACCAAAAAATAGGCTACCAATTTTTATAAAACGTCTCCCACACAGTAACGCCTTTTGGGGACTCATTTTTTCCTTTGTTGTAATTATTATTCAGGAATCGAGAAACCTGTATTTGAACTCAGTTACTGTAAATTGCCAAACAGATTAGTGTAAGATTTCAGAGAGGCCTGTGTATAAACAAAATGTAATATGTAGAGGTTAAGAATTATTTTGTATTGGTAACTATTTGCCATCCATTGTAAAGCCCTGGTGAAACCTGTAAATAATTAAGTTTTGTGTACTGTATGTTAATTGAGAAATGTACTTGGTGTAATCAAGTGAGGAGATGATGCCCACTAACAATTAAGAGAATGACAATTGTTCTGTCTGAATGTTGGAAGGCGATTGCGAGAAAAGGGCGGCTTACCGAGTCCAGGTGGCAAGGACACTGGAGAACCTGTCCCGGTGCTGCAGCCGAGCGCGGAAGGGCGTGCACGCACGGGTCAGGCGGTATGAATGGAGCCTTGCACCCCCAACCCCCCCCCTCCGCCCCCACTCCATCAACCATGCGGCAGAGCCGGGGCGTGGCTCGTCGTCCATGGCGGCCCTGTGCTGACGCACCACTCTCAGCTGCTGACACGCGCCGGCGGCCTCGGGCGGCTACCTGCAGGGGACTCACCGGCCCGGCGGAGCTGCTAAGCCTTTAACTACAAAAGAGGCTCTGATGTTATCGCTCCGTCGCATCTTGTCAGGCGGCGACTCGCTTGCCGTTACGACGGGACGCAAGAGGTGGCGGTCGTAATGACTTTAATAGAAGCCATTAGCGTTACCGAACTTGTCAGTGGAGAAGTAGGTTGCTGTTCGGTTTGTTTCCAGAGCTAAGAGATGATGGGGTACAGACTGAAGGCTCCTACTCTCATAGGTAACCCCTGTAGTGACTATGGACACGGAAATTAGGGAGAACCCGTGAAAGACTGGCAATATAAAGACAGCGGATTTCGAACTTAGAGATAGGGCATAAACTCGCCGATATTTAATTAGATCGTGATGTACTACACTAGCAGTTTTACTGATCCATGATAGGTTTCAGACTCAAAGACTCAAGACGGTATCACGATGAACTTCACTAGCACTTTTCGTGATCCATGATAGGTTTTGACGTAAAGAGGACTTGGACGCACCGATATTTAATTAAGAAAAGTGTGTCGTGATGATCTTCACTTGCATTTTCAGTGATCCACGGCGTTGAGGTGTAGACACCGCCAGCAGTGCCTCCTGAGAGAGCTACGAACTGTTCACCACCGAATGTTAAGACAGTAAACGCTAGTAAACCTGCCACGCAATAATTTAGCGGTTAAATGAGGACAGTAGGAAAACTTCAAGCCATAAAGGGAAACAAACGTTCAGAACGATTGTATGACAGGTGATTTAAGTGGGCGTACAGGAACTGCTTTACCTTTAGTCCAGCCCATTCCACTAGTCATGGTGCTTGCAGGACAACAAAGGTAACCACTTTAACAGTGTGTTCACTGCCAACGGATGACTAGCTTGCCATCAGAATTTCGCAGAAGACAATGGCGCTGGGCGCAATAAAACTTAAGGAGACAGCGTGTGAGGAATGAGAGTCGGCAGAGTGTAATAGGCTACCCCCCCAAGTTACTTTGGAAGAAAGCCCTCCCCTACGATAACCCTAGATTGTGTGCGTGTGACTTAGCAGTGCTGCGTTGACTACTGAAGTGTAGGAAGTGCCAGTGATAACCGACCTAACCAGAGAGCTAGCCCCTTCTTTCAAGTTTTCTCTATCATGCCACTCAAGAGAGAATCTTGTATCTTTTTCATGTGAATATGTTGAGTAAGATGTATAAAGTGTTACTTGTTCTAGGTTAGTCGTGCCATTATTGTATCCTTCTTTGATGACTTCGTAGCAGATTCTGAGCAGAGAGGAAAAGGAGGGGACCATTGGCTTTAACATAAAGTATTATCTCTAAAGTTAGAAGTATAGTAAGGTGCATGTCGTTAGTCTGTCATCTACCAGCCTGAAACTGGGGATGTAAGATGGGGTAAATTTTGTGACCCAAAGCAAGATGTACGCCTAATGAGTTAATCAGAACCTAGGCTGACAATGTTTCTCTCAATCCTGTCTGGCCAGAATTAAGTATGTGTCATGACAAGGCGGCCGTAAGCCTCGGTGTAGCAGAGATAAGATACTTGATCTTAACTGGACCTAAGACATGTGTAAAGGGATATTGTTTTGTGAGCTATTTGTACCTATATAAGTGTTCATAACATTGCTTTCATGGCCCACGTAACTTTATTGCAATCAATAATGAGAATGCTTTATTAAGGGTTTAGTGATAGGCTAGCACACTCAATAACTAATGAAGCTGAAATTAGAGTTTTTATTAGAGTTTCTGATAAGATGAATAATAGAAAATGTTTTGTAGCCCCTGAAGGAGATATATTTTTATTAAGTGATTGTTTATTCATCTTTGATGTGTTGTTAAACAGTAACTGCCACCCTTGCTATAAATGTTTCATCTCATGGTGTCTTGACTTAACTAAGAGTCTTTCCATTATATGTATTTATTTGTCTTTGTAATTACGTGAATATTTCTCATTTTAATATTTTGAACAGTACTTCTGTGATGCCTATTGAGAACCACTAACTGCCCCCCTTGTTATGAGTGTTCCAATTCACAGTGTGTTAAAACAATTAAATGTGTTTCCATAATGTGTACCCATCTGTATTGTACAATTGTGATTATTTACTTAAGGTGATATCCTTTCTAGAACCTTCAAGGACGCTCTGAATATTTGTTGCAATAATTCATTGTGTTTGCATAATGTGTACCCATCTGCATTTTATAATTGAGATTAATTACCTGAGATGATGTCACTTATAGAACATTCACAATGCTGAGATTATTTGTTGCAATTGTCGCTGTGTCAATGATATTATTTTGTGCGGTCTTGGCAGACTAACTGTCCAATGTTGTACTTTGAACAGTGCCTAGCACAGCATGTTAATATATATATATATATATATATATATATATATATATATATATATATATATAAAGCGGATTGGTGCAGCGTGGAGATTAGGGTCTCCTCCACGTAGCATCAATTGAAAAATGTTCTGGACTGTCGTTCCATTGGAAAGCCAGCCCCAAGTCCATTTTCTTCGAAGATACCCGAGTGTGATGAAACGGAACTTGTTGTACCGTTCCAATGTTTTATTAAATTGCTAGCACGCAGAAATTATTAGCAAGAGTTTCTTCTCTTGCAGGTAATACCTCAGCTGGTGTCCAAAAGGCGAGAATGGACTAAACAGGGTTATTTATTGAATTTTTTTCTGTTATGTACCACGTTTCCCATTTTCCTTTCCTTTGTGCGGCCTGCACGGTATAAATGAGTGAGTGTGTGAACTAGCAGGAAGCTTTAGGCACAGATTGAAACACTGAATGAATGCTCGTTCTGGGGTAGGGTAGTACCAACCCCCCAAGAGCGAACAAGTTTAGCAGAGACCAAGTTTGCAGGTCAGGGCAAAGGTGACACGTAGGCGCGCGTATTGGCTCTGTCAGGTTGGCGCACCACCCCCACCACGTTTGTAAGCGGAACGGTCAGGCGAATTCGGTTGGAAGAGCACTTGTTCCTGGGTCGTGGTGCTGGACAGACATGGAGACGCAGGTCCCGTTTTGGTAATGTTAACATAGGTATTAGATTGTCTCAAATCTGCTCTGTAATGAAATCCAGATGTTGAAATCAGGTGCGAGATTACCACTGAACACCATAAGGGAATCGATTTTCTTAATTTACTCAAATTTCAGTAGGCCTTGCGCCAGTGCCTTGTTCAGGCAACGCAGCATGTGCCTTAAGCTCACGGTCACGTTATTGCTCTGTGCTTAACGGAAATTCAATCATTCAATGTATTTTAATCAGCTCTTCCATTTACAGTAATATTTTGGGGTTTTTTATTTATTTTCCATATGTTTTCTTTGTGAATTGGTTTCGCGCCACGTGGTCGGTTGGAGCAACCGCCGCATTGATAAATTGTAGTTTCGGTCTGAAAATATATTGTACACGATGAATAATCATACGATAGTGTGCGAGTGTAAAATAGGGAAGGAATAATCGTGTGTGTTCATATTTTTCTGCGTTTCTGTTGGCTGCTCAAACTTGGCCATGTGGGTTGAACTGCGTTGCAGTGATGTTTCTTCTGCACCCCCAAAGCGATCTGATTTGTTGGCGATGTTGTGCGGTAAGTAAAATACTCGTGCCACCAGGAAAAGTATCGGATTTTAATGCCCACTGATTTTACTCCGTCCGTCATAAAAAATAGGTGGCAGTGAGTACCCCAGTCGAATTCTGGGTCATGAAAGCAAATAAAAGCTATATACTGCCTATTAAGCCCTGTATAGGTTCCTTCTGTAGTGGTTTAAAAAAATGCGTTATCCGTTGCATTCCAATTTTTACCAGTTCATTAAAACCTACCGCTAGAAATTATTAATACCCAGCAATAACTCGCAGGGGCCATTAATTTCGTGGTCCACACGAATTTAAGAAACCATTTACTGCAGACGGTAGCTTGCAGGAGCGGTTGGACAGGTCAAAGCGACGGTAACCTACCTACTTAGGTAGACTTTTACCACCACCAGTACTGGAGGGTTACGTTGTACAATACCAAAGAAGACAGTAGCTATAAAATGTGAACAGTACCGGACTCTAAATCTAATATCACATGCATCAAAAATTCTCATAAAATTAGTTCTGAAGAGAATTGAAGAGAAGGTGGAGGATATGCTGAGTGAAGATCAGTTTGGTCCAAAAGGGGATTGGGAACAAGAGAGGCGATTCTGGCACTAAGACTCGTTATCGAAAGGCAATGACAGAAAAATAAACCAACTTGTATTGCCTCTGTAGACCTGGAAAAGGCATTTGATAACGTTATCTGGCAAGAGATGTTCAGAGTGCTGAGGAAAAGTGGAATAAAGTACAAAGACATCCGTGTGATACTCAGTTTCTATAAGAATTAGGTGGCAGAGATTAGGAACTTTCATCAGGAACAAGAAGCAGATATTAGAAAAGGGGTAAGACAAGGATGTGCTCTCTCTCCTCTTATATTCAATGCTTGCATCTAGGAAGGTATAGACCAAGTTCAAGAAACTACTAAGGTGGGTATCAAAATTAGTGGGCTGAAGATAGACATGGTACGTTATGCAAATGATATTGCTATAGTCACGGAGACAAAAGAAGATCTATGGGAAGTCCTCAGAACAATGGAAAAAATTCTATGCAATCAGTGTGGAATGAGAATTGGAAGAGAGCAGCTGGAAGTCATAGAGGAATTTACTTACCTGGGAAGCAAAACCACAAGGGATGGTAGAAGCTGGAAAGAAATTGCGACCAGAATACAAAAGGCCAAAATTGCATTTAACTGGCGGAGGAACTTACTCACCAGTAACAACATCAGTCTGAACACGAGGAAACGTATCATGAAAGCTTTCGTTTGGGGTGTAGCCCTATAAGGGTGTGAAACTTAGACAATTGGAAGAGAAGATGGCTAGAGGCCCTGGAGATGTGGTGCTATAGAGGAACGATGAAAATCAGCTGGAGAGACAAAAAGTAACAAATGAAGAGGTGCTTAGAAGAGTACAGGAAACCAGGTCTGTGGAGGCACATTTAAACAAGAAGAGACAAACTTTTAAGGCACGTCCTACGACACAACAAAATGATTGGAACAATAGCAGAAGGAGCTACTGAGGGAAGCAATCGGCGGGGGTGATCAAGGATATCACACATGCAACACATCATGAATGACGTTGGATGTAACACATACGTCGAAATGAAGACAAAGGCAGACAGAAGAGAGGAATGGCGCTCTGCTGCAAACCAACCTCAGGGTTGAACACTGAAAGAAAAGAAGACCAGTGTTAGAAGTCCGGGTGGGACAGTGGGTCCGTGTGACCCTGTGCACACTACAGGTAAGGGCAAAGCTGCACCGACTCCACCAGGGCCACACCTATGAAAGAAGTGTGGTTGCGAAAAGCACTACTTGGCTATTCGCCACTGCACAGTCGTTAAAAATTCTCTTCGTCTACATCTCCATTCCATACTAAAGATGAAAATGCATTTGACGTAATTGTCAGAACATAGTTACACTTTGAGTATGTGAGCTGGATGGAAACATAGTAAGTTAGTTTGGCTGTACAGACTCACTTCCAAGTGATACAGTGCCATTAATATCTGCAGGAGCATATAATATTTAGAGAAAAAGAAACTGTTTGGCTGGTGGATATTGGGTTTATTAGCTGGAAGATCTTTCTTTTCATAATAAGAAAAGGAGTTTGTTATTAATTGCCTTTGTTTAGTAAAGAATTTGCAGAATATTTACTCCTCACCGTATGATGAAACCGTAGTATATGCGGAAATGTTCTCCTTGTGTGACTGAAGAGTTATAGAGTGTGACTTAGACAGAATTTCTGTTTTATCTGGATGAATGGCCATATTCTCTAAACGTAGAAAAACGTAAATTAATGCAGATAAGTAGGAAGAAGAATCCCGTAATGTTTGAGCACAGTGACAGTGCTGTGCTACTTGACAAATTCACATCGGTTAAATATCTACACATAACATTGCAAAGTGATATGAAATCTAATGAGCACATTAAAACAGCACTAAGGAAGGTGGATTTTCAGCTATAGTTTACTGGAAAAGTTTTAGGAACGTGTAGCTCACCTACAAAAGGAGACCACATATACAACACTAAGGCAACCCTATTCTTGAGTACCCTTAGAGTATTTGGTATCCTCAGAAAGTAATATTAAAGAAAGACATTGAAGCAATATAGAAGCATTCTGCTAGATCTGTTATCAGTAGATTTGACCATCGTGAGACTGCTACTGAGACGCTTCATAAACTCAAATGGGAATCCCTAAAGGGAAGACGACACACTTCCCATGAAACAGCTACAGCTGCCTGCAGAAAATTCTAGTGACCAACATATATTTTGCATAAATATTACAAACACCAAATAAATTAGAGCTCTTGCGGAGGCATGTAAGCAATCTTTTTTCCCTCGCTTTGAGTGGAATAGAAAAGGAAATCGCTGGTAGTGGTACATGGTATCCTCCACAATACAACATACAGTGGCTTGCTGACTTATGTACATAGATGTAGATGTAACACACAGTTTTCGGAACAGTATAAGAATGAACGCATTGTCTTGTTGGGTCACTGTAGTGAAGTTGTCACGTGCCAATGGTGAACTGGTTCAAATGGCTCTGAGCACTATCGCACTTAACTTCTGAGGTCATCAGTCCCCTAGAACTTAGAACTATTTAAACCTAACTAACCTATGGACATCACACACATCCATGCCCAAAGCAGGATTCGAACCTGCAACTGTAGCAGTCACGCGGTTCCAGGCTGTACCACCTAGAACCGCTCGGCCACCGCGGCCAGCAATGGTGAACTGCCATGTTTCATTATTTACATCAGTGCTATGAGGAATAAATACAAAATCAAATAGGGGTAATGCAGGAGTAGGTTTAATAATGAATGAAAAATAGGAGTTCGGGTAAGCTACAACATAGCCGGCCGCGGTGATCTAGCGGTTCTAGGCGCTCCAGTCCGGAACCGCGCGACTGCTACGGTCGCAGGTTCGAATCCTGCCTCGGGCATGGATGTGTGAGATATCCTTAGGTTAGTTAGGTTTAAGTAGTTCTAAGTTCTAGGGGACTGATGACCACAGTAGTTAAGTCCCATAGTGCTCAGAGCCATTTGAACCATTTGAAGCTACAACAAACAACATAGTGAACGAATTATTATGTCCAAGATAGACACGAAGCCCATGCCTATGACAGTAGTACAAGTCTATATGCCAACTAGCTTTGCAGATGACGAAGAAATTGAAGAAATGTATGATGAGATAAATGAAATTATTCAGATAGTGAAGGGAGACGAAAATTTAATAGTCATGGGGGACTGGAATTCGATAGTAGGAAAAGGAAGATAAGGAAACGTAGTAGGTGAATATGGATTGGGGGTAAGAAATGAAAGAGGAACCTGCCTGGTAGAATTTTGCACAGAGCACAACTTAATTATAGCTAACACTTGGTTCAAGAATCATAAAACAAGGTTGTATACATGGAAGAAGCCTGGAGATACTGACAGGTTTCAGATAGATTATATAATGGTAAGACAGATATTTAGGAACCAGGTTTTAAATTGTAAGACATTACCAGGGGCAGATGTGAACTCTGAGCACAATCTATTGGTTATGAACTGTAGATTAAAACTGAAGAAACTGCAAAAAGGTGGGAATTTAAGGAGATGGGACCTGGATAAACAGGAAGTGCAAAATGGCTAAGCAGGGATGGCTATAGGACAAATGTAAGGATTTAGAGGCTTATCTCACTAGGGGTAAGATAGATACTGCCTACAGGAAAATAAAAGAGACCTTTGGAGAAAAGAGCTCAGATGGAAACCCAGTTCTAAGCAAAGAAGGGAAAACAGAAAGGTGGAAGGAGTATATAGAGGGACTATACAAGGGCGATGTACTTGAGGGCAATGCTATAGAAAGGGAAGACGATGTATATGAAGATGAAATGGGAGATATGATACTGCAGGAAGAGTTTGATAGAGCACTGAAAGACCTAAGTCGAAACAAAGCCCCGGGAGTAGACAACATTCCATTAGAACTACTAACGGCCTTGGGAGAGCCAGTCCTCACAAAACTCTACCATCTAATGAGCAAAATGTATGAGACAGGCGAAATACCCTCAAACTTCAAGAAGAATATAATAATTCCAATCCAAAAGAAAGCAGGCGTTGACAGATGCGAAAATTACCGAACTATCAGTTTAATAAGTCACAGCTGCAAAATACTAATGCGAATTCTTTGCAGACGAATGGAAAAGCTGGTAGATGCCGAGCTCGCCGAAGATCAGTTTGGATTCCGTAGAAATATGGGAACACGTGAGGCAATACTGACCCTACGACTTATTTTAGAAGGTAGATTAAGAAAAGGCAAACCTACGTTTCTAGCATTTGTAGACTTGGAGAAAGCTTTTGACAATGTTGACTGGAATACTCTCTTTCAAGTTCTGAAGGTGGCAGGGGTAAAATACAGGGAGCGAAAGGCTATTTACAATTTGTACAGAAACTAGAAGCCAGTTATAAGAGTCGAGGGACATGAAAGGGAAGCAGTGGTTGGGAAGGGAGTGGGATAGGGTTGTAGCCCCTCCCTGATGTTATTCAATCTGTATATTGAGCAAGCATTAAAGGAAACAAGGAAAATTCGGAGTAGGTATTAAAATCCATGGAGAAGAAATAACAACTTTAAGGTTCGCCGATGACATTGTAATTCTGTCAGAGACAGCAAAGGACTTGGAAGAGCAGTTGAACGGAAGGGACAGTGTCTTGAAGGGACGATATAAGATGAACATCAACAAAAGCAAAACGAGGATAATGGAATGTAGTCGAATTATATCGGCTGATGCTGAGGGAATAAGATTAGGAAATGAGACACTTAAAGTAGTAAATGAGTTTTGCTGTTTGGGGAACAAAATAACTGATGATGGGCGAAGTAGAGAGGATATAAAATGTAGACTGGCAATGGCAAGGAAAGCATTTCTGAAGAAGAGAAATTTGTTAACATCGAGTATTGATTTAAGTGTTATTTTTATGCAATTAACTGGAAGGAAAGTGATTTTTTAAATTTTTATTCCACTATCACGTTACTTTAATCAGTGTACTAATTGTTTCAGTTGTTGCAATTACTTCTTCCCATCATTGTTTTTCCACTTCGAATCTTTGTGCATGTGAATTTCATTATTTTTAATTTATCTATCATAATATTTAAACGCTTTAAAATGCCATTTTTTCATTAAAAAACAAAAGACGAAAAAAACCTACTCCTATTGACTGTGGTATGGTGTCAAAAACATATTTTTTGTAACAAGGTGCATAGCTTTTTTGGATGGCAACTGCCACATTGACATTTACAAAAAAATTCTTATTGCACTATGCACAAAACAACGCAGATGCAAATTAAGATGAAAGAAGGGTTATAAGTAAAACTGTATGTAGCAAAGTCAGGAATTAAAAATAATGAAGGCAATAACACGGACGAGAATATAAGATGATAAAAGGAAAGAAATTAAATCGTAACCAATAAATCACAATAATTAAATTCACAAGCATAAGTATCCCAAGTGGTAGAAGAATGTTAGGAAGAAAAAATGAGAGCAATTGAAAGAATGAACAGTGTAAATAAATTGACGTTACAAAGCAATAAAAAATGTTACATTTAAAACTGTTATTTGAATAAAAATAACGATCAAAGTGATTTCAATAAAGATTAAAAAATGAAAGAATTCTAAGTCTGTAACGAGACACGAACCTACTCAAAGCTCTAGTAGAGCTACTCATGAAATTCAGAAATTCTTTTCATCGATCACTCACAGACGAGGGCCCACCAGTGTGAACGACTGCAGGGTGTGACACCTTGGACCATCACCGTATAACGGTTTCAAAAATTCGAGCCCACTCTTGGAGACATCTTCTAGTCAGAGACTGTTCAGTGCTGTGACGTCACGTTGTATCATAGCGACAACTCCTACCAATTTGCGCACACAACAGAAGCGATACAAAGAGTGCAGACGCGACTGTCGATGATATGTGCCACTCGATTGTGTTGAATGAACACCGAAAGATCTGTTTGCGTGGAGATGTGACAGAAAGCTGCTGACGTGTTTGGAGCTGCCAATAGCTACAAGGTAAATGAAGTTGCCTGATTTGTTGGCGTATCAAGGCGTATTTTACAACATGCCTGCAACGAATGATTTCCATCTCGCAAACATATAATACGGCACAAAATTGCTACAAACCCGACAGAAATGTCAGCTGTTAGTCAATGCTTGTTCTTCCCAGTCAGTTTCTCAGCCATGATTGTGAAGGGAACTCCACGCAGTGGCAAACTGGAGTAGGAAACCTCGCTAAAGTCCATAAAGTCCATCCCTCGCAACGACATGTAAAGCTGCACGTCTTCGATTTGCCGCACAACGGCACAACTGGACGTTACATGACTGTAGGGAGTAGCACGTTCCGACGAGTTTCGACTTTGCCCCTTTTCAAACAATGCAGGCCGTTGATTGCACCGACGGCTCTATGAGGCGTGTAGCCTGCAGCGTGTGGACGGCATAGTTGAGGCCGGAGGTGGTTTTGTGATGTTTTATGGGTGTTTCTCGAAGCATAGATTGCGGCTATTGTGGTCTAGCGGTTCTAGGCGCTCAGTCAAGAACCGCGCGACCGCTACGGTCGCGGGTTCGAATCCTGCCTCGGGCATGGATGTGTGTGATGTCCTTAGGCTAGTTAGGTTTAAGTAGTTCTAAGTTCTAGGGGACTTATGACCACAGATGTTGAGTCCCATAGTGGTCAGAGCCATTTTTTTTTTTTTTTTTTGCGGCCATTCAGTCACATTACCTCGAACACGAACGCTGATCTTTATTTCAACATTATCGATACCAAGTTTTGCACTTTCTCCTACACCTTATGATGAGCACATGGTGCACCTTTGCATATTCCAATACGGCAACACCTGTTTTCCCAGGGCAGGTGACATGGTTTTCTGGTTACTTGAAGTTCGGCAGTGTGTCGTACCTCGAACTGTCCGCTACGTTACAAGATAACTGTCCCATAACACACGTCTGTAGCTGTTTGTGCAATCATCATTCTCGCAGTCTCACAGCTTTTGGCTCCCAAACATCAGTGAATGTCTCTAGCTTGATCTAGTACACCCAAAGAAACTCTTGGAATCTCTCCCTTGACGAAATGAGGTGGTGCCACACAGTATTGGCTATGAGTCTACGGGGGTCACTAACATTTTGTCCAGTGCCCTTGAAAGCCTACCAGCTTCAACATTTTTTTTTACTGAGCGGTCATTACTTGTGTTATTAGAGTGAATGAACGTCTCTGGAAGATCGCCATAGTTTGTACGCTGAATAGATAAAAAATTGGTACACCTGCCTAATTTGGTGTAGGGACCCCGTGTGCAGGCAGAAGTGCCGCAACACGTTGTGGCATGGACTCGACTAATGTCTGAAGGGAACCGACACCACGAGTCCCGCAAGGCTGTGTAAGGGGGTGAAGATCTCGTCTAAACAGCACGCTGCAAGACATCCCAGATATGCTCAGTAATGTTCATGTGTGGGGAGTGTGGTAGCCAGCGGAAGTGTTTAAACTCAGAAGAGTGTTCCTGGAACCAATTCTGGACGTATAGGGTATCGCATTGTCCTGCTGGAGTTGCCCAAGTCCTTCGGAATGCACCATGGACATGAGTGGGTGCAGGTGATCAGAGAGGATGATGACTTATGTGTCACATGTCAGAGTCGTATCTGCACGTGTCAGCGGTCCCGTATCACCTCAAATGCACACGCCCCACACCACTGCAGAATCTCCACCAGCCTGGTCCCCTGCTGACATGCAGGGTCCATGGATTCGTGAGGTTGTCTCCATTCCACTACACATCCATCAGCTCGATACAATTTGAAACGAGACTCGTCCGACCAGCCAGCACGTTTCCAGTCATCAACCGACCAATGTCGACGGGCCGAGGCGAGACGTAAAGCTTTGTGTCGTACAGTCATCAAGGGATCACAGTGAGCCTTTGGCTCCGAAAGGCCATGTTGATTATGCTACGCTGACACTTGTTGATGGCTCAGCTTTAAAATATGCAGCAATCGGCGGTAGTGTTGCACTTCTGACACGTTGAACAATTTTCTTCAGTCGTCGTTGGTCCCTTACTTGCAGGATCTTTCTCTGGCTGCAGCGATGTCTGAGATTTGATGTTTCACCAGATTCCTGATATTGATGGTACACTCGTGAAATGGTCGCATGGGCAAATCCCCACTTCATCGCTACCTCGGAGATACTGTGTCCCACCGCTCGTGCGCTGACTATAGCACCACGTTCAAACTCACATCTTGATAACCTGTCACTGTAGCAGCAGTAACCGATTTAACGACTGCGTCAGACACTTGTTGTCTTATACAGGCTATGCCGACCGCAGCGCCTGTTTACATATCCCTGTATTTGAATACGCATGCCTGTACCAGTTTCTATGGCTCAGTGTATTACGGACAGCCAGTGAGTTATTCATATGTTCCATTGACCTCATTCACAAAGAAATGAATAAGATAAAAACTTATTTCCTCAGCTGTTACGAAGTACTTAATGAATGAATTGTGTGTAGTTCTTTTACTTCCAGACATTTATTGTTGTTATGGATCATCTATCGTACAGCAGTTGCTGAAGGGAAGCATCAGTTTGCTGTTAGAAGCATTTCCCTGCCTGCCAGACGGTTTTGTTTCATTCATATTTTACTTTGTCCTATAACGCTGCAAGTGAAGAATGTGTTAGTGTTATTGTGCTGCCCTGTATAGCATTATCATTGTGTGAAATGACAGTCTTCCTGTAGATCTGCTTCAAGAGCTGGAGGATGGTTCAATTCTATCAGAAAAGGGACACAGTTATATCAAGGAACGAACTTGATACCGTAAGTGAACAGAGACACTTTCAAAAATCTGATACTGAATTAACAACACTTGTCATCAACAAGAAATCAGTTATTTTACGTATGTCTTAATCACCCAGTGTTAGTGTGGGCCCTTTCTTCAATGAACTAACACAAGTTGTAGATAATGTCTCAATTACAAGAGCCGATAAACATATCGTTTTGGCGGAATTTTTGTCTTCAGTTCCAAATCTTTTCTAGTTACATGCCTGATATGCCATCGTATTTTAAATGACTGGTGATTAAGCTTTTCCTCGTTATGTGTTGGAGGCCCATTTCAGGAATTATGCTGATATTTCTTGATAATGTGTATAGCTCATTCACAGACTATGTTGGCATCCTTCGTGTACGACATTCAGCCAGACTCTAGGTTATTGTACTTTCGTAAGCTTACCAGTCTCCTGTCGCTTTGTACGTCTCTCCAGTAGAACGTAGTTCGAGTTGAATTAATTGTGCGATCCTGCCTTGATGGATATGAAATGTGACGGCAATATTTTCTATGCATGAGAATTATTTCCGTATTCTTGTTAAGAAATTCCATTTTAATTCCATCTGAAATGAATTTAATTTTACAAGAATTTTTACAAGACAGGAGAGTAAAGTAATCATCGAAACATGGGTAGAGCTAAAAATGTAAGCAAGTCTGGAGGAAATAGGAAAAGAACTCCAGAGACCATCAGTTGAGACAGAACGAAAAACTAATAAACAGTAATTAAGCTCAGAAGTGGATATCCGCCGCGATGTGAGTTCAAAATACCGGTACACAAAATGTACACTATGTGATCAAAAGTGTCTGGACACCTGGCTAAAAATGACTTACAAGTTCATGGCGCCCTCCATAGGTTATTCTGGAATTCAGTATGATGTTGGCCCACCCTTAGCCTTGATAACAGCTTCCACTCTCGCAGGCCTACGTTCTTTCAGGTGCTGGAATGTTTCTTAGAGAATGGCAGCCCATTCTTCGCGCAGTGCTGCACTGAAGAGAGGTATCGATGTCGGTAGGTGAGGCCTGGCACGAAGTCGGCGTTCGAAAACATACCAACGGAGTTCTGTAGGATTCAGGTCAGAGCTCTGTGCAGGCCAGTCCATTATAGGGACGTTATTGTCGTGTAACCACTCCGCCACAGGCCGTGCATTATGAACAGGTGCTCGATCGTGTCGAAAGATGCAATCACCATTCCCGAATTTATCTTCAACAGCGGGAAGCAAGAAGGTGCTTAAAACATCAGTGTAGGCCTGTGCTGTGGTAGTACCACAGGAAACAACAAGGGGTGCAAGCCGCCTCCATGAAAAACACGACCACACCATAACACCACAGCCTCTGAATTTTACTGTTGGCACTACTCACGCTGGCAGATGACGTTCACCGGGCATTCGCCATACCCTCACCCTTCCATCCGATCGCCACATTGTGTACCGTGATTCGTCACTCCACACAACGTTTTTCCACTGTTCAGTAGTCCAATGTTTACGCTCCTTACACCAAGTGAGGCGTCGTTTGGCATTTACCGGCGTGATGTGTGGCTTATGAGCAGGCGCTCCACCGCGAAATCTAAGTTTACTCAGCTCCCGCCTGTCACGGTACTTGCAGTGCATCCTGATGCAGTTTGGAGTTCCTGTGTGATGGTCTGGATGGACGTCTGCCTATTACACAGTACGATCCTCTTCAACTGTCGGAGGTCTCTGTCAGTCAGCAGACGAGATCGGCCTGTACGCTTTTGTGCTGTACGTGTCCCTTGACGTTTCCACTTCACTATTACATCGGAAACAGTGGACCTACAGATCTTTAGAAGTGTGGAAATCTCGCGTACAGACGTATGACACAAGTGGCACCCAATAACCAGACCACATTCAAAGTCCGTGAGTTCCGCAGAGCGCCCCATTCTGCTCTCTCACGATGTCTAATGACTACTGAGATCGCTGATATGGAGTACCTGGCAGTAGGTGGCAGCACAATGCATATGTGAAAAACAATGCAATATGGAAAATGTATGTTTTTGTGGGTGTTCGGATACTTTTGATGACATAGTGTATCGTCCAATGTTTGGAAACAAAGAGATCTTATAAACCTCTCAGAATCTTTTTCAATGCGTATATACACCTTCATAAACACACTGTAAACTGCGTGATGGGTATATCAATTATATTAAATTTTACAAATCTTTCTGGTGTTTGGAATCCGTAGGACATTTTATGGACTGTGAATTTAAACATCGTGGCTTGTGGGATTGGAGCAGCACAGAAAACAGTGGAGACTATCAACTTTTATTTATTATAAAGCGAATACACTGTAGTTCCTTACTTCAGCTGTACATAAGATGCTACGCTAGGCCACTATCCGTGCACAACCATTGCTGAAGTACCTGCTGATCACCCTCGGCCCCATGCAGAACCTGTAAACAACGTAAGCACCAGCATTTACAACGACGAATATGTAGCAACTTTTCCCTTAATAAAACAACGGATATTGGTATGGATTTTGAAAGTCAAAACTGTAAAGTTCGGGCACATGTGTTGTTACTACCAAAAAAATTCTGTACCAGAGAATTAAACGACATTGAGGTCGCATCCATGATCACATCCATTTGAGTCTCCGCCATGGCATCCAGATTCAACTTGTGAAGTAACGGGCGAGTTGCGGCGCCCTGGAAATATTCTATGGTCGGAGTTGGCGCGGCCGCACAGGATGCTCGTCAAATCCGCGGCCCGGCAGCAGCCACGTGGTCCCAGACGTTAGCTTAGCTACCGCGTATGGTTCACAACGGCCGGTCCAGCCGCGTGGCTGGGAATTTCTTGGTGACGCTCTGCGCCGGGAGGGCCAAACATGGCGGACTTCGTGAAACCTTAATGGCAGACATCTCACAGTTCGTACAGAAATTAACAGTAGCCAGATGAATTATGATACGTCAAAAAGAAACATGTACATTACTATTATTTGCAAGTCGATTCTGATGGTGTGATCGGATTTTCAATATCTTTATTAGTTTACAGTTTAGTACTGACCGTAAATTATACACGTAACACCCAGTAACGAATTTCCAAGATATAAATGCTTCTTCCGAATTTGTCGATCGCCATGTCTTTAGAATGGTATGAGTGTAAACCTACATTGGTATGATTTACAGGCGTGTAACTTGAATAGTACATGAGTTATTGGAGGTCAAAGTGACCGATTACTATCGATCGCGTCAGGCCATAAGTACACCACAGTTACACAAATAAACGGTATCAGCATGCTTATAAATATATTTATTCATCTATGTCTTTGTTTATATCCGATATATACTATTCATGAAGAAGTTGCTTAAATATTTACTGTGGTTTAGAAAGCACAGAGACATTAGGCTACTGGCCTACCTTTTGTTGCTATTACTTTGATATATGTTTATTTAATTTGTTTATGTATCTAATAATGTGTGTTAGAGCGTGTTTATGGTCCAGCCGTAGGAGTATTTATTTAATTTCAAGTATTTAAATGTAAATCCAGTATTTCGCATGTGCTTAAATATGCCCTTTCACCGTAATCCTAATCTTGAACCTTTCTTTTATTTCCATCATTCTTCTTTGATATACAGTTGGGATGAAAGACTACATCCATGTCTTACACCCTTTTAATCCAAGCACTCCGTTCTTGGTCGTCGGCTCTTATTATTCCCTCTTGGCACTTGGCGCTGTTGTATATTACCCTTCTCTCCCGCCGGTCCTAGGTGCTTCAGTCCGGAACCGCGCTGCTGCTACGGTCGCAGATTAGAATCCTGCCTCGGGCATAGATGTGTGTGATGTCCTTAGGTTAGTTAGGTTTAAGTGGTTCTAAGTCTAGGGGACTGATGACATCCGATGTTAAGTCCCATAATGCTTAGAGCAGTTTGAACCTTCTCTCATTTTCCTGAGAATTTCGAACATCTTACATCCGTATCGACAAATCCTACGAAAATATCTTGATTTTTCTTTAGTCTTGCTTCCATTATCAACCGCAACGTCAAAATTGCCTCTCTGGTGCCTTTACCTTTCCTAAAGCCAAACTGATTGTCATCTAACACATTCTCAATTTTCTTTTCCATTCTCCTGCATGTTATTCTTGCCAGCAACATAGGATGCATGAGCTGTCAAAATGATTGTGCTACAATTCTCATATTTGCTAGCTCTTGCATTTTGCGGAATTGTGTGAGTGATATTTTTCCAAACTGGGGAGGGGCAGTTGAGCTTGAGAATGTGATTAAATAACCGACGAAATGTTAACAGTGTAGGAGTTTGAGTGTAGAATGTCAGAAGTCTGAATGTGGTAGGGACGTTGGAAAGTCTAAAATTACAAATGCAAAGGCTCAGTCTAGACGTAGTGGAGGTCAATGAAGTGAGATGGAGAGAAGATGTCTCCTGGTCAGACGAATGAAGGCTAATATTAACACTAGCATAAAATTGTGTAGGCAGAAAGTGAGCTACTGTGCGCAGTGTGCGCAGTTGAATGCTGGGATCTATCGGAATTACGTTTTCGTGGAGATACATTGAGTCTCGAGGATAGAAGCCGAGACAATGAATTAAAATTCATGCCACGGCTGGGACTTGAACCGCGGTTTCCCACATGAGGTACGGGCAGTATTTCTCAGTTATATACAAAGCTGGGGTGCTACTTCAATATCGGAGAGCCTCAGCAATACTGACGACTTAAGGAAGGGAAAATTAAAATGGACTGAAGTTTGTGTTAGGGAGGGCATTGAACTATGGTTAACTGTGCACCTGGAGTAGCCACCATCGACGTGAGTAACACATCTGCATAGTAAGCTGGAGATCTGGATTCAAGTCCCGGCTTTAGCAAAAATTTTAATTCATTACTTCAGCTTCTGTCTTTATCAGTGGTAGGAGTTTCACAACAGGCTCGATACTAATAGAACATCAGCAACAGTTATTAGGGTATACATGCTAACATCACATGCAGAAGATGAAGATAGAGAAAGAGTAAATGAAAATATTGAATAGGTAATGCAGTGTGTAAACGCGCTCAAAATATGATAATTAAGGGCGACTGAGAAGCAAGAGGAGCCGTAGAAATATAAGAGAGATTGACGGGAAGATGTTGGTTCAGTAGTAGGAATGAGACTCTAGAAAGACTAATTGAATTCTGCAATAGATTTCAGATAATAATATCTGGAACACTGTTCAAAAATAACGAGCGGATATTCTTGGAAAATACCCAGACGCACAGATGGCACAGCATTTCGAAATCAGATACTGGATTGCAAGATGTACCGAGGAGCTGATGTAGACTTAGAACACAAATCCGTAAGGATGAAGAGTAGTCTGACTTTACGAGAATCGTCCAGAAGATCCAACGAGGAAAAAAGTGGAATACTGAACCAATGACTAATGATTAGATACGACTGAAGGACTCTAAGGTTGCAAATATTTCGATAATGAATACCAGAATAAGCCGTTCAGTTGAAGAGGAACTGATAAAGGTACAAGGAAGGTAATACTAGGAAATCTCGAGTGACAGAAGAAATACTACAGCAGATCGATGAATGAAAGAAAGAAAGAATATAAACACTCAGGAAATGACAGGAATACAGCAGTGAAAGTCACTTGGTAATGAAATAAGCAGGAAATGCATGGATACCACGACGAAGTGGATGCATGAGAAATGGAAAGAAGTCGAAAAAGAACTTGTCGTCGAAAAGACTGATTCATCATACAAACGCAGATGGAATTAAAAGGAAAGGCGTCAACACTAACACGGCAGGAAGAATTCCACGGTGAAATGCCGAGGAGTTAGCGGACAGGTGGAAATACTACGTAAAGGCTCCTGTGCTGAAGTGGACATGTCTCATGATGTGATAGAAAAAATGGAAGTCGATGTGGAACACGTGAACCCATCTTCTCTAGAACCTGTGGTCTAGGGGCAGCGACTTTGACTAGTAGTCAAAACGTCTTCGATTACTTGTTCAAATCCAGCTGCTATATAAATTTCGCTTAGAAATCATCAGCAAAGTTGGCCGAAGACTTTCGGCACAACAAGTCACCTTGACTCAGCCAATGGCCTTGTCATAAGTGACGGAGTAGTGGACAGAGATTCAGGGCACTCGCTTGCCCATTGGGTGGGAAAATGCCCCAAAAAGGCGGAACCATTGGCGATGATCAACAGCATGAGGAATCAGAAAGCAATGGAAACCACTGGGCAAAAGACGCATGATGTATATTTGCAGGACATGTGACTTTTAACTGCAAAAGTCTCATCATGACCTCTCCATTGGCGTCAAGATTCTGAACTAGTCCGCCGATCGGAACCTGTGGGAGGGAACTGCCAAGGGGTAGGTCACCATAAGGAAAAAAAAAAGATATAATCAACGAACGAGTAACATCGTTCGAGTTGAGGAGAGGAATGTAAGAACTCTGAATGGGTCACAGGGATGAAACGGAATGAAGGTAAGGATTTCTGGTCAGGTGAACACATGATAATAGAACAACAGCAGAATACTGTGTAAAGGGAGAAGGATTATGCGTAAATAGGAAAATAGGGCAGGAAGTGAGCTACTGTGAACTGTTCGGTGATAGGGTAGTTCTCATCGGTTTTGACAGCAAATCAGTATCGACAGCGATAGTTTTTGTATAAATACCGATGTCGCAATCGAAAAATCAGTATACAGAGGCTGTATAATTATAAGGATACTGAAGGAGTAATTCAGTATGTAAAGGGAGATGAAAATATATGAAACATAGGTGATTGGAATGTGTTTGTAGGGGAAGGAGTACAAGAAAGGTTTACTAGAGGATATAGGATAGACAGTAAGAATCAGAGAGGGGAAAGATTAATTGAGATCTGCAATAAATTTCAGACGGTGACTCTTTTCAACGTTCACAAGAGGAGGAGGTGCACCTGGAAAAGATCCAGATACATGAAAAGATTCCAGCTGTATTACATCATGGTCGGACAGAGATTCCAAAATCAAACTGGAGTCATACCCAGGAGCAGATATGGACTTATATCATAATTTAGTAACAGTGAAGAGTCGACAGAGGTTTAGGAGACTCGTACAGAAGAGTCTGAGCGGAAGGAAGTGGGATATGATACACTCAGGAGTGATGACACTCGTCTGAAGTTCGCTAAGGAGGCGGGTACTACGATAAGGAACATTACAGCAGGCAGTTCAGTTTAAGAGGAGTGGACATCTTTAAAAACGGCAATCTCACATGTTGCACAGTCAGAGAAAGGTACAGGGAAGGTAACTACGATGAATCCTTGCGTAACAGAAGAAATAATTCGATTGACAAACGAAAGGAGGAAGTACAAAACTGTTCATGGAAAGACAGGAATCCATACATACTTTAAAATGGACGTACATACATATGTATGTTCCACATACCCACCAAAAATAGTGGACCGATGTCAACCAAACTTTGCACACATACATCGTATTGCCTTGAGATAATCTCTGTAGGGCTAAGAAACACCTGCCTGTCAAAGAGATACGCGTGAAAAAGGAGTGTAGCTCGTTATGCGCGAATATCCATTCTTTATTCACCAGTATTTCAGAACGGGAACAGTTAACGACTTCGAAGAAACATGACACATAATTTCAAACCTTTCTCATACCTTGTTCAAACCTTTTCCCGCTGTAATGATGAAAGTAAAAAGTTGGTAGCTTACTACATTTTCCCTATTCACGCTGAAAAAGTGCCACCTGAATCAAGAAGTTTCAACCTAAGTAATTGTTTACTACTACCGCTATTCGCAACACACGTCCCAAATAATAAACACGCATGCTGTTGAAAGTATCTACAAAAATGTATAATTTAGGACACGCCGTTGAGGCGATATGACGTCAAATACAAAGATGAGTGACAAACTGTCGCATCATGCACGACATTTTAATTTGTTATTTTTATCCTATTAACTCTACTCGCAACACATTTCGCAGACAGTATGTACATATGTCACCGAATATAACTACAGAAATACACCGCCGAAAGAAAAAAAGAAATCGCTCCACCAAGAAACACTTGTGCGACATAAGCGAAAGTTGGTTCAAATGGCTCTCAGCACTATGGGACCCAACATCTCAGGTCATCAGTCCCCTAGACTTAGAACTACTTAAAGATAACTAACCTAAGGACATCACACACAGCCATGCCCGAGGCAGGATTCGAACCTGCGACCGTAGCGGTCACGCGGTTCCAGGCTGTAGCGCCTATAACCGCTCGGCCACCACGGCCGGCTAAACTAAAGTTGGTAGCCGTGCTTAGACATCTGAACAATGACGTCTATTCGGATTTCGGACCGAACGAGATGGCATATTGGTTAGCACACTGGACTCGCATTCGGGAGGACGACGGTTCAAAACTGCGTCCAGCCATCCTGATTCAGGTTTCCTATGATTTCCCTAAATCGCGTCAGGCAGATGCTGAGATGGTTCCTTTGAAAGAGCATGGCCAACTTCCTTCCCATCCTTCCTTAACCTGATGGGACCGATGACCTCGCTGTTTCGTCCCATCCCCAAAATTAACCAACCAATCGGATCTCGAGCCAGTCGCATTAGAGTGGCACTAATAGCGTCACTATGAGGCTTCGAATCAAGTTTCCTTTAAATACACGCCGTGACGGTCGTGAGTGTTAGTTACCTTTGATATTGGACGTGGTGAGTAGTTGTTAGTCAAGAATGCCTTTGACAAAAAAAAAAAAAAAATAGGGCCGCCAGTTGAGGACCAGCACCCAACTTGTGTGTGTGCTAGACATTCTGTATCTACACCTGGAGCTGCGGTCTGTGGTGCGATTTCTTATGACTGTAGGAGCACTCTCGTGGTTATGCCGAGTACCTTGACGGCAAAACCACGTGTCAGTCTCGTGATTCGAACTGTTGTGTGGCCATTCATAAACAGCTCTCCAGGGGGTGTTTTCCAACAGGATAACGCTCGCCCAAGTAAATGTTCTATAGAGTGTCAGCATGTTTCCTTGGCCTTCTTGATCGCCAGATCAGTCTCCAATCGAACATATATGGGACATCACTGGACAAGCACTCCAGCGTCATCCACAAACAGCATTAACCTTCCCTGCATTGACGGAGCAAGTGCAACACACATGGAATTCCATCCCACAAACTGACATCCAGAACCTGTGCAATACAATACATGCATGTCTGCATGCTTACATTCGACATCCTAGGGGCTTACACCAATTAATTTGCATGCCAGCGTTTCAGCATTTCACATTTACGATTGCTTTCCTCGCACCTATATCAAACTGTGATACTGCAAAGTTAATCATTTAAATATTTCATCTAAAGAAATTTATTCCCGAGATTTCATATCTCTACATTAATTATTTTGTGCTGCTGCGACTTTTTTCCCGTCGGTTCAGAAGACACGACGTCACAGACATTGAGCCGTGGGAAAATGAAAGTGCAGGGCGAATTTCACTAGAGATACAAGTGAAATATGTCTGCATATACACGTGCAAAATTTTAAATATACGTGAAACATATTTGACTTGCATGTACGCAAGCAAAGCCATAGGTGGAAAGTTTATCCTAAAACCCTGCAACTATTGCTGTCAAATGTGATACACTTGTTAGTTACTCTCTGCATAATAAATACTGTGGCAGTGTGAGCCAGCAGCATCCTGCTGGGGTGGGTGTGATAGTGGGCCAGGAGAAGACTGGCAGACAGAGAGTGTGTGAGGAGATGGAGAAAAAAAGGGAAACAACGTAGAATGATAAGAGGAGGGAATGGACAAAGAGCGGGGGGATGAGAAGATGGAGAAAGGAAAGAGGAAGAGATTTACCTTGACAGAGGAGAGGAAGAGACAGGCAGAGAGAGGGGGAGGAGACAATGGTCAGGGGAATGGAGGAAGAGAAGATGGATTGAGGGAGGCGAGAGGAGGAAATAGAGAAAGGAAAGAGGAGGAGAAAGAGTGGATGGAGGAGCAAATGAACAGAACAGCGAGAGGGGGGATGAGGAGATGGACACGATAAGGAAAGAGGAGAAAATGGAGAGAGAGCAGAAGGAGGAGGAGATGAACAGTGAGAGAAGAGTTGGAGGAGATGGACATGGAGAAGGGAGGAGAAGATGGACAGAGCGAGGGATGGAAGTGGTTGACAGAGAAACAGGGCAGGAGGAGATGGACAAAGAGAAGTGAAGGAGGAGATAAATGGAGGGAGGTGGACATGGACACAGAGTGTAGGAGCGGATGGGCAGGAAGGACTAGCAAATGAACAGAGAGGGGAAGAGCACATAAACTGGGACAGGAGTAGCAGGAGCAGACAGAGGGTTGAGGATGAAGGAGATAGAGAGAAAGAGAGGGAGAGAGAGGGCGGGGGTAGGGGAGATGGAGAAAGAGGAACAAGGAGGAGATGGACTAATAGAAGACTGGAAAAATTCAGTTCTATTTGGTTTAATATTTTACTACGAATTTCAGACCTGTTATCTGGAAACTCTAAACAGGTCGTACATATTCATTAATCATGGTGACGTACCATGTTTTATGTTATGTATGTTAACAGCAACGACTGGTAGCATTAATGCAGAAATAAAACCGAACAGTTGAAAAACAAGAATCAATTTAAAAAATAACATAAAATAAAGGGAGTTAACTGAAGTTCCAAGTGAACAACTTTCATCTTACATTACTAGATATATTACTGGCAGACAGAACAACTCGAGGTTTACCGACTGACTACTACACGTACTTCCAAACATATTGTTGCTACACTATTCCACATCACCCACACTGGCACTTATTTGGCTCGGCAATCCTCGAATCTGCGCATACCGATGTGGTTGACCATAGAATTCTTTCGTTTCGTTTTTATTTTATTTTTATTTTTTCTTATTTGTTCATATATATATATATATATATATATATATATATATATGTCTCTGTTAATTAAATGTATATGTGCCTATCATTACCTATAATTAAGGAAACGCTTCTCTGACCTGTTGACACTATTTTGATACTCAGAGCGTCCACTTGATCTTATAGACCGAAAATTAGGCAGTTTCCTTTTAGATATCTGATGTGCTATCATATTGACTTTAGTCTACAAGTGTTGGTCACCTACGATTGTTTGCAGATCGCAGTCTAATTGTTTGCTGTCTCTCTCTCTACCTGAAAAAGGGGCTTCTCAGAACGACATGCTTAGACGAACCTTCCTCATCTCACTCACAGACTGGTGCGTTACCACATCCTATTCGACAATGATGTGTGGGATATGGACAGTGACCTTTTAATGGGTAGGTGCAACGTCGTGCAGTTTGAGCCTGTTCCAGGTGCTTGGGAATACACTGTAAACACGTCTTGTAGTGCTCCTAGGGTCCCAGTCAGACTGCCATTCAATTCCAGGGTCCTAAATGTCTTTTATCAGGAAGATATGTCCTTGTGATCTCGTACACACGATCATATTGCTCACTTCCGGACCAACACAGAGGTGCCCTGTAACGTACCACGACATACACGTCATGTAGTCCGAAGATCACAACTAAACCCTCTACAGGTGTAGTGCAAAAGACAGCGGCGAGCCTCAGAAGTACGCTCCGCTGAATTCGCCACAGTATTGTTTTGTAGCTGCCTAGTCCAAGGCGATGCGCCCAGACGCTGGCAGCAAAGCCCACAGTAGCTTCGTAATATGGCCACACTACGTGCAACGGTAATTTTTGGTCAGGAGTACCAGCATGGGCAACCTTATGCATGATTTTGACTGCTTTCTGAGGAACAGATCTTACGTGTTGTGGGAAGTTTCTTTTCTCGTCTAGAAGAGTGGCTAAATATCTATGACAGGTATTACGTCAAGCACCAGGGAAGGATTTCTGTCAAGAGAAAGTCTTCACTAAGGAAGTATGTATGTGGTTTTATGAACGGCTATAGTTAGTTTCTTGCTTTTGCACCAATGCTGCATCTGGACAAGCACATCATTCACTTTTTCCTCAAGTCTCGCCCTGGAGTCTGCAAGGACTACTACTAGGATGTCATTTGTGTATGTAACAATATCGTCAATAGCATCTGCCCCATATAACAGAAGTAATAGGAGTTCAGCACTAGGATTCCAGGACAGTGGACCACTTATGGACACAGTAAACATACCAAGGGGACAATATTACACGTGCCAAACAGTTTATTAACTGAATAACAGAATTTTAAAACTTCCTGGCAGATTAAAACTGTGTGCCCGACCGAGACTCGAACTTGGTAGTTCGAGTCTCGGTCGGGCACACAGTTGTAATCTGCCAGGAAGTTTCATATCAGCGCACACTCCGCTGCAGAGTGAAAATCTCATTCTGGAAACAGAATTTTAATTTATGCCTGCAGAGAGAGAGCAGCACAGATAGAAATTAACAGAGATGTACGACAAGGGTGCCATCTCTCTCCCACTTTATTTAATATATATGTCGTACTGACAATACTGTTAGACAGTCGAATGATAAATTAGTCCAGGAATAAAATTAATTTCTAGAAATACACATTTACATACTGCACTCATTCCTGATGGCCAAATAATTTGCCGGCCGCTGTGGCCGAGCAGTTCTAGGCCCTTCAGTCCGGAACCGCGCTTCTGCTACGGTCGCGGATTCGAATCCTGTTTCAGACATGGATGTGTGTGATGTCCTTAGGTTAGTTAGGTTTTAGTAGTTCTAAGTCTAGGAGACTGATGACCTCAGATATTAAGTCCCATAGTGCTCAGAGGCATTTGTTAAGTCCCATAGTACTTAGAGCAATTTGAAGCAAGTAATTTACAAAAAATGGACGATTATTTACAATTTAGCCTACATCTCTCGGACTCCACAGCTTCAACATATCACAAAATACAACGTAAGTTATGACTTTTTATGGAAAATACCCAAAGTGTACTAAAATAGTGCTAAATGGAAAATCATTTGAAAAGGGAATCTCACTTTATGCTGTTAGGATATGATGCAATTATCGTAACGTTATATCCAATAAGCTAAGTAAGTTTCAAATGATACGTGGCACTATACAGGTAACATTACCCAATGATAGCAAGAACAATATAAAACTAAATTCTACCGAGTAATGGCAACATCTATCCTCACACGTGGACGTGAGACTTGGAAAGTAACTAAGAAACGCCAAAGGAGGATACAGTCAGCTGAAACGAAATTTTTCAGATAGTGAAAGGATGTACTCATTGAACCCTCTGCCAGGCACTTAATTGTGAATAGCACAGTAATCACGTAGATGCAGATGTACTCTGAGAGAACAAATAAACAGTTCTCAAATGGGGACAGAATTAAATACATTTTGCACCAATGAAAGAATGGAAAATGCGACGATAAAATGAAAAAGCACATTGAAAGAATAAGGCAGAAAGAATAGTTGGACATGTAATATACTTTATGCTGTAGGACAGAGATACAGGTATACCAAGGAAAAGCTGGCATCTGCGAAGGTAGAACAGGCTATAAAGTTACTGCCTGAGTTTGTAAGTAGGCTGTTTAGGTTTTTTTATTGGTAACGCCACCTCTGTATGAAAATCACTGGCTGTGCTGTGTGCAGTCTGTGGCTGCTTTGCATTGTTGTAATACTCGCCATTGTAGTGTTGGGCAGCGGCAGCTGGATGTGAACAGCGCGTAGCGTTGTGCAGTTGGAGGTGAGCCGCCAGCAGTGGTGGATGTGGGGAGAGAGATGGCGGAGTTTTGAAATTTGTCATGATCTGCTATATTTATATATGATGATATCAAGGTAAATACATTGTTTGTTCTCTATTAATATCTTTCATTTGCTAACTATCCCTATCAGTAGTTAGTGCCTTCAGTAGTTTGAATCTTTTATTTAGCTGGCAGTAGTGGCGCTCGCTGTATTGCAGTAGCTTGAGTAGCGAAGATTTTTGTGAGGTAAGTGATTTGTGAAAGGTATAGTTTACTGTTAGTCAGGGCCATTCTTTTGTAGGGAATTTTGAAAGTCAGATTGCGTTGCGCTAACAAAATATTGTGTGTCAGTTTAAGCACAGTCATGTATAATTGTTCAAATGGGACGTTACATATGGCGACCCTTAGCCGAGGATACCTCACTGGAATCTTCTGATTTTTTGTTGTAGTTTGTGTAATTAGTGTAGATTTTGTTTATTGCTAGCACGTAATTGCAGAGAAAATCTCCTTTGTAGTTGCAGACTTTCATTGTTGTACAGTAAAACAGTTGTGGCATGCATGTAGATTTGCACCAAGTATTTCGCAGCTGGAATTAACTAGATATTATTTTCAGTGCTATGTTAATGTGTTCTCTTATTTTTGATCTTCAAATTGTGTTTTTCTGTGTTGTTGTGTGAAATACTGTGACAATAATGGCGTGCGAAAAACGTAATACTAGGCTCCAAAGTAAACTGAGAAATGACAGTGAAAATGAAAGCAGTGTGTTAGCGCCACCGAGTAATTAATTAACTGATGTTCAAAATAGTAATTTGGTAATTGTGCATAGGGAAATGGAGCGGGCGGCAAACAATGGCGTGGAAAGCGAAACAATTAGTGAAGAGGGAAGCATTATCGATCGATCGGTAGGCAACAGCTCGCCTCAGGAATCCGAAATGACAGAACACAATATTGCAAATACTGTAGACTCAGGTTTTGGGTTCTCACCGTTTTCTCAAATGAGTCAAGAAACATTTTCTGCTTGTCAAAATGTGAATGTTGCCGGTGCAACTTCACTGCCGAAAAGCACTGAGGAACATGTTTCAGACACCAGTGCATTGTTATTACAATTAATGCAACAAATGGGACAAAAGCTTGAAAAGTTAGACACAATGGAACAACACCAGAGACAAACACAGCAACAGTTAGACACAGTGGAACAAAATCTCAAAAAGTTAGACACAGTGGAACAAAATCTCAAAAAGTTAGACACAGTGGAACAAAATCTCAAAAAGTTATACACAATGGAACAAAATCTTCAAAAGTTAGACACTACACTTGAACAAACACGTGAAGATTTAACCACTGAGTTACATAACATCGAATCGAAATGTCAAAAGGTCTGTAATGACGTAAAAACAGAAATTTGTGAGCATTTCCAACCTATTTTTTCGTGTCATGAAAATGTATTACAGAATCACGAAGCAGCCATAAAAGAACTGCAAACTATTGTTCATGAAAATCATGAGACCTTGCAAGCTAAAATTGACTCAGTTGCATCTACCGATTCGGTTACGCAACTTGCAAGAACTCAGGAAAACTTAAAGGACACAGTAGATACCCTGAAAATTGGTTCAGAAAGACACATGGAGGAAATAAGTACACTATCGGAGAAAGTAGCCGAACTTTCGGATCAGGTCACTAACTTATCTACAAAGGTAGATGATGATCTGAATGACACAAGACCCGTAGCCTTCACTGACACAGAAGAGTATGAACAAATTAGAAAATTCAAACAAAATCAAAATCAAATCAATACACAGTACAAAAGAGAAATCAGGGAAGTGCAAGATCAGTTGGCACAAGTAGTTCAAGAATTACGTATTTCAGAGGACACTCGCGCTCCAATACGGGAAGAGGGACATAGAAATACGGAACAACCACAAAATAATAACACAGAGCATTTCGGAAATTATGAAAGAAATTGGCAATGTGCACCGAATTTTGAGATTGAACAGCCGACACGACGTAACAATGACCGACATGCCACTCGCCGACATGATGACTTTGACTATAAGCTGTTCATTACTACACGTAAATTCAAAACATTTAAGAATTCCGGCAACGACATTCATCTACAAGCGTGGCTCCATCAATTCTCTCATTGTTTTCCTCCCAACTGGTCATTGGAGCACAGGTTAGAATTTATGTGTGGCTATTTAGAGAATGAACCAGCTGTAAGAATGCGATCGGTCATTCACGATTGTCACAGTGAAAGAGAATTTTACCATGCCTTCCTCTCAGCATATTGGTCTCAAGCTACACAAGACCGAGTAAAACATAGCATCATGATGATGAAACACTTTGAACAATCTGAATTTTCCAGTCTTGTCAAATATTTTGAAGACATGTTGCATAAGAATCAGTATCTTTCAAACCCATACAGCCCCTCAGAACTCATCCGCATTTGTTTACTCAAATTGCCTGAACATTTACGGCATATTATTTTAGCAGGACGTTGCAAAGACGACATTGAAGCCTTTGAGGGACTGTTACAAGAACTGGACATTGACAGTGACAATCGCGGAATGCGAAAACAGGAACACAACAATTACAGGTCACATCTGTCACAATTCCGTGACGACAGAAACGATAACTGGACGCGACAAGGCTATTCTCACCACACAAATCGTGACCAAAACAGACACCACCCGTATGATAATCGTTGGCAGAGTAGTAATAATTACAGGGAAAGATCACCTTTCCACGGTCGTGACTATCACAGAGACAATCAGAGAAACAGACAATTTGGGAACCAAAATAATTATTATCAAGGGAGACAGAATAACTTTAGACGCAACGGTCTAGCGCGCAGTTACGATTCAGGGAGAAATTCTCCACCACTTAACCGACAAGAAAGAAACTACAGGAACTACCGACATGACGACAGACGATGTGATCGTAACGACAGATGTGAATTGCATCAGAACTGGCCGGATTCAAACAGAGCAGGGCCTTCTCGTCACGGTGAATTTGTAGAAGTTAGGTCTCCAAATCCCAATAACGTCGCGCGCCAACAAAGAGACAATAGGCAATGACTCACACCGCTGGCAGCCACAAAATGTTCTTATGACACTAACGACGCAGCTGCCGTAGCTAGTAATTACGTAAAAATGGAAGACATTAGGGACATCTTACTCCAAGAACACGACGTAAAACATAACAACATTGCATATCCTGTGATTCACATTACAGTAAATGACGTAAAATTTATGGCAGTACTTGACTCTGGCAGTCCCATTTCAGTAATCAGTGAAACAGCCTTTAGCAAATGCAACAAATCGAACGATTGCCCCACACTTCCGTTACGTAAGATTAAATTACAAGGTGCAATCTTTGGAAAAAGTGTAGATGTATGCCAACAAACCAACTTAGAATTCTTTTGTCAAAGCCACAGCTTCTCTATGAGCTTTCTTATTGTTCCATTATTGTCGACGGAAATTATATTGGGAGTAGACTTTTTGAATGAATACAAAGCAATCTTAAACTTTCACGATGCTGAAATAAGTTGAGAGAAGGAAGGTAAGACAATAGCTTTGAAATTTGAAGATTGGCTCTCAAACCATGACGAAGAAATTAATCGGCTTTACCTCCTGTTAGACAACAGTTCGGAATTTTCGACAGAACTTGACGCCAACAATCATTCTGCAAGTACTGACAGGGATGATATCGACGGCGCATTTGACACTAATAAGTTAAATCAGAATAAAATTCAAACAATTGAGAATTGTAATGACACTGATAGGCAGGACCTTTTTGAGATTTTACAAGCACATTCCACAGTTTTTACTCACAAAACAGGAACAATCAAGGGATTTCAATACCAATTTCGTGTTCGTGAGCATACTAAATTTTGTGTTAGACCATATGTAATTCCAGCACATTATAGGGACCGTGTTAGAACAGAAATACAATCTATGCTTGACGAGGGCATTATTGAGCCTGCAGTAAGCTCATACAACAATCCATTACATGTTGTTGAGAAGAAAAATGGATCGATCTGGCTTGTCTTAGATTCGAGACAAATCAATACGATCATTATTCCTGAAACAGACAGGCCGCAAACGTTGGAAGAACTTCTTCAAAATTTTAATGGTGTAAAAGTGTTGTCTTCCATTGATCTCAGATTCAGCTTTTATCAGATCGAACTTCACCCAGAATGTAGAAAATACACAGCTTTCCTTTGTTTCGGCGTTTGTTGTCAGTTTCGGAAACTTCCCTTTGGTTTGAACGTTTCTTCAGCAGCATTCATTCGCGGGCTAAATTCCATATTACCTGAATTCTTAAAACGTCACATCACCTTATATGTAGACGATATTCTGATAGCAGAAGCCTCTTGGGAACAACACAATCGCATCCTCAACAGCGTGTTACATATTTTTGCAGAATCTGGAATTACAGTTAACTTGGAAAAGTCTGAATTCGGTAGGACAAAAGTGAAGTTTTTGGGACATATTATTTCTTCTGAAGGCATTCAGCCGGATCTTGAAAAGTTTGAAGCAATCAGAGCCATTCCAGTTCCATCTACAAAAAGACAAGTCCGCAGTTTTCTAGGTCTCGTAAATTTTTACCGTCGTTTTCTGAATATGCAAATTCTTGTTACACCAAAACTTTGTTCTCTCACTGGAAAAAATACTATTTGGAACTGGGACGAACAAGCACAGTTGGAATTCAATTCTTTGAAAGAATCGCTACTTAACGCGCCAATACTACCTCATCCAGATCTGTCACAAGATTTCTGCCTTAGGACGGATTCTTCTAAAGTCGGTCTTGGTGCCCATTTATTTCAAGAAGCCACAGAAAATGACACTACTGTTCAGAAAACCATTGCTTTTGCTAGCAGAGTGCTAACCAAATCTGAAAAAAATTATTCCGTTACTGAATTAGAAGCTTTAGCTATCGTTTGGGCATTTCACAAATTCCGTTTCTTTCTTTCTGGTAAGCATGTAAAAGTATACAGTGATCATCGTGCATTACAATTTCTTATGTCTTCAAAATTAAATCATGACAGGTTAAAACGTTGGGCATTGTTTCTGCAAGAATTCCGCTTCACAATAGTCTACATTCCCGGCAAGGAGAACATTGTTGCGGACGCACTGTCACGCGCACCGGCTGGGCTTGAGAAAAGTAACACAGAAGGCAACCTCGAGAAAAATTTCAGTATTCTTTACATTCAGAAAGTCGCCTTTGAAAACTTCATCACCACATCTTTAAAGGACATTGCTCATGAACAAGATAAAGATCCGATTTGGAACGACATCAAGAGCAAATGGCATGAAAAGACACACACACAGATTCGGCATTATTACCTGGTTAGAAACAACATACTCTTCAAACGCTGCACTGTTGATGACAAGCTATGGGTACTTTGCATTCCAGACGATTTTGTTAATAAGCTCATTTGGTACATTCATTTCAGCTACGCACATTTTGGTTCACGAAAATGTTATCATATTCTTCGAACGACTTGTTATTTTAACAATATGGAAAAGAGAATTCGAAGAGTCTTGTCTATTTGTAAACTTTGTCAAAAGGCGATACCATCTACTGTCTCCCATCGTGCTCCGCCGTTTCCTATCATTCCTTCTAAATTAAAAGAATTTGCTGCTGTTGATCTCTTGGGACCGCTTGTCAGAACATCTAATGGATTTTCGTACGTTTTAGTCGCTGTTGAACTTACTTCAAAATTTGTTTCTTTCACTCCGTTACGTAAAGCCACTGGACGATCTGTATCCAACGCCTTTGTTAAAAATTTCTTACGTGAAGTTGGACACGTTAGCGAAGTCATTTCAGATAACGGACCTCAATTCAGATCTGCTGGTTGGTCACGTATGCTTTGGAATCATTAAATCAAACCTGTTTTTATTTCATTGTACTCACCACATTGTAACCCGTCTGAACGGATTATGAAAGAAATCAATAAGCTTTGCAGACTATATTGTCACAGAAAGCATCAGCATTGGGACAGATATTTACACTTATTTCAAAATGTGCTGAATGAAATGCCTCATGATTCTACTGCTTTACCACCTACTCTTGTACTAAAGAATGAAGAACCACTGAACAGAATCAGAGAGCTTGTACCTTTCCTGAATACACATAAACTTCGACACAAAGACATAATTGATTTGGCTCTTAAAAATATAAAATCTGCGGCAGACAAAAGGAGAAAACTACACGGTAAAGCAAATGCAAAGAAATTTTATATTCGTCAGAAAGTTCTCATTAAAGCTCATTCATTGTCACATAAGAAGAAACACTTGAGTCACAAATTCTTTCTAGTTTACAATGGACCTTACTGAATCCGACGTATACCACATGATAATTGCGTTGAAGTTTAAACTCTGCGTACTAGGAAGAGTAAAGGTTTACACCACATTTCACATGTAAAACCGTTTATTGAAAGATAATCTGCTTTTTAACTTTGTCTTTGCCATATAACTTTTCACTTTACATTACTAGTATGCTGTGTCAGACTTAAGAAACTGTTAACATACAACAATGTTTGAAGTTAAATATCCAGTCTAGAACCTAGGGAACATTTTTAAACAAGAAATTACGAATGCATTGTTATAGTGAACAGACGAGACAGTGTTGTATTTGTACATTCTTGCTTGTTAGTTGCACGATTACGTAACGACTATCAGGCTTACATACTTAGGACACATACTGGTACTGCTAATGAGATTTTAATGCAACATTTTGGTTTACTTGGAAATACATTCTGGGTTTAAAGTACTTTCTGTGAGATACCAGATGACACAGTGGTTAGTTTATGTGACAGCTACACGATTTTATCACGACGCTACTAATGAGTGACAATATACAATGTTGCTTTTGCGGTGTTTCTGTTTTATATCTGCACAGTTTTTCTGTTTTATTCTGGAAAGTAAAACATGTTTTAGTAGTAACTTTTGTGGTATAGCTACAATGAGACTGCCTTTTCCGTAGCACAACAATATGTTACAGCACAGTAATTTCTTCATCACGGCAATAAGCGTAATAACTAAGATATCTATACGCAAAGCATTTCACTTTTGTTTATCATGAGGTAAGTACATTGACTTCTGCAGAACTTAGCTTTCAGAGGACAATAACTACGACACTTTCACAGAGATTATCTTACAGCAAGACGCACATTTAGCGCTACAGGACGTGTGTTTGAGTGATTAATTTTGTACTTAAATCATTTATTTTTAAAGATATTTGAAGGACAATGATACAAAGGTTTTCCGTAATACATTTCATTCCATTGTTGTAATCTGTAACACCTGAGGGTATAATTACATTAATCCTCAGGGGGGTGCACGCTTACTTTGTGTACCATGTGTTTGGCAAGCACAAGGAGCCCTAGCTAATATGGTATTTGCTTATACAACTTTTCACATCAGTACCATATTTCTCTAACACATAAATTACACAGCTATCTGATTATTTGACAGAGAAACAAACATTCTTTTTACTACATCAGTGACAGATGTTTACGCAATTACACAGTTGGATAACTTCACACTTATGAAACTGTATTTTGTCTGTACTTTGTAAACTGTTCATATTTTTTTGGAACCATTGTGATACTATGAGAGCTTTGAATGATGTATTTGGTATGGGATCATGATTTTTAAAGTGCGTTTGAGGCAGATCACACTTTTGTCATGAGCAGAGAATTTTTTTTAGGTTTTGAAATTATTGGAGGAAGCTACGACGATTTTGAGAGTTGACTGAGATGTTATGATGTTATTGTTACGATGACTATGTGTATTATACTGTTGCGGTATGTTTATGATCAGTAAGCTGATGCTATATGAGTTATTTGATTATGCTACATATCTGTAATGATGAAATATTGAATAAGTGTTGACGAATAAGGTAAGGAATAATGAGTAGTGGTTAGGGACTCTGGTTTGTGAAAAAGGTTGTTGGAAACCAAGAATCGTACTTTAAGAGTTATGAAATGTGTGTATATGTGTGAATGTATCACAATGCTGGCGAAAATTTTTTGGACGCTGTTATATTTATAGGATTTCGTTTCTACAGATTTGTAACCCAAATTCTTGACCTGTGAAATATTTTTATATGAGGCTGTCACTGTAGCGGAAACTGGTGTCGTAAATATTTCGGTAAGAAAGTTAAGTGACCACCTGCACCTAATGCGTCGTGGGCACCCAGCTGGGCGACAGTCGCCTTAAAAAAAAAGCCATTAGCGTGTGCCTTCCAGAGGCACAGGTGGAAAAAAAAGGGAGGCCATTATCCTCCCTATTGACGTTCCTTTGTAGAAAGCATCGGAAAAACGACACCGTCGAACTTGATAACATATGATTACACTGTGGAGCTCTTAATTTATGATTTACTGAAATGCCTAATGAAATGACGAGAAATATTTTTATGTCTATACACCTGATTATGACTATTGTCTCTCTAGTTGAGAGATTTGTCTACTAACTTATGAAATGCCTAATGACTACTAAATGATGTTCTTATGCTTTACTTTGTACATAGTTGCTTATTTCATTTGATATCTAGTTTCTAGCTGCACTGCAGCATTGGTTAAAATAAAATTTTATAGATGTACTAATATAAATATTTTCTGTCTACAGATTGAGTAAATCATAATTTTTTTCAAAAAAATGAGGGAGCACAAAACGACATTTACCTTCACAGGAACTGCATTCATAATTTTCTTTTCAAGTACTTGGTAATTTCTTTTGTAGAATAAATTGTGATGCATCACTCTAGTATTAAGATGTGACATAGGTATTAGACATGGCCATTTTTAGTGTACTATTTTTTTTGCTTGAGCTTTGTCATGTTTAGGTATAAGTTATTTCATTTTCTGTTGTTGGTTGCCAGGCATAGTGCCACTGAATTTCAATTTGTGTTACTCTGCTAAGCCAGATTTATTTTTTTTTGTTTGCTGCGCATTGCCTCATATTAGTTGTAATGTTGAATTGCTTGGTAATTTAGATTTACTGTAGCTTGCTTTGCGATTTTCCATTTTTTATTGCTGTTTATATTAATTGTTTTATGTGCTGCTGCATTGCCTCGTCCCTTAGTTTAGCATCTGAGCTCAGTAGATTTAAGTTAACTTAAGAGGGGGTAGCCTCTAAGAGAATGAGTTGCGATGAATTGGAAGAAATGCATTGAGAAGTTATACAAAAAAAAGTACAGAAAACAGGTTTAGGTAGGATTTTCTTGGAAATAAATGTTGAGGTAAGAAATGTGTGAACATATAAATACAGAAAGCATGCTTAGATAGAATTTTTTTTGTGGAAACAAAGGATGAAATAAGAGGAAAGATATATGAAGTTTTGGGTTGGACTGCAGTACCAAATGTTACACTGAAGACGAACCCTGTCCTTTCCTATTGGTGTTATCCCACTATGTGTTTGTGTACCCTTGTGCATTTGTTTTCTTCCTGTCTCTGTGTAGTTTCATAGAATTTTTTCTTCTTTTAATATTAAGCTACATTCACTATGATGAGGAATACTGTTATCCTCGAATATAATTGGCATTAATAATATGTTATTTACTTTGTAAAGATGTTAGACATTATTAATTCTGTTCTGTTTAATGCTCATGTGTGAAGTTGATGTTTCAAAAGTTATTGTGATCTTTTATGTATGTACTCATGTCATAATTCCACTGATGTATATGTTAGTTCGATTCTTTTGTAAAGCCTGTACTACAAATGTTATCTGTATTGTTATGTTTTTAATGATGTGTTCTGTACCTTTGTTATTGTATTCTCATGTTATAAAATTGTAATTGACACCAGTTTATCAAACTAAGTAACTTGTAAGCATTCATTTCACTGCACACATTTCCGTTGGTCATAGTATATGGACAATATGTGAGAAGTAGGGACTGATAGTGTTTGCACGTGTGTTAATGATTCAGCAAGGGACTGGATAACAGCATTGCTGGTTCTAAGGACAATTCCTAAAACTTTGTGAGTGCACAAGTGGTGGTTTATGGACTTGCTACATTATCCGCAAGACTCTTCAGTGGTGATTGTGCACCTGCACAGTCACAACAGATGGCTGCTGGCCATCTCTTCAAGGACTACAGTGGGTCTACATCTTTGATGATCCATCAATACCATTATTTCTACAAGGACTGCAGTGGGTCTGCACCTTTGATGACCCACCAATACCGTAATCTCTTCCAGGACTACAGTGGGTCTGCTCTATGATCACCTACCTACCAATATTCTTCCAAACTACAACTGACTCTGCTGTGGGTTTGCTCTGTTGTGGCCCATTATCTGTCAGCATGTCAAGAGTCGGCACTGTCTTTCCGTTGGAAGGACAACGCTACTTCTTCAAGACTGCATGGAAATCCACTACTTCCGTGTGCATTTTCTTTTACTGCTCAGACTTTGAGAAAAACACTGCTATTCTACTGTTATGTACGATTAGGACTGTCTTTATGGACTGTGAGAAAATTTTAGCTTTTGACCAACATTGTATCAATAAGTGTGTGCATTTGATTTCTTTGTTATTGTAATTATGAAAAATTTTTTTCAAATCTGTATTGGCCACTGCCCAATCCAATTTGTAAAATTTTTTGTGGGGAGCATGGGGGCTATGTAGGTAGGCTGTTCAGGTTTTTTTATTGGTAACGCCACCTCTGTATGAAAATCACTGGCTGTGCTGTGTGCAGTCTGTGGCTGCTTTGCATTGTTGTAATACTCGCCATTGTAGTGTTGGGCAGCGGCAGCTGGATGTGAACAGCGCGTAGCGTTGTGCAGTTGGAGGTGAGCCGCCAGCAGTGGTGGATGTGGGGAGAGAGATGGCGAAGTTTTGAAATTTGTCATGAACTGCTATATTTATATATGATGATATCAAGGTAAATACATTGTTTGTTCTCTATTAATATCTTTCATTTGCTAACTATCCCTATCAGTAGTTAGTGCCTTCAGTAGTTTGAATCTTTTATTTAGCTGGCAGTAGTGGCGCTCGCTGTATTGCAGTAGCTTGAGTAGCGAAGATTTTTGTGAGGTAAGTGATTTGTGAAAGGTATAGTTTACTGTTAGTCAGGGCCATTCTTTTGTAGGAAATTTTGAAAGTCAGATTGCGTTACGCTAACAAAATATTGTGTGTCAGTTTAAGCACAGTCATGTATAATTGTTCAAAGGGGACGTTTCAAGTTAAAGACGATGATGAAAGAATATCAAACCAGTGCCGTCAACAGTATTTCATTTATGCATGTGGATTTCACAAGCAAAAGATGAAAAGGTAGAGAAAATGTATGACGGCACCAGATAGGCAACTCAGTATGCTGCGGTAGGGGAAGGAACATAAGACGGTGTTATCGCAAAATTTGGGCTCGGTGGTATGAAGGGGAGAGGAGAGACAATACTAGAGTTTTGTGATAAACATCGGATAGTGGTAGCGAATACACCGCTCAAAAATCATAAAAGCAGGAAGTATACTAAGACGTGGCCTGGAGTGGATGCTAGATATCAGCTTGATGACGTTATTGATAGGCTGAGATTCCGAAATGAGATAATGGATTGTAAAATTTAATCAGGGGCAGATATAGACTAAGACCACAATGAAATAAAGATAAATAATAGGCTGAATATAAAGAGAACTATCAAGAAAATTAAATGTGGCAATAACGAGGAGAATCTGAGAATGGGTAGATGTGCTGTAATGAATATTACAGTAGGTAGTTCAGTTAAAGGGGAAGGGGTCATCAAAGAAGCTGGAAGTGTGTTCCTCGAACCACTCCGTCACAGTCCTGGCCTTGTGAGATGGGGCATTTCCTTGTTGAAAAATGCCACTGCCGTCGGGAAACATGTTCGTTCTAAAGGGGTGTGTGTGTTGTGCCATCCAGTGTACGATACACATTGGCCGTCACGGTGCCTTGCACGAGCTCCATTGAACCCACGAATGCCCGTGTCAGTGGTTTCCAGAGCACAATGGAGCCGCCGCCAACTTGTCTCCATACGGCCGTACAGGTGTCAAGGGGCTGTTCCGCTGGAAGGCGACAGATTCGCGCCCTGCTATTGGGATGAAGAAGGTATCGGGATTCACACAGCCATACAAGGCTCTGCCACTGTTGCACTGCCCAGTGCTGAACATTCCAGGCGAAGTCGTCAGTGTCGTGCTGTTCATATTAGCACAAGCATGGGTCGCCGGCTGCGGAGGCCCATCGTTGGGAGTGTCCGGTGCACTGTGAGTTCAGACACACTTGTGCCCTGCCCAGCATTAAAGTCTCGTGTTAGTTCCGCCACAGTTGGCAGCCTGTCCTGTTTTGCCAGTCCGCCCAGCCTACTACATCCGACATCTGTAATGGGAGGTGGCCGCCCAACCCTACGACGTCTGGACGTGGTTTGTCCTTGGCGTTGAAGACATTCACCACAGCTCTCCTTGCAGTTTTTGAAATGCTCGTACCTAACCTCCACGCCATCGCAGTCTGCCCTCGGTCAAAGTCAGACACAACGCGCGCCTTCACAATTCTACACACAGACAGCACTCACTGATACCACATGCACCGTACGTGTGTCTGATCAGCAGGCATATCTCGCCAGCTGACGCCGCTATCGCCTAAATGGATTTATATCGATAGTAGGCCGTTATGTTCTGGCTGATCGGTGTAGGTACGAGTAGAATAACTGAGAAAAAATCTTCTGTAATGGAAGAAATATTGCCGGCCTTAGTGGCCGAGCGGTTCTAGGCGCTACAGTCTGGAACCGCGTGACCGCTACGGTCGCAGGTCCGAATCCTGTCTCGGGCATGGATGTGTGTGATGTCCTTAAGTTAGTTAGGTTTAAGTAGTTCTAAGTTATAGGGGAGTGATGAGCTCAGAAGTTAAGTCCCATAGTGCTCAGAGCCATTTGAACCATTTGAAGAAGTATTTAAACTGATATTCGAATGAAAGAAGTAGGAAAATACTCTGAGAAAGACAGGAATAAAGCAATATGTACTTAGGGATTAAGCACAGTGATAGCATGTCAAGAAAGCTGCACGAAAATTGCGAATAAATCGAAAAAGAAATGATCGTCGGAAAGATAAATTCAACATACAGAAAAATCAAAACAACTTCCGTTGAAATTAAATGCAGAAGTGTCAACATTAATAGTGTAGAAAGAGTTACGATGTTAAACGCAGAGGAGAGAGAGGATATGTGGAAAGACGGTGTTTAATGGCTTTAGGAGGGAAAAGAGCTGTCAGTGACGAGCTGGAAGAAGAAACAGACGTCAATAAGGGGTTCATTATTACTGTCAGAGTCTGACACAGCTATGGAGGACTTGCGCTTGAATAAGGTAAAAGACATAGATACTCAAGTTTTGCAATTGCTAAATGCGCTGGGATTAAACGCAACAAACTTTTCATGTTGTGGTGGAGACTTTCGAAAATATCATCGGTACAATTCCAAAGGTAGTAAAGGGAAATAAATGTGAGACTTATTGCACAATCAGTACAGTAGCTCAAGAATGCAAGTGTCAGAAACAAATAGCATAGGATGCAAAAATAGTTGTGGACGTGACCGAAGGTTTTCCTTTAGAAAAGGTGAAGGCAGTTCTGAAGAAGCAACACTTAAGAAAAATTGAGGCTCTTTTATGGGATTTGCAGACCTGGGAAAAACGTTATGGAATGGCGAATGGTGAAGGACTATCGATATTCTGAGAAAATAACAGTGAGCATTACGGAAAGACGTGAAATATACATATGTATAAGTATCAAGAAGTAACAATTAGTACTGAAGACAAATGACGAAGTGCTCGTATTAAGAAAGGCATAAGACAGAGATCAACTCTTTCGTTCTTACTGTTCAATGTGGCCGCGCGGAGTGGCCGCGTGGTTTGAGGCGCTGTGTCACGGATTGCGCGGCTCCTCCCGCCGGAGGTTCGAGTCCTCCCTCGGGCATGGGTGTGTGTGTGTTGTTCTTACCGTAAGTTAGTCTAAGTAGTGTGTAAGTCTAGGGACCCCAGACCTCAGCAGTTTGGTCCCTTGGGAATTCACAAACATTTGAACATTTTGTTCAACGTGTACATCGCAGAAGCAGTGACAGGTCGGTCCAGGAGTGGGGTTGAACCACAGAGTGAAAGATCACCAGGGATAAGATTCGCAGATGACATTGTTCATATCAGTGAAAGCAAGGAATATTTTCAGAACATAATGGAATGAACAGTCTACAGAGCACAGAAAATGGACTGAGAGTAAATCGAAGAAAGGCGAAAATAGTGAGGTGAGGAAGAAACGTGGTTTGTGAGAACGTCTGTTGTAAAAAAAAATTTCCTTGTTTTGAGAAAGATATTTCTGAAAATGTGTGTATGGACTGCAGCTTTGTGTGGAACCGAATGTCGGACAAGGAAATCTCAGAAAGAAGACAGTCAAAGCGTTTTGGACGTGGTGCTATGGAAGGATGTTGAAAATTAGGAGGACTGATAAGATACGGAATGGGGAGCGGAGAAGATTGTATGGAAAACATTTACAAAAAGAAGAGACGTGATGATGGCTCATGTGTTAAGAATCAAGGAATAACATTTATGATGCTTGAAGGAATTACAGAGTATGAAAATCGTAGGGCAAGACAGTGACTGGAATATACGGAAAGAACAATTGAGGACGGAGGGCGCAACTGCTGCTCTGGGGCGAAAAGTTGGCACAGGAGGGGGAACCGTTGCGGCCACTGGAAACCCTGTAGGGACATTGATCAACGAAAAAGAAAATGGCGATTTAGAAGATTGTTGGCCTTTTTAACTGGCATTCTTGCTTACTTCTGCCAATAGAAAGTGTGTCTGATATTCAAATGACAGGAAAGAGAGCGTTGACTACTGTATATATTTGAATTTCCATTGACATTTGCAATCAAAGTTCATCATAAAACCTGTACTGAAGCTGTGTTTCGTTGTCTTCTGCTACCAGACAGTGCTACAGGTTGTCCCATGTTTATACAGAAAAGATGTACAGGAACGTCTTCATGTTCTTACATGTTTCTTCTCCCCACATTAGTTTAGGTATCTAGTTAGTAAAGTTTTACCGAATACTTTTATGGAAGAAAACTATATCCCTCAAGGAGATGTTTCAATTGTGACGCGGTTTCTGATGGCTATAACTAACAATACCTCAATGGACTGTTCGGGCACTTTAGTTGCGGAGAGTTTTTCAGTTTTCAATACATCTTTCACAATTGCAGCAAGTACGCACCAACTGCAGATGATTGCTAAGAGACTAGAGAGATGGGCACACAGACCTGGATTCAAGTAATTGTCTAAAAATAAGCTGCATGTGTTGCTTGTTAACAGTTCCCGTCATCCTTTCCGTCTTCCAGAACTGAAACTGAGGGACATCTTTTTAAATTTGAAGGCGTCGATGAGGTATATTGGCATCCATTTTCATCAGGCGTTCAAGTGCCTGCCACATCTGAGGAACTTTTGCTCTCGATCCATCAAAGCCCTTGAAATTTTAAAGCGTGCAGCACACAGAGTTTGGGAAGAAGATCGAGCAGACCTGCCCCAGTTTTAAAGAGCGTTTGTCTGGTCCCAGCTTCATGATGGATCTCCGATGATCAGACCTTCTAGGCCGTCATATTTGGAGGTCCACTGGGTGGGCATTAGACTAGCAAGAGGTGCATTTAGAGCCTCTTCACCGAAGCTTGCCAGCCACCACTTCTAATGTGACGGCAGCTGCTCGCCGTAACAAATGTCCACGGCTGAGATCGCTAATGCAATCCTGTGCAGTGGCGCTTGACCTGGTGGTAAGGCAGTTCAGATTCTGGAGGCGGAAAAAGTTTTTACTGCCAGTATTTGGGTGGCGAGGGGATGAGAGGTGGTGGCGTAAAGCTCCTGGTCACCAGGCTCTACGCCAGTGTTCTCGTTTGAATACTAAAGCTGTCTGCAGTATTTCACCAAGTGGGGGCATGCAACACTGTTGATGGTAGTTTGTCTGCTGGATGGGGATGTTCAGCCTGGTGGCCCCCTTTGTGTCAATCATCAGGAGCAGGCCATATGCCAGCACTGGCTTTCACCCTCTCCTTTCCCCTGTCATCATCATACAAAACAAAGATCACACTACACACACACACACACACACACACACACACACACACACACACACACACACACAATACATACATGGAATATTACAAATATTCTAATGGATCACGTTGTAAATAAAAACAAATCAAAGAAGCTACTCATTGTGCAACAAGCTTACAAAATGTCTTGCAAAATATAATTGCCAGCATACCATACTGATTCTCTCCCACTCACAGAGTGGCTTTTCGATAATCGTCTGTGAGCAGTGGGACCATTTGGGAACCGAACAAAGAGCTGTATTTTAAAAGTGGTTGTGGCGAATACTAAGCCTTACAACACAGGTGGAGTAATTCACCACCATATTATGTTTAGAAGCCATTACTTTTTTTAAATTTGACTGATTTTAAAGATTGTAATTTTTTGGGTATATTTACTAACGTCTTACATGAACACATGAATTTTAAGATTGTTTATTGAAATGTATCTAGACAGAGAGGATACCTTGGGTGCTCGATGGTATTCTCTGATTGTGTCCTCAGAGTCTGCCTACCACACGCTTTCACAATCCGTCATGCTGAGCTATAGGATATTTGGAAGACCCTGTATCGTATGAGATGATACAAAGGAAACATTTTTCTAAACTGATCCAATACCCTTAGTGCTCAAGCATGTAGGTGAAAAGGTTTCGTAAAATGTACGCATTTATCTTGCGGCCACATTGTGGATAGGTGGTGGTGTACTGCCAGGTACCTGGGCTGGAAACCAGCAGGTAGATATTGAGGTGAAGAAGGCCTGTAGGGAGTGGCAGTTGGAGAAAGCATCATTCCCTTGGAACCTGTGAACTCACTGTTGAGCCAGAAGGTCAGGCGTGAATGGGAAGGTGAGTGGCTTGTCACTTGTCACCGTACTGGACGTTGCTCTTTGTGGGTGGCGTTTTCTCTGTAGAAAGTTCCAGCTATTTCTGAAATTCGTTGAACTGTCCAGATTACACTCTAAGCTGTTAGGTTGAAGGAGTTTCAGAGTGGTGTCTCATCCCTTACCAACCCAACCTTCAGTCAGCTGCAATTCCTGCTGCTCCATTTAAAATCTTTCATTGTACCTTTCCTCTTTTAGTTGACTGCTTTACAAATCATGATTTCATACATCATAGTGTCTCTTTCTCTCTCTCTCTCGCTATATATATATATATATATATATATATATATATATATATATATGTGTGTGTGTGTGTGTGTGTGTGTGTGTGTGTGTGTGTGTGTCTGTCTGTCTGTATGTGTGTTAATTCCTATGGGACCAAACTGGTGAGGTCCCTAGACTTACACACTACTTAAACTATGTTAATAACAACACACATACCCATGGTTGAGGGAGGACTCGAAACTCCAGTGGGAGGGGCTGCATAATTCGGGACATGGCACCACTAAGTGGGCAGCCCACACAGAGTGGAAATAATGTAAAACATATTGTGACTGTGCACTGGAAACTTGGAGTTTCAATAGAGACTAGCAACTGTCACAGAGAAGCCTTACGTAAAATGTTGCCTGCGAATTCCCAACTGCGTCTTATGTAGAAAGTAATATCAATAGCTGAGTTGGATTGTTTGGTGGAAGAGACCAGACAGCGAGGTCATCGGTCTCATCGGATTAGGGAAGGATGTCGGCTGTACCCTTTCAAAGAAACCATCCAGGGATTTACCTGGAGTGATTTAGGGAAATCACGGCAAACCTAAATGAGGAGGGCCGGGCGCGGGATTGAACCGTCGTCCTCCCGAATGCGAGTCCAGTGTGCTAACCACTGCGCCACCTTGCTGGGTTCAATAGCTGGCAATGCTGGAACACAGTGGGGTGGGGGATTACTCTATCAAGGAATCCAACAACTCTTCCACAGAAGGGAGAAATGTCTCTTTTCATCTCCTTTCAAAGAGTGTCAAACTAACATTCACCCCAACAGTAGCATCTGTGACTATTTTCTAATAAAACACTAGACCAAGCATTAAAGATTTAATTTAATAATTGCCAGCCTCTTACTTCTTTTCAGAGTCTGTGGTAATTCTGTCCATTTTGTAACGAGAATTTTATAAGAATAGCAATTGTCATGATGTTAACAGTTCTTTTGTATTATTTATTACAGCATAATTCTTGTACAATCATCATGTCCAGCGTACTGGATGAGTACTGTTCTGGAATGAGACCTCAGGTAGAAGGACAAAACGATGGGCCAAGACATTCTGAAGTAATGATTCAGTAGACATACATAAAAACTTTTGAAGTCAGTTGAGCAGGCCGCGGTGGCTGAGCGGTTCTAGGCGCTTCAGTCCGGAACCGCGCGACTGCTACGGCCGCAGATTCGAATCCTGCCTCGAGCATGGATGTGTGTGATATCCTTAGGTTAGTTAGGTTTAAGTAGTTCTAAGTCCTAGGGGACTCATGACCTCAGATGTTAAGTCCCATAGTGCTCAGAGCCATTTGAACCAATTGATGCCAGTTGATTACATGGCATGCTAATTGAAACTGAATTTTGATATAACATCTCACATGATAAATAATGCTGTAAAGACACTGTTGCACAACTGAGAACATATCCGCAACAATAACAAAAAGTTTGATTATGTGGACGATACATACCTCCTAAAGGTGGCTTGAATCCCAGAGCTGCAGAAAGAAAAGTAGTGTAAATATATAAAGTCAACAGAGTCTGTTTTTAATAAATATAAATGTACAAAAGTAAATGAGATAAGTGCAACAGAATAGTATAGTTCTAAGTTTCTTCAGCAATGGCAGTCGCTTGTACACAATAGACACATATCTAAATCATGAAGCAAAAAAGAAAACTTTCTACTGATTGTTTAAAAACTTAATTTTTAGACAAATTTCAATTAACGATGTTCTTATTGCGTAATTTTTATCAGTCCTAGGAATCTGCATGGCAACAAATAAAATGAAAACAAAATTATATCAATAAAACACACTCAGCACAGTGCCTATGTGAACAATCAAAACAGCTTTCTATAGCACTCTGGCGTGTTCCTTTGCCTGTTTTGCCAGTCGGAACTAGTTATTCACTTTCAATGCCTTTGAAGTTGATAGGAGATTACAGTGAAATCTGCCTTAGTGTTATTTCTTTTGAGTCCAGCTGTCACAAGGCATATCTTGAATTTCATTCATATAAGATTTTCAGACTCATCCAAAGTAGCCCTAAATATTGGAAGATATCATTTAAAAAGTCTGTGAGATTTAGAAAAATATGTGAGACAAGATGATACCTTAGTTTTAAACGATCAAACTTAATTTCCTTTTACCCCTCTCTTAAATTAAGTTTCATTTATATAATAGGCTAAAATTGTAAGTTCTGTTCTATTTTCATCTGTTCTGACTGCAGCAACACACACAGAAATAAGTTTATGTTTCATTTATAATGATATTTAGCCATAAGTCACAAATAATTTTATCTGTGTTTGTGAGGCATAGTTGTCATCTGTCAGTGGCTTAGGAAGGCAAAAGGTTGTGACTTATTTAACAAATAATATTTTGAAGAACGTTAGGAAAATTTTCCCTAGATACAATTTAAAAAATGAAATTATGCCAAGGCTAATTACTAAAGATATTAACTATTTAATGATGTAAAGATAAATAAGGTACACTTTACACTAACTGCGAATAAAGTAAAGTCTTGCATTCAGAATAAGATAGATTCTTGAGCAGAGATGCAACGAGCACTCTGGGACAAAACCTGTCACAGTGTTTGCTGCCCTTATTTGTATATGACATAGCATTCCAAGATAGTGGAATCGAAGATGGCAAGGCAGGAAATTAAAAAATCCAAGACAGGGCAACTACTGAAATATCAGAGATGATGGAACTACCTCGCTTCTCCAAATTTTAAAATGATGGGAAATTTAAGAAGCCTACTTATGACAGAGAGAAATTCAAAAAGCCCAGACTTGCGTGTGCTGCCCTATTTTGGATGCGCTCAGTATACCCAAATGGCATGTATATTGCGAATACATTTAGGGGCAGTGTTATGGAACAGTGTCTCCCATAACTGCCCTGTAATCTAATTAATAACTCATTCATCAAATTAGACTAAAAATTTCGAGCGATAAATTTAAGTACACATGTAAGTGAAACAAATGCCAGCGATTGTGATTCTAATAAGTTCTTCATTATTGCAAGTCTATGCTGTGACTGATATGTGTAACGTTTCTGTGTAAGCTGGGTCTGCTGGCTGGCTGTGGGAAGTCGAGAACTGCACGGCGAGAATAGCAAGTGGTTCGGAAAACTTTTTTTCGCTAAAAGGGGCAGAATGCAGCCAGGTACACACTGGGAAGCAGCTGCAGCGTGGGACGGATGTGGTACGCCTTGCGTGGTCACTGCATGGCCAGCTGGGAGAAATCTGCACTCTGTAAATTCCATTGTGAGAAGGAGCAAAAAGAATAACATTTAAAAAGATAGAGGTTTGTGACGGGTTGGGGAAAAAAAATGAAGCAGAGAGAAGTACTCACTGGATCCAAAGGAGTCCAGCAAAAACTTATGTTGAAATTTAGGGGCAGATATTCGTAGGCACCTGCTACAGGTGCCGAATACTAAAACCTACGACATTTAGAATTCTTTCTACTGTCAGTTGCCATCAGATAATAGAGTGCTGTTGTCGTACTGAATACTAGCTCTCGGAAGCTAAGTAAGGTTTCGCTACTCTTGTGGAAGATGCAGTTTTATAATAGGACCTGGTTAGCGATATTGTACGGCTTATCGTCTGATGTTTATTGTTTCACGAAACCGTGAACAGTAAACGTTTTTGTTTAATGATCCAGGATTGTATCGCCCATCTGAGGGAAGACGAAACCAACTACTCAGTGTTTCAAGAAGATGACGCTACTGCTAACACGGCTTACAACACACTATGCGTCTTATGGAAGAGTTTTTTGGCGAAATTTTCATCTCAAAGAACCTATGGCAGCCTCGCTCCTCGGAGTTTACGCCAACAGACATTTTTCTTTGGGGAATAGCATGTAGTGTACCGCAAACGGCAATGCTTCATTCGAGATTTAAATATTGAAACAACTTCATACACGAGAAGCATACCATAATCAGATGGACAGAAAGGGATTCCCAATAAAATTAGGCGGGTTGAGCCTTGTATAGTCACTCGTGGATGTCATTACCAACATAGTGTACATAGTAACCACACAGTTACTTTCTGAGCACCCATACAAACAGTGGCACTCAATACACATATTATATACAGGTACTCGTTACAGAGGAAATGTTGAGGAAGAAGAAATCCTGACCTCTGCCGCATTCGAGCAACGAAAAAATTCATAGGTGACAAATGAAAATTTCTATCAACGCTGGGGTTCTAAACCGGGTCTTCCGTTTAGCAGGAAGATGCATAAACTACGCTACCTTGACATAGCAGTTAGACACAATTGCGCAGACTACACAAGTGTGCTACCCCTGCTCCATCCATATTACTTTTCGCCGCACAGCTAGCCGTGGTGGCCGAGCAGTTATAGGCCCTTTAGTCCGGAAGCGAGCTGCTGCTACGGTCGGTTCGAATCCTGCCTCGGGCAGGGATGTGTGTGATGTCCTTAGGTTAGTTAGGTTTAAGTAGTTCTAAGTTCTAGGGGACTGATGACCTCAGAAGTCCCATAGTGCTCAGAGCCATTTGAACCACGAAGGGATGCAGGCAGTATGCAACTGCCAATGTGTCTCCGATTACTACCACAGGTGCCACGCAAGTACAGGAGAATGTCTCCCACACCATAACACTGCTCCCACCAGCCAGTGTCAGTGGGTCGCTGCACGTTTGAAACCGCAGTTCACCTCGATGACGACCATCGACCTAGTGTAGCAAAAGTGTGGTTCACCCGAAGAGCCGACACTTTTCGATTGATCGACGGTCGTACCCCGACAGTCCTGTGCCCACTGCAATCGTAGCTAACGATGTCGTTGCCTCAACACGTGGGGGTGGTGTGCTGCGGAGCTCCGTGTTGGGCAATGCACGATGAGAGGTGTGCTCTGGAACACTTGTGCTGCACCAGCACTGTGCTCTTTCGGCAGAGGTGCCACAGATGACCATCCGTGCTGCTTCACATAGCAGCGAAGCCTCCGACCCCAACGTCCTGTGAAGAATAGTGGACGTCTAGCCATTCAGCGCCTAATAGTAATTTCACAGTCGAACCCCTTCCCGCAGATGCTCACGACAGTAGCACGTGAACATTCGACCGTCTCCGCCGTTTTAGAGACACTCGTTCACAGGTTCTGCGTAATAATAATCTGCCATTTGTCGAAGTCGCTTATCTCGGTGGATTTCCCCATGTGCGGCCCGTATCTCCGCCGTCCGTGGCTGCTGCACTTACGCACTTTCGTCACTGCGTCACGTGCCCGCAGCGACACCAGGCGGCGTCCAGCGACGCGGTGGACAGTCGTCGTAATGTTTCGGCTTATCGCTGTGTATCTGTGTAAGTGGTGCCTGTTCTTTCGGACATGTCGGGAAGTAAAGACACCACTCATACAGGTTGTAGATGTTTTTGAAGGCCTTTATGCTCAAAAACATCAGATGGTAGAGAGTGCCAAAATTAGCACTGTGCGATCTAGAACTAACGCTCAGCAATGAATACTTACTTTTGTCTTATTTACTTTAGCAGTCCAGGCTAATATTGACAGTGCAAAATGACAGCCACTCTTCTCAGTGCACGCCTTATGAGGCGTCAAAGCTGCTCCCCCGACTCTGCTTGAGTTTTGTACACTGAATACTCTGTGTAGCCACACGGGAAAAAAATACAATTAAGGGCAATGTGGTTTATTCGTTTGGATGTTCACGTTACCAATTCTGACGCAGAGACATAAGCAGTTTGCACGACATGTGCCCACCTCTCTGCCCACTGAAGCCCTCGAGCTGCCTGCAACACTCACTCACTCTGCATGCAGACGCTCACAACGCGACACTACAGAGCGCTCTGCCCTCTCCGACTCCTTTCGTACTCACAGGGCTTCAAGTTCAGTGTCTGGACGTAAATGTTCTGAGGTGCCACCGCGCATTTCTCCAACGAACAAGACAAATTGGATTTGATGGTGAGAAGACTTCCGAGTGTTGTTACCCAAACAGCATTTGACTAACTCAGCTTGTAGCATAGTCGGATTTTCAATCATGAACACTACAGTGGAATCTAGCTAGTAGCATACTTTTTTAAATGTAATATTTATCAACAAATGCGAACGTTAAGTAAGAAATAAACGTAACATCCTTTTATTGACGGTTACTAGATGTCTAAAAATGAATTTAAACTCCTTAGGAATATGCCAAAACGTATATTATTCAAAGAAAAAATTACGTATTTCAATAACACTAGTGAGTCTGTGAAAATGATACTTTCTTATTATCTATCTGATGTATCGGCTTCGTATGCCATATTATATTTACTGTCAGTAGCAACGAATAACCAAGATGTTATTCTTATTAAACACTATAGTTACATATCTGTCAATTAAGATTACACTTTGTTAATAAATATAGAAGTTTTTTTAAAAATTAAAAGATACAGGGTGACGCAGAAAAACGGGAACATTTCCACAATCCAATAAAACTAGAAGTGATGAAGGAAATAAATTGCATTCATCGTAACTGAAACCTTCCAACTTTGCCATTTAGGAAACATTGATGGCATTTATCATTTTTCAACAATTACGTCCTTTAGATGGCGTCCTCCTGTAAGAATACATTCGTGAAACCTGCTGTTGAGATTCCTCATTGACCGCTGCAACATCTCAGCTGGCATTCTGTGGATTGCATCCCGAATTCTCTGTTTTAACTCGTCCAGGGTTCTTGGTCGAGTCGCGTAGACTTTGCTCTTGAGGTAGCTCCAGAAAAAAAAATCACAAACGGATAGATCTGGCGATCTAGGAGGCCCGGGTATTTTAACGTATCGTGAGATCACACGGTAGCCAAACAACTCTCGCACATATGCCACTGATTGCCGTGTAGTGTGTAGTGTGTGATGTCGCTCTGTCACGTTGAAACCAGGCTTCTTGAACGTTTGCAAAGTTGTGCAATGCAGGTGTAACGAAAGTTCGTAACATCTCCACGAACCGATCGGCGTTGACAGTTATTGTGTTTCGTTGTTCATTTGCGAGACAATACGGTCCGATAATCCCACGTGATGAAACAGCACGCCATACTGTCACTTTAGTAGCGTGTCAAGGGCGCTCATGAACGTCATTAGGATTTGTGTTTTCCCAGTAGCGGTAGCTCGGTTTGTTCACATTACTTGTGCCTCATCTGACGTCCACAACTTTTTTTACAAATTCATCGTCATTGTTTATTTTTGTTATCATTTGTTGACAGAATCCTAATCGTAATCCGAAACCGGGGTCCTTAAATTGTTGCACCATCTGTAGTTTGCACGGATGAAATTTTAAATCAAGATGAATGATTCTGCGAACACTCTCCCGGGACACTCCAATCGCTGCTTCTTGCTTACGAATTGACGCCGTGGGCTCCGTAAGACAGACTCGCGTTCAACATCAGTGTTCGCTGGAGAACGCACACTTCTTGGTCGTCCTGTTGATTTCTTTTTGAGGGCAGATCCAGTGTCTTCAAAGTTATTAATCCAACATTTTATCGCGCCTTTCGACGGAACGGCATCATGACATCCTAAATTACAAAAATGTCAAAACTCCCTCTGCGCCGCTACCAAACTATCACTGTTTTTATAAATCATTTTTATGGCTGCCGCACGCTGTTGTCCGTTCCACTGACGCACGATTAGTGAAATGGCGAACTGTTTACTTGCTGTCTGTCACGAACCCGCAGTGCTGCCACGTGCGCATGGCTGCCACTCCTCATTTCAAACTTTCCCGTTATTCTGTGTCACCCTGTATTTATCTTACTAGCGATATTCGAACCATCGAACGTACTAACGTGATGAGAAACCGACGAATTCGTCGAAATAATGAAAATTGTTTTCAACTGCACTTGGAGATCTGCTAATTTTGAAAGGTGATATTTCAGAGTTCTTTGTCGTACTGTCTTAGAAAATTTATGTGCGTGCACTGAACTCCACCTGCTGCAAGTGTGCACAAAATCGGAATCTGTGAGGACCCCTCGTCAATGTAGAATCCTCCTTTTACCACCAGCATAACTGTGACCTGAAGCCACTTTGGCACAAAAAACTTTTTATAATTATCTGACAGGTCTTTCACTGGAAACTGTCCTCAGAAACATCGGTAAATTATTTCTTTGGTATTGTGTAACGTCATCACATATACAATCACGGCCTTCCCCGTACTCTCTGACTGCCGAAGGAGTCTGCCACCTCTGCAACAAACCACCTCCGTCGCTCGCTAATTGGCGATTGTTGTTGAAATCCATACGCTGTGTGGAAAGGGCACATCACACAAGAATTCCAGTCTTCCTACTACAGACCCTGGAAGCAAATGAATCCCTTACGCGACTTGCCGTAAGATCAAACAAATTGTACTATCTTGCGTACATGGGCATGTTACAGCGTGTCATGAAATGATTCCGTAGTATCTAACATTTTATTTCTTCCTGAAAAAAGTTTTTGGGCAGTACTACGTTAGTGAAGCATCTGTATACACGTACGAGGCTAATCCGCAAACTAAGGTTACAAAAATTTTTTGAGGCGCAAAAAATTTAATTTATCATAATAAAATTTAGATGCATTGTAGTACAGGTGCTGCATTATTTTTCCAAGCAATCACCATGTATCTCTGTACATTTTGTCATCAGTAGGACGAGTTTTTTGATTCGTGTGTCATAGACGTCTCCCACCGCCTTTTTCAGTCAGTTCTTCACTTCGATATTCACCTCGTCGTCGTCGGAAAAGTGTTTTCCAATAAGGTTTTTCTTCAATTTATTGACCGGCCGCTGTGACCGAGCGGTTCTAGGCACTTCAGTCTGGAACCGCGCTGCTGCTACGGTCGAAGGTTCGAATCCTACCTCGGGCATGGATGTGTGCGATGTCCTGAGGTTAGTTAAGTTTAAGTAGTTCTAAGTCTAGGGGACTGATGACCTCAGATGTTAAGTCCCATACTGCTTACAGCCATTTGGACCATCAATTTAGTGAACATAGTCACTAGGTGTGAGATCGGGGCTGTGAGAGAGTTGACTTAAAACATCCCGACCAAACGAAGTCAACCACTCTTGCGTTGCATGAGCGGTGTGCGGACGCGCGCTCTCATGAAGCAGACAGAGTCTCGTTGTCAGCACGTCTGTGTTGTATGGCTCTGCGAAGTTTCTTCATGACCCCACAGTATCTTGCAGCATTTATGGTCCCACCTATTTCCAAAAAATCAACGGGAGAAACTCTTTTCCTGTCCTAAAACACTGACACGACGATTTTCCTTGCTATATCCTGGGTGTGAACTTCTTGGCTATGATATTTCCGTTCATCTCCCTTATACAGACACTCTATATACTCCTTTTGCCTTTCAGCTTTCCCTTCCTTGCTTAGGACTGGTTTTACATCTGAGCTCTTGATTTTCATACAGTTGCTTCCCTTATCTCAAAAAGTCTTCTTAAATTTCCTGTAGCCAGAATCCATTTTGCCCTAGTGAAACATTCCTACATTTGTTCTCTACCCATTCTTGCCCAGCCATTTAACACTTCCTGTCCAACTCATTTTGAGAGACGTTTGTATTCCCCTTCGCTAGCTTTATTTGCTGCAATTTTATATTTTCTTCTTTCATCAATTGAATTCAATGTCTCTACTATGCCTTGTCTTTCGACCTATTTGACACTCTGCTGCCTTCTCTATTTCATCTCTTATAGCTATCTATTTGTCTTCTACTGTATTCCTTTTCCCTGCTCTACTCAACCGCTGCGTAATGCTTCGTCTAAAACTATCAGCAACCTCTAGTTTTTTCAACTTATCCATGTTCCGTCTCCTTAATTTCCTACCTTTTTTGCAGTTTCTTCAGGTTTAATGTACAGTTCACTACCAATAATTTGTGGTCAGAGTCCAATTTAACCCTGTAAATGTCTTACAGTTTAAAATCTGGTTCCGAAATCCCTTTCTTGCCATTATGTAATCAATCTGAAACCTTCCAGTGCCTCCAGGAGTCTTCCATGTATACGCGCTACTTTGATGATTCTCAAGCAAGGTGTTAGCGATGGCCGCGCGGGGTAGCCGAGCGGTCTGGGGCGCCTTGTCACGGTCCGCGCGGCTCCCCCCGTCGGAGATTCGAGTCCTCCCTCGGGCATGGGTGTGTGTTGTCCTTAGCGTAAGTTAGTTTAAGTTAGATTATGTAGTGTGTAAGCCTAGGGACCGATGACCTCAGCAGTTTGGTCCCATAAGACCTTACTACAAATTTCCATTGTTACCAATGATTAAATTATCCTATGTGCAAAATTCCACTAGACGGCTTGCTCTTTCATTTCTTTCCGTGAGTCGAAATTAAATTTTTGCTTTTCTTCCTTTTCCTACCACCAAACTGCAGTCTCCCATGACAATTAAATAATCGTTTCCTTTAACTATCTGAATAATTTCTTTTATCTCATCATACATTTCTTCAGTCTCTCCATTATCTCCAGAGCTAGTTAGCATATAAACTTGTACAACTATTGTAGGTGTGAACTTAGTGCCTATCTTGGCTACGTTAATGCGTTCACTATGCTGTTTCACGTAGATTACCTGCATTCCTATTTGCTTATTCATTATTACACCCACTCTTGCATTATCCCTTTGTGACTTTGTATTTATAACCCTGCATTCATCTGACAGAAGTCCTGTTTCTCTTGACACCGAGCTTCGCTAAGTCTCAATATATTGAACTTCAAGCTATCCATTTCCGTTTTTAAAACCTCTAACCTACCTGCCCGATTAACGCATTTAACATTCGAAGATACTATCCGTAGAACGACAGATTTGTTTTCCTTGGTGATGACATCCTTCTGAGTAGTTCCAGCATGGAGATCCGAATAGGAAATTCTTTCATCTCCAGAATATGTTACCCAACAAGAACCTATCATAATTTAACCATATAGTAGAGCTACATGCCCTCGGGAAAATTACAGCTGCAGTTTCCCCTCGCTTTAGGCTGCTCGCAGTACCAGGACAGCAATGCCGTCTTGGTTAGCCAGATGAGTCAATCATTCAGACTGATGCCCCTGCAACGACTGAAAAGGGTGCCGCCGCTCTTCAGGAGCCGTATGTTTGTCTGGCTTCTCGACAGGCATCACTCCATTGTTGTTGTACACACAGTACAGCTACGTACGGTTAAGGCAGGCAAGCCACCCAAACCGACGGCAAGTCCGTGGTTCATGGGAAACATGGGAAACTATGAACGAAATTTTCACTCTGCAGCGGAGTGTGCGCTGATATGAAATTTCCTGACAGCTTAAAACTGTGTACCAGATATGAAACTTTCTGGCAGATTAAAACTTTGTTGCCAGACTGAGATTAGAGCTCGGGACCTTTGCCTATTGCGGGCAATTGCTCTATCAACCGAGCTAGCAAGCACGATTTACGACCAGCCTTTACAGTTTCAATTCTGCCAGTAACTCGTCTCCTAGGTTCCAAACTTCACAGGAGCTCTCCTGCGAACCTTGCAGAGCTAGCACTCCTGAAAGAAAGGATATTGCGGAGACATGGCTTAGTCACAGACAGGTGGATGGTTCCAGAATGAAGTATTGACTCTACAGGGGAATATGCGCTCCTCTGATTATTCCTGGCAGACTAAAACTGTATGGCAGACCGAGACTCGGGATCTTTGCCTTTCGTGGGCAAGTGCTCTGCCAGCTAACCTTCCTTCCAGGAGTGCTATTCCTGCATGGTTTCCAATAGAACTTTCGAAGGTAGGAGACGAGATACTGGCCAAACTGAAGCTGTGACGACGGGGTGTGAACTGTGCTTGGATAGCTTAGTCAGTAGAGCACTTGCCCACGAAAGGACAAAGTCCAGAGTTCGAGTCTCGACCTGATACACAGTTATAACCTGCGAGGAAGTTTCTAACCAGAGCAGACACCTCTGCAGCGTGAAAATTTCTTTCAGAAAACATCCCCCAGGCTATGCCTATGCCATCTCTCCGCAATATAATTTCTTAAGGAGTGATAGTTTTGCAAGGTTCATAGGAGAAAAATGGTTCAAATGGCTCTAAGCACTATGGGAGGTCATCAGTCCTACAGACTTAGAACTACGTAAACCTAACTAACCTAAGGACATCATACACGTCCATGCCCGAGGTAGGATTCGAACCTGCGACCATAGCAGTCGCGTGGTTCCGGACTGAAGGGCCTAGAACCGCTCGGCCACAGCGGCCGGCTCGCAGGAGAACGTGTGTGAAATTTGGATGGTAGGAGACGAGATGTTGGCACAATTGAAGCTGTGAGTACGGTGCATGAGTTGTGCTCAGGTAGCTCAGTTGGTAGAGCACTTGCCCACCAGAGGCAAAGGTCCCGAGTTCGAGTCTCGGTCCGGCTCACAGTTTCATTGGAAACTGTGGTTTAACCAACATAAAATTGCAATATTGCTTCAGAACAAATTAGTGTATTTGCACGTGCTCCTTTACGCTTTTTTCTGTAACAATCCAGAAGAATTGTACTTGTTTCCCATTGCCATTGTTGTCATGTTGTATGTGCTTGGAATGTACGAACATAAATTTGTTTACATCATCAGGTACACCACTCACATAAATGCAGCTGACTGCTGTGTATTACATCGAACTTCAAGGAGGAAACTCTCTCTCTCCAGGAGACAACGCCGAGGCAGGCTTGGCTTTAGCCAGTGGCAGTGACGGGAGGGCACTGTGTACAGCCACCTCTTTTTTGCTTCTCGGCTAAATGATTGCGACTGAAACTTTTTCTACCGACAGGACTTTTACCTGCTATGTCCACCTCTTCAATGACCGCGAAGCCCTGGGTTGTGGAATTTCATAACTCTACTGAAACAATTACTTGTGATCATGTGTTACTCAAAGATCAAATCCTTACCTTTGAAAAATCCGACTTCGTAGATATCGATGACCAGCTGCACACAAACTTGTCTTTTTCCATCCTTCAGACCCTTCATGTACAATTTATACTTCCCGTAAGGTAAGGCGACGAACTTTTTTAGGGTGATCGGTCGTGTCCAGTACCGATGCATGTAGTAGGTGCCCTGCTAACAGAGGTAGCGATGTAATTACACAATACAGGTTTTGTGACTAAATAAAAACTTGAACTTGTAGGATTATTCTTTGTCGAGGTCTTTACTGAGTATCAGATGTAGCAGTCTCTTCCTGTTTTTTTTTTCTGCTCCTTTCATAACTTAGACACGCTTATTGCATTTTGGCCGTCATATATTGGCACATGTAAGTTAAGGAAATAACAAAGGATGTTGAAATTCACACTCTAATAGTTAACATAGCAATGAGTGAACATCCTGATACTTCTCAGCAATCAGTGGCGAATGACAAAGACAGGAACAGGAAAGTCTAAATCTCAAGGCATTTGCCTAACACGAGTGAAATTAAGAAACAGAGTGTAAGACGTCGTGGTCTCCTGACCTTCATTGCTTACATATTCCGCCCTCACAATCACATTCTGCACATCAAGACGCTTCACTCGAACCCACACTCGATAAGATAAAGTCAATCTTGTATGAATTCATTTAAATTATATGCAAATAACTAATAAGTCGCAAGTGCGCACCGTGGTTGAAATACTCGAGGCTGGCGTACACACTTACATTCACGACACGACGCCACAGGAGCTTTTAGTTCGAGAGAGGCAAAACCGCACGCCAGGAGGACGGTCCCAACCCATCTACGCCTGTAGAGCAAACAGCGTTAGTACGAGTGAAAGGAGGAACGACCCCGTGTTCGGCTTAAAAGCAAATTCCGCTACATTGTGTGGGAGCGGCCAGCCTACGCATTCTTTACACATAGCACGCAGTTTCAGAGATTTTCACAGAGAGACAGCAAACGCGAAATGCCGATACTACAGATTTCCGGATTGGTCGCCTTAAACGAAACGTCATTCTCCCGTTTTAGAAGAGCAATGTTGATTGGTAGACGATATTTCTGACGTCTTGAGCTGAAGGAGTAATGGAAGAGACCGAAAGATATACCCCTTCATGCCTGGCGTGAAGAGGCGCCGTTCCGTTGTCTCTCTTGGAGCGAGAACACGTAACGAGAGAGTGCGCGCTCGTACATGTACTCAAAGAGCGCGGAACAAGTCTCTCCTCAGTACTGCACTGGGAGAGCACCTCTGTTGAGAGCGAATCGAAGTGTGACTCTATATTGAGTCCTTGCAATTAAGCGTTGTCCACTGTATTGGCCGACACACTTATTGTGCGGTGTGAATGGACAGAGTTATAGTTAAACGCCTGCGAGCGAATTTTGAGTGGCATCGTGGTGGACTGTTTATCTGATCGGTGTACCACGCCAATAGTTAGACTAGGGGCGAATAGAAGTCCTTGAGTTCATCAAGGCGTAGGGAGAGTTTGATTGGCGAAGGTCAATCCAGATAGAACGAGAGTTATCTTATTTGTCAGCAGCGAGCGGCGCAGACAGCAGTCATCGCAGCTTACAGCATTGTGCGCTACAGTTCTTGCGAGTCCCATATTTCCTCCACAACAGTACACTTCACTGCATTTCACACGCGACATTCCTGACCGTACCTTGCAATATTCTAAAGGATAATTATTCAAGTTGAGTATCTCCTCCATGTCCGAACAACATCTCTTTGGTTCTCTCAGAGACTCCTGGACACTTCCCTTGTTGAGAGCCCTTCCTGGAACAAAGAGACAATGTGGACGCGATCGAACAGCGATATCTAGGCATGGTTGAACTACAGACAACACGAGCCATGTACGTCCTTCTTGGTGGAATGACCGGAACTGATCGGCTGTCGGACCCCAACCGTCTAATAGGCGCTGCTCATGCATGATTGTTTACATTTTTGGGCAGGTTTTGTGACATCTCTGAACACTCAAAGGGACTGTGTCTGTGGTACAATATCCATAATCAGTGACTGTCTTCAGGAGTTCTGGGAACCGGGGTGATGCAAAACTTTTTTTTGGTGTGCGTAAATGGATACTTAAATATGGAGCTCTAAAACCGGCAGTATATTTACAACGTGAAGCAGATACTTTTATGAGCCGATGGGTTGATATTTTATCAGTGTGTTTATAGAATATCTATATGTTGATGCTATTTAAATATCGATATATCGGATACTCGATACCTTTAAAAATATCAACAGTTCTATCAGAAAGAGTAGGTGGCTGTTTCTCGAGGAGGTCCTGGCTATACTTCAGTCTTCCGTGAAGACGTATCCGTGTCCACAGGACTGCATGCATTCGTTCCTGGTGTGACGAAGGCTTACAAACCCTACCGCACGTCGTCCGTTAAATCAATCAGTCTTAAGGCCAGGTTCTCATTCAAAATGGTCGAAAAATCGATTTTTTGTTGCATTTTTGAAAGATATTTGCGTCAGTGATGTTGATATACGGTCTTGGAATTGCAGACTAAACATAAGTAACGAAAACACTATTTTTATCAAAATTTCATTAAAATTGGCCAAAAGATAATATTCGGTCAGCCACAATGGATTATACATTTTGAATTTTGAAAATCTAACTTCAGATTTGTGTTCAGCGACATCAAAAGTGCATAATGGCATATAGTTTTTACGCAAATTCGGCTAATAATTAATATAAAAGTTCGCCCTAAACTTTAGTCATGGTTTTCCTCGTATCGTTAAATTTAACCTTGTTTCATTGTAGTTAGGTACAAGCTCCCATAAATTTAGTGTAGTATCTACTGATGTTATCCATTTTTGATTTGAGATAACTTCTAGAGGCTACACTCTACTTCAAACTCGTAGGTTCTCGATCAGACCTCGATTATGGGCTCCATTTTCTTCTTTTTTGTATCGAAAATCTAAAATATAGTTGCACGTATGTCTTTTCATTGTCTCAAAAAAATTTCGAAACTTTGCATATTTTTTGTTCATTTGAATGATAACTTGGACGTAATTTCCAATAAAATATGGAGTCTCATTCTCTGCAAATCAAGGACAACATCAAGACTGGGGGCCTTGTGACGACGCCATACCAGTGTCGTATCTGTTGTGGAGGGGGCATCCGACTTTTTGTCACTGTGGCTCTTGTGTGCGTGGGGTTGCTATTCTGTTATTCTGCGCAACGGATTAACCCTTTACCCTGTGGCTACTGCAAGATGCAATTTACACCCCCACACTACCACAGAAGTCAGACAGACGCTCCTAAAGAGAAATGCCTGAAAAACTTTCAGCAATAAATATCTTCTGGAGCCCTCCGCTGTAAGGAAATGACACAAAAATTTACAAAATTTCTTACGTACCTAGTCGGATATTTGGGTACTGGAGTAGTGCTAGTTAGTGTAAGAAAAACATGAAACCAATGAAAATTATTATTTATTTTGCAAAAATTCTGAGAAATCACAATGGCACTTTTAGTTATGAACTGAACTACTGCAGTGGATGGCCGCTACCTACGGACTATGGCTCGGAGGAACGCTGACGGCAACGCCACCATGTTGAGTAATGCTTTTCGTGCAGCCACAGGACGCCGTGTTACAACTCAAACTGTGCGCAACTTCACTCCCGACGTCCATGGAGAGGTCCATCTTTGCAACCATGACACGATTATAGTTGGTGGAGACTTTAATTTACACTCGATATGTTGGCGAAAAGACATGTTTCATTTCGGAGGTACGCATAAAATATCATCCTAAATCGCTCTAAACGCATTCTCTGAAAATTATTTCGACCAATTAGTTCATGAGCCCATGCGAATAGTAAACGGCTGTGAAGACACCCTTGACCTCTCAGCAACAAATAATTCTGAGTTAATAACGAGCATCAAAACCGATACAAGGATTAGTGAACACAGGGTTGTCGTACCGAGACTGAATATTGTAATCCCCAAATCCTCAAAAAATAAACGAAAAATATACCTATTCAAAAAGGCAGATAAAAATTCACTTGACGTCTTCCTGATAGACAATCTCCACTCATTCCTAATTAATAAAATAAGAGTAGATCAGATGTGGCTTCAAATCAAAGAAATAGTATTGGCAGCAGTTGAGAGATTTATTCCAAATAAAGTAACAAACGATGCAGCTGATCCTCCTTGGTACACAAAACGAGTTAGAACACTTTTGCAGAAACAACGAAACAAACGTGCCAAACTTAAACAGACGCAAAATTCCCAAGATTGGCGATCTTTTACAGAAGCTCGAAATTTAGCGCGGACTTCAATGCGAGATGCTTATAACAGTTTGAGGCGTGGTAAAAATTGCTGTTTTGAAGAGCGCGCCGCAGCGCGTAGTGTGAAGCAGTCGCCCTCCGTTTCTGGCGGTGGCGACGCTGTGGCAGTCGCAGCTTTGGTGTCTCCCTCTGGTGGGAAAGGGGAAAGGTTGCCTGTTCACTTGCATTTAAGGGGCGCTGTGAGCTCGCCAGTGGGTCAGTCTGGGTCAGTCTCTCGTCCACTGCTTGCTCCTCTGTCTCTCGTCCGCATTTGTTAGGCAGTTAGTGTCTGTCTGTCGTTCGGAGCTGCCTCTGTCATGTTTCTCGGATTCGGTGTGTGAACGAATTTATTGCTTGAAGAGTAACGGCCAAATTCCTGAAATATGTTTTTATCTTTCCTATCATCTGGAGAGGCGGTATATGTGTACTGTAGAGCATGTTTGGCCAACCTTGCATAATTTTATGTTAGATTGCATTTCATGGACTTTTATTTAAATGGTCATTTTAGTAAATAAAATTTGCCACTCTTCCACCATAAGACATTCTTAGAAGTTAAAATCAAGTTGCACCTTCAGTGGAACGTTTATCTTTTAATTTTAGTCTTTTGTACCCTTTCCATCCCTCCTATGGGGTGCATAGTTTGTGTGCTTGTGTGAATTGTTAAAACTTTTACTTTACGGTAATCTGGTGTGTTGCAGATTTGCACCAGTGTAGTCTTTCAGAGGCTGTTGTGAGCGGTCGTAACTACGGCTGCGTCTAAAGGGAGCGGCAAGGTTCTCAGTCCAAAGGCTCATACACTCAAAAATTTGTTTCTTTCTGCCTCTGAATAAATTGTAACTTGAGGTCTAGAGGGTGCTTTCTGCTTATAATTTTAAATCTGTTTCTAAAAAAAAAATCTGTTAGGAATAAAATTCCCATTTGTTGAAGGCAAATTGATTTTGATTTCATAAGTTACTCCCTGGCAACTACTTCCACGCTCACATAGCGTGACTAAATGTGTTAATGTTGTTGATGAATCGCTAGTAAATAAAGTAAATTTTTAAGAATATTCTTTGACATTAAATCCACAGTTCACCGTTTCCACAACGAAACTTTGTCTCGAAAACTGGGAGAAAACCCAAAGAGATTCTGGTCGTATGTAAAGTATGTTAGTGGCAAGAAACAATCAATGCCTCCTCTGCGCGATAACAATGGAGATACTATCGAAGACAGTGCTGCCAAAGCACAGCCTTCCGAAACCCCTTCACAAAAGAAGACGAAGTAAATATTCCAGAATTCGAATCAAGAACAACTATCAACATGTGTAATGTAGAAGTAAATATCCTCAGAGTAGTGAAGCAACTGAAATCACTTAACAAAAGCAAGTCTTGAGCACCAGACAGGAAACCAATTAGGTTCGTTTCTGAGTATGCTGATGCATTAGCTCCATACTTAACAATCACATACAACTGTTCGTTCGACGAAAGATCCGTACTAAAAGACTGGAAACTTGCACAAGTCACACCAATATTCAAGGAAAGTAGTAAGAGTAATCCACTTAATTACAGGCCCATATCGTTAACGTCTATATGCAGCAGGATTTCTGGAACATATATTGTGTTTGAACATCATGAATCACCTCGAAGAAAACTATCTATTGACACACAGTCAACATGGGTTTAGAAAACATAAAAAAATGGCTCTAAGCACTGTGGGACTTAACATCTGAGGTCATCAGTCCCCTATACTTAGAACTGCTTAAACCTGACCAACCTAAGAACATCACACGCATCCTTGCCTGAGGCAGAATTCGAACCTGCGACCCTAGCAGCAGCGTGGTTCAGGACTGAAGCGCCTAGAACCGCTCAGCTACGGCGGCCGGCTTAGAAAACATGGTTCCTGTCAAACACAACTAGCTCTTTATTCACATGAAGTGTTGAGTGCTATTGACAAGGGGTTTCAGACCGATTCCGTATTTCTGGATTTCCGGAAGGCTTTTGACCCTGTACCACACAAGCGGCTTGTAGTGAAATTGCGTGCTTATGGAATATCGTCTCAGTTATGTGACTGGATTTGTGATTTCCTGTCAGAGAGGTCACAGTTCGTAGTAACTGACGGAAAGTCATCGAGTAAAACAGAAGTGGTTCCTGGCGTTCCCCAAGGTAGTATTATAGGCCCTTTGCTGTTCCTTATCTATGTAAACGATTTGGGAGACAATCGAAGTACCCGTCTTAGGTTGTTTGCAGATGACGCTGTCGTTTATCGAATAATAGAATCATCAGAAGATCAAAACAAACTGCAAAACGATTTAGAAGAGATATTTGTTTCAAATGGCTCTGAGCACTATGGGACTTAACATCTGTGGTAATCAGTCCCCTAGAACTTAGAACTACTTAATCCTAACTAACCTAAGGACATCACACACATTCATGCCCGAGGCAAGATTCGAACCTGCGACCGTAGCGTCCACGCGGTTCCAGAGTGAAGTGCTGAGAACCGGACGGCCACACCGGCCGGCTTAGAAGAGATATCTGAATGGTGCGAAAAGTGGCAGTTGACCCTAAATAGCGAAAAGTGTGAGGTCATCCATATGAGTGCTAAAAGGAATTCGTTAAACTTCGGTACACGATAAATCAGACCAATCTAATATTTGTAAATTCAACTAAGTACCTAGAAATTTCAATTACGAACAACTTAAATTGGAAGGAACGCATAGAAAATGTTGTGGGAAAGGCTAACCAAAGACTACATATTATTGGCAGGACAGTTAGAAAATGTAACAGACCTAGTAAGGAGACTGCCTACACTACACTTGTCCGTCCTCTCATAAAATACTGCTGCACGGTGTGGGACCTGTACCAGATAGGACTGACGCAGTACATCGAAAAAGCTCAAAGTAGGGTAGCACGTTTCGTATTATGGTCAATTATGGGAGAGAGTGTCACAGAAATGATTCAGGATTTGGGCTGCACGTCATTAAACGAAGGCGTTTTTCGTAGCGACGGAATCTTCTCACAAAATTCTAATCACCAACGTAATAATAGAGAATTATGAAGGTGGTTCCATGAAACCTCTGCCATGCACTTAAATGTGATTTGCAGAGTATCCATGTAGATATAGATGTAGATGCACCGTGGTACAGATGGGCCCGACAACATGCCGAATGGATCGCTCAGGACTGCGTCACGTTCTCTTCACTGATGAGTGTCGCATATGCGTTCAACCAGACAATCGCCAGAGACGTGTTTGGAGGCAGCCCAGTCAGGCTGAATGCCTTAGACACACCAGCGAGTGCAGCAAGGTGGAGGTTCCCTGCTGTTTTTAGGCGGCATTATGTGGGGCCAACGTACGCTGTTGGTGATCATGGAAGGCGCCGTAACGGCTGTACGATATGTGAATGCCATCCTCCGACCGTTAGTGCAACCATATCAGCAGCATGTTCCTGAAACCAAACAAACTGCCATCTGTTGTCTCCTCCTACCGTCCCATCAGCCTTACCTCGGTCTTCAGCAAGGTCCTGGAATCCATCCTTACCCGACACATCCACCAGCGTCTCCGCCAGCACCACCTCCTTCCCACTACCCATTGTGGCTTTCGACCGTCCTTCTCTGCCGATGACCTTCTCCTTCACCTCACTCATCTCCTCTCCGAACAGCTCAACTCCCGCCAGTCCACCATCTTCCTCTCCCTCGACCTTGAGCGTGCTTACGACCGTGTATGGCATTCTGGTCCCCTCTTCAAGTTCCAAACATTCACTCTTCCTGACAACTATGTCCGTCTGATAGGGTCCTTTCTTTCCCAACGTCCTTCCTATGTCAGCATCCATAACACAGATTCCTGCACCTTCCACCCTTCTGCCGGTGTGCCCCAACGTTCCAACCTCTCCCCTCTTCTCTACCATCTGTATATGGCAGACATGCCACTGCCTCCACCCCTTGTCCACCTTCTCAAGTACGCCAATGACACCACCTTCCTTGCCCTCGCCCCCACCCTGCACCGCTCCCAGCACCTCCTCCAATCCCATCTTGACCGGTTCACCATTTGGTGCCACCTTCCAAGAAGCAGGCGACCATTGTAGGCAAAGCCACCCCTTCCTTCATCTCCTCGACTTATATATCACTTCTGGCTGTCCTATCACCCTCACCCCCACCCTCAAGTACCTTGTCGTCACCCTTGATCGTCGCCTCTCATGGACCCCCATCTCTGGACAATCCAAGCCGAGGCACGCTACCTCCTCCGTCTCCTCGAGCTCCTTTCTGGCCGCACATGGGGTCTGGCCCCCTGCACCATCCTCCACACCTAGAAATCCCTCATCTGCCCTATCCTCTGCTACGCCCCTCCAACCTTTTAGAAATCCCTTCAAATCCTAGAACGCCATGCGCTCTGCCTCGCCCATCGCATCCATCTCCCCTCCCCCATGCAGATCTTGTATGACCTTATTCCGTTCCCGCACTTCCTCCTTTTCCTCTAACCGACACGGATCCTCTACACCTCCCGTAAACTTGATCCCCCTCACCTGCTCGTCTCTGCCATCCTTCCCCACCCCTGTCCACTGCTGTGCCTGTATTCCCACATCCCACCTGCTCTCTATCTCTCCACTCTCCATACCTTCGCCCAGGGTGTCTTCCACCAACTCCCCCTCCCTGGTGATGCCCTCATCCCCTGCATCTAACCCTCCTACCAACTTTGATCCTACCCTTCCACACCCTGTGTTTTTTACCTGAGGGCACCCTATCTCCTTTCTCTCCTTCCTGCCCCCTCCTCTCCCCGAGCCTCCCCTACCCCCTACCTTGTTTCCTCCCCCTTCCATCTCCTGTGCCACTGGTATCTCCTCCCTCCCCTCTCCCTCCTCTCCCACGTTTTCCCCTTCTGGCAGGTCCCTGGACTCGTACACGTAAAGTGAACATTCGCGCGCCGGAGATCTTCGCCAGTGTTTTGTGTGTGCCATCGTGTTAGTGATTCAGTCTTTCGTCATTTGTGCTCCTTCATTCACGTGCGCCGCTTCTGTCGTCTCTGTTAGTGCCAGAGTGCTACACTTGTGACCGACTTCATGTATTTTTAAATTTGTGTGTCTACTGGTGTCTATGCGCCGTGTTGTTTCGTTTTTCGATGTCTCCACTTGTAATAAATGTATTATCTATGGCCGAAGAGCGGCGTAGTATTGCCGCTGCCGGCCTACCTTTGTATAAGGTGTCAAAATAACAATAAAGGGAAAAAAAGGAAAAGCCTGTGTCGTTCAGAAGTACGATGCAACGTTCCTTAGTCACGCAAGAGTGCTCGTCCCTAAGAACATCGCGTCCTACTTCTGAACTATACAGGCACTGCAATATCATTCTTTTCCAATGGCCGTTCTGTCTAGTGAGGGTTCAGGGAATGGTTTAATATCTCGCCTGCAGGTTGCGTTCCTGATCGAAAATCGATTGTTGTGTGGGTGTACATGTTTGTGGATACAGGGACAGAAACCAGGATCTTCAAGAACTGGCGATTTTCAACTTCCCCAGACTACGCGCACGGAAACGTGCAGCTGCTGCTGCTGTTCCTGATCGCACAGAGAGACGAAATCTCCATGAGGGCTTAAAAACTCTTGCATACACACTGAGACTAGTGTACAAACTTACGACACACATTCTCGCTTCACAGAAAACCACTTGTGAAGCCTTGATCTAAAGCCTGCCTCGTGACAGCCTCGTCTTCTCCAGCGTCGAGGCACATTTTCATTTCCCTGGATGCGTGAATGAACAACACATGCGATACTGGAGTGACACGAAAACCCAAGAACTTCATGAGGAGCCCATGCCTACGGAACGTGTGACTGTCTGGTGGGCATTATCAAAAACTGACATTATTGGCCCATGGTTTTTCGAAGAGAATGGTAGGGTAGTTACGGTCTCTTTTGAGCGTTATGACATCTACATCTACATTTATACTCCGCAAGCCACCCAACGGTGTGTGGCGGAGGGCACTTTACGTGCCACTGTCATTACCTCCCTTTCCTGTTCCAGTCGCGTATGGTTCGCGGGAAGAACGACTGTCTGAAAGCCTCCGTGCGCACTCTAATCTCTCTAATTTTACATTCGTGATCTCCTCGGGAGGTATAAGTAGGGGGAAGCAATATATTCGATACCTCATCCAGAAGCGCACCCTCTCGAAACCTGGCGATCAAACTACACCGCGATGCAGAGTCTGCCACTTGAGTTTATTAAACATCTCCGTAACGCTATCACGGTTACCAAATAACCCTGTGACGAAACGCGCCGCTCTTCTTTGGATCTTCTCTATCTCCTCCGTCAACCCGATCTGGTACGGATCCCACACTGATGAGCAATACTCAAGTATAGGTCGAACGAGTGTTTTGTAAGCCACCTCCTTTGTTGATGGACTGCATTTTCTAAGCACTCTCCCAATGAATCTCAACCTGGTACCCACCTTACCAACAATTAATTTTATATGATCATTCCACTTCAAATCGTTCCACATGCATACTCCCAGATATTTTACAGAAGTAACTGCTACCAGTGTTTGTTCCGCTATCATATAATCAAATAATAAAGGATCCTTCTTTCTATGTATTCGCAATACATTACATTTGTCTATGTTAAGGGACAGTTGCCACTCCCTGCACCAAGTGCCTATCCGCTGCATATCTTCCTGCATTTCGCTACAATTTTCTAATGCTGCAGCTTCTCTGTATACTACAGCATCATCCGCGAAAAGCCGCAGGGAACTTCCGACACTATCTACTAGGTCATTTATATATATTGTGAAAAGCAATGGTCCCATAACACTCCCCTGTGGCACGCCAGAGGTTACTTTAACGTCTGTAGAAGTCTCTCCATTGATAACAACATGCTGTGTTCTGTTTGCTAAAAACTCTTCAATCCAGCCACACAGCTGGTCTGACATTCCGTAGGCTCTTACTTTGTTTATCAGGCGACAGTGCGGAACTGTATCGAACGCCTTCCGGAAGTCAAGAAAAATAGCATCTACCTGGGAACCTGTATCTAAAATTTTCTGGGTCTCATGAACAAATAAAGCGAGTTGGGTCTCACACGATCGCTGTTTCCGGAATCCATGTTGAGTCCTACATATTAGATTCTGGGTTTCCAAAAGCGACATGATACTCGAGCAAAAAACATGTTCTACAATTCTACAACAGATCGACGTCAGAGATATAGGTCTATAGTTTTGCGCATCTGCTCGACGACCCTTCTTGAAGACTGGGACTATCTGTGCTCTTTTCCAATCATTTGGAACCTTACGTTCCTCTAGAGACTTGAGGTACACGGCTGTTAGAAGGGAGGCAAGTTCTTTCGCGTACTCTGTGTCAAATCGAATTGGTATCCCGTTAGGTCCAGTGGACTTTCCTCTGCTGAGTGATTTCAGTTGCTTTTCTATTCCTTGGACACTTATTTCGATGTCAGCCATTTTTTAGTTTGTGCGAGGATTTAGAGAAGGAACGACAGTGCGGTCTTCCTCTGTGAAACAGCGTTAGAAAAAAGTGTTTAGTATTTCAGCTTTACGCGTGTCATCCCGGACTGTCTGGATATGCTGTTTCGAGCCACTTACTGATTTAACGTAAGACCAGAACTTCCTAGGATTTTCTGTCAAGTCGGTACATAGAATTTTACTTTCGAATTCACTGAACGCTTCACGCATAGCCCTCCTTACGCCAACTTTGACATCGTTTAGCTTCTGTTTCTCTGAGAGGTTTTGGCTGCGTTTAAACTTGGAGTGAAGCTCTCTTTGCTTTCGCAGTAGTTTCCTAACTTTGTTATTGTACCACGGTGGGTTTTTCCCGTCCCTCACAGTTTTACTCGGCACGTATCTGTTTAAAACGCATTTTACGATTGCCTTGAACTTTTTGCATAAACACTCAGCATTGTCAGTGTCGGAACAGAAATTTTCGTTTTGATCTGTTAGGTAGTCTGAAATCTGCCTTCTATTACTCTTGCTAAACAGATAAACCTTCCTCCCTTTTTTTATATTCCTATTAACTTCCATATTAAGGGATACTGCAACGGCCTTATGATCACTGTTTCCCTGTTCTGCACATACAGAGTCGAAAAGTTCGGGTCTGTTTGTTATCAGTAGGTCCAAGATGTTATCTCCACGAGTCGGTTCTCTATTTAATTGCTCGAGGTAATTTTCGGATAGTGCACTCAGTATAATGTCACTCGATGCTCTGTCCCTACCACCCGTCCTAAACATCTGACTGTTCCAGTCTATATCTGGTAAATTGAAATCTCCGCCTAAGACTATAACATGCTGAGAAAATTTATGTGAAATGTATTCCAAATTTTCTCTCAGTTGTTCTGCCACTAATGCTGCTGAGTCGGGAGGTCGGTAAAAGGAGCCAATTATTAACCTAGTTCGGTTATTGAGTGTAGCCTGCACCCATAATAAATCACAGGAACTATCCACTTCTACTTCACTACAGGATAAACTACTACTAACAGCGACGAACACTCCACCACCGGTTGCATGCAATCTATCCTTTCTAAACACCGTCTGTACCTTTGTAAAAATTTCGGCAGAATTTATCTCTGGCTTCATCCAGCTTTCTGTACCTATAACGATTTCAGCTTCGGTGCTTTCTATCAGCTCTTGAAGTTCCGGTACTTTACCAACGCAGCTTCGACAGTTGACAATTACAATACCGATTGCTGCTTGGTCCCCGCATGTCCTGACTTTGCCCCGCACCCGTTGAGGCTGTTGCCCTTTCTGTACTTGCCCAAGGCCATATAACCTAAAAAACCGCCCAGCCCACGCCACACAACCCCTGCTACCCGTGTAGCCGCTAGCTGCGTGTAGTGGACTCCTGACCTATCCAGCGGAACCCGAAACCCCACCACCCTACGGCGCAATTCGCGAAATCTGCAGCCCACATGGTCGCAGAACCGTCTCAGCCTCTGATTCAGACCATCCACTCGGCTCTGTACCAAAGGTCCGCAGACAGTCCTGTCGACGATGCTGCAGATGGTGAGCTCTGCTTTCATCCCGCTAGCGAGACTGGCAGTCTTCACCAAATCAGATAGCCGTCGGAAGCCAGAGAGGATTTCCTCCGATCCATAGCGACACACATCATTGGTGCCGACATGAGCGACCACCTGCAGATGGGTGCACCCTGTACCCTTCATGGCATCCGGAAGGACCCTTTCCACATCTGGAATGACTCCCCCCGGTATGCACACGGAGTGCACAATGGTTTCCTTCCCCAATGATTCAGACTTCTACTCTTGCAGAACTTAAAGAAATGTGTGTTGGGGATGTCTGATTCCAACGAGAAGGCGCCACAGATCGCAACGGACGTCAGTGACAATCGTTCGCGAACATTTCCCCGACCATTTCACGTCTTTGAAGGGCGATCTGCAGTCGCCAGAACGCTGGCCACGATTAGCCCGCTGCGACTTGGCGCTGTCTTATGGGGCTATCTGAAACCCTTGGTGTACACCAATCGGTCACAGACCCTGTGTAAACTGCAGAACCATATTCGTGCTGCTAATGCCAACATATAGAATTGCTGGATGCTGAAACGAAACTTCGATTTCGACTCTCCAGCTGCACTGAGGAGGGCGGAGGCCACCTTCAGGATAAAAAAAGAAATGTAAAGAAAAGAGAATTAAACTGACATCTGCAATACTTTCTGCTTCATGATTTTTTTAAGGTAAGGAAGTTCCTGCGCCACATCCAGTTCTACGAGGGTCATTCAGTACGTAATGCAAGACTTTTTTTTCTGAAAGCACACTGCTTTTGTCAATATTCCAGTACACCAATTACGCGCAACTCTTTTCGCAAAAAAACTTATTTTTCAACATAATCTCTGTTCAGTCTGACGCCGTTACGTCACCTTAGTGGGACGGCCTGTAGGTTCACATATTACCACTCTGATGGTCAACGTCAGAGCTAACATCTTCCTTCATTACTAACCTCGCTGTCCTCCACGTATTGCTTCTCATGGAGTGTATCCATTATTGGACTAAACAGGTGGAAGATGCGAGATCCAGGCTGTAGGGTGGACGAGCAAGAACAGTTCAATAAAGTTTTGGGAGATCCTCTCTGGTACGCTGACTAGAGTGACACTTTGCTTGTTATGGAGATGGAGAATTTCGTTTGAATTTTTGTTGTGACGACACTCTGCAGGAGCCACAAACGTGTGCGGCCGGCTGCCATGTGGGATATCGGACAGGTCTGCGTGACCTTTTTGCAATGATGACTGGCGCCTCGCCCAACGACTCATCGTGCTTTTGTTCAACGCCAGTTCTCCGTAGACATTCGGCAAGTGTCTACGAATATTTGCGGTGCTCTGGTTTCCCACCAAGAGAAACTCAATGACAGCTCTGCTCTTACAGACGCCGTTTTGAATGTTACATATACTGCTACCACCCACCGAAACTTCATGAAACCGAAGGGACTGAAGAGGGAATATTCCGTGACAAATTCTGCAATTTTTCAATCGAAACTGACCGTAAAAAACAGAATCCATTACTTACTGAACGCCCCTCGTATAAGCCGTCTTTCCAGTTGAAGTAATCAGTGACTCTCATACGATCTTTTTGAATTTATTTACGCTCCTTGCCATTACTAAACTGATAGCGTTCATTTAACGAATCTATTTAACAAGCCAGGTGGTCATGTACTGCACGAGCTACACACTAGTGCGTACTCTCCCAGGATCATTTTGCCTTCAGCAAACGTGTTGATTCACTATGAGTTTTGCCTGCGCGATCGACACTCATTTATTGAGCTCAAGATTACTAGCAGGGATTTTGTACGAATCTTTCAGGTTGTAGGAGGTAAGTTTACATCAGGATATTCGCAGCAGGTTATCGTCACTGAGTTTCCATTCACTGTTATTCTATTATTCAACATTCTCAATCTTAGCGTGGAGAAGTACTGAAGCCAGAAGCCAACGTAAGAAGGGCCGTATCTATGGGCGAGGAGGGTGGGGGGGGGGGGGGGGAGGGACTGGGTTATTTGTCCAGGACGGCAATTTCAAGGGGCGCCAAATTCATATTATTGAAGAAAAAACCTTGTTTTACAAAGCGAAAGCCCACGTATCGATTATTCATATGATTCTGAAACATATCCCTATTGATTTCCGAACATTCTAAGTTCATTTCCGAACGTGTCATAAGTTGACTCAACGCGTGCATACAGTACGTGATGTCTCTGCTAGGGGAATCCCCGTCGCACCCAGAAGTTAATAACTTTCCCGCAGACAAAGGGGGATGGGGCTGTATGAGGCGATCCCAATAAATGAGAACGGGTGAATACCAATCGCTGTTTCTTTATGTGGTTGATTAGGTGTGCGAATGATAAGCCTTATTTTAACTTTTAGCGAAGTCCATAGATTCAGACAACCAGAGTGGAAATAAGCGACTAACAGCAACATCAGCTAATGAAAATTACATATTATTTTCCCAATGTATCCAAGAAAATGAAATTCTGAGAGGAAATTTTTGTTAGATTGCTACACTACTAAGGGCCAGTTGAACAGCCTCCGCTTAGCAGTAGCGTAATTCTATTCTCGGAATAGCGCGGAAAATGCTTTTTACGAACATGTAAAAAACGCCTAACCGGAGAATGGACGCGGGATAACTAAACAGGATACTGGCTGGGTTAGTGAAGTCAACTGGAGAACAATTTTTTAAAATGGCAGGAATAGTTACAGAAGTAGTGATGATAAGATTGCTTGTTAGAACGAGTAAGGAGAAAAAACGAGAACATCACACAAATTAGATGGAAGAATACGACGATCTCAAATTTATACAAAACTTTCGTACTACTACTACTTCTCGATCTCATGCTTGAGAAATTGGAGCTTATGAACGAAAAGTGAAACTCCTAACATAAAATTTTTGCTTGTAGTAAGCCTAATAGGCATTTGATATGCGCACTTTGTGAGTTATATTCTGTCGTGTTATTTATATAAATAAGGTAGATAAACATAACCATTTGTGACAAAACAGTCTCGACTATTTGGCGAGTGTTACAACTGCTGCAATTTTAAAAAGACGTGTTTCGTTTTATCTAGCAGACAGTGACAAAATAGACGTAATCAAATGGAGAAACCCCGTCAGTCTTGGGTACTACTCGTATTAACAGCTTTTTCAGTATTAGGCAACAAATATTAATTTTTCATGTAGCAAAACTTTTCACGAACTTTGATGACGTAATACATATATCAAAAAACATTTTGCATCAGCCCGGGTCCCAGAACTCCTGAAGATAGACGTTGACTGTGGCTATTGTATCACAGACACAGTCCCTCTGGCTGTTCACAAATGTTACTAAACCCTCCCAAAGATGTAAACAACCATGCATGAGCAACGCCTATTAGAAGGAAGGGGTCCGATAGCCGATAAGTTACAGCCATTCCACCAGGAAGGAGGTAAACGGCTCGTGTTGTCTGTAGTTCAACCATGCCTAGACGGCCAATACCGCGGTTAGATCGCGTCCACATTGTTACGTTGTGCCAGGAAGGCAAGTGTCCAGGCGTCTCGGAGTGAACTAAAGCGATCCTGTTCGGACATGGAGGATGTACAGACGACCTGTCGATGACATGCCTCGCTCAGGACGCCCAAGGGCTGCTACTGCGGTGGATGACTTCTACCTACGGATTATGACTCGGAGGAAGGCAACGCCACCATGTTGAATAATGCTTTTCCTGCAGCCACAGGACGTCGTGTTACGACTCAAACTGTGCGCAACAGGCTGCATGATGCGCAACTTCACTCCTGACGTCCATGGCGAGGTCCATCTTTGCAACCACGACACCATGCAGTGCGGCACAGATGGGCCCAACAACATGCCGAATGGACAGCTCAGTACTGGCGTCACGTTCTCTTCACCGATGAGTGTCGCATATGCCTTCAACCAGACAATCGCCAGAGACGTGTTTGGAGGCAGCCTGGTCAGGCTGAATGCTTTAGACACACTGTCGAGCGAGTGCTGCAAGGTAGATGTTCCCTGCTGTTTTGGCGTGGCATTATGTGGGGCCGACGTACGCCGCTGGTGGTCATGGAATGCGCCCTAACGGCTGTACAATACTTGAATGCCCTTCTCCGACCGATAGCGCAACCAGATCCGTTGCATATTGGCGAGGCATTCGTCTTCATGAACGTCAATTCGCGCCCCCATCGTGCACGTCTTCTGAATGACTTCCTTCAGGATAACGACATGAACCCCATCGAACATGCCTGGGATGGATTGAAAAGTGCTGTTTATGAACGACGTCACACACCAACCACTCTGAGGGATTTACGCCGAATCACCGTTGAGGAGTGGGACAATCTGGACCGAGATTGCCTTCATAAACTTGTCGATAGTATGCCACGACGAATACAGGCATGCATCAATGCAAAAGGACGTGCTACTGGGTATTAGAGGTACCGTTGTGTACAGCAGTCGGGACCACCACCTCTGAAGGTCTCGCTGTATGGTGATGCAATGTATGGTTTTCATGAGCAATAAAAACGACGGAAATGATGTTTACGTTGATCCAATTTTCTGTACAGGTTCCGGAACTCTTCTAACCGAGGTGATGCAATTTTTTTTTTATATATATGTGTAGATTCTTTCGCAGAAAGGAAAGCACGCCGTGAAAGCTGTAGCAAGATAAGAGAGAAAAATGCTTGGACCTAAGTATTGATGAAATGTGTAGTGTCTTGCTTCTCTCTTGTATTTATTGCGACGAAGTTGTGGCACTGCACTGTGGCACACTTCAGACCAAATAAGGTGTTTTACATTGCGCCGAATATATATGTCTTGTATATCATACTCTTCAGAAATATGTGCGCTATTTTTTGAAAATTCGATTTTTTTTTTAAATTTCTGGCGGTCTATCTCAAACTCTCGAGGGGGAGGGTGGGGAGCGGGAAGTCGCCACTATCACGTCTTGGCTCTGGTCCCAAAATATCGTAGATCCGGGGCTGAAGGTAAGTCTGACCTGTATTAGCGTCTTCTTGACATGACGTCAGGTAACGTTAAATTAAATCTTTTTTGGTTGTAAGTGGACAAATTAAGGAGGGCAGTTTTCTGTAGGTAGTGTAACACGTTACAAATCACTTGGTACGAGGGGTAGCAACAGCTGTAACGATGCATTTCGAACGATGAAAACGGCAGCAGATGCGTCAAAATGGTTTACTAATCGCGACTGGTTTCATGACATTACAGTGCTGTCTTCAGGTAACAAACTGTTGACATTCTAGTAAAAAAAGTCTCTAAAATATTCGTATGGATAAAGAAAAGAAGTCTTCAGACTCGCTGAACAAGATTTTGCACAATTGTCAAGAAAAAGACGACCAGCGGTATTGTAGAAAGGCGTTTCCCAGACATACGTGATACGTATTCTCAGGAAAAGCGGCCATCTCGGAGGCAGGTCTTTCTACGGTTGATTTCGGCACACCAGCACAAGACTCAGAGCACATTTATTACTTTATCAAGTTTTTTCCGTAATAAATCACGTTCAGAAACAACAGTACCCTTCATAAATTCAGTTATAGAAGGAGAAATGACTTACACCACCCACCACTAATCCATACCGTACTACAGAAAGGAATGAGGTCTTTGACGTCATAGCCAGTAATGTAAAGAATTTTATACTAAATAAAATTAACATCAAACGCTGTCTGAAATCGTATCTGCTTGAGTTGTTAATAATCCTTGAGTGTGTGAGTGTGTTTGTGTGTGTGTGTGTGTGTGTGTGTGTGTGTGTGTGTGTGCGTGGGCACGTGTGTGTTGTTTTAGAGAGATGGGTGGGAGATGGACAATACAAAAAAAGTGTATTGAGACAGTTAAGAAGACAACCGCACAAAAGGTCAGCAAGTTGTCTTGTTTCTCGGCGAGAACATGCATTACAGCTGCAAAAGTGACTCTCTTCACATCGTAGCGAGAGGTCGAAATTACAGTGCACAGACCATGAAAGTAATTAAACTAAACTCTCACGAAAGGAGTTATGTTACATTCCATGCAAGAAAGTATCCGTAAACTTCAGCTGGTGCGAGTAATGTGTTTTTCTCTGTTCATATCTCTTCTCTAGTTGAAACTGACAACGTTTTCCTTACACATTAGCGTCTGCCTCCAGTTTCAGTTTTAGGATCTGATAATTTGCAGGAGAGGCGCTTAACACCAGAAAGGCGTCAAACTGATTAATTTCGAACATATTCCTTTTCTTATTGCCGTTCCTCAAAGTCATCGTAAACGAGTTTCACAAAGCATGACATTAAATAAAACTATACGGAGCTGTTCTAGATGTTCCAGTGTGAATAGCAGCCTTCTAAGTATCACTTTAATGGATATTTTGCATGCAGTTTGTCATCCACGCTTCTGAAGATACTCTCCGTCCAGAGTAGTGATTGGTACTTGCCGGAGGCACAGGCTTCTTGTTGATGCCCATGGGGTACCAGATGTACTCAAAGACGGCCGGGAAGTTAGTCAGCAAGTAGTCGAATGGCTTGGTGAAGGTCAGGTCGTAAAATTTAAGCCATCCACCAGTACTGCCCCACTTGTAAACGGTGATCTCCATCTGCAACGACACCACAGAAAATCATCAGAGAACTGTTCACGAAAACTTTCTCAGTGCACATCACTTGCAGACAATTTTAGAGGAGATTAAATGGGATCAAGTGCAAACATTCTCACACAGAGAGATGATGATTTATTGTCATCAAACAGCACATGTGGAAACCGAATCACCAAAACCGTCGTTCATCCGAAAATGAGTTAACTATCGTATTCGTCTCTAGAAAACTGTACTTATTGATAAAAGTGACAGTAATTTCCGTAACCGTTCTCTTTCCATAGCTAAATGTTTCGTCAACTGTTAACTGCATTCTTCTTAGTTCAAGTGTTTTCAGTTCTTCAGTAATACATAAAGCTACAGTTTCAAAGACGAGATATTTATGAAATGCCACTAAAACAGCACTGCGCCGAAAATTCCGTTACGACTGTGGACGGAGTGTGTCGCAAAGACATTCTTCTGACACACACTTCCGGCGTTCTTGGCCGGCTTAGACGTGAGTAACAAATCGAGGTTCGGATGAATGTCTCCACCGTCTCTTCCTGGACCAGCTGACACCAGCCATTCTGCCGAACAAGGCGTCGACGTCTGCGACGCTGCTTCCCCCATGCTTAAAACGTAAACGAGTCTTAAGACTCCTCTGTCATCTGTCGAAGCTACGGCAACAGCCGCCGCGCGGCTACAAGTTGCTGCTGTACATTCTCCTCTCTGCGGCCTGTCTTTTCACACAAGTAATGGGGCTCGGTTTTACGTGAATACAAGTAACGTAACTATTTTTGCGTACAACACCACAGCCATTATTTACAGTTACTAGTAACTGCTTTTTCGCATTACTCATCTTAAATGTATTCAGGTTTCGTAATACCTTAACTGTTTTCGCATGTGCTTGTGGTCGTCGGCAAGCAAATGCGTCATTACCAGCGCAGAAAACTCATCGTCGTCAAACCGGCATCGGAGACGAATTTGCGTACCTAGAAAGGTAGCTACTTACGAGAGTTTACATGTATTCTGGAACCTACACAGCTTACTCTGTTATTGGCCACACTAAGAAAATGAAATTAGCACTCGAAAAATTCACTCTGTTTAGGAAGTCAGGGAATGTCAAGGGCGCACTTTTTGTTTGGCTCTAGTTTTAAAACGCCATAAAAACATTTAGTCGTGTATATGTAACCGTTTGCAACTCTGCACCTTACATATTATTTTTCTCGCCTTACCCGTGTTTCTACTAGCTGACTGGTGACATGTTTTCCTTATTGCAGCATCTTCCATTGAAAAGTGGGGCTGTGGCCCTTTACATATTCCGGCCACATACACTCCTGGAAATTGAAATAAGAACACCGTGAATTCATTGTCCCAGGAAGGGGAAACTTTATTGACACATTCCTGGGGTCAGATACATCACATGATCACACTGACAGAACCACAGGCACATAGACACAGGCAACAGAGCATGCACAATGTCGGCACTAGTACAGTGTATATCCACCTTTCGCAGCAATGCAGGCTGCTGTTCTCCCATGGAGACGATCGTAGAGATGCTGGATGTAGTCCTGTGGAACGGCTTGCCATGCCATTTCCACCTGGCGCCTCTGTTGGACCAGCGTTCGTGCTGGACGTGCAGACCGCGTGAGACGACGCTTCATCCAATCCCAAACATGCTCAATGGGGGACAGATCCGGAGATCTTGCTGGCCAGGGTAGTTGACTTACACCTTGTAGAGCACGTTGGGTGGCACGGGATACATGCGGACGTGCATTGTCCTGTTGGAACAGCAAGTTCCCTTGCCGGTCTAGGAATGGTAGAACGATGGGTTCGATGACGGTTTGGATGTACCGTGCACTATTCAGTGTCCCCTCGACGATCACCAGTGGTGTACGGCCAGTGTAGGAGATCGCTCCCCACACCATGATGCCGGGTGTTGGCCCTGTGTGCCTCGGTCGTATGCAGTCCTGATTGTGGCGCTCACCTGCACGGCGCCAAACACGCATACGATCATCATTGGCACCAAGGCAGAAGCGACTCTCATCGCTGAAGACGACACGTCTCCATTCGTCTCTCCATTCACGCCTGTCGCGACACCACTGGAGGCGGGCTGCACGATTTTGGGAGGTGAGCGGAAGACGGCCTAACGGTGTGCGGGACCGTAGCCCAGCTTCATGGAGACGGTTGCGAATGGTCCTCGCCGATACCCCAGGAGCAACAGTGTCCCTAATTTGCTGGGAAGTGGCGGTGCGGTCCCCTACGGCACTGCGTAGGATCCTACGGTCTTGGCGTGCATCCGTGCGTCGCTGCGGTCCGGTCCCAGGTCGACGGGCACGTGCACCTTCCGCCGACCACTGGCGACAACATCGATGTACTGTGGAGACCTCACGCCCCACGTGTTGAGCAATTCGGCGGTACGTCCACCCGGCCTCCCGCATGCCCACTATACGCCCTCGCTCAAAGTCCGTCAACTGCACATACGGTTCACGTCCACGCTGTCGCGGCATGCTACCAGTGTTAAAGACTGCGATGGAGCTCCGTATGCCACGGCAAACTGGCTGACACTGACGGCGGCGGTGCACAAATGCTGCGCAGCTAGCGCCATTCGACGGCCAACACCGCGGTTCCCGGTGTGTCCGCTGTGCCGTGCGTGTGATCATTGCTTGTACAGCCCTCTCGCAGTGTCCGGAGCAAGTATGGTGGGTCTGACACACCGGTGTCAATGTGTCTTTTTTCCATTTCCAGGAGTGTATTAAGAGAGTGTTATGATTGTCCTGATGACAATGATGATGGAAAAGAGAAAGTCGTTGTTAATGTGTCTCGTACTATCAAGAGCTTAGTGAGTATCTATGCAGTTTCTTTGCGACAGTACTTTATTATCTAAAGATCAGGGCAGGCGTCTCTTGCTGATGCACTATGGTGACGTCATAACATCCACACTCGCGACTCATTCATTACGAATGGCTCTGCACTGCCACATATGCTAGCTCTGTAATGGAGTGTGGCTGGCCTCACATTCTCCTCACTAAAATAATACTGTGAGTGCTCTGGCACATTATGGTTTTTTTAAAAAAAGTAAATTCTTCGCTATTTCAAAGCTCTCAATTTTGTTCTACTGTAAGTGTAAAACAGTTTGAAAACGTGGAAATGGCGGATATCTGTTCGACTGTGTTTTACTCTCTGGGCGATAAGCGCAAAAATACTTTTTTAAGGCATTGTCTTCGCCTCGACAAACGAATCTCCTGTCCATTGTTGACAACATGCTGACATTGTTCCCGTCGCGTCTTCCACCTCGAAATTCTACAGTAGTCTGTTTCACATTTCTGCTATACGTTAAAAAAATACCGCAATTTTTTTTTTACTACGAAAAACGAGATTATCATTTTTATTTCTTCTTGTGAAGTGTGCTATCCGTCGCGTTTAAATGACCGACATCGCACAGTTGTACCACAGATTGGCACGATTTGTGTATCTACATACTCCTCAGAAATCATTGCCCACTGTGGGCAATGATTTCTAATCAGGAAACTTATTTTACACTTCGCTTCGTAACGATTTGATTAAATGTATCGCATGTGCTTTTACGTAGTTACTGTCTACTGAACTTCAAAGTAATAAATCGCTCGTAACGCATTCCGTCATTTTGCCGTATTTAGCACTTTCTACCATAGACGAAGTGTATTGGATGGCTGAGAATTCGACCATTACTGTCGCGTCACGTCTAGAAGTAACAGGGTGGGGAAAAACAATTTGACCGAAAGTGCAGAGCAGGAAGGCAGCATCAAATGAAGGAATTTCGGTGTTGCAAGTGTCAGTTGAATATTTCGGGTGCTATGCCAACATGGCAACTGTGGTCACATTTGCTATGACATACTTATAGCAATAAGTGGCGGATCGTTTTTTACTCATTTTCACCTTTTTAAGACATATTGAAACATGAGACATGGACATCTGATTCTCTTCATCTCTAAAAACGTGCTGTGTCCTAAGTCAGCTAAGTGCGATACACGTGTAAGTGGCGCTTTAAATTTATCTTGTTCTCATGGTGGCCGTTGGTTAGTTCACACAGCCTGTGTTTACGTATACATTTTCTGTAAACTACCAATCATTTAGAGCCAAGACGCTCGTGTGTGGGATTTTAATTACGTTCCGGTGCCGCCGAAAATATTCAGTCGCGAAGCCTAGTTGCTATACTCAAATTTTTGTGTTTCATGCTGCGTTTCCACGATACACTTTTGGTCTGATTGTTTCTATGCACCCCGTATGACGACGCCGGATGGCAAACTTCGCTGAATCAGAACAGCTTCAATTTTTCTATTTTTACGAACGCTGGGTGACTGCCACCCATATTCTGCCACGTCACTGGAACGCTAGCACGCGACACATAAAATCACGAAACCAGTATCAGATCCGCGTAATTACACTGTACCGATTATGTGCACATTTAAACGTTAATCACAAATGTAGAGAGCAGTAATGTGTAAGATGAATTTCTTTTTCCGTTAGTCTTCCGCGTCCTGCAACCGACAGATCTTTGTCGCTGCCTCAGCGACTGATTGTTGCTGCTACCACGCGGAACGATTTCAAAATTGAGTAATGGCGGTTTTCTGAAACATACGAAAACAGGAGAAAAATGTATATGCATCATCTGATCGAGAGTGAATCCATAATTGGCACAGCGACTTAATTTTTAATATTTACGAGCAGCAGAGCCTGGCGTAGTCGTCCAGTTACGAGATGCGTGTCCATTCCGACACGTGAATCGCATCCCTAGTCGCTGGCAGTTGTAACATTGTAATGCATTCGAAGTGTGCTCTTTCGCACTCCGCACCTACATGGACGGACTTGTGTCTCAGCTGCGTCCAGCTGATGGTATCCTACACTCCTAAGAGGGAGACCATTCTGTGAGAAAATCTTCTTGAAAACACCTATAGAAGTTGTCAAAAAATACCTTCAGAACCTTTCCATCCAAGCCAGTTAACGCTTGTGCTACTTATATTATGCTCACTTTAATGACACACGTGGTGCAGAATATGCGTAGCGGTAAGGGATGGAACTTATTTACACCCCACGGCTTTGAAGACGTATGATGGCTAGAAAAATTCCTGTCGAGTCGAGGCGAAACCTTAAACAAGTACACAGGATTAGCAGATATGTTGTCACCACCCATCGATGGTGAAGGTTTAATAAACAAGTTGACAGCGTCGTCTGTTTCGCATCGAGGCGGAATATAATCGCAGTGTGAGAACCTGTCTTACTTCGTGGCAATGTGTCCAGCTGTTTCTACAGACTGCATTCGTATCTGGTAACGGATAAGGAAAAAGATCTATCATCGGCCCTAACACACTGCACATGTGAAGAGGAGCACCGTATGGAAACTAACAAGTAATTTACTGGAAAGTTGATAAAAATAAAAAAAAAATCTTGCGTCAGCGATATTATTCTGTCGTGTCTGGGCAGCGCCAAATGCGAGAACGAACGCCACCAAGGGTTTATTTTATTTTACGGCGCCTGTTTGCGTTGTACGGCGCTCGTTGACGCACGTGAAACTTTGGACACACACAGCGTTTCATACCTTAGACCATAGACACACACATGTAGACGGCAAATGCATCTATCCTTGCCGTGTCGAGGTTCGAAGCCAGGTGGATACGACAGTTGCAGTATTAAGCACTCATTCCAACGACGGATCTCCGTGTCGTATTAGCGTCACGCGTGTAGCAATTCAGATAAGCTAATTTCCCCAAGACTCGCAGTGCTAATCCGGTATCCATCCTTGTTGCGTTTGGTCAGGTGGGACGACAGCAAACGTTTCACACACTGTCCTGACAATTTATTTTCACGAACGACAGAATTCCTGCTCTTGTTAGACTGTGGCTCATTTAGCTGGCCGCTTCTACAGAAGAGCAAATATCGGCCTGGCGGGAAGCATACAGTTTTCTGGCCGTTTCATAGGGAGTACGTGTGGTATGTGTTGTTATGCTTTAAGAACTGACATCTGTGATGTCCGAATTTACACAGAATACGAGGCTATGATCTCTGCATACTCCAGAACAGATACCGACAGAGTATCGAGATATGAAGCGTGATCTACCGAATACGTTACTGATGGAGGACGCCCGTATACTGACAAGGGGAGGCCGCCAATTGTGAAATTCAGATTCGATTCATACTGTGCATAATAAAAGCTCATGGCCAGAGGTGTAATGTGGCAAAGCACCAAGATGAACTTCTCAGCCGTTGTCGAGAAAATCGACAGTTAATAGAAACCGTTACCTTGAAGTACTCTCTACGATTACTAGTTTTCTACAGCGTCGTGGCGCAGCGGTAATCGCTCGGATTTGTAATCCGAAAGTCGCCGGATTGAATCTCACACCATGCACTTCTTTTTTTTTTTTTTTTTAGAATTTGGTTTTTGTAATTCAAATATATATATCTATATATATTTCAACATTGAAAGTCGTTTGTCGTGGAAAAACTGGCGACTTCGAACATCATTATGTTTTCCGCAAACAAAGTTGTATTTCAAAAATGTTATTCATTGTCTTCATAATGTTAACCACGTATAGATAACGGAAGTCGTAGATACGATATTCCGAAACGAATACGTATAGCGTAAGTCAAACGTTCGAATTAGAATAGAGACCCCACGAACACAAATTCACTGTGGCAGGTATGAAATATAAACTCCGTTACTCGCTCGTTACACTTGAGGGACAGATGTTGATTGGGCCGAAACGAGCCGCCGCATAACAGCGTAGTTGCCTGCTAACTTCGAAAGAAGGTAGATGCGGTCCCTAGCGCAACTTATAACATCGTCGAAAATCAGTGCGGACGGGGGAGCTTTGGTACACCCTGTTAAAAAAACGGAAAAATGGAGGCGGTACAATTGGAGAGCGATCCGCCTTCACCAACATGCATAAGCAATTCATTAATAGCACCACGAGGGTGTGGGAGGGTGACTTTTGGCAAGGGTCACACTCATTCAAAATCCACAGAACCCGAAGACGTTGCTGTGTCATGGCGAGTAAGTGCCGCCATTACAATAAGCACTGTCAACACCCAAATCCAGGACGCGTCTGAAGTGGGAACCATCGGCATCCTGGTCAGCGTCTGTTCACACAATGTGCGGCTGGTCATAATGCGCCAGGAACTAACAATCCCTGGTTCTAAACACCCAGTGGAAACACTGGACCAACTTGATTACAAGCAAGTATGACTCGTGCAAGTAATAACAACATTACACCAGGTGGTAACCAATCCACCCATCAACAGATGGCAACCAGGAATTCGGATTCTGGGGAACCTGGACTTACACGATTACATCAGAGAAAGTCGGAGCTCTCTGGCAAACTTCCACTTAAAACACCTATATACATTGGAACCTTTAACATAAATACATTAATCCAACCAGGAAAACTTCTAAACCTTACAACAGAACTTGAAAAGCAAAAGATAGTAATACTAGCTTTACAGGAGACACGTTTTACAGATGAAGAAACATCAGATTATGGCAACTATCGCATCTTTAAGAGCAAGACGGATAAACGAATCGGAAGAGGAGCCCCCCATCTCGGGATGGCGTTTATCATACACAAGAGCGTGCTCAGCTCCATCAAGGAAGTTACTCCCGTAAATAATAGGATAATGACGATGCGCTTACAATGTGCCAACAAAACATACACAATGGTTAATGTTCATGCTCCCACAAACGGAGACAACAAGAAAAACCCCATAGAAACAGAAAAGTTCTGGGAAAATTTGGAGAATATAATGGCCAAGATTCCAAAAGATGATACAAAAGTTCTACTCGGCGATTTTAATGCCCAAATTGGTAGAGAGAAAATCCACCAAAAAACCGTAGGCAAATATCCTGCACATAAATTTACCAATAAAAATGGTACAAGGCTCGTCGAACTATGTAAGCAGAATAACCTGAAGATAATGTCAACATCTCCAAGAAAATGTCCAAGGAAACAAAAGACATGGAGATCTCCTATACAACAAATTGGCGAGTTTCAAATAGATCATGTGGCGATTTCATACCCAGTACAAAAAGAAATTTACGACGTCCAAGTACGCAGAGGAGCAAACATTGATTCAGACCATTACCTAACTAGAATTAAAATCAAGTTTACAGCACGAAGAAGTCATCAGAAGAAAACAGAAATACAGAAATATGACACCAAGAAGATTAAAGAATCTAAAGTAAAAGAAGAATGGGAGAAGGAGAAGGCAAACACATGGGAAGAATTTCATTCTAAAATCACGCGAATAGCTAAGGAAACTATTCCCTTGAAAAAGATATTCAAACACCCTTGGTGGGATTCAGACTGTGAAAATGCATTGGAAAGGAGAAAAAAGGCATTTCAAGAATATAACAGTAAAAAATCACAAGAAAGTCTACATTTATTTAACGAGGTTAGAAAACAGGTTTCAAAATCTATTAGGCAAGCAAAAAGGAAGTACACAAAGGCACAACTGGATGCCATAGAAGAAAATTTCCAAAACTATAATACAAGAGACTTCTACAGAACTTTCACAGATAAAATACGAGGATATATCCCTCAAAATTTATGTTTCAGAAAACCAGATGGTAAATTAGCCCTAACAAACCAGGAAAACTGTCAAGTATTGGCTCAATATTTTTCTAACCTACTAAATTGCCCAGAACCTAGTTTAAGGTTTCCCAAAGAAATCAGTGCCAACGCTCAACCGGATTCATTACCACCAACACAGGAAGAAATCAAATGTCATATTAAAAACTTAAAAAATAATAGAACATCTGGCGAAGATGGCATTGTTGCGGAGCTATTAAAGAACCTAGGACCAAAGACGTTGCAAGAGCTCACAAAAATAATAACAAAAATATGGGAAACAGAAAAATTACCAGAGGATTGGAAATGTGCTCTTATTCACTCGTTACATAGAAAAGGAGACAGAACAAATGTCAATAACTACAGGGGAATCTCACTTTTACAAGTCACCTACAAAATTCTCTCAACATGCCTGCTGAAAAGAACACAAGAGCAGCTGGAACGCCAAATTGGTGATTATCAAGCAGGCTTCCGCCCCGGTCGCTCATGCATAGAACAAATATTTAATTTAAAGACAATATTAAAACACAAAGCAATTAGAAATGCCCCCATAATTTGTACATTTGTAGATTTTAAGAAAGCCTATGACTCAATTGACCGGCAATCTTTGTTTAACGTTTTAGACGAACTTGGACTTGACTCCAAAACACTAAGGCTTATCAAAGAATCACAGACAGACACTGTATCTAAAGTTAAATTCAGGGGAGAAATCTCTGAACCTTTTCTCATAAAAACTGGAGTACGTCAAGGTGACGGGCTATCTTCACTTCTGTTTAATATAGTCCTGGATAAAGTCATTAAGGAATGGGAAAAAGAATTAAAAAATCAATCCTACTGGAAACCAATCCATCTTGGTAGAACCAAAGACAACGTGGAGATATCTTGTTTAGCATTCGCGGACGACTTGGCCATACTTGCAGATGATGAAGAAATCGCCACCAAACAAATAGAGATCCTTAAGGAATGCACGGATAAAGTAGGTTTACAAATTTCGTTTCAAAAGACAGAATTTTTCTGTACGAAATTCCATATACACAGTTTGAACACAAAATATGGAAAAATAAATAGAGTAAAACATTTTAAATACCTAGGTGAAATTTTGGAGCCAACCGGAGGAGAGAAAGTTGCACAGAAGATCAGACAACAGAAAATGAAGAGAGCATATGGTATGACACATGAAATATACAATAAAAAATGCATCTCCTCGAACACAAAAATCAGACACTACTGCGCAGTAATTAAGCCAGCAGCACTATATGCTAGTGAAACGCTCACACTCCACACAAAATGTGATTTAGAATAAATACTAAAAGAAGAACGCAAAATTATGAGAAAGATTTTAGGTCCAAAATTAACAGAAGAAGGATACCGGATACAATCAAGAAGAACCACAGAAACTATATCAAACCTGGCAGCAGACATAAGAAGGCGAAGATTAAAATTTTATGGACATGTCACTAGACTTCCCCCCACACGACTCACCAACAGAATTCTCACTTACATAGAAAAAGTCAAATCAACAACACCATGGATTAGCCAAGTAAAATTAGATTTACAAAAAGCAAATATTGAACTTAAAGATGTCAAAGATAGAAAAACTTTTAGAAATAAGGTGGAAAAGTGGATTGTATTGTCGGAGAAGGAAGCACTAAAGAGACCAGGAACAAAATGGACAGAAGAAAGAAAAAGAAAACATGGAGAACGAATGAAAGAAGTATGGAAGAAACGACGTCAGAAACCTTTCTGGGTCCATTCGCGATAAGTGAGTATATATATATATATATATATATATATATATATATATATATATATATTTGAATTACAAAAAACTAGCCGGCCGAAGTGGCCGTGCGGTTAAAGGCGCTGCAGTCTGGAACCGCAAGACCGCTACGGTCGCAGGTTCTAATCCTGCCTCGGGCATGGATGTTTGTGATGTCCTTAGGTTAGTTAGGTTTAACTAGTTCTAAGTTCTAGGGGACTAATGACCTCAGCAGTTGAGTCCCATAGTGCTCAGAGAAAATTACAAAAAACTAATAATAAAAAAAATTGCATGGCGCGAGATTCGAACCGGCGATCTTCGGATTCCGAACCCGAGCGCCTACCGCTGCGCCACGACGCTGCAGAAAACTATTAATCGTAGAGAGTATTTCACCGCAACGGTTTCTTTTAACTGTCGATTTTCTTGACAACGGCTGAGAAGTGCATCTTGGTGCTTTGCCACATTACACCTCTGGCCATGAGCTTTTATTATGCGCAGTATGAATCGAATCTGAATTTCACAATTGGCGGCCTCCCCTTGTGAGTTAGAGATCAACATCCCGTCGTCTCAAAATCTTCGCCATTCGTAGAGTTTTACACCTGACGACCGACATGCGTCCCTGCTTTCAACCCATGGAAGGATTCTGAAGCAGGTTTGGTGCGTAGCTTGTGGAGCCAGTTGGGTTAAAATTCGCCCTTTTGAAAGAAGAGTGTCCAACCATTACTCAGTGCGCCGTCACTGGGCAGACTGTAACGACTTTTGTTTCACGTGCGTTTGTGCCGGTCTGCAAACACTTGCATAGTAAGCAGTGCTGGTAATTCACTGCCGCCCACGCAGCCCGGGAAACGCACAATACGCAGATGTAGACACCTACTTTGGAAAGTGTACGCACATTCTGTACTCATCGCGGCAGGCCTCGTTACGTGGTACACAACCGTGACGTCACAACAGGGACACACTCGCCCTGTTTATCTCGGCCCACTCTGCAGCGCCACATGTGCAGCCCCTGCCTTCCACAGAGCTCGGCCTTACAGTCTTCTCACTAAGACGATGCGTTTAGTATTGCGAAAGATTTGTCCTATAATTAAGTTTTAGCGTTTAAATGGTGTACTGTTTGTTCTGCTACTGCTTTAATATGTTATCTAAACATATAAAACGCACAAATTTCCATCGCTTCATTTTCTGCATCGACATTCGAATTGCACAGCCTTTGTTGCCAAAGAGTTTTCGTTGTGGTTTGCTTCCTCCTCTGCGAAGTAGTGCTGTGATTTCTTGTACATTCCATCCACGTATCAAATCATCATGAAAGTTGCCCTAATGAGAATAGAGAAGAAATTTAACATTACTAGGCGCTCGTACGAAGTGTGGTGTCCGCTCTCCGACGTGTTGCAAAAGTCCATACCAGGAAACCGCACTACAAAATGGCACGCATTGTGTATGTTGATAATCTTTAAAAACCGTGTCCCAATTAGGGCAAGCACAGTTGCTAAGCTAAAACTAGTGTGTACTAATAAAATGTTTAATATGTCTCCAATACACTGACTTTACATAGGAAAGCGTCTCACGTTGAATTGCTAGAACAATAATTATAAGAGGTGGCAATGTTATTTACGCACTATCTTTTAAATAGATATGATGGTATCTGATACTCAACTACAAATCCAAAGAAACGTACTGATGCTAAAATGCTTTAAATTCTTGCTACCATTTAATCTTTAAAATTTAATAATTCTCTTCCTGTTAATATTTAATTAATTAAATTACGTCGTTCAGATTTCGTAACGCTGACGGCCTTTAAAGTTGTTCAGTCCCTGTTTTGTTTTCTTTCAATGTTGCGAGCCAGCGATGGTGCAATATTGTTCGCTTTCAAGTCTACACATTTATAAAAATCAGGTCCAGGAAACACTTTTGTGATCACGGTTGCGATTCAGACGGTATTCGCGTAATTGTACTGATTAAGAGTTATCGTTTCCGAAAGATGCAGGTTCGATCAAAGCTGTGTGCACTTTTGCGCGTATAATGAAAATATTCCTAACACGTCGCGTAACAAAAAGTAACATGCGAATCACAACCGTGGTCCAACGAAGAAAATATGTGATGACATAAATGTTCTTCGCTGTTATTCAGGACAGGTTTAGATTAAACACCGCAATTTTCAGTCTTTTTAAATCACAGTACGATACGCTTTAGAGATATTTGTTTTGAATAACTTGTATTTACCTTTTCTTATACAATACGGTCACTGTCCGCAAGGATTATCTCTCTCTCTCTCTCTTTCCTTTTTATAGCCTTTATACATTCACATTACATACTTCGATTAAGAAACTTTTCTTTCTCTACCGACGAGTACGAGAACAAACTCCGCCCAGACAAAATGTCTTACATGGAATTAGTTCTCACTTAAGAATCATATATAGTTTCGTAGTACAAACAATGCTAGTTTATTCCGTGCAATAGAAACTCTTTGATTCACTGAGCACAAAAACTAAAATAATAAAATTATAATTACATTTTTAATATCGTCAGTTATTCTTTATTTTATGAAAATAAGGTTTGACATTGTCGTAATATTATTTTTCATCGTTGTAGCACTGTAACGTACTCTGAATATTTCTGTGAATGACGCATACTACTTTTCTTTCGTTCCGACCGACGCTTCGACGTAAATATCGAAACTGCTTTGGAGTTTACCCACGTACGGTTCCAGAGGCTACATGTAGCAGCTTTCAGTCTAATCAGGATTCGTGACAAATGAAGCTGTTTTGTCTTCTGGTCTGAAGAAACTGATAGCACCTCTTTGTTCCGACAGACTATGCTTGACCGTTCCTACACGTGGACCACAACGTCACACGCGTTTTGCTCAGGTTGTGCCGCAGGTGTATATTGAGACCAGAAAGGAAAAAAGGATGAAATCATTATATATGAGTTCCTCTCTTTCACTTCTGTGCCTGTTATTCAGTTCTCGCCGTATGCGATGCTTTATTTGGGAAGTAAGGAGCGTCTCTAGTTGGTTTTGGTAGCAAACTTTTGCCCACAGCTGAGAAATGGTTCAAATGGCTCTGAGCACTATGGGACTTAACATCTATGGCCATCAGTCCCCTAGAACTTAGAACTACTTAAACCTAACTAACCTAAGGACAGCACACAACACCCAGCCATCACGAGGCAGAGAAAATGCCTGACTCCGCCGGGAATCGAACCCGGGAACCCGGGCGTGGGAAGCGAGAACGCTACCGCACGACCACGAGATGCGGGCTGCCCACAGCTGAAACTCAGTTTCCAAACCACATCTGCCATGAAATGAGGTCGCCTTTACTAGTGAGGCGATGAAGCGATTTCCCAACTCTGGGTAAATCTTTTTACTTTCATTGCCTAGGGGAATTCACTGAAAGACCATGGTGTTGTCTCCCTTAACCCATAGAAAACATGATAAGAAATATTACGGTCTTCCGATTAAACTTCATCATCGTAATCGCATTTCTTTCTCGTTCACCGCTCTATAGCTCTTCGCTATGAGATAAACGGTCAACTAAAATGACGCGTTGTTTATAAATTGCCACGAAACCTGCTGTGGGCCGAAAATTCCGTTACAGCTGGGAACGGAGTTGCTCGCGACGGCATTCTTGCGTCAGACGCTGTCCGTGTTCTCGCCGAGTTAAACTTGAGTAGCGGTTCGGGATTATCTTATAAAGTTCCATGGCTCTTCTTTTGGTGACCGTATCATTGTCATCGTGCTGCCAGGGAAGATCCACTGTCGGTGTTGACGGGCCAGGCGAGGCGTAAAGGTTTGTGTCGTGTGGTGATCAAGGGTACACGAGTGGGTCTTCGGCTCCGTAAGCTCATATCGATGACGTTTCGTTGTATGGTTCGCATGCTGACACTTGTTGATGGGCCAGCATTAAAATCTGCAGCAAGATACGGAAGGGTAGCACTTCTGTCACGTTGAACGATTCTCTTCAGTCGGCGTTGGTACTGTTCTTGCAGGGTCTTTTTCCGGCTTCACCGATCTCGGAGATTTCATGTTTTACCGGATTCCTGATATACACGGTACACTCGTGAAATGGTCATCCGGGAAAATCCCCACTTCATCGCTACCTCGGAGATGCTGTGTGCCATCGCTCGTGCGGCAACTATAACACCATCTTCAAACTCACTTAAATCTTGATATCCTGCCAAAGCAACAGTAACCGACCTAGGGACCGATGACCGTAGCACCAACCAGTAACCGACCTAGTAACTGCGCCAGACACTTGTTGTCTTATACAGGCGTTGCGGACCGCAGCGCCTATTCTGCCTTTTTCCATATCTCTGCATTTGAATATGGAAGCCTATATCAGTTTCTTTGGCGCTTCAGTGTATGTTATGGGAAATATTTGAGATCCTGTCATATTAAATGACAAATGTGTCATTGCTATGTAAGAGCATAATGTAAGTAGACTTATATTACTGCTATATATGTACAGTTATCATTTTGTAGAAATAGATGTACATACAATCGTTTGTTCCTGTGTATCAAATGCCACTGGTCATGTGTTATTAACCCGAAAAACCGTTCGGTAGACCGGATGGTCACCCATCCAAGTGCTAGCCCAGCTCGACAGCGCTTAACTTCGGTGATGTGAGGGGAAGCGGTGCTACCACTGCCTTGTGTGTAAGTAATTAGCAATGAAAATACGCCAAGTGCCGCTTAGTGAGTGCTTCCTCACAATTCACCCAGTGGAAACGATATTACGACACTGTAAACGGCTTCGGAAGCAGGTGAGGTGCAGAGCTTGGCCTAATCGCCCCTTACATCGGACAACACGCGTGTGCTCCAGAGCTGAGCGACGCTGCCGCCGAGCGCTCACCTCGCAGTCGTCCGCCAGGTAGTCGTAGCTGGTGGTGAACTCCCCCGTGTAGGCCGTCTCGTTGGCAGCCTCGTCCAAGATCAGCGACACGTTCACCAGCATCCCCGGGTATTCCCCGTCGTCGCAGGCGCCAAAATCCACGGTCTTCAGAGCGTACGGCCCCTGCCGGACACAAACAATACATTGCAAGGGGTCTTCCAGCACTCGTGTCGACACAACGAAACCAAGTGCTGACAAAACAATACGTTGGTGCTTCATCTTCACTAATATATAGGATGATTTCTGCACCATGTACAAGCTCTAGGGATTGACTGAGGAGAGGATACAGATCAGAAAAGGTCTAATTAACTTATGCCCGGAAGTGTATGGTTTCTATGCTAGAGGACATTTATTCAACCGTACGAGGGTCGTTCATTAAGTAATGCCCTACATTTCTTTTCTCACAACATATTTGCTGTTAAGAGTCAGAATTTGGTGACACTAACAGAGTGATTATAATTAAACTTTCAAAACGCTGTAGAAATAACACCTCTGGTCACAATTACGTCAATTTGCAACGGAATATTATCGGAGAAGGAGGAAAACGTACGGCAGAAGAAAAAAAAAATTGTGTGAAGATTGATCAGTAGATGGCGCTGTATGTGTCAGAATACGTAAATGAAAACACCTGCCATGCGCACGACCCAGTGAAGTTGGTATAAACACGCCGGGTACACGGCTTTTCCACCTCTGCGACGTTCGCCGTGACTGTCTCAGTGCAGGATCGCGCCCTGCTTGTAAAGCTGCATTACAAGAATGATGGCTGTGCACACGTCGCTCTGCAGAAGCCACAGCAGTGCAGGAGGAGGCGAGTGGTGGAGTGCAAACGTGTGGTGCATGGAGAAATGCCCGAACGTTGGGCGTACGCGTGAGCACGGCGCGTAAAATCCTACGAAACATTCTTCTTTGCTGTCCATTCAGAATTTCCCATGTGCCCGAGTTGCTTCCTGTTGGCCTGCCAGCAAGAGTGACCTTTGCTTTAGAATTTCTTGCTCGCACGGAAGTGGTCAATGATTGACCGTGGAAGATTTTGTGGACAGACGAAGCCCACTTTCATCAGACAGGATATGTCAGTACACAGAATTGTCGAATAACGGCAACGGAAAATCCACAGGCAAATCAACCAGTACCACTTCATGCTGAAAAGGTATATGTGTGTTGCGGGTTTACGGTATCGTTTTTCATATGGCCATAATTTTTGTAAGAGACAGCTGCTTCTGCTCCTGTTGTACCGTCACTGCTAAGCGCTATCAGTGTCTTTAAATTCCAGCTCTCCAACAGCGTGGATGTGTGGATGAAATCATTTTTATGCAAGATGGCGCACCTCCGCACACTGAAAATACAATTAAGCAGCTGCTGAAGCGCCATTTCGGAAATGCTAGAATTATCACCGCCATTTCCTTACAGCCTGGCCCTCTCTATCACCTGATCTCTTGATCCGTGTGATTTCTGGCTGTGCGGCTGTCTGAAAGATGTTGCGTTCCGTGTTGAGACTGCGAACTTAGCTGCACTGAAGGCACGCATTGCGCAACACGTTTTGAACGTGACCCCGGAAACACTTTGAACAGTTGTGGAACGTGCTGTTTCTCCATTTCAACTGAAACGGTGGACAGCATATTGAACACGTTTTCCTCCAGTCACAAGGAAATTAATAATCCGATTTCATTATTATTGATGCAGATTATGCGGTTATTGTCCTCAGGACGATTGAAAACTGATTTTTCTCAATCCATGTGATATGACCTTGTCATGGTGGATGGGCTTACGTAATTAACAGTAAGACACCTATACACCCATGCACATTGAGTAGTACAGTTTGTTTGACGTCAAACGTACACCTTAGGCTTTGTTGTATGATTCATTTGTAGTCGACCTCTATTAAACTAGGACGCTTACAGCGCCATCTATTGCTACGTTCTGTAACTATTTATTTTTCTTCTACAATAGATTTTTCCCCCTTCTCCGCTAATATTCCGTTGCAATTTGATTTTATTCTGACCAGTGGCGTTATTTCTACAGCGGTTTGAAAGTTTAACTTTAATTATAGTCATTCTGTACATGAACTTGTCTTGTCCAAGTCCTACTTTTCTACATAGTCTCCATCACTTTCTATGGCTGCACGCCATCGTTGTGGAAGAGCATCTATTCCCTGCTATTAAAAGCTCTTGTCCTGTAGGCGTAGCCATGTTTTCACTGCATGACTGACACTCTCGTCATCTTGAAAGTCTGTTCCCCATACAGAGTCTTTAGGCGGCCCAAAGAGATGCAAGTCCGAGGGTGCAAGGTCTGGACTGTAGGGTGGATGACGCAATGATTTCCAACCCAATGGGGCGATGTGTTCCCGGGTTCTCACACTTGTGTGTGGGCGTGCATTGTCTACATCTACATCTACATCTATACTCCGCGAGCCACCTTACGGTGTGTGGCGGAGGGTACTTATTGTACCACTATCTGATCCCCCCTTCCCTGTTCCATTCACGAATTGTGCGTGGGAAGAACGACTGCTTGTAAGTCTCCGTATTTGCTCTAATTTCTCGGATCTTTTCGTTGTGACCATTACGCGAGATATATGTGGGCGGTAGTAATATGTTGCCCATCTCTTCCCGGAATGTGCTCTCTCGTAATTTCGATAATAAACCTCTCCGTATTGCGTAACGCCTTTCTTGAAGTGTCCGCCACTGGAGCTTGTTCAGCATCTCCGTAACGCTCTCGCGCTGACTAAATGTCCCCATGACGAATCGCGCTGCTTTTCGCTGGATCATGTCTATCTCTTCTATTAATCCAACCTGGTAAGGGTCCCATACTGATGAGCAATACTCAAGAATCGGACGAACAAGCGTTTTGTAAGCTACTTCTTTCGTCGATGAGTCACATTTTCTTAGAATTCTTCCTATGAATCTCAACCTGGCGCCTGCTTTTCCCACTATTTGTTTTATGTGATCATTCCACTTCAGATCGCTCCGGATAGTAACTCCTAAGTATTTTACGGTGGTTACCGCTTCCAATGATTTACCACCTATGGCATAATCGTACTGGAATGGATTTCTGCCCCTACGTATGCGCATTATATTACATTTATCTACGTTTAGGGAAAGCTGCCAGCTGTCGCACCACGCGTTAATCCTCTGCAGGTCCTCCTGGAGTACGTACGAGTCTTCTGATGTTGCTACTTTCTTGTAGACAACCGTGTCATCTGCAAATATCGGAGATGAAGCATTAATTTCACGTCTCCGTGTTGTTCATGCAGATTGCCATATACTTCATTGTATGAATGTTAAGCAGGAGATGGCGTCGGACAGTTCGGACGTCGATGAGGAGGCGGAAGCCATATATTTATCGTCGGATGAGGATGAGGACTCGGTATCGCCGTGCGCGCCCGAGGCGTTGGATACGCCGTCGTCGCCCAACTCTGACTAGGCCGTATTTCGGTCGTATGTGTAAATGGCGGACGGAATACACTCAGGCCGATGGATGTAGATTTGAGTATGGCAAGATGGGGGCTCAAGAGAAATTTGACGACCTTGCAAAGAACTTTTCTACTTTAAAACACTATGACATATCCGATGAGTTTAAGTTTTTTTCTAACAAATATGCTGCTGTAATCATTAATAAAATTGGTACCTGTGTCTATAGAGTAAATATAAGGATTGAAAGATTAACATTATGTGTTGGAGCAAGGTTTTTACTGGATTCTTGTCCGATCGAACACATCCGAAACGGTTCTGGAATTTATTCGAAGTCTTCACGTACGCCTCTGAATTGATGGTTAACCGTCTTGGAATCACATCCACGAGAATAACATCATCAAAATCTAAGAAGACTGTCACCATGACTCTTCCGGCAATGATGGTTGTCTTGATTATTCTCTTTTGTGGTGAATGAGGATGATGGCACTCCATGGACTGCCCTTTTGTTTCCGGCGCAAAGTGGTGCATCCAGCTTTCGTCCCCTGTAACGATCCATGACAGAAGTGTGTCTCCGTCGGTTTCTGAACGCTCCAGCAATTCAGATGAAATGGTCTTTCTTTGAATCTTGTGGCCCGCTGTGAGCATTCGTGGAACCCATCGTGGGCACCTCTTTGACTATCTGAGAGTCTCCATCACTGCAGACGCACTTCAAATGCTGACCGACAACAGTAGAGCCAGTTGTCGAGTTGTGATGCGTCAGTCGGCACGAATAATGGCATCCGCACGATTCAGCACGTGTGGAGCAGTGGCTGCGACAGGACGGCCCGAGCGGGGCTGATCGTGGAGCTCTGTTTCTGCATTTCCCGAGACTCTAACTTTCTTTACCCATCACCCAACTGTACCCCTATGAACTGCAGCATCACCAAACACTGCAAACAAATTTTTATGGACGTTCACCACGGTTTCTGTTTCTGCACACAAGAATTCAACAACAGCACGCTCCTTGAAGCGTGGGTTGTACGTAGAGGCCATTTTGACGCTGTACTACGGCTCTGCCACTTGCTAGAACGGTTCGAAACTTCCCCGGCGCACCGAATAAACATCAGATGTGAAGCACCAACAAGGACGTTTGTCTGTGTATATTAATGGCATTTTTTTTTTTAAATATGGGACGTTAGTTACTGAACCACACTCGTACATTGTTGCAGAGACTGCGGTATAATACGCGCTGCCGCATGTAGCCACAGTCACGATACGTGTTGGAAACGTTTCCCATGTGCCTCATCTCATCCGTGTACGCGCTGCAGCGTGCTCTGTGTGACACGTCCGCACTGGCCAGGCTGCACCCGGACAGTGTCACGGGCAGCTCGGATACACTGCTCCAGCGTCTCCACACCTAGAGTGGGCTCTGCCTGCGTGATGCTACTGAGATGACCCCCTAACCAGAGGTCGCACGGGCTGAGGTCCGGTGAACGAGCATACGACTGGAACCACCCCGCCTCGGTGTGACCCACCGACAAGGGAGGACAAGAGTGAGACGCGTCCGGGCGTTGGCGGCGATGTTAGCTGGAGCATCTGCACGTAGTAGCCGTATAATCCTTCGAATCATCAACGGCACTTCTTCCGACAGGGGGGATAAAGTCAGCCACAAGAACTTCCGGCCTGTTATGTGTCTTGGAAGGAAGATCGATCCCAAAATACGGTCGCCAGTTATTCCGGCCCACACATTCCGGCAGCACCGACGCTGGTCATTCGCTGTCACCATACCCTGCGGGTTCTGCTTAATATGCCACAGATGACTGTCCCGAAAGTTAATGATGCCACTCCGCGTAACGGTGGCCTCATCTGTGGATAGGGTGGATGACACAAATCCCGGAATCGTGGTTGCCAGTCGGAGAAACCAGTGACAAAGCTGACCGCGATGTGGAAAGGCTGTCGCTAGTAAGCCCTGCACACGCTGTAAGTGATAAGGGTAGCAACAGTTGTCATCGAGAATGTCCCACACGGTCGTCTCACGCACCCTGTACTGGGGGGGGGGGGGGGCGGGGGGGTCAAGGGCAACTTTCTGATATGAAACTTCCTGGCAGATTAAAACTGTCTGCCGGACCGAGACTTGAACTCGGGACCTTTGCCTTTCGCGGGAAAGTGCTCTCCCAACAGAGCTAGCCAAGCACGACTCACGCCCCGTCCTCACAGCTTTACTTCTGCCAATTTCATTGAGAGCTGTGGTTGTTGGCGGGAACAGATCTGATACAACGTTACTTCCAGTAGCCCGTTGCTATTTGCCTTTCCATAAGTAGACACCATGTCGGCAAGCTCTCGATTCGAATATAGGAGCATTGTGAATGACGCTCCGTCACGTCCACTACACGGTGAATCAGCAAGATAAGTGAGTCGGACACAACGTTACCAATTACTGTGGCTTGAGAGGGCGCTAGGGCATGACATACGAGGAACAGTACCACCCTCTAGGAGGAAACCACGCTGTCTGTGGCTGCATGGTACAGTGCGTATTGGACCGCATTCTCTGTAACAAAATAAGTGACCTCTAGCATGGAAACCATGCCTTTCGGTACATAAGTCCGTTAGACTATTTTTGTTCCATATCCTCTCATCGATCAATCCCTGGAGTTTTCACATGGCGGTAAAAATCACCCTATATAAAGCAGAAACGTTATTTAATATTGTTCCCAAAAACCTCTAATAGTTTACCTCAAATTTTTACACAAGGCTCTATAACCGATTGAAAGAACATGTTGTTGTTGTTGTTGTTGTTGTGGTCTTCAGTCCTGAGACTGGTTTGATGCAGCTCTCCATGCTACTCTATCCTGTGCAAGCTTCTTCATCTCCCAGTACCTACTGCAACCTACATCCTTCTGAATCTGCTTAGTCTATTCATCTCTTGGTCTCCCTCTAAGATTTTTACCCTCCACGCTGCTCTCCAATACTAAATTGGTGACCCCTTGATGCCTCAGAACATGTCCTACCAACCGATCCCTTCTTCTGGTCAAGTTGTGCCACAAACTTCTCTTCTCCCCAATCTAATACTTCCTCATAAGTTATGTGATCTACCCATCTAATCTTCAGCATTCTTCTGCAGCACCACATTTCGAAAGCTTCTATTCTCTTCTTGTCCAAACTATTTATCGTCCATGTTTCACTTCCATGCATGGCTACACTCCATACAAATACTTTCAGAAATGACTTCCTGACACTTAAATCTATACTCGATGTTAACAAATTTCTCTTCTTCAGAAACGCTTTCCTTGCCATTGCCAGTCTACATTTTATATCCTCTCTACTCCGACCATCATCAGTTATTTTGCTCCCCAAATAGCAAAACTTCTTTACTACTTTAAGTGTCTCATTTCCTAATCTAATTACCTCAGCATCACCCGACTTAATTCGACTGCATTCCATTATCCTCGTTTTGCTTTTGTTGATGTTCATATTATATCCTCCTTTCAAGACACTGTCCATTCCTTTCAACTGCTCTTCCAAGTCCTTTGCTGTCTCTGACAGAATTACAATGTCATCGGCGAACCTCAAAGTTTTTATTTCTTCTCCATGGATTTTAATACCCGAAATTTTCTTTTGTTTCCTTTACTGCTTGCTCAATATACAGATTGAATTACATCAGGAGAGGCTACAACCCGCTATCAGTCCCTTCCCAACCACTGCTTCCCTTTCATGTCCCTCGACTCTTATAACTGCCATCTGGTTTCTGTACAAATTGTAAATAGCCTTTCGCTCCCTGTATTTTACCCCTGTCACCTTTAGAACATGAAAGAACGTAGGCTACAGATTTTCTTAAACAACAATGCAGATATTTTTCTGTTAAAACCGAGTCCGAGAAAGAAAGTGCTGTTCTGTATTAGGAAAAGTGTGGCTTCGACTCCTTTCTCACAGATGGCTTCTGTTACGGTAGCAGAATGTTTAAACCATTATACAAAATTTTTATCCCTCATATATTGTTTCTCAGGGAATATAATTTTAAGCAATATATGTCTACCGAACAAAGTGCTGTTTTGTTTTCTTCCTCGAAGTCGGATTTCACATAAACTTGTATGATCAGAAATTTGTATTTCTTACTTATAGGCTTGTGATTAGAATACGGTTATGCAGTGTGAATCATCCTAAACTTTGTAATGCTATTTGTTCGTGGATTAAGACTGCGATGTAATGTCACTGAAGATGCTTCCCTCACATATCAAGCAGCTGCAGATACCAATCATCGTAACCGATCTATCCATTCATTTTAAGTCAATCAACATTTATTTTGCAATAACAGAGAATGCTCACGGTCTGGCATACAAGTACGTTGGAACGGATTTACGATCAGAGTGTTTGTAGCGTCGTGAACTGTATGTACCGTTTCACTGACACTTGGCACACAGTAGCACAGAAACTAAAATTGTACTCTGTAGTATCAGGGCATAGGCTACAACAACTATTGTACAAACAACAGTACATAAGTGTACAGGGTGAAGCGAAATTCGCGCACTCGGGCTTCGCGGCCCACCACATGTGCAGTAACTACCTCTGTCAACACACACATCCAGCGCTGTACAGTTGGTGCTTCTGGAGGCGAACCACGGCCGAATTCTACCTGCGGTGCCTGAAAGGCGCACTCGACGCACCGGCAGACGACCAGCAGTACCTGCCGCGACTAAGGAGAACCGAGGCGAAATTCCTTCAAATAAAGAAACAACAAATGAGAGGCGTCCTCACCAGAAGCAAAACGTCTGGCGAGGTGGATCAAGAGCCGCTCACCGTGCACCACCTACAGGGTGTCCAGAAGAGGACTCCCTGATTTCAAAATTAAATATCTCGAAAACAAAGATCGATAGAGGAATACAGTAAAGAGTATGTTTATTGTGAAAGCTGTAAGAAGTTTATACAGCAGTTTGAAATAATAGTTACAAAATCTGCTAACAGATGGCGCTGTACGCTGTACAGCTCGTATCAGCATACGTAAGTGAAATAATCGTATGAAAACAATCTTTGCAAACAATCACATCACAATGTTTTCAAAATGTTCACCATTGGCACTACAGAGGTGACGCAAACGAAGAATGAAATTCGCCATCACATTTCGTAGTGTCTCAACCGAAATGGATTCACATGCCACAGAGATCGCCGATTCAAGCTCGTCCAGCGTGGCGGGATGCTTCGGGTAGACGATGTCTTTCACTGTGCCCCACAAAAAAAGTCACAGGGAGTCAAATCCGGCGAATATGGAGGCCAATCCATGCCTGCAGCAGTAAATTTGGGATATTCCAAAGCAATGACTCTATTCCCGAAGTATTCCTCGAGAAAGCGAAACACTTGTTCAGTCCGATGTGGTCGGGCTCCATCTCGCATAAACCATTCAGTACCTGGTCGATCCTCTAACGCTTGCTGTGTGGCGACAAATTGTTCCAAAATTGTAACGTAACGTGCACCAGTGACCGTTTCTCGAATGAAAAAGGGGCCAATAATGCCTCTGCTGCATACTGCAGCCGACACAGTAACTTTAGGAGAATACAGGGGTTTCGTTTCACACCAATATGGCTTTTCGGAATCCCAAAATCGCCAGTTCTGCTTATTCACGTATCCATTCATCTGTAAACCAGATGCAGCCCAACACCAAATCCTTCACTATCAATCATTGTGAGCATCTGATTAGCAAAGGCAACCCTTTGTTGCACAGCTCGTATGGGTATGGTCTGGTGCGTTTGAATTTTGGATGGAAACATTTGTAGGCTCTTTCTCAGTATTTTCTGTGTGCTGGAACGCTTCAAACCAGTCTCAGATGCAATTCTACGGACGGATGACATTGGATTTCGCTGAATAATTCCAGAAACTGTGACGATATTTTCAGGCGTAACTGCGGTTTGCTTGCGGCCAACATGCCCCACTAGATCATCAGTTACGCTGCCTGTTCGTTGAAATTTTGCGAAGAGCGTACAAATGGTTTTCGCATCGGATCCTTTTGGAACATTAAACCGTGCTTGAGAACTTCGCCTTGTTGCCGTAGGACTCTCTTCTAACCTGTGGTACTCTAGCACCAGAACAACGCGTTGTTCAATGGAGTAGATGGTTTTAATCTCTTCCTTCGGTACGCTAACCTCCTTTCACGTTTCAATAGTGGAACATCGCTCTGGGCTTCGGATTACTATTTATACTAGGCATTACGTATGGCGATTACAGCGCCATCTGTTAGCAGCTGTTGTAACTATTATTTCAAACTGCTGTATAAACTTTTTACAGCTTTCACAATAAACACACCTCTATCGATCTTTGTTTTCGAGTTATTTAATTTTGAAATCAGGGAGTCGTTTTCTGGACACCCTGTAAATAGGGAAAGGGAGAGAGCCGCAGGAAAGTGCGTAAGTGAGCTGCAGGACAAGCAGGGGCAGACGCTCACGAAGGAAACGGAATTAACAAAACACATCGAAGGCTATTTCCGAGAAGCGGCAGACGACGCGGCGACTGCTGGAATTCTGCAGCAGACGAGGAGCGTGCTGACAGGCGCGGACAGGCCGCTGCTGACAGAGAATGTCGACGAGGACGACGTCACAGAGACGATGGAGACCAGCGCCAGAGCAAGAGCACCGGCCGCCGACGGCATCCCGCTCCAGTTCTGCCCCTCGTACTGGGGCGTACCGGGAGTGCAGTTCACGGTGATGGTGAACGAGATGCTCGATGGGGCGCAAATTCCACCTGGGCTGGCCGAAGGGACCGTAACCCCCATCCCTAAGAGGAGAGCCGCCCGCCGCACTGGAGAGTTTCGCCCGATTGCGCTCCTCAACGCCCACTATAAAATAATAGCGAAATAAATCGCAAACAACCTGAAATCGGCGATGAGGAAAGTCACGAGTCCATGGCAAACATGTGCAGTAACAGGGAAAATATATATTTGACGCCACATGCACCTACAGGGACATAACAGCACAGGCAGCCACCACCAGAGGCGCAGGTGCCATAATTTCGGTGGCCTTCAACAAGGCCTTCGACAGGATCGATCACAAATACCTCGTAGAGACACTAAAGAGACTCGGGTTTGGGCAAAAATTCATCACAATCACCCAGAAGATACTAAGTACTGGGAGATCGACAGTAATAATCAATAGTTGGAAAACAATACAGATAAAACTGGACAGATCCGTGAGGCAAGACTCTATTCGCTACAGCACTGCACCCGCTGCTACGGTAACTCGCAAATGATATCAGAGGATTCTCCGTAGAAGACAAAGCAATAGCATGTATAGCCTACGCTGACGACCTAGGGATCTTTATTGAAGATCAGGAAGATATTGGCAGAGTAGAAACCATCATGAACACATTCCAAAAAGCGTCAGGCGCCCAAACCAACAAACAGTGCTACTGCCGATAGGGAATCAACGACCCAAAGCAGACAGGCAGTGGTACAAAATAGCATGGTACCTGGCGCAAATCTTGAGCATCCCGGCCGAAATTGCGCGAGCACTTAGGAGCGCAGTGTACTACCTGTTGTGGCGTCGAAATATATTCAAAGTGGCGCAAGCAACGTGCTCGCTGCTAACGAATGAACGGGGCTAGGTCTACTTGATATAAAGACGAAATGAGCAGCCCGTCTACTAAAACGAACGCTCGCCATCCAGGACAATAACCCTGACAGCGTCACAGCCAACATCATTGCAGGATACAAGCCAGCATCAGGAGAAGCACCGGTCGACACGAGGCAGAATGCGACACGTCAGGCTGCACTACGCCAACAAAAGTTACGTTCTGGGCACCGTGGCGAACCCCAGCCACAGAACAGCCAAGAGAATACGCTAGGCCCTCAGGTGGGAGCCGGCAAAAAACAAAACTGAACACAAACTGCCGCAACACAATTGGAAGCAAATATGGGGAAACGTCTGGGAAAACGTGTTGCCTAAACATGCGAAGGAGACATGGTACAAAATAGTCAACAGAACGGTACCAACCAACCAAAGACTGGCGGAGATAAAACTCGTCGCAAGTGACAAGTGCGACGTATGTGCCACGACCGACAGCCTCGAGCACCGATTCACCTGCGGGAATGCCGCCAACATAAGCGTGCCAGCAGATGGTGGTCCACATCGACAGAACGTGTAAGTGAGCTGTTTAGGTTTTTATGTTGGTAACGCCACGTAGCGCTCTGTATGAAAATCACTGGCTGTGCTGTGTGCAGTCTGTGGCTGAGTGGCATTGTTGGAATTTGCTATTGTAGTGTTGGGCAGTTGGCTGTTAACAGCGCGTAGCGTTGCGCATAGAGATGGGTCGAACTCGTTGATTCCCGTGAACTACTTCATTCATTTCACTCTTTGCCGTGAAGCGTTGAAATGAAGTAGTTCATTCATGAAGTACGGAAGCCTGGCGAAGTTGCCCAGTTCGCCGCTCAGCCGCGGCTATGCTCGCTTCGCCTCGCTCGTACAACAAAGCTTCGTAATACTTCATAATTTTACCAACAGATGGCCGAACTATGCAGTAACGTGCACGCAACGTTTTACGCCCTTACAGCGTCTGAGTTAACTTAAATAGAGCATGGTCGAAGGGGACAAAGGAAAGATAAACAGAGGAGCCTGTCACATATAAAGAAGGTATTACATTTAATCTTGCTCGGCACTTTCTCATGAAGCGCCCAAAAAAGTCTTTATCTGCCAAATTAAGCATTATTTGTTGTATTCATGTACTGAAAAACTAGGGCTACCAACAAAATGCAGTCCAATTTCATGTTCCTTTTAAAATTTAATTCAAAATAGAGTGAGTATGTTTACTACTGTCACAAAGTCTATATATCTGCGTTAAGTAATTATTCAGAAGTTTTCCTGTAGATTTTATTTTGTTGAGACTAATATAACCCTCCAAATTCAAAACGTAAACTGTCACCTGTAGTAATTGATACGATTTCAGGTAAAATCCCTCTTCCAGTGTTATTAACAAAACTTTTATTTTCATGTTGGCTGTGCATGCTCACACGCCAGCCTCTTCGTTTGTATCTGTAATATTAATTGCCCGAAAGCGCTGCCAGCGGTAGGCTACCGGTAGACGCGAAGTATAACTGAACTGCACAAATAGTCATGGGTAATGATGTCAGGACTGCAGGAAGCAGTTGACGCTGCCTTCCCATCGCCCCTCACCTCCCCAACCCATCGCAAACCTATAGTTTCCCACAAACGCGGCGCGATTCGTCGACAGGCAGTAGAGGGGGGACTGAAGTGAAGGGAGAATGAGTGACGTAACGCCGATGTAATGGGATGAGGGAGAGGGGAAGAGAGTGAGTGAACTTGAAGGAAGTGTGGAGTGTGTTATCTGTGAAGAGTTTGAAGTACCAGTTCATTGAAATTGAGTGGTTAGTTCACACTTCACTGGAGTGAAGCGTTCATTTGAACGACTCATTCACGAGCTCCCCATCACTAGTTACGCAGTTGGACGTGAGCCGCCAGCAGTGGTGGATGTGGGGAGAGAAATGGCGGAGTTTTGCAAGACTCGATGTCATGAACTGATATATGTATTATGACTTTTGAACACTATTAAGGTAAATACATTGTTTGTTCTCTATCAAAGTCTTTCATTTGCTAACTATGCCTATCAGTAGTTAGTGACTTCAGTAGTTAGAACCTTTTATTTAGCTGGCAGAATTGGAGCTCGCTGTATTACAGTAGTTCGAGTAACGAAGATTTTTGGTGATGTAAGTGATTTGTGAAAGGTATAGGTTATTGTTAGTCAGGGCCATTCTTGTGTAGGGATTATTGAAAGTCAGACTGCGTTGCGCTAAAAATATTGTGTGTCAGTTTAGTGATGATTAGAATAAGTAAAGAGAGAAATGTCTGAGTACGTTCAGTTTTGCTCAGCTGTTAGAAAATCAAATAACGTAGGAGGTTTATCAGCACGTTTGAAACGGCGCCGGGAAGCACCACAGTGGAGCCAACCACCGCCCCAGACTGCAACCCACTTCCACGGCCCAAACGACTGGCAGCCCTCTGGATCCTCGCCATGACAGCACACGCCATCGTAGCTGGCCTTCCAGGTGGACCTCTGGGAGGAGAACAAGACGCCCAACACCACAGGCGCTACCGCGAGAACTTCACAAACTTGCTGCAGACTCCACTGCAGACAGCGACCGCCAGAGTCCTCCCCAGCCTGTGACCCTCAGCACCGCCACCAGCCACCTCACCTCACCACACTCACCACGAGAAGAACGCGTGCAGTGACAGTGATTGAGTGCAACAGAAAAGATAAAGTGCCCTCTAGTCTCGCCTCAAATACTGAAGTATAGTAGTATAAAGTGTTTCTTCTTAGTGAAATCAGTGGTACAAAGTGAGCCAGCCGGTGTGGCCGAGCGGTTCTAAGCGCTTCAGTCTGGAACCGCGCGAGCGCTACGGTCGCAGGTTCGAATCCTGCCTCGGGTATGGATGTGTGTGATGTCCTTAGGTTACTTGGGCTTAAGTAGTTCTAAGTTCTAAGGGACTGATGACCTCAGATGTTAAGTCCCATAGTGCTCAGAGCCGTTTGAACCATTTTGATACAAAGTGCTTCTCACCAAACATTTGTCATGCTCGCAGTCAAATCAGTGTCAAAAGTATGCCCAGTAGATTTTCACCAACTCGTTAATCACGGGAAACACACAAGAGCAGAACATTAGAACCATGGGGAACGTGCACTCTTGGCGGCGTTTGATTACGTTGTGCACAGACAGTGTTTTGTTTTACATGTCCCCGTTGCCACGCGACGTACGTCATTGCTTGTTTCCAGTTAACTTCGACTGTTCCAACTGTTTAGTACGACCGTTGCCGACACAGAGGTTACTACGTAATCACAGTCGGCCGCTGTGGCCGAACGCCTGTAGGCGCTTCAGTCTGGAACCGCGCTGCTGGTACAGTCGGAGGTTCGAATCCTGCCTCTGGCATGGATGTGTGTGATGTCCTTAGGTTAGTCAGGTTTAAGCAGTTCTAAGTTCTAGGGGACTAATGACATCAGAAGTTAAGTCCCATAGTGCTAAGAGCCATTTGATCCATTTCATCTACATCTACATCTACATTTATACTCCGCAAGCCACCCAACGGTGTGTGGCGGAGGGCACTTTACGTGCCACTGTAATTGCCTCCCTTGCCTGTTCCAGTCGCGTATGGTTCGCGGGAAGAACGACTGCCGGAAAGCCTCGGTGCGCGCTCGAAGCTCTCTAATTTTACATTCGTGATCTCCTTGGGAGGTATAAGAAAGGGGAGGCAATATATTCGATACCTCATCCAGATACGCACCCTCTCGAAACCTGGACAGCAAGCTACACCGCGATGCAGAGCGTCTCTCTTGCAGAGTCTGCCACTTGAGTTTGCTAAACATCTCCGTAACGCTGTCACGCTTACCAAATAACCCTGTGACGAAACGCGCCGCTCTTCTTTGGATCTTCTCTATCTTCTCCGTCAACCCGATCTCGTACGGATCCCACACTGATGAGCAATAATCAAATATAGATGGAACGAGCGTTTTGTAAGTCACCTCCTTTGTTGATGGACTACATTTTCTAAGGACTCTCCCAATGTATCTCAACCTAGTACCCACCTTACCAACTATTAATTTTATATGATTATTCCACTTCTAATCGTTCCTTACGCATACTCCCAGATATTTTACAGAAGTAACTGCTACCAGTGTTTGTTCCGCTATCATATAATCATACAATAAAGGATCCTTCTTTCTACGTATTCGCAATACATTACATTTGTCTATTTTAAGGGTCAGTTGCCACTCCCTGCACCAAGTGCCTATCCGCTGCAGATCTTCCTGCACTTCGCTGCAATTTTCTAATGCTGCAACTTCTCTGTATACTACAGCATCATCCGTGAAAAGCCGCCTGGAACTTCCGATAGTATCTACTGGGTCATTTATATATATTGTGAAAAGCAATGGTCCCATAACACTCCCCTGTGGCACGCCAGAGGTTACTTTAACGTCTGTATACGTCTCTCCATTGAGAACAACATGCTGTGTTCTGTTTGCTAAAAACTCTTCAATCCAGCCACACAGCTGGTCTGATATTCCGTAGGCTCTTACTTTGTATATCAGACGACAGTGCGGAACTGTATCAAACGCATTCCGGAAGTAAAGGAAAATAGCATCTACCTGGGAGCGTGTATCTAATATTTTCTGAGTCTCATCAACATATAAAGCGAGTTGGGTCTCACACGATCGCTGTTTCCGGAATCCATGTTGATTCCTAGAGAGTAGATTCTAGGTTTCCAGAAATGACATGATAGCGAGCAAAAAACATGTTCTACAATTCTACAACAGATCGATGTCAGAGATATAAGCCTATCGTCTTGCGCATCTGCTCGACGACCCTTCTTGAAGACTGGGACTACCTGTGCTCTTTTCCAATCATTTGGAACCTTACGTTCCTCTAGAGACTTGAGGTACACGGCTGTTAGAAGGGAGGCAAGTTCTTTCGCGTACTCTGTGTCGAATCGAATTGGTATCCCGTTAGGTCCAGTGGACTTTCCTCTGCTGAGTGATTTCAGTTGCTTTTCTATTCCTTGGACACTTATTTCGATGTCAGCCATTTTTTAGTTTGTGCGAGGATTTAGAGAAGGAACGACAGTGCGGTCTTCCTCTGTGAAACAGCGTTAGAAAAAAGTGTTTAGTATTTCAGCTTTACGCGTGTCATCCCGGAGTGTCTGGATATGCTGTTTCGAGCCACTTACTGATTTAACGTAAGACCAGAACTTCCTAGGATTTTCTGTTAAGTCGGTATACAGAATTTTACTTTCGAATTCACTGAACGCTTCACGCATTGCCCTCCTTAACGCTAACTTTGACGTCGTTTAGCTTCTGTTTGTCTAAGGTTTCGGCTGCGTTTAAACTTGCAGTGAAGCTCTGTTTGGTTTCGCAGTAGTTTCGTAACTTTGTTGTTGAACCACGGTGGGTTTTTCCCGTCCCTCACAGTTTTACTCAGCACGTACCTGTTTAAAACGCATTTTACGATTGCCTTGAACTTTCTCCATGAACACTCAACATTGTCTGTGTCGGAACAGAAATTTTCGTTTTGATCTGTTAGGTAGTCTGAAACCTACCTCCTATTACTCTTGATAAACAGATAAACCTTCCTCCCTTTTTTTATATTCCTATTTACTTCAATATTCACGGATGCTGCAACTGCCTTATGATCACTGATTCCCTGTTCTGCGTTACAGAGTCGAAAAGCACGGGTCTGTTTGTTATCAGTAGGTAGAAGGTGTTATCTCCACGAGTCGGTTCCCTGTTTAATTGCTCGAGGTAATTTTCGGATAGTGCACTCAGTATAATGTCACTCGACGTGTATCTGTGCCACTCACAGCGTGTGCAGGCGCTATCAGCAGCTCATTTTCCCGCACAGGTACTCTCCTGCGATTGGTTTATTCAATAAATTGTAAACCCTAGTTTTAGTGCCACGGCGCTGTTCACAGATGAGGCGTCTTTTCATCGAGATCAGACTGTAAATTTTCACAATCGGCACATATGGACAGACGTCTGTCTTCACGAAACTGTTGAAGCAACTCGTCAACACAGATTTTGTGTCAGTGTTTGGGCAGACGTTGTTCGTGACTGTTTTGTAGCGTCTAAATTTCTTGCACCCAGGCTCAACGGACAAAGTTACCATAATTTCGCATAGAATGTTGCACCTGATCTGTTAGCAGATGTGAGTTTAGCTGTGTAACGAAACATGTACTCAATGCCCAATGGAGCATCTCCTCATTTTAGTGTTAGTATCGGTCGGCCTCTACATAACGTCTTTCGTTGCATAGGTAGAGATGGACAGTTGCCTGGACTACGCGCTCTCCAGACCTAAGCGCCATTGGATTGTTTTTGTAGTGACATTGGAAAGCTCTTGTATATGGAACCGCAGTAGAAGACGTCCAAGAGCCTCCGTGCTCATATTATGGAAGGCTGAAGGACCGTATGCAATATTCGAGTGGTACATCAGCGGGTCCGAGATTCACTATGACAATGCATCAGGGGCATGTTGAACATCTGCTGTGAATTGCATGTAGTATGGTCGATCGTTCTGTCCATTTGTGTTTCCCGTCTTAATGAGTAGTAATATGGAAACAAAGTGTTTCCAGACTCATGTTCAAACAAAAACAATTTCATCACGTACGTGTGAGGAATGTGTTCTGGCGTAACCACAAGCGCCGGCATCAGGATGAAGAACGCAGGAGCAGAGAAGCCTGTGAGACGACGTCGAGCTCGATGACAAGGACCGCACCACGACAGGAGCGGCCTCTACAACAGGAGAATGTAAGCGCCGCTCCTGCCAGCCTTGGCCGCGCAGTACCAGCACAGCAGCAGAGTCGCCGCCCTAACTGTTGTACTGAGACAAGTGCCTCGTATCAATAGCTTACACGCACATTGTATAAAGCATGTAGCCCATCGCCTGTGACACGTACTTGTAATACAGAGTTAAGTATTGTCAATCTTCTTTATTGTAATAAAAACTGTTAATGTGATTTGCTTGAATTGTTGTACAAACCACAGCAGCACCCCGTCTCCAGGCCACAAGTGGCCCGTCGGGACCATCCGACCGCCGTGTCATCCTCAGCTGAGGATGCAGACAGGAGGGGCGTGTGGTCAGCACACCGCTCTCCCGGCCGTTACGATGGCTTTCTGAGACCGGAGCCGCTGCTATTCGGTCGAGTAGCTCCTCAGTTGGCATCACGAGGCTGTGCACCCCGAAAAATGGCAACAGCGCACGGCGGCCCGGCCGACAGCGCTTAACTTCGGTGACCTGACTGGAACCGGCGTATCCACTGCGGCAAGGCCGTTGCCGAATTGTTGTGTAGCAGTCCGAGAAAGCAGCATCCTTTGGGCATCCTATAAGAGACGAGTTGGCAGGACAACACAGAATGTGTCCTGTGATTGCTGCTATGCATTTTTGTCACACCCTGTACGATCCAATGGATAAAAACTATTTCTCCATAGTGGTCGAAGATGAGTCTTTCTGCGAAGTTATTTGGACGCAATTAATTGGCTGAAATGCACTCCAGATAGTCACTGTATGTTTTTTACCAGCCATCCGATTCCGCCGTAACAGCAGTAGAATGATCAAAGAAAGTGTATGCACGGTAGCGCAGAATATTATTCGGAACCGTATTTACTCTACAATGTACACATTCATTGTAGGTGGTATGGGCAGAGAGTCCTATGAAGTACACTGCGCAACACGATTCAAAGATAACTTTTTCGGAACCCCGTAAATGTCTCTGACTGCAATGTATATGCTTGAAATGTTGCTCAGAGGTGCCTACAATCTTCCTCTGTAGTGGTGCAGAAGTGGGCCTCCCTCCGAAGTCTCCTTCTGGCTCGACGACGCTTCCAACAGCGAGGTATCGACACGGGCGAAAGAACTGCCAGATAGCAGCAGAAGTTCGCGTGGGTTAAAGGTGTCACACCGGCGCCAAGCTCCACCACAACGCTTTCCAACGCAACCGTGGGCGTGTCACAAGATGAGAAAGACGTCACAGTCCTTAAACACTTACGGCTCTCGGACTGGCGTTGGGGTCGGGTGTGCCTTCGTCATCGACACACGTGTCTTTCGATATAGGCTTCCGGCACTCTGCTCGGTATTTACAGCAGAGCTCTTCGGCCTGTATCGGGCCGTGGAGTACATCTGGCGACACCGACTTTTCAGTTGTGTCCTCTGCTCAGACTCTCTCAGCGCCCTTCAAAGTCTACGTGCGCTGTACACCAGCCGTCCCTTAGCGCAGCAGGTCCAGTAAAAGTGTCACTCGCTCACTCTTGGTGGAACCAGTGTGATGTCTATGTGGGTCCCTGGCCACATCGCTCTGCTAGCAAACGAGGCTGCTGACGCTGCTGCCAAAGCTGCAGTCCTCGTACTGTACCTCAGCCTGCTAGTTCCTGTATTCCCTCCGATGATGGCTGTGTTGCCGTCTGTCAGGAGGTGGTGTCCCTTTGACATCTCCAATGGTCCTCCCTTCACGGGAATAAGCTCCGGCTTATTAAGCCTCTCCCAGCAGCTTCGACGCCCTTCTCTCGGCCGTCCCGCCGGGAGGAGGTCATTTTAACCAGGCTGCGTATTGGGCACTGACTTTTTAGCCATCGTCATTTGATAAGTGGCGCTACCCCTCCACTTTGTACAGATTGTGCCCAAGTTTTGAACGCCATTTCCTGACGGAATGCCCATTTTTAAGCGTTTACGTTCCCGCTTGGGTTTGCCGTCTGAGTGATCGGCCGTTTTAGCCAATGACGCGCTGGCTGGCGACCGCGTTTTACTTTTTTTCTGCTAAAGCAATATGGCGAAGGCCACTTAATTTTTAATTTTTCGACGTCCGTTTCTGTATGGTGTCTTTTTTAGCCATTTCTCCACGTCCACGTTTTAGCTGTCTTCTCTTATGTCGTTTTTTAACTCCTCTTTGTCTTCGTGTTCTAAAGTTCTGACCTGGGCGCGTATGACCCCAGTTGTTTTTTACAACCTAAAGCAAAACAAAACCACAAACCAAAACATATCGCCCCCTCTTTTTTAGCCCCTGCGATGGAGGTCAGAACCGCGACGGCCAGCGTTGAAATCACGCGGTTTTCTTATGACCGATCCAGGGAAACATTTCAGACACGCTGCCGCTTAGAATGGAAAGGGGAAGACCTCAGGGGGGTAGCATAAAGGGCGTCAATGAATCCACCCCTTTTCCCTGGGCCGTTGTTTTCTACACATTTCGCAGTCGAAAACGACAGGTAGATATTCTTTACTATCTGTGACAGTGCTGACGCACTCGGACGTTTCAATCGTTCTGCATGGACACTGTAACGCTGCAGCTCCATTAAACGCAATCGCACCCCTTTTTTAGTGCAGTGCTACCGCTATTTTCTCTCTTGTGTACAGGGTGGACCCACATTCGACGATATTCGAACATGATCCGAAGCAGCCAAGGGCTTTCTATGCTAATGTTTGACATGCTCCTCTGGTGTGCTCACACAGAGGTGTGACATTCATACAGCGGGAGATACAGGACGGTAAAGCATCCCTCCAAGACCCCGCAGTTTTCCAAAACCGTCGGTGGCACCTGCGCACATTTGGCGAAAATTTTAAAAATGCATCTTCATCGAGGAAACTTGTGAAGCAGCGTGAGGCGCCTACAGGTAGGCAACCGTTTGACACATCTCTGAGTTCATTGGTAACACCGATCCCCGAAATTAAGCGCTATCAGGCTGCGCTAGCACTTGGATGGGTGACCATCCGGTCTGCCGAGCGCTATTGGCAAGCAGGGTGCACTCAGCCCTTCTGAGGCAAACTGAGGAGCTGTTTGAATGACAAGTAGCGGCTCCGGTCTCGTAAACTGACATGCGGCCGGAGAGCGGTGAGCTGACCACATGCCCCTCCGCATCTGCATTCAGTGACGCCTGTGGACCGACAATGACACGGCGGCCGGTCGGTTCCGTTGGGCCCTCCAAGGTCTGTTTGGACAGAGTTTCTCTCCAAAGGCTTATTTCTGATTATTCAATATTTGTAGGCGGGCAGCTTTGAGAGTTTTACCGAAATGGTGGCTCTTGGAGGGACCCTCCGTCATTTTATTCTCACATGTGTCAATCTCATACCCCTCTGTCATCATGCCACAGGAGGGCGTGAACTGAAAAAAGGGTAGAATTGAAAAAGTATAACAACCCTCTGTTTCTTCGGATGACGTTCGAGTTTCGTTGAATCGTTTCCAACAGCCCTATTTGCTCCATCCTGGACACGAGCAAAAATTACGATGCTATTGCAGTCCGAAGAGGTGCGATCACGCCTTAGGGGATGCAGCTCCACAATGTCCATACAGAAGGACTGAAACGTCCGAGTGTGTCAGTAGCGTCGAAGTTTGTTGAGAATATCTAGCTGTAGTTTTCGACCGCGAAATGTGTGGGAATTAACGCCCCAAGGAAAGGGGTGGGTTCATTGTCGTTCTTTGTGCCACTCCCTCAGGTCTTTTCATTTCGTTTCTGAACGGCGGTGTGTCTGGAACGTTTTGCTCGGCCACTCTTTAGAAAATCGCGTGATTTCAACATTGGACGCCGCGGCTCTGACCTCCATCGCAGGGGCACCAAAAGAAGGGGTTAAATCGGGGTAAGACCAGCTGTGACGACCTTCCTATCGCGTGATGCTTCGGCGGACAGAATTGTGGCGACATTTTGTCCCAATGTGTCGTCATTATCCCCCTCTACACGTCACAGGTCACACGAATATTCAAGAAAGGTAGTAGGAGTAATGCAGTTAATTACAGGCCCGTATCATTAACGTCGATATGCAGCAGGATTTTGGAATGTATATTGTGTTCGAACAATGAATTACCGCGAAGAAAACAGTGTATTGACACATAATTAATACGGATTTAGAAAACATCGTTCTTTTGACACACAACTAGCTCTTTCGTCGCACGAAGTGTTGAGTGCTGTTGACAAGGGATTTCAAACTGATTCCGTATTTCTGGATTTCCGGAAGGCTTTTGACACTGTACCACACACGCGGTTTGTTGTGAAATTGCGTGCATATGGAATATTGTCTCAGTTATGTGACTGGATTCGTGATTTCCTGTCAGAGATGTCAGAGTTCGTAGTGACTGACGGAAAGTCATCGAGTAAAACAAAAGTGGTTTCTGGCGTTCCCCAAGGAAGTGTTACAGGCCTTAGCTGTTCCTTATCTATATAAACGATTTTGGAGACAATCGAAGTACCCGTCTTAGGTTGTTAGCAGATGACGCTGTCGTTTATCGAATAATAAAGTCATCAGAAGATCAAAACAAACTGCAAAACGATTTAGAAGAGATATCTGAATGGTGCGAAAAGTGGCAGTTGACCCTAAATAGCGAAAAGTGTGAGGTCATACACATGAGTGCTAAAAGGAATTCGTTAAACTTCGGTACGCGATAAATCAGTCTAATCTAATATTTGTAAATTGAACTAAGTACCTAAGAATTACAATTACGTACAACTTAAATTGAAAGGTACACGTAGAATATGTTGTGGGGAAGGCTAACCAAAGACTGCGTTTTACTGGCAGGACACTTACGAAATGTAACAGATCTACTAAGGAGACTGGCTACACTACGCTTGTCCGTCCTCTTTTAAAATACTGCTGCGCAGTGTGGGATCCTTACCAGATAGGTTTGACAGAGTACATTGAAAAAGTTCAGAGAAGGGCAGCAAATTTGTAGTATCGCGAAATATGAGAGTATCACTGAAATGATACTGGATTTAGGCTGGACATAATTAAAGCACAGGCGTTTTACGTTGTGGAGCAATCTTCTCACGAAATTTAAACCACCAACTTTCTCCTCCGAATGCGAAAATATTTTGTTGACGCCGACCTACATAAAGAGGAACGATCCACATGGTAAAATGAGCTCTTACGGAAGGATATAGGTGTTCACTGTTTCCGCGCGCTATACGAGATTAGAAAAATAGAGAATTGTGAAGGTGGTTCGATGAACCCTCTGCCATGCACTTTAATGTTATTTACAGAGTATCCGTGTAGTTGTAGACGTAGATGAGGTCTGACTTTTTCTTCGCATGTGTCGACAGCTCGCAGTTGAAAGCGTCGCGGAGGTCGAGGGCAATATCGCAGGGGTCGACGCTTCTCCACCATTACTGAGGAAGGCTGTAGGCACCTCTGGGCCACATTTGAAACTTATGCGTTGCAGTCGGAGACAGTTACGGGGTTCCGTAAAAGCGGTCCTTTAATTCTGTTGCGCAATGTAGTGACTGAATACGTTTTGTGAGCCGGCTGGAGTGGCCGAACGGTTCTAGGCTCTACAGTCCGGAACCGCGCGACCGCTACGGTCGCAGGTTCGAATCCTGCCTCGGGCGTGGATGTGTGTGTCGTCCTTAGGCTAGTTAGGTTTAAGTAGTTCTAAGTTCTAGGGGACTGATGACCTCAGATGTTAAGTCCCATAGTGCTCAGAGCCATTTGAACCATTTTGAACGTTTTGTGAAGTCGGTCTTCAAGAGCTAGTTGTACAACCCAGCCGCGTGGAGTGGCCCCGCGGTTTGAGGCGCCATGTCACGGATTGCGCAGCTCCTCCTGCCGGAGGTTCGAGTCCTCTCCCTTGTTCTTAGTTCGTAGAATAAGTTACTTTAAGTAGTGTGTAAGTCTAGGGGCCGATGACCTCAGCAGTTTGGTCCCTTAGGAATTCACACATTTCTACAACCCACACGCAATGAAATTATTTTAGACCTTGCAGTTACAGACAGGCCTGAGCTTAACGTCAGTGTAAGTTTAGAAATAGAGATTAGTGATAATGATGTCAACATAGCTTTAATTGTTATCGAAGTTCGTAAACTCAACAGAAAGACTGGGGTACAAATTATGCTGGAAAGAGCTGGTAAGCGGCTATTAGCTCCATACTTAAATAGTGAATAGACAAATTTAGTTAAAATATTATTGAAGCATACGAATTATTGCAAGTTTTAAACTCATTGTAGATAACGCTCTGGAGTATTATGTGCCTAGTAAATGTATCAAGGGCGGGAGACAAAGCTCAATCCTGGTTTTATGAGAAAATTCGGAAAATACTGAAGAAGCAGAGATTGTTGAATTCTCGGTTCAGAAAAGGAGGTGCAAATGTCGACCGGCAAAAGTTAGAAAGAAATTTATGGATCTTGAAAAAGATCGAAGCGTGAAGCGTACAAATTCTTCCGCTGTCGTACGTTAGCGAAAGATCTTGCCAAGAATTCGAGATAATTCTCGACCTATGTACATCAAATGGGTCGCAGGCCTGCAGTCAGTCACTCGTCGACCTGTTTCGTGTGGCAGTCAAAGACAATAAAAGGAAAGGAGAAGTTGCAAGTGTCGAGTTAAAAAAAAAATCACATAGCCGGGTTTACATAAGCATGCAGTATGATTACAAGCCGGCTGTGAGTTACGGTGTCAAAGCCTTATGGAAATCTTAGAAATACGGAATGAGTTCCAAATCCCTTGTCAACAGCACTCAACACTTGGTATGAGTAAACAGCTAGTTGTGTTTCACAAAAGCGATGTTTTCTAAATCCATGTTCATTGTGTGTCGATGGACAGTTTTCTGCGAAGTACCCTAATTCATAATGTTCGAATACAAATATGTTCGAAAATCCTGCTGCATATCGATGTAAGTGATACGGGTCAGTAACTTAATGGATTATTCCTATTTTCTTTCTTGAGTATTGGTGTCATCTGTGCAACTTTCCAGTCTTTGGGTAGGGATTTTTCGTCGAGTGAGCACTTGTATATGACTGTGTAGTATGGAGCTATTGCATCAGCATACTGTGAAACGAATGTAGTTGGTGTTGAGCTTGGACCGAGGGACTTGCTTTCATTAAGTGATTTATGTCGCTGCACTACCTCCGAGGATATCTACTTCTAAGTTGCTCACGTTGGCCGCTGTTTTAGTTTCTAATTCTGACATATTTACCGCGTCTTCTTAGGTGAGGGAATTTCGGAAAGTTGTGTGTAGTAACTCTACTTTAGCAGCACTGTACTCGGCAGTATTTCTGTTGGCATCGCGCAGGGAAGGCAGTTATTGCGTTTTTCCGCTTGCATACTTTACGTACTAACAGAATCTCTTTGGATTTTCTGCCAGGTTTCGAGACAAAGTTTTATTGTGGAAACTACTGTAAGCATCTCGCATTGAAGTGCGCGCTAAATTTCGAGTGTCTGTAATAGATTGTCAACCTTGTGGATTTTGCGTTCTTTTAAATTTGACACGCTTTTCTCGTTGTTTCTGCAACAATATTGTGCACTGTTTTGCGTATAAAGTCGTTTGTTAATTAATTTGGTATAAATCACTCAATTGCATTCGATATTATTGCTTTGAGTGCAAACCACATCTGATCTACACTTACGTTGTTATTTTGGAAGGAGAGGAGATTGTCTCTCAGGAAGGCGTAAGTGAATTTTTATCTGTTTTTTTTTAATAAATATATATACCCTTTATTTTTGGAGGATTCTGGCGTTACAGTATTCAATTTCACTACGACCACCCTGTGTTCACTAATCCGTGTATCCGTTCTGCTGCTCGTCATTAACTCAGGATTATTTGTTGCCAAGAGGTCAAGTGCGTCTTTACAACAGTTTACTATTCGAGTGGCCACGTGAACTAATTACACGAAATAATTTTCAGAGAATGCGTTTAGCACAATTTCGCATGATGTTTTATGCATACCTCCGTATTTAAATATGTATTTTCGCCGACATATCGAGGGTAAATTGCAGCCACCACCAACTATAATTGTACGAGCCGGATACGTGTTAGAAATTAAACCCAAGTTTTCTTTGAACCTTTCAGCAATCGTATCATCTGAACTGAGAGGTCGGTAAAAGGATCCCACTGTTATTTTATTCCGCTTGTCAGGATTGACCTCTCTACCCATACTAACTCACAGGAAGTATCTATTTCAGTTTCTACACAAGATAAACTACTTCTAACAGTAACGAACACGCCGTCACCAAAGGTATTTATCCTATCGTTTCTGAACACCGTTAGGTCCTGCTCAAACATTTCGGATGAATTTATCTCCGACTTTAGTCAACTGTCAGTGCCTATAACGATTTGAGCATCAGTGTTTTCTGTTAGCGCCTTCATCTCTGCTACTTTCCCAACACATCCACGTCAATTTACAACTGTTATAGCGATGGTTCCTGGTAGATATCCAGGTATCAGCAAGACGCAGTTATTCTACATCGAACGTTTATTGATACGTATACTACACTTAAGCGTCAAAGAAACTGGTATAGATATGTGTATTCGAATATAGAGATATGTAAACAAGCAGAATATGCACTGCGGTCGGCAACTCCTATGTTAGACAAGTGTCAGATGCAGCCGTTAGATCGGTTTCTGCTGCTACAACGGTAGGTTATCAAGGTTTAAGTGAGTCTGCACGTGGTGTTATAGTCGGCGCGCGAGCGATGGGACACAGCATCTCGAGGTAGCGACGAAGTGGGAATTTCTCCGTACGACCATTTCACGAGTGTACCGTGAATATCAGGAATTCGGTACAATATCAAATATTAAAATGTAGACTTTCACGGCCGGATATATCATGTCCATTATAATTATCCGGGCTGTTATGCCGTGGTCGATTGATGAATTCTGTGTCGATTCCCAACGTTACGTCTCCGACTGCGGGAGATATCTTCAAGGGGGTCCGTAACTCGATGGAAGGTCCAACACACCCACTGGTTCGCTACTGACTCAACCAGTGGGTGTGTTGGACCTTCCATCGAGCTACGGACCCCCTTGAAGATGTCTCCCGCAGTCGGAGACGAAACGTTGGGAATAGACACAGAATTCATCAACCGACCACGGCATAACAGCACGGATAATTATAATGGACACAATATCAAATCTCCGACATGGATGCGACCGGTAAAAGATCCTGCTAGAACGGGACTGAACACTACTGAAGAAGTGTTGAACGTGCCAGATGTATAGCTCTTTCGCAGATTGCTGCAGATTTCAATGCTGGGCAATCAACAAGTGTCTGCGTGTGAACCATTCTACGAAACATCATGGATATGGGCTTTCGGAGCAGAAGTCCCCCATTGTGTACCATTGATTACTGCACAACACCAAGCTTTACGACTCGCCTCGGCCCATTAACACCGACATTGGACTGTCGATGACAGGAAACATGTTGCCTGGTTGGACGAGTCTCATTTCAAATTGTATCGAGCTGCTGACTTGTACGGGTATGTAGACAACTTCATGAATCCATGGATACTGCATGTCAGCAGGGGACTGTTCAAGCTGGTGGACGCTCTGTAATGGTGTGGGGTGTGTGCAGCTGGAGTGATATGGGACCCCTGATACGTCTAGATACGACTCTGACAGGTGACACGTACGTAAGCATCGTGTCTGATCACCTGGATCCATTCGTGTCCATTGGGCTTTCCGACGGACTTGGGCAATTCAAGCAGGACAATGCGACACCCCACACGTCCAGAGTTGCTACAGAGTGTCTCCAGGAACACTCTTCCGAGTTTAAACACTTCCGCTGGCCACCAAACTCCCAGACATGAACATTATTGACCATGTCTGGGATGGCTTGCAGCATGATGTTCAGAAGAGATCTCCACCCCGCTCGTACTCTTAAGGATTTACGGACAGACCTGTAGGTTCCATGGTTTCAGTTCCCTCGACCACTACTTCAGACCAGTAGAGTCGATGCCACGTCGTGTTGCAGCACTTCTGCGTGCTTGCGGGGGCCCTACACCACATTTGGCAAGTTAACCAAATTATTTGGCTCTTCAGTGCTCTCTTAACAGCAAAAAATACGCTGTCGCCAAATATATTTATCCTGTCCTTTCGGAACAGGATTAGGTCCTGCTCAATGATTTCGACTGAACTTATCTCCGACTTCAGTGCCTATTACCGTTTGAGCATCAGTGCTTTCTGTTAACACCTCGAGCTCTGATACTTTCCCAACACATCCACTACTGTTTACAACTGTTGTACCAATAGTTCCTGGTAGATAAACAGTTCAAATGGCTCTGAGCACTTTGGGACTTAACATCTGTGGTCATCAGTCCCCTAGAACTTAGAACTACTTAAACCTAACTAACCTAAGGACATCACACACATCCATGCCCGAGGCAGGATTCGAACCTGCGACCGTAGCGCTCGCTCGGTTCCAGACTGCAGCGCCTAGAACCGCATGGCCACTCCGGCCGGCTCCGTGGTGGTAACCGAAGGCGTCATGGTGGCAGCCAACTACGTGAACACTGTTGCGGACCACCTGCATCGCTTCATGCTTGAAGTCTCCCCCTACGGCGATGGCATCTTTCAGCAGGACAACTGTCCGTGTTTCAAGAGTCAGAGTTGTGGTACAGTAGTTTGAAGGGCATTACAGTGAACTCATATTGACGTCTTGGGCAGTAAATATGCGTGATCTGTACCTGTTAGAACACATACAGGGCTGATAGTGGCTCCATAATGGTGTGGGATGGCATTAACTGGGAATGGCTGCGTTCTGCTACTTGGAGACCATTTTCAGCCATTCCTTGACTTCCTATTCTCTGACAATAAGGGGACTTTTATGGATGGCAATACCCCATGTCACCAGGCCACAGCTATTTGCGATTCACGTGAAGAACAATCTGGACAATGCGAGCGAATTATTTGGCCATCCAGATCCTCCCACATCAAACATTTGTGAGACATAGTCTACAGTTTGTGCACGGATTCTGGCACTGGAACATTTTCGCGTTTATGGACGGCTATAGAGGCAGCGTCGCTCAATACTTCTACAGGGGACTTGCAACGACTTGTTGAGTCCACGCCAGGCCGGGTTTCTGCATTACGCCGAGCAAAAAGAGGTCCGAGTCGGCGTTGTTGGGAGTCCCACGGCTTTCGTCAGATCGGCGTAACTTTGGGAAACACATGAGAGCCGGATGGGGCCGTTTCGGGCTGTGTGGAGGGTGGTGGGTGACAGAGAGCCCGAGGCGCCGGCTGTTGCAGACGTCGCTGCTCCCTCGTGTGTGGTCTGTCTTCGTCATGCTGGAGGGGAGGGTGCTCCGTGTGTGGACCAACTGTTCGACTCCGAAACTCGATTACAGCTACTTGGAGACCATTTTCAGCCATTCCTTGACTTCCTATTCTCTGACAGTAAGGGGACTTTTATGGATGGCAATACCCCATGTCACCAGGCCACAGTTATTTGCGATTCACGTGAAGAACAATCTGGACAATGCTGTTCCTCACGCACTGACATAGTTATGTTACACACCGCCATCTTGTACGCTGCAGTCTGGAGCCCTCTCGCACCAGAGAGAGGATTGCAACTTACGCCAGCGAATAGGCGAAGTCGACGGAGTAAAATGCGTGACGTGTAATACCACAACCGATATTCAGGACAGAACACAAAATTCGGAAGAAATACTTTTCATTACGCCCTAGAAGTTTTGTAGCCAACCGCATTGCCGCAGTGGTAACACCGGTTCCCGTCAGATCATCGAATTTAAGCACTGTCGAGCTAGGATAGCACTAGGATGGGTGACCATCCGATCTCCCTAACGTTATTGGCAAGCGCAGTGCATGCAGCCCATGTGCGGCAAACTGGGGAGCTACTTGATTGAGAAGTAGCGGCTCTGGTCTCGTAAACTGACGAACGGCCGGGAGAGCGGTGTGCTGACCACATGCCCCTCCATATCCGCATCCAGTGACGCCTGTGGACTGAGGATGACACGGCGGGCGGTCGGTATCGTTGGGCATTCCACGGCCTTTTCGGACGGAGTTTAGTTTTTTTAGTAATTGTTTACTGTGTGACTCTTTGACATAGGTTCGAGCAACTGAAAGAAAGACAAATGTTCAGCTTCAACTAATATGGCTCGGTCTCCTTAATTTTTAGTAAACGAACCTATCTGAGGAACGAACGGAAACATACGACCCATTATACTCCGTCCAGTTCGACTACACTTTAATACCATTTGCCGTCTTTACGGATAACTCATTCTAGCTTTACTACGGAATTCCGTTGCTGTTACGATGAGAGGCACTGACGAAACGACTCCCTTTCGGATTTGGAAATGTTGCGTGCATTATGGCAGTGGAACATTCGGGAGTTACGAAATGCTGATGAAAATCTTTATAACAAGAAGATGTGCTTCCCTAAGGAGCCAGACACGATGTGGGACACCCTCAGACCGACGCCGACTCGCGTCCATAGTATAGTTCTCAATCGATCTCACCCCTTCTTCTCTTATTTAATGCCGTGTCGGGTAAAGGTCACACTTCCGATTCCAGCAATTATGGGTTACCTGTTTTTGACCGGCCTACACGCGTGAACAAGTGATTCCATGAGCTGTATGATACCTCAATCATTTTTTGAAGTGCAAAACACAGAACCACGCGGCTGCTACGGTCAGAGGTTCGAATCCTGACTCGGACATCGATGTGTGTGATGTCCTTAGGTTGGTTAGGTTTACGTAGTTCTAAGTCTAGGGGACTGATAAACTCAGATGTTAAGTCCCATAGTGCTTAGCGCCATTTTTGCAGGCCACAGGGAGGTCTCCACGCAAAACAATTTTTCCGGGGAGGTACCCAAATTGGAAAGTTAATTTTACCTACGGTGACTTTTTACGTTATAATATAAATACAGTCTTGATTAAATCTTTCAATAGATCGGTCAGGTCGACAAGAATCGACTCTCTGTTTTCATTCGCATTAAATGATCTGTGAACGTGGTAATAGCACAAACTAGATGAATCTTTATTTAATTTACAGCAGTGTTTAGTACTCTCTTCGCTGTGCCTTTTTATACAATTTTTCCGGGACTGGCTGGTTAGTGCGCGTTACCACTTACATTAGTCGGCACCTTCGACGTTTACTATTAATTTATCTAGCCTTATCCCTTATTTAGGTCTTACCTTTCCCTAGTAAGACTGTCATTTAATTATTTGATGTAGCCTATCTAGACAGCAGAAACACGAAATAAGATCTTCGGGGGGGGGGATAGTCCTGTTTATTTGTCTTTATATCGAATTGATGGACAAGAATTCTGTCCAATGTTGAGCTTAGGAATAACGAGTGATCAAACGCCGATCGCTGTGACTTAGAATTTCAGATATATTTACTTGAAAACGACTTTTTTGCCGGCTATGGAAGAGAGGCATCTTTACAACTCGTTAAATAAATTTGTCTTGCTTAGAAATTATTATGGCGTGGATGAGATGCTTAATGACATTTCTGTTTTTAAAAATTGAAATTACGAACTAAATGATTCGCATCACTCGCATTAATTCCAGTGATTGGAGATGCTATGGTGACCTTCTTTGTATCTGCAGTACAGTTGAAGTAAGGATACAAGATAGTGAAGCGCTGGTTTACCGCACTTCCTTCTTCACTGATAACACACCCACACTATAACAAACAAATTGAATCGAAAGTTGTCTTACAAGTTGGTCGATGAATAATAGCTAGTTAAGTGACTCCGAGAGAATGTCTTAACTTTTTATGTGGTTGGAGATGCTTACTTTGACATGATTGGACAGGGGCTTTGAGATCATGCTCGCTTGTATAGGTATACTCCACTCCACCTGACAGTTCCTGCTGAATTCAGTCACTATTTTGTTTTCTACACGAAAGGCATCTACTTAATTTATACAAGTTTTCGAACAAAGGTTCGAAAGACCTTGAGTCTATTCTTTCCTGCTCGGAAATGGCCCAGATGCAGCCTTGTATGTCTAAGTATGGCACTGAGACTTGAGACAGGAAGATAGTTATCTGAAACGTATCCTCAGATGATTTATTTATTTCCAACTACACGGAAAACCTTGCGTGAATACAGATTTAGTGATGAAACTGTCCACCATCTACTCTGCTTCACAAGAGTTTTAGCCTCATATAGGTTGGTGAATCTGCTGTTGTTCATCAACTTCTTTACCCCTGAAACTCTTTTCACTTTCAGTCATAATCGAGATTGAATAATAATAATAAAGTACACTGGAGCACCTAAGAAACTGGTGTAGGCATGCGTATTCGAATACAGAGATCTGTAAACAGGCAGAATACGGCGCTGCGGTCGCTGCGAAAACAAGTGTCTGGCGCGGTTGTTAGATGGGTTACTGCTGCTACAGTGGCAGGCTATCAAGATTTAAGTGAGTTTGAACGTGACGTTGTAGTCGGCGCACGAGCGATGGGACACAGCGCCTCAGAGACAACGATGAAGTCGGGATTTTCCCGTATGACCATTTCACGAGTGTATAGTGAATATCGGAATTGCAGTAAAACATCTAAACTCCGCCATTGTTGTGGCCAGGAAAAGATGCTGCAGGAATGGGACCAAAATGACTGAAGAGAATCGTTCAACGTGACAGAAGTATAACCCTTCCGCAAAATTCTGCAGATTTCAGTGCTGGGCCGTCAACGTCATCGTGCGAACCATTGAACGAAACATCGTGTACCCTCGATGGCTGCACGACACAAAGCTTTACACCTTGCCTGGGCCCATCATCACCGAGACTGGACTGTTGATGAGTGGAAACATCTGAGAGGGTGGAAGTGTCTCGTTTCAAATTGTATCGAGTGGATGGACGTGCACAGGTATGGAGACAACCTCAAGAACCTGTGGGCCCTGCATGTCAGCAGGGGACTGTTCAAGCTGGTGGAGGCTCTGTAATTGTGTGGGCTTTGTGCAATTGGAGTGATATTGGACTCCTGACACGTGACAAGTACGTAAGTATCCTATCTGATCACCGCATCCATTCACGTCCATTGTGCATTCCGACCGACTTGAGCAATTCCAGCAGGACAATGCGACACGCCCTACGTCCAGAATTCCTACAGTGTATCTTGAGGAATACTCTTCTGAATTTAAACACTTCCGCTGGCCACCGAAGTCCCCAGACATGATCATTATCGACCATATCTGGGATATCTTGCAATGTGCTGTTCGGAAGAGATCTCCACCCCCCCGTACTGTTACGGATTTATGGGCAGCCCTGTAGGATTCGTGGTGTCAGTTCCCTCCAGCACTACTTCAGACGCTAATAGAGTCCATGCCACGTCGTGTTGCAAAACTTCTGCGTGCTGGTAGGAGCCGTGCACGATATTAGGCAGGTGTATCAGTTTCTTTGGCTTTCCATTGTACTCAGTATAAGCCCAAACTTTTTCGGAGGGGGGGGGATGGAGGGGGAGGGTGCTTCCGCAACCTTCTCCCACCTGCATGTGGTTCAAATGGTTCAAATGGCTCTGAGCACTATGGGACTCAACTGCTGACGTCATTAGTCCCCTAGAACTTAGAACTAGTTAAACCTAACTAACCTAAGGACATCACAAACATCCATGCCCGAGGCTGGATTCGAACCTGCGACCGTAGCGGTCTTGCGGTTCCAGACTGCAGCGCCTTTAACTGCACGGCCACTTCGGCCGGCCCTGCATGTGGGACTGATCACACTTTGGAAAAGCTCCAGTAGAGGTAGTCACGTGGAACTGCAATGATGAGCCGTAAGAGGGGGAGGTCGTGTGATATTCCACGGGGAAAAATGCCGTCGTTTGAGCGGTTGACGCAGAGAAGAAGCAGGGCGGGTACTCACGGCGAGGGCGATGTTGGCGCTGGTGATGCCCGCCGCCGCCGCCGCCGCCGCCAACATCAGCAGCGCTCCGGGCCCCATGCTTGGAGCCGGCCCGTCTCTCTACCTCTCTACGCCTGCCTCTGCCTCCGCCTCCACCTCCGTTCTGCGCTGTCCCGGTCGCAGTGCTGCGACCCTGCACTGTCTGTCGCCCTCGGGTGTCCTGCTCTTTTGTAATTGCGCCGCCAGATGCCACAAAGCGGTCCCTGTGAACTGCGCGCTTGTCCACCGCTGATACCATCTTTCCCCCACTCCTCGTGCAACGTACCTGTGCGACCCTGTCCTTCTGCTCTTCCTGTTTTGCAGCTTGTGTCAGCTGTTGGAGTATAATTCGCCGCTGCCAGGTTAGCATGGTTTGCTAGCGAAATGGAATTCCTCATTTCATTTCCCAACGACCGTCTCTCTTTTTTTTCTAATTTGGGAAGTTTGAATTGTCTACTATTCTTCCTTGTCAGGCCAGATGAATGCTTTGACTCCACAAGCATTACTATTGACACACAAGCCTGTAAAACTGGTACTGTGGTATCAGACTTTTACTTTAGGAAAAATTTTTATTTTTTTGATTACGATTACACTTGCATACATTATTATACCGCTATCCCAGAACACTGTACCACTTCCAGGTTCTCTACATAGCGGACTCCAGTGGCAACAAAAATTTCATTTTCAGTATTTCGCACAATTATTCGCCGTATATAGAAATTTAAGATTTAGTCATAATTTACTGATTAAAAGGTGACAGAAGTAATGGTGTAGCGGCATGCACATAAACAGATGTCGATAGGATCGCATACACGAGGTACAGCTGCCGTAGCTGTCATTTGTACTCATTCGTGTGAAAAGGATTCCGACGTGATTATAACCGCACGCAGGAAATTAACGGACCCTGACCACAGATGGTACTTGCAGCTAGACGCATGTGACAATCCACGTAGCTAAATCATTAGGGAATTCAATATCCCAACACCCACAGCGTCAAAAGTGTCCCGAGAATACCAAATTTTGGGCACTACCTCTCAGCACGGAGGACGCAGTGGCCGAAGGGCTTCACTTAACGACCGAGAGCAGCCACGTTTGTGTAGAGTTGTCAGTGCTGACAGACAAGCTACAGTGCATGAAATAACCACAGAAATCAGTGTGTCACGTACGGCGAACGCATCTGTTAGGACGGCGAGGCGAAATTCGGTGTTGATGGGCTGTGGCAGCAGACGGCCGGTCAGACTGCTTTCGCCAACAGCACGACGTCGCCTGCAGCGCCTCTCCTGGGTTCCTGACCAGACCGGCTGAAGCCTAGACGACTGGGAAACCATGTCCTGGCCAGATGAGTACGGATTTCAATTGGCAAGAGCTGATGGTAAGTCCTGAGTGTGGCGCAGATCCCATAAAGCCATAGACCAACTTGTCAACAAGACACTGTGCAAGCTGGCGGCGGCTCCACAATGGTGCGGTCTGTGTTTACATAGAGTAGACTGGGCCTTTTAGTCCAGCTGAACCGATCACTGACTTGAAATAGCTATTTTCTTCTGCCTGGAGATCATTTGCGGCCATTAATGTTGTTTGTGGTCTTCTCGAAGTCTGGGGGTATTTCGCCTATCTCATGCATCTTGCACACCAGATCGAAGAGTTTTGTTTTTGTCATGGCTGGCTTTCCCAGAAGTATCAGTAGCTCTGAGGAAACTTCATACAGATCGTTGTCAAATTCTTCTCGCGGTATCGTATCCTCTATCTGACATTCATTTACATCTTTCAAGCTAGTTTCCCTGCAAAGACCCTCTATACTCCTTCCAAATTTCAACTTTCTCTTCTTTGATTGCTACTGGTTTTCCATCTGAGTTCTTGATATCCATACAGCCCCTCTTCTTTTCTCCAAATATCTCTCTAGTTTTCCTGTAGGCGGTGTCTACCTTTCCCATAGTTATATATGGGTCTATATACTTACATTTGTCCTTTAGCCATCCATGGTTAGCCATTTTGCACTTACAATCAGTCTCATTTTTTAGATGTTTGTAGTCCTTTCCACATGCCTCATTTGCTCCATTGTTATATTTTCTCCTTTCGTCAATTAAATTCATTATATCCCGTAATATCTAAGGATTTCTCCTAACCCTTTTCTGTTTATCTATATGATCCTCTGCTGCCTTCACTATTTCATCTCTCAGAGCTACCCAATCGTCGTCTACTGTACTCCTTTCCCTTGTTTCAGTCAATCGATGCCTATTGCTCTCACTAAAATTCTCAATAACTTCTAGTTCTTTCAACTTATCAAAGTCCCATCTCCTAAATTTCCTACCTTTTTCAATTTCTTTAGTTTCAATCTGCAGTTTATAACCAGTAAATTAAGAGAAACAACAGATTTACATCATTATACGTTTTTATACAGAGTCGTTGAGAAACAGATTAATGAGCAGATGGGCATAGCCATGGTAACTAATTCAGAGTGGAAGGAGAGAATTACACCCTGCACTTTTCATAATGACTGATTAACGCTTTTAAGGTCGATAACAGAGCGAGGTCACCTACCTGTGACTGGAGATTATTGGTCTGGAAAGAGATGAGTATAGGACTCAGATAATGTTTACGAAAAGCTCCTGCGGAAATAAACGAACCATACTTGATTTACGTATGTGAGGGTTGGAATGTTTGAGTGGGTAATAACAGGATTAAAGGCGTGGTGGGGAGATACGGAGGATATACTGTAAATTGAAATGGTAATGAGAGAAGAAGTTTTTTTTACATACACTAACTTCATAGTAACTAAAACGTTCATCCAAAAGAAAACTATTCATAAAAACACTTGGCCCAACACATGAGATAAATGAGTTGTATATTTTAGTAAGTGAGTTGTTTCTTTCCTTAGTGTAGCACATTAAAATTTTCACGTAGTGTGATATTTTCAGATACCATTTTTTGCTATGGCCAAAACAGCATTTCTAATATAGTGAAGGAGACTCGTGGGCTCATCCCCTACAGATAAAGAAAAATCAATCAATTTTACATTACAGTTCTTGAAAGATCCTTCAGCTTCAGATCTCTACCACCAAAGATTGCATTATTATTTAGTAAATTCACCTACACAAAATGATGGAATCGGGAACATCAAATACTGCATAAATAAGACAGCAGTTGAAGCAGTAAGTAAGCAAACTAAATGGCGAAAGGAGAAAAGAATTGTAATTTGGAATGAAAAAATTAAAGAAATAGTTTAGGAGAAACAAAGACTACATGAGTGTTTGCTGCAGTGATCAAGCAAGCGAAAGATATAGACCGATGAGTAGAAAGCAGAATTACTAACAAGAAAGGCCCATCATGGTTGTTACATTTGTAGCAGAGACATAATGTGACGTTTATGACAGATAGCACTTTGCTTTAACAATGTTAAGAGACTAAAACAGATACGATGTGGAACAAATAAATGTAATATGTCAGGAATAATGGATAGAAAATTACAAGAATCTGTAGTATAATCCATGGGCAAGTAATCATTATGAAAATATAACTGATTATGTTAACACTGATTTAATAACCCTAGAAGATACAGAATATTTTACTGAAAAAGAAAATTGTGGAAAACTAAAACAAATAGAGTAGGATTTTACTTGCAGAATAGGGTATGAGGTATATGATACGCAAGCTTGAAGAGGAATACAATAAGGCTGGCCTGAAGATTACCGTTAGTTGGTTGATTCAGTGGAGGGGACCATACAGCAAAGTCATCGGTCCTATCAGATTAGAGAAGGATGGAGAAGGAAGTCGGCCGTGCCCTTTCACAGGAACCATCCCAGCATTTACCTGAAGTGATTTAGGGAGATCAATGAAAACCTAAATCGGGATGGCTGGACACGGGATTGAACCGTCAACCTCCCGAATGCGAGTCCAGGGTGCTAAACACTGCACCACCTCGCGCAGTGCCTGAAGGTGGAGAAGTGTGAGTAGTTGCCCGTTGGAACGGAAAAGTAAATAATTTGGAGGTAGATGAAAAAGTGATTGGCGGTATGGAAAAGGCAAAATGTGGTATTATTTAATGAACAGAGCGCAAGTAATGATGAAATCACAAGTAGGTTTAATAAAGAAGGAGCTGTAGGAAGAGCAATAACTGTTCTGAGAAAGCAAAAGATCAGAAGAGAATGTATAAACCTGCAATGCAGAATGTAGCAGCCTTGAGATGGATTGCTTAAGGCGAAGCTCAAGCTGTACTAGGACGTGTAGAATAAGAAATGACGCTATCCGACAAATGGTGAAAATGGATGGGGATATCTGTGACGACGTCGAACAGAAACAGCTTATGTTGTTTGGCCGTGAGGATAGGATGAACTTAGTGGAACTTGGTAGTTGTACCGAATAGCATACCGCGGTGGAAATAATCCCAGTGGAAGGAAAGAGGTCGCTCACAACGCAAATGGCAAAATGATGTGGAGGAGGCAATGGAAACACGGAATATGAACGTTGAGGAAACTCAAGACAGAAGGGCGAAGATGCGGTGCCAGCCAAAGATAATCCACAAGAAGAAGAAGAAGACAAAAATGCAAAAAATGTCCAGGACTTGATGGGATAAATATAGAACAGATCATACGTGTTTGATTACTGATTTTGTTTTATTTATACATCCGATCAATACCCGCTAACTGAAAGCTAGAATTCCAGAACATAGTTATACAGCAGAAAATGTCTCCAGTGTTAAAAAAAAGGGGGGGGGGGATCTCAGGAAAACTTCAAATTACGAAAGTTTCATATTGTTAAACACTGCCTACAAAATATATTTAGCTGTATTAAATAACTGCTTAAAGAATATGAGAGATCTGTTGTTAATAGTGCCTTCATAAGTGTAAGGTAATGTAGCAATAATTTATTTACATTGCAAGAAGTAATACAAAGAAGGTAATTTAATTTACCAACTTACCCAAATTTCATAGATTTTGAAAAATCATTTGACAGATTGATATGTAGAATAAGTGGAAAATTATTGCAGAACGTGGATACCCAAATCATTTAATAAACTGCAAGTGTCTGCGTAGTGGAAATTACATTGTTCTTGACGCCGCGAATTAAAGAGGGCAAAAGATTTTAATAAAACAAGGTTCAAGACAAGAATTCATTTCGTTGCCTACTCTTTTTAATGTTTATACAGACGATGTCATTCGAAAATGGAAAGAAAGAGCACCGAAAGGTATCCAAATAAACAGGATTTAATGTTATCCTACTGTACACTGATGAGCTAAAACATTATGACTACCTGCTTAATAGCTTGTTTGTCCGTCTTTGGAACGAGATACGTCACTGATTCTGCGTATCAGGAACCCGATAGTTTGTCGGTAGGTTTTTGGAGGTACAGCATTAGATGTCTACGCGCAGGCTGCGTAATTCGCGTAAATATGGGGTCGCTGAATTGAGTACGCGGTGATGGTGCCCGACAGCTATCCAGATGGGTTCCACAGCTTTTACGTCAGGAGAATTTGGTAGCCGAGACGTCAACGTGAGTTCACTGAAATGCTCATCAAACCACTGTAGGACGGGTCTGACTCCGAGGCATTGACAGTTGTAATGCTGAAAGATGACATCGCCGTCAGGGGAGACACCGAGCTTGGAGGGATGCAGGTGGTTAGCAGCTGCCAGCGTGTCTTCCATTGCTACCACAGGTCCCATGCGAGCGGAGGACAGTGCCTACCGCAGCATAACACTGCTGCCACCAGCCTGCGTCTGTGGAGCGCTGCACGTCTCGAGGCGCCGTTCACCTCCCTGGCGGCGTTTGTGGAGACGGCCGTCGACCTAGTGTAGCAGAAATCTGACCCACCCCAAGAGGCGACACTTTCCCATTGATCGACGGTCGAATAGCGATGGTCTGGTGCCCACTGCAGTCGTAAATGACGATGTCGTTGTCTCGACACGCGCACACGTAGGGGTGGTCTGCTGCAGACCTCCATGTTCCACAGTGGACGATGAACGGTGTGCTCCGAAACACCAGCATTGTGTTGTTTCGGCAGAGGTGCCACTGATCATCACTTGTCCCACTTCACACAGCAGACACGCCTCCGAACCCCACATTCCGTGAAGAGTCGTGGACGTTCAACCACTTAGCGCCTAGTAGCAGTTTGACTGTCGTTCCGCCTCTTTCTGTACGTGCTCACGGCAGTAGCACGTGAACATTCGACCAGCTTCGCCATTTTCAAGGTACTCGTAATCTGTTATGTTAATGGATTTCCCCATTCGAAGTCCGCATCTTTGCTGGGGTGATCCCCCGTCCGAATCTGCTCCGCTTACGAACTTTTGTTACCGCCTCAGGTGCCCACAACGCCACCTGGCTGGATGCCACGTCACGGTGGTCGGTGGTCATAATTTTTTGCGTTATCAGTGCACGTGCTGTCGGCAGGGCACTAATGTTAAAGTCTGAAGACAAACTGCGAGAAGCAAATTGGGTTGATTTCAAAATCAGCCTTATGCAAACACAATTAGTTTATTTTCGTATTTAACCAGACATGTTTCGACACCTATGTGTCATCTTCTGTGGGTCAAATGTTTTATTTCTGTAAAGTACAATGTGAAATTTATAATAATTTAACTGTTGTAGACCTAAGAATTGCGGTATGTGCAATTTGCTTTGTTTTGTTGACGCGCTCACCTTAAAATTACATCGGTAAATCAACTGCGTTGTTATACACCGGTTTTCGTGACCTTTTCCATCATTTTTGGACAGCATATCATCTGCAATCTAGGCACGAAGGATATTTAATGCGTATTTCGTGGGTAGAGGTAATGTGCGTTTCTGTACTTACATATTTTCGTCCTGTTGCGTGTCTGGTTGGTGTCTCGATCGGCAGCTACTCAGTGCACTGTTTTTCAATTTTCGTTCACTAATTCACTCCACCTGCACTTACAGAAAAATTGGCGAAATGTGTTCTGAGCAGAAATTTCTGACTCCATTCTTAATGAGAGGTATTATGTTATTGCCGCTGCTCACTTTCAAGAGGAGCTTCTAACCTTAATAAAATGCGTACAAGAAGCAATCTATCTTTTAAACTTAGTTTTAATGAATTATAATTTTAAGATAGCAATATATATACATATAGCAAAAATCCCATTGAATGGTAAATACGAAGAAAATCTTAGGAAGTGCAGCAGTTTAGTTTTCTAGGGATCTATACCTGCAACAAAGATAAGGATGTATGCAGCAAACTTCTGAGGTATCAGGTTGTAAGTGGCACTGTAAGCAGAAAATTGGAAACCACGCGTGGAAGCTCGAAAATGAAATTCTATAATGGGACAGGTGCATCTCTTCCACGGTATGGCAGCGGATCCTGGGCTCTGCAGAGAAAAGATTCTAACCACGTTCAAGTGGCCGAAGTGAATTTCTTACGAACAGTCAAAGAATGCATTAAGTTGGCCATGGTTCCTAAATATTTTATAATAAAAAAAAGCACTGCGTCTTCAGGCTACGAGTGGCCTACCGGGACCTTCCGACCGCCGTGTCATCCTCAGAGGCGGATGTAGATAGGAGGGGCGTGGGGTCAGCAGACCGCTCTCCCAGTCGTTACGATGGTATTCTTGACCGAAGCAGCTACTATTCGGTCGAGGAGCTCCTCAGTTGGCATCACGAGGCTGAGTGCATCCCGAAAAATGGCAACAGCGCATGGCGCATGGATGGTCACCCATCCAAATGCCATCCACGGCCAACAGCGCTTAACTGCGGTGGTCTCACGGCAACCGGTGTATCCACAGCGGCGAGGCCGTTGCCCAAATATTTTATAATAAAAAGCAAAATATAAAAGTACGCTCAAAACTGGAAGGAATAACTGAACGAATGAGACAAACAAGGGATGAAAATGTGGCCTTACAGTGCAAAGCCAGAGGAAAGGTGGACGTAGGAAGGCCAGTTAAAAGATGGAAAAGAGGACAGAACAGGCCGGCAGGTCCACTGTGTGAAAGTAGGAATAAGAAGAAGAAATGTGGCTGTAGTGGTAGATGTAACAGGGAATTTTTATATTTGTAACTGTAGTTTTCTGTGATAACAGTACTGATAGTAGCGTATATATAGTCACCAGTCAAGTTAGTGAATGTAAGTTGAAAAGCGAAAACCTGTTGCCCTAATACTGTCACAATCGAGGAAGACCGGACTGAGAGTGTGGAGGTTAGGCGCTTAGATCCGAACAAATCAAACTTTTTTTTAAAAAAAGCAAATTGATTAAAACAAATTATAAATGAAAATGAAGGTCCTTTACATGTAAGTAGTGGTATGTTTCAAGAGTAACGTTGCTCCACGTTAGCCCTTCAGCCGCAGTGACAGCCTCCAATCTTGTCCTGAAGCGATCGCACGCAGTCTTGGAACAGCGACATACGAGCGAATGCTGCTTGGATAGCGGAGCGAAAAGGTGCGACATTCGGGTGCCTCGTCTTACTGGCAACTCTTTCGAATACGCTCCAGACGTGTTAGCCGAGGGTGTTCCGATACGAACTACTCAGGGGCCAGAACACGTCAACAGTATCCGACAGCCCCTTCTGGACCAAATGGCTGGTATGACGTTCTCCTCTGCCGTCCGACGCTCTGTTCGCTCGTTTACATTCAGTACTGACGCCAGTTTCCCCAGCGACAGCCACTTTCCTCCAAAATCGGCGCCTCAGCCTTTTCGATGACTGCCGCTATTCGTGACACGCGTTTGCTCGGAAGGGGTTTCCTCGCCGGTTTAGCGGAACCTCCCCCCAGACTTCTCCGAAGCATGATTCTTGGCCACGGCAGTTGGTCTCGCGTAGCCGAAGATTCGAACTATTTCGGTGGGCGAACGTCCAGTGCGAAGAGTTTCCATAATGGCGGCTGTTTGGTTGTACAGGGTGCGGTTGCGGCGCGGGAACTCCCTTATTTGAAAGGCGCGGCACACAGGGCCTGTCACTCACTGTTGCGTGGGACTCTCTGCAGCCAAAAGTGCGAGACTTTGGGTTTTTTAAAGGTTAGTTTAGTAGCGACCACGCAGTGGGCAACGCAGCGGCGATCATGCAGGCCGTGGCGGCCTACTTGTCGAATGGACGTTCGGTCAGCAGAACTCAGCGTGCATTCAGGAAACAGTTCCACATCGCGCCTGCAGGCGCGTGATGGTAAATCAGTTGTTATGTTGGTAGACACCTTCACGGATACTGGAAGTGTGCAGATAAAGAGACCAGGACCTCAAGAACCACCAGAACGCCTGAAAACATCGAGAGGGCGAGAATATCGATTTTGAATTCCCTCAAGCGATCTGCACGCAGAGACGCTGCCGCCCTCGCAATTTCTGAACGCACAGACGAATTCTGAACGAAGAGTTGAAATTTCACCCGTATAAACTGTCAGTGGTGCACACACTTCATCCACATGATGAGTCTGAAGTCTCGATCGATGAGCTGCCTCATGACGCCTTAGTGTTCTTCAGCGACGAGACGCATTTTAATTTGTCTGGCTGCGTGGATAAACAAAATATGCGGTATTGGAGTGGCACGAGCCCCGAGAACTTCACGAGCGGCCCCTGCGTACAGAACGTGTGACTGTTTGGTGTGCGCTATCTAAAGTTGGCATTACTGGCCCACGGTTTTTCGAAGAGAACGATAAGGCAATGAAGGTCACTTCTGAGCTATGTGTTAGGATATTCGAACACTTTATTCTTACAGAACTTGAAGAAACGGATGTGGGTGATGTCTGGTTCCAACAAGGTGGCGCCACAGCTCACACGGCGCGAACGTCGATGACCGTATTGAGGGAACACTTCCGCCTTCTCCTCATCTCTTTCGGGGGCGATCTCCAGTGGCCAGCACGTTCGCCAGATTTATCGCCATTGCGACTCTTTCTTATGGGGCTGTCTCAAATCCAATCGCCGTCAAATGCTGGATGAGCTGCGGAACATTATTCGTGTTGCTATCACCAACATCGAGAGAGACATGTTGGAAAAAGTGGACCGGAACATCCGAGTTTTACTCTCCACATGCATTGGGCAGAACGGAGGCCACCATCAAGAAACCATTTTCAAAACTTAATGGAACAAAACTTTAGATGTTACTCTTTGTAAAGAAAAAGAATTAAATTGACGTCTCTATTACTTTCTGATTTGTAATTTTTTAAAATGAAGTTCCCAGGGCGTGCCCTGTACTTGTGCGTAACATCTCTGCCATTTTGAGGTCCTGACCATTTATTAGACAGCCACGGTTTTCACGAATGCCAATCCTGACCTCCGGCGGAACTGCGATACGGCGGGAAATCCAAATAGACATTTGTCCGGATTTAAGCGCCGCACGCTCTAAAAGGATGCAATAGGTAAACTAAGTGTAGAGTTGTATATAGGTAGTCACTCAAACGTTAGTGTCAATTGCGGAGAGAACTAAAGACAACAAAAAAAACCTGTGAGAGACATTGTAAACTTATTTTAGTACTCAGAATAGATAGAAGAAACAGTAAAATAAATTAATTATCACGGAAATTCACATAAATTTAGGTTTGTATGTAACCGTCCGTCGTTGTTATTACGAAAGCGGATTGCGGTAAATAAACAAATCAATAAATGACTCGTAGTTGAGGGAGCTCTCAGCCGAACACCAGGCGAGCTAAGGTGATGTAGTGGGGACCCCAGCGGGGACAGCGTCGGCAGGAAAGCTCCAGGAGCACCATTTGCCTTTCGACAGGGGAAATCTCCCAGAAACCGCGGTCAAAGCCAGTCTGCGGCAATTGTTTGTAATTTTAAACCCTGTACGAAGTATGAAAGGATAATACTTGTACTGTATACAGTGAAACTATAAACTGTCCGGGGTGCCTATGCTGCCGCTGATCACAGGCGATGCTGTTAAGCTCCATCTTACGTAAATCCGACTGTTGGAATAAAAATTTCGAGCCGACATTTGCCGAAAGAAACTTAAGGTAGTGCCATTCTCCCACGGAGCAGGTTGCTCATACAGAACACTCGTTGGATCCGTTACTGTACACTGCTCTTTCCTCTGCGGCGCTTGCCGAGTCGGCTAGCGGAACAAGTAGAAACGGTTCGAAGAAGAAGTTTGCGAATCGTCTCGGGTTTGTTTGGTTATGCCGAGAGCGCCGGCAGGTTGCTCGGTAAACACTGCGCGTCGCTCGGAGCCTTCTTCTCAGAATACCGAGAGTCTGCGGTCAAGTGCAGGGCGCTCTCGACGAAGCCCGCAGTGGGAGGTTAGCGCCAGCGGCGAAAGGCAATCATGCGATCTCCAGTGGCCGATCCAGTACCGAGTACGAAACACCTCCAACAACAACTTGCACGTACAGATTACTATTCCGATTTTAGATTCGGATCTCACAGCGCCGAGAAAGACGCGTCACCATCATAGCATCTACGTTTAGTTCAGCGTTTCTCTCACATACTTCTGTGAAACAGCGAGTAATACACTGAAGCGCCAAAGAGACTGGTACACCTGCCAAATATCTTGTAAGGCCCCCGCGAGCACGCAAAAGTGCCACAACACGACGAGGCAGGGACTCGACTAATGTCTCGAGTTGTGTTGGGAATTGACTCCATGAAACCTGCACGGCTGTCCATAAATCCGTAAGGGTACGAGGGGATGGAGGTCTCTTCTGAACAGCACGTTGCAAGGCATCCCAGATATGCTCAATAATGTTCACGTCTGGGGAGTGTGGTGGCCAGCAAAAGTGTTTAAATTCAGAATAGTGTTCCTGGAGCCACTGTGTCGCAATTCTGGAGATGTAGGGTGTCGCATTATCCTGTTAGAATTGCCCAAGTCCGTCGGAATGCACAATGAACATGAATGGATACACGTGATCAGACAAGATGCTTACGTACGTGTCACCTGTCAGAGTCGTATCTAGACGTTTCGAGGGGTCCCGTATCACTCAAACTGCACACTACCCACACCATTAGAGAGCTACCCCCAGCTCGTACAGTCCGCTGGGTCCATGGATTCATGAGGTTGTCTCCATACCCAGTCAAGTCCATCTGCTCAATACAATTTGAAAGAAGACTCGTCCGACCAGCAACATGTTTCAAGTCGTCAACAGTCCAATGTCGGTGCTGGGGCGTAAAGCTTTGTGTCGTGCAGTCATCAAGGGTACACGAGTTAGTCTTCGGCTGCGAAAGCCCATATCGATGATGTTTCGTAGAATAAATCCCGCGCTGACGCTTGTTGATGACCCAGCACTGAAATTCGCAGCTGATTGTGGTAGGGCTGCACTTCTGTCACGTTGAACGATTCTCTTCAGTTGTCGTTGGTCTCGTTCTTGCACGATCTTTTTCCGGCAGCAGCGATGTCGGAGATTTGATGTTTTACCCGATTCCTAATATTCGTGAAATGGTCGTATGGGAAAATCCCCACTTCATCGCTGCCTCGGAAGTGCTGTGTCAAATCGCTCGTGAGCCGACTATAACACCACCTTCAGACTCACTGAAATCTTGATAGGCCGGCCGGTGTGGCCGAGCGGCTCTAGGCGCTACAATCTGGATCCGCGCTACCGCTACGGTCGCAGGTTCGAATCCTGCCTCGGGCATGGTTGTGTGTGATGTCCTTAGCTTAGTTCGGTTTAAGTAGTTCTAAGTTCTAGGGGACTGATGGCCTCAGAAGTTAAGTCCCATAGTGCTCAGAGCCATTTGATCCAACTCTTGATAACCTACCATTGTAGCAGCAGTAACCGATTTAACATCTGTGCCAGGCACTTGTCGTTTATATAGGCATCGCCAACCGAAGCGCTGCACTCTTGTATGCTTGAATGCCCATGCCTATACCGATTCTTTTGGCACTTCAGTGTATACGAGGCGCTGGGAGTCAAAGTTGTACAACTCAATTTTCGCACTTCTGAGAAATGAAAGGTTTAGCGTTTCGTTTAATGTAAATTCACTCTTTATAGTAATACATCTGATGATATGTATAAATGAAGTGTTATAATTACGTTCGCAACAGACGTTTTACTTATTTATTGTCCTTAAATTTTGTAGTTCTTAAGAGTTGGAGAACCACTTTCCCTGCCAGAAATTCACTCATAGTGCAAGGTAAAGTGGTATAAAACAAGAATTTTACCACCCTTCTTGCATAGTTTTGGTGAAGTTGAATACCTGACAAGGAATATGCTGTCTTTTAATCTCCATAATTTCAATTTATTTCTTAAACGTAGATACATAGTGATACAGTTAATGCGAGTCTGCACTGGTTGCTCACATTATGCACTTTTCTCTCACAAATTGATTTAAAATAATTGCATTATTGTTGTTAATTATTAGAATGCTACCTACAGAGTGTGTCTAATAGTTCATAAGTGCGTTGATCTATGGGTTATAAACAAATTGTTGATTCGAAATGTCGAAATTTCTAAAAATGTGATTCTTCTCATGCAGATACTTGAGGAGACTTCACAGTGCAGCATGTCTGTTTACTCAGTTTCACCATCCGCATCTACTTCCTCTGGCAAAGGCTCGGCGTGTTCAGGTGCAGATTCCCGAGCCGAACTTGCACTTGTCAGTTGGTCGACGAAAGCTTGGTGTACCGACGCGGTGTACGGGAGAAGTGTCGTCACATCTCTCCTTCGACACGGAGTGCAAACTTACCTTATAAAGACAATTTCTGCCTTGCTTTAGAGCGGAAATAAACACGCAAAACAACACAGAACAAGAGGACCATGGGGCCTTGCCACTTGACTTATACCACTATTCCCGCGAACGCACTTCATTCGGCGTGAAGGGAGAATGTACAATATGTGATCAAAAGTATCCGGACACCTGGCTGAAAACGACTTATAAGTTCGTGGCGCCCTCCATCAGTAATGCTGGAATTCAATATGGTGTTGGCCCACCCTTAGCCGTGATGGCAGCTTCCACTCTGGCAGACAATCGTTCAATCACGTGCCGGAAGGTTTCTTGGGGAATGGCAGCCCATTCTTCATGGAGTGCTGCGCTGAGGAGAGCTATCGATGTCAGTCGGTGAGGCCTGGACAAAGTCGGCGCTCCACAACTTCCCAAAGGTGTTCTGTAGGATTCAGGTCAGGACTCTGTACAGGCCAGTCCATAACAGGGATGTTATTGCCATGTAACCACTCCCCCACAGGCCGTACATAAGGAACAGGTGCTCGATCGTGTTGAAAGATCGAATCGCCATCCCCGAATTGCCCTTCAACAGTGGGAATTAAGAGTGTAGGCCTGTGCTGTGATAGTGCCACGCAAAACAACAAAGGGTGCAAGCCCCTCCATTAAAAACACTACCTCACCATAAAACCAATGCCTCCGAATGTTACTGTTGGCACTACACACGCCGGCAGATGATGGTCACTGGGCATTCGCCATATGAACACCCGGCCATCGGACCGCCACATTGTGTACCGTGATTCGTCACTCTAAACAGCGTTTCTCCAGTGTTCAATCGTACGATGTTTACGCTCCTTAGACCAAGCGAGGAGTCATTTGGGATTTACAGGCGTGATGTGTGGCTTATGAGCAGCTGGTCGACCATGAAATTCAAGTTTTCTCACCTCACGCTTAACTGTCACAGTACTTGCCGTGGATCCTGATGCAGTCTGGAATTCCTGTGTGATTGTCTGGATAGATGTCTGCCTATTACACGTTACGACCGTCTTCAACTGTCGGCGGTCTCTGTCAGTCAACAGACGAGGTCGGCCTGTACGCTTTTGTGCTGTACGTATCCCTTCACGTTCCCACTTCACTATCATATCGGAAACAGTGGACCTACGGATGTTTAGGACTGTGGAAATCTCTCGTACAGACGTATGACACAAGTGACACCCGATCACCTGACGACGTTCAAAGCCCGTGAGTTCCGCGGAGCACTCGATCCTGCTCTCTTGCGATGTCTGATGACTACTGAGGTCGCTATATGGAGTACGTGGCAGTAGGTGGCAGCACAATGCACCTAATATGAAAGACGTATGTTTTTGGCGGTGTCCGGATACTTTTGATCACATAGTGTATTTAGAGCTCTCAAGTGGCTCCGTTGGGAGTTATCGTTGCGCTTTTCCCCACAACAAATTTCCATGCATTGTGAGTAAACTGAGTGTTATAGCTCAGAGACTAAATTTTTATGGCTTCGACCAGTTTGGTTCTCAGCGGCTCTCATCTACCAGCAGCATTGTAGGGGATCTCCAACTGAATTGCCATAGCACCTCAGTACTGGACAAAATGGAATTTCTGTTTGAAACCCAGGCATAGGCGCTTTAAGGGGGGTAGGACGTCAAAAATTTAAATAAAATTCGATTTTTCACAGGTATGCTTCTTTTGTAGCGAACATCTTCCTAAATAGTTTGATCTATGAAACATAGATATTTGAGACATTATAAGGCACATTACTTGGTCTTAAGTGTACCAAGATGCAGCGCCAGCATTCGTCCTTCATACGTAAGTGTATTTCGCTCTGTAAACTTCGAATGTTTATATCCGTGCCAGAGACTACTATACGTGAAACAAATGACTATTGGTATTGATACTTTCTTTGACGAAATGTCTTCATGGTTATTCCCAAAACACAAATGAAAATTTTAACCACTGCGTATAAGAAAGAGATACAGGAGCTGTGGTCTACGGTTAGCGTCGTTGATTGATGTTTAAAACTCCTTCGGTCCCGGGTTCGAATCCAGCCGCTGCTTAAACTTGGACTAATAATCAGCATTAGCGGCCGAAGACTTCCGGTATAAGTCACCACCATCATTCCGCCAATGGCCTTGTCAAAGAGGGCGGAGGAGGGGAAAAAGGTTCAGGGCTCTCTGTCGTCCTAGGAGTGGGAAACTGTCCCTAAAGGCGGAAGAGTCAACCAAGATCAACGGCATAAGGATGCAGAAGGCAATGGAAAACACTGCATTAAAGAAACGGAACGTGTATCCACAGGACATGTGACCTGTAATTGAAAAAGTGTCGTGATGATCTCTCCTTCAGCAAAAGATTCCGGAATATTCCCCCAGTCGCATTTCCAGCAGACTGCAAATAGGGAGGTTACCGTGAGAAAAATATTGAATAATCAACGAAAGGGTAACGTTCTACGAGTCGGGGCGTCGAATGTCAGAAGCTTGAACGTTGTAGGGAAACTATAACATCTGAAAAGGGAAATGCAAAGGCTCAATCTAGCTGTAGTAGGCGTCAGTGAAGTGAAAAGAAGACTAGGATTTCTGTTCAGATGAATATAGGATAATATCAACAGCAGCAGAAAATGGTATAACGGGAGTAGAATTCGTCATGAATAGGAAGGCAGAGCAGGGAGACTGTTACTGTGAACAGTTCAGTGACAGTGTTGTTCTTATCGGAATCGACTGCAAACAAACACCGACAACGATAGTCCAGGTGTACATGCCGACGTCGCAGGCTGAAGACGAAGAGATAGAGAAAGTGTATGAAGATATTGAAAGGATAATACAGTATGTAAATGGGGATGAACATCTAATAGTCATGGTGGACTGGAATGCAGTTGTAGGGGAAGGAATAGAAGGAAAGGTTACAGGAAATATGGGCTTGGGGCAAGGAATGGCGAATACTCTGTTCAAGAATCGCAAGAGGAAGAAGTATACTTGGAAAAGGCCGGCTGATACTGGAAGATTTCAGTTAGATTAGTTCATTGTCAGACAGAGATTCCGAAATCAGATACTGGATTGTAAGGCGTACTCAGGAGCAGACATAGACTCAGATCACAATATGCGAACAGCTCAGTAGACAGCACAGTTGAAGAGCAATGGACATCTCTAAAAGGGCCATCACAGAAGCTGGGAAGGAAAACATAGGTACAAAGAAGGTAACTGCGAAGAAACCATTGGTAACAGAAGAAATACTTCAACTGATCGATGAAACGAGGAAGTACAAAAATGTTCCGAGAAACTCAGGAATATAGAAATACAAGTCGCTGAGGAATGAAATGAATAGGAAGTGCAGGGAAGCTAAGACGGAATGGCTGCAGGAAAAATGTGAAGACATCGAAATAGAAATGATTGTCAGAGGAACAGACTCAGCATACAGGAAAGTCAAAACAACCTTCGGTGACATTAAAGGCAAGGGCGATAACATTAGGAGTGGAACGGGAATTTCACCGTTAAATGCAGACGAGAGAGTGAATAGGTGGAAAGAAGACATTGAAAGCCTCTACGAGGAGGAAGATTTGTCTGATGTGATAGAGGAAGAAACAGGAGTCCATTTAGAAGAGATAGGGGATCCAGTGTAGAATCAGAATTTAAAAGAGCTTTGGAGGACTTAAGATCAAATGAGGCAAAAGGGAAAGATAACATTCCATCAGAATTTGTAAAATCATTGGGGAAGTGGCCACAAAACGACTATTGACGCTGGTGTGTAGAATGTATGAGTCTGGCAACATACCATCTGACTTTCGGAAAAGCATCATCTACACAATTCCGAAGACGGCGAGAGCTGATAACTGCGAGAATTATCGCACAATCAGCTTAAGAGCGCATGCATCCAAGAATAATAAACAGAAGAATGGAAAAGAAAATTGAGGATGCGCTAGATGACGATCAGTTTGGCTTTAGGAAAGTTAAAGGCACGGGAGAAGCAATTCTGACGCTGTGGTTAATAATGGAAGCAGGCTAAAGAAAAATCAAGACACTTTCATAGGATTTGTCGACCTGGGAAAAGCGTTTGACAATGTAAAATGGTGTAAGGTGTTGGAAATTCTGAAAAAAGTAGGGGCAGGCTATTGAGAGAGACGGGTCATACACAATGTGTACAACAGCCAAGAAGGAATTATAAGAATGGACGACCAAGAACGTAGTGCTCGAATTAAAGAGGGTGTAAGACAAGGATGTAGTATACTGTTCAATCTGTACATAGTGGAAGCAATTATGGAAATAAAAGAAAGCTTCAGGAGTGGAATTAAAATTCAAGCTGAAGGGATATCAATGATACGATTCGTTGAGTGAATGTGAAGAAGAATTAAATGATCTGCTGAACGGAATGAACAGTCTAATGAATACAGAGTATGGACTGAGAGTAAATCGAAGGAAGACGAAGGCAATGAGAAGTAGTAGAAACGAGAACAGCGAGAAACTTAACATCGCGATTGATGGTCACGAAGTGGATGAAGTTAAGGACTTCTGCTACCAAGACAGTAAACTAACCAATGACGGACGGAGCAAGGAGGACATCAAAAGCAGCCTAACTATGGCAAAAAAGGCATATCTGGCCAAGAGAAGTCTACTAATATCAAATACCGGCCTTCATTTGAGGAAGAAATTTCTGAGGATGTACGTCTGGAGTACAGCATTGTATGGTCGTGAAACATGAACTGTGGGAAAACCGGAACAGAAGAGAATCGAAGCATTTGAGATGTGGCGCTGTAGCCGAATTTTGAAAATTTGGTGTGCTGACAAAGTAAGGAATGAGGAGGTTCTGCCCAGAATCGGAGAGGAAGGGAATATGTGGAAAACACTGATAAGGAGAAGGGACAGGTAGATAGGACATCTGCTAAGACATGAGGTAATGAGTTCCATGGTACCAGAGGGAATAATGAATGTTGTGAAGAAAAAGATTCCGAGTTTTTCCGCTGTAATGTTTTAATCATGTCACCTGAAGATGTGGCTTTAACGACGCGACACCGGTAGAGGTATAGTAATAAAGGACCAAAATACAACTGAAACGATTGAAAGTGTCATTTTAGCTTCTTTTTCAGATAAGAGGGAAGGCCATTTACATATATCAAGAACAGAAGGGGACCCATGATCGAACCCTGTGGAACATCTAAAGTAATTTCACACCAGTAAGCCGAAGGGGGAAACTTCGAGATGGGAAACGTGTTCCATGTGGGGACAGCTTTAACTGAAGGTGTGTTCCAAGCAGACAGCGCTATTACGCACAGGTACACAAATGGCGCATTGAAGCGCTTGCAGTCCTCAGGTGCCAATGTCGGAAGTAAGTCTGCCTTCGTAGCCAGGTGGACGGCTTCTCTAACTGCTATGCGGAGGCCTCGCGTTCAGTTCTATATTTTTTTCCTCGGTAGGAGAACTGGAATGGGACGCATCCAGCCCCGTGATGCCAGCTGAGGAACCACTCGGGTGGGAAGCGGTTATTCCGAGGGCGATAGAGAGAGGTCGCTGACCCCACGCCTCGACCTCACACGAGTCGCGTTCGCGCCTCAATTTAGCGCCACCGACGACCTTCCGTAGGGCTAAATAGGCCGGTAGCCCTACCTACGTACGTGCTTTTGTCGTTTAGGCTAATGAGGAGCAAGTTATCTACATTACATGCCACATAACACATTCACATTCTGTAGGACGCATTCCTGGAAACGAAAACACGTCCTGACGCCACGTACATCGCGTGTTAATTCAGTCCGGTAGGCGTCCTTCCGCGGTGGACAATAAGCCGGTAGCGTCATCTACACACGCGTGGCTTTAATTGCTTCGCTAAACCAGTAGCCGACAATGTGCCTGCAGCGCTCCAGAGCACACCAGCTGTGTCGGCCGCGTCACCGCGTATGCGGTGGCTCCTTCGTGCCTGTCGAAAAGCTCAGTGAAATCGTCACAGTCGTGTCAGAAACAGCCAATTACATCACTGCTGCTACATATTGCCTCTACGCGCACTACATCTGAAGCGAGTTACGTCTTCCGTCTCGGAAGTAGCACCCTCTGCTGAAGGTTCTCCAGTCCTACTCTTCCGTCAGTCAGCAAGTAACCTATCTCTTCACGCTTATCTTCGTCGTTCGCTGTTCGTACAGTGATGGAAAAAAAAATCACACCACTAACAAGGAGTTGTGCGACACAAAAGAAACACAGTAGGCGTGTTTCTACATCTGGAAGATAACGTCTATTCGAATTTCGCGCCAGTCGCACGAGAGTGGCGCTAGTCTGAGGATGCAGGTCGGATTTTGTTCAAATACACGCTGCAACGGTCGTGAACGGCAGCCATGTTTGAGACAGCAAGTGGTGAGTTGACGTTACTCAAGACTGCCTTTAACCCTAGAACGGTCGGGCGAAAAATAACTTCAACAACGGTCAGGCTGGATCTGTACGACGCAATAAATGAAACGCTTATAGCAACTGACAAAGAGTATATTTACATCAAATGACGAATTTTTATTTTGTTCAGGTAGTACTAAATGCTATAGTGATATTATTTTAACTTTTTAATCATACAATAATTGTAAAAATCCTGAAAAACATGCTCCTTGGCAGTACTAAATGTAAGTAAAGTGGAAATATAAGTAATAAAATTTGATTGAAGTACGAATACAAATGGGAATAAGTTGCAGAACTAAGGGGTGAAAATGTTGACTCTTCGTTATACAGGGTGAAAATTATTGAGCGACGTGAAATGAAATCGTCATAACTTCTGACCGGTTTGCGTCAGGACAATCAAACTGCACCGATGGCCGCGGGGCATGCTGTATGGTTTCGTTTGGTTATGAAGCCTACTCTCATTTGGATGGCTTCGTCAGCAGGCGAGACTGTCGCATCTGGGGGGCTGAGAAGCCGCACTTCGCGATCGAGAAGTCTCTTCACCCTTTTAATATTTTTGTGGGATCTGAAATTTAGAAACCTCTCTCACACCGGCCTGATTTAGCTTCACTGATCAGGATAGTAAAAAACATGCGTATATTACGGGAATTTTCATTCACAAAGCAGGCTTATCACATTCACACAGTTCAATACTGTTCTATCCTGATTAAATTGAGCTTAACTTAAATTCTATAAGGCAGTGAAGCAATTTCGAAGTCTCGGTGCGACGAAAATTGTCAGTCGATTTGTAATAATTATTAACTTTTGGTGCTCACATGGGGAAGACCGGAGATCTGCTGGTAAGACCGTGTTAGCCCATTTATTGGAAGTAATAAACTGGATATCTTGAGCGTACAAAACGGCAGGTTCTTCCAGTGTAACTCAGACGTTCCCCACTGATCCCGTGCAACACAGCGTAGTAAGCAGACACTGTCAATAACAATCAGTTAAATAATACGCGAACACACTTACTTTAGTTTAGTTCATGTATTAAATTCCTTCTCACACAGAATCTCATCAAGATGGCGACTAGCTCAACAATACCTACATATACATCTTCGTTCTTTCACGGCTAATCGGCAAGCACCCCTTCATTCATTTCACAAGAGAAAACATAGATAGCAGAGAAGCTATTCCATGGAGTAAATGGACGCTCCAAGGAATAATAGGGCTTGAAACTACTTTGCATTGATAATCATCGTATATTAAAGTTTAGGAATCGGTAAGATAAGAAGAGATATTTCGAGATATGTACTGAGTTATATAATTTATAAAATTTCTGAAAATATCGCGGAGAGACCGCTGCAAGATACATTACATCGCTCCTCGCAGCGAGCAAAGTTGATATGTATCCACTTTGCGAACTAACTATTGGCTTAGCTAACTCGTTAGAATTTGTGGAACATACGTTCCTATAAATTTTAAGAAGCTAGTAAGATTTTTTGATTACAAGAATTGAAAGAGATTTGGTATAGGTAACACCGATCTTCGTCACCTAGATACCTAGTTGTTGCTTTCACGTGTACTGGGGCATACCCGCATCCCACGTACACAACCAGGGAAGATGGACTTTTATAGTTGTTAATCAGGTCTACCTATTCAGGAACTGGCCCTCACAGGGAAACCCCGGAAAACCTGTAGGCTTAGACCCCAACTAGGTATCACAGATGATAGGAAAGACAGAATAATTTAGAAATTTGAGAGATATTCTAGATGTCATAGGAAAGATAAAATCTGCCTCATAGCCAAAAAAAAATCTTTACACATGCAAATTTTTACAATCTTCTGAAAAATTTTCTTCATCGATGTCTTGCTGAACTTCGGTGAAACTGATCGAACATGAACATGGGACACGGCACGGAGGACAGGCGTCGCATTGGCGTACCGGACAGGAGACGTAATGGATTTGAGAGACCAGAAGGAACCTCAGGAAAAGGTACTCAGGATTGTGGCATGAAACAATCGAAATTCATCTAAGGAATGGTCAACTATTAAAGATTCCTGGAAGAGAAGGGTTAGTCGAATTTCTCCAGATTCATTTTGAACTCAAATATGGACCTAATCCATCCAATCTTCCATCTGAGGAATGGGAAAATCCATTCGTCTTATACTTTCCACACCCAGGTGTCTTAATTGATTCTGTAGTTGCACAGTATCACAACTCCAGATCGGAAAACAATTTTTGAAAACATGAATAATTTCATCCATCTTCTTGAATAAGCTGAAAGGTTCTAATCCTGGTTTTAATTTTTTTTTCTTTTTGTGTTTCGTTGGCTTTTCCAGGCGGAAGTAGATCTGAATCTTTCCTAATTTGGTTTCAAGTACGAATGTGGATAGCATGTCAAAATTATATCTTATTCATACATGATTACAATGAAATTTTGCTGAAAGGGAACGTTTAATTAAGTCTTGCTGCATGACCTCTCGAGCTGAAATTAATCTTTGTTAGTAGTGATTGACGATCAAATTTTTCTCTTTTATACTCCGATTGCCGCATTTTCTCATGAACGTATATGAATGCAATATAACAATAAACAAATCCAACTGGAAAATGACACATTATTATAAATTCAATGAAGAACTTTCTTATTAACTCTAATTTTATAAACACACACTGAGCTAGTTAATTAAATTCTCTTGAATAGAATTTAGCTCGCGCCAAAAAAAAACCAGCGAGTCTTTATGTCTGTGGACAGTTGCAATCGATTCTAGTTTCCTAACGCAGTTCATTTGTTCTCCTATGAACTGTCAGTTTACAAACACTAACTTCACACGCAAGCGCCGTATTCGATAATATAGTTTCAGTAAACTTAGTCTCTGGAGATTAACACTCCCTGAATGTATATTATTTCACACGCACAAGCTTCTTTGGTGATCATCGCGTAGACAGATAACCCGTAAGTCTTCACAGCAGCAATAGCTACAGTTCCACTTACTTTTCTAAATATTCCTATACTATCACAGAAGTAATCGTTTACTGTTCATTAAACTATCACAGATGCTTGGCATGCTGTCATTTAACCTATCACAGTAGCTGAGGTATACTGTCCTTCGCACTTCAATTTTTTTTTTCAACACCCAAACACTTCATACAGACTTTTCATTTAATTTGAAACACTTTCATTAAAAGTACCTCTTTAGGTCTACATGGGGAAATAATCCTTTTATTCCTCCAGAATCCAGATATGCTAATAAATACGCACCGGGCTTCGGTATATCAACTATTATATATGGACCTGTATAAATTAGATTCCCTTGTCTGATGGTCTTCTGCAACCTTGATGACTTGATGTGTCTTCTTAAATGAATTTTCTGTCCGATATTGAAAGTCTGAATCCGTTTGATGTTTCTATCATGGATTTCCTTTCGCTGTCTCGCTTTCTCCGTGATATTAATGAGAGAATTGCGAATTTTTTCTTCCCATTACATTTTGGTGTCCTCGAGTTTAGGCAAGTTATCTAACCAAAAGTTTCTTTCGTTATCTCTGAACATCAGTTCATTTGTGGTAAGGTTTGTAGAACTATGTATTAAATTATTATAAATCTGCTCAAACTCGGTCAAATAATTTATCCAGGTAGTTTGTTTATCATGACAGTACGTTCTCATGAATCTGTTTAGATCTCGGAAAACTCGTTCAATTAAATTCCCTTGTGGATGGTAGCAAGATGTAAATATCTGTTTTATTTCTAGTTGTGATACTAATTTTCTCCATAAATATCCAGTAAATATCTTCGCGGCCGGCCGGTGTGGCCGTGCGGTTCTAAGCGCGTCAGTTTGGAACCGCGTGACCACTACGGTCGTAGGTTCGAATCCTGCCTCGGGCATGGATGTGTGTGATGTCCTTAGGTTAGTTAGGTTTAAGTAGTTCTATGTTCTAGGGGACTGATGACCTCAGTAGTTAAGTCCCATAGTGCTCAGAGCCATTTGAACCATTCTGAAATATCTTCACGTTGTCAGAGATTATAGATTTTGGAATCCCTGCATGAGGAATGTAGTCATTTACAAACTTTACTGCGGCAGCTCTTGCAGTTACTGATTTTATAGGATATAGTTTAACATATTTTGTAAACACATCACAGAATGCAATAATGTACTTAACACCACCTCTGTCTCTTGGAAGTGGTCCACAAATATCACATGATATAAGTGATCTTGTTGCTTCAGGTATTATTGAGTGAAGGGCAATTTTATTTCCTTTGTTGTCCGGCTTAGCTTTTTGACAGAGAACACATTTCTGTATGACTTTGTGCACTTTTCGCCTTATATTTGGGAAGTAACAATAATATCTAATCTTATTAGCACACTTTACACCAACATGACCCCAGGTCAAATGTGTAAACCAAATTAATCGTTCTTCATATTCTCCGGGTATGCAGACACACCACTTTGGATTCTCAGTCTTCCCAGATTCAAAGAATAAAATATTATTCACAAGCCGGTAGTATTCCAAACTGACCGTAGGATTTTGTTGATTGAATTGTCGTATTACAGCATTCCATCATCGATCCTTCTTCTGAAGCTGAGCCATTGTCTTACATAAATGAATATAATATAACTTGTAATTATTTTCTTGAAGAAGAAGCACTGGAAATTCTGCCTTATTATTTACATCCATTTCAGGTGTTATTCCTTCTGGAGATCTTGACAACGCGTTAGCTATAATATTTTCTTTTCCGGCTACATGAATAATTTGAAACTGATGTTCTTGCAGCGCCAGCTTCCACCTTGACAAGCGAGGATGCAGCAACTTACAAGTTTGTAAAAAGGCTAGTGATTGGTGGTCACAATAAACAGTTATCCTTGAGCCCTATACATAATAATTAAACCTTTTTAAAGACCAAATAACTGCTAAAGCTTCCAATTCCGTAGTAGTATATGCTCTTTCACAGGTGGATAAAACTCTGCTAGCAAATGCAATTGGACAAAAGGTTTTTACACCATCAATATACCTAATTTGAAATAAACAAGATCCTAATCCCACATCTGATGAATCAGTGGCTAAACAGAATCCGACATTCATATCAGGGTGGTATAATAACGGAGCACTTATCAGTTTATCCTTTATTTCACAAAAAGCCTTTTCACAATAATTAGACCATTGCCATGGTACATCTTTCCTCAGGAGCTGGTTTAGTGCTTCAGAGTTCATTGCTTGAGTTTTAATAAATCGACGGAAAAATGAAGCCAAGCCTATAAAGCCTTTCAGTTGTCTTCTGTTTCTTGGAGTTGGAAAATTTTTTATCGCACTAATCTTCGCTTCTGTTAGAAGAATACCTTTGGAATTAATCATATGTCCTAAGAATTTAATTCTCTGTAGAGAAAATTGGGATTTTTTTTTAGATTTGCAGTTATACCAGTTTGTTTGAACACAGCTAAAATCCTCATAAGTTGTACATGTTCCTCCTAAGTATTAGAGGCAATTAATAAATCGTCCACAACAATTGTTATTCGACTACGTAGTTCTGGTCCAACGGCATAGTCCAACGCAGAAATAAATACTCTAGAGCTGATATTGAGACCAAACGGAACGACCTTGAACTGATAGCTTCTCCCTCCATATATAAAAGCAGTATATTTTCTTGAGTCCTTGTCTAACTAGACTTGCCAGAACGAACTTCTCAAATCAATACTGGTTAAATAGGATACATCTTGAAATTTCTGTATTAACTCATCGATGTTCTCTGGATGTGTGCGCACAGGTACTATAATTTTTTAAATTTCCTTTGCATCTAATACCAATCGAACTTTTCCTCCTGGCTTTGGTACAACAGGCAACGGAGAACAATATGGGCTGTTCGACGGTTCAATAAGATTCCAGTTTAACATTTTTTGTATCTCTTCCTGAACTGGTGGTTTTAATCGCCAGGGAATGGGATCGTGTGTGCGGCGAAATGTCTTATGGGGCTTAATCTGTAATGTACAAACATATTCTCTAATAATTCCGGGCTTTTCATCGAAAACTGACTCATATTCTGTTAATATATTGAATAATTGTTCCCTCTGACTATCCGTTAGGCAATCTGACTCATCAATCTTCTGTTCGACTGTTTGTCTGAAATCCTCTGCTTGAATTGACTTGATCGGTAGTCGGCACATATTATTATTTTCAGTACAAATCAACTACATAGCAGCACCACGGAAATATTGCTCATACACTGCCTCCTTTCTCAGTAAGATCAGTGTAACAATTTTATCTTCGATTTTAAAATGCACCTTTCCTTCTTCCAAGTCCAACTTGCAATTGCCGGCTTGCAAAGTTCCAATGCTAAGAATACAATCTACTAACAACTTTTCCACTACAAGGAATGTGCATTGTTTAGCTACATTTCCCAATTTTATCTCTATAAGCGTTTGTATCTTGACGTTCCGGGAGTTTGCTCCCACTGCACCTATAACTCGGCAATTTTGTACTGGTAGGACAGGGGTTTTCTTAATTTTACTAATTCTGCGAAACAAAGTTCCTGATACTACGTCTGTAGATGAAACTGTGTCCAATACAACATTGGTTAAAATTCCTCCCACTTCTGTGATGATCTCAGACACAGAAACCCTTTTATCTTCGACTACACAGGCCTCTAAGTTTCTTGTCAATTCATCTGTCATTAATTCGCCTTCATTATATCTCAACATTGCCACGGAATTAATTTCGTGTAAAACAGGTTTCCCCTTTTGTATTCCCCGGCCGACTTTACTGAGCATAAAGCGGCCCTCTTCAGTTTAAATGTCGATTATTATTTCCTCTTCAATCATCTACTACTTGTTTTATGACTGGTTGTTGTTGATGACTGGTTGTGTTATTTGCTTCAAATCGAGGGTCAGAATTTCTGTACGCATTATTATTGTTTGTAAACTGCTGGTTCTGATAATCTCTGGCATTTCCAAACATTGGGTTGTATCTGCGGCCTGTTCGATTGTCTCTGAACCTGCCCTTCGCAGCACTGTTATTGAAATTTCCATTTCCGTTGCAATTGTTTCCGTTGAATCTCTGACTATTCCTAGTATAATAATTATTAAATCCGTTTCCGTTCCGGTTTGCGTTTGACGCCTCAATCGCTCTCCTCTGCATAACCGGTTGTCTTGGCCGATGTTCATCTTCCTCGATCATATCTCTAGTGTCAAGCGTAGTCATGAAAGAGTCAAGGTCATGCTTGTTAATATACTGCATTCTATTTCTGATGCTGGCCGGAAGTCGAGATTTTAATATGTCAATCACGTCTTGTAGAGGCATAGGCATATCCCAATACCGCGATTTGTTTGTATATTTCTCAAAGTATTTCTTTAAAGACCCACGTGCCCATATAGCTCCTGACCCCTGGATATAACCGGTCACGAAACTAACCTTTTGCTACTCACTCCAATTTTTTGGCAATACTCCACTAAAACTTCTTATAAACACCCATATAGCTCCTGACCCCTGGATATAACCGGTCACGAAACTAACCTTTTGCTACTCACTCCAATTTTTTGGCAATACTCCACTAAAACTTCTTATAAACACTACGGGACGAACATTTTTCTTGTCTGGGTTGTAGATCTGGAATTTACAAATTTGAATTGAATTGAATTTCAGCATTTTCTCCTCAGTGTTGCTTTTACAATTACAGTCATTATGACTGCCCTCATAGTGTTGTGATTGATGTTGATTGCAAAAACGAACGTGTGCATTAATGTCCCTTTCTGTACTTGATCGGTTAAATAATGTAGCTTCATTGATAGATCTTGTTATGGGTTCATTTCCTGCGTGGAACGCAAATTTTCTCGATTGGTTAAACAATGTAGCTTCATTGATAGATCTTGTTATTGGTTCATTTTCTTGCGTGGAACGCAAATCTTCTCGAGATAGGTTTAAAGATCTCTCAATGCTTTCTTTCCATTGTTTAAGTTCTTCACCTAGTTGTTCTCTGGGTTCTCGCAAGCCTTAATTAAGTAAATTTTCTTCAGAACTTACGGTTATAGACTGTATAGCTGCTCCGACAGTATGTTCAATATTGTCTGAACAAATGCTTTGCCTTTCCAAACTTAACTGCGAGAATTTTCCCGCGAGAATGTTTACCTTATGATCAACCTCGTCTCTCCTTATGTTATTTATGGATTTATCCAGATTTTGGATGTCCTTCAGAATCTTGTCTTGTGATTGTCCCAAATCCTGCATATCTGCTGACATCTCATTTACTTGTTGCTTTAATTCATCTTGAACTTCAACTAATACCGGAATTACCGCCATAGAACATTGCATCTGTTCTTGTGCTTGAACTATCTGTGGGATTGACTCGACCTGCTCTTTAATAGTATCAAGCTTAGTAGCAACATACTCGGTTAGCTCTAGGCGTAACTTCTTCGCATTTTCATTACACTGTTGAGTGACTTGCTCAATTTGAGCAGCTAATTTTAATTCTGTCTTTTCATTCTGAATTTTCAGTTCTTCCACAGTTTTATTTATCATCAAGTTTCTGAAAACTCTCTACTAATTTATTATTTAATTCCGCTTGATTAGCTTCTATTTGCTCATTCAACTTTATTTGATTAGCTAGTAATTGCTCCTGGATTGTCACTTGATTGGCTGCTAATTGTTCCGCTTTCACTTGATTGGCTGCTATTTGCTCATTCATTTCCCTTTTAGTCTCTATTTGCGCTTTAGTTAAGTCTGTTACATTTTTTGCCATTTCCCTTTTAGTCTCTATTTGCGCTTTAGTTAAGTCTGTTACATTTTTTGCCATTTCCCTTTTAGTCTCTATTTGCGCTTTAGTTAAGTCTGTTACATTTTTTGCTAACAGTGTTAACTGCTGCATGATTACAGTCAATGGGTTTATTTCGTCCTGCTCAGATGACATCGGAACACTTAAGCTTTGTTGTGGGGCCTGATTAATGTTGCCGCTAGGCGCTACTTCAGTTAAGCTAGCGTCTAATGTTTCACTAACCTCAGAAACAGCTGAGGACTCTTGTGATTCGCTCTACTGTTGCATTGCCATTTTATAAGCCGCCCTAGTGCGAGCCATTAATACACAGAACAATAAATATATAAAGTCACTCGCATATGAGTTAATAATGTCACTGACTTTGCATAATACTCACTTATAATAAACACTTCCTATCTAACGTTCAACCCAACAGTCACTCAACCAATCTGATTAAAAAATATTCAAAGTCCACCTTTAGACATTTAAATAGTTATTCTAAATTTCTGTCTACAAAAATTTAATTGTATATTGTCTGGCCTGAACGACGTTCTCGTGGGTTGTGGCGAAATTGTGACTTCTGGAACAGACCTCGTCTTTTTTTCTCTCGTGCACATGCAACATAAAATTCACACAATGTTTAAGTAATGTTCAAAGATGTATCCTATCACAGTGAAGCAAAATTTAATATTTTGTGGGATCTAAAATTTAAAAACCTCTCTCACACCGGCCTGATTTAGCTTCACTGATCAGGATGGAAAAAAACATGCGTATATTAAGGGAATTTTCATTCACAAAGCAGGCTTATCACATTCACACAGCTCAATACTGTTCTATCCTGATTAAATTGAGCTTAACTTAAATTCCATAAGGCAGTGAAGCAATTTCGAAGTCTCGGTGCGACGAAAATTGTCAGTCGATCTCATAAAAACATTTGTAATAATTATTAACTTTCGGTGATCACATGGGAAAGACCGGAGATCTGCTGGTAAGACCGTGTTAGCCTATTTATTGAAAGTAATAAACTGGATATCTTGAGCGTACAAAACGACAGGTTCGTCCAGTGTAAATCAGACGTTCCCCACTGATCCCGTGCAACACAGCGCAGTAAGCAGACGCTGTCAATAATAATCAGTTAAATAACACGCGAACACACTTACTTTGGTTTAGTTCATGTATTAAATTCCTTCTCATACAGAATCTCATCAAGATGGCGACTAGCTCAACAATACATATACATCTCCGTTCTTTCACGGCTAATCGCCAAGCACCCCTTCATTCTTTTCATAAGAGAAAACATAGATAGCAGAGAAGCTATTCCATGGAGTAAATGGACGCTCCAAGGAATAATAGGGCTTGAAACTAGTTTGCATTGATAATCATCGTATATTAAAGTTTAGGAATCGGTAAGACAAGAAGAGATATTTCGAGATATGTACTGAGTTATATAATTTATAAAATTTCTGAAAATATCGCGGAGAGACCTGTTGCAAGAGACATTACACCCTCAACGGGTGACTGTGTGGTGTGCAGTGTCCAGTCACAGAATAGTCGGTGCGATATTCCTTGATGGCACGGTGACTAGCGAGCGGCGCGTTTTCCAAAGTGACCCTGATCTCGACAAGATGTGGTTTGTGCAAGTTGTAGCTCGACCCCATCGAAGCTGGAGAGTGTTTGGTGTCCAGGGGGAGCACTTTGGGGACCGCATTCTGGCTCTGGGGAACCCAGATGTCCCTGCCATGGGTCTAGATTGGCCTCCATATTCTCCACATATGAACACATGAGACTCCTTTTTGTGGGGCTATATTAAAGACAAGGTGTACAGCAATAACCCCAAAATCACTGCTGAGCTGAAAACAGCCATTCAGAAGGTCATCGACGTCATCGATATTCCGACACTTCGGCGAGGCATGCGGAATTTCGCTATTCGTCTGCGCCACATCATCGCTAATTGTGGCAGGCATGTCGAACATGTCATAACCTAAATCCAAATATCTGCAATGACGTTTAGACGTTGAATAAAGTAAGTGTATGCACGCCACACTTTGTAACTAATTTATTTATTTTTTCATATTGTTCAACAGTTGTCATATTGTATAAACAGAAATTGTAAATATAATGAATAGTTTGTGAGATATCGTTCTCTACAATCATCAGTTTTGATGCATAAGAACACCTTGCAGAAGTATTTAGTACTGCCGTCCTTGCATTTGAAGCATCTTTCTCTTTTCCCTCGTTGTGGATCTTTGAGCCGGCCGGTTTGGCCGTGCGGTTCTAGGCGCTGCAGTCTGGAGCCGAGCGACCGTTACGGTAGCAGGTTCGAATCCTGCCTCGGGAATGGCTGTGTGTGATGTCCTTAGGTTAGTTAGGTTTAAGTAGTTCTATGTTCTACGCGACTGATGACCTCAGAAGTTAAGTCGCTTAGTGCTCATATCAATTTGAACCATTTGGATCTTGGACTATTCCTGTGTGCCGGAGAAGTTGGAAGCATGCATGCAAATTTCTCGTGGCTGGGTTGCACGCACTGTCAAATATGCTATTATGAGAGGTTTTCCTAATGTTCTGAGGTGTTCTCTTCTAACTGAAACGCTTTTGTTTGTAGCCGTTGAGCGTTGCAGTGTTCAACAACTGAAAAAAACAAACAGAGAGGTCACCGTCTTGTCCTCCTAGCAACAGTATATTCACCACTCATAGCATCAACGACATCTACACCGCCCTTTGTTTTGTTGTCATCACATGCATTGACGAAATAAGCAGTACTGACATGTTTCGTTTTCGTACTTACAAATATAGTGTGACGTCTTTCTCAGATCGAAACATACTTGACTACTCTTTTTTTAAATTTCTGGGTAAAAACTCAACTGGAATTTCAGGCTTTTTTTTCTGAAGTAGAACAGTAATTTCTTGTAGTATTTTTTTGAAGACTGAGTAAGGAATAAAGCAATTATCTATTGTCAGATTTCTTCCACGCGCTTTTATCGAGTCTACAAGCAGCAAAACAACATTGTCTGCCTTATTACTGACTTTTTACGGTCCTTGTGGTTGCGCACCTGCATGTCTTACATAGTACGTTTTAAAACAACCCAGAACGAAAACCTTGATCCCACACTTGGCAGCTTTGTTTGGTATATACATCCTGAAAATGCACCTATCTGTGTATGGAACGAGCGTTTCGTCCAAAGTAACGTTTTCTGACGAAGCAAAATATGCAGTGGGAGACAAACTTATCAAGAATGGATCTTATGGTAGCAAGATTATATCGCGCTTTTCTTTCTTCCCTCGTCTGGATGTTGTCACACCTGATACAACGAGTCAAAAACCTGAACCTTTTCAATGACAGACTTGCTCGAAAGATTTCTATTTCGGTCCCGTATGTACTCCAAAAGTTTTCAGTATTCTTATTACCGCCATGGGTCAACCTTAACTTTTTACTGAATGCTGGTATGGGAATTATTTCCTTTTGTATATTAAACATCACAAATATTTTATATTACCTCAGTGGTTCAAGCATAGGTGATCTTAGGATTGTAGTAGGTAGGGAATGTGGAGGCAAGTGCCCCACCGCATGGGTGGTGAAAACGCGTGAAAAGCACCGGGAAAGGGTTGTGGGGGGGTGGGAACGGTGCATGAAGAGAACACGTCAACAGCAGGACAGCGACTCGTCTGCGTCCGAGCACTGGAGTATCTGCATACAACCTGCAGTGGGCAGAAAAGTTAAATTACTTGCTACTTATATCAAGTCAGTATCGGATTGAAATCATGTACATATGCTGCAATGTCTCATCTTATGGAATGCTCTAAAATGGTTCAAGTCGCCACAAAGAGAATTTATGGAGCAATGGCAAGAACAGCCAGGGTTCTGTAACATTCTCCAGTGCCGTCGCCAAACCAGCCCGTCTCTGCAATGCCTCCAGCCAAAGTAATGACTTGTTGGATCAGTACCAGTGAGCGAATCAGTAGAAGCTGAATAATGTGTGTTAACCATACATCATTTACCTACATCACTGCCTTTGTTAGGTTCCTGCTTCTTGAAAGTTTCCGAATAATACTAAAAGTGAACGTCTCCAGTTAATTCACATCAATGTTGTTGTTGTTGTGGTCTTCAGTCCTGAGACTGGTTTGATGCAGCTCTCCATGCTACTCTATCCTGTGCAAGCTTTTTCATCTCCCAGTACCTACTGCAACCTACATCCTTCTGAATCTGCTTAGTGTATTCATCTCTTGGTCTCCCTCTACGATTTTTACCCTCCACGCTGCCCTCCAATACTAAATTGGTGATCCCTTGATGCCTCAGAACATGTCCTACCAACCGATCCCTTCTTCTGGTCAAGTTGTGCCACAAACTTCTCTTCTCCCCAATCCTACTCAACACTTCCTCATTAGTTATGTGATCTACCCATCTAATCTTCAGCATTCTTCTGTAGCACCACATTTCGAAAGCTTCTATTCTCTTCTTGTCCAAACTATTTATCGTCCATGTTTCACTTTCATACATGGCTACACTCCATACGAAAATTTCAGAAATGACTTCCTGACACTTAAATCAATACTGGATGTTAACAAATTTCTCTTCTTCAGAAACGCTTTCCTTGCCATTGCCAGCCTACATTTTATATCCTCTCTACTTCGACCATCATCAGTTATTTTGCTCCCCAAATAGCAAAACTCCTTTACTACTTTAAGTGCCTCGTTTCCTAATCTAATTCCCTCAGCATCACCCGACTTAATTAGACTACATTCCATTATCCTTGTTTTGCTTTTGTTGAATTCACATCAATGGCTACACATAAAATATTTGGGTAAATTTGCTTGCTTTTGCTTAAATAAGTGTCACGAATTGTGTTTCATCTGTACTATGTTTCAGTATGAAACTTCATACTCAGAGTGTTGTGTTACTTGACACTGTGAGATAACACCATTTATCTTCGGCGACTGAGCACTGTTACGGAGTCAAACGTGGGCATGATAAACCAAGATGAGCGATTCAGAATCACTAATTCATCAGCATGGTGAATGCTTTTTACAAGTCCATCTCAGAATCTGCCAAGAAGTCCGGACCCCTGAGCGATCTCTGCACCAAGCATCCACTCTCAGAATGCACTGCATTAGAATTTTCCAACGTCGGGATTTCTGTGTGTACCACAGCATCATCTGAGAAAATCCTCATTCAACTGCTCACGTTATCTGCCACATGATACACACACACACACACACACACACACACACACACACACACACATATATATATATATATATATATATATATATATATAATAATTATTATTATTATTTGTGTTATGCCGTTGAAGAGGGCATTTAGACTAAACTTCATGTCCATTTCCCTATTGTTTTCTCTTTACGTTCTGACCAAACATCCCGCATTGGTGAGCTGTGTTTCTGCTTGCTTTTTTCGTTCCACTTTAGGTCCTGTGTTCCCTTCGGCTTCTCTTTTTCCATGTTCGCCCAGTGCTCCTTCATCCTCTGGCTGTGTTCTTGTCGCCTCTGATCAGTCCATTGTATTTGTTTGTTGTCTGGTGTCTCTTGTAGTTTGTTTCTTCTGATAAGGTTCCTAAGGATTATTTTGTTTTGTATTGTTTCCTGTGTGATGTTGAGTTGCTCCATGTCATTTCTTACTCCATTCATCACCGCATGGGATTAGCCGAGCAGTCTAGTGCGCTGCAGTCATGGACTGTGCGGCTGGTCCCGGCAGAGGTTCGAGTCCTCCCTCGGGCATGGGTGTGTGTGTTTGTCCTGAGGATAATTTAGGTTAAGTGCTGTGTAAGCTTAGGGACTGATGACCTTAGCAGTTAAGTCCTATAAGATTTCACACAGATATGAACATTTTTGAACTCCATTCATCCATTTGTTGTTTTCCCTTGTGCTAACCCAGTCCAAGACCTACCTCGCTATCCTATGTGGTGCCATTCTGGTGAGGTGTCCATAAAACTGTAGTCTTCGTTTCTTGATGTGGTCTGTTATTCTCTCTGTCTGTTCGTATAGATCATCAGCTGGCCTCTTTATCCATACTCCGTCTTCTTGCATCGCCCTGAATATTTTCCTGAGTATCTTTTATTCCATCTTCTCTATCTGTTTGATTCGTGTCTGTCCTTGTACCACTGTCGTCTCGGCTACGTCTTATGCTTCTGGTAGCAGCACCATCTCATAGTGTCGTAGCTTGGCCTTACTTGAGATACCTTTCTTATTGTAGTGATTCCAAGTCAGTTTCTAGGATTTCTCTAGTTTCGCTCTTCTACCTTCATTAGATACTTTATTTCTTCCTGTAATCTGTATTGTTTCTCCCAGGTACTTGAAATGTTCTGTTCTGTGTATTGTCCCATATTTTCTGTGTAGTGATGTGTGTTTTTGGGTGCTCACGAACTGTGTTTTCTGCGATGTCATGTAGTTCCTATATGGCTCTTATTGTTACTGTTCGTCGTACTGTTACGATGGCTAAATGGTCTGCGAATGCTAGGCACTCGACTCTTACTTTTCCCAACAGGACTCCTTTCTGTGTCTTTTCCCATTCCTTCACTATTTTGTTCAGTACTACGCTGAACAACAATGGCGAGAGGCCCTCGCCCTGCCTGACACCTGATTTCGAATTATTCTGAGAGCTCTCCACAGAACTTCACTTTAGATGTTGGGTTTATTAGTGTTTGCCTAATTATGGTTAGTGTCTTCCAATCTACACTGTATTCTTTCAGAATTTTAAAGAGGGTTTCTCTGTGTATTGAGTCATACGCCTTCTTGAATTCGACGAAGGTGATGGTTAAGTTCTGTTTCTGTTACTGTATCATCTTAAGGTTCCATATTTGTTCATTGCCGACCTGTTCTTACTAAACCCAGCCTGGTATACGCCAATCAGGTGGGCCGTTTGCTTCTGTAATATATTTAGCAGTGTTTTTCAAAGTATCTTACATCTGACGGGTAACAGTGGGTTAGACTTATCCCCTTTCTCGTGCAGAGGTTGTATCAGTGCTGTGCGCCTTGCTTTCGGCATCTCTTCTGTTTCGTGATGTTGAGTATGTGTTCTGTGAGGTCCGAGTCTTGTAGTTTCCAGAATTCCGCGATGAGTGGTTCAAATGGCTCTGAGCACTGTGGGACTTAACTTCTGAGGTCATCAGTCCCCTAGAACTTAGAACTACTTAAACCTAACTAACCTAAGGACATCACACACACCCATGCCCGTGGCAGGATTCTAACCTGCGACAGTAGCGGTCGCGCGGTTCCAGACTGTAGCGCGTAGAACCGCTCGGCCACTCCGACCGGCGTGTCGCATGTTGCCATGCGACGTACGTCATTGCTTGTTTACAGGTAACATCAACTGTTCGAGGGATCACTACGAGCATTGTAAGCAGATGGGTTACTACGTTGAGTTAACCAGACTTGGCTAGTGCAATGGTAGTGTACACAGAGATGGCAGATACCCGTTTGATGTATGGGTTAGCGGACAGCAATGGCGCTCGTTCCCAGGGTATATACCAGGAGAGACTTCCAGGACGAAGGTGCTCCGACGAATAAACGGTTGAAGCCACACTGATCCTCGTCTTAGGGACCATGGGGCATTTAAGCCTGATACTCACGGCACTGGGAGGCCTAGAAGGACGAGGACACCGCAACGCGAGGCGGCTGTTGTTCACGCAGTTGACGCCGCCCCAAGCATCAGTACAAATCGTGTAGCTGCAACACTGAATGATGACCGCTTGACCCTGGCGAGCGTTACACGAGGACCAGTTGTCATTATATCGTTTACAGCCTGTGCAGGCACTATCGGTATCTGATTTTCCTACACGGGGGCTCTTCTGTAAATGGTTTATTCAATAGTGTGTCAGTCCTAATTTTAGTACAACTGTTGAAGTGTGACACGCTGAATAATGAAACATCGCAGACAATTGCAAAGCTTTGTCCAGACACTTTAAGACAACTGTAACTTCTCTTAGATAAGCTTATCTCTTTTTGTGGAGACAATGCCAATCGCAAATTCATAGGGCCCCATCGACGCTGCCAGCGGAATATGTTTCGCCAAATTAAAGAAGAACTGGGAAAAATGTTGAAGAAACTGGATGACCCGCCCGTATCCTGCAGAGCACTACATCCAGCGCTGCTGGAGTCTTAACTGTCGACATTGAAACGATCGTCATGAAAATATTTAATTATTTTTCAGTATACATGGTAAGAACAGGGAAGCTGAAAGACCTATACGTCGATGTCAATCATCAGACTCTGTCATTCAGAAACAAGATGGATGCCGTTAATATCCGCAGCTGGGAGAATTCTTAAGCTTTGGATTCCATTAAAACATTGTTTGACGCCGAAGACAGGCCACCTAAAATAATTTCAGATTTTTGCGCAGCCTGATCAGCGAAATTTACTTCCTGTTCCTGCAATCAAATTTCGCTCTGTTTGAAAAAAAATGGACAATAGTCTCGATAACTATAATGAGAAGCATATTAATCGACACTGAAAGATATCTGAATGAAAGAAATTTGACGAAGACACAAGGGGTTCAAATGGCTCTGAGCACTATGGGACTTAACTTCTATGGTCATCAGTCCCCTAGAACTTAGAACTACTTAAACCTAACCTAAGGACATCACACAACACCCAGTCATCACGAGGCAGGGAAAATCCCTGACCCCGCCGGGAATCGAACCCGGGAGCCCGGGCGTGGGAAGCGAGAACGCTACTGCACGACCACGAGCTGCCGACAAGACACAATGGGCTCCTATACCATAGCTGTTAATAAATATGAATGACGTATCTCATTGGATGAAGTTGTCTGAATCCCCAGATTGGGTGTCGATTGAAAACATTATTATATACCTGACTAAAAATTATGTGATGGTGTCAGGTGACAGTTGTTTTGAGAATATATGTATCTGAAGAGCATTTTGGGACTTACGAGGACGATCGAAAACTTTCTAGCCCGAGATAGATAGCGTAATGTCTCGCACAAACACCACCACCTACGCCGGCCGCGGTGGCCGTGTGGTTCTAGGCGCTTCAGTCCGGAACCGCGGGACTGCTACGGTCGCAGGTTCGAATCCTGCCTCGGGCATGGATCTGTGTGATGTCCTTAGGTTAGTTAGGTTTAAGTAGTTCTAAGTTCTAGGGGACTGATGACCTGAGATGTTAAGTCCCATAGTGCTCAGAGCCATTTGAACCACCACCTACTTTGTGGGTATGCAAGTCAAACTTCGCGTCTCCAACCTCCTTATTTTCGCCTCTGGGATAAGTTGTATACCGTAGTGTAAGCAAAATGGCGAATTTCGAGAGAATCAAGAACCGTGCTATGATTTAATATCTTCATTTGAAGGGAATGACGCCCAAGCAAATTGCAGAGGACATGCGGAATACATTTAAGGACAGTGCTCTGTCTTATGAAACAGTGAAAAACTGGGTGTCCGACTTCAAACGTGGAAGAACGAGTGTGGAAGATGCGCCAAGGAGCAGAAGGTTGGCCACCGTTGCCACTGATGAAACAGCGACTACAGTTCACGATACGATTTTGCAGGATCGTCGAACAACATTGCAGCACGTTGAAACCGCATTTGGTATCTCCCAATGGCGTGCTCATGGCGGTGTTGTGGGTAGTTTGGGAGTGCAGGAAGTTTCAAGTCCGTGGGGCCCCAAAGACTGGAATGCAGATCAGAGACGGGAGCGTGTGCAGTGTTGTGAAGGAAGCGTCCGCCAATTTGAAGCGGATCAACACGGCTGCCTTGCAAGGTATGTGACAATGGACGAAACGGGGATCACCACTTTGATCCTGAGAAAAAACAACAATCACAACAATGGAAAGATCCTTCATCGCCTACCCCGGGTGCAAAAATCTGCCGGTAAGGTGATCGCATCGGTCTTCTGGGATGCAGAAGGGATAATTATGGTGGATTACTTGAAAAAATGGCGTAACTATCAGTGCACCGTACTATTGCACCCTCTTTTTCCGTTTGAGAGAAAAAAAAGGGCGGAAAATTGGCGCGCGGAGTTCTTTTGCATCAGGACAACCCACCGGCGCTCAAAGCCCACACAACACTGGAAACTCTGCGTGAGTGCGGGTCCCAGTTGTTACGTCGTCCGCCATATTCTCCAGATTTCGCCCGTCAGATTTTTTTCTTTTCCCAAACCTAAAGAAAGACCTCAAAGGAGGACGATTTGACAATGATTGTGCAGTGATTGATGCTGTGAACGCTTGGTTGGACTCGAAATCGAAGACATTTTATTTGAATGATTTGCAGATGCAATTTGAGCTTGCCCGCAAGTGCATTAGTGTACACAGGTATTATATTGAAAAATAAATTGGCATTATGAAATTTCTGCCATTCTTTAGTTGTTAGGCTAGGGACTTTTCGATCCCCCCTCGTAAGCGCGACTCGGAAGAATATGAATCTAAACACTCCCTGGAAGAAAAGTGGATTTACTTCCTTAAGGAAACCAAAAATCCTGAACGCAAATACCAACTGCTAAAATCATGCGAGCATTTGTTTTCTGTTCCCGCACACAACGCCACGTGGGAAGAGCGTTTTCGCTGATGGCGGCCCCGTGCGCTGACGAAAGAAATCAAGTGCTGCCAGAGACTGTGGAATCAATCTGACAGTGCCAGCTTAACTACAAGCTGACTTATTTCATAAACACATTTTATGAGCACGTAAAAGGGAAAAAAGACTTGTTGAAAAAGGTGAAATCTTCCTAAAAATGTGGTGTACCATCTACTTCAGTCGCAACAAGTTCCGTGTAATTGTGGTCTAAACAGAAAGTAATTATGTTTAGTAAATTTTTTACTTCATTTCTACACCTCCATCTCAGAGTGTCCCAGCGATGCCCAGATATCGCAACCGTACATATACCACAATACAGGGTCCATATTTCTCGCGTTATGTGCGTTGCGTTAAAAACTTCCGTGTGGCCTTAGAATTAAACCGGCCTTAAACAAGATTCCGTGTGGCCTTAGAATTAAACCGGCCCTAAACAAGATTCAAGCACAGTCTATCAGAATCCTGGGAAAAATCGGATGCTCGTCATCTGACACAAAACAGTATGCGTTGAAAAGGTACGTTATATCGTACTAGCGATCCGGCGAGGCCTCGCACGGGTAGCGTTAAGTGCCCGCGGCCAGTCAACGTAACTGGCGAAGTGTGTTTTGTCTGGGGCCACGAACAAAGTTCAGAGAACAACTTTGGTTAAGTGAATACGACCACGTTCATGTAACTTACGCGATGTAAGCAGCGCACGCCAGGAAAGCTGTCTGGAGACACGAGTGTTGTGTGTTGCGTACTGAGCTGGCGTCTCACGACAGTGGTGGGAGCCAGTTGTGACGTAAGCAACATGTTTACAGCCAGTGTGAATACTGTATGTGAAACATGGGTGAATGTGTCTGTGAGCGGTAAGTAAGAAAACACACGCACGATTTAAATGCTTGGCTGGTGTTTGTGGGGCTCAGTACGCACTTCGATGCGTTGCTGAGACTCATTGACGCAATTCCTTGTCGCGGACTCTTTACGGCAGACGTCTTCGCCGTGCCACGCTTTAGGATCTTGCCGACATCTCGGTCTCATTCAAAGAAGCAGAAAGCTGAAAGTTATATGGTGCGTTGCTGGAAGAACGTACTGTCTGTAAACATAGCGAAATTGACAGTCCTTTTTTGGAAAACGTTTAAGTGAAGCATAAAAAATTAAAACACCACGTATTTCTGATACGCATGATTTTTCGCTAGGGATTTTTTTTTCAAACGGTTGCAGGGGAACTATTGGTTAAAAATATTCGATTGTTTCAATGTGTAAGTCTCACGTCGCAACCTCACGATGAAGTCGTTAGCTTTTCGTTAAGTGGTCGCATTTATTACCATACTTAAAAGGTTGAGAAACTCGCTGTCCACTGTTTGAAGAATTTTCGGTGAATTAAGAGGGCGAATTGAGAATGGTAATTTCAGGCAAGCAGTAACTGGCAGTCCGGAATTGTGGCCATATTTCAAAACGCGTCATTCAACTGTCTACGGAAGTATTTCCAAACCTTGTGTATCCTCTCAGAAGAAATTTCTGAACTCCAGTCAAGAAGATCGTGCCGATGTCTTTATGATCTTTAAAAGGCCAAAATCTCTTTCTCGTCATTGGAGAATCCATTACCAGTCTTCCATATAATTTGAAAGTGTCCAAACAAATAACATATTTCGCTTCATCACGCAGTGAATATCGTTCACATCCATGTTTCACTCAAGGAAAGCAAGAAGCCTAAAGCTGAGTCATTTTCTGCGCTGCTGTGAAAATTTCTGTGTGTATACGAAATGAAACTGCATCCTAGGTTGCGTCTTATTCCATGCATGATTAACCGAGAAGCACAAGGTTTTGGACTCCGCGTGTTTGTTCGCGAGACAGTTGATCTAGAATGAGGCGACGTGACGTCCCTAACCAGTCATCAAACGGTGCAAAGATGATCTCGAGTTTCTCTCTATACACTGAAGCGCCACAGAAACTGGCATAGGCATGCATATTGAAGAACAGATGTATGTAAACAGGCAGAATACGGCGCTGGGGTCGGGAAAGCCTATACAAGGCAACAAGTCGTGGCGCAGTTGTCAGATCGGTTACTGGTGCTACTATGACAGGTCGGTGGGACACAGCATCTCCGAGATAGCGATGAAGTGGGGACTTTCCTGTACGATCATTCCATCAGTGTACCGTGAATATCAAGAACCCGGTCAAACAACAAATCTCCGACATCGCTGCGGCCGGAAAAAAATCGTGCAAGAACAGGACCAACGGTGACTGAACAGAATCGTTCAGAGCGACAGAAGTGCAACCCTTCGGCAACTTGCTGCAGATTTCAATGCTGGGCCTTCAACAAATGTCAACGTGTGAACCATTCAACGAAACATCAAAGATATGGCCTTTCGGAACCGATGACCCACTCATGTACCTCCCGATGGCTGCACGACACGAAGCTTTACACCTCGCCTGGACCCGTCAACACCGGCGTTGCACAGTTGAGGACTGGAAACGTGTTGCGCGGTCGGACGATCTCGTTTCAAATTGTATGGAGCGGATGGACGTGAACAGGTGTGGAGACAACCTCATCAATCCATGGATCTTTTATTGTATGATTGTATGATAGCGGAACAAACACTGCTAGCAGTTATCTGGGAGTATGCGTGCGGAACGATCTGAAGTGGAATGATCATATAAAATTAATTGTTGGAGAGGCGGGTGTCAAGTTGAGATTCATTGGGAGAGTCCTTAGAAAATGTAGTCCATCAACAAAGGAGATGCCTTACAAAACTCTCGTTCGACCTGTACTTGAGTATTGCTCATCAGTGTGGGATCCGTACCAGGTCGGATTGACAGAGGAGATAGAAGAGATCCAAAGAAGAGCGGCGTGTTTCGTCACAGGGTTATTTGGTAAGCGTGATAGCGTTACGGAGATGTTTAGCAAACTCGAGTGGCAGACTCTGCAAGAGAGGCGCTCTGCATCGCGGTGTAACTTGCTGTCCAGGTTTCGAGAGGGTGCGTTTCTTTATGAGGTATCTAACATATTGCTTCCCTCTACTTATACCTCCCGAGGAGATCACGAATGTAAAATTAGAGAGATTCGAGCGCGCACGGAGGCTTTCCGGCAGTCGTTCTTCCCGCGAACCGTACGCGACTGGAACAGGAAATGGAGGTAATGACGGTGGCACGTAAAATGCCCTCCGCCACACACCGTTGGGTGGCTTGCGGAATATAAATGTATATGTCAGCAGGCAACTCTTCAAGCTGGTGGAAGTTCTGTAATGGCGTGGGGTGTGTGTAGTTGGAGTGATATGGGACCCTTGATACGTCTAGAGACGATTCTGACAGGTCACACGTACGTAAGCATTCTGTCTGATCACCTGCATCCATCCATGTACGTTGTGGTGCCCAGCGGAGTTAGGCAGTTCCAGCAGGACAATGCGACACACCGCGCGGTCAGAATTGCCACTGAGCGGCTCCAGGAACACTCTTCCGAGTTTAAACACTTCCGCTGGCCACCAAACTCCCCAGACATGAACATTATTGAGCATAACTGGGATACCGTGCAACGTGCTGTTCAGAAGGGATCTCCACCCCGTCCTACTCTTACGGATTTATGGACAGCCCTGCAGGATCCATGGTGTCAGGTCCCTCCAGCACTACTCCAGACGATAGTCGAGTCCACGCCACGTCGTGTAGTGGCTCTTCTGCGTGCTCGTGGGTGCCCTTCACGATATTAGGGAGGAGTACTAGTTTCTTTTGTTCCTCAGTGCATTAGTGAATAATATGAGTATAGTTCCTAACCGTAGCGTTCAGTTTAATTTATAATCACCAGAGAGAGAGAGAGAGAGAAAGAGTGAGCAACACTTCATTTACATGGTGGGGAAGTGGACTTAGTAACGCACCAACCACTGTGTTACGTAAAAGGTGTAGGTATGTTAGTAACAAATACCTGAAATAAGTTTTTTATCAACCACCATCCGTCAATATTACTTAGGATCCGTACATGACAGGATGAAGCCGGACATAATCACTGACCAGAGACTAATGGCCCGGTCATTCATAATAATTTGTTGTCGGTAATAGGCGCAAGACACGTTAAAGTGATCGACATCCAGTCTCAGGGCCACGATTTTCGGAGAGGAGTAACAAATCAGTGAGGGAACGCAATGCACTCTCCGGCATTACGTCTCTTCACAACCATCTGCCGACTTGGCTATTTATTAGTACACAAGGACGTAAATACGTACACTACGAAAACTTATGATAAGAATTATAACACGGGCTTGTTTAATTCTGTGAACAAAAGAAGCAAACATTTGTTCGCTTACAATATGCGTCTGCTGAGGAAGAAGACATAGGTACATTGTTAGAAAAGGACAAGTGAAAACCATTTTAAATACGTGTTTTGTTTCAGACAGAGGCTGATTTTATACCGCTGACTTTCTTTTGCGATTTCTTTTGGATTATTTAGTTCTTGAGTTACAGAGATTTCGAAATAAGGCTTCCAAGAAAATGGAGCCCACATACGCGCCAGACACAGGTTCCTACTGAATATTACAAGAAAAACGAGGCTTTAGCATGAAGTAATACTTCATCGCTCCTTCGAAGGCCTGAGGCTATTCTACAAGAAGTATAGGTTTCAAGGCTTTGAGCAAAACAAGTAGGGGAGCTTCAAATGGCTCTGAGCAAAAAAAAAAAAAAAAAAAAAAATGGTTCAAATGGCTCTGAGCACTGCGGGACTCAACATCTTAGGTCATTAGTCCCCTAGAACTTAGAACTACTTAAACCTAACTAACCTAAGGACATCACACACACCCATGCCCGAGGCAGGATTCGAACCTGCGACCGTAGCAGTCCCACGGTTCCTGACTGCAGCGCCAGAACCGCACGGCCACCGCGGCCGGCTGGCTCTGAGCACTTTCGGACTTAACATCTGAGGTCATCAGTCCCCTAGAACTTAGAACTACTTAAACCTAACTAACCTAAGGACATCACACACACACATCCATGCCCGAGGCAGGATTCGAACCTGCGACCGCAGCAGCAGCGCAGTTCCTGACTGAAACGCCTAGAACCGCTCGGTCACAGCGGCCGGCTCGGGGGGCTTCATCAGTTTTTGTTGGAATATAATTTGATGGCTATAAATCTCAGTAGAAAATGCATGGGTAATGCTCTTTACACAGGTACTCAGTATGTTTGCTAGATTATGTGTAGCCAAATAAAAAAATCATATGTTTCCTTTTTTAGGAAATGCCAAATAGGTAAATTGTACTGCTTAATAGCTAATGATGAAGGGGTTCCTTTCCTGGCTTATGATCTCAACACACCTTTAAGATAGCTATTTATTGAAATAAACTGCATCTGACAAATGAGAAATTGTTAGTATTAAAGTATTTTTCATTAGCGATAGTGATTTTTGAAATATGCGGCTAGTGATTTAGCTTACAGTTCTTTTTTTTTTTTTTTTTGTTTTGAGTTTCCTATATGGATTAAGCAGCTTCAAATTTTTTTTCGCTAAGTTTAAATTTTGATCTTATATAATAAAAAAATTGTTCAAACTGCTCTGAGCACTATGGGACTTAACATCTATGGTCATCAGTCCCTTAGAACTACTTAAACCTAACTAACCTAAGGACATCACACAACTCCCAGTCATCACGAGGCAGAGAAAATCCCTGACCCCGCCGGGAATCGAAACAAGGAACCAGGGCGTGGGAAGCGAGAACGCTACCGCACGACCACGAGCTGCGGACGATCTTAAATAATACCGAGCAGCCATGATGCCTTCAGACATGTAGGCCATGGTAGTTGCATTGAGAAAAATTTGGCTGAATATAATGGAAAACAGACTCGATGTTTTCAGATAATGGGGCAACGGCAAATGAATTTAGAAAATTGTAGAGAATACAAAGCAAAGCAGAAATTTGTTAAAAAACATCATAGTCGCCGTTGACTGTATGAAACATTTATTATTACGATTGCAATTTCGGCCTTAGGGCCATTTTCAAGTCACACTGCAAAAGTTACATCCCGTCAGAATACGAGACTGTATGACATGAGTACGTACCCTTTTGACTGCGAGAGTCCCACAAGATCTGATGAGTACGACACTTATTGTGCACTGACAGCATATGAAGCTAAGACTGTTGGCGCGAAAAAGAACATTGACAATACAGCACATATTCAACAACATTTTACGATGTAATAAATGTCGTACTCATCGGTCATGTGGGACTCTCACAGTCAAAGGGCTCCATTTTAACGACAACATGTACTCAAGTCAGATAGTCTCATATTCTGACACAATGTAACTTTTGCAGTGTTGCTTGAAAATGGCCCTAAGGCCGAAATTGCAATCGTAGTAATAAATATTTCGTACAGTCAACGGCGACTATGATGTCTTTTAAGAAATATTATATGACTGTGAATCCCAACCACGAGAAGTTAATCAAAGTAGACATGTTGTCTCCAGATGGACAAGCGACGGCAGATGGATTTAGAAATCTGTTACTGAATAACTGCGAAGAGCAGACTCATTGTCATCAGCGAGGGTAGGGTTGCTGTCCATTCCGACATATCGGAACTGTCACTGTTACGGACCTTGTTGTTCTGACATCCCGACAAGACCCAGTTTTGCCCAATTTTGCAAAATACCGTTACGAGCTTGGCTCAAGTACTGAAATAACGCCATCTGTTTGTATATCATGCAAATGCAGCCTCAGTTAGTTTTATTTATGTCAACAAGTTTGTGTTGACAAGGACGTCTCACACACAGATGGCGTTGTATGTTGAATGTCCTGTATGGACGATGCCAGCACATTGTAGGCCTAGCGCCATCGTTCGAGAAAATATCAGACTTCCTACCAGTTTTTTTTCTTTGTGTCGTGTGTTGTCCCAACTGTACCCGCCTTTGGCGGTCTCTACTTGTTTTTGTGTAGTTAGGAAAGGGTAAGTTTTTCACAACTTTATTTAAAAAACATTCAGAAGGAACTGGGCTCTCACTTTGGGTCCTTTGCTCTTCTGTAATTTTGTTCGTTCTTGTTGGAGTCCAAATTTTAGTTTTATTATATTTTATTTTCTAAAGGAGTTTTGGCGCTTGATTTCTTGAAGTTTTTTATCCTGGCTGATAGTCTTGGTAGTGAAGTTAATTGTCTTTTTCAATTATTTTACTCGTAACTATCCTGGAACTATTGATTTGCGTACTTTGTATTTTTGCCATGGTTGGGGTACTATTGTTGCGACGGTTCTGAGCTGAGGTGTATATTCTATGCATGTGTCGATTTTTTTGAATATTTTTGTGCATGATCTTGAATTTTTTCCATAATTGTCTACCAGCCTACAAGAATTCCGAATGTTCAAAATCATCTCTACTAGTACGGCGCCGCAACTATTTATAAGCAGCACCACGCAGATGAATCAGCCCCCCCCCCTCCCGGCCCCACTGAGCCCTTTTGGATTCCCCTCCTCTGCCTTTCCCCAATCCCTGCCGCGTGTGCCCAGCCCCTCCTCCCCCTTTTTCTTATGGGTTTTCGTCCTCCATCCGCTCCTTCTCCCCTCCTCCCCACTTCGTTTTCTCCTCTCCTTCCCCCCCCCCCTTTTCTTTCCGATCATCTGTCCAGGTTCCCCCGTCTGCCCTCGGCTGTGGTATGTCATATTTGTGCCAACTTTTTAGTGCAGTGGTCAAGTGAGTGTTCAGTGTTGTGCATCTTTCCAAAGTGTTGCAAACAGAAATCGTGCTGTCGCTGGGTGTGAAACTCAATAAAGGAGAAGAAAAAAGAAGATGAATCAGGCAGTTCCCATTTGAATAGTGATCCGATCAGACGTTTCTTTCTAAACGTAGTTCAAATGAGTGGAACTTAGTAATGTTTGAAGTGTTCACAGAAAGTATGAAAGGTGTGAAATGTGTAATGAGGCTTACATCTCACGAGGGAAACGTCCAGTAAGACATGTCGAAACCTACCCTCAAATTTTTTACGCAGGAAGAAGACGACGAAAGAAATGCACTTTCACAATTTTAGCTGCTAAGGGGCACTGCAAGTATTTTGTAAAAAATGTTGAAGTTACACATTTTTGTCGCGCGAGGAACAGCTTGTAACAGAGGTTTGTACAGCCCTGCCCTCCTTCAGGCCGACTCGGCCAAACACTCGCGCAGCGCCGCGTAGCGGAATTATCCGGAGTTCACAGACAGCAATTTTAAGCACCTAAAGCCTGGTTCACAACGGAGTGAATGGAAGCCAACACGTGCGAATGAGCATTTGCAGGAAATTCGCTACCATTCTCTTGTATGTGGGTAGAATCATTTATAGTAGAGGGAACAGAAGAGAGAACATGAGGTAGCAAACATTGTCTGTGAACACTGTTATTAGTTTTTAGTTTTTGGAGCTAATGTTCGCCATTCACGATACAACTCTTATCATCTTAGAGCCACAATACGAAACTTAGCATTTCAGTGAGGAGTATTTTGCATGGCGAGCGCACTGTTGTTGACGGACTATGCGAAATGGCGCAGGGAAGGAAGATTCAAGTGTCTCAGTCTGCATGGGAGGGTGACATGCGTGGAGATCGTGCACTTTACACGGAATTGCATCTCCATCACCACTGGTACAAAATTTTCGTTGTATGTCAGCTGCCATTTTCCCTGCCTTCTCATTACCATTGAGGGGAAACTTATGTACAGAACCCTAATTTCCGACGTCGAGCATCATCTCAAGAAGTGACACAACTGACGTTTCCACTACCCATGTAAGGTCTAATGGTCTATTCTTTTTCTTCCTGAAACAAAAATGGTTTTGTGGCAAAGCGCGCGCTTCGTGATCCAGGGAGCGCTGGATCGAATCCCGTTCAGACCAGAACGTTTCCACTATGATTTTTAACGGAGCATTCACTTCTCACAGATGTTGGAGTGGCCACGAAAGACATATTAAAGACACGTGTTAAAGACACGTTAAACTGCAGGTCTCCATTTTTCGATTAGGTAACTGTGGAAGGTTGGGGACACGTAAGCAGATGCGGTGGCGCCCAGTTGAAAGACATGGAAGAGGCCTGCCGGCTACACCAGACACAGTTCTCTTTTGCTCGTGCTTGTTAGCCTGTCTGCTCCTTTCATAACTTGGATTAAACTATACAGACATTTTTTTGAGTAACTTCGTATTGACAGTTCAGTTCTTTCCCATGTAATTCGGATAAAAGTGGCTAGCAGAGGAAGTAAAATCATGGCAGTGTTTGATGTCACAGAGGACTTCTATCAATTTGTTGGAATGAAATGTGTGTTACGGTACTACATTTTATTACAATTTCTGTAGACCATTCCTTATAATAATGTTTGAATGTTGTATATTTGACCATCAGTGAAACAGTTCTTCGTTTATTCCCTGTAGCCGTCACAAAAATTCGAAGTGTCTATTGAATGACGAAAAGAAATATTTTTCTTGCACCAGGCAAGGCACACCGGACAAAGGAAAACTTGATGCAGTCAGGCACTCCGCAGTAACCACGAGTTTTCTTTAGACTTCTGCATATTGCGCTGCATACGAGGCGTACTTGATCAAATTCCTAAAGGATGGCGAAGAAAACTGGTAATGCACAAATGACTGGAGCTTAAGAATACTCTTACGCTGATAAATCTGAAATAAGAGACAGGCATCGGAAATTATGCTGTCTGACAATCTCCTGAAAAATTCTTTTTACAGTGAAAAAATATTCTTTATCGAGAGGTTGAGTCGCACCAGTAGATTTCTCGTGTCCTCCACAAAAAAGGAGGCGTCGTTGTGTCCTGACCAGGAATCCAACAACAGCAGTCAATTAGTTTCTGCAGCTGGTAGGAATACGTTCCGAATGAAATGCTGAAAGTTATTCTTTCCCATTTTTCCAGATTTTGATAGGTCGATTACACGATTTTGCAACCAAACAGTCCACTTTTGATTTTTGGTTCTAGGTTGGCTTGCGGTTCTTGAAACAGTAAAACCGATCATACTTGTCAATGGCATTATCGTACACGAATGTGTCGCAACATTCATTGACTGGGCAGCCGACTCCCTCTTTTTTTACCCCGAAATGATAAACTGCGGTGTGCACGCCGTTGTTTCACGAAACCTCACTGATGAGCGCTTCAGACAGCAGTTGCAGGGGCGACAGCAAGTTCCGTCTCTACGTCACCCACGAGTCCCACTGCAGCTCTGTCTGTCACCGGCAGCTGCTCTACACGTTCACGTGACGTAAACTCGGCAATTTTGCGACTTCCTGTTCTGGACGATTCCTTGAGCCTGCGTAACCAGGTCGACGAAGCCCGGTAATTGGCAACGTTGATGTCAGAAGTAATTCGGAGGGCCCAGTCTCGTAGGTCCCCATCGGCGACGGCGCACAGCCTCCCACGAGCGGTTCTTAATCTTTCGAACAGTCTCTATTCAGATAGTTTCCTATTTCGATTTGGCTCATATTTCTTACTGCATGTAATTCATTCTCCCATTTGCACAGTTCACGCTCCGATTCTACGAAACGAAAACTCCTGTGCACACTGCGTAACTTCAAGCGTTTTTCGCCTCCTTTGTTTAACCAATATTTCACCGCCTTTTCTTTGTCGGTGATAGCTGTTGCCGTACTTATTTTTTTTTTTTTTTAAGAAGGTTCTGTTCTTCAGAACTGTTACTGCCACAACTGAAGTCGTCCGAACCACAATTCATGGAATCGTTACAGTTATTTCCTATTTCTTCTAACGTATCCACAATTCAAACGAAATGTCGATATCATCCTCAGGAGAAGTAGGTGATTTCGGCTAGAGATCACTTTCTCCATGTCTCATCATTGCTAAATTGAGAACGGTAATTGGATTCCGCATTACTGTGAAACTGGAAGAAAAAAAGGTACTATTAGCAGAAATGCCCTACCAAAGCACAATAAATATTAATCAAAATATCCACGGGTGTACTGCCAGTGTAGTGTCCAACGGGCACAATATTTCGGCGATCATACATCTCGCCATCATCAGGTGAACTGACGGACTGAGCTCCTGTGAGCGTGCCGGCACGGAGATCCGTACGCTATGGCTGCTCAGGGGGAACTGGGTTCGGTCGCGGCGGCGGTCGCTTTAAATACCCTCTGCCCGCGGCGCACTCCCTCCGCCGTCCGCGCCCCGTGCCACGGTCGCGCGGTGGAACAGATTGCGACGGCGTCTGAGATGACGTCGGCTCTGTCCACCGTGGTCGTCACAACTATACGCTTGCTCGATTTACTCTCGATTAACCCAATCGCTGGTTCCCAAGCCTTGCTAAGATTCTAGCCACAGTCACGGTTTACGAGGTCGTCATCGGTGCGAATTTCGATGGCCTCTCTAACAACGCTGTCCCAGTATCTCGACGTCTTTACCAGAATCCTCGTGCGTTCATACTCCATAGCGTGATTTTGCGACAAACAATGTTCAGCGACCGCCAACTTGCTCGGATACATCAGTCGAGTGTGCCTCTGGTGTTCACGGCATTGATCCGGTACGCATCATCTGACCAATATACGACTTGCCACATTGACACAGAATCTGGTACACGCCGGCCTTCCTCAAACCGAGGCCATCTTTGGCGCTCCCCACCAGTGCACGAGTTTTATGCGGAGTACAAGACACAGTTCCGACCCGGTGTTTCTTCGAAATGCGGGCGATTTTCCCCGAGAGTGCGCCTGTACATGAAATAAACGCAGTGCCTACCTCGTCCCCCGTGATTTCATCCATCTCCACAGGTTGTGCTGTAGTGGTTGGGCGGAGAGCACTTTGAATCTGCGAATCCGAGCCATCACACCGACGTCATCTCAGACGCCGTCGCAATCTGTTCCACCGCGCGACCGTGGCACGGGGCGCGGACGGCGGAGAGAGTGCGCCGCGGGCGGAGGGTATTTAAAGCGACCGCCGCCGCGACCGAACCCAGTTCCCCCTGAGCAGCCATAGCGTACGCATCTCCGTGCCGGCACGTTCACAGGAGCTCAGTCCGTCAGTTCACCCGATGTTGACGACATGTATGATCGCCGAAATATTGTGCCTGTTGGACACTATAGACCGGCAGTACACCCGTGGATATTTTGATTATCAAATACGCCGGGAGAAACTCAAGAATCACACAATAAATATTAATGCGACGGTTATTATGAAGCAAAGTGAGAAAGGCTGTATAACTGCACGACAGAGGCTGGAGGGCGCGAAGGTGCCACTGTCCAGATCCTTATCAAATCGCCTATCGTCGTTAAAGTAACTTGCCAGTGAATGGCTGGAAAAACAGTAACAATTTTCATAATGTTTATGAGGGTCCAACTACATAGTGTGAACTCTACATACAAATAACTTTTACGACAATTAAAGTGTTTTAACGATGAAGATTTTGGTATAAGAATAATCAGAACAGCTTTGATATAGCCGGCCGAAGTGGCCGAGCGGTTCTAGGCGCTTCAGTCTGGAACCGCGCGACCGCTACGGTCGCAGGTTCGAATACTGCCTCGGGCATGGATGTGTGTGATGTCCTTAGGTTAGTTAGGTTTAAGTAGTTCTAAGTTCTAGAGGACTGATGACCTTAGAAATCAAGTCCCATAGTGCTCAGAGCCATTTGAACCATTTAGCTTTGATATAAACTTCATTAGGCTACATAAACATGTATGTCGGTCAGTAATTTAAAATTTTTCCTGCCAGTGTATGATTGAAGTCTATAGACTTATCAACTACCTTTCTTAGGTGCTTAAAACTTTGCGCACACATTTATGGCATTGTTATCTAGAAAGCAGATAGCAACCAAATGATTTCAGTCAGTGGTTTTTATACTATAAATACATAAATTAGACAATCAAAATTAAGGTAATTTTTTATTATTTTAAACATAGCTGCACAACAGCAACGGTTCCACGTAATAAAATTATAAACAGCCGACCAGTTGCAATGGATAAAGAAATCTTTACCAAGGTTTCAACAAATTTAAATTTGTCTTCTTCAGAAGGTGGCAATTTTACATTAGTATGGACTGATGTATCATCGTCGTTTTTACAAATATCTGCATAGATCCATTTGTCCAAATTAAAATATAGCCCTGAAAATAGGGTTTGTCATGTAAATGTAAATTAGTGCTCTGCAACATCCATGTACTAATTTACATTTACATAACAAACCCTATTTTCAGGGCTATATTTTAATTCGGACAAATGGATCTATGCAGATATTTGTAAAAACGATGATGATACATCAGTCCATACTAATTTAAAATTGCCACCTTCTGAAGAAGACAAATTTAAATTTGTTGAAACCTTGGTAAAGATTTCTTTATTCATTGCAACTGGTCGGCTGTTTATAATTTTATTATTTAGTAATTTTTTATAATTAATAATTTTTCCTCCTTTTGATAGTAAGCTGGTGTCTGTAGTCTACTTTTCTCCAAATGGTATCCTGAAATATCACAAAAAATTTCAGATCTGTAGCTCAAATAATTTTATTTTGCATAAAATAAAACTGTCAGAAAATTTGATTCTTGGGAAATTCAGTTTAAAGGTGCATTTCATCTGTTATTCACCTCTGTTGTTCTTAAAATCCTCCAGGTGCATATTCTCGGTTTGTGTGTTTCTCATCCTCTCTCTTCCTTCTGTTGCTCCTCTTTGCTATTCTGGCCTCTTTAAATGCCTCAGGAACCCATTTTTCGTCTTTGGCCACTCTCAAGGAGTCAGTTGCCATCAGTGCTTGTCTCATATTGAAACGAGTTCGTCCCAACAGCTCCAAAACATCGCATCTGCTAACTGCCCTATCATTAAAGCAAGTGACTGCACCTAATACACCTAATCTCATGGTATTGAAACCAAGAAACACAGTTTTAGGATGGCGTTCCCATATCACATGGTTGAAACATTCATTAACATTTTGTGTCTTTCCAAGTAAGCACCGTGACAATCGTTTAGTGTCTCTTAGGTCTCTGCATGTGGGCTCAGTTGCTTCCAATACCTCAAATGGCAGTGAGTGATGGTGTGCATAAGTCTCATCATTTGCTATTCCTTTTTTCTATCCACACCATGTATCTACACCACTATCACAGAGAGAATGCTGTGGATGGTCATCCGTAGAAGCTCTGTGTAAAAAGGTAGCCTATACTGCTTTCTTCATGACCTCAATATTGTCTCCATTCCTTCTTATAACTAAACGATAATAGAGCTGTAGTTTGTCCACCTCTTTCTTAGTAAGACTACCCTGACCACCAATTGGTTTGCCATCATTGAGATTTTCCCCCTTCATATCTTTTATTAGCTTATGTAAACGTGTGCCCATCCTCATTTGGACATGACCAATTTTTACAGTTCTTCCATAAGGCGTATTTTCCAACACATTTTCACACCCTTTGGAGTCACCGTCTCCAAGTTACTTCACATACTGTACACCACAATTCTCTTCTGACATTCGAAATATTCTGAGAACTCCCCCTCCCACCACTAAACCCAGAAAAATTCTGAACACAAACATGATCCTCGATATTTCCATTGCAACCATGGAAGTACTTTGACACACATTCTATGTCAATCACCTTACCATTATCTCGGGATGTTGCGGTGACAAAACCACTCAATGATAGGTGACTACGCTTCTGCCATGTCCCATCAAAGGCTGCAGCTACATCAGTGTCACCTTCATTGCATAACACAGTTTCTTCTAGTGCTTTCTTCATTGACACAGCACTCACTTGTCCAACACTTTCAAGAAGTAACTGTGTTTACTTCTGAAATCTTGTAGGTGGGGCCAAATTCATGATAGCACAAAATGTTTGAGCTGCCTTTCTACCCTTCCCAGTACACCTCATTCCATATGCAAGTCTGATATTTGTGTTATAAACTCTTCCTTTGTATACTCCAGAGAAATACCCAGTTTTAGTTACCCCACAGAAATCACAGAACACTTGTAACTTACTAGCCACACCTTTCCTGTCTTCAAAATCTACGACAATTTTAATACCACCTTTTCCACAAACCACTCACACGGTAGCATTCTTTATAAGTGAACATAAAGCACTCAATTCAGCAAGTATGGAAACATTCCGTTACAGTGTTTTGATCATATTTTATAGAAATGTCACTCTGGGTACTCAAATACTCGTATTTTAGCTTCTATCTTGTGGCACTTGGCGGAGTCGACATAACATACAGTTGGTTTGTGGGTGTAATTACACAGTCTCTGCTTTCCAATGAAGTAAAGCGATTACCATAAAACTTACGTTTTCCCGTTCCAAAACATTTTTGAGGTATAACTACTTCCGAGAATGACACAGCACCAACAACTCAACAACATACAGAAGTTTGAACACAAACAACTCTCGAAAACCACAGGTATACAAAGGAAAACAAATAAGCATCGGAAAGCGTGTGCGCTGACAGGACTGCCAACTCAAAACACGATTATGCAGTGTATCTGTTCGAAGTGGCAAAATAATAATGTCGACATTTGATATCCGACCGCAGCTGAAACACGGTCGTTGCCGCATACCGACATATATTTAAATTTGTTTTTAAAGATGTTGCCGATGACTGAATCGATCTATTTAACTACCATTTCGTTCACAAAACTCTAAATATTTTTGAAAAATATGTAAAAATCTGCCAACCGGTTGCATTGGTTTTCTATATGCCTTGACCAGCTTTCTTCACCTCTAAGGGTGACTTCATCAGTCTCCTCACACCACACCGGTGTTACTTATGTTTTAATGTTTGACTTTTGGAGAACATTATGTCTTATAAAACTTCCTGACAGATTAAAACTGTGTGCCGGACCGAGACTCGAACTCGGGACCTTTGCCTTTCCCGGGCAACTCAGCTCTTAAATCACTGTACATCTTTGACGATATGTTCTTCATGTAATTACCTTACCTTCTGATGAAGTCACCCGTAGAGGTGACGAAACCTGGTCAAGGTATAAAGAAAACCTATGCAACCGGTTGGCAAATTTTTACATATTTTTCAAATTTGTGTATACGGTTGCTGAAAACGTCAGCCATGTTCAAAGTTTTACTCTAAATATTGATTTAAGACGGAAAAAAATTCGAATTTTTGAAGCTGATTCACTAGCAAGTAACCTTAAACAAAACGTGCAGCTACTTAACATGACCACGATCCGCAAGGATAGGGGCTTGTGTTATTCACTGATTTCGTGTTGGTACTAGAACCTGTTTTGTTGGCCTTACGCATTACTAATACCAAGAGTAAATCAGCTTACTTTGCTCCAATTGGAGTCCGTAACTTAGTGTTCTTATATTTACTCTAAATACTTCGCCACATGTACAACAAGAGCATTGTTTCATAGTGGTTGCGTATAACTCTTGCTTAGCGACAACAATAATGGCCGCGCGGAGTGGGCGCATGGTTTGAGGGGTCATGACACGGACTGCGCGGCTCCTCCCGCCGGAGGTTTGAGTCCTCCCTCGGACATGGGTGTGTGTGTTGTTCTTAGGATAAGTTAAAGTTAGTTTAAGTAGTGTGTAAGTCTAGGGACCGATGGCCTCAGCAGTTTGGTCCCGTAGGAATTCAAACACGTTTGAACATTTGAACAGACTCGCAGGATTTTTGTGTGTTTGCCAAATTCATTACTCGTCTTCAGCCTACTTGAAACTGGGCAGAGGTAAGTACCTTTCCACTGTGCACATTCACATTTTTCACTAGCGTTTTCTTTTTAGATCGGTAAGACTATTTCATGCACACATGTCCATTTCGTTCACCAAAAGCGTTATTCTGAAGCATATTGTGCGTGTATCTGTGCATTCGTCGTTTTCTTCACAGAAACTAGTATTTCATTGTTCCAGTCTTCATATCATGATAATCATCCTTTACAAAGTGCTTTCACATTATACATCCTTTCTTTTACGATATATAGTGGTAGTATGCACACTGATTTTTAACTGTGGATAATGTTACATTTTGGTTGTGTTTCATAATCCTTGGCCCATTACTCTAAGCAACAGAAAGAACTAAGTGGAGAGGGTTAGGACACCAGGCTTCCTAGGCCTGTGCTTAACGTAATTTCAGGTACCTAACGATTCAGAATGAGGTATAAAATAGTAAATCACTAATCACTAGAGTGATAGAAATGGTCTAGCTATACAAGAAATTCCCTAATCACTTCGCCTTCTCACATCTTTAAAAAAACAAACCATGGATCACCTTTCCTTTTGATAATAACACAAGTACAAAGAAAACAAATGAAATAAATAAAACAATATTACAAGGAGATATCATGTCATTACTTAAATGTAAAACGGAAAACGCAATATAATGATCCACAATCCAAGTAACCATTTCCTTTCGCTTGATACATAAACTAAGAACTGGCACAGCATGTCATTATCCCACCACCATTTCATTGTATACACGGTACTTTGTTGTTGACGGATGATTTTCAATTCTAAGAAGTGCTTAGCTTTAGGTCTCTGTGTAACACATAAATCATCGTATGTGATAGCACACGAGTTTCAGATTTTCTCTCATATTCAAGCTTCTGCTGAACATATATTTTCACTGTTGACTACTCAAAAAATGGTTCAAATGGCTCTGAGCACTATGCGACTTAACTTCTCAGGTCATCAGTCGCCTAGAACTTAGAACTAATTAAACCTAACTAACCTAAGGACATCACACACATCCATGCCCGAGGCAGGATTGGAACCTGCGACCCTAGCGGTCGCTCGGTTCCAGACTGTAGCGCCTAGAACCGCACGGCCACTCCGGCCGGCCACTGTTGACTACTAAGATGAATCTAAATTCTAAATTGGTATTTACAACATAGAGAAATTTACAGAAACAACACTAAATGACCTACTACCTACATGTGTTTTTCAGTACTAAGCTAAATTAGGCCATGACTTGGAATCTACTTTCGTAGCTGTGATGATTCAACATTCCACAATAATCATCAAATCTTCGTATTAAAGTAATACATTTTAAAACACAGTTAGTTATCGTGTCACATTTGTATTACACTTCCACAGAGTTCGAGAGGTTTTCACATAGATCATTACAAAATCAAAACAACACATCATACAATATGTCACACGTCACACACAGGGTGTTTCCGTAAGAGCTTGAAAAAGTTTAATAGGACATCGAGGATACTCCACTGAAAATTTTGAGGCAGGGAATCTGGGGTTAAGCCAGCTTAAAGGAGATAATAGGAATAAAATCTCATTACCGTGTACTTTTTTTGCTCACTTTAGTTACAGTTCAGTGCAACTACCATCATTAACAAAGAACATACCGTTTGTACCGTAGCTTACAAAATGTGCTGGAACTGACGGCCATCAACCTCAATACAAGCATGACATCGACGAACCATGTTATGACTCACCCTGACAAACATCCCTGGTGTGTTTCGAATCACATCGCAGGCAGCTACAATTGTGGCAACTAATTCCATCCCCGTATCCATTGGGGTCTCATATGCGAGTGACTTAAATATCCCCACAGGAAATAACCAAGGGGATTCAGGTCAGGTGACCTCCTCCCTATCCAACCAGCGACCAGTAGTGCTGTACTGTACGTCTCTGAGTGGCACTGAGTAATGGATGGGACTGTCATTGACTCATAGCACGTTCTGTCACGGGACAATCTAAATATAATACAACAGAGCCACCTTATGGAGAAGTAACGTAACCAGGCTCGGCCTCGTTGTTCTCTTGCAGGAAATAGAGAATCTTCCTGCAAGAGAAATAAACAGCACAACACGTGTAGACTTGTACGCATGTTAGTTGCAAATACGCTGGGAAACAGTAATGATAGATAAAGCGGTAGATAGGGTGGTTTTCCATCCTTAAGCTGTTTTCTCTGACGCCAGGTTAGCCTTCTCAATTTGTTCAGTGGAGCATTCTTTACGTTCTGTTACATTTCTGCACGTTCTTACGGAAATACCCTTTATTACGGAAACACCCCATATGCAGGGTGGGTCACTAAATAAAGCCACCAATAATAACTCCTAAAGTATGGCAGGAGCTAAAAAGTTTGTGGGACAAAAGTTGCATGGCACAACGGGGGCCATAATATGACGTTTGTTTTTTTGTTGCTAGGTTGGGCCGCTTCAGAGATATGAAGGTCAACCTAGTTCTTTTGAATGCGATACTGTATTGGTACTTATTTTCTGATAGCGGCTATCGAGACAAATCCAATGATGTGTAACAGTCTTTGAAGGTCAATGGAGGTCAAAAACGTGGCATGAACGTCCCTTTACAGAAGGTTTTCTATGTGATTACCATTGGAATCAATGCAGTGCTGCAATCTTCTTATCATGGATTGAGGCGTATTCCTTATCACATCGGCACTTATGAGGCACACCCTCCGTCAATTCTCTCTCGCATATCTTCAGGAATAGTTGGAACGTCTTTATAAACAATGTCTTTTACAAATCCACACAAGGAAAAATCTAGAGGCGTCAAGTCTGGCGAACGAGTTGGTCACGACACATTTCCTCCTCATTGAATACAACGATCTGTGATTTGTCTCTGCAACTCATTTCTAGCAATCAGCGAAAAATGTGCCGGACACCCATCGTGTTGATATCACATTGCGCTCCTTCCTCCTAAAGGTATTTCGTCCAATAACAGATCTAATCTTTCTAACAGGAATGTAGTGTAGTTCCTACCATGAAGATTTCCTTCCATGAAATAGGGGCCTATAATTCTGTCCCCCAGAATCCCACACCATACATTCACCGACCACGGTTTCTGGTGTGCAAGTTGCCATAGCCAACATGGGTTTTCAGTTGTCCACTAATGCATGTTATGCAAATTAACATTTCCAAAGTTCGCGAATGTGGCCTCGTCAGTAAATAAAATGAAATTAATAAATGTGTCATCCCTCTGAATCTGAAGTTCTGCCCATCGGCAGAATTCATTGCGACGCATAGAATCCGTACCAGTTAATTCTTAGTGGCGACTGATATGGTAAGGATGACATTTATGGCGATACAGAACACAAACAATACTACTCTGGCTCATGCCAGATTCCCTTGCGATCTGACGCGAACTAGGACAAGGATGTCGAACCACAATGGCAAGAGTACCACCTTCCGTTTCCTCGTTAGTAACTTTCCTTTGCCGGATATGTTTCCAATGCGCTAAAGAACAAGTTGTTCTCAATTTATCATACACATATTTAAATGTACGACGTGTAGGGTGAGTACGTTGAGGATATCTTTCAGCGTATAAGTCTCTGGCGCTCACTGAATTTTGTTGGCATTCTCCGTAAATGAGAAGCATATCGACTTGATCTTCGAAGGAATACATCATTCACATTCGCTTGATTCGACGATACTAGTCTTACCGTTCCTATTTGTGTTGTATTGCGAAACCGTCGAATGGTGTTTACTTGCCAGTGGCACTCACATTCGGTTAATATTTGCTATCCACACGATATATGCGAGAGAGAATTGTCAGAGCATTTGCTTCGAAAAGTGCCGAAGTGATAAGGAATACGACTCAATCCATGATAAGAAGACTGCAGCGCTGCACTGATACTAATGGTCATCACTTCGAACACCTTCTGTACATGGACGTTAATGCCACCTTTTTGACCTTAGTTGACCTGCAAAGATCTTTCTGTTACACATAATTGGATTCCGTTTTCGGAAAATAAGTACCAAATTATAGCATCCCGATTAAAAAAAAAAAAAGAAACAAAGTTGACCTTCATATCTCTGACGCGACACCACCCAGTAACAAAAGCCCCACGTCATATTACGCCCCCCCCCCCTCCCGTTGTCCCATGCAACATTTGTCCCACAAACTGTTCAGCTACTATCATACTTTCGCAGTTATTCTAGGTGGCAATAGTTAGTGACTCACCCTGTATATACAGGGTGGTCCACTTAAACGTTTCAGTGCAAATATCCCTGCAACAAAAATAGATATTGAAAAATGACTTTCAGGGATATGAAAGTAAGCCTGGGACACATGAGAATAAATACCATGAGACATTCTAAAACATAAGCAAATGTTTTTCAATACAAACTTATGTTGTTTTCGAATGGATACATCGTATTATTTCTTACGCAATCAATACCACTGACATGATCCATGGTCCATGAGGTGCTATAAACATGACGGCGCCGTGCATGGACAATGGAAAATGTACGAAACGTTTTCCAAAAAATTGTGTTAATGATACAGTCACTAATATCGATGGTTATCCATTGTATTGTCGTAGAGACACTGGCCACGGTGGTCAATGACGTCAATTACGCATGTCCAACGGTACAACAGTTGACACTGACAACCACTGGGTGGTTCCTTATTCACCATTGCTGTGTAAAATCTACAAAGCACACACAAACATTGAGCTCTGCAGTTCGGTCAAGTCCATAAAATATATATGCAAGTATGTCCATAAGGGCAGTGATACGGCTGTATTTGCTGTTCACAATGTTAACGAAAACGATGAAATAACTCGGTATCAAATGGGCCGATACATCAGCAGCAATGAAGCAGTTTGGCGTATTTAGGGTTTTCCGATACACGCTGTTATACATTTGGCCGTGCACCTCGAAAATGGACAGCGTGTTTATTTCACGAAAGAGACTGCTCTACAACGTGCATCAATTGCCCCAAAAACCACATTAACTGAGTTTTTAGAACTATGCAACGGACCCGGTATTCCCGGTCAATTCGCAAAGACATTAATGTATACTGATGTGCCACGATATTCCACACGGAACAAACAGTCAACCACGGAAGCGAGGTGTTCCGGTTGAAGGGTACAACGGCATATTTATGGGAAATACATCGGCCGATTACACACAGTCCATCCAAAGCAACGCGGATGTTTGTTCTTGCGTTTGTTGTTGGTTAATGTTTCTGGTCCGACATCCATCCAATACCTGCGAACAGTCAATGGCATTTTGTATGACACATATCGTGATGCTTGTGGCGCATTCATTTGCAGGAAGATGATAACCACTGGGATATTACACTTGTAGATGCAGCACTGAGTTCCTCTCCTCATCCAATTCGCCAATTATTCGCCGTATTATTGACGCCATGTTTTACATCTCAACCTCCTGTCCTCTGGGACAAATATAAAGATTCTATGAGCGACGACATTCTGCATCGCATTCGGATCGCTGATCAAGATCCCATTATCAATTTTTCTCCGGAAATATTTAACGAAGCGCTAATAGAGATTGAAGATATTTGCATTCTGATTTCGAATATGCCACTCATTCAGTTTGGTGCGACCTCACCTAACCGCCCAGCAACAGACATCATTAACAGCGAGATTCAGCGCGAACAACAGTTCGATACGGTCTCTTCAACTACTTTCGTTGAAAATAATGAGTAACTACTCACCGATGAACAAAAGAATGTATACGATCGAATTAATTTGTCAACTGCAGCAGAAAATGTTGGATTCTTTTTCTTGGACGCACCATGTGGCACTGGAAAAACGTTTCTCATCTCACTAATACTTGCGCGCATTCGATCACAAAATCATATTGCGTTAGCAGTTGCTTCATCAGCTATTGCAGCCACTTTGCTTGATGGCGGAGGACTGCACATTCAGCACTCAAGTTGCCGTTGAACATTCAAACAAATCCAGATGCAGTGTGCAACCTAAAGAAGCATTCCAGTATGGCTAAAGTTTTGCAAAAATGCAAAATTATTACCTAGGATGAATGCACTATGGCCCACAAGCACTCACTTGAAGCTCTCAATAGAGTGATGAAAGATCTGAATAATAACTCCAGGCTTTTCGGTGGTGCCTTACGGCTGCTGTCCGGTGATTTTAGACAGACCAATTGCCGGTCATTCCAGGCACTAAATATGCGGATGAAATTAATGCATGTGTAAAACAATCTTGCCTATGGCGAAATGTCAGTACATTACGTCTTAACACAAATATACGTGTTCAACTGCAAAACGACCCATTGGCACTATCATTCTCCGAGCAATTGCTCAACATTGGAAATTGAGCAATACCACTGCATGGAGACACACAATGCATCAAATTGACAGACAATTTCTGGAACATGGTAAATACGAAAGATGCTTTGACTGAATGCACATTTCCAGATTTACAAGCTAATTATATTAATCATGCGTGGCTTCGTGAACGAGCTATTTTAGCCGCAAAAAATATCGATGTTGACGCTATTAACTTCAAGATACAACAGATATTGCTCAAATCGATCGACACTGTTGCCAATCCTGACGAAGCAGTCAACTATTCTGTTGAATTTTTGAATTCGCTGGATTTACCAGGAATGCCACCACATAGCCTGCGATTAAAAATTGGCTCGCCCATCATTTTGCTTCGGAATTTAAATGAACTTAAGCTATGCCACAGTACAAGATTAGTCATAAAAAAAGTTATGGGCATTGTTCTTGAAGCTACAATTTTGAATGGCAAATTTGAAGGTGAAGTTGTTCTCCTGCCACAAATCCCAATGACTCCGTCAGACTCACCCATTCCATTCAGACATCTGCAATTTCCAACTCGCTTGGCATTTGCCATGACTATTAATAAGTCACAAGGTCAAACAATGTCGATTTGTGGGTTGTATCTAGAAAATCCGGTCTTTTCACGTGGCCAATTATATGTAGTGTGTTCTCGCGTTGGAAAACCGTCAAGTTTATTCATTGGTACTGCTCAGGAATTGACTACAAATATTGTTCATCAACTCGCATTAAGATAAAATTAAAGAAACATTATTGATTATAACAAATTGTTTGTAGAAGAATTGATGTTATTTCAAAATAAAGAATAATGAAATTATTATATTATTTGTCTTGCATTTCATATTTTGTTTAGTATCCTAATCGCTTGAAATATCATGCAGGACAACATCTGTCGTGTCCGCTAGTTAATGAATAAACTGCATTGATATGGCATAGTGCTCTGGTAAAGTACTACTCATATGGACGCCGTGACAGGAATGTAAACGGAAGCTCACACGGCTACAGAAAAGCATACGGCACGGTACAGAGACGAATGTAACAAGTTATGTCTCATTTAAATCGGAGGAGTATATCGTTGTGTACTCTCTCTAGAATCGAAGCATTTGAGATGTGGTGCTATAGACGAATGTTGAAAATTAGGTGGACTGATAAGGTAAGGAATGAGGAGGTTCTACGCAGAATCGGAGAGGAAAGGAATATGTGGAAAACGCTAATAAGGAGAAGGGACAGGATGATAGGACATTTGCTAAGACATGAGGGAATGACTGGCATGGTACTAGAGGGAGCTGTAGAGGGCAAAAACTGTAGAGGAAGACAGAGATTGGAATACGTCAAGCAAATAATTGAGGACGTAGGTTGGAAGTGCTACTTTGAGATGAAGAGGTTAGCACAGGAAAGGAATTCGTGGCGGGCCGCATCAAACCAGTCAGTAGACTGATGAATAAAAATTTAAAAAAAAAACTCTCTTCCGGGTGGGTTTGAAGGAGAGGGGAGCATGCATTCTGCGTCTATTCTGCAAGCATTAAAAGTCAAACAGAACGTTTGTAAGGGTATGCCAAACAGGAGTCTCACATCGTCTGTAAGAACGACATCGCCCAGTGGTTATTCAGGTTGGAAGAGTATATTTGGTAAATATTACCAATTTAGTAGTATTCAGTATTTGCTACATAAATGGATTTGCGTTCTTTTAGACAACTTTCTGCGTAGTTGAGGATTCTCTCAACGCATTCACAGTAGACTTATTCCCTTAGGGAGTTTGTTATCGGCGATTAGTAACAGTCTGGAAGCAACAGAAACGTTCATGAATGTAATAGTAGGATGTGGAATGACTTACACTCTCCGTCAGCAATAATACTGCAAGGGGTGAGTTACTCAGACGAATATACCTTGAGTGAAGAAAAACAAATGTAGACACTGGAATGAACCCCACACACAAGCTCAGATCACATTTGCTTGACACTATCCTCCACTCCACACAAGAATTTCTGCTCGTGTAGAGGCACGGAGTGTTTGTATTTAAGTATTTTTTGCTGCGTATCATCCGTCGAGCGAGCGCTTGTATGTGACTGTTAAGTGAGGAGCTGTTGTATCAGCACAAAGGAACCTGACTGACGTGCTGTCTGCATCGGAAGACCTGCCTTTATTGACGGATTTAAGCTGCTTCGCCACACCGAGGATATCTACTTCTGAATTAGTAAGGGTGTCAAGTGTTGTTGACTCGGATTCCGGAATATTTACCTGCTCTTCTTTGCTGAAGGTATTTCGGGAAACTGTCTTTAATGTCTCCGCTTTAGTGTCACCGTCGTCGGTAACATCACGGTTGACACTGCACAGAGCAGGTACGGACTGTGTCTTGCAGCTGGTGTACTCCACGTGCGACCAGAATCCCTTTGGACTTTCTCATATTTATCTTCCGTCTGTCCTGACAAATGGTTTCGCAGAGTGTCGTTGTCCTGCTTTCCTTTCTCGTCGCGGCCCTCCCAAGCAGCAGAAACCTTAATTGCAACCACCCTGTAGTTTACTTGCATCTTGTTTTGAATTTTTTATCCTGCTCGACTTTTACTGTAGATGCCACTTACCTCCAAGCAGGTTTATCTTCATGTATAAGGAAAAGCAACTCAACTTGTGCCTCTGGCTGCATTTTAAAACTGCCTATTCAACTGAACTATTTCTGTCTATTTGTCCGTATTCTCAGTTTTTGTGTTTTTTATGACTACGAGGATTTTCATTAACTGTATACCTACTCATTGTTCCCTATGCCTAAAGTATCTTGTGCATTTCATGTGTAAACCTGTTGTTTACGTTCAAACACAAACTACAAGTTGTTGAGTGCCTGTCACGTGCTGACTGTTTTACAACACGAGGGAACTGGCTGTGGAAACGGAAGTGGATAATAATATGGTGGAGGTTACTTCTGACACCTTTCCGTAGACGCTCCTGCACTTAACTAACACCACATGGACACAGTGGGAACAACTGAAGGCCAAGTTCTCTAGATTATAGCGTGCCGCATGTGTGACGGCGCTGGATCGGTGGTAACAGACGCGCCTCGAGTTCCGTGCATTCTGAGAGCAATGACCGTCCAATGTCAGTCTGTTGCCAAAAGGTGAAAAACCAAATTTAGCGCCGGCCGGCGTTGCCGAGCGGTTCTGGCCGCTTCAGTCAGGAACCGCGCGACCGCTACGGTCGCAGGTTCGAATCCTGCCTCGGACATGCATGTGTGTGATGTCCCTAGGTTGGTTAGGCTTAAGTAGTTCTAAGTTCTAGGGGAGTGATGACCTCTGAAGCTAAGTCCCATAGTGTACAGACCCATTTGAACCATTTGAACCAAATTTAGCTCTTATTCGACGAGTCGTTCAGAGATATTTCTCGCAGCGTCAGTGAGGACTTCGCGAGACGGCGTTTTACTTATCATTGATATCTGGGAAGCATGTCAATACAAACGGCAATAGTTCAGCTCAGTTGTCGATTGGTGGCTGAGTTATATATTATAGCACTTGCATTCCTTAGTGGGTTTTGCAGTAAGTTTGTAAAACGAATGCCAATTCCCTGCCTGCGCAGCTGTTACCACAGCTATTTGTGGCTGACACAATCAAAAAGACGTGGGAGTCAGGCCAAAGAACTGCTGACGGCACATGTGCTCCTGGTGTGTGTGCGTGGTGCCACGTGTCTGTACGCACACAAACCGCTTGGAAAATGTTCTTCCGTGCAGTTTCGCATTGATGGTTATGACCGACAGATCGATGCATGGCACGAGTTAAATTTGATACCATGCGTTTCACAACGGGTTTGTACTCGGCATGTAGGAGTGTTATTCGGCAAAGGTCTTCCACGATAATGCTACATGTCCCCTTTGGTAAGAATCTAATCATTTCCTCGCAGAATTTTGAACTTGGTTGCCAGCAGTGATGTCATTGATATCGCCTGTAGAAGTGATGCCGATAACGCCCCAATACGTCTGATAAAACTGGACGGGGAACCCACCGTGACCTGCTGATTTATTCTTTGCATATTGTTTGATGAATTGTCTGAAGTCACCACTGTCAGCTGGGACTTGTGGGCATTCGCTGTGTTTCGAGCTGAGTGAGGTTTGAGCCTGCAGTGACGGGGAAGACACTGCAGAAGGGTCAGTCGGGCTGCGGGCGGAAAGAAGAGTGGACGTGTTCAGTTATGGCGGTCTCCGTTGTTAAACGGTCGCCATTCTCATGCTGAATGCATGGGGATCTCTTTTCCATTCTGTGTTTTCCGTTTTCAAAGTGCTTCAGTGCGATATTTTCATGTGGAAAATTCCCTGCAGGCCTTGCCTAACAACTGACCCTCTCACCTGCTGTGTTCTGAAGCGCATTAATTCTGCTTCGATGTGTTTACGTTGACAGTGTGGGTTGCTGTTACGAGTAGCAGAAGGCCTGCTGCCATCTGAAACAGTGTTTATGAAGTTCGACTGCAGTTTTTCTTGAAGAGGCTGCCGGAGATGAGTGGCGGGTAAGGTGCTTTAGTGCAGCAGGCTTGGCGTAACTCTCCCACCAACCTGTTCCCGAGTTTAAAGTTTGCCGTTTGTGTTGACACGTTACCCAGATATGAGTAACTTCGGAACGAACGTTGGTATTGAATTTCTAAAGAGAAGTACGGTTATTTGTGAAGGGATTCGGTAATTTTACACTGCATGCGAAGCTGCAGTGTTCCGTAAAGTAAGCATGCAAAATTTCAGCTTGAATTATGTGACCGGTTAGGCTTCGTGGAGGTACATTAGTTCTTATCTACTCGCCGTTTTGGGATAAAAATCTGTGAAATGTATTTGATCTTCATGAACCATATGCCATCCATCAGTTGTACAAGAACAACAGATTAGTTGTTGCACTTCCGCAAATTTTATTGTGTGTTATAATTTGGTCTGCCGCATCCAGCACTCAATTAAAATCCCTACTTCATATTACGCTACAATCTGTATTTGCCAAAACACTTGGGACATCCTGATTAAGAAATAGTCCCACCGTCCATGTGTAACGTCAGTTCCGGATGGCCAGTAAATACTTACGGGGAATGTCTCACCGATGGAACATGCAGTTGCACATGTGCTGGGATAAAGTGTGACATTTTCAGCTGTTTCCGTCGCTCCCGGGGAGACCTACTGCAAAAATTTTACATCAAACGCGACATGTTGCACAAAATAATTTAACGCAGATTTTGTAACAGTCGTTGTTGTCGAAATAATGTTTAGTGCTAGTACACCGTGGGCTGTCATTAGATAGATGTTACGCGCTGTGATACAACCGAGAAATTACAGGTAGAGCGGAATCTAGAATATACGAGTAGTTGCTATCTACTTCGGGTTTCACCCAGCTTTCTCTCCCTAGTACTATGTGGGCATTGTTACCGTTTATAATCGAGATTTGTTGTGACACCTTTCCGTAGAGGCTCCTGCAGTTAACTAATACAATGTTGAGACAGTGACAACACTTTAAAGCCAAGTTCTCTACATTATAGCGTGGTGCATGCGTGACGGCGCTGGATCGGTGGTAATAAACGCGTCACGAGTTCGTGGATTCTGGGACCAGTGGCGGTTGCCAAAGGATGAAAACCCAGACACAGCTCTTAATAGACGAGTAGTCCAAGGATATTTCTCGCACCGTCACTCAGGACTAACCTGAGACGCCCTTTACTTACTACATATTCTACAGTCGTCTGTTGCGAAATCATTGATATCTGGGAAGCGTGTCAACACAAAAGGCAAAATTTCAGCTTGGTTCTTGTGGCTGAGTTACAACAAGCGTGGTGTGCGGAACGACCTTCTCCGCTACTGTTCTGAAGTAGCTTTTTGGAAAAGGAGGACAATGCAGTTTCGTAATCAGTGTTTGAAAGACGTACTCGGCTCTTGTCCTGGCCGTAACGGGAACCGCTACGTTGAGCTAAAAGAGATCAAAGCTGGTTATTCTTGATGAGAGTACAACAGGAACATGAAGAAGATTTCCGCTCTGCACGTGACTCAACCAATAATATATTGCTACCTGCTACGTATGTCTCGCGAGAGTTCTGGTACAGAGATTGTTTGCAAGTTTAAGATAAACATCAACTATATTCAGACAGTTCTGTCGCAGTGTGCTGAGATTTACGTATTTCGATATCAAAGTAAATTTCAACAATTTCTCAGATACCAATCTGACACTGAAAACCAAATACAAACACAATTTAAAATATATGACGTCCGCTTCGCCTCCAGATGTCTGTGGTGAATGCCATTGTGTTTGATGATGCGAAGAACGCAGATGGAGCCTGTTCATATATGGGTGCGATGCCATTTCCCCAAAGCTGAGTTGACGTAAGTCATGGCACACCGATATCCACACATACGGACGGCGGTAGTATCCTGTGTGCACAAGGTATGAAATGGCAGAGCACTGGCGGGCAGTCATTTGCACTCGGGTGATTCGTGTGAAGAGGTTTCCCACGTGATTACGGCCGCAGGATGGCAATTAACAGAGTTTGAACGCGGAATGCAGGTTGGAGGTTGAAGGATGGGACATCCTGTTTCGGAAATCGTTATGGCATTCAACAGCACGAGACCTGTACTGTCACGACTGTGTCGACAACACCAAATTTCAGGCGTTAGCTGTTACAATGGACAACGCAGTGGCCACGTGCCTTCACTTAACGATCGAGGGCAGCAGCGTTCGACTAGAGTTGTCAGTGCAAACAGACAAGCAACACCGCATGGAATAACCGTATAAATCAGTGAGGAACGTGGGACGAACGCATCGGTTAGGACAGTACGGCGGAGTCAGGCGTTAATGGGTTCTGGCAGCAGACGACGGACGCGAGTGCCTTTGCTGACATCAGGACATCACGACATCACCTGCAGCGGCTCTCTTGGGCTCGTGACGGTTGGAGCCGAGACGGTGGGAAAACAGTGGCCTGGTCACGTGAGTCCCGATTTAAGTTATTACGAGCTGATGGCAGGGTTCGTCTGTGGTGCAGACCTCACGAAACGATGGACGTAAGTTGTCAACAAAGCACTGTGGAAGCTGGTGGTGGCTCCATAATGGTGTGGCCTGTGTTTACACGGAATGGACTGGGTCCTCTGAGCCAACTGAACCGGTCACTGACTGGAAGTGGTTATGTCCAACTACCTGGAGACCAACTGCACCCATTTATTACTTCGTGTTCACAAACAACGATGGGAGTTTTACGAGTGGCAATGTGCCAAGCCACTGGACCGCAGTTGTTCGCGACTGGCTCGAACAACATTGTGAACAGCGCAAGCGAATGATTCGGCCAGCCAGATCGCCTGACGTGAATCATGTGGAACATTTATAGGGCATAAGTGATAGGTTAGTTGGTGCACATACTCTTGCTTCATCAACACTTTGGCAGTTATGGACGGCTATAGAGGCGGCGTGGCTCACTATTTCACCAGGGGACATCCAGCGACTGGTTGAGTGGCTGCCACATCGAGGCACCACGTCAGGCAAAGTGAGGTCCTCCGACACGGTGTTGGCGCGTATCCCGGACTTGTGTCACCTCAGTATATATAGGCAATGATGGCTTGCAGTCTGTCAATCAAGAGCTCACCTTACATCTTTAGTACTTTTATTGTTGTTATTATTATTGGAAAACTACTACAGTTTCATACGACTATAAAAACCTATACTGCAATAGGTGGAGTATAAAAAATGCTGTTAGAGAAGGAATGAACCACTACAAAAAAATTTGCACCTGCTACAGGGATTTAAGTGCGTAAAGTCTCGCGGACAGCGAAGCGAGTGCTCATAGTGAGTAGCCCTCCATCTCATACACGCCTCCTGCATGCCCACCTGATTCCAAATCACAAAACGTTGCCCACACATTGTGTCGCATCACTCTGTTAGGCTTGGACCAAAATTTCTGTACATGTTCTGAACTGTTTCGAAATACAGGGCTACTTTTTGCTTATCCTCTCAGACTCTACAGGAGCTTTAGCGACTTGATTCAAAATGCAGCTGTATTTGTTTTTATACACCACCGTACGCATATCTCATGATGAATGCTTCGTCACAGCTCTGGTGAAAACACTTGCTCACGTCTTGACCCTTTCGTTCTGCACGCACCACAAAGCAGGTATGCAAACTAGTTACAAATTCGTGTTGATACAGGCAGCGACGGAAAGTGCAAAACTGAAAAATTTAGCGGCCGTTGGATAAATGTGTGACGCTGCAGCGCAAGTTCACTGCGCAGTTGGCAATAATAATAAACAGGCGACATGTCGATAGAGGGGCGCACAGAGTCTTCACGAATGTCATCCCGTGTACTCGCGGACAGGTACACGTAGGCAGTTGCCAGCATCTGGGAGAAGACGTACATTTCAACTCAGAGTACCTGGTTGGAGTTGTCTGCCGATCTCTCGACATCTGAACAGGAGCGATAACGCTATTCGACGATGTTGGCAGCATGGGTGAACCACGGCCAAAGGCAGCGTCTAGAAGGAAGCTATCGAGCTGATGACGCGACAGAGTGTGAGGACCGGGCAATGGTCAGAGAGTCACTCAGGGCCGCAGATTGGTCGCCGTCATCGGTGGGACGTGCAGCTGGTGCTCCAGTGGCCACGAGGGCCGCCAGCAGGCGGCTCACAGAAAGGGCGCTGAGCTGACGGCGGCCCTTCCGCCGACTACCGGTCACCTCTGGACACCGGGAAGCCCGTCTGCAGTGGCGATGGGCGCGTCCTGTCTGGAAGCTGACAGGAGCAGAGCTGTCTGCAGTGACGTGTCCCACATCGAACTGAGCCCCGATGACCAGTGAGTAGGTGTCTGCGGACTGCGGTGGTGCACCAGCCAGGGCTGGCGACCTGGGGCTGTCACTCGCGGTACACTCGCAGCACCGCGGTACGCCGACGTTTATTCCAAGCCTCGTTTTGTTGTCCACCGTGGAAGGCAGTCCTGGGCTACTATTTCAGCAAGATAATGTCCGCCTGCACCTCTGGCCCATTTCATTTGGTTGTCTGTACATGTACTTCATATACATGGAATGCTGTTCCATTCAGACAAGTCCTTCATGGTGAGATCTTTTTTTTTCTTTTAAAGTGTACTCAAGTAACTGATGTTCAGTATTTGTTTTTGACCTGAGTGAAGGAGGTAAATGATTCTTATATCTTAACGATCCAGTGATGTCCAAAGCTATGCTTAACACATCATGCTCCATTATTCATGGCCTGCTGCTAAGTAGGATTGGGGGCAGAGACTGGCAAAGCTTATAGGTGACAGTGAAATGATGAGTGATGGGGTCACTCACAGGGGAATTTCTGTTGCGGTTAGTATTAGAGCTGCACCTTCTTTTGACTGAAGTCAGCTGATAGGGTATCTTCTCAAGGGATGGCTCTCCAGTAAAGGATCCACCTTCAACAATGGTCAGGTACCTAAGTAACGAAGGCATTAACTCATTTCATCAGAACATAATAGCTATTACAGGTAACATTAGTGAACTGCTTATAGATGTTGATTCTGACATTACTAGAACATCAGAGAACCACAAAAATAATGTGACAGTTCATAGGCTTCATTTACCAGGATTTCTAGGAGCTCCTTGCGGAGTGGCGGAGCGGAAGTGTACATGACGAATCGAATTCAGTGAAACTAGAGTTTGAATTATCGTTATTTATAGCTCCCCTATCTCTGATTTCAGGACGTTTCTGTTCTACGTGGAGAGAGTTCTTGGTTCACTTTATAGAAAATACCAAAAAAATAGTTGTGTGTGATGGTTTTAAAATTAATTTCAGAGGTCATTGTGCAATGAAAAGGTCGAAAAATCACCTAAATTCATATCATCCTATGCAGATTATTGTCTGCAACCAGAGTACAGAGGAATGGTAGTAGAACTGTACAGAACAATACAGTTCATGCTTCGTTGCTAGAGGAGCATTCCATTAGCAAAATTTTATCACAAAGAAATTTGTACGCACGCACACACACACACACACACACACACACACACACACACACACACACACATGTTAAATATAACTGCAAGCTAATCCACTGGTAACAGCGACTTTTTAAAATCTCATTAAAGAACAAGAGTAGTATGACGTCTATAGTGCTGATAAAATAGACGATGGATCAATAGACTGCCAGATAAAGGGCAATAGCTCCAAAGAGAAGGTCATTTTATTTAAAAGTGAGGTGACAGGTAGTGCATCACAACAAATTCTGACCAAAAGAAACACCCATGTAACAGTGAAGGGAGCCCAGACAGTAGCATCGATACACACTGCACCCACCTCTGGCGTCTGTTCTGACATGCAAACTATCATAAAGGTGACGAGTGGCATTCTGCGAGAGGCTGCCTCAAGCATGTTGTGCCATTTGTTGCAATTCGGCAATGGTTCTCGCAGGCCCTGCAGAACGAATAAGTTCCTGCTGCATAGTGTCTCGTACATGTTCAGTTTGTGAGAGATCTTGTGAGCTGTTGTGCACAATGAAGAGGTCGTTGCGCTGCAGCAGCCGTATGTGGAGGTGCATTGTCCTGCTGAAAGATGACATCACCACGCTGTCGAAGAAACGGCAGTAGCTCGGGCCCAACAGCCCGTGCAATGTAGCGGGCACTCTTCGCTTTACTCTGCAGAAACACCACGAATTTAGTATTTTATTCACATTCAGAAACTGCAGTAGTATTAATTATATCGAAAAAATCAGCAACCAGATGCATAAGAGAAGTTTAATTTCATAACCGCTTGTAGGCACTTAGTGCCTTTCCTCAGAAGGCTCTACAAGAAAATACACCACAAATAAGTAGGAGTTAGATAAGTATATTAAAACTGAGGACGAAAAATTTAAAACATTTTTAAAATTCAAAATAAATAATGCTACATACTTATACCTATCGTGCTATTTGCGAGTGTTGACAGTAAGATGCATGTAGCATATTGCTGTGGTTCTAAAACAATACAAGAGCAATAAATAATAGAATAATAATTCCGTTGACACAATTACAGCTCGTAATTGCCTACATGTAGTTCATAATCCCTGTACAAAATTGGTGTAAACAAGCCAAACAAGGAAGTGCAGACATAATGCCAGGACTGGACCTAATCAGCTAATGGCATGCATATAAGGGGGTTGGTCTCGGAATGGGGGTGAAAGTACGATAAAATAATAAAACAAAACTTTACACAACTACAGTTGTCTTAAGGCATAAACAAAAATGCTATGGGTGGTTAGCTCTATGTACACAGTAATCTAAAGACAAATGGTTCAAATGGCTCTGAGCACTATGCGACTTAACTTCTGAGGTCATCAGTCGCCTAGAACTTAGAGCTAATTAAACTTAACTAACCTAAGGACATCACACACACCCATGCCAGAGGCAGGATTCGAACCTGCGACCGTAGCGGCTGCTCGATTCCAGACTGCAGCGCCAGCGCCTAGAACCGCACGGCCAGTTCGGCCGGCAATCTAAAGACATCCTATTCTTACAGTTAGAGGCGTTCTGTTCTATAGTTGCAAATAATGTTCCAGAGTCTGGGAGTTCTGATGCGGGCCTCTCAGCATATACTTTAACGTCGTTTGTTGTTAACAAAATGTGGTTATCCCCGAGAATTGGCAGCCCTCACTCAGTTAATACTACGCAGAAATCCACCCAGCATTTCGATCGCACCTCCTTGGCTCGGACGTGCAGTATTCTCCATTTTCAATAAACTACCACAAGAAATTAAAAAATCTTAGCAGGAATCCATGAGCTTTCAAGTCTAGCCTGAAGAATTTTCATGACTCATTATTTCTATACTGTCGTGAGTTCTTGTATAAAAATCGAGTACATTCATGTGTTGTATTGTTGGCTACGCTAGACATTACCTAGTGGCTTGATATGTGGGTACTTCCCGTGCAGATGTTTCCTGTTATCAGAGTGTCAGACGTTAGTTTGATGTACCGTCTCGTTGCATCACCGTAGAGACTTGCTGCTCAACCTGACTGCGGGCTTTCACAAAACAAATGTGGTGACCCTCAACTACGTACCCTCTGACTCAAAGTTGAAATATTAAAAGTTTTGACTGGTTTCGTCGACTAGGGGCAGGGTACGTAATTACCGCATTACAGGCCGAATACTGCTGACTCGACGGTATACAGTATAAATACGCACATGAATCGAATGGAGGTTATATAGAAATTTAGAAATGAAAGATTGCAATTAAATAAATTCTGCAGGTATTATTTTAACGACTTTAAATGATGAGTACGATAGCAGAAGTACCCTTAAGAATGCCCTTTATTACTGTAAAACTTTTATTGGTGTCGATGGTCCGGCAATTAAATAGAATATAAGTTGAATAACAGGGAAACAATAGATTCCTACTTCACGTAATTAGCTGTGAACAACATCATAGCTCGCGAGATATTCACTTCTAAACGCGTGCTACGTCTTCACTGTAGAAGCCACGGAAATCTCACAAGTGCACAAGTCGGCACTACGAAATATTTCTCTCTCTCGCGACCAAGCGCAAACCGCTCCACTCTGCAACTCTTTCTCGCAGCTGTGCGTCCATCGCAGCGTACTGTCCAGGACTGTCCGTGTCCTGTGCGACTGTCCATCGCGTCGTGCTGTTTAGAACGCCCTGTGTCCTCCCCGGAAACCAGTCTCCTCCCCACACTTCCATACAGTCTCTCCGCGTGTCGTTTCTGGAAACGATCGCTGTGATTGGGTAGAGCGCTTCCGCCATGTCTCCAAGCCAACGCACAATCACAAACATAATGAAAGACATTCGAAATATTGAGTTTATATTTAAATAACTTGAAATTAAAGAAAAATTCCTATGGTTGGACCATAAACACGCTCTAACACACATTATTAAATACATAAATAAATTAAATAAACATATATCAAAGGAATAGAGACAAAATTAGGCCAGTAGCCTAGTGTCTCTGTGTTTCCTTAAAACATAGTAAATTATTGACCAATTTCTTCACGAATAGGATGTATCAGATATAAACAAAGACATAGATGAAGAAATGTATTTATAAGCATGCTGCTACCCTTTTTTGGTGTAACTGTGGGGCCTGACGCTATCGATAGTAATCGGTCACTTTGACCTGGAAAAACTCATGTACTATTCAAGTTACGTGCCTGTAATTCACACGAATTTAAGTTTACACAAATAGCTTTCTAAAGACACATAGATCGACGAAATCGGATGAACCGTTTACATTTTGGAAATTCGTTACTAGGTGTTACTCGTACAATTTACCGTCAGATGCTAAACTTTAAACTAATAAAGATGTGGAAAATCTGATTACACAGTCAGAATCGTCGTGCAAATAATGGTAATGGGCATGTTTCTTTTTAAGTTATCACGATTCCTCTGGCTACTATTAATTTCTATACGAACTGTGAAATGTCTGCCATTAAGGTTTCACAAAATGCGCCATCTTTGGCACTCCCAGCGTACAAGTCTCTTTCATCGACACTGCGTCACCAAGGAATTCGCAGCCACGGTTGGCTAGCAACCACATGGTCTACATCTACATCTACATCCATACTCCGCAAGCCACCTGACGGTGTGTGGCGGAGGGTACCCTGAGTATATCGGTTCTCCCTTCTATTCCAGTCTCGTATTGTTAGTGGAAAGAAGGATTGTCGGTATGCTTTTGTGTGGGCCCTAATCTCTCTGATTTTATCCTCATGGTCTCTTCGCGAGATATACATACGAGGGAGCGCCCCGCAGTCGCTAACGAGCCGCTGCTTTGAGGAGCGCCCTGCGCGGCCGCCTCAACTCCGAACACAGAATATCTCCAGGGTGCCACAACCCGCCCGTTACCGCGCATGGTGCGGTGGAACTAGACGTGCACAACAAAACAAAAACATTTAAATGACTTCCATCACTTTAACCTAGTGAAAGATTTGCCTCGACCGATTGATGTTACTGTTCTTATCCATTTTTCCCTTCCTATTTTAACTTTCCCTATTCCTTTGCTACCTTTGTGCTGGGCACCTTAGTCCCGGCGGCGCTGATCTGGACGCCACAGCTCATTTACGTCGCTGCTCTCACCGCTGGATGGTCTGTTCGATCGAGGCAGTCATTTTTGAAAATCGTAAGTTTTAAGGAACCAAGGAAAACATTTTGCAGGTGAGTATACGGAATCTAACAGCATGGCCTTTCCACTATTTAAAGAACAGAATGAAATGGATAACTTGCTGAAGTTTGCAATCCATTTAGAGAGTAGGTCCACAATCTTGGAATAAGGTCTTTTCTTGAGGAAGCAATTCACAGACATGATCAGCTTATACTTTAGTGTTGTTTCAAATTGGTGCTTTTTTCACCCATTCGATTTCACAGTGTTATAACTCTAACTGAAGTTCATAAAATGGTTTCACCCATCACTATCACCGAAAGCAGCAGCAGCAACAGCAGTGTTACGTAAAGACCATTTCATAAGACCATCTTAGAAATAACTATATTCATGACGAACATAATCAAGCTCATGTCGAATGTCTTAAATTTTCTTCCTGTTAATAGCCACTTGTCCAGTGTAGGTATTTTCAAAATTAAAAACAACAGACACTTTCGTACATAAAACATCAAATGTATGCTTTTACAATCCTTCCGTGTGTTCAGAAGCCACAACATCTGACCGTAACTGCTGTGTTCAAAACGCATAAAGGAACATGGCTGAAGGGGGTAGTTTACTCATGACAATTCACTGTAGCTCTTTTTATAGCATTCTGTTCATAATTTCCAACATTACGTCTTTCTACCTTTAATTACCTCTTTTCTTGGTACTTTCACCACATTCCAACCCAATACTTGGAGTAATTTTACGTATCACAACACACGTTCAGAAATAGCAACAGTTCAACTACGGAAAGAGAAACGTAAGATATAGTGCATTAAGCATTCGGTAGATGGCATGCGAGTATGATCACCATTGAAATGGCACTATTCCAGGAGTAGATCCCTTTCATAAATGATGTCGCTCTAACTGAGTCGCAGTAACACTTTTGCAGCATCTGGAATAAAGACTTCAGCACGTAGAAATATGTTTCTATGTCAATAGGATCCGTTGTCTGTCGTAACTCATGTTGTCAAAATTTGGAGTAAGGCCCTTTCGAAAATGACTGTATCGATCAACTGTACCCCCTTACAGTAAACAAGACAAACCGTGACGTGACGCAGTTGTCAACAATACACGGCTCTCGTCATCGGCCCACGCCGTATCCCAGCAACGGTTTGAGTCGAGTCGAAAGGCGAGCAAGGCGGCTGTTGCTGTCCCCGTTGCCAGCAGAGTCTGCAGAAACAGAGAAATGCGGCAACAGCACGGAGCAGCGGCAGCGGTCTGTGCCGAGTCACCGACCAGCGTCTGATGTCTGCCAAAGCACGGCCACCGAAATGACTGCACCTTTCTGCGCATGCGTAACATTAATTCTACACTCGTGCATGTTTCATAAATGTGGAGATCTTAGACACAGCACTTATATTAAGAATAATATAATTTTACAAATCAGTCGAACGGATTATTCGTACGATTCTGTCTAATGTAGTCTGTGTAGGAGAAACATTAATTTTATACATCTTGGGCAGCAAAACCGCACAGCTTAAACTGCTGCTAGTAAATCAAGCAGCAATCGTGTTTGTAACCTTGGTTCTCGTGAAATATTTCGCTACCTTCTTCCCAATAAGACATGATTTCCGATGGTGAGGTCGGGCAGGAATCTAAGAGAACATCTTAAATTGCTGCGAATGGAACGGTTAGCAGTTATATTTATAATCTTGATTCTCACGAATATTTGGCTGTATTTTTGCACAAACGGCACGATTTGTGAGGGTGTGGTTACGCAGGAACCTAAAAGGACAGCTAGGCCTATATAGATAAATTGTAGGTCTCTATTGCACGGTTCATTATTTTTGCTGACATTTCATTAAGCGTGTATTATTACTTTTTAGGATTTTTTAATTTCTTGTCTCTGTACTTGAGATATCTACGTCAAGTTTAATTTGTCGATTCTAGAATTTCTTATTTGTCGCAGTAGTTCAGAATCGACATCAAGAACAGAAATTATGTAACAGAGAGCTGCACTCGCCTATTGGAGAAGTGCTGAACATATTGAAACTTTGACTCGATATCTTGAACCGAAATATTTAGTTCTAGTGACCGGTTCCAACATTTGTTACTTTTTCGTGAATTTTCCTTACCTCTACAGTGCTTCTTTTTAAATTCTGTGTTGTTTTCTCTTTATTTCCTGCTCACGTCCTTGTTAAGCTCCCATTTTTTTAATACTGAATTCGGTCAACTATAGACAGCTTGGAACCTAAGACAGTGGTACATTATTTTTCTTCTTCCCAGAATCTCTTTATGCAATGGCTGACGGCCTGCCTCTGTTCATTTGACATCACAATCCTAGGTTGTGAGTTTTGTTGTCAGATGAGAAATTTAGAAGTATTAATCAGTAGCATGAAATTTTCCCTTTCCTGTCTGGTGTCTTCTGTGATGTCTAGGTTTCTCAGATCCTTTTATGTCTCTTCCAGCGATCTCGTGCTGTTTTTTAATTTGCAAATGAAATTAAAAATTTTCTCCGTTTGCCTGTTGCCATTCATTCTGTAAATATGACCATAAAACTTTCATCTCTTCTTTCTTTTTGTGTCTGTGATTGTTCCCATGTTTCTCTATCGCTCTTCATTTCTCCTCTTCGTCAAGCTATTACCTTTGTTCTTTTGTGGCCCTGAAATTTTTCTGCTTTTCCGGTTCTTCTCGTTCACCTCTCGTACTCGGTGTTAGGCATTCAGATCTGCATAGTGCACCCAGTGTAATTACTGTTGCTCAGTGTTAAATTTTAGCCTGGAATGATAGTGATTTTCTTTATATATCGGTTTTGAGTAATTTTGTCTGCTAATTTCATTTTCCTCGATCTTTCTTTACTTGTGATGTTATCTAACCCATTTCATTGAATCCATTCTCCCACATAAGCTTATCAACTCTCATCTTGTGTTTCTATATATATTTTCCTCTATAGTGTTTATGTTCAACGTATTCCGTTTTCGCTTCCGATATTTGTAGTCAGGTTGTAGCTGCAATTTTGTACAGTGTTTCTATCATTATCTTTTCATCTGTTTTTTCTTTAGAAATCATAGAAATATTGTCAGAAAAAACAAGATATTCCACGTCAGTTCTTGCTCTTTCTTGTACTAGATGGATTCGTTCGACGTTTTCCTCTTGGAGTTCTTTATCCCTCTCTCTCATCACCCTGTATGAGATGACACTGAAGTGAATCTGTGGGAGCCCATCGCTCTGCCGGACTCCTTTGTTATTTGTGAAGGCTTCAAAAACTTCTCCAACGAATTCAACTTTTAAACTTGCGTCTGTAAGTACCTGTTTCACTGACTGTCTGTTGATTTTGTCAATACCTGCTTTTTCCACTGTTAAGGATACTCTCCGTCCTCCCACAAACGCGTAGGCTTTTTTGAAATCAGTGAATGTAACGACTGTGTTGTCTCTGCATTGTACTGATCCTGATGATTGTTTTCAAGTTAGGAATTTGCTCTGGGCAAAAACTATTTTTCCTCAACCCCGCCAGGCACTTGCCAGTTGTCTCTTCTGCTTGGTCTTCTGTGTTACTTGGCTGGTTCAAATGGCTCTGAGCACTATGGGACTCAACTGCTGAGGTCATTAGTCCCCTAGAACTTAGAACTAGTTAAACCTAACTAACCTAAGGACATCACAAACATCCATGCCCGAGGCAGGATTCGAACCTGCGACCGTAGCGGTCTTGCGGTTCCAGACTGCAGCGCCTTTAACCGCACGGCCACTTCGGCCGGCTCTTCTGTGTTACTCAGTAGAGGTCCCAGCAGGGAGCTGGGTAGATGGTGGTGCCTGTCCTGTCTCCCTTCTTACGTGGCGGATGGATTGCGGCTTGCTTCCAGTAGTCCGGTACTCCTCCTTTCTCCCAGCAACATTTCATAACCTCGTAAAAGGTTTCAGCTTCCCGCTCCCTCCTAGTTTTCACATCTCAGCCATTATCCCGTCTTGTTCTGGACCCTGTTGTTTTTCGTCTGGCCAGTGTATTGTCCAGTGTAATGCGGTACAGTCGCTTTGAAGGTGGGTTTTCCTTTTGAGGCTGTCTGAAAATTAGTCGTTGTGTTGGTTCCTCGCAGTTTAAACGGTTTTTGCAGCAGTTTGCTAGTAATATTGAGTTGTGTTTGTTGTTGGTAATCAGTTTGCCTTTTGAATCTTTGAAGTGAAGACCCACCTGCTTGTACCCTGTTCTGAATTCTTTGAAAACTTTTTAGCATTCCCTTGATTTGCTCTCGTGAAGTCTGTACCTCTACGTTTCCCATATGTTACTATTTATGTCATTTTGCCATTTTTGGGTTACATTTTAGGTTGTTAACGCCTGAAACTCCCACTTTCCCTGGATATCAACTTAGATTCGATGTTCTTAAGTATTACCGCTACTCCATAATATTTCGCTAAATAGGTCAGGAGCCACTACACGCAGGAGGCGGCTACACGGGTAGCAGGGGCTGTGTGGCGTGGACTGGGCGGTTTTTAGGTTAAAGGGTCTCAGAGAAACACAGAAAGGGCTTCAGTCTCAAAGGGTGCAGGTCGAACGCAGGAGGAACGTAGATACAGGAACCACCGGTATAACAGTTGTGAATTGTGCTATCTGTGTTGTGGAAGTACCGAAGCCCCAAGCGTTACTACAAAGCACTGATGGTCAAATCGTTATAGGCACTGAAAGCTGGCTGAAGCCGGAGATAAGTGCAGCAGAAATTATTGCAAACCACGTAACGGTGTTCAGAGAGGATAGGCGAAACACAGTTGGTGGTGGCGTGATTGTTGCTGTTAGAAGTACAGATAGTTTATCTTTTAGTGTAACTGAGGTAGATAGTTGCTGTAAGTTAGCATAGGTCATTCTTGGCAACCGGAATAAATTAATAATTGGATCCTTTAACCGACCTCCCAACTCGGATGATACAATTGCTGAACGGTTCAAAGAAAACTTTAGTCTCATTTCAGGCACATACCCGATTCACTAAAATATAGTTGGTGGTGACCTCAGTGTACCCTACATATGTTGGCGAAAATACATGTTTAAATCCGGAGATACAAACAGAATATCGTCCGAAATTGTGCTGAACACATTTTCTGAAAAGTATTTCGAGCAGTAAGTTCATGAGCCCACTCGAATAGTAAAGGGTTGTGGAAACACACTTGTCGCCTGCGGCATTTCGTGAGCGGCCTTTCGTGGGGTATCTCGCATCTTTCCTCAGGCGTCTGCCGACTCAGTTTCTTCAACATGTATCTAAAGAGTCTCACTTGTATCGCTACAATCTCCAGATGGATTAAAGTTAAGTATTACAGAAGCTACGTACTTTTCTTTATAGCATTCATTACGTATCCTGTTTCAGGCCTCACGCCATCCGGCTTTCGCTTAGCGCGTGCCTTTCGGCTTCCTCTCATTGTGTCTAGGCTGTCTTGTCTAGACACAACAGTATTTACCTTAATAGTCATCAAAAGTAATAATATATATAGCAGTTCATGACATCCAGTCTCACAAATTTCAAAATTCCGCCATTTCTCTCCCCACATCCACCACTGCTGGCGGCACACCTCCAACTGCGCAACGCTACGCGCTGTTCGCATCCAGCTGCCCAACACTACAATGGCAGACAACAATGCAAACTAGCCACAGACTGCACACAGCACAGCCAGTGATATTCATACAGACCGCTACGTGGCGTTACCAATATAAAAACTTAAACAGCCTACTTACATAGCCCCCATGCTCCCCACAAAAAATTTTACAAATTGTTTTGGGCAGTGGCCAATACAGATTTGAAAAAAAATTTCATAATTACAATAACAAAGAAATCAAATGCACACAGGTATTGATACAATGTTGGTCAAAAGCTAAAATTTTCTCACAGTCCATAAAGACAGTCCTGATCATTCATCACAGTAAAATAGCAGTGTTTTTCTCAATATCTGAGCAGTAAAAGAAAATGCACACGGAAGTAGTGGATTTCCATGCGTCCTTGAAGAAGTAGCGTTGTCCTTCCAACGGAAAGTCAGTGCTGACTCTTGACATGCAGACAGGTAATGGGCCACAACAGAGCAAACCCACAGCAGAGTCAGTCAAAGTTTTGAAGAGTATTGGTAGGTAGGTCATCACAGAGCAGACCCACTGTAGTCCTGGTAGAGATTATGGTATTGGTGGGCCACCAGAGGTGCAGACCCACTGCAGTCCTTGTAGAGACGGCCAGCAGCCGGCTGTTGCGACTGTGCAGGTGCACAATCACCATCGAAGGGTCTTGCGGAGAATATAGCAAGTCCATAAAAAAACCACTTGTGCACTCACAAAGTTTTTGGAATTGTCCTTAGAACCAGCAATGCTGTTAACCAGTCCCTTGCTCAATTATTAACACATGTGCAAACACTATCAGTCCCTACTTCTCACATATTGTCCATATACTATGACCAACACAAACGTGTGCAGTGAAATGTAACTTATAAGTTACTTAATCTGATGAACTGGTGTCCATTACAATTTTATAACATAAGAATAGAATTACAAAGATACAGAATACATCATTAAAGAACATAACAATACAGATAACATTTGTAGTAATAGGGGCTTTACAAAAGAATAGAAATAAACATATACATCAGTGTTACAGGAATTATGACATAAGTAAATACATTAAAGATCAGAATAACTTTTGAAACATCAACTTCACACATGAGCATTAAAACAAAGCAGAATAAATAATGTCTAAACATCTTTACAGAGTAAATAACATATTATCAGAAAAATTCTACAACGTAACTCTCATCAGAAAAACACATAAAGACAGGAAGAACACCAATACCCAAGGGTACACAAACACATAGTGGGATAACACAAGGAAAGGACAGGGTTTGTTTTACTGCAGTATTTTGCAAACAAAACTTTCTTTACTTCTCAGAGATCTCCCTTCATTCTTCATTATTTCCAAAAAGTCCTATCTATACCTGCTTTCTGTACCTTTTTTGTGTAACTTCTCAATGCATTTCTTCCAATGCATCGCAACTCATTCTCTTATATAGTCTACCCCCTCTTAAGCTAACTTAAATCTACTGAGCTCAGATGCTAAACTAAAGGACGAGGCAATGCAGCAGCACGAAACAATTAATACAAACAGCGCTGAAAAAAAATGGAAATTGTCGAAGCAAGCTACAGTAAATCTAAATTACCAAGCAAATACAACATTACAACTAACATGAGCCAATGTGCAACAACAAGAAAAATAAGTCAGTAGTAAAACTGGCTTAACAGAGTAATACAAAGTGAAATTTAGTAGCACTATGCCTGGCAAACAGTAGCAGTAAATGCAATAACTTATATCTAAACATGACAAAGCTCAAGCAGAAAATATTACAGTAAAGACAACAATGCAGATAAGGGAAATGTCTATTCACACCTTATTATCTATGTCATTACAGTGGTGCACCACAAAAACTTATTCTATGAAATAAATTACCAAATACTTGAAAAGAAAATTATGCATGCAGTTCCTGTGAAGGGAAATGTCTTTTTGGGCTCCCTCATTTTTTTTGGAAGTATCACAAAATTATTATTTACTGGATCTGTAGACATAAAATATCTATATTAGTACATCTATAAAATTTTATTTTAACCAATGCTGCAGTGCAGCTGGAAATTACATATTAAACAAAATGAGCAAATATGTACAAAGGAAGGCATGAAACATCATTCATTAGCCATATGGCATTTCATAAGGTAGTAAAATATCTCTCAACTAGAAAGACAGTGGTCATAATCAGGTGTATAGACATAAAATATTTCTCATCATTTCATTAGGCATTTCAGTAAATATCATAAATTAAGAGCTCCACAGTGTAATCATATGTTTTCAAGTTTGAGCGCGTCGTATTTGCGATGCTTTTTACAAAGAAATGTCAATAGAGAGGATAATGGCCTCCTTTTTCCTCCACCTGTACTTATGAAAGGCACATACTATTGGCTTTTTCCAGGAGTTTGTCGCGCAGCTGGGTGCCCAAGACGCATTACATGAAGGTGGTCACTCAACTTTCTTACCGAAATATTTACGGCACCAGTTTGCACTACAGTGAGAGTATCATAAAAAAAATTTCACAGGTCGAGAATTTGCGTTGCAAATCTGTAGAAACAAAATCCTATGAATATAACACTGTCCAAAAAATTTTCGCCGGCATTGTGATACATTCATGCATGGACACACAAATCATAACTCTTAAAGTACGATTCTTGGTTTCCAACATCCTTTTTCACAAACCAAAATCCCTAACTTCTAACCATTATTCATATTCATATAAACACGTAATCACATTCCTCATATTGCATCAGCTTATTGATCATAAACATACCTCAACAGCATAATACACATTGTCATCGTAATAACATCATAAAAACTCAGTCAAATCTTAAAAATCGTTGTAACTTTTTGCAACAATTTCAAACCATAAAAAATATTCTCTGTCATCAACCTCAAACGCACTTTAAAAATCATGGTCTCATACCAAATACATCATTCAAAGCCCTCATAGTATCACAATGGTTCTGAAAAAATATACACAGTTCACAAAGTACAGACAAAAGACAATTTCATAAGTGTGAAGTTACCCAACTGTGTAACTGCGTAAACATGTGTCACTGAGGTAGTAAAAAAAATGCAGGTTTACTGACGATGAAACACAGATATTGCACTGGGATTGAATACAAAAGGCACAATGCCGACTTATATTCAAGTGGAGTAACTCTTCCAAGAGTTTGTGCTTTGAGCCTTTCCTGGGACAGCAGTAATAGATTCCAATGCACGGCTGTAGGTTAACTGTATCCCTTGGACCTTCACATTGACGATGAAATACAGAAATTGCATCAGGATTGAATACAAAGGGCACAATGCCGACTTATAAACAAGAGGAGTAACTCTTCTAAGATATTGTGCTTTGAGCCTTTCCTGGGAGAGCAGTATTAAATTCCGATGCACCACTGTAGGTTTACTGTATTCCTTGAACCATCACATTGATGATGAAACATAGAAATTGCATCGGGATTGAATACAAAAGGCACAGTGCAGACTTCTATACAAGAGGAGTAACTCTTCTAAGATTTTGTGCTTTGAGCCTTCCCTGGGAGAGCAGTATTAAATTCCGATGCACCAGTGCAGGTTTTCTGTATCCCTTGGACCTTCACATTGACGATGAACCACAGAAATAGCATCGGGATTGAATACAAATGAACCAATGCCGGCTTGAATACAAGAGGAGTATCTCCTCTAAGAGTTTCTGCTTTGACCCTTCCCTGGGAGAGCAGTATTAGATTCCGATGCACCACTGCAGGTGTACTGTATCCCTTGGACCTTAACATTGACGATGAAACCCAGAAACTGCATCGGGATTGAATAAAAAAGGCATAATGCCATCTTATATACAAGAGGAGTATCTCTTCTAAGAGTTGGTGCTATCAGCCTTTCCTGGGAGAGCAGTATTTGATTCTGATGCACCACTGCAGGTTTACTGTATCCCTTGGACCTTCAAATTAAAGATGAAACACAGAAATTGCATCGGAAATGAATACAAATGGCACAATCCCGACGTATATACAAGAGGAATAACTCTTAGAATACTTTGTGCTTTGAGCCTTTCCTGGGACAGCAGTATTAGATTCCGATGCACCATTGCAGGCTTACTGTATCCCTTGGACCTTCACATTGATGATGAAACACAGAAATTGTAACGATATTGAATACAAAAGGCACCATGCCGACTTATTTACAAGAGGAGTAACTCTCCTAAGACTTTGTGCTTTGAGCCATTCCTTGGACAGCAGTATTTGATTCCTATGCACCACTGCAGGTATACTGTATCCCATGGACCTTCACATTGACGATGAAACACAGAAATTGCATCGATATTGAGAACAAAAGGCACAATGCCGACTTATATACAAGAGGAGTAACTCATCTATGAGTTTGTGCCTTTAGCCTTTCCTGGGAGAGCAGTATTAGATTCCATTGCACCATTGCAGGTTTACTGTATCCCTTGGACCTTCACATTGACGATGAACCACAGAAATTGAATCGGGATAGAATACAAAAGGCACAATGCCGACTTATATACTAGAGAAGTAAGTCTTCTCAGGGTTTGTGCTTTCAGCCTTTCCTGGGAGAGCAGTATTATATTCCCATTCACCACTGTATGTCCACTGTATACCTTGGACCTTCACATTGTCGATGAAACACAGAAATTGCATCGGGATTAAATACCAACAGCACAATGTCGACTTACTTACAAGCGGAGTAACTCTTTTAAGAGTTTGCGCTTTTAGCCTTTCCTAGGAGAGCAGTATTAGATTCCGATGCTCCACTGCTGGTTTACTGTATCCCTTGGACCTTTACATTGTCGATGAAACACAGATATTGCATAGTGGTTGAATACAAAAGGCACAATGCCGACTCATTTGAACGAGGAACAACTCTTCTAAGGGTTTACTTTGAGCCATTCCTGGGAGAGCAGTATTAGATTCCGATGCACCACTGTAGGTTTACTGTATCCCTTGGACCTTCACATTGAAGATGAAGCACAGAAATTGCATCGGGATTGAATACCAAAGGCAAAATGCCGACATATATACAAGAGGAAAAACTATTCTAAGAGTTTGTGCTTTTAGCCTTTCCTGGGACAGCAGTATTAGATTCCGATGCACCATTGCAAGTTTACTGTATCCCTCGGACCTTCACATTGATGATGACACACAGAAATTGTAACGATATTGAATACAAAAGGCACCAAGCCGACTTATATACAACAGGAATTACTCTTCTAAGAGTTTGTGCTTTGAGAGTTTCCTGGGAGAGCAGTATTAGATTCCAATGCACCACTGCAGGTTTACTGTATACCTTGGACCTTGACATTGACGATGAAGCACAGAAATTGCATCGGGATTGAGTACAAAAGGCACAATGACAATTTATATACAGGAAGAGTAACTCTTCCAAGGGTTTGTTCTATGCGCCTTTCGTGGGGGGGACCAGTATTAGATTCCGATGCACCAATGCCGGGTTACTGTATCCCTTGGACCTTCACATTGACGATGAAACACAGAAATTGTACCGGGATTGTATACAAATGCCACAATACCGACTTATAAGGAATGGGACTAACTCTTCTAAGATATTTTGCTTTGAGCCCTTCCTAAGACAGCAGTATTAGATTCCTATGCACCATAGCAGATTCACTGTATCCCTTGGACCTTCACATTGACGATGAAACACAGAAATTCCATCGATATTGTATACTAAAGCAGAATGCCGACTTATATACAAGAGGAGTAACTGTTTTATGAATTTGTGCTCTTAGCCTTTCCTGGGAGAGCAGAATTAAATTCTGATGCACCACTGCAGGTTTTCTGTACCCCTCGGACCTTCACATTGACGATGAAGCACAGAAATTTCATCAGCATGAATACAAAAGGCACAATGTCGACTTATTTACAAGCTGAGTAACTCTTCTAAGAGTTTGTGCTTTGAGCCTTTCCTGGGACAGCAGTATCAGATTCCGATGCACCGTTGCAGGTTTACTGTATCCGTTGGACCTTCACATTGACAACGAAACACTGAAATTGTACCGGGATTGTATACATATGCCACAATGCCGACTTGTAAACAACAGGGGTAACTCTTCTAAGAGTTTGTGCTTTGAGCCTTTCCTAAGACAGCAGTATTAGATTCCGATGCACCATTGCAGGTTCTTATGTATTCCTTGGACCTTCACATTCACGATAAAACACAGAAATTGCAACGATATTGAATGCATAAGGCCCAATGCCAACTTATATACAATAGGAGTAACTCTTTTATGAGTTTGTGCTTTTAGCCTTTCCTGTGAGAGCAGTATTAGATTCCGATGAACCACTGCAGGTTTACTGTTTCCCTTGGACCTTCACATAGACGATGACACACAGAAATTGCATTGTGATTGAATACAAAAGGCACAATGCCGACTTATATACAAGAGGAGTAACTCTTCTATTAGTTTGTGCTTTTAGCCTTTCCTGGGAGAGCAGTACTAGATTCCGATGCACCATTGCAGGTGTACTGTATCCCTTGGACCTTCACATTGACGATGAAACACAGAAATTGAATCGGGATTGAATAGAAAAGGCACAATGCCGACTTAGATACAAGAGAAGTAAGTCTTCTCAGGGATTTGTGCTTTGACCCTTTCCTGGGAGAGCAGTATTAGATTCCCATTCACCACTGCAGGTTTACTGTATCCCTTGGACCTTTACATTGACGATGAATCACAGAGATTGCATCGGGATTAAATACAGACGGCACAATGTCGACTTACTTACAAGCGGAGTAACTCTTTTAAGAGTTTGCGCTTTTAGCCCTTCCTGGGAGAGCAGTATTAGATTCCGATGCTCCACTGCAGGTTTACTGTATCCCTTGGATCTTTACATTGACGATGAAACACAGATATTGCATCGGGGTTGAATACAAAAAGCACAAGGCCGACTTATTTAAACGAGGAGCAACTCTTCTAAGGGTTTACCTTGAGCCATTCCTGGGAGAGCAGTATTAAATTACGATGCACCATTGTAGGTTTACTGTATCCCTTGGACCTTCACATTGAAGATGAAGCACTGAAATTGCATCGGCATTGAATCCAAAGGCACAATGCCGACTTATATACAAGAGGAATAACTCTTCTAAGAGTTTGTGCTTTGAGCGTTTCCTGGGAGAGCAGTATTACATTCCGATGCATCATTGCAGGTTTAATGTATCCCTTGGTCCTTGACATTGACGACGAAGCACAGAAATTGCATTGGGATGAGTACAAAAGGCACAATGACAATTTATATACAGGAATAGTAACTCTTCCAAGGGTTTGTTCTACGAGCCTTTCGTGGAAGACCAGTATCAGATTTCGATGCACCAATGCCGAGTTACTGTATCCCTTGGACCTTCACATTGACGATGAAACACAGAAATTGTGCCGAAATTCCACAACACCGACTTATAGAGAATGGGACTAACTCTGCTAAGATATTTTGCTTTGAGCCCTTCCTAAGACAGTAGTATTACATTCTGATGCACCATTGCAGATTTACTGTATCCCTTGGACCTTTGCATTGACGATGAAACACAGAAATTACATCGATATTGTATACGAAAAGCACAATGCCGACTTATATACAAGAGGAGTAATTCTTTTAAGAGTTTCTGCTTTTAGCCTTTCCTGGGAGAGCAGTATTAGATTCCGATGCACCATTGCAGGTTTCCTGTATCCCTTGGAGCTTCACATTGATGATGAAACACAGAAACTGTAACGATATTGAATGCGAAAGGCACCATGACGACTTATATACAAGAAGAGTAACTCTTCTAATACTTTGTGCTTTGAGCCATTCCTAAGACAGCAGTATTAGATTCTGATGCACCACTGCAGGCTTACTGTATCCCTTGGTCCTTCCCATAGACGATTACACACAGAAATTGCACCGCGATTGAATACAATAGGCACAATGTCGACTTATTTACAAGCGGAGTAACTCTTCTATGAGTTTGTGCTTTTAGCCTTTCCTGGGACAGCAGTATCAGATTCCGATGCACCATTGCAGGTTAACTGTATCCGTTGGACCTTCACATTGACAATGGATCACTGAAATTGTACCGGGATTGTAAGCATATGCCACAATGCCGACTTGTAAACAACAGGGGTAAATCTTCTAAGAGTTTGTGCTTTGAGCCTTTCCTGAGACAGAAGTATTAGAATACGATGCACCATTGCAGGTTTTTCTGTATCCCTTGGAACTTCACATTCACGATAAAACACAGAAATTGCATCGATATTGAATGCATAAGGCCCAATGCCGACTTATATACAATAGGAGTAACTCTTTTATAAGTTTATGCTTTTAGCCTTTCCTGGGAGAGCAGTATTAGATTCAAACTCACCACTGCAGGTTTACTGTATCCCTTGGACCTTCACATTGACGATGAAACACAGAAATTGCATCGTTATTATATATAAAAGGCACAATGCTGACTTATATACAAAAGGAATAACTCTTCTAATACTTTGTGCTTTGAGCCATTCCTGAGAGGACAACATTAGATTCCGATGCACCACTGTGGGTTTAATGTAACCCTTGGACTTTCACATTGAAGATGAAGCACAGAAATTGAATCGGGGCTGAATACAAAAGGCACAATGCCGACTTCAATGCAAGAGGAGTAACTCTTCAAAGAGTTTGTGTTTTGAGCCTTTCCTGGGACAGCAGTATTAGATTCCGATGCACCACTGCAGATTTACTGAATCCCTTGGACCTTCACATAGACGATGACACACAGAAATTGCGTTGTGATTGAATACAAAAGGCACAATGCCGACTTACATACAAGAGAAGTAAGTCTTCTCAGAGTTTGTACTTTGAGCCTTTCGTGGGAGAGCTGTATTAGATTCCCATTCACCACTGCAGGTTTACTGTATCCCTTGGACCTTCACATTGACCATGAAACACAGAAATTGCATCGGGATTACATACAAATGACACAATGTCGACTTACTTACAAGAGGAGTAACTCTTTTAAGAGTTTGCGCTTTTAGGCTTTCCTGGGAGTGCATTATTAATTTCCGATGCTCCTATGCAGGTTTACTGTATCCCTTTGACCTTCACAATGACGATGAAACACAGAAATTGCATCGGGGTTGAATACAAAAGGCACAATGCCGACATAAGTACAAGAGGAGTAACTCTTCTAAGAGTTTGTGCTTTGAGCTTTTGCTGGGAGAGCAGTATTAGATTCCAATGCACCACTGCAGATTTACTGTGTCCCTTGGACCTTCACATAGACGATTACACACAGAAATTGCATCGCGATTGAATACAAAAGGCACAATGTCTACTTATTTACAAGCGGAGTAACTCTTCTAAGAGTATGTGCCTTTCGCCTTTCCTGGGAGAGCATTATTAAATTACGACGCACCACTGCAGCTTTTCTATATCCCTTGCACCTTCACATTGGCGATGAAGCACAGAAATTGCATCGGGATTGAATACCAATGCCACAATTTCGGCTTAAATACAAAAGGAGTATCAGCTCTAAGAGTTTGTGCTCTGCGCCTTCCCTGGGAGAGCAGTATTAGATTCCGATGCACCACTGGAGCCTTACTGTGTCCCTTGGACCTTCACATTGACGATGAAACACAGAAACTGCATCGGCATTGAATACAAATGGCACAATGCTGTCTTATAGACAAGAGGAGTAACTCTTCTAAGAGTGTGTGCAACAGCTTTTCCTGGGAGAGCAGTATTTGATTCCGATGCAACACTGCAGGTTTACTGTATCCCTTGGACCCCCAAATTAACGATGAAACACAGAAATTGCAACGGAAATGAATACAAAAGGCACAATTCCGACTTAAATACAAGAGGAATAACTCTTCTAACACCTTCTGCTTTGAGCCATTCCTGGGAGAGCAGTATTAGATTCCGATGCATCATTGCAGGTTTACTGTATCCCTTGGACCTTGACATTGACGATGAAACACAGAAATTGCATCGGGATTGAGTACAAAAGGCACAATGACAACTTAAATACAGGAAGAGTTATTCTTCCAAGGGTTTGTCCTTTGAGAATTTCGTGGGAGACCAGTATTAGATTCCGATGCACCAACGCAGGGTTACTGTATCCCTTTGACATTCACATTGATGATGAAACACAGATATTGTACCGGGATTGTATACAAATGCCACAATACCGACTTATTAACAATAGGAGTAACTCTTCTAAGACATTTTGCTTTGAGCCTCTCCTAAGACAGCAGTATTAGATTCTGATGCAGCATTGCAGATGTACTGTATCCCTTGGACCTTCACATTGACGATGAAACACAGAAATTCCATCGATATTGCATACAAAAGGCACAATGCCGACTTCATTACAAGAGGAGTAACTCTTCTAAGAGTTTGTGCTTTGAGCCTTAGTTGGGAGAGCAGTATTAGACTCCGATGCACCACTGCAGGTTTACTGTATCATTTGGACCTTCACATAGACGATTACTTACACAAATTGTATCGCGACTGAATACAAAAGGCACAATGTCGACTTATTTACAAGCGGAGTAACTCTTCTACGAGTTTGTGCCTTTAGACTTTCCTGGGAAAGCAGTATTAAATTACGACACACCACTGTAGGTTTTCTGTATCCCTTGCACCTCCACATTGGCGATGAAGCACAGAAATTGCATCGGGATTGAACACAAATGGCACAATGTCGGCTTAAATACAACAGGAGTATCTGCTTTAAGAGTTTTTCCTTTGAGCCTTTCCTGGAAGAGTAGTATTACATTCCGATGCACCACTGCAGGTTTACTGTATCCCTTGGCCCTTCACATTGACGATGAAACACAGAAACTGCATCGGGATTGAATACAAATGGCATAGTGCTGTCTTATAGACAAGAGGAGTAACTCTTTAATTAGTGTGTTCAACAGCCATTCCTGAGAGAGCAGTATTTGATTCCGATGCACCACTGCAGGTTTACTGTATCCCTTGGACCCTCAAATCAATGATGAAACACAGATATTATACCGGAAAAGAATACTAAAGGCACAATTCCGACTTATATACAATAGGAATTACTCTTCTAACTCTTTCTGCTTTGAGCCTTTCCTGTTAGAGCAGTATTAGATTCCGATGCATCATTGCAGGTTTACTGTATCCCTTGCACCTTGACATTGACGATGAAACACATAAATTCCATCGGGAATGATTACAAAGGGCACTATGACAACTCATATACAGGAAGAGTAACTCTTGAAAGGGTTTGTTCTTTGAGACAATCGTGGGAGACCAGTATTAGATTCCGCTGCACTACTGCAGGGTTACTGTATCCCATGGACATTCACATTGACGATGAAACAAAGAAATTGTACCGGGATTGTATACAAATGGCACAATACCGACTTATTAACAATAAGAGTAACTCTTCTAAGACTTTGTGCTTTGAGCCTTTCCTAAGACAGCAGTATTCGATTCCGATGCAGCATTGCAGATTTACTGTATCCCTTGGACCTTAACATTGACGATGAAACACAGAAATTGCATCGATATTGAATAAAAAAGGCACAATGACGACTTATATGGAAGAGAATTAAGTCTTTTTAAGGTTTGTCCTTTGAGCCTTTCGTGGGATAGCAGTATTAGATTCCTATTCACCACTGCAGGTTAACTGTATCCCTTGGACCTTCACATTGACGATGAAACACAAAAATTGCATCGGGATTAAATACAAAGGGCACAATGTCAACTTACATACAAGAGGAGTCACTATTTTAAGAGTTTGCGCTTTTAGACTTTCCTGGGAGAGCAGTATTAGATTCCGATGCTCCACTGCATGTTTACTGTATTCCTTGGACTTTCAAATTGGAGATGAAACACAGAAATTGCATCGTGGTTGAATACAAAAGGCACAATGCCGACTTAAGTACATGAGGAGTAACTGTTCTAAGAGTTTGTGCTTTGAGCCTTTCCTGGGAGAGCAGTACTAGATTCCGATGCACCACTGCAGGTTTTCTGTATCCCTTGGACCTTCACATTGACGAAGAAACACAGAAATTGCGTTGTGATTGAATACAAAAGACACAGTGTCGACTTATTTACAAGCGGAGTAACTCTTCTAAGTGTTTGTGCTTTTAGCCTTTCCTGGGAGAGCAGTATTAGATTCCGATGCACTACTGCAGGTTTACTGTATCCCTTGGACCTTCAAATTAACGATGAAACACAGAAATTGCATTGGAAATGTATACAAAAGGCACAATCCCGACTTATATACAAGAGGAATAACTCTTCTAATACATTGTGTTTTGGGCCTTTCCTGGGACAGCAGTATTAGACTCCGATGCACCATTGCAGGTTTACTGTATCCCTTGGAACTTCACATTGATGATGAAACACAGAAAGTGTAACGATATTGAATACAAAAGGCACCATGCCGTCTTATATACAAGAGGAGTAACTTTTCTAATACTTTGTGCTCTGAGCCTTTCCTGGGACAGCAGTATTCGATTCCAATGGACCACTGCAGGTTTACTGTATCCCTTGGACCCTCACATAGACGATGACATACAGAAATTGCATCGCGATTGAATACAAAAGGCACAATGTCCACTTATTCATAATCGGAGTGACTCTTCTAAGAGTTTCTGTTTTTAGCCATTCCTGGGAGAGCAGTATTAAATTCCGATGCACGGCTGCAGGTTTTCTGTATCCATTGGACATTCACATTGAAGATGAAGCACAGAAATTGCATCAGGATTGAATACAAAAGGCACAATGCCGACTTATATACAAGAGGAATAACTCTTCTAATACTTTCTGCTTTGAGCCTTTCCTGGGACAGCAGAAGTAGATTCTGATGCACCAGTGCAGGTTTACTGTATTAGTTGGACCTAAACGTTGACGATGAATCACAGAAATTGCATCGATATTGAATACAAAATGCAAAATACCGACTTATATACAAGAGGAGTAACTCTTCTATGTGTTTGTGCTTTTAGCCTGTATTGGGAGGGCAGTATTAGATTTAAATGCACCATTGCAGGTTTACTGTATCCCTTGGACCTTCACATTGACGATCAAACACAGAAATTGAATCAGGATTGAATACAAACGGCACAATGCCGAATTATATACAAGATAAGTAAGTCTTCTCAAGGATTGTGCTTTGAGCCTTTCCTTCCTGAGCAGTATTAGATTTCCATTCACCACAGCAGGTTTACTGTATCCCTTGGACCTTCACATTGACGGTGAAACACAGAAATTGCATCGGGATTAAATACTATAGGCACAAAGTCGAATTACATACAAGAGGTGTAACTCTTTTACGGGTTTGCGCTTTTGGCTTTCCTGGGAGAGTAGTATTAGATTCCGATGCTCCACTGCAGGTTTACTGTAACCGTTGGACCTTCACATTGACGATGAAACACAGAAATTGTATCGGGGTTGAATATAAAAGGCACAATGCCGACTTGTGTACAAGAGGAGTAACTCTTTTAAGAGATTGTGTTTTGAGCCTTTCCAGGGACAGCAGTATTAGATTCCGATACACCATTGCAGGTTTACTGTATCCCTTGGACCTAAACATTGACGATGAAACACAGATATTCCATCGGGATTGAATAAAAAAGCCCCAATGCCGACTTATTTAGAAGAGGAGTAACTCTTCTAAGGGTTTACTTTGTGCCATTCCTGGGATAGCAGTATTAGATACCGATGCACCACTGTAGGTTTACTGCATCCCTTGGACCTTCACATTGAAGATGAAGCACAGAAATTGAATTGGGATTGAATACAAAAGGCACAATGCCGACTTATATACAAGAGGAATATCTCTTCTAATACTTTGGGATTTGAGCCTTTCCGGGGACAGCAGGAATAGATTCTGATGCACCACTGCAGATTTACTGTATCCCTTGGACTTTCACATTGACGATGAAACACGAAAACTGCATCGGGGTTGAATAAAAAAGACACAAAGTCGGCTTAAATACAAGAGCTGTATCTGATCTAAGAGTTTGTGCCTTGTGCCTTTCCAGGGAGAGCAGTATTAGATTCCGATGCACCACTGCAGGTTTACTGTATCCCTTGGACTTTCAAATGAACTATGAAATACAAAAATTGCATCGGAATTGAACACAAAAGGCACAAACCTGACTTATGTACAAGAGGAATAACCCTTCTAATACTCTCTGCTTTGAGCCATTCCTTGGAGAGCAGTATTAGATTGCGATGCACCATTGCAGGTTTACTGTATCCCTTGGACCTATATATTGACGATGAAACACAGATACTGCATCGGGATAGTATAAAAAATGCTCAATGCCAACATATTTACAAGAGGAGTAACTCTTCTAAGAGCTTAGTATGAACCATTCCAGGGAGAGTGTATTAGTTTCCGATGCACCACTGCAGGCTTATTGTATCCCTTGGACACAGAAATTGCATCGGGATTGAATACAAAAGGCACAATGTCGACTTATTTACAATCGGAGTAACTCTTCTAAGAGTTTGTGCTTTTAGCCTTTCCTGGGAGAGCAGTATTAAATTCCGATGTACCACTACAGGTTTTCTGTATCCCTTGGACCTTCATATTGACGATGAAGAACAGAAATTGTACCGGGATTGTATACAAATGCCACAATGCCGACTTATAAACAAGAGGAAGAACTCTTCTAAGAGTTTGTGAATTTGAGCCTTTCCTGGGACAGCAGTATTAGATTCCGATGCTCCACTGCATGTTTACTACATTCCTTGGACTTTCAAATTGAAGATGAAACACAGAAATTGCATCCTGGTTGAATACAAAAGGCACAATGCCGACTTAAGTACAAGAGGAGTAACTCTTCTAAGAGTTTGTGCTATGAGCCTTTCCTGGGAGAGCAGTGCTAGATTCCGATGCACCACTGCAGGTTTACTGTATCCCTTGGACCTTCACATTGACGATGAAACACAGAAATTGCATCGCGATTGAATACAAAAGACACAGTGTCGACTTATTTACAAGCGGAGTAACTCTTCTAAGTGTTTGTGCTTTTAGCCTTTCCTGGGAGAGCAGTATTATATACCGACGCACCACTGCAGTTTTTCTGTATCCTTTGCACCTTCACATTGGTGATGAACACAGAAATTGCATCGGGATTGAATACAAATGGCACAATGACGGCTTAAATACAAGACGTGTATCTGCTCTAAGAGTTTGTGCTTTGAGCCTTTCCTGGGAGAGCAGTATTAGATTCCGATGCACCACTGCAGGTTTACTGTATCCCTTGGACTTTCTCATTGACGATGAAACACAGAAACTGCATCGGGATTGAACACAAATGGCACAATGCTGTCTTATATACAGGAGGAGTAACTCTTCTAAGAGCGTGTGCAACAGTCTTTCCTGGGAGAGCAGTATTTGATTCCGATGCACCACTGCAGGTTTACTGTATCCCTTGGATCTTCAAATTGACGATGAAACACAGAAATTGCATTGGAAATGGATACAAAAGGCACAATCCCGACTTATATACAAGAGGAATAACTCTTCTAATACTTTGTGTTTTGGGCCTTTCCTGGGACAGCAGTATTATATTCCGATGCACCATTGCAGGTATGCTGTAACCCTTGGACCTTCACATTGATGATGAAACACAAAATTATTAAGATATTGAATACAAATGGCACCATGCCGATTTTAATACAAGGGGAGTAACTCTTCTAATACTTTGTGCTTTGAGCCTTTCCTCGGGCAGCAGTATTAGATTCCAATGCACCACTGCAGGTTTACTGTATACCTTTCACCTTCACATAGACGATGACACACTGAAATTGCATCGCGATTGAATACAAAAGGCTCAATGTCGACTTATATACAGGAAGAGTAACTATTATAAGCGTTTGTTCTTTGAGCCATTCCTGGGAGACCAGTATTACATTCCGATGCACAAAAGCAGGTTTACTGTATCCCATGGACTTTCACATTGACGATGAAACACAGAAATTGCATCGATATTGAATACAAAGGGCACAATGCCAACTTATATACAAGAGGAGTAACTCTTCTTTGAGTTTGTGCTTTAGCGTTTCCTGGGAGAACAGTATTAGATTCCGATACACCATTACAGGTTCACTGTATCCCTTGGACGCTCAATTTGATTATGAAGCACAGCAAATGCATCGGAATTGAATACAAAAGAAACAATGCCGACATATATACAAGGCGAGTAACTCCATTCAGTGTTTGTGCTTTCAGCCTTTCTTCGGACAGCAGTATTAGATTCCGATGCACCACTGCATGTTTACTGTATCCCTTGAACCTTCACATTGACGATGAAACACAGAAATTGCACCGGAATTGTATACAAAAGGCACATTCCCGACTTATATTGAATAGCTGTTACACTTCTAAATGTTTGTGCTTTGAGCCTTCCGTGGGACAGCAGTATTGGATTCTGATGCACCATTGCATGTGTACTGAGTCTCTTGGACCTTCACATTGACGATGAAACACAGAAATTGCATCGATATTGAATACAAAATGCACAATGTCGTTTTATGTACAGGAAGAGTAACTATTCCAAGGGTTTGTGCTTTGAGCCTTTCCTGGGAGAGCAGTATTAGATTCCCAATCACCACTGCAGGTTTACTTTATCCCTTGGACCTTCACATTGACGATGAAGCACAGAAATTGCATCGGGATTCAATACAAAATGCACAATGTCTACTTAATTACAAGCGGAGTAAGTCTTCTAAGAGATTGCGCTTTTAGCCTTTCCTGGGAGAGCAGTATTAGTTTCCGATGCTCCACTCCAGGATTACTGTATCCCTTGGACCCTCGCATTGACGATGAAAGACAGAAATTGCATCGGGATTGAATACAAATGGCACAATGCCTTCTTTATACCATAGGAGTATCTCTTCTAATAGTTTCTGATTTAAGCCTTTCCTAGGGGAGCAGTATCATATTCCGATGCTCCACTGCAGGTTTACTGTATCCCTTGGACCTTCACATTGATGATGAAACAAAGAATTGTTACGATATTGAATACAAAAGTCACCATGCCGACTTTAATACAAGAGGAGTAACTCTTCTAATACTTTGTGCTTTGAGCCTTTCCTGGGACAGCAGTATTAGACCCCAATGCACCACTGCAGGTTTACTATATCCCTTGGACCTTCAAATTGACGATGAAACACAGAAATTGCATCGATATTGAATACAAAATGCACAATGCCAACATATGTACAAGAGGAGTAACTCTTCTAAGAGTTTGTGCAATTAGTGTTTCCTGGGAGAGCAGTATCAGATTCCAATGCACCACTGCAGGTTTACTGTATCCCTTGGACCCCCAAATTTATTATGAAGCACAGCAATTGCATCGGGATTGAATACAAAAGGCACAATGTTAACTTATTTACAAGCGGAGTAACTCTTCTAAGAGTTTGCGATTTTAGCCTTTCCTGGGAGAGCAGTATTAGTTTCTGATGCTCGACTATACGTTTACTTTATCCCATGGACTTTCACATTGACGATGAAACACAGAAATTGCATCGGGATTGAATACAAAAGGCACAATGCCGACATAAGTACAAGAGGAGTAACTCATGTAAGGGTTTGTGCTTTGAGCCTTTGCTGGGACAGCAGTATTAGGTTCCGATGCACCACTGCAGGTTACCGTATCCCTTGGACCTATACATTGACGATGAAACACAGATATTCCATCGGGATTGAATAAAAAAGGACCAATGACGACTTATTTACAAGAGGAGTAACTCTTCTAAGAATTCACTTTGTCCCATTCATGGGAGAGCAGTATTAGATTCCGATGCACCACTGTAGGTTTACTGTATCCCTTGGACCTTCAAATTGACGATGCAACACAAAAATTGAATCGGAATTGAATACAAAAAGCACAAAGCCGACTTATATACAAGAGGGGTAACTCTTCTAAGAGTTTGTGTTTTGAGCCTTTCCTTAGACAGCAGTATTAGATTCCGATGCACCACTGCACATTTGCTGCATCCCTTGGACCTAATCATTGACGATGAAACACAGATATTCTATCGGGATTGAATAAAAAAGCCCAATGCCGACTTATTTACAAGAGGAGTAACTCTTCGACGAGTTTGCTTTGAGCCTTCCCTGGTAGAACAGTATTCGATTCCGATGCACCACTGCAGGTTTACTGTGTCCCTTGGACTTTTACATTGACGATGTAACACAGATATTGCATCGGGATTGAATAAAAATGGCTCAATGACCACTTATTTACAAGAGGAGTAACTATTCCCAGAGTTTAGTTTGAGCCTTCCCTGGGAGAGCAGTATTAGATTCCGATGCGCCACTGCTGGTTTACGGTATCCCTTGCACCTTCAAATTAACGATGAAACACAGAAATTGCATCGGGATTGAAACAAAAGGCCCAATGCCGACTTATATACAAGAGGAGTAAGTCTTCTAAGGGTTTGTGCTTTAGGCCTTTCCGGGAAGAGCAGTATTAGATTACCATGCACCACTGCAGGTTTACTGTATCCCTTGCACCTTCACGTTGACGATGAAACACAGAAATTGCATCGGGATTCAATTCAAAAGGCACAATGCCGACTTATTTACAAGCGGAGTAATTCCTCTAAGAGTTTGTGCTTTTAGACTTTTCTGGGAGAGCAGCAATAGATTCCGATACACCACAGTAGGTTTACTGTATCACTTGGACCTTCACATAGACGATGAAACACAGAAATTGCATCGGGATTGAAACAAAAGGCTCAATGCCGACTTATATACAAGAGGAGTAAATCTTCTAAGGGTTTGTGCTTTAGGCCTTTCGGGGAAGAGCAGTATTAGGTTTCCATGCACCACTGCAGGTTTACTGTATCCCTTGCACCTTCACGTTGACGATGAAACACAGAAATTGCTTCGGGATTCAATTCAAAAGGCACAATTCCGACTTATTTACATGTGGAGTAACCCTTCTAAGAGTTTGGGTTTTAGCCTTTACTGGGAAAGCAAAATTAGATTCCGATGCACCACTGCAGATTTACTGCATGCCTTTGACTTTAACATTGTCGATGAAACACAGATATTGCATCGTGATTGACTAAAAATTACTCAATGCCCACTTATTTACAAGAGGAGTACATATTCTAAGAGTTTACTTTGAGCCCTCCCTGGGAGAGCAGTAATAGATTCCGGTGCACCACTGCAGGTTTACTGTGTCCCTGCTACCTTCAAATTAACGATGAAACACAGCAGTTGCATTGGGATTGAACACAGAAAGCACAATACCGACTTATATACAAGAGGAGTAACACTTCTAAGAGTTTGTGCTATCAGCCTTTCCTGGGGGACCAGTATTAGATTCCGATGCGCCAATGCATGTTTACTGTATCACTTGGACCTTCACATTGACGATGAAACACAGTAATTGCATCGGAAATGAATACAAAATGCACAATGCAGACTTATATACAAGAGGAGTAACTCATCTAAGAGTTTGTGCTTTGAGTCTTTCCTGGTAGAGCAGTATTAGATTCCGATGCACCACTGCAGGTTTACCGTATGCCTTGGACCTTCACATTGACTATGAAGCACAGAAATTGCATTGGGATTGAATACAAAAGGCACATTCCCGACTTATATTGAAGAGGTGTTACTCTTCTAAGAGTCTGTGCTTTGAGCCTTCTCTGGGACAGCAGTATTGGATTCCGATGCACCACTGCATGTGTACTGTATCCCTTGGACCTTCACACTGACGATGAAACAGAAATTACATCGATATTGAATACAAAAGCCACAATGTCGATTTATATACAAGACGATTAACTCTTTAAGAGTTTACTTTGAGGCTTTCCTGGGGGAGCAGTAATAGATTCCGATGCACCACTGCTGGTTTACTGTATCCCTTACACCTTCAAATTAACGATGAAACACAGCAATTACATTGGGACTGAACACAAAAGGCACAATGCCGACTTATATACAAGAGGAGTAACCCTTCTAAGAGTTTGCGCTTTGAACTTTTCCTGGGACAGCAGTATTAGATTCCAATGCACCACTACAGGTTTACTGTATGCCTTAAACCTTCACATTGACGATGGAACACAGCAATTGCACCGGGATTGTAAGCAAAAGGCACACTGCGGTCTTATATACAAGAGGAGTAACTCTTCGAAGAGTTTGAGCTATCAGCCTTTCCAGGGAGAGCAGTATTAGATTACGATGCACCACTGCCAGATTACTGTTTCGCTTGGTCCTTCAAATTAACGATGAAACAACGAATTGTCATCGGAAATGAATACAAAACGCACAATGCAGACTTATATACGAGAGGAGTAACTCTTCTAAGAGTTTGTGTTTTGAGGCTTTCCTGCTAGAGCGGTACCAGATTCCGATGCACCTTTGCAAGTTTACTGAATGCCTTGGACCCATACATTGACGATAAAGCACAAAAATTGCATCGGGATTGAACACAAAAGGCACAAGGTGGACTTAATTAATGCGGAGTAATTCCTCTAAGAGTTTGTGCTTTTAGACTTTTCTGGGAGAGCAGTATTAGATTCCGATGCACCACTGCAGGTTTACTGTATCGCTGGGACCTTCAAATTAACGGTGAAACACAGCGATTGCATTGGGATTGAAAACAGAAAGCACAATGCCGACTTATATACAAGATGAGTAACACTTCTAAGAGTTTGTGCTTTGTGCCTTTCCTGGAGCAGCAGTATTAGATTCCAATGCACCACTGCAGGTTTACTGTATCCCTTAAACCTTCACATTGACGATGAAACACAGAAATAGCACCGGGATTGCATGCAAAAGGCACAATGCTGTCTTATATACAAGAGGAGTAACTCTTCGAAGTGTTTGTGCTATCAGCCTTTCCTGGGAGATCAGTATCAGGTTCCGATGCGCCACTGCAGGTTTACTGTATCACTTGGACCTTCCCATTGACGATGAAACACAGATATTGCATCGGGATTGAATACAAAAGGCACAATGCTGTCTCATATACAAGACGAGTAACTCTTATGAGAGTTTGTGCAAGAGCCTTTCCTGGGTGAGCAGTATTTGTTTCCGATGCACCACTGCAGGTTTACTGTGTCCCTTGGACTTTCACATTGACGATGAAACACAGAAATTGCATCGATATTGAATACAAAAGGCACAATGCCAACTTATATACAAGAGGAGTAACTCTTCTATGTGTTTGTGCTTTTAGCCTTTCCTGGGAGAGCATTATTAGATTCCAATGCACCATTGCAAGATTACTGTATCCTGTGGACCTCCACATTGTCGATGAAACATAGAAATAGAATTGGGACTGAATACAAAAGGCACAATGCCGACTTATATTCAAGAGAAGTAAGTCTTCTCAGGGTTTGTGCTTTGAGCCTTTCCTGGGAGAGCAGTATTAGATTCCCATTCACCACTCCAGGTTTACTGTATCCTTGGACCTTCATATTGACGATGAAATACAGAAATTGCATCGGGATTCAATACAAAAGGCGCAATGTCGACCCATTTACAAGCGGAGTAACTCTTCTAAGAGTTTGTGCTTTGAGCAATTCCTGGGAGAGCAGTATTAGATCCCATTCACCACAGCAGGTTTAATGTATCCCTTGGACCTTCACATTGACGATCAAACACAGAAATTGCATCGATATTGAATAAAAAGTGCCCAGTGCCGACTTATTTACATGATGAGTAACTCTTCTAAGAGTTTACTATGAGCCTTTCCTGGGAGAGCAGTATTAGATGCCGATGCACCACTGTAGGTATACTGTACCCCTTGGACCTTCACATTGACGATGAAACAAAGAAATTGCAACGGGATTCAATACAAAAGGCACAATACCGTCTTATACACAAAAGGAGTAACTCTTCTAAGAGTTTGTGCAATCAGTCTTTCCTCGGAGAGCAATATTAGATTCCGATGCACCACCACAGGTATACGCTATCCCTTGGACCTTCACCTTGACGATGAAACACAGATATTGCATCGGGAGTGAATAAAAGAGGCACAATGTCGACTTATTTACAAGCGGAGTAGGTCTTCTAAGAGTTTGCTCTTTTACCTTTTCTGCGAGAGCAGTATTAGATTCCGATGCCCCACTGTAGGTTTACTGTATCCCTTGGACCTTCACATTGACGATGAAAAACATAAATTGCATCCGGATTGAATACAAATGGCACAATGCCTTCCTATAAACAAGAGGAGCATCTCTTCTCAGAGGTTTTGCTCTGAGACTTTCCTGGGAGAACAGTATTAGATTCCGATGCACCACTGCAGCTTTACTGTAGCCCTTGGACCCTCACATTTACAATGAAACACAGAAATTGCATCGGAATTGAATAAAAAAGCACAATGCCGACTTAAGTACAAGAGGAGTAACTCTCCTAAGAGTTTGTGCTTTGAGCCTTTCCTGAGACTGCAGTATTGGATTCCGATGCACCAATGCAAGTTTACTGTACCCCTTGGACCTAAACATTGAAGCTGAAACACTGATATTCGATCGGGATTGAATTAAAAAGGTCCAATGCCGACTTATTTACAAGAGGACTAACTCTTCTAAGAGTTTACTTTGAGCCATTCCTGGGAGAGCCGCATTAGATTCCGATGCACCACTGCAGGTTTACTGTATCTCTTGTACCTTTACACTGACGATGAAACACAGATATTGCATCGTGATAAAATACAAATGGCACAATGCCATCTTATATACAAGAGGTGTAACTCCTCTAAGAGCTTGTACTTCGAGCCTTTCCTGGGAGTGCAGTATTAGATTCCGATGCACCACCGCAGGTTTACTCTATCCCTTGGACCATCACGTTTACAATGAAACACAGAAATTGCATCGGAAGTTAATACAAAAGGCACAATGCCAAATTAAGTATAAGAGGAGTAACTCTGCTAAGAGTTAGTGCTTTGAGACTTTCCTGGGACAGCAGTATTAGATTCCGATGCACCACTGCAGGTTTACTGTGTCCCTTGGACCTTTACATTGACGATGTTACACTGATATTGCATCGGGATTGAATTAAGATTGCACAATGCCCACTTATTTACAAGAGGAGTAACTATTCTCAGAGTTCAGTTTGAGTCTTCCCTGGGAGAGCAGTATTAGATTCCGATGCACCACCGCAGGATTACCCTATCCCTTGGACCTTCACATTTACAATGAAACACAGAAATTGCATCGGAATTGAATACAAAAGGCACAATGCTGAATTAAGTACAAGAGGAGTAACTCTTCTAAGAGTTTGTGCTTTGAGCCTTTCCTGGTAGAGCAGTCTTAGATTCCATTGCACCACTGCAGGTTTACTGTACCCCTTAAACCTTCACATTGACGATGAAACACAGAAATTTCATCGGGATTCAATTCAAAAGGCACAATGAGGATTTATTTACAAGTGGAGTAACCCTTCTAAGAGTTTGTGCTTTGAGCCTTTCCTGGGACAGCAGTATCGGCTTCTGATGCACCATGGCATGTGTACTGTATCCCTTGGACCTTCACATAGACGATGAAACACAGAAACAGCATCGGGATTGAATACGAAAGGCACAATACTGTCATATATACAAGACGTGTAACTCTTCTAGGAGTTTGTGCAAGAGCCTTTCCTGGGAGAGCAGTATTTGTTTCTGATGCACCACTGCAGGTTTACTGTATCCCTTGGACCTTCAAATTAACGATGAAACACAGAAATTGCGTCGGTAATGAATACAAAAGGCACAATCCCGACTTGTATACAAGAGGAACAACTTTTCTAATACTTTCTGCTTTGAGCCTTTCCTGTGAGAGCAGTATTAGTTTCCGTTGCACCATTGCAGGTTTACTGTATCCCTTGGACCTTTACATTAAGGATGAAACACAGATATTGCATCGGGATAGATTACAAAAGGCACAATGCCGTCTTATATACAAGAGGAGTAACTCTTCTAAGAGTTTGTGCTTTGCGCCTTTCCTGGTAGAGCGGTATTAGATTCCGATGCACCTTTGCATGTTTACTGTATGACTTGGTCCTTCACATTGATGATGAAACACAGAAATTGCATTGGGATTGAATACAAAAGGCACAATGTCGACTTACTTACAAGCGGAGTAATTGCTCTAAGAGTTTGTGCTTTTAGACTTTTCTGGGAGAGGAGTAATGGATTCCGATGGACCACTGCAGGTTTACTGTATCACTTGGACCTTCACATTGACGATGAAACACAGAAAATGCATCGGGATTGAATACAAAGCGCTCAATGCCGGCTTATATACAAGTGGAGTAAGTCTTCTAACGGTTTGTGCTTTAGGCCTTTCCGGGGTGAGCAGTGTAAGATTTCTATGCACCACTGCAAGTTTACTGTATCCCTTGCACCATCACATTGACGATGAGACACAGAAATTGCATCGGGATTTAATTCAAAAGGCACAATGCCGACTTATTTACAAGTGGCGTAACTCTTCTAAGAATTTGTGCTCTTAGCCTTTCCTGGGAAAGCAGTATTAGATTCCGATGCATGATTGCGGGTTTACTGCATCCCTTTGACCTTAACGTTGTCGACGAAACACAGATATTGCATCAGGACTGAATAAAAATGGCTCAATGCCCATTTATTTACAAGAGGTGTAACAATGCTAAGAGATTACTTTGAGCCTTCCCTGGGAGAGCAGTAATAGATTCCGATGCACACCTGCAGGTTTACTGTGTCCCTTGGACTTTTACATTGACGATGTAACACAGATATTGCATCGGGATTGAATAAAAATGGCTCAATGACCACTTATTTACAAGAGGAGTAACTATTCCCAGAGTTTAGTTTGAGCCTTCCCTGGGAGAGCAGTATTAGATTCCGATGCGCCACTGCTGGTTTACGGTATCCCTTGCACCTTCAAATTAACGATGAAACACAGAAATTGCATCGGGATTGAAACAAAAGGCCCAATGCCGACTTATATACAAGAGGAGTAAGTCTTCTAAGGGTTTGTGCTTTAGGCCTTTCCGGGAAGAGCAGTATTAGATTACCATGCACCACTGCAGGTTTACTGTATCCCTTGCACCTTCACGTTGACGATGAAACACAGAAATTGCATCGGGATTCAATTCAAAAGGCACAATGCCGACTTATTTACAAGCGGAGTAATTCCTCTAAGAGTTTGTGCTTTTAGACTTTTCTGGGAGAGCAGCAATAGATTCCGATACACCACAGTAGGTTTACTGTATCACTTGGACCTTCACATAGACGATGAAACACAGAAATTGCATCGGGATTGAAACAAAAGGCTCAATGCCGACTTATATACAAGAGGAGTAAATCTTCTAAGGGTTTGTGCTTTAGGCCTTTCGGGGAAGAGCAGTATTAGGTTTCCATGCACCACTGCAGGTTTACTGTATCCCTTGCACCTTCACGTTGACGATGAAACACAGAAATTGCTTCGGGATTCAATTCAAAAGGCACAATTCCGACTTATTTACATGTGGAGTAACCCTTCTAAGAGTTTGGGTTTTAGCCTTTACTGGGAAAGCAAAATTAGATTCCGATGCACCACTGCAGATTTACTGCATGCCTTTGACTTTAACATTGTCGATGAAACACAGATATTGCATCGTGATTGACTAAAAATTACTCAATGCCCACTTATTTACAAGAGGAGTACATATTCTAAGAGTTTACTTTGAGCCCTCCCTGGGAGAGCAGTAATAGATTCCGGTGCACCACTGCAGGTTTACTGTGTCCCTGCTACCTTCAAATTAACGATGAAACACAGCAGTTGCATTGGGATTGAACACAGAAAGCACAATACCGACTTATATACAAGAGGAGTAACACTTCTAAGAGTTTGTGCTATCAGCCTTTCCTGGGGGACCAGTATTAGATTCCGATGCGCCAATGCATGTTTACTGTATCACTTGGACCTTCACATTGACGATGAAACACAGTAATTGCATCGGAAATGAATACAAAATGCACAATGCAGACTTATATACAAGAGGAGTAACTCATCTAAGAGTTTGTGCTTTGAGTCTTTCCTGGTAGAGCAGTATTAGATTCCGATGCACCACTGCAGGTTTACCGTATGCCTTGGACCTTCACATTGACTATGAAGCACAGAAATTGCATTGGGATTGAATACAAAAGGCACATTCCCGACTTATATTGAAGAGGTGTTACTCTTCTAAGAGTCTGTGCTTTGAGCCTTCTCTGGGACAGCAGTATTGGATTCCGATGCACCACTGCATGTGTACTGTATCCCTTGGACCTTCACACTGACGATGAAACAGAAATTACATCGATATTGAATACAAAAGCCACAATGTCGATTTATATACAAGACGATTAACTCTTTAAGAGTTTACTTTGAGGCTTTCCTGGGGGAGCAGTAATAGATTCCGATGCACCACTGCTGGTTTACTGTATCCCTTACACCTTCAAATTAACGATGAAACACAGCAATTACATTGGGACTGAACACAAAAGGCACAATGCCGACTTATATACAAGAGGAGTAACCCTTCTAAGAGTTTGCGCTTTGAACTTTTCCTGGGACAGCAGTATTAGATTCCAATGCACCACTACAGGTTTACTGTATGCCTTAAACCTTCACATTGACGATGGAACACAGCAATTGCACCGGGATTGTAAGCAAAAGGCACACTGCGGTCTTATATACAAGAGGAGTAACTCTTCGAAGAGTTTGAGCTATCAGCCTTTCCAAGGAGAGCAGTATTAGATTACGATGCACCACTGCCAGATTACTGTTTCGCTTGGTCCTTCAAATTAACGATGAAACAACGAATTGTCATCGGAAATGAATACAAAACGCACAATGCAGACTTATATACGAGAGGAGTAACTCTTCTAAGAGTTTGTGTTTTGAGGCTTTCCTGCTAGAGCGGTACCAGATTCCGATGCACCTTTGCAAGTTTACTGAATGCCTTGGACCCATACATTGACGATAAAGCACAAAAATTGCATCGGGATTGAACACAAAAGGCACAAGGTGGACTTAATTAATGCGGAGTAATTCCTCTAAGAGTTTGTGCTTTTAGACTTTTCTGGGAGAGCAGTATTAGATTCCGATGCACCACTGCAGGTTTACTGTATCGCTGGGACCTTCAAATTAACGGTGAAACACAGCGATTGCATTGGGATTGAAAACAGAAAGCACAATGCCGACTTATATACAAGATGAGTAACACTTCTAAGAGTTTGTGCTTTGTGCCTTTCCTGGAGCAGCAGTATTAGATTCCAATGCACCACTGCAGGTTTACTGTATCCCTTAAACCTTCACATTGACGATGAAACACAGAAATAGCACCGGGATTGCATGCAAAAGGCACAATGCTGTCTTATATACAAGAGGAGTAACTCTTCGAAGTGTTTGTGCTATCAGCCTTTCCTGGGAGATCAGTATCAGGTTCCGATGCGCCACTGCAGGTTTACTGTATCACTTGGACCTTCCCATTGACGATGAAACACAGATATTGCATCGGGATTGAATACAAAAGGCACAATGCTGTCTCATATACAAGACGAGTAACTCTTATGAGAGTTTGTGCAAGAGCCTTTCCTGGGTGAGCAGTATTTGTTTCCGATGCACCACTGCAGGTTTACTGTATCCCTTGGACCTTCAAATCAACGATGAAACACAGAAATTGCATCGGTAATGAATAAAAAACGCACAATCCCAACTTATATACAAGAGGAATAACTTTTCTAATACTTTCTCCTTTGAGCCATTCCTGGGAGAGCAGTATTAGATTCCGATGCACCATTGCAGGTTTACTGTATTTCTTGGACCTTGACACTGACGATGAAACACAGATAGTGCATCGGGACAGAACACAAAGGGCACAATGCGCGTCTTATATACAAGAGAAGTAACTCTTCAAAGGGCTTTAAGTTTGAGCCTTTACTGGGAGAGCAGTATTAGATTCCGATGCACCACCGCAGGTTTACTCTATCTCCTGGACCATTACATTGACGATGAAACACAGATATATACATCCGGATAGAATAAAAAACGGCTCAATGCCAACTTATTTACAAGAGGATTAACTCTTCTAAGAACTTACTTTGAGCCTTTCCTGGGAGAGCAGTATTAGATTCCCATGTACCACTGCAGGTTTACTGTGTCCCTTGGACTTTCACACTGACGATGAAACACAGAAATAGCATCGGGATTGAATACAACTGCCACAATGTCGGCTTAAATGCAAGAGGATTATCTGCTCTTAGAGTTTGTGCTTTGAGCCTTTCCTGGGAGAGCAGTATTAGATTCCGATGCACCACTGCATGTTTACTGTATCCCTTGCACCTTCACATTGACGATGAAACACAGAAATTGCATCGATATTGAATACAAAAGGCACAATGCCAACTTATATACAAGAGGAGTAACTCTTCTATGTGTTTGTGCTTTTAGCCTTTCCTGGGAGAGCATTATTAGATTCCAATGCACCATTGCAAGATTACTGTATCCTGTGGACCTCCACATTGTCGATGAAACATAGAAATAGAATTGGGACTGAATACAAAAGGCACAATGCCGACTTATATTCAAGAGAAGTAAGTCTTCTCAGGGTTTGTGCTTTGAGCCTTTCCTGGGAGAGCAGTATTAGATTCCCATTCACCACTCCAGGTTTACTGTATCCTTGGACCTTCATATTGACGATGAAATACAGAAATTGCATCGGGATTCAATACAAAAGGCGCAATGTCGACCCATTTACAAGCGGAGTAACTCTTCTAAGAGTTTGTGCTTTGAGCAATTCCTGGGAGAGCAGTATTAGATCCCATTCACCACTGCAGGTTTAATGTATCCCTTGGACCTTCACATTGACGATCAAACACAGAAATTGCATCGATATTGAATAAAAAGTGCCCAGTGCCGACTTATTTACATGATGAGTAACTCTTCTAAGAGTTTACTATGAGCCTTTCCTGGGAGAGCAGTATTAGATGCCGATGCACCACTGTAGGTATACTGTACCCCTTGGACCTTCACATTGACGAAGAAACAAAGAAATTGCAACGGGATTCAATACAAAAGGCACAATACCGTCTTATACACAAAAGGAGTAACTCTTCTAAGAGTTTGTGCAATCAGTCTTTCCTCGGAGAGCAATATTAGATTCCGATGCACCACCACAGGTATACGCTATCCCTTGGACCTTCACCTTGACGATGAAACACAGATATTGCATCGGGAGTGAATAAAAGAGGCACAATGTCGACTTATTTACAAGCGGAGTAGGTCTTCTAAGAGTTTGCTCTTTTACCTTTTCTGCGAGAGCAGTATTAGATTCCGATGCCCCACTGTAGGTTTACTGTATCCCTTGGACCTTCACATTGACGATGAAAAACATAAATTGCATCCGGATTGAATACAAATGGCACAATGCCTTCCTATAAACAAGAGGAGCATCTCTTCTCAGAGGTTTTGCTCTGAGACTTTCCTGGGAGAACAGTATTAGATTCCGATGCACCACTGCAGCTTTACTGTAGCCCTTGGACCCTCACATTTACAATGAAACACAGAAATTGCATCGGAATTGAATAAAAAAGCACAATGCCGACTTAAGTACAAGAGGAGTAACTCTCCTAAGAGTTTGTGCTTTGAGCCTTTCCTGAGACTGCAGTATTGGATTCCGATGCACCAATGCAAGTTTACTGTACCCCTTGGACCTAAACATTGAAGCTGAAACACTGATATTCGATCGGGATTGAATTAAAAAGGTCCAATGCCGACTTATTTACAAGAGGACTAACTCTTCTAAGAGTTTACTTTGAGCCATTCCTGGGAGAGCCGCATTAGATTCCGATGCACCACTGCAGGTTTACTGTATCTCTTGTACCTTTACACTGACGATGAAACACAGATATTGCATCGTGATAAAATACAAATGGCACAATGCCATCTTATATACAAGAGGTGTAACTCCTCTAAGAGCTTGTACTTCGAGCCTTTCCTGGGAGTGCAGTATTAGATTCCGATGCACCACCGCAGGTTTACTCTATCCCTTGGACCATCACGTTTACAATGAAACACAGAAATTGCATCGGAAGTTAATACAAAAGGCACAATGCCAAATTAAGTATAAGAGGAGTAACTCTGCTAAGAGTTAGTGCTTTGAGACTTTCCTGGGACAGCAGTATTAGATTCCGATGCACCACTGCAGGTTTACTGTGTCCCTTGGACCTTTACATTGACGATGTTACACTGATATTGCATCGGGATTGAATTAAGATTGCACAATGCCCACTTATTTACAAGAGGAGTAACTATTCTCAGAGTTCAGTTTGAGTCTTCCCTGGGAGAGCAGTATTAGATTCCGATGCACCACCGCAGGATTACCCTATCCCTTGGACCTTCACATTTACAATGAAACACAGAAATTGCATCGGAATTGAATACAAAAGGCACAATGCTGAATTAAGTACAAGAGGAGTAACTCTTCTAAGAGTTTGTGCTTTGAGCCTTTCCTGGTAGAGCAGTCTTAGATTCCATTGCACCACTGCAGGTTTACTGTACCCCTTAAACCTTCACATTGACGATGAAACACAGAAATTTCATCGGGATTCAATTCAAAAGGCACAATGAGGATTTATTTACAAGTGGAGTAACCCTTCTAAGAGTTTGTGCTTTGAGCCTTTCCTGGGACAGCAGTATCGGCTTCTGATGCACCATGGCATGTGTACTGTATCCCTTGGACCTTCACATAGACGATGAAACACAGAAACAGCATCGGGATTGAATACGAAAGGCACAATACTGTCATATATACAAGACGTGTAACTCTTCTAGGAGTTTGTGCAAGAGCCTTTCCTGGGAGAGCAGTATTTGTTTCTGATGCACCACTGCAGGTTTACTGTATCCCTTGGACCTTCAAATTAACGATGAAACACAGAAATTGCGTCGGTAATGAATACAAAAGGCACAATCCCGACTTGTATACAAGAGGAACAACTTTTCTAATACTTTCTGCTTTGAGCCTTTCCTGTGAGAGCAGTATTAGTTTCCGTTGCACCATTGCAGGTTTACTGTATCCCTTGGACCTTTACATTAAGGATGAAACACAGATATTGCATCGGGATAGATTACAAAAGGCACAATGCCGTCTTATATACAAGAGGAGTAACTCTTCTAAGAGTTTGTGCTTTGCGCCTTTCCTGGTAGAGCGGTATTAGATTCCGATGCACCTTTGCATGTTTACTGTATGACTTGGTCCTTCACATTGATGATGAAACACAGAAATTGCATTGGGATTGAATACAAAAGGCACAATGTCGACTTACTTACAAGCGGAGTAATTGCTCTAAGAGTTTGTGCTTTTAGACTTTTCTGGGAGAGGAGTAATGGATTCCGATGGACCACTGCAGGTTTACTGTATCACTTGGACCTTCACATTGACGATGAAACACAGAAAATGCATCGGGATTGAATACAAAGCGCTCAATGCCGGCTTATATACAAGTGGAGTAAGTCTTCTAACGGTTTGTGCTTTAGGCCTTTCCGGGGTGAGCAGTGTAAGATTTCTATGCACCACTGCAAGTTTACTGTATCCCTTGCACCATCACATTGACGATGAGACACAGAAATTGCATCGGGATTTAATTCAAAAGGCACAATGCCGACTTATTTACAAGTGGCGTAACTCTTCTAAGAATTTGTGCTCTTAGCCTTTCCTGGGAAAGCAGTATTAGATTCCGATGCATGATTGCGGGTTTACTGCATCCCTTTGACCTTAACGTTGTCGACGAAACACAGATATTGCATCAGGACTGAATAAAAATGGCTCAATGCCCATTTATTTACAAGAGGTGTAACAATGCTAAGAGATTACTTTGAGCCTTCCCTGGGAGAGCAGTAATAGATTCCGATGCACACCTGCAGGTTTACTGTGTCCCTTGGACCTTCACATTGACGATGAAACACAGAAATTGTACCGGGATTGAATACAAAAGTCACAATGCTGTCTTATATACAAGAGGAGTGACTCTCCTAAGAGCTTGTGCTATAAGTCTTTCCTGGGAGAGCAGTATTAGATTCCGATGCACCACTGCAAGTTCACTGTATCCCTTGGACCTTCAAAAACACAGCAATTGCATCGGGATTGATGACAAAAAGCACAATGCCGACTTATATACAAGACGAGTAACTCTTCTAAGAGTTTGTGCAACAGCCTTTCGTGTGAGAGCAGTATTTGATTCCGATGCACTACTGCAGGTTTACTGTATCCCTTGGACCTTCAAATTAACGATGAAACACAGAAATTGCATCGGTAATGAATACAAAAGGCACAATCCCGACTAATATACAAGAAGAATTACTTTTCTAATTCTTTCTGCTTTGAGCCTTTCCTGGGAGAGCAGTATTAGATTCTGATGCACCGTTGCAGATTTACTGTATCGCTTGGACCTATACATTGACGATGAAACACAGATATTGGATCGGGATAGAATACAAAAGGCACAATGCCGTCTTATATACAAGAGGAGTGGCTCTTCTTAGAGCTTGTACTTTGAGCATTTCCTGGAAGAGCAGTATTTGATTCCGATGCACCGCCGCAGGATTACTCTATCCCTTGGACCTTCACGTTTGCAATGAAACACAGAAATTGCATCGGAATTGATTACAAAAGGCACAATGCTGAATTAAGTACAAGAGGAGTAACTCTTCTAAGAGTTTGTGCTTTGAGCCTTTCCTGCGTGAGCAGTCTTAGATTCCAATGCACCACTGCAGGTTTACTGTACCCCTTAAACCTTCACATTGACGATGAAACACAGAAATTGCACCGGGATTGCATGCAAAATGCACAATGTCGACTTATTTACAAGCGGAATAATTCCTCTAAGGGTTTGTGCTTTTAAACTTTTCTAGGAGAGCAGTATTAGATTCCGATGCACCATTGCAAGTTTACTGCATCCCTTTGACCTTAGCGTTCTCGATGAAACACAGCTATTGCATCGGGATTGAATAAATATGGCTCAATGCCCACTTATTTACAAGAGGAGTAACTATGCTAAGAGATTACTTTTAGCCTTCCCTGGGACAGCAGTATTAGATTCCCAATCACCACTGCAGGTTTACTGTATCCCTTGGACCTTCACATTGACGATGAAACACAGAAATTGCATCGGGATTGTATACAAAAGGCAAATTGTCGACTTTTTTAAAAGCGAAAAAACACTTCTAAGAGTATGTGCTTTTAAGCTTTTCTGGGAAAGCAGTATTTGATTACGATGCACCACCGCAGGTTTACTGTATCCCTTGTACCTTTACATTGACGAAGAAACACAGATATTGCATGGGGATGGAATAAAAAAGGCTCAATGCCAACTTATTTACAAGAGGAGTAACTGTTCTAAAAGCATATTTTGAGCCTTTCCTTGGAGAGCAGTATAAGATTCCGATGCACCACAGCAGGTTTACTGTATCCCTTGGACTTTCACATTGACGAAGAAACAGAGAAATAGCATCGGGACTGAATACAAATGGCACAATGTCGCCTTGAATAGAAGAGGAGTATGTGCTCTAAGAGTTTGTGCTTTGAGCCTTTCCTGGGAGAGCAGTATTTGTTTCTGATGCACCATTGCAGGTCTACTGGTTTCCTTGCACCTTCACATTGACGATGAAACACCGATATAGAATCGGGATTGAATACAAGTGGCACAATGTCGGCTTAAATAGATGTGGAGTATCTGCTCTAAGTGCTTGGCTTTGAGCCTTTCCTGGGTGAGCAGTAGTAGCTTCCGATGCACCACTGTGTGTTTACTGTATCCCTTGGACCTTCACATTGACGATGAAATACAGAAATAGCATCGGGATTGAATATAAATTGCACAATGTCGGCTTAAATACAAGAGGAGTATCTGCTCTAAGAGTTTGTGCCTTGAGCCATTCCTGGGAGAGCAGTATTACATTCCGATGCACCACTGCAGGTTTACTGTATCCCTCGGACCTTCACATTGACGATGAAACACAGAAATTGCATCGGGATTGAATACAAAAGGCACAATGCTGTCTTATATACAAGACGAGTAACTCTTATAAGAGTTTGTGCAAGAGCCTTACCTGGGAGAGCAGTATTTGATTCCGATGCACCACTGCAGGTTTGCTGTACCCATGGACCTTCAAATTAACGATGAAACACAGAAATTGCATCGGTAATGAATACAAAAGGCACAATCCCGACTTATATACAAGAGGAATATTTTCTAACACTTTCTGTTTTCAGCCTTTCCTGGGAGAGCAGTATTAGATTCCGACGCACCATTGCAGGTTTACTGTATCCCTTGGACCCTTACATTGACGATGAAACATAGATATTGCATCGGGATAGAAGACAAAAGGCACAATGCCGTCCTATATACAAGAGGAGTAACTCTTCTAAGAGCTTGTACTTTGAGCCTTTCCCGGGAGAGCACTATTAGATTCCGATGCACCACCGCAGGTTTACTCTATCCCTTGGACCTTTACTTTGATGATGAAAGACTGATATTGCATCGGGATGGAATAAAAAGGGTTCAATGCCAACTTATTTACTAGAGGATTAATTCTTCTATAAGCTTACTTTGAGCCTTTCCTGGGAGAACAGTATGAGATTCCAATGCACCACTGCAGGTTTACTGTATACCTTGGAACTTCACATTGATGATGAAACACACAAATTGCATCGGTAATGAATACAAAAGGCACAATCCCGACTTATATACAAGAGGAATAACTTTTCTAATACTTTCTGCTTTTAGCCTTTCCTGGGAGTGCAGTATTCGATTCCGATGCACCACTGTATTTTTACTGTATCCGTCGGACCTTCACATTGGCGATGAAACACAGTAACTGCATCAGGGTTGAATACAAAAGTCACAATGCCGAATTATATACAAGACAAGTAACTCTTCTAAGAGTTTGTTCTTTTATCCTTTTTTAGGAAGGCAGTATCAAATTCCGATGCACAACTGCAGGTTTACTGTATGCCTTGGACCTTCACATTGACAATTGAACACAGAAATTGGATCGAGATTGAATTCAAATCGCACAATGCCTTCTTATGTACAAGAGGAGCATCTCTTCTGAGTTTGTGCTTTGAGAGTTTCCTGGGAGAGCAGTATTAGATTCCGATGCACCTCTGCAGCTTTACTGTTTCCCTTGGACGTTCACATTTACAATGAAACACAGAAATTGCATCGGAATTGAATACAAATGGCACAATGCCGACTTAAGTACAAGTGGAGTAACTCTTCTAAGGGTTTGTGCTTTGAGCCTTTCCTGGCAGAGCAGTATTAGATTCCGATGCACCACTGCATGTTTACTGTATCCCTTGGACCTTCACATTGACGATGAAATACATAAATAGCATCGGTAATGAATACAAAATGCACAATCCCGACTTACATACAAGAGGAATAACTTTTCTAATACATTCTGGTATGAGCCTTTCCTGGGAGAGCAGTATTAGATTCCGGTGCACCGTTGCAGGTTCACTGCATCCCTTGGACCTTTACATTGACGATGAAACACAAATATTGCATCGGGATAGAATACAAAAGGCACAATGCCGTCTTATATACAAGAGGAGTAACTCCTCTAAGAGTTTGTGCAATAAGTCTGTCCTGGGAGAGCAGTATTAGATGCCGCTGCACCACTGCAGGTTTACTGTATCCCTTGGACCTTCACATTGACGATGAAACACAGAAATTGCACCGGCATTGAATACAAAAAGCACAATGCTGTCTTGTATACAAGAGGAGTAACTCTTCTAAGAGTTTGTGCAATCAGTCTATCCTGGGACAACAGTATTACATTCCGATGCACCACTGCAGGTTTACTGTATTCCTTGGACCCTCAAATTAACAATGAAGCACATCAATTGCATCTGGATTGAATACAAAAGGCACAATGCGACGTATATACTAGACGAATAACTCCTTTAAGACTTTGTGCTTGCAGTTTTTCCTGGGACAGCAGTATTAGATTCCGATGCACCACTTCAGGTTTACTGCATCCCTTGAACCTTCACATTGACGATGAAACACAAAAATTGAACTGGGATTGTATACAAAATGCACAATCCTGACTTATATTCAAGAGGTGTTACACTTGTAAGAGTTTGTCCTTTGAGCCTTCCTTGGGACAGCAGTATTGGATTCTGATGCACCGTTACAGGTGTACTGTATCCCTTGGACCTTCACATTGACGATGAAACACAGAAATAAATCGGGATTGAATACAAAAGGCACAATGCTGTCTTGTATACAAGAGGAGTAACTCTGCGAAGTGATTGTGCTATCAGCCTTTCCTGAGGGAGCAGTATTGGATTCTGATGCACCACTGCAGATTTACTGTATCGCTTGGACCTTCAAATTAACGATGAAACACAGAAATTGCATCGGAAATGAATACAAAAGGCACAATGCAGTCTTATATACAAGAGGAGTAACTCTTCTAAGAGTTTGTGCATTGAGCCTTTCCTGGGACAGCAATGTTAGATTTCAATGCACCACTGTGGGTTTACTGTATCCCTTGCAGCTTCACATTGACGATGAAACACAGAAACTGTATAGGGGTTGAATACAAAAGGCACAATATCGACTTATATACAAGCGGAGTAACTCTTCTAAGAGTTTGTGCATTTAGCCTTTCCTGGGAGAGCAGTATTAGATTCCGATGCACCACTGCAAGTTTAGTATATCCCTTGGAGCTTCACATTGACGATGAAACACGGAAATTGCATCGGGATTGATTCCAAAAGGCTCAAAGCCGACTTAAATACAAGATGAGTAAGTGTTCTAAGGGTTTGTGCTTTGAGCCTTTTCTGGGAGAGCAGTATTAGATTACCACGCACCACTGCTGGTTTACTGTATCCCTTGGACCTTCGCGTTGACGATGAAACACAGAAATTGCAACAGGATTGAGTACAAAAAGCGCAATGTCGACTTATTTACAAGCGGAGTAACTGTTCTACGAGTTTGTGCTTTTAGCCTTTTCAGGGGAGCAGTATTAGATTCCGATGCACTACTGCAGGTTTACTGTATCACTTGGACCTTCACATTGACTATGAAACACAGCAATTGCTACGGGACTGAGTACAAAAAGCACAATGTCGACTTATTTACAAGCGGAGTAACTGTTCTACGAGTTTGTGCATTTAGCCTTTTCAGGGGAGCAGTATTGGATTCCGATGCACCACTGCAGGTTTACTGTATCCCTTGAACTTTCACACTGACGATGAAACACATAAATTGCACCGCGATTGTATACAAAATGCACAATCACGACTTATTTTGAAGAGGTTTACATCTCTTCTAAGAGTTTGTGCTTTGAGCCTTCCCTGGGACAGTAGTATTGGATTCCGATGCCCCATTACAGGTTTACTGTATCCCTTGGACCTTCACATTGACAATGAAACGGATAAATTGCATCGGGATTGAATACAAAAGTCACAATGCTGTCTTATATACAAGAGTAGTAACTCTTCGAAGAGTTTGTGCTATCAGCCTTTCCTGGGAGAGCAGTATTAGATTCCGATGCACCGCTGCGGGTTTACTGTATCGCTTGGACCTTCAAATTAGCGATGAAATGCAGTAAATGAAGCAGGCAAAAAGGAATGCAAACGTCTCGAAAATGAGTTCGACAGGAAGTGCAAATTGGCTAAGCAGGTATGGCTAGGGGACAAATGTAAGGATGTAGAGGCTTGTCTCACTAGGGGTAAGATAGATACTGCCTACAGGAAAATGAAAGAGACCTTTGGAGAGAAGAGAACCACTTGTATGAATATCAAGAGCTCAGATGGCAACCCAGTTCTAAGCACAGAAGGGATGGCAGAACGGTGGAAGGAGTATATAGAGGGTTTATACAAGGGCGATGTACTTGAAGACAATATTATTGAAATGGAAGAGGATGTAGATGATGATGAAATGAGAGATAAGATACTGCGTGAAGAGTCTGACAAAGCACTGAAAGGCCTGAGTCGAAACAAGGCCCCGGGAGTAGACAACATTCCATTAGAACTACTGATGGCCTTGGGAGAGCCAGTCATGACAAAACTCTACCATCTGGTGAGCAAGATGTATGAGACAGGCGAAATACCCCAGACTTCAAGAAGAATATAATAATTCCAATCCCAAAGAAAGCAGGTGTTGACAGATGTGAAAATTTCCGAACTTTCAGTTTAATAAATCACAGCTGCAAAATACTAACGTGAATTATTTACAGACGAATGGAAAAACTGGTAGAAGCGGACCTCGGGGAAGATCAGTTTGGATTCCGTAGAAATGTGAAACACGTGAGGCAATAGTAACCTTACGACTTATCTTAGAAGAAAGATTAAGAAAAGGCAAACCTACGTTTCTAGCATTTGTAGACTTAGAGAAAGCTTTTGACAACGTTAACTGGAATACTCTCTTTCAAATTCTGAAGGTGGCAGGGGTAAAATACTGAGAGCGAAAGGCTATTTACAATTTGTACAGAAACCAGATGGCAGTTATAAGAGTCGAGAGGCATGAAAGGGAAGCAGTGGTTGGGAAGGGAGTGAGACAGGGTTGTAGCCTATCCCCGATGTTATTCAATCTGTATATTGAGCAAGCAATAGAAGAAACAAAAGAAAAGTTCGGAGTAGGTATTAAAATTCATGGATAAGAATTAAAAATTTTGAGGTTCGCCGATGACATTGTAATTCTGTCAGAGACAGCAAAGGACTTGGAAGAGCAGTTGAACGGAATGGACAGTGTCTTGAAAGGAGGATATAAGATGAACATCAACAAAAGCAAAACGAGGATAATGGAATGTAGTCAAATTAAATCGGGTGATGCTGAGGGGATTAGATTAGGAAATGAGACACTCAAAGTAGTAAAGGAATTTTGCTATTTAGGGAGTAAAAAAACTGATGATGGTCGAAGTACAGAGGATATAAAATGTAAACTGGCAATGGCAAGGAAATCGTTTCTGAAGAAGAGAAATTTGTTAACATCGAGTATAGATTTAAGTGTCAGGAAGTCGTTTCTGAAAGTATTTCTATGGAGTGTAGCCATGTATGGAGGTGAAACATGGACGATAACCAGTTTGGACAAGAAGGGAATAGAAGTTTTCGAAATGTGGTGCTACAGAAGAATGCTGAAGATAAGATGGGTAGATCACGTAACTAATAAGGAGGTATTGAATAGGATTGTGGAGAAGAGACGTTTGTGGCACAACGTGACTAGAAGAAGGGATCGGTTGGTAGGACATGTTTGAGGCATCAACGGATCACAAATTTAGCATTGGAGGGCAGTGTGGGGGGTAAAAATCGTAGAGGGAGATCAATACACTAAGCTGATTCAGTAGGATGTAGGTTGCAGTAGATACTGGGAGATAAAGAAGCTTGCACAGAATAGAGTAGCATGGAGAGCTGCATCAACCCAGTCTCAGGACTGAAGACGACAACAACAACAACACAGAAATTGCATCGGAAATGAATACAAAAGTTGCAATGCAGACTTATACATAACAGGAGTAACACTTCTAACAGTTTGAGCATTCAGCCTTTCCTGGGACAGCAGTGTTGGATTTCGATGCACCACTGCAGGTTTACTGTATCCCTTGGACCTTCACATTCACGATGGAAAACAGAAATTGCATCGATATTGAATACAAAAGGCACCATGCAGACTTATATAAAAGAGGAGTAACGCTTCTAATAATTTGTGCTTTGAGCCTATCCTGGGAGAGCAGTTATAGATTCTGATGCACCACTGCAGGTTTACTGTATCACTTGGACCTTCACATTGACAATGAAACCCAGAAATTGCATCGGGATTGAATACAAAAGGCACGATGTCGACTTATTTACAAGCGGGGTAACTCTACTACAAGTTTGTGCTTTTAGCCTTTCCTGGTAGGGCAGAATTAGATTCCGATGCACCACTGCAGTTTTATTGTATCCCTTGGACCTTCACATTGACGATGAAACACAGAGATTAAATCGGGATTGAATACAAATGGCACAATGCCGGCTTATATAGAAGAGGAGTATCTATGCTAAGGGTTTGTGCTTTGAGCCTTTCCTAAGAAAGTAGTATTAGATTCCGATGCACCACAGCAGGTTTACTGCACCACTTGGACCTTTACATTGACGATGAAACACAGCAATTGCACCGGGATTGTATACAAAACGCACAATCCCGACTTATATTCAAGAGGTATATATCTCTACAAAGAGTTTGTGCTTTGCGCCTTCCCTGGGACAGCATTATTGGATCCCGATGCACCATTGCAGGTTTACTGTATCCACTGGGCCTTCACGTTGACGATGAAACACAGAGATTAAATCGGGATTGAATACAAATGGCACAATGCCGGCTTATATAGAAGAGGAGTATCTCTTCTAAGAGTTTGTGCTTTGAGCCTATCCTGGGAAAGCAGTATTAGATTCCGATACACCACTGCAGGTTTACTGTACCCCTTGGACCTTGACATTGACGATTAAACACAGATATTGCATCGGGATTGAATAAAAAAGGACCAATGCCGACGTATTTACAAGAGGAGTATCTCTTCTAAGAGTTTGTGCTTTGAGACTTTCCTGGGAGAGCAGTATTAGATTCCGATGTACCACTGCAGGCTTACTGTATCCCTTGGACCTTCACATTGACTATGAAACACAGAAATTGCATCGGGATTGAATACAAATGGCACAATGCTCGCTTATATACAAGAGGAGTATCTCTTCCAGGAGATTGTTCTTTGAGCCTTCCCTGGGACAGCACTATTGGATTCCGCTGCACCATTGCAGGTTTACTGTATCCGTTGGACCTTCACATTGACGATGGAACACAGAAATTGCATCGATATTGAATACAAAAGGCACAATGCCGACTTACACACAAGAGGAGTAACGCTTCTAATACTTTGTGCTTTGAGCCTATCCTTGGAAAGCAGTATTACATTACGATGCACCACTGCAGATTTACTGTACCACTTGGACCTTCACATTGACAATGAAACCCAGAAATTGCATCAGGATTGAATACAAAATGCACGATGTCGACTTACTTACACGCGGAGTAACTCTTCTTAGAGTTTGTGCTTTTAGACTTTCCTGGTAGAGCAGTATTAGATTCCGATGCACCACTGCAGTTTTATTGTATCCCTTCGACCTTCACACTGACGATGAAACACAGAAATTGCATCGGGATTGAAAACATAAGGCACACTGCCGTCTTAGATAACAGAGGAGTAACTCATCTAAGAGTTTGTACCTAGAGGGCTTCCTGGGACAGCAGTATTAGATTCTGATGCACCACTGCAGGTCTACTGTATTCTTTGGGCCTTTACATTGACTATGAAACACAGATATTGCATCGGGATTGAATACAAAAGGCACAATGCCGTTTCATATACGAGAGAAGTAACTATTATAAGTGTTCGTGGTTTGAACCTTTCCTGGAACAGCAGTATTAGATTCCGATGCACCACTGCAAGCTTACTGTATCCCTTGAACCATCACATAGACGATGGAACACAGAAATTGCACCGGGATTGTATACTAATGGCACAATCCCGACTTATATCCAAGAGGTGTAATTCTTCTAAGAGTTTGTGCTTTCAGGCATTCCTGGGACAGCAGTATTAGATTCCGATGCAACACTGCAAGTCTGCTGTATCCCTTCGACCTTTACATAGACGAAGAAACACAGATATTGCTTCGATATTGAATAAGAAAGGCACAATGCCGACTTATTTACAAGAGCAAAAAATCATCTATGAGTTTACTTTGAGCCTTTCCTGCGATAGCAGTATTAGATTTTGATGCACCACTGTAGGTTTACTGTATCCCTTGGACCTTCACATTGACGATGAACCACAGAAATTGCATCGGGATTGAATACAAAGGGCACAATGCCGGCTTTTATACAAGAGGATTAACTCTACTAAGAGTTTGTGTTTTGAACCTTTCCTGGGATAGCAGTATTAAATTCCGATGAACCACTGCAGGTTTACTGTATCCCTTGAACCTCCACATTGACGATGAAACACAGAAATTTCTACGGGATTGAATACAAAAGTAACAATGCAGACTTATATTCAAGAAGAGTAACTCTTCTAATAGTTTGCGCTTTGAGCCTTTCCAAGTAGAGCAGTATTAGATTCCGACACACCACTGCAGGTTTACTGTATCCCTTAGACATTCACTTTAAAGATGAAAAACAGAAATTGTCTCGGGATTGAATTTAAATGGCACGATGCCGGCTACTTTAGAAGAGGAGTATCTCTTTTAAGAGTTTGTACTTTGAGACTTCCCTGGGAGAGCAGTATTATATTCCGATGCACCACTGCAGCTTTACTGTATCCCTTGGACCTTCACATTGACGATGAAACACAGAAATGGCATCGGGATTGAATACAAGAGGCACAATGCCGACTTATATTCATGAGGAGTAACTCTTCTAATAGTTTTTACTGAGCCTTTCCTGAGAGAGCAGTATTAGATTCCGATGCACCACTGCAAGTTTACTATATCCCTCGGACCTTCACATTGACGATGAAACACAAAACATTGCTGCAGGATTGAATACAAAAGGTACAATGCCGACTTATATACAAGAAGAGTAACCCTTCTAAGAGTTTGTGCTTTGAGCCTTTCCTAGGAGAGCAGTATTAGATTCCGATGCGGCATTGCATGTTTACTGTATCCCTTTGACCTTCACATTGACGATGAAACACAGAAATTGTATCGGGATTGAATACAACAGTTACAATGCCGACTTATAAACTAGAGGGGTAACACTTCTAATAGTTTGTGCCTTGAGCCTTTCCTGGGAGCGCAGCATCAGATTCCAATGCACCACTGCTGGTTTACTGTATCCCTTGGACCTTCACATTGACGATGATACAGAGAAATTGCATCGGGATTGAATACAAAAGGCACAATGACATCTTACATACAAGTGGAGTAACTCTTCCTATAATTTGTGCTATCAGCCTTCCCTGGGAGAGCAGTATTAGATTCCGATGCACCACTGCAGGTTTACTGTATCCCTTGGACCTTCAAACTAACGATGAAACACAGAAATTGCATCGGGATTGAATACAAAAGGCACAATGCCGACTTTGATTCAAGGGGTGTAGCTCTTCTAAGAGTTTGTGCTATGAGCCTTTCCTGAAAGGGCAGTAGTAGATTCAGATGCACCCCTACAGGATTACTGTATCCCTTGAACCTTCACATTGACGTTGAAACACAGAAATTTCTTTCAGATGGAATACAAAAGGATCAATGCCGACTTATATACAAGAGGAGTAACTTTTCTTAGAGGTTCTGTTTGAGCCTTCTAAGAGTTTGGGCTTTGAGCCTTTCCTTGGAGAGCAGTATTAGATTCCGATGCACGATTGCAGGTTTACTGTATCCCTTGGACCTTACAATTCACGATAAAACACAGAAATTGCATCGGAATTGAATATAAAAGGCACAATTCCGAATTATATACAAGAGGAATAACTCTTCTAAGAGTTTGTGCTTTGAGTTTTTCCTGGGACTGCTATGTTATTTTCCGATACACCACTGCTGGTTTACTGTATCCCTTGGACAATTACATTGACGATGAAACGCTGGTACTTCATCGGGATTGAATAAAATAGGCTCAGTGTAGACTTATTTACAAGGGGAAGAACTCTTTGAAGAGCTTAACTTCAGCTTTTATTGGGAGAGCAGTATTAGATTCCGATGCACCATTGCAGGTTTACTGTATCCCTTGGACCTACACATTGACGATGAAACACAGAAATTGCATCGAGATTGAATACAAAAGGCACAATGCCGTCTTATATACTAGAGGAGTAACCCTTCTAAGAGTTTGTGTTTCGTGCCATTCCTGGGAGAGCAGTATTAGATTCCGATGCACCTCTTCAGGTTTACTGTATCCTTGGACCTTCAATTTGACGATTAAATACAGAAATTGCATCGGGATTGAATACAAAAGGCACAATGCCGACTTATATTCTTGAGGAGTAACACTTCTAATAGTTTTTGATTTAGCCTTTCCTGAGACAGCTGTATTAGATTCCGATGCACCACTGCCAGTTTACTTTATCCCTTGGACCTTCCCATTAACGATGAAACACGGAAGTAGCATCGGGATTGAATACAAAGGCACAATGCCAACTTATATACAAGAGGAGTTACTTTTCTAAGAGGCTGTGTTTGAGCCTTTCCTGGGACAGCAGTATTAAATTGCGATGCAATACAACAGGTTTACTGTATCCCTTGGACCTTCACATCGACGATGAAATAAAGAAATTGCATCGGGATTGAATACAAAAGGCACCATGTCGTCTTATATTAATGAGGAGTAACTCTTCTAAGAGTTTGTGTTTTGAGCCTTTCCTGGGAGAGCAGTATTACATTCTGATGAACCACTGCAGGTCCACTGTAACCCTTGGACTTGCACATTGACGATGAAACACAGAAATTGCATCAATATTGAATGCAAAGGCACAATGCCGACTTATATACAAAAGGAGTAAATCTTGAAATAGCTTGTGCTTTGAGCCTTTCCTGGGAGAGCAGTATTAGATTCCAATGCACCACTGCAGGTTTACAGTATCCCTTGGACCTTAAAATTCACGATAAAACACAGAAATTGCATCGGAATTGAATACAAAAGGCACAATTCCGAATTATATACAAGAGGAATAACTCTTCTAAGAGTTTGTGCTTTGAGTTTTTCCTGGGACTGCTGTGTTAGTTTCCGATACAGCACTGCACGTTTACTGGATCCCTTGCACATTAACATTGACGATGATACACAGATATTGCATTAGGATTGAACAAAAAAGGCTCAATGCCGACTTATTTACAAGAGGAGCTACTTTTCTAAAAATTTAGTTTGAGCACTTCCTGGGAGAGCAGTATTATATTCCGATGCACCACTGTAGGTTTACTGTATCCTTAGGACCGTCACATTGACGATGAAACACAGTAATTGCATCGCGATTGAATACAAAAGGCACAATGCTGTCTTATATACAAGAGGAGTAACTCTTCTAAGACTTTGTGCTTTGAACCTTTCCTGGGAGAGCAGTATTAGGTTCCGATGCACAACTCCAGGTTTACTGTATCCCATGGACCTTTACATTCACGATGAAACACATAAATTGTACTGGGAGTGAATACAAAAGTAACAATGCCAACTTATATACTAGAAGAGTAACTTTTCTAATACTTTGTGCCTTTCAGCCTTTCCTGTGACAGCAGTATTAGATTCCGATGCACCGCTGTAGGTTTACTGTATCCCTAGGATCTTTATATTGACGATGAAACACAGAAATTGCTTCGGGATTGAATACAAAATGCACAATGCAGACTTACTTACAAGAGGAGTAACTCTTCTAAGTGTTTGTGCTTTGAGCCTTACTTGGGAGAGCAGTATTAGATTCCGTGAACCACTGCAATTCCACTGTAAAACTTGGACCTTCTCATTGACGATGAAACACAGTAATTGCATTGGGATTGAATACAAAATGCTCATGAAGCCTTATTTGCAAGAGGAGTAACTCTTCTGAGAGATTACGTTGTGCCTTTCCTGGGAGAGCAGTATTAGATTCCGATGCACCACAGCAGGTTTACTGCATCCCTTGGACCTTCACATTGACGGTGAAACACAGAAATTGCATCGAGATTGAAAATAAAAGTCACAATTCCGACTTTTGTTCAAGAGGTGTAACTCTTCATAGACTTTGTGCTTTGAGCCATTCCTGGGACAGAGGTATTAGATACCGATGAACCACTGCAGGTCCACCGTAACCCTTGGACCTTCACATTGACGATGAAACACAGAAATTGCATCGGGATTGAATACAAAAGGCACAATGCCGTCCTATATACTAGAGGAGTAACTCTTCTAAGAGTTTGTGCTTTTAGCCTTACCTGGATGAGCTGTATTATATTCCGATGCTACACTGCAGGTTTACTGTATACCTTGGATCTTCACATTGACGATGAAACGCTAGAATTGCATAGGGATTAAATACAAAAGGCACAATGACGACATATATACAAGTGGACTAACTCTTCTTAGAGATTGTGCATTTACCCTTTCCTGGGTGCGCAGTGTTAGATTCCAATGCACCACTGCACGATTAGTGTACCCCTTGGACATTCACATTGACTATGAAACAACTAAATTGCATCGGGATTGAATACAAAAGGCACAATACCGTCTTATGTACCAGAGGAGTAACTCTTGTGAGAGTTTTTCCGTTGGGCTTTCCTGGGAGAGTAGTATTAGATTCGGATGCACCACTGCAAGTTAACTGTATCCCTTGGACCTTCACATTGACGATGAAACACAGATATTGCATCAGGATTGAATACAAAAGGCTCAATGCCAAACTTATTTACAGGGGGAGTAACTCTTCTAATAGTTTGTGCTTTGAGCCTTTCCTGGGACAGCAGTATTAGATTCCGATGCACCACTGCAGGTTAACTGTCTCCCTTGGACTCTCACATTGAGGATGAAACACAGAAATTGCACCGGGATTGAATACAAAACGCACAATGACGACTTATATACAAGAGGAGTAACTCTTTTAAGATTTTCTCCTTTGAGCTTTTCCTGGGAGAGCAGTATTAATTTCCGATGCAACACTGCAGATTTATTGTATCCGTTGGACCTTCACATTGACGATGAAACACAGAAATTGCACCGTGATTGAATACAAAACGCACAATGACGACTTATACTAAAGAGGAGTAACTCATCTAAGATTTTGTGTTTTGAGCCTGTCCTGGGAGAGCAGTATTAGATTGCCATGCACCAGTTCAGGTTTACTGTATCCCTTGTACCTTCACATTCACGATGAAACACAGAAATTGCGTCGGTATTGAATACAAAAGGCTCAATGTCGACTTTTATACAATAGGAGGTTATGCTTGGAGCCTTTCCTGGGACAGCAGTATTACATTTCGATGCACCATTGCAGGGTTACTGTATCCCTTGGACCTTCACATTGACTATGAAACACAGAAATTGAATCGATTCTGAATACACAATTCACAATGTCGACTTATTTACAAGCGGTGTAAATCTTCTAAGAGTTTGTGCTTTTAGCCTTACCTGGATGAGCAGTACTAGATTCCGATGCTTCACTGCAGGTTTACTGTATACCTTGAACATTCACTTTGACGATGAAACACAAAAATTGCACCGGGATTGAATACAAGAGGCACAATGACGACTTATTTGCAAGCAGAGTAAGTCTTCTAAGAGTTTGTCCCTTGAGCCTGTTGTGGTGCATCGCAATCTAATACTGCTCTCCGAGGAAAGGCTCAATACACATTAACTTAGAGGAGTTACTCCTCTTTAATATAAGTGGGAATTGTGCCTTTTGTATTGAATCCCGATGCAATATCTGTGTTTCATCGTCAATGTAAAGGTCCAAGGGATACAGTAAACCTGAAGTGGTGCATCGGAATCTAATACTGCTTTCTCAGGAAGGGCATAAAGCACAAAATATTAGAAGAGTTACTCCTCTTGTATATAAGTCGGCATTGTGCCTTTTGTATACAATCCCAATGCAATTTCTGTGTTTCATCGTCAATGTAAAGGTCCAACGGATACAATAAATCTGCAGTGGTGCATCGGAAATTAATACTGCTCTCCCAGGAAAAGCTCAAAGCAGAAACTCTAAGAAGTGTTACACCTCTTGTATATAAGTCGTCATTGTGAATTTTGTATTCATTCCGGTCCAATTTCTGTGTTTCATTGTCAATGTGAAGGTCCAAGGGATAAAGTAAACCTACAGTGGTGCATCGGTATCTAATACTGCTCTGCCAGGAAAGGCTTAAATTAATCTCTTAGAAGAGTTACTCCTCTTGTAAAAAGTCGGCATTGAGCCTTTTTTATTCAATGCCGATGAAATATCTGTGTTTCATCGTCAATGTAAAGGTCCCAGATATACAGTAAACCTGTAGTGGTGCATTGGAATCTAATACTGCTGTCCCAGGACAGGCTCAAAACACGAAGTCTTAGAAGAGTTACACCTCTTGTATATAATTCGGAATTGTGCCTTTTGTATTCATCCCGATGCAATTTCGTTGTTTCATCCTCAATATGAAGGTCCAAGGGATACAGTAAACCTGCATTGCTGCATCGGAATCTAATACTGCTCTGCCAGGAAAGGCACAAAGCACAAACTCTTAGAAAGTCACTTCTCTTCTAAATAATTCGGAATTGTGCCTCTAGTATTCAATCCAGATGCAATATCTCTGTTTCATCGTGAATGTAAAGGTACAAGGGATACAATCACCCGCAGCGGTGCATCGGGGTCTATTACTGCTCTCCCAGGAAAGGCTCAAAGGACAAACCTTTAGAAGGCTTACTCCTCTTGAATATAAGTCAGCATTCTGCCTTTTGTATTCAATCCCGATGCAATTTCCGTGTTTCATCGTCAATGGGAAGCTCCAAGGAGTACCGAAAACCTGCAGTGGTGCATTGGAATCTAACACTGCTCTCCCGGGAAAGGCTAAAAGCACAAACTCCTTGAAGCGTTACTCCACTTGTAAATAAGTCGACATTGTACCTTATGTATTCAATCCCAATGCAATTTCTGTGTTTCATCGTCAATGTGAAGGTCCAAGGTGCACAGTAAACCTGCATTGGTGCATCGGAATCTAATACTGCTCTCCCAGGAAAGGCTCTAAGCATAAACCCTTTGAAGACCACTCCTCTTGTATATAAGACGGCATTGTGACTTTTGTATTCAATTACGATGCAATTTCTGTGTTTCATCATCAATGTGAAGGTCCAAGGCATACTGTAAACGTGCAGTGGTGCATCGGAATCTAACACTGCTCTCCCAGGAGAGACTAAAAGCACAAACTCTCAGAAGAGTTACTCCTCTTGTATATAAGTCGTCATTTTGACTTTTATATTCAATATCAAAGCAATTTCTGAGTTTCATCGGCGATATGAAGGTCCAAGGTATACAGTAAATCTGCAATGGTGCAGCGGAATCTAATACTGCTGTCCCAGTGAAGGCTCAAAGCACAAGCTCTTAGAAGAGTTACTACTCTTGTATATAAGTCGGGATTGAGCCTTTTGTATACATTCCGGTGCAATCTCTGTGTTTCATCGTCAATGTGAAGTTTCAAGGGATACAGTAAACCTGCAGAGATGTATCGGAATCTAAAACTGCTGTCCCAGGAAAGGCTCAAAGCAGGAAGTGTTAGAAGAGTTACTCCTCGTGTATACACGTCGGCATTGTGCCTTTTGTATTCAATCCCGACGCCATTTCAGTGTTTCAGCGTTAATTTGAAGGTTTAAGGGATACATTAAACCTGCATTGGTGCATCTGATTCTAATACTGCTCTGCCAGGAAAGGCTCAAAGTAATGTCTTAGAAGAGTTACTCCTGTGGTAAATAAGTCAACATTGTTTATATTTTATTCAATCCCGATGCACTATCAGTGTTTCATCGTCGATGTAAAACTCCCAAGGATACAATAAACCTGCAGTGTGCACTGGAATCTAATACTGCTCTCCCACGAAAGGCACAAAGCACAAACTCTTAGAGGACTTACTCCACTTGTAAATAAGTCGTCATTGTGCCGTTTGTATTCACTCCCGGTGCAATTTTTGTGTTTCATCGACAAAGTGAAGGTCCAAGGTATACAGTAAACCTGCACCATTACGAATTTACTGTATCCCTTTGATCTTCACATTGACGATGAAACTCAGAAATTGCATTGATATTGGATATAAAAGTCAAAATGTCGACTTATATACAAGAGGAGTAACTCTTCTAAGAGTTTGTGCTTTTAATCTCTCCTTGGAGAGCAGTACTAGATTCCGATGCACCACTGCAGGTTTACTGTATCCCTTGGACCTTCAAGTTGACGATGAAACATAGCAATTGAATCGGGATTGAATACAAAATGCACAATGCTGTCTTATATACAAGAGGAGCAACTCTTCTAAGAGTTTGTGCTATCAGCCTTTATTGGCAGAGCAGTATAAGATTCTGATGCACCAATGCAAGTTCACTGTACCCCATGGACCTTCACATTGACGATGAAACACAGAAATTGCATGGGGATCGAATACATAAGGCACAATGTCGACATATTTTCAAGTGGAATAACGCTTCTAAGAGTTTATGCTTTTAGCCTTTCCTGGGAGAGCAGTATTAGATTCCGATGCAGCAATGCAGGTTTACTGTACACCTTGAACCTTCACATTGATGATGAAACACAGAAATCGCATCGGCATTGAATAGAAAAGGTAATTTGCCGTCTTATATACAAGAGGAGACACTCTAGTAAGAGTTTGTGCTTAGAGGTTGCCTGGGGGAGTAGTCTTAGATTCCGATGCACCACTGTAGGTTTCTGTACCCCTTGGACCTTCACAATGACGATGAAACACAGATGTTGCATCGTGATTGATTACAAAAGGCTCAATGCCGACTTTTATTCCAGAGGAGTAACACTTCTAAACTTTTGTGTTTTGAGCCTTTCCTGGGAGAGCAGTTATCGATTCCGATGCACCACATCTGGTTTACTGTATCCCTTGGACTTTCACATTAACGATGAAACACAGAAATTGCATCGGGATTGAATACAAAAGGCAATTTGCCGTCTTATATACAAGAGGAGAAACTCTTGTAAGAGTTTGTGCGTTGAGCTTGCCTGGGAGAGTAGTCTCAAATTCCGATGCACCCCTGCACGTTCACTGTATACCATGGACCTTCAAATTAACGCCGATACACAGAAATTGCATCGATATTGAATACAAAAGGCACAATGACAACTTATATACAAGAGCAGTAACTCTTCTAGAAGTTTGTGCTATCACCTTTTTCTCTGAGAGCAGTATAAAATTCCGATGCACCACTGCAAGTTTATTGTATCCCTTGGACCTTCACATGGACGACGAAACACAGAAACTGCATCGGGATTGAATACAAAAGGCACAATTCTCAAATATGTATTAGAGCAGTAACTCTTCTAAGATTTTGTGATTTGAGCCCTTCCTGGGACAGCAGTATTAGATTCCAATGCACCACTGCAGGTTTACTTTATCCCTGGGACCTTTACATTGACGATGAAACACAGATATTGCATCGGGATTGTATAAAAGTGGCTCAATGCCGACTTAAGTACAAGAGGAGTAACTCTTCTAAATGTTTGAGCTCTTTGCCTTACCTGGGAGAGCATTATTAGATTCCGATGCACCACTGCAGGTTCACCGTATCCCTTAGACCCTCACATTATCGATGAAACACGGAAATTGCATCAGGATGAATACAAAAGGCACAATGCCGTCTTATATACAAGCTGAGTAACTCTTGTAAGAGTTTATGCTTTTAGCCTTTCCTGGGAGAGCAGTATTAGATTCCAATGGACCACTGCAGGTTTAGTGTATCCCTTTGACATTCACATTGCGATGAAGCACAGAAATTCCATCTGGATTGATTACAAAAGGCACAATGCTGTCTTATCCACTAGAGGAGTAACTCTTCTAAGAATTTGTGCTATCAGCCTTTCCTGGGAGAGCAGTATTAGATGCCGATGCACCACTGCAGGTTAACTGTATCCCTTGGACCTTCACATTATCGATGAAACACGGAAATTGCATTGGGATTGAATACAACAGGCATAATGCCGTCTTATATACAAGTGGAGTAACTCTTGTAAGAATTTGTGCTTTAGCCTATCCTGGGAGTGCAGTATTAGATTCCAATGGACCACTGCAGGTTTAGTGTATCCCTTGGACCCTCACACTGCGATGAAACACAGAAATTCCATCGGGATTGATTACAAACGGCACAATGCTGTCTTATCTACTAGAGGAGTAACTATTCTAAGAACTTCAGCTATCAGCCTTTCCTGGGAGAGCAGTATTAGAATCCGATGCACCACTGCAGGTTTACTGTATCCCTTGGACCTTCACATTAACGATGAAACACAGAAATTGCATCGAGATTTTGTTCAAAAGGCACAAAGCCAACTGAAATACAGGCGGAGTAACTCTTCTAATATTTTGTACTTTTAGCCTTACCTGGGAGCTAAGAATTAGCATCCGATGCACCACTGTAGTTTGACTGTGTCCGTTGGGCATACACATTATCGGTGAAACACGGAAATCGCATATGGGTTGAATACAAAAGGCACAATGCCGTCTTATTTACAAGAGGAGAAACTGTCGTAAGCGTTTGTGATTTTAGCTTTTCTTTGGAAAGCAGTATTAGATTCCGATGCACCACTGCAAGTTTAGTGTATCCCTTGGACCTTCACATTATCGATGAAACACGGAAATTGCTTTGGGGTTGAATAGAAAAGGCATATAGCCGTCTTATATGCAAGAGGAGTAACTCTTGTAAGAGTTTGTGCTTTTAGCCTTTCCTGGGGGAGCAGTATTAGATTCCTATGGACCACTGCAGGTTTACTGTATCCCTTGGACCTTCACATTATCGATGAAACACGGAAATTGCATCGGGATTGAATACAAAAGTCACAGTGCCGTCACACATACAAGAGGAGTAACACTTACATGACTTTGTGCTTTTAGCCTTTCCTGGGAGAGCAGTATTAGCTAGCGATGCACCACTGCAGGTTTCGTGTATCCCTTGGACCTTCACATTGACGATGAAACACAGAAATTCAATTGGGATAGATTACAAAAGGCACAATGCTATCTTATATACTAGAGGAGTAACCTAAGAATTTGTGCTATCAGCCTTTCCTGGGTGAGCAGTATTAGATTCCGATGCACCAATGCAGGTTTCCTGTATCCCTTGGACCTGCACATTATCGATGAAACACGGAAATTGCAACGGGATTGAATACAAACGGTACAATGCCGTCTTCAATTGGGATTGATTACAAAAGGCACAATGCTATCTTATATACTAGAGGAGTAACCTAAGAATTTGTCCTAACAGCCTTTCCTGGGTGAGCAGTATTAGATTCCGATACACCACTGCAGGTTTACTGTATCCCTTGGACCTGCTCATTATCGATGAAACACGGAAATTGCATCGGGATTGAATACAAAAGTCACAGTGCCGTCACACATACAAGAGGAGTAACACTTACATGACTTTGTGCTTTTAGCCTTTCCTGGGAGAGCAGTATCAGGTAGCGATGCACCACTGCAGGTTTAGTGCATCCCTTGGACCTTCACATTGCGATGATACACAGAAATTCCATCGGGATTGATTACAATATGCACAACCCCGACATAAGTACAAGAGGAGTAACTCTTCTAAAAGTTTGTGCTTCTAGCCTTTCCTACGAGAGCTGTATTAGATTCCAATGCACCACTGAAGGTTTATTGTATCCCTTGGACCTTCACATTATCGATGAAACACGGAAATTGCATCGGGGTTGAATAGAAAAGGCATATAGCCGTCTTATATGCAAGAGGAGTAACTCTTGTAAGAGTTTGTGCTTTTAGCCTTTCCTGGGGGAGCAGTATTAGATTCCTATGGACCACTGCAGGTTTACTGTATCCCTTGGACCTTCACATTATCGATGAAACACGGAAATTGCATCGGGATTGAATACAAAAGTCACAGTGCCGTCACACATACAAGAGGAGTAACACTTACATGACTTTGTGCTTTTAGCCTTTCCTGGGAGAGCAGTATTAGGTAGCGATGCACCACTGCAGGTTTCGTGTATCCCTTGGACCTTCACATTGACGATGAAACACAGAAATTCAATCTGGATTGATTACAAAAGGCACAATGCTATCTTATATACTAGAGGAGTAACCTAAGAATTTGTGCTATCAGCCTTTCCTGGGTGAGCAGTATTAGATTCCGATGCACCAATGCAGGTTTCCTGTATCCCTTGGACCTGCACATTATCGATGAAACACGGAAATTGCAACGGGATTGAATACAAACGGTACAATGCCGTCTTAAATTGGGATTGATTACAAAAGGCACAATGCTATCTTATATACTAGAGGAGTAACCTAAGAATTTGTCCTAACAGCCTTTCCTGGGTGAGCAGTATTAGATTCCGATACACCACTGCAGGTTTACTGTATCCCTTGGACCTGCTCATTATCGATGAAACACGGAAATTGCATCGGGATTGAATACAAAAGGCACAATGCCGCCTTATATACAAGAGGAGTATCTCTTGTAAGACTTTGTGCTTTAGCCTTTCCTGGGAGAGCAGTATTAGATTGCGATGCACCACTGCAGGTTTAGTGTATCCCAAGGACATTCACATTGCGATGAAACACAGAAATTCCATCGGGATTGATTAGTAAAGGCGCTATGCTGCCTTATATACTAGAGGAGTAACTCTTCTAGGAATTTGTGTTATCAGCCTTCCCTGGGAGAGCAGTATTAGATTATGATGCACCACTGCAGGTTTACTGAATCCCTTGGACCTTCACATTACCGATGAAACACGGAAGTTGCATCGGGATGGAATACAAAAGGCACAATGCCGTCTTATATACAAGAGGAGTAACTCTTGTAAGAGTTTTTTGCGTTGAGCCTCTCCTGGGACAGCTGTATTAGATTCCGATGCACCACTGCAGGTTTACTGTATCCCTTGGACCTTCACATTGTAGATGAAACAAGGAAATAGCATCGGGATTGAATACAAAGGGCACAATGCCGTCTTTTATACAAGAGGAGCAACTCTGGTAAGAGTTTGTGATTTTAGCCCTTCCTGGGAGAGCAGTATTAGATTCTGATGCACCACTGCAGGTTTAGTGTATCCCCTGGACCTTCACATTGACAATGAAACACAAATTCCATCGGTTTTGGTTACAAAAGGCACAATGCTGTCTTACTTACTAGAGGAGTAACTCTTCTAAGGATTTGTGCTATCAGCCTCTCCTGGGAGAGCAATATTAGATTCCCATGCATCACTGCAGGTTTACTGTATCCCTTGGACCTTCACATTATCGATAAAATACGGAAATTGCATCGGGATTGAATACGAAAGGCACAATGCCGTTTTCCATACTAGAGGACTAACTCTTGTAAGAGTTTGTGATTTTAGCCTTTCCTGGGCGAGCAGTATTAGATTCCAATGCACCACTGCAGGTTTAGTGTATCCCTTGGACCTTAACATAGACAATGAAACACGGAAATTGCATCGGAATTGAATACAAAAGGCACAATGCCGTCTTATATACAAGAGGTGTAACACTTGTAAGAGTTTGTGATTTTAGCCTTTCCTGGGGGAGCAGTATTACATTCTGATGCACCACTGCAGGTTTAGTGTATCCCTTGGACCTTCACATTGACGATGAAACACAGAAATTCCATCTGATTTGATTACAAAAGGCACAATACTGTCTTATATACTAAAGAAGGAACTCTTCCAAAAATTTGTGCTATCAGCCCTTCCTGGGAGAGCAGTATTAGATTCCGATGCACCACTCCAGGTTAACTCTACCCCTTGGACCTTCCCATTATCGATGAAGTACGGAAATTGCATCGGGATTGAATACAAAAGCCACAATGCCGTCTTATATACAAGAGGAGTAACTCTTGTAAGAGTTTGTGCGTTGAGCCTTTCCTGAGAGAGCTTTATTAGATTCCAATGCACCACTGCAGATTTACTGTATCCCTTGAACATTCACATTAACGATGAAACACAGAAATGGCATCGGTATTGTGTTCAAAAGGCACAACACCGACTTATTAACAAGGGGAGTAACTCTTCTAAGAGTTTTTGCCATCAGCCTTTCCTGGGAGAGCAGTATTAGATTCCGATGAACCACGGCAGCTTTACTGTATCACTTGGACCTTCACATTATCGAGGAAACACGGAAATTGCATCAGGAATCTGTTCAAAAGTCACATCGCCGACTTAAGTAAAAGAGGAGTAACTCTTCTAATTGTTTGTGCTATCAGCCTTTATTGGGAGAGCAGTATTAGATTCCAATGCACCACTCCAGGTTTGCTGTATCCCTTGGACCTTCACATTAACGATGAAACATGGACATTGCATCGGGATTGAATACGAAAGGCACAATGCCGTTTTCTCTACTAGAGGACTAACTCTTGTAAGAGTTTGTGATTTTAGCCTTTCCTGGGCGAGCAGTATTAGATTCCAATGCACCACTGCAGGTTTAGTGTATCCCTTGGACCTTAACATAGACAATGAAACACGGAAATTGCATCGGAATTGAATACAAAAGGCACAATGCCGTCTTATATACAAGAGGCGTAACACTTGTAAGAGTTTGTGATTTTAGCCTTTCCTGGGGGAGCAGTATTACATTCTGATGCACCACTGCAGGTTTAGTGTATCCCTTGGACCTTCACATTGACGATGAAACACAGAAATTCCATCTGATTTGATTACAAAAGGCACAATACTGTCTTATATACTAAAGAAGGAACTCTTCCAAAAATTTGTGCTATCAGCCCTTCCTGGGAGAGCAGTATTAGATTCCGATGCACCACTCCAGGTTAACTCTACCCCTTGGACCTTCCCATTATCGATGAAGTACGGAAATTGCATCGGGATTGAATACAAAAGCCACAATGCCGTCTTATATACAAGAGGAGAAACTCTTGTAAGAGTTTGTGCGTTGAGCCTTTCCTGAGAGAGCTTTATTAGATTCCAATGCACCACTGCAGATTTACTGTATCCCTTGAACATTCACATTAACGATGAAACACAGAAATGGCATCGGTATTGTGTTCAAAAGGCACAACACCGACTTATTAACAAGGGGAGTAACTCTTCTAAGAGTTTTTGCCATCAGCCTTTCCTGGGCGAGCAGTATTAGATTCCGATGAACCACGGCAGCTTTACTGTATCACTTGGACCTTCACATTATCGAGGAAACACGGAAATTGCATCAGGAATCTGTTCAAAAGTCACATCGCCGACTTAAGTAAAAGAGGAGTAACTCTTCTAATTGTTTGTGCTATCAGCCTTTATTGGGAGAGCAGTATTAGATTCCAATGCACCACTCCAGGTTTACTGTATCCCTTGGACCTTCACATTAACGATGAAACATGGACATTGCATCGGGATTGAATACGAAAGGCACATTGCCGTCTTATGTACAAGAGGAGTAACTCTTGTAAGAGTTTGTGCTTTAAGCCATTCCTGGGAGAGCTGTATTAGATTCCAATGCACCACTGCAGGCCTACTGTATCCCCTGGATCTCCACATTGACGATGAAACATAGATATTGCATCGGGATTGAATACAAAAGGCTCAATGCCGACTTATTTACAAGTGGAGTAACTCTTCCAACACTTTGTGCCTTGAGCCTTTCCTGGGACAGCTAAATTAGATTCCGATGCACCACTGCAGGTTTACTGTATCCCTTGTACCTTCACATTATCGATGAAACACGGAAATTGCATCGGGATTGAATTCAAAATGCACAATGCCGTCTTATATTCAAGAGGAGTAACTCTTGTAAGAGTGTGTGTTTTTAGCCTTTCCTAAGAGAGCAATATTAGATTCCGATGCACCACTGCAGGTTTAGTGTATCCCTTGGACCTTCACATTGATGATGAAACATGGAAATTGCATCGGGATTGATTACAAAAGGCACAATGCTATCTTATACACTAGAGGAGCAACTCTTCTAAGAACTTGTGCTATCAGCCTTTCCTGGAAGATCTGTATTACATTCCGATGCACCACTGCAGGTTTACTGTATCCCTTCGACCTGCACATTATCGATGAAACACGGAACTTGCATCGGGATTGAATACAAAAGGCACAATGCCGACTTATATACAAGAGCTGTAACTTTTCTGAAGTTTGTCATTTGTTCAAAAGGCACATCGCCGACTTAAGTACAAGATGAGAAACTCTTCTAATAGTTTGTGCTATCAGCCTTTCCTGGGAGAGCAGTATTAGATTCCGATGCACCACTGCAAATTTACTGTATTACTTGGACCTTCACATTATCGATGAAACACGGAAATTGCATCGGGATTAAATTCAAAAGGCACAATACCGACTTAAGTACAAGAGGTGTAACTCTAATAATAGTTTGTGCTTTTAGCCTTACCTGGGAGAGCAGTATTAGATTCCGATGCACTACTGCATGTTTACTGTATCCCTTGGACCTTCACGATTTCGATGAAACACGGATATTGCATCGGGATTGAATACAAAAGGCATAATGCTGTCTTATATACAAGATGAGTAACTCTTGTAAGAGTTTGTGCTTTCAGCCTTTCCTGGGAGAGCAGTATTTGATTCCGATGCACCACTGCAGATTTAGTGTATCCCTTTAACTTTCACATTCAGAAATTCCATTGGGATTGATTACAAATATCACAATGCTGTCCTATATACTAGAGGAGAAACTCTTCTTAGAATTTGTTCAATTAGCGTTTCCTGGGAGAGCAGTATTAGATTCCGATGCACCACTGAAGGTTTACTGTGTCCCTTGGACCTTCACATTGACGATGAAACACAGATATTACACCGGGATTGAATGAAAAAGCAGACAATGACTACTTATGTACAGGAGGAGTAACTCTTCCAAGACTTTGTGCGTTGAGCCTTTCCTGGGAGAGAAGTGTTTGATTCCGATGCACCACTGCAGGTTTACTGTGTCCCTTGGACCTTCACATGGACGATGAAACACAGTAATTGCATCGGTATTGAATACAAAAAGCATAATGCCGCCTTATATACAAGAACAGTAACTCTTCTAATAGTTCGTGGTTTCAGCCTTACCTCGGATAGCAGTATTACATTCCGATGCACCTCTGCAGGTATACTGTATCCCTTGGACAATTACATTAACGATGAAACACAGATATTGCATCGGGATTGAATACAAAATGCTCAATGCCGACTTTTAAACAACAGAATTAACACTTGTAAGAGAGAAATCTGAGCCACTCCTGGGAGTGCTGTATTAGATTCCGAAGCACCACAGCAGTTTAGGGTATCTGTAGGACCTTCAAATTAACGATGAAACACAGAAATCCCAACGGGATTTGATACAAATGGCAAAATGTCGACTTATATTCAATAGGAGTAACTCTTCTAAGAGTTTCTGCTTTGAGCTTTCCCTGGAACAGCAGTCTTAGATTCCGATGCACCACTGCAGGTTTGCTGTATCCCTTGGACCTTCACATTGACGATGAAAAGCAGATATTGCATTGAGATGGAATACAAAAGGCACAATGCCGACTTATATTCAAGAGGAGTAACTCTTCTAAGAGTTTACTTTGAACCTGTCCTGGGAGAGCAGTACTAGATTCCGATGCACCACTGCAGGTTTACTGTATCCTTTGGACCTTCACATTGACAATGAAACACAGATATTGCACCGGGATTGAATACAAGGTTTACTGTATCCCTTGGACCTTCACATGTACGATGAAACATAGTAATTGCACCGGTATTGAATACAAAAAGCATAATGCCGACTTATATTCAAGAGAAGTAACTCTTCTAAGAGTTTCTGCCTTGAGCCCTTTCTGGGAGAGCAGTGTTAGATTCCGATGCACCACTGCAGGTTTACTGTATCGCTTGAACCTTCACATTGACGATGAAACACAGATATTGCACCGGGATTGAATACAAAATGCGCAATGACGACTTATATACAAGAGGAGTAACTCTTCTAAGAGTTTGTGCCTTTAGCCTGTCCTGGGAGAGCAGTATTAGATTCCGATGCACCACTGTAGATGTACTGTATCCCTTGGACCTTCACATTGACGATGAAACATAGATATTGCATCGGGATTGAATACAAAATGGTCAATGCCGACATTTTTACGAGAGGATTAACTCTTCTAAGAGTTTAATTTGAGCCTCTCCTGGGAGTGAAGTATTAGATTCCGATGCACCACTGCAGGTTTACTGTATCCCTTGGACCTCCAAGTTAAAGATGAAACACAGAAATTGCTTCGGGATTTTATACAACAGGCGCAATGCCGACTTATATACTAGAGGAGTAACTCTTCTGACAGTTTTTGCTTTTATCCTTACCTGGGAGAGCAGTATTAGATTCCGATGCACCACTGCAGGTTTACTGTATCCCTTGGACCTTCGTATGGACGATGAAACACAGTAATTGCACCGGTATTGAATACAAAAAGCATAATGCCGACTTATATTCAAGAGAAGTAACTCTTCTAAGAGTTTGTGCCTTGAGCCCTTTCTGGGAGAGCAGTGTTAGATTCCGATGCACCACTGCAGGTTTACTGTATCCCTTGGACTTTCACAATGACGATGAAACACAGAAATTGCATCGGGTATGTATTCAAAAGGTACAATGCCGACTTAAGTACAAGAGGAGTAACTCTTCTAAGAGTATGTGCTTTGAGCTTTTCCTGGGAGAGCAGTGTTAGATTCCAATGCACTACTGCAGGATTATTGTATCCCTTGGACCTACACATGGACGATGAATCACAGTAATAACTTCGGTATTGAATGCAAAAAGCACAATACCGACTTATATACAAAGGGAGTAACTCCTCTAAGAGGTTGTCCTTTGAGGCTTTCCTGGGACAGGAGTATTAGATTTCGATGCACCATTGCAGGTTGACTGTATTTCTTGGAAATTCACATTGACTATCAAACACAGAAAATGCATCGATTTTGAATACAAAAGGCACAATGTCTACTTGTTTACAAGCGGAGTAACTCTTCTAGAGAGTTTATGATTTTAGCCTATCCTGGGAGAGCAGTATTAGATTCTGATGCACCACTGCAGGTTTACTGTATCCCTTGGACCTTCACATTGACGATAAAACACAGAAATTGCATCGTGATTGCATACAAAAGGCACAATGCCGACTTATATACAAGAGGAGTGAGTCTTCAAAAGGTTTGTGCTTTGAGCCTTTCCTCGTAGAGCAGTATTAGATCCCGATGCACCACTGCAGGTTTACTGTATCCCATGGACCTTCACATTGGCGATGAAACACAGAATTTGCATCTTGATTGAATACAAAATGCACAATGCAGCCTTTTATACAAGAGGAGTAACTCTTCTTAAAATTTCTGCTTTAGTCTTACCTGGGACAGCAGTACTAGATTCCGATGCACCACTGCAGGTTTACTGTATCCCTTCCTTCTTCACATTGACGATGAAACACAGAAATTGCATCGGGATTGAATACAAAAGCACAATGCCGACTTATTTGCAAAAGGTGTAACTCTTCTAAGAGTTTACTTTGAACCTTTCCTGGGAGAGCAGTACTAGATTCCGATGCACCACTGCAGGTTTACTGTATCCCTTGGTCTTTCACAATGACGATGAAACACAGAAATTGCATCGGGTATGTATTCAAAAGGTACAATGCCGACTTAAGTATAAGAGGAGTAACTCGTCTAAGAGTTTGTGCTTTGAGCTTTTCCTGGGAGAGCAGTGTTAGATTCCAATGCACTACTGCAGGTTTATTGTATCCCTTGCACCTTCACATGGACGATGAATCACAGTAATAACTTCGGTATTGAATGCAAAAAGCACAATACCGTCTTATATACAAAGGGAGTAACTCCTCTAAGAGGTTGTCCTTTGAGGCTTTCCTGGGACAGGAGTATTAGATTTCGATGCACCATTGCAGGTTGACTGTATTTCTTGGACCTTCACATTGACTATCAAACACAAAAATTGCATCGATTTTCAATACAAAAGGCACAATGTCGACTTGTATACAAGCGGAGTAACTCTTCTAGAGAGTTTATGATTTTAGTCTATCCTGGGAGAGCAGTATTAGATTCCGATGCACCACTGCAGGTTTACTGTATCCTTTGGACCTTCACATTGACTACGAAACACAGATATTGTTTCGATTTTGAATACAAAAGGCACAATGCCGTCTTAAATACAAGAGGAGCAACTCTTGTAATTGTTTGTGCGTTGAGCCTTTCCTGGGAGAGCTGTATTAGATTCCGATGCTCCACTGCAGGTTTACTCTATCCCTTGGACCTTCACATTAACGATGTAACACAGAAATTGCATAGGGATTAAATGCAAAAGGCACGATGCTGACTTATATACTAGAGGAGTAACTCCTCTAAGGAATTGTGCTTTGAGCCTTTCCTGGGACATCAGTATTAGAGTCCGATGCACCACTGCAGATTTGTTGTATCCCTTGGACCTTCACATTGACGATGAAACACTGAAATTGCATCGGGATTGTATTCAAAAGGCACAATGCAGCCTTATATAATAGAGGAGTAACTCTTCTAAGTGTGTACTTTGAACTTTTCTTGGGAGAGCAGTACTAGATTTCGATGCACCGCTGCAGGTTCAAATTGACGATGAAACACTGATATTGCATCGGGATTGAATACAAAAAGCACAATGCCGACTTATTTACAAGAGGAGTAACTCTTCTAAAAGTTTGACCCTTTCCTGGGAGCGCAGTACTAGATTCCGATGCACCACTGCAGGTTTACTGTATCCCTTGGACCTTCACATGGACGATGAAACACAGAAATTGCATTGGTATTGAATACAAAAGGCACAATACCGACTTATATACAAGGGGAGTAAATCTTCGAAGAGGTTGTGATTTGAGCCTTTCCTGGGACAGCAGTATTACCTTCTGATGCACCACTGCAGTTTTTCTGTATCCCTTGGACCTTCACATTGACTATGAAACACAGAATTTGCATCGATTTTGAATACAAACGGCACAATGTCAACTTGTTTACAAGCAGAGTAACTCTTCTAAGTGTTTGTGCATTGAGCCTTTACTGGGAGAGCCGTATTAGATTCCGAAGCACCACTGCAAGTTTACTTTATCCCTTGGACCTTAACATTACCAATCAATCACGGAAATTGTATCGGGATTGAATACAAAAGGAACAATGTCGTCTTAAATACAAGAGGAGTAACTTTTGGAAGAGTTTGTGCGTTGAGCCTTACCTGGGAGATATGTATTATATTCCGATGCACCACTGCAGGTTTACTGTATCCCTTGGACCCTCCAAATAACGATGAAACACAGAAATAGCACCGGGATTGAATACAAAATGCACAATCCCGAATTATATCCAAGAGCAATAGCTCTTCTAATGATTTGTGCCATCAGCCTTTCCTGGAAGAGCAGTATTAGATTTCGATGCTCCACTGCAGGTTTACTATATCCCTTAGACCTTCACATTAACGATGTAACACAGAAATTGCTTCGGGATTAAATGCAAAAGGCACGATGCCGACTTATATACTAGAGGAGTAACTCTTCTAAGAATTTGTGCTTTGAGCCTTTCCTGGGACAGCAGTATTAGAGTCCGATGCACCACTGCAGGTTTGCTGTATCCCTTGGACCTTCACATTGACGATGAAGCACTGAAATTGCATTGTGATTGTATTCAAATGGAACAATGCAGCCATATATAATAGAGGAGTAACTCTTCTAAGAGTTCACTTTGAACCTTATCTAGGAGAGCAGTACTAGATTTCGATGCACCACTGCAGGTGTACTGTATTCCTTGGACCTTCAAATTGACGATGAAACACTTATATTGCATCGGGATTGAATACAAAAGGCACAATGCCGACTTATTTACAAGAGGAGTAACTCTTCTAAGAGTTTGAAGCATTCCTGGGAGAGCAGTACTAGAGTCCGATGCACCACTGCAGGTTTGCTGTATCCCATGGACCCTCACATGGACGATGAAACACAGTAATTGCATCGGTATTGAATACAAAAGGCATAATGCTGATTTATATTCAAGAGGAGTAACTCTTCTACGAGTTTGTGCTTTGAGCCTTTCCTGGGAGAGCAGTGCTAGATTCCGATGCACCACTGCAGATTTAGTGTATCCCTTTAACTTTCACATTCTGATGACACACAGAAATTCCATCGGGATTGATTACAAATATCACAATGCTGTCCTATATACTAGAGGAGAAACTCTTCTTAGAATTTGTTCAATTAGCGTTTCCTGGGAGAGCAGTATTAGATTCCGATGCACCACTGAAGGTTTACTGTGTCCCTTGGACCTTCACATTGACGATGAAACACAGATATTACACCGGGATTGAATGAAAAAGCAGACAATGACTACTTATGTACAGGAGGAGTAACTCTTCCAAGACTTTGTGCGTTGAGCCTTTCCTGGGAGAGAAGTGTTTGATTCCGATGCACCACTGCAGGTTTACTGTGTCCCTTGGACCTTCACATGGACGATGAAACACAGTAATTGCATCGGTATTGAATACAAAAAGCATAATGCCGCCTTATATACAAGAACAGTAACTCTTCTAATAGTTCGTGGTTTCCGCCTTACCTCGGATAGCAGTATTACATTCCGATGCACCTCTGCAGGTATACTGTATCTCTTGGACATTTACATTAACGATGAAACACAGATATTGCATCGGGATTGAATACAAAATGCTCAATGCCGACTTTTAAACAACAGAATTAACTCTTGTAAGAGAGAAATCTGAGCCACTCCTGGGAGTGCTGTATTAGATTCCGAAGCACCACAGCAGTTTAGGGTATCTGTAGGACCTTCAAATTAACGATGAAACACAGAAATCCCAACGGGATTTGATACAAATGGCAAAATGTCGACTTATATTCAATAGGAGTAACTCTTCTAAGAGTTTCTGCTTTGAGCTTTCCCTGGAACAGCAGTCTTAGATTCCGATGCACCACTGCAGGTTTACTGTATCCCTTGGACCTTCACATTGACGATGAAAAGCAGATATTGCATTGAGATGGAATACAAAAGGCACAATGCCGACTTATATTCAAGAGGAGTAACTCTTCTAAGAGTTTACTTTGAACCTGTCCTGGGAGAGCAGTACTAGATTCCGATGCACCACTGCAGGTTTACTGTATCCTTTGGACCTTCACATTGACAATGAAACACAGAAATTGAATCGGGTTTGTATTCAAAAGGCAGAATGCCGACTTAAGTACAAGAGGAGTAGCTCTTCTAAGAGTTTGTCCTTTGAGCCTTTCCAGGGATAGCAGAGTTAGATTCCGATGCGCTACTGGAGGTTTACTGTATCCCTTGGACCTTCACATGGACGATGAAACACAGTAATTGCATCGGTATTCAATACAAAAGGCAAAATACCGACTTATATACAAGGGGAGTAACTCCTCTAAGAGGTTGTGCTTTGACGCTTCCCTGGGACAGCAGTATTAGCATTATGATGCACCATTGCAGGTTGACTCTATACCTTGGACCTTCACATAGACTATGAAACACAGAAATTGGATCGATTTGGGATACGAAAGGCACAATGTCGAGTTGTTTACAAGCGGAGTACCTCTTCTATCAGTTTGTGTTTTCAGCCTTTCCTGGGACAGCAGTATTAGATTCTGATGCACCACTGCAGGTTTACTCTATCCCATGGACCTTCACATTCACTATGAAACACAGAAATTGCATCGATTTTGAATACAAACGGCACAATGTCAACTTGTTTACAAGCGGAGTATCTCTTCTAAGTGTTTGTGCTTTTAGCCTTTCCTGGCAGAGCAGTATTAATTTTCGATGCACCACTGCAGGTTTAGTGTATCCCCTGGACCTTCACATTGTGATAAAACACATAAATTCCATCAGGATTAATTACAAAAGGCACAATGCTGTCTTATATACTAGAGGAGTAACTCCTCTAAGAATTTGTGCTAGCAGCCTTTCCTGGGAGAGCAGTACCAGATTCCGATGCACCACTGCAAGTTTACTGTAACCCTTGGACCTTCACATTATCGATGATACACGGAAAATGCATCGGGATTGAATACAAAAGGTACAATGCCGTCTTATATACAAGAGGAGTAACTCTTGGAAGAGTTTGTGCGCTGAACCTTACCTGGGAGAGCTGTATTATATTCCGATGCACCACTGCAGGTTTACTGTATCCCTGGACCCTCCAAATAACGATGAATCACAGAAATAGCATCGGGATTGAATACAAAATACACAATCCCGACTTATATCCAAGAGCAACAGCTCTTCTAATGATCTGTGCCATCAGCCTTTCCTGGAAAAATAGTATTAGATTTCGATGCTCCAGTGCAGGTTTACTATATCCGTTGGACCTTCACATTAACGATGTAACACAGAAATTGCATCGGGATTAAATGCAAAAGGCACGATGCCGACTAATATACTAGAGGAGAAACTCCTCTAAGAATTTGTGCTTTAAGCCTTTCCTGGGACAGCAGTATTAGAGTCCGATGCACCACTGCAGGTTTGCTGTATCATTTGGACCTTCACATTGACGATGAAACACTGAAATTGCATCGTGATTGAATTCAAAAGGCACAATGCAGCCATATATAATAGAGGAGTAACTCTTCTAAGAGTTAACTTTGAACCTTTCCTGGGAGAGCAGTACTAGATTTCCATGCACCACTGCAGGTGTACTGTACTCCTTGCACCTTCAAATTGACGATGAAACACTGATATTGCATCGAGATTGAAGACAAAAGGCACAACGCGGACTTATATTCAAGAGGAGTAACTCTTCTACGAGTTTGTGCTTTGAGCCTTTCCTGGGAGAGCAGTGTTAGATTCCGATGCACCACTGCCGGTTTACTGTATCCCATGGTCCTTCACATTGACGATGAAACACAGATATTGCACCGGGATTGAATACAAACTGCGCAATGACGACTTATATACAAGGAGAGTAACTCTTCTAAGAGTTTGTGCCTTTAGCCTGTCCTGGGAGAGCAGTAGTAAATTCTGATGCACCACTATAGAAGTACTGTATCCCTTGGACCTTCACATTGACGATGAAACACAGATATTGCATCGGGATTGAATACAAATTGGTCAAAGCCGACATTTTTACAAGAGGATTAACTCTTCTAAGAGTTTAATTTAAGCCTTTCCTGGGAGTGCAGTATTAGATTCCGATGCACCACTGCATGTTTACTGTATCCCATGGACCTTCACATTGACGATGAAACACAGAAATAGCACCGGGATTGAATACACAAGGCACAATGCCTAATTATATACAAGAGCAGTAACTCTTAAAAGAGTTTGTGCTTTAGCCTTACCTGGGAGAGCAGTATTAGATACCGATGCACCACTGCAGGTTTACTGTATCCCTTGGACCTTCACATGGACAATGAAACACAGTAATTGCATCGGTATTGAACACAAAAAGCACAAAGCTGCCTTATATACAAGAAGAGTAACTCTTTTAATAATTTGTGCTTTAGCCTTACCTGGGAGAGCAGTATTAGATTCCGATGCACCACATCAGGTTTACTGTGTCCCTTGGACTTTTACATTAACGATGAAACACAGATATTGCATTGGGATTGAATACAAAATGCTCAATGCCAATTTTTTACTGTATCCCTTCGACCTTCACATGGACGATGAAACACAGAAATTGCATCGGTACTGAATACAAAAGCATAATGACGACTTCTGTTCAAGAGGAGTAACTCTTCTAAGAGTTTGTGCTTTGAGCCTTTGCTAAGAGAGCAGTGTTAGATTACGATGCACCACTGCAGGTTTACTGTATCCCTTGGACCTTCACGTTGACGATGAAATACAGAAACAACACCGGGATTGAATACAAAAGGCTTCATACCGATTTATATACAAGAGGAGTAACTCTTCTATGAGTTTGTGTTTTGAGCCTTTCCAGGTAGAGCAGGGTTAGATTCCAATTTACCACTGCAGGTTTACTGTATCCCTTCGACATTCACATGGACGATAAAACACAGTATTTGCATCGGTATTGAATACATAAGGCACAATGCCGACTTATTTACAAGAGGAGTAACTCTTCTATTAGTTTAGATTGAACCTTTCCTGGCAGAGCAGTACTACATTCCGATGCACCACTGCAGGTTTACTGTATCCCTTGGACCTTCACATGGACGATGAAATACAGTAATTGCATCGGTATTGAATACAAAAGGCACAATGCCGACTTATTTAGAAGAGGAGTAACTCTTCTAAGAGTTTACATTGAACCTTTCCTGGGGAGCAGTATTAGATTCCGATGCACCACTGCAGGTTTATTGTATCCCTTGCACCTTCACAAGGACGATGAAACACAGATATTACATCGGGATTGAATACAAAGGGCATAATGCCGCCTTTTATTCAAGAGGAGTAACTCTTCTAAGAGTTTGTGCTTTGTGCCTTTCCTGGGAGAGCAATAATAGATTCCAATGCACCACTGCAGGTTTACTGTATCCCATGGACTTTCACATTGTCGATGAAACATAGAAATTGCATCGGGATTGAATAGGAAATGCACAATGCAGCCTTATATACAAGAGGAGTAACTCTTCTCAGAATATATGCCTTAAACTTACCTGGGAGAGCAGTATTAGTTTATGACGCACCACTGCAGTATTTCGGTATCCCTTGGACCTTCACATTGACTATGAAACACAGAAATTGCATCGATTTTGAATACAAACGGCACAATGTCGACTTGTTTACAAGCGGAGTAACTCTCCTCAGAGTTTGTGCTCTTAGTCTTTCCTGGGAGAGCTGTATTTGATTCCGACGCCCAAATGCAGGTTTACTGTATGCCTTGGACCTTCACAATGACGATGAAACACGGAAATTGCATCGTGATTGAATAAAAAGGCACAATGCCGACTTATATACAAGAGGAGTGAGTCTTCAAAAGGTTTGGGTTTTGAGCCTATCCTCGGAGAGCAGTTTTACATTCCGATGCACCACTGCAGGTTTATTGTATCCCATGGACCTTCACATTGGCGATGAAACACAGAATTTGCATCGGGATTGAATGCAAAATGCACAATGCAGAATTATATTAAAGAGGAGTAACTCTTCTAAGAATATGTGCTTTTGTCTTACCTGGGAGAGCAGTATTAGATTCAGATGCGCCACTACATGTTTACTGTATCCCTTCCGCCTTCACATTGACGATGAAACACAGAAATTGCATCGGGATTGAATACAAATGGCACAATGCCTACTTATTTACAAGAGGAGTAACTCTTCTAAGTTTACTTTGAACCTTTCCTGGGAGAACAGTAGTAGAATCCGATGCACCACTGCAGGTTTACTGTATCCCTTATACCTTCACATGGACGATGAAACATAGTAATTGCATCGGTATTGAAAACAAAAGGCACAATACCGTCTTATATACAAGGGTTGTCCTTTGATCCTTTCCTGGGACAGCAGTATCAGATTCCGATGCACCACTGCAGGTTTACTGTATCCCTTGGACATTCACATTGACTATGAAACACAGAAATTGAATCGATTTCGAATACAAACGGCACAATGTCAACTTGTTTACATGCGGAGTATCAGATTCCGATGCACCACTGCAGGTTTACTGTAACCCTTGGACCTTCACATTATCGATGAAACACGGAAATAGCATCGGGATTGAATACAATAGGCACAATGCCGTCTTATATACAAGAGGAGTAACTCTTGTAAGAGTTTTTGCGTTGAGCCTTTCCTGGGAGAGCCGTATCATATTCTGATGCACCACTGCAAGTTTACTGTATCTTTTGGACCTTCACATTATCAATCAATCATGGAAATTGCATCGGGATTGAATACAAAATGAATCATGCCGTCTTATATACAAGAGGAGTAACTCTTGGAAGAGTTTGTGGGTTGAGCCTTACCTGGGAGAGCTGTGTTATATTCCGATGCACCACTGCAGGTTCACTGTATTCCTTGGACCCTCCAAATAACGATGAAACACAGAAATAGCATCGCGATTGAATTCAAAATGCACAATCCCGACTTATATCCAAGAGCAATAGCTCTTCTAATGATTTGTGCCATCAGCCTTTCCTGGAAGAGCAGTATTCGATTTCGATGCTGCACTGCAGGATTACTATATCCCTTGGACCTTCACATTAACGATGTTACACAGAAATTGCATCGGGATTAAATGCAAAAGGCACGATGCCGACTTATATACTAGAGGAGTAACTCTTCTAGGAATTTGTCCTTTGAGCCTTCCCTGGGACAGCAGTATTAAAGTCCGATGCACCACTGCAGGTTTGCTGTATCCCTTGGACCTTCACATTGACGATGAAACACTGAATTTGCATTGTGATTCTATTCAAAAGGCACAATGCAGCCATATATAATAGAGGAGTAACTCTTCTAAGAGTTCACTTTGAACCTTTCCTGGGAGAGCAGTACTAGATTTCGATGCACCACTGCAGGTGTACTGTATTCCTTGCACCTTCAAATTGACGATGAAACACTGATATTGCATCGGGATTGAATACAATAGGCACAATGCCGACTTATTTACAAAAGGAGAAACTCTTCTGAGAGTTTGAACCTTTCCTGGGAGAGCAGTACTAGATTCCGATGCACCACTGCAGGTTTACTCTATCCCTTGGACCTTCACATGGACGATGAAACACAGTAATTGCATCGGTATTGAATACAAAAGGCATAATGCCGACGTCTTATATACAAGAGGAGTAACTCTTCTAAGAGTTTGTGCCTTTAGCCTGTCCTAGGAGAGCAGTATTAGATTCCGATGCACCACTGTAGATGTACTGTATCCCTTGGACCTTCACATTGACAATTTAACACAGATATGGCATCGGGATTGAATACAAAATGGTTAATGCCGACATATTTACAAGAGGATTCACTCTTCTAATAGTTTAAATTGAGCCTTTCCTGGGAGTGTAGTATTTGATTCCGATGCACCACTGCAGGTTTACTGTATCCCTTGGACCTTCAAGTTAAGGATGAAACACAGAAATTGCTTCGGGATTGAATACAAAAGGCGCAATGCCGACTTATATACAAGAGTAGTAACTCTTCTAAGAGTTTTTGCTTTGAGCCTTTCCTGGGAGAGCAGTATTACATTCCGATACACTACTGCAGGTTTACTGTATCCCTTGGACCTTCACATGGACGATGAAACACTGTAATTGCATCGGTATTGAATACAAAAAGCATAGTGCCGACTTATATTCAAGAGGAGTAACTCTTCTAAGAGTTTGTGCCTTGAGCCTTTTCTGGGAGAGCAGTGCTAGATTCCAATGCACCACAGCAGGTTTACTGTATCCCTTGGACTTTCACAATGACGAAGAAACACAGAAATTGCATCGGGTTTGTATTCAAAAGGTACAATGCCCACTTAAGTACAAGAGTAGTAACTCTTCTAAGAGTTTTTGCTTTGAGCCTTTCCTGAGAGAGCATTGTTAGATTCCGATGCACCACTGCAGGCTTACTGTATCCCTTGTACCTTCACATTGACGATGAAACACAGAAATTGAATCGGGTTTGTATTCAAAAGGCAGAATGCCGACTTAAGTACAAGAGGAGTAACTCTTCAAAGAGTATGTGCTTTGAGCCTTTCCTGGGATAGCAGAGATAGATTCCGATGCGCTACTGGAGGTTTACAGTATCCCTAGGACCTTCACATGGACGTTGAAACACAGTAATTGCATCGGTATTCAATACAAAAGTCACAATGCCGACTTATTTACAAGAGGAGTAACTGTTCTAAGAGTTTACATTGAACCTATCCTGGGAGAGCAGTACTACATTCCGATGCACCACTGAAAGTTTATTGTATCCCTTGGACCTTCACATTGACGATGAAACATAGAAATTGCATCGGGATTGAATAGAAAATGCACAATGCAGCCTTATATACAATAGGAGTAACTCTTCTCAGAATTTGTGCTTTAACCTTACCTGGGAGAGCAGTATTAGATTCTGATGCACCACTGCAGGTTTACTGTATCGCTTGAACCTTCACATGAACGATGAAACACAGTAATTGCATCGGTATTGCATACAAAAATCATGATGCCGACTAATATTCAAGAGGAGGAACTCTTCTAAGAGTTTGTGATTTGCGCCTTTCCTGGGAGAGCAGTGTTATATTCCGATGCACCAAGACAGGTTTACAGTAACCCTTGAACCTTCACATGAACGATGAAACACAGTAATTGCATCGGTATTGAATACAAAAGGCACAATACCGACTTATATACAAGGGGAGTAACTCCTCTAAGAGGTTGTCCTTTGACGCTTTCCTGGGACAGCAGTATTAGATGCTGATGCATCATTGCAGGTTGACTATATTCCTTGTACCTCCACATTGACTAAGAAACACAGAAATTGCATCGATTTTGAATACAAACGGCACAATGTCGACTTGTTTACAAGCGGAGTAACTCTTCTTAAGATTTTGTGCTTTTAGCCTTTTCTGGGTGAGCACTATTTGATTCCGATACACCACTGCAAGTTTACTGTATCCCTTGGACCTTCACATTGACGATTTAACACAGAAATTGAATCGGGATTTAATACAAATGGCAAAATGTCGTCTTATTTACAAGAGGAGTAACTCTCCTCAGAGTTTGTGCTCTTAGTCTCACCTCGGAGAGCTGTATTTGATTCCGACGCCCCACTGCAGGTTTACTGTATGCCTTGGACCTTCACGTTGACAATGAAACACAGAAATTGCATTGTGATTGAATACAGAAGGCACAATGCCGACGTATATACAAGAGGAGTGAGTCTTCAAAAGGTTTGTGCTTTGAGCCTTTCCTCGGAGAGCAGTATTACATTCCGATGCACCACTGCAGGTTTACTGTATCCCATGGACCTTCACATTGGCGGTGAAACACAGAATTTGCATCGGGACTGAATGCAAAATGCACAATGCAGCCTTATATAAAAGAGGAGTAACTCTTCTAAGAATTTGTGCTTCTGTCTTACCTGGGAGTGCAGTATTAGATTCCGATGCACCACTGCAGGTTTACTATAACCCTTCCACCTTCACATTGACGATGAAACACAGAAATGGCATCGGGATTGAATACAAATGGCACAATGCAACTTATTTACAAGAGGAGTAACTCTTCTAAGTTTACTTTGAACCTTTCCTGGGAGAACAGTACTAGATTCCGATGCACCACTAAAGGTTTAGTGTATCCCTTGGACCTTCATATTATCGATGATGCACGGAAATTGCATCGGGATTGAATACAAACGGCACAATGCCGTCTTTTATACAAGTGGAGTAAGTCTTGTAAGAGTTTGTGTGTTGAGCCTTTCCTGGGAGAGCTGTATTAGATTCCAATGCACCACTGCAGGTTTACTGTATCCCTTGGACCTTCATTTTATCGATGATGCACGGAAATTGCATCGGGATTGAATACAAACGGCACAATGCCATCCTACATAAAAGAGGAGTAACTCTTGGAAGAGTTTGTGCGTTAAGCCATACCTGGGAGAGCTGTATTATATTCCGATGCACCACTGCAGGTTTACTGTATCCCTTGGACCCTCCAATTAACGATGAAACACAGAAATAGCATCGGAATTGAATACAAAATGCACAATCCCGACTTATATCGAAGAGCAGTAGCACTTCTAATGATTTGTGCCATCAGCCTTTCCTGGAAGAGCAGTATTAGATTTCGATGCTCCACTGCAGGTTTACTATATCCCTTGGACCTTCACATTAACGATGTAACACAGAAATTGCATCGGGATTAAATGCAAAGGGCACGATGGCGACTTATATACTAGAGGAGTAACTCTTCTAAGAATTTGTGCTTTGAGCCTTTCCTGGGACAGCAGTGTTAGAGTCCGATGCAACACTGCAGGTTTGCTGTATCCCTTGGACCTTCACATTGACGATGAAACACTGAAATTGCATTGTGATTGTATTCAAAAGGCACAATTCAACCATATATAATAGAGGAGTAACTCTTCTAAGAGTTAACTTTGAACCTTTCCTAGGAGAGCAGTACTAGATTTCGATGCACCACTGCAGGTGTACTGTATTCCTTAAACCTTCAAATTGACGATGAAACACTGATATTGCATCGGGACGGAATACAAAAGGCACAATGCCAACTTATTTACAAGAGGAGTAACTCTTCTAAGAGTCTGAACCTTTCCTGGGAGAGCAGTACTAGATACCGATGCACCACTGCAGGTTTACTGTATCCCTTGGACCTTCACATGTACGATGAAACATAGTAATTGCACCGGTATTGAATACAAAAAGCATAATGCCGACTTATATTCAAGAGAAGTAACTCTTCTAAGAGTCTGTGCCTTGAGCCCTTTCTGGGAGAGCAGTGTTAGATTCCGATGCACCACTGCAGGTTTACTGTATCCCTTGGACTTTCACAATGACGATGAAACACAGAAATTGCATCGGGTATGTATTCAAAAGGTACAATGCCGACTTAAATACAAGAGGAGTAACTCTTCTAAGAGTATGTGCTTTGAGCTTTTCCTGGGAGAGCAGTGTTAGATTCCAATGCACTACTGGAGGATTATTGTATCCCTTGGACCTTCACATGGACGATGAATCACAGTAATAACTTCGGTATTGAATGCAAAAAGCACAATACCGACTTATATACAAAGGGAGTAACTCCTCTAAGAGGTTGTCCTTTGAGGCTTTCCTGGGACAGGAGTATTAGATTTCGATGCACCATTGCAGGTTGACTGTATTTCTTGGAAATTCACATTGTCTATCAAACACAGAAATTGCATCGATTTTGAATACAAAAGGCACAATGTCGACTTGTTTACAAGCGGAGTAACTCTTCTAGAGAGTTTATGATTTTAGGCTATCCTGGGAGAGCAGTATTAGATTCCGATGCACCACTGCAGGTTTACTGTATCCTTTGGACCTTCACATTGACGATAAAACACAGAAATTGCATCGTGATTGCATACAAAAGGCACAATGCCGACTTATATACAAGAGGAGTGAGTCTTCAAAAGGTTTGTGCTTTGAGCCTTTCCTCGTAGAGCAGTATTAGATCCCGATGCACCACTGCAGGTTTACTGTATCCCATGGACCTTCACATTGGCGATGAAACACAGAATTTGCATCTTGATTGAATACAAAATGCACAATGCAGCCTTTTATACAAGAGGAGTAACTCTTCTTAAAATTTCTGCTTTAGTCTTACCTGGGACAGCAGTACTAGATTCCGATGCACCACTGCAGGTTTACTGTATCCCTTCCATCTTCACATTGACGATGAAACACAGAAATTGCATCGGGATTGAATACAAAAGCACAATGCCGACTTATTTGCAAAAGGTGTAACTCTTCTAAGAGTTGACTTTGAACCTTTCCTGGGAGAGCAGTACTAGATTCCGATGCACCACTGCAGGTTTACTGTATCCCTTGGTCTTTCACAATGACGATGAAACACAGAAATTGCATCGGGTATGTATTCAAAAGGTACAATGCCGACTTAAGTATAAGAGGAGTAACTCGTCTAAGAGTTTGTGCTTTGAGCTTTTCCTGGGAGAGTAGTGTTAGATTCCAATGCACTACTGCAGGTTTATTGTATCCCTTGGACCTTCACATGGACGATGAATCACAGTAATAACTTCGGTATTGAATGCAAAAAGCACAATACCGTCTTATATACAAAGGGAGTAACTCCTCTAAGAGGTTGTCCTTTGAGGCTTTCCTGGGACAGGAGTATTAGATTTCGATGCACCATTGCAGGTTGACTGTATTTCTTGGACCTTCACATTGACTATCAAACACAAAAATTGCATCGATTTTCAATACAAAAGGCACAATGTCGACTTGTTTACAAGCGGAGTAACTCTTCTAGAGAGTTTATGATTTTAGTCTATCCTGGGAGAGCAGTATTAGATTCCGATGCACCACTGCAGGTTTACTGTATCCCTTGGACCTTCACATTGACTATGAAACACAGAAATTGTTTCGATTTTGAATACAAAAGGCACAATGCCGTCTTATATACAAGAGGAGCAACTCTTGTAAGAGTTTGTGCGTTGAGCCTTTCCTGGGAGAGCTGTATTAGATTCCGATGCTCCACTGCAGGTTTACTATATCCCTTGGACCTTCACATTAACGATGTAACACAGAAATTGCATCGGGATTAAATGCAAAGGGCACGATGGCGACTTATATACTAGAGGAGTAACTCTTCTAAGAATTTGTGCTTTGAGCCTTTCCTGGGACAGCAGTGTTAGAGTCCGATGCAACACTGCAGGTTTGCTGTATCCCTTGGACCTTCACATTGACGATGAAACACTGAAATTGCATTGTGATTGTATTCAAAAGGCACAATTCAACCATTTATAATAGAGGAGTAACTCTTCTAAGAGTTAACTTTGAACCTTTCCTAGGAGAGCAGTACTAGATTTCGATGCACCACTGCAGGTGTACTGTATTCCTTAAACCTTCAAATTGACGATGAAACACTGATATTGCATCGGGACTGAATACAAAAGGCACAATGCCAACTTATTTACAAGAGGAGTAACTCTTCTAAGAGTCTGAACCTTTCCTGGGAGAGCAGTACTAGATACCGATGCACCACTGCAGGTTTACTGTATCCCTTGGACCTTCACATGTACGATGAAACATAGTAATTGCACCGGTATTGAATACAAAAAGCATAATGCCGACTTATATTCAAGAGAAGTAACTCTTCTAAGAGTTTGTGCCTTGAGCCCTTTCTGGGAGAGCAGTGTTAGATTCCGATGCACCACTGGAGGTTTACTGTATCGCTTGAACCTTCACATTGACGATGAAACACAGATATTGCACCGGGATTGAATACAAAATGCGCAATGACGACTTATATACAAGAGGAGTAACTCTTCTAAGAGTTTGTGCCTTTAGCCTGTCCTGGGAGAGCAGTATTGGATTCCGATGCACCACTGTAGATGTACTGTATCCCTTGGACCTTCACATTGACGATGAAACACAGATATTGCATCGGGATTGAATACAAAATGGTCAATGCCGACATTTTTACGAGAGGATTAACTCTTCTAAGAGTTTAATTTGAGCCTCTCCTGGGAGTGAAGTATTAGATTCCGATGCACCACTGCAGGTTTACTGTATCCCTTGGACCTCCAAGTTAAAGATGAAACACAGAAATTGCTTCGGGATTTTATACAACAGGCGCAATGCCGACTTATATACTAGAGGAGTAACTTTTCTAACAGTTTTTGCTTTTATCCTTACCTGGGAGAGCAGTATTAGATTCCGATGCACCACTACAGGTTTACTGTATCCCTTGGACCTTCGTATGGACGATGAAACACAGTAATTGCACCGGTATTGAATACAAAAAGCATAATGCCGACTTATTACCAAGAGAAGTAACGCTTCTAAGAGTTTGTGCCTTGAGCCCTTTCTGGGAGAGCAGTGTTAGATTCCGATGCACCACTGCAGGTTTACTGTATCCCTTGGACTTTCACAATGACGATGAAACACAGAAATTGCATCGGGTATGTATTCAAAAGGTACAATGCCGACTTAAATACAAGAGGAGTAACTCTTCTAAGAGTATGTGCTTTGAGCTTTTCCTGGGAGAGCAGTGTTAGATTCCAATGCACTACTGGAGGATTATTGTATCCCTTGGACCTTCACATGGACGATGAATCACAGTAATAACTTCGGTATTGAATGCAAAAAGCACAATACCGACTTATATACAAAGGGAGTAACTCCTCTAAGAGGTTGTCCTTTGAGGCTTTCCTGGGACAGGAGTATTATATTTCGATGCACCATTGCAGGTTGACTGTATTTCTTGGAAATTCACATTGACTATCAAACACAGAAATTGCATCGATTTTGAATACAAAAGGCACAATGTCGACTTGTTTACAAGCGGAGTAACTCTTCTAGAGAGTTTATGATTTTAGGCTATCCTGGGAGAGCAGTATTAGATTCCGATGCACCACTGCAGGTTTACTGTATCCTTTGGACCTTCACATTGACGATAAAACACAGAAATTGCATCGTGATTGCATACAAAAGGCACAATGCCGACTTATATACAAGAGGAGTGAGTCTTCAAAAGGTTTGTGCTTTGAGCCTTTCCTCGTAGAGCAGTATTAGATCCCGATGCACCACTGCAGGTTTACTGTATCCCATGGACCTTCACATTGGCGATGAAACACAGAATTTGCATCTTGATTGAATACAAAATGCACAATGCAGCCTTTTATACAAGAGGAGTAACTCTTCTTAAAATTTCTGCTTTAGTCTTACCTGGGACAGCAGTACTAGATTCCGATGCACCACTGCAGGTTTACTGTATCCCTTCCATCTTCACATTGACGATGAAACACAGAAATTGCATCGGGATTGAATACAAAAGCACAATGCCGACTTATTTGCAAAAGGTGTAACTCTTCTAAGAGTTGACTTTGAACCTTTCCTGGGAGAGCAGTACTAGATTCCGATGCACCACTGCAGGTTTACTGTATCCCTTGGTCTTTCACAATGACGATGAAACACAGAAATTGCATCGGGTATGTATTCAAAAGGTACAATGCCGACTTAAGTATAAGAGGAGTAACTCGTCTAAGAGTTTGTGCTTTGAGCTTTTCCTGGGAGAGCAGTGTTAGATTCCAATGCACTACTACAGGTTTATTGTATCCCTTGGACCTTCACATGGACGATGAATCACAGTAATAACTTCGGTATTGAATGCAAAAAGCACAATACCGTCTTATATACAAAGGGAGTAACTCCTCTAAGAGGTTGTCCTTTGAGGCTTTCCTGGGACAGGAGTATTAGATTTCGATGCACCATTGCAGGTTGACTGTATTTCTTGGACCTTCACATTGACTATCAAGCACAAAAATTGCATCGATTTTCAATACAAAAGGCACAATGTCGACTTGTTTACAAGCGGAGTAACTCTTCTAGAGAGTTTATGATTTTAGTCTATCCTGGGAGAGCAGTATTAGATTCCGATGCACCACTACAGGTTTACTGTATCCTTTGGACCTTCACATTGACTATGAAACACAGAAATTGTTTCGATTTTGAATACAAAAGGCACAATGCCGTCTTATATACAAGAGGAGCAACTCTTGTAAGAGTTTGTGCGTTGAGCCTTTCCTGGGAGAGCTGTATTGGATTCCGATGCACCACTGCAGGTTTACTGTATCCCTTGGACCTTCACATAATCGATGAAACACGGAAATTGCATCTTGACTGAATACAAAAGGCACAATGCCGTCTTATATACAAGAGGAGCAACTCTTGTAAGAGTTTGTGCGTTTAGCGTTTCCTGGGAGAGCTGTATTAGATTCCGATGCTCCACTGCAGATTTACTATATCCCTTGGACCTTCACATTAACGATGTAACACAGAAATTGCATAGGGATTAAATGCAAAAGGCACGATGCCGACTTATATACTAGAGGAGTAACTCCTCTAAGGAATTGTGCTTTGAGCCTTTCCTGGGACATCAGTATTAGAGTCCGATGCACCACTGCAGATTTGTTGTATCCCTTGGACCTTCACATTGACGATGAAACACTGAAATTGCATCGGGATTGTATTCAAAAGGCACAATGCAGCCTTATATAATAGAGGAGTAACTCTTCTAAGTGTGTACTTTGAACTTTTCTTGGGAGAGCAGTACTAGATTTCGATGCACCACTGCAGGTTCAAATTGACGATGAAACACTGATATTGCATCGGGATTGAATACAAAAAGCACAATGCCGACTTATTTACAAGAGGAGTAACTCTTCTAAAAGTTTGACCCTTTCCTGGGAGCGCAGTACTAGATTCCAATGCACCACTGCAGGTTTACTGTATCCCTTGGACCTTCACATGGACGATGAAACACAGAAATTGCATTGGTATTGAATACAAAAGGCACAATACCGACTTATATACAAGGGGAGTAAATCTTCTAAGAGGTTGTGATTTGAGCCTTTCCTGGGACAGCAGTATTACCTTCTGATGCACCACTGCAGTTTTTCTGTATCCCTTGGACCTTCACATTGACTATGAAACACAGAATTTGCATCGATTTTGAATACAAACGGCACAATGTCAACTTGTTTACAAGCGGAGTAACTCTTCTAAGTGTTTGTGCATTGAGCCTTTACTGGGAGAGCCGTATTAGATTCCGAAGCACCACTGCAAGTTTACTTTATCCCTTGGACCTTAACATTATCAATCAATCACGGAAATTGCATCGGGATTGAATACAAAAGGAACAATGTCGTCTTAAATACAAGAGGAGTAACTTTTGGAAGAGTTTGTGCGTTGAGCCTTACCTGGGAGATATGTATTATATTCCGATGCACCACTGCAGGTTTACTGTATCCCTTGGACCCTCCAAATAACGATGAAACACAGAAATAGCACCGGGATTGAATACAAAATGCACAATCCCGAATTATATCCAAGAGCAATAGCTCTTCTAATGATTTGTGCCATCAGCCTTTCCTGGAAGAGCAGTATTAGATTTCGATGCTCCACTGCAGGTTTACTATATCCCTTAGACCTTCACATTAACGATGTAACACAGAAATTGCTTCGGGATTAAATGCAAAAGGCACGATGCCGACTTATATACTAGAGGAGTAACTCTTCTAAGAATTTGTGCTTTGAGCCTTTCCTGGGACAGCAGTATTAGAGTCTGATGCACCACTGCAGGTTTGCTGTACCCCTTGGACCTTCACATTGACGATGAAGCACTGAAATTGCATTGTGATTGTATTCAAATGGAACAATGCAGCCATATATAATAGAGGAGTAACTCTTCTAAGAGTTCACTTTGAACCTTTTCTAGGAGAGCAGTACTAGATTTCGATGCACCACTGCAGGTGTACTGTATTCCTTGGACCTTCAAATTGACGATGAAACACTGATATTGCATCGGGATTGAACACAAAAGGCACAATGCCGACTTATTTACAAGAGGAGTAACTCTTCTAAGAGTTTGAAGCTTTCCTGGGAGAGCAGTACTGGAGCCCGATGCACCACTGAAGGTTTGCTGTATCCCATGGACCCTCACATGGACGATGAAACACAGTAATTGCATCGGTATTGAATACAAAAGGCATAATGCTGATTTATATTCAAGAGGAGTAACTCTTCTACGAGTTTGTGCTTTGAGCCTTTCCTGGGAGAGCAGTGTTAGATTCCGATGCACCACTGCAGGTTTACTGTATCGCTTGAACCTTCACATTGACGATGAAACACAGAAATTGCACCGGGATTGAATACAAAAGGCACAATGCCTACTTATACACAAGAGCAGTAACTCTTATAAGAATTTGGGCTTTAGCCTTACCTGGGAGAGCAGTATTAGATTCCGATGCACCACTGCAGGTTTACTATTTCCCATGGACCTTCACATGGACGATAAAACACAGTAATTGCACCGGTATAGAATACAAAAAGCATAATTCCGACTTATATTCAAGAGGAGTAATTCTTTTAAGAGTTTGTGCCTTGAGCCTTTTCTGGGAGAGCAGTGTTAGATTCCGATGCACCACTGCAGGTTTACTGTATCTCTTGGACCTTCACAATGACGATGAAACACAGAAATTGCATCAGGTTTGGATTCGAAAGGTAGAAAGCCGACTTAAGTACAAGTGGAGTAACTCTTCTAAGAGTTTGTGCTTTGAGCTTTTCCTGGGAGAGCAGTGTTAGATTCCTATGCACTACTGCAGGTTTATTGTATCCCTCGGACCTTCACATGGACGATGAAACACAGTAATAACTTTGGTATTGAATACAAAAGGCACAATACCGATTTATATACAAAGGGAGTAACTCCTCTAAGAGGTTGTCTTTTGAGGCTTTCCTGGGACAGGAGTATTAGATTTCGATGCACCATTGCAGGTTGACTGTATTTCTTGGACCTTCACATTGACTATGAAACACAGAAATTGCATCGATTTTGAATACAAAAGGCACAATGTCGACGTGGTTACAAGCGGAGTAACTCTTCTAGAGAGTTTGTGCTTTTATCGTATCTTGGGAGAGCACTATTAGATTCCGATGCACCACTGCAGGTTTACTATATCCCTTGGACCTTCACATTGACGGAAAAACACAGAAATTGCATCGTGATTGCATACAAAAGGCACAATGCCGACTTATATATAAGAGGAGTGAGTCTTCAAAACGTTTCTGCTTTGAGCCTTTCCTCCGAGAGCAGTATTAGATTCCGATGCACCACTGCAGGTTTACTGTATCCCGTGGACCTTCACATTGGCGATGAAACATAGAATTTGCATCGGGATTGAATGCAAAGTGCACAATGCAGCCTTTTATACAAGAGGAGTAACTCTTCTTAGAATTTGTGCTTTAGTCTTACCTGGGAGAGCAGTATTAGATTCCGATGCACCATTGCAGGTTTACTGTATCCCTTGGACCTTCACATTGCGATGAAACACAGAAATTCCATCGGGATTAATTACAGAATGCACAATGCTGTCTTATATACTAGAGGAGTAACTCTTCTAAGAATTTGTGCTATCAGCCTTTACTGGGAGAGCAGTATTAGATTCCGATGCACCACTGCAGGTTTACTGTATCATTTGGACCTTCACATTATCGATGAAATACGGAAATTGCATCGGGATTGAATACAAAATGCACAATGCCGTCTTATATACAAGCGGAGCAACTCTTGTAAGAGTTTGTGCGTTGAGCTATTCCTGGGAGAGCTGTATTAGATTCCGATGCTCCACTGCAGGTTTACTATATCGCTTGGACCTTCACATTATCGATGTAACACAGAAATTGCATCGGGATTAAATGCAAAAGGCACGATGCCGACTTATATACTAGAGGAGTAACTCTTCTAAGGAATTGTGCTTTGAGCCTTTCCTGGGACAGCAGTATTAGAGTCCGATGCACCACTGCAGGTTTGTTGTATCCCTTGGACCTTCACATTGACGATGAAACACAGAAATTGCATCGGGATCGAATACAAGAGGCACAATTTCGAATTATATACAAGAGGAGTGACTCTTCTAAGAGTTTGTGCTTTGAGCCCTTCCTGGGGCGGCAGTATTAGTTTCCGATGCACCACTGCAGGTTTCCTGTATCCCTTGGACCTTCACATTGACGATGAAACACAGAAATTGCATCTTGATTGAATACAAATGGCACAATGCCGACTTATATACAAGAGGAGTAACTCTTCTAAGAGTTTGTGCTTTGAGCCTTCCTGGGACAGCAGTATTAGATTCTGATGCACCACTGCAGTTAAATGATCAGATAGCTGTGTAATTTGTGTGTTAGAGAAATATGGTACCGATGTGTAAAGTTGTATAATAGCATATTAGCTAGGGCTCCTTGTGCTTGCCAAACACATGGTACACAATGTAGGCGTGGATCGCCCTGAATATTAATGTAATTATACCCTCAGGTGTTACAGATTACAATAATGGGATGTTGTAATTCAAAAATCTTGAAAAATAAATGGTTTAAGTACAAAATTAATTACTCAAATGCGTGTTCTGTAGCGCTAAATGTGCGTCTTGCTGTAAGATAATTCTGTGGAAGTGTCGTAGCTATCGTCCTCTGTAAGCAAAGTTCGGCTGAAGTCAATGTACTTACCTCATCATTAACGAAAGTGAAATGCTTTGCGTATATATATCGTAGTTTTTACGTACCTTACCGTGATCAAGAATATACTATAATGTGACGTATTGTTGTGGTATGAAAAAGGCTGTCTCATTTTAGCTATACCACAAAAGTTACTACTAAAACCTGTATTACTTTCCAGAATAATACAGAAAAACTGTGCAGATTTAAAACAGATACACCGCAAATGCAACAATGTAAATTGTGTCACATATTAATAGCGTCGTGATATAATCGTGTAGCTATCAAAGAAACCAAATGCTAAGTCATCTTTAATCTCACCGAATGTACTGCAAATAAAGAGTATCTTTTCAAGTAAACCAAAAAGTTGCATTAAAATCTCATTAGCAGTATAAGTTCTAAGTATGTAAGCTTGATAGTCGTTACGTAATCGTGCAACTTGTTGCAAGAATGTACAACACTGTGTCGTCTGTTCACTATAACAATGCATTCGTAATTACTGTCTAAATATGTTGCCCAGGTTCTTTACTGGATATTTAACTTCAAACATTGTTGCATGGTAACAGTTTCTTAAGTCTGACAAAGCATACTAGTAATGTGAAGTGAAAAGTTTTATGCCAAAGACAAAGTTAAAAAGCAGATTATCTTTCAATAAACGGTTTACATGTGAAATGTGGTGCAATCTTTTACCCTTTCTAGTGTGCAGAGTTTCATCTTCTAAGCAATTATCATGTTGTATATGTCGGTAAGGAATACTGGAATTTTTCTCAAGGTTAGCGTCTATATTATTTTTCTCTGAGCCAGCCGGCGCACGTGGCTGCCTGCGGTGCGAGTCATTGTCTGTCTCTTTGTTGGCGCGCTGCGTTATTGGGATTAGGAGACCTAACTTCTACAAATTCACCTTGTCGGGAGGGCCCTGCCTTGTTTGAATCTAGCCAGTTCTGATGAAGTTCAGGCCTGTCGTTATAATTATATCGTCTGTCGTCATGTCGGTAGTTCCTGTAGTTTCTTTCTTGTTGGTTAAGTGGCGGAGAATTTCTCCCTGAATTATCACTGCACGGTGGTCCGTTGCATCTGAAGTTATTCTTTCTTCCGTGATAATAATAGTTCTGGTTGCCATATTGTCTGTTTCTATGATTGTCTCTGTCATATTCATTACTACGGAAATGCGATCTTTCTCTGTAACTATTACCCTGCCAGTGGTTGTCATACTGGTGGTGTCTGTTTTGGTCACGATTTACGTTGTAAGAATAGCCTTGTCGTGTCCAGTTATTATTTCTGTCATCACGGAATTGTGATGGATGTGACCTGTAATTGTTGTGCTCCTGTTTTCGCGTTCCGCGATTGTCAGTGTCAATTTCCAATTCTTATAACAGTCCCTTCAGCTTCAATGTCGTCTGTGCAACGTTCTGCCAAAATAATATGTCACAAATGTACAGGTAATTTGATTAAGCAAATGCGGATGAGTTCTGAGGGGCTGTATGGGTTTGACAGGTCCTGATTCTTGTGCAACATGTCTTCGAAATATTTGACAAGACTAGAAAATTCCGATTGTTCGAAATGTTTCATCATTATGATGCTATGTTTTACTCAGTCTTGTGTAGCTTGAGACCAATATGCTGAGAGGAAGGCATGATAAAATTCTCCTTCACTGTTGCAATCGTGAATGACCGATCGCATTCTTACAGCTGGTTCATTCTCTAAATAGCCACACATAAATTCTAATCTGTGCTCTAATGACCAGTTGGGAGGAAAACAATGAGAGAATTGATGGAGCCTTGCTTGTGGATGAATGTCGTTGCCAGAATTCTTAAATGTTTTGAATTTACGTGTACTAATGAACAGCTTATAGTCAAAATCATCATGTCGGCGAGTCGCACGTCGGTCATTGTTACGTCGTCGTTTCGGCGGTTCCATCTCAAAATTCGGTGTACCTTGCCAATTTCTTTCATAATTTCCGAAGTGCCCTGAGTTATTATTTTGTGGCTGTTCCGCATTTCCATGTCCCTCTTCCCGTATTGGAGCGCGAGTGGCTTCTAAAACATGTAATTCCTGTATTACCTGTGTCAACTGATCTTGTTCTTCCCGGATTTCTCTTTGGTGTTGCGTATTAATTTGATTCTGATTTTGTTCGAATTTCCTAATTTGTTCGCACTCTTCTGTGTCATTAAAGACTACCGGTTTTGTGTCATTCAGATTATCATCTACCTTCGTAGATAAATTATTTAGCTGATCCGAAAGTTCAACTACTTTCTCTGATAATGAACTAATTTCCTCCATGTGTCTTTCTGAACTAATTTTAAGAGTATCTACAGTGTCCTTTAAGTTTTCCTGAGTTTTTGCAAGTTGTGTAACCGAATCGGTACTTGCAACTGAGTCAATTTTAGCTTGCAAGGTGTCGTGATTTTCCTTTATGGCTGCTTTGTAATTCTGTAATGCATTTTCATGACGCGAAAAAATAGGTTGGAAATGCTCACAAATTTGTGTTTTTACGTCATTACAGAGTTTTTGACATTTCGATTCGATCAGTAGTTAAATCTTCACGTGTTTGTTCAAGTGTGGTGTCTAACTTTTGAAGATTTTGTTCCATTGTGTCTAACTTTTGAAGATTTTGTCCCATTTGTTTCTGATTTTGTTCAAGCGTTGAGTCTAACTTTTGAAGATTTTTTTTCCATTGTGTCTAACTTTTGTAGCACTAGCACTAGCAACATTCACATTTTGACAAGCAGAAAATGTGTCTTGACTTATTTGAGAAAACGGTGAGGACCCAAAACCTGAGTCTGCAGTATTTGCAAAATAGTGTCCTATCATTCCCGATTCCTGAGGCGGGCTGTTGCCGACCGATCGATCGATAATTCTTCCCTGTTCGCTAATTGTTTCACTGTCTACACCATTGTCTACCGCCCACTCCATTTCCCTATGCACAATTACCAAATTACTACTTTGAACATTCGTTAACTCATTACACGGTGGCGCTAACACACTGCTTTCGTCTTCACTGTCATTTCTCAGTTTACTTTGGAGCGTAGTATTACGTTTTTCACACACCATTATTGTCACAATATTTCACATGATAACACAGAAAAGCACAATTTGAAGAGCATAATAAGAAGAAGCATTAACATTGCATTGAAAATGATATCTCGTTAATTGCAAGCGCAGCTGCAAAGTACTTGGTGCAAATCTACATGCATGCCACAACTGTTTTACTGTACAAGAATGAAAAACTACAACTACAAAGGAAATTCTCTCTACAATTACGCGCTAGCAATAAACAAAAGCTACACTAATTACACAAACTACAAGAAAAAATCAGAAGTTTCCAGTGAGGTATCCTCGGCTAAGAATCGACGTATGAAACGTCCCCTTAGAAAAATTACTGACACACAATATTTTTTGGCGCAACGCAATCTTTCAAAAATCCTTACAAAAGAATGGCCCTGACTAACATTAACCTATACGTTTCACAAATCACTTACCTCACAAAAATCTTGGTTACTCGAACTACTGCAATAGAGTTAGCGCCACTACTGCCAGCTAGATAAAAGATTCAAATTACGGAAGGCACCAACTACTGATAGGCATAGTTAGCAAATGAAAGATTTTAATAGAGAACAAACAATATATTTACCTTAATAGTCATCAAAAGTCATAATATATATATAGCAGTTCATGACATCCAGTCTTACAAATTTCAAAATTTCGCCATTTCTCTCCCCACATCCACCACAGCTGGCGGCTCACCTCCAACTGCGCAACGCTACACGCTGTTCACATCCAGCTGCCCAACACTACAATGGCAGACAACAATGCAAACTAGCCACAGACTGCACACAGCACAGCCAGTGATTTTCATACAGAGCGCTACGTGGCGTTACCAATATAAAAATTTAAACAACCTACTTACAATTGTAAACTGAGCATTTTTCATCACCATATATGTTGTCCGAAAACGTATATTTTCCGAGAAAACAAGAAAGGAGGAATAAGTCAGTGGTGCCATAAGTATCCTCTGCCACACACCACCAGGTGGCTTGCGGAGTATCAAAGCAAATTGTAAGATGTATCTGTTTTCTGACTGATTTTTTTTGGTAGTGAAGCATACTGAGTGGAACATGAGCACTGTGCCAAACAGAGGAGTTGAAGGCGTTTAAGTTCGTGCGTTGTACAAAAGGAATTGATGCTAAATCAAAATATTTTTACAGTTTGTGGCGAACAACCGAACTACAACTGACGTTTCAATCAGAGATAATAGGCATATAATTAGTCAGTCCGAACAATCAAAATTCGTTGTTCTGGTAGGTGGTAAGCTGAAATAGACAGCGCACGTTCAGTATTTTGTTCAAAAACTTAACAGCGCTGTATGTATCTGAAATAAGTGATAGCCCAACACGAGAATTAGTCTGCTTTGCTTGTGCTGATTAGCTTATGAATTGCGATGTTATATTCTGCTGTTGCTTTTCTCATTCTCAAAGGCTCTTCTTGGCTCAGAAAACGGCAGATAGAGCAAAATGTGGTGAAAGTTCACGAAACTGTGGTCGACCCCTGTTCAGGAGTCTGGGACTTCTAGCGCGGGCCTCTAAATGTATATTTCAACTTCGTTTGTTGTTAACAATGCGTGGTTTTCTCCGATAATTAGCAGCCTTCATTCAGTTAACACTAGGGAGAAATCAACCCAGCATTTCGATCGCACCTCCTTGACTCGGACATGTAGTATTCTCCATTTACATTAAATTACCACGAGAATTAACAAATATCGGCAGCAATCCATATCCTTTCAAGTGTGGCCTGAAGTATTTTCATGACTCATTCCTTCTGTACTGACTTGAGTGCCTGTATAAAAATTGAGCAGATTCATTTGTAGTATTGTTGACTACGCTACACATTAATTAGCGGCTTCACATATGGGTACTATTCGTACAAATTTTACCTGATATTAAGGTGTCGCCGGCCGGTGTGGCCGTGCGGTTCTAGGCGCTTCAGTCTGGAACCGCGTGACCGCTATGGACGCAGGTTCGAATCCTGCCTCGGACATGGATGTGTGTGATGTCCTTAGGTTAGGTTGGTTTAAGTAGTCTTAAGTTCTAGTGGACTGATGACCACAGATGTTAGGTCCCATAGTGCTCAGAGCCATTAAGGTGTCAGACATTAGTTTGACGTACCGTCCTGTTGCATTACCCTAGACTTGCTCCTCAACCTGGTGCTGTGGAACTAGACTGTGTAACAAAACAAAAATAGATGTACCACGTCTATCAGTTTAACCTAGTGAAGGATTCGCCTCGACTGATCGATCTTACTGTTTTTATCCATGGAAAGGCATTACTCCAAGACTTTAAATTTTCAGGGGAGAAAAAAAAAACATTCTGCAGGTGAGTATATGAAATGTAGCAGGATGGGCTTTCCACTATTCAAAGAAATAACTTAAACTGATAAGAACATCATAGAAATACCTATATTCATGGCGAATATAATAGTCTTGAACGTCTCGATCTTTCTTCCTGTTAATAGCTACGTGACCAGTGTAAGTATTTTCAAAATTAAAACGACAGACACTTTCGGAAATAAAACATCGAATGTTTGCTTCTGCAATCCTTCTATGTGTTTAGAAGCCACAACACGTGACTATGAGTTACTATGTTCAAAATGTAGAAACAAACGGGGTTCTAATGTTTAGTACGCTCATGACAGTTCACTATTGGTGTTTTTATATCATTCTGTTCATAATTTCCAACATTTTGTCTTTCTTTCTTTCTTTCGTTGTTTTCTTGGCGCTTTCACTAGTTTCCAACCCAGTGCTTGAAGCTATTTTACATTTCACAACACATACTCGGAAGTAACAATAATTGAACTACGAAAAGCGAACCGTAAGATATAGTGCATTAAGTATTCGGTAGAAGGCATGCGAGTATGATCACCGTTGAAAGGGCGCTATTCCAGGAGTGAAGTCTTTTCATAAATGACGTCGCTGTAACTTGGCCATAAAAACACGTTTACAATATCTAGAATAAATCCCTTTGCACGCAAAAATATCTGTTATCTTTCGTAACTCATTGGTGTAAGGCCATTTCGAAAATGACTGTATCAGTCAACTGTACCCCCTTAGGGTACACAAGACAAATCAAGACGTGACGCAGCTGTCAACAATACACGGCTCTCCTCATTGGCCCACGCCGTAGCTCAGCAACGGTTCGAGTCGAAAGGTGACCAACGCAACTGTCCTGCCCCCATTACCAGCAAAGCTTCAAAAAACACAGAAATGCGGCAACAGCAGGGAGCAGGAGCAGCGGCAGCTGTGTTGTGGAGTCATCAACCAGCTTCTGGGTGCCTATTCTGTATCTTTCCGCCATGGTGCCCATCTTTTCGCTACTCAAGAGCACCAAACGGTCCAGTACTCGAATCAGAGCCCCTGCATTATTCAGTATGCGTTTTGGAAGCGGTACCGTTCGGGTCTGGAGAACCGAAGCGCTGTTGTCGGTTCGCGTCGCGCAAGCCAATCAAAAGCAAGCGGCCACAGATCCGCGCACGCGCACTGCAGCGCGCACAGCCACGAACACAAGGCGGCTAGCAGACTACACAGGCGCGCTATTCTTCCAAGTACCGATAATCGCGTTTACGTTGCCATAACGCATGACGCCGCATCCCATCGAGCTGACGTGCCCGCCTTCATCGCCCTGGGCTCCTCCCTAACAGTATCAGACGCAGTATATTCATTTTCATGATTCTCAGCTTAAATGCATAGAAATTTTTACAGTTTCCCTGACCGCATGTTTCCATGCATGCATAATAACGATAGGGTATTTGACTGTATTCTGCAGATTGTCGTAAATGCCGCATTACGTCATCGTATTCTAATTCACACTGACATCGTGTTTTGGATTTTACGTTTCGGAATATGAGTTAGGAATAGTGTCTAATACCACATTGTCCTAATACATCTATAAAAACACCCGAAATATTGATTATGAAAGTTTCAAAGAATAAGAAGATAAACAGAATGTGGTTATAACACGCTCTAGAGATCCAAATGATTAAGTAGCCCACCTACCTATGTGATGCGTCAACGATCTGGGTCTTAAAAACAAAACTGAAAAAAAAAAAAGAAAACGCATTTTCGAGAGCTCCTGCAGTTCGTCGAATGAAAATGAATGAAAATGTTTCGTATATGCTGCAACAGTCAAAAATATTACGGAAGAGATCTTTCATCTCTGTCTACTGTTGTTGAGGATTCTCTCGCAGATAAATACTTGTGACAAGCAAGATTGTGAAGATGACTTTGGTAGTTACATTCCAAGAAATTTAAGTTGTGCTCTTAGATTCCTGTCAAACCACATACTCGGAAAGCGCTACATATTCGGAAGAAATGGTGAATTATTTCTGACAAGAAGAAATATAAAGGTCACTGTCGATTGTTTCACAGTAATTTCATATTTCGTGTTTTAAACACACAGAAATCACGAAATCATTACTGAGGAAGTGCGCTCTTACAGGTGTAACCTCCCAACAAAAATTTTGAAAGACGGAAATATAATAGATGGGAGCCAAGCGTAACCTCCCTAGCAATTAAATTTAATGACAATAAAAATGAGAATCGCAATCTGACTCAAGGTGTAAGCTCTCACGAAAATAATGAAAAACAATTCAATGCTAATGAGACTTCAGTGACAATGTAAACTCAATTAAACCGAAATATCGGTCTTTGGCCCTGTGCAAAAAATCATAATTAATTTCTTACCTCATTCGAAACTGCATGTCAAATTTCTGCTCTTATTGTTGGCCACGGCTTGGAGGAAATGCATCGCAAGTTTTTTTTTTTTTTTTTTGAAATTTAACTGAAACTTTTCTTTAAAGGAAATGGAAGGAAATCGTTCGTTCAATTAAATGGTTCGTTTGTTAAAATTTGCTTTGAAATCAAAATTATTATTGGGGCACTTGTTGAAAACTAATTACAATAAATAAACTTTACATTATCTGATGTGCGCAATGCAGCTTGGTGACCTTAATTAACAATATACCTCATTCAGCATCTTGACCAGAGACCCATGTCGACGCCTGCGACTGCGTCCCGCTCGCGACTCTCTCGCGACCGTACAAGACCACTACTGCTAACAGACTGCCATTAGCAACTGAACTCGACTACTGCTACCGACAGAGTTCAACAGACAACTGCACTGGGCTGCTACTACCGATAGACTACTGCTCGCAACTCTCGCGCGGTCAAGCGCAGACTAGGAATGACAAATAGCTCTCTGGTCAGAGACTCTGCAATGCCTCGCCATCGCCACCACACAACATACGTGTTTCACAGGTAAGTAATAACGAATATTGCAGAAAAATCTTAACTTACACGAGTAACAATGTCTCAAAACGTGTTGCATATATATGTAAAGGAAAAAAAATTTATTCCATCCACTGATGCGCGAACCCGTGTCCTTTCGTATCGCCATCTCGCGCGCTAACCACTTGACCACAAGAACGACGGCCACACAGCGATCTAATCTTGTAATATTATGTAGAGGAACGTAGGCTGACTTCGTTGCCAAACGGTGCTGCGTAATCATAAATGCATGATAGTTTGGAAGGTTTCTAATAACGGGTTGCACATATTTGCATTCCATTGCTACTTGAAAGCTGTAAACACGTTTCGATAATTACTAACTAACCCATTTGTGGGAAAGAGTAGACAAAGGCACTAGTAACATCAGTTCAGTAATGTAATATACGTAAGCAGAGTGAATGTCTTGATATTTAATTATCTTTAAACTGTTATATGCATAAAAATAACACATATTTTGAGAGAATATTGACCGAAAACGGTTTTTTTAATGTAATCATTCACAGTAACAAACTATCGTAACCATATTTCTAAGAAATGAAAATAGTCTATTGTGAACTCACTTTCAACTAGATGCGTCCTCTGGTGATTCTTTAGTAACACAATCACTAAATCCAAACTAAAACCGCTAAACATGTTTAAAGTAACATATTATAGGTGTGCATAAACCAAAGCTCACCGATCGACAGGGCCAGACAGAAATCCCAAACCTCTCTGTACAATAAAGAATCGAAAATGACGTCACTACCGAGAGTAACCTACTACACCGATCGGTAAGAACGATACAGGATAGGGCCCCTGGTCTCTGCCAAAGCACAGGCACCGAAACGATTGCACATTTCTGTGCATGTGTAACATTAATTCTCGACTCGTGCATGTTTGATAAATACAGAGATCTTCAACACAGCAGCTATATTTAGAATAATTTACAAACCAGTCGAACGGATTATTCATACGAAACTGTCTAACACAGTCTGTGTAGGAGGAACATTAATTTTATGAATTACAGGAAGATCGGGCGTCTGCAAATTATAAATGCTCCTACAAAGCTGCCACGCCAAGTGCTATGTTCAGTCGCTTGTTTGGATAATTCTCGACAAGGCTAGTACATTGTCGCGGTTTCTTGAAACACACGTCTTCCATGTGTCAATGGCAAGAAGTAATTTATTTCTAAAAGAATCTCTACAAGGTTATAGATGAATTCCAGCACTAAGTACTATTTCGGTTCAGTTCTAGTGTCCTGTTCCACCTGTCAGCTTTGACCAGCGACGTCGTGTGTGGCATCATTGGCCTACGATGCGAAAGATGAAAGTGCCCCGTCATTAAATGTTATCTCTGGTTGTCTTAGGCCGCGCGGTTAGAGGCGCCATGTCACTAATCGCGAGTGCTCCCTCTACCATGGGTGTGTGTGTTGTTCTTAGCATAAGTTAGTTTAAGCAGTGTGTAAGTCTAGGGACAGATGACCTCAGCAGTTTGGGCCCTTAGGATTTCACACACATTTGAACATTTTTTTTTTTTTTTTTGGTTCTCTTAGTGCCTGACGTTAACTGTGCCGTTTATTGCAAATATGTCGCAATTTCCGATAGCGTGGTTAGGGAGAAACCTAAGCGCACAGCTTAAACTGCTGTTAGTAAATCAAGCAGCAATCGTGATTGTAATCTTGGTTCTCGTGAAATATTTGGCTACTTCTTTCCCAATAAGATATGATTTCCGAAGGGGAGGTCAGGCAGGAATCTAAAGAACAGCATAACTGCTGCGACTGGAACGATTAGCAGTCATATTTATAATCTTGATTCTCACGAATATTTTTCAATATTTTACCACAAACGGCACGATTTGTGAGGGTGTGGTTACGCAGGAACCTAAGAGGACGGCTATGCCTATATAGGTAAATTGTAGGTCTCTATTGCACGGTTCGTTATTTTCCCTGACATTTCATTAACTGTGTATTGTCATTACTTTTTAGGATTTTTTATTACTTGTCTCTGTACTTGAGATATCTATGTCAAGTTTAGTTGTCGATTCCAGAATTTCTTATTTGACGCAGTAGTACAGAATGTGACATCAAGAATAGAAATCCTGTAACAAAGAACTGCACTCCCTTAGTGCAGAAACGCTGAAGATAGTGAAACGTGGACAAGATATCTTGATCTGAAATATGTAGCTCAATTCTCGTGACGGGTTCCAACATTTGGCATTTTCTCGTGAATTTTCCTTACCTCTTCAGTGCTTCTTTTAGGAATTCTGTGTTGATTCCTCCTTATTTCCTACTTACGTCCAGCTTAAGTTTCTCAAGTTTTTTATTACTGAATTCGGTCAGCTATACACAGCTTGGAACCTAAGACACTGGTACATTGTTTGTACCCTTCCCAGAATCTCTATATGCATTGGCTGACGGCCTACCTCTGTTTATTTGACATCAACCTCCCAGGTTGTGAAATCTGTTGTCGGATAAGAAATTTTGCAGTGTTGATCACTAGCCTGAAATTTTCCCTGTCCTGTCTGGTGTCTCCTGTGAGGTTTAGTTTTCTTAGATCCTTTCTTGTGTCTTCCAGCCATCTCGTGGTGTTTCTTAATTTCGAAATGAAATTAAAGATTTTCTCCGTTAGCCTGTTGTGATTCATTCTATAAATATGACCGTAAAACTTTCATCTCCTCTTTCTTACTGTGTCTGCGATTGTCCCTATGTTTCTCTGTAGCTTTTCTTTTCTCCTCTTCGTCAAGATATTACCTATGTTCTTTTGTGGCCCTGAAGTTCTTATTCACCTCTTGTACTCAGTGTTCGGCATTCAAACGTGCATATTGCACCCGGTTTAATTACTGTTGCATAGTGTTAAATTTTTGCCTGGAATGATACTTATTTCTTATTATATAACTTTTCGGGCATTTTGTTTGCTAATTCCATTTTCCTTGATCTTTCTTTGCTTGTAGTATTGTCTAACCCATTTGATTGTATCCATTCTCTTCGATACTTAAACATATCAACTCTTTGGACGTTTTCATCTTGTGCTGGTATATATTTTTTTCTATTGTGTTTATGTTCAATGCATTCTGTTTTCGTTTCCGATATTTGTCGTCAGGTTGTAGATGAAATTTTGTACAGTGTTTCTATCATTATCTTTGTATCTGTTTTATCCTTAGAAATCATAGCAATATAGTCAGAAAAAAAAACAAGATATTCCACGTCAGTTCTTGCTCTTTCTACTAGATGGATTCGGTCGCTGTTTTTCTCTTGTAGTTATTTATTCATCTCTCTCGTGACCTTGTCTGAGATCATACTGAAGAGGATCTGTGAGACGCCGTCGCCCTGCCGGACTCCTGTATCAGTTCTGAAGGCTTCAGAAATTTCCTTAGTAATTTAACTTTCGAAGTTGTGTCTGTAAGTGTCTGTTTGACTGACTGTCTGCTGATTTTGTCAGCACCTGCTTCTTCAAGTGTTAAGGAAACTCTGCTCTGTTTACAGAACTGTAAGTTTTTTTGAAATCTGTGAATGTAACGACTGTGTTGAGGTTCTTCATTGTTCTGATCCTGATGATTGTTTTCAAGTTAGGAATTTGCTCTGGGCAAAAACTATTTTTCCTCAACCCCGCTTGACACTTGCCAGTTGTCTCTCCCGCTTGGTGTTCTGTCTTACTCAGTCGAAGTCTCAGCAGGGAGCTGGGTAAATGGTGGTGTCCGTCCTGTCTCCCTTCTTACGTGGCGGATGGATTGTGGCTTGCTTCCAGCCATCCGGTACTCCTCCTTTCTCCCAGCAGTATTTCGTAACCTCGTAAACGGTTTCAGCTGCTCGCTCCCTCCTAGTTTTCACATCTCAGCCAATATCCCGTATTCTTCTGGCGCCCTGTTGTTTTTTGGCTGGCAGCTGTATTGTTGAGTCTAATGCAGTGACTCTGAAGGTGGGTTTTCCTTTTGAGGCTGTCTAAAAGGTAGTCGTTGTGTCAGTTTCTCGCAGTTTAAAAGGTTTTTGAAGCAATTTGCTAGTAATAAAGAGTTGTTTTGTTGTTGGTAGTCAGTTTGCCTTTTGAATCTTTGAAGTACAACTGCTTGTACCCTGTTATTTCTACTTTGAAAACTTTTTAGAATTCCTTGCGTTGTTCTGTCGAAAGTCTGTATGTATACGTTTCCCATATGTTCGTAATTACGTCATTTTACCATTGTTGTGTTTGATTTTAAATTTTCCCCTCCCGAAACCCCCATTTTCCAGCGATATCCACTTAGAATCAATAATTATTATTATTAAGAATTGTTTTTAAGTATTACCGCTATTCGATGATATTCCGCAAAGTACGTCAGGAGCCACTACACACAGGAGGCGGTTACGCGGATAGCAGCGGCTGTGTAGCTTGGACTTGGCGGCTTTTTAGGTTAGAGGGTCTCAGAGAAACACAGAAAGGGCTTCAGCCTCAAAGGGTGCAGGTCGAACGCAAGAAGAATATAGATACAGGAACCATCGGTATAACAGTTGTAAATTGTCCTATCTGTGTTGTGGAAGTACCGGAGCCCCAGACGTTACTAGAAAGTACCAATGCTCAAATCGTTATAGGCACTGAAAGCTGGCTAAAGCCGGAGTTAAGTCCAGTCGAAATTTTTGCAAAGGACCTAACGGTGGTCGGAGGGAAAAAGACGATAGACTAAACACAGTTGGCGATGGCGTGTTTGTTTGTGTTAGAAGTACCGATAGTTAATCTTTTAGCGGAATTGAAGTAGATAGTTCCTGTAAGTCAGTATGAGTTTAGCTCACTCTTGGCAACCGGAACAATATAGTAATTGGATCCTTTTACCGACCTTCCAACTCAGATGATACAACTGTTGAAAGGTTCAAAGAAAACTTGAGTCTAATTGCAAACACGTACCAGACTCACAAAATTGTTGTTGGTTGTGATTTCAGTTTACTCTCGATATGTTGGCGAAAATACATGTTTAAATGCGGAGGTACAGATAGAACATCGTCCGAAATTGTGCTGAACTCATTCTCTCAAGATTATTTCGAACAGTAAGTTCATGAGCCCACTAGTAAAGTAAACAGTTGTGGAAACACACTTGACCTCTTAGCAGCAAATAATCCTGAGACAATAACGAGCACCAAGACATATACTGAGATTAGTGGACACAGGATTGTCGTAGCGAAACTGAATATTGTGACACCCTGACAATAAATCCGTAACTCAAAGACTGGAAACTTGCACAGGTCACACCAGTACTCAAGAAATGCAGTAGCAGTATTCCATGAAATTACAGGGCCACAATACTAACGTCAATTTGCAGCAGGATTTTGGAACATATATTGTGTTCGAACATTATGAATTATCTCGAAGAGAAGTCTGTTGACAAACATTTAACACGGATTTAGATAACACCGTTCTTGCTAAACACAACTAGCTCTTTATTCACACGAGGTACTGAGTGCTGTCGACAATGGATTTCCAGTTGATTTTGTCTTTCTAGATTTCCAGAAGGCATTTGACACTGTGACTCACAAGCAACCTGTAGTCAAAGTGCATGCTTATGGAATGTCGTCACAGGCTGGACTCTGACTGGATTCGACATTTCCTGTCACAGATTTCACAATTCGTAATAATTGGAGAAGACATCGAGTGAAACACAAGTAAGTTTCAGCGTTTCCCAAGGTAATGCTGTTTCTTATCTATATAAACGATTTCAGAGACAATTGAGGAACCGTCTGAAGTTCTTTGCAGATGATGCTGTCACTTACCGTCTAGTAAAGTCATCAGAAGATCAAAACAAATTTCAAAGCTAGTTAGAAAAGATATCTGTATGGTGCGAAAATTGGCAATTTGTCCTAAATAATGAAAAGTGTTAGATAATCCACATGAGTGCTAAACGAAATCGGTTATACTTCGGTTATACGATAAATCCATCAAATCTAATGGCCGTAAATTCAACAAAACACCATAAATCACAATTAAGGACAACACAAATTGGAAAGAACACATAGGAAATGTTGTGGGGAATGCAAACCAAAGACTGCGTTTTATAGGCTGAAGATGCAACAGATCTGCTAGAGAGACTGCCTACAATATGGTTGTCCGTCATCTTCTAGAATACTACTGTGCCGTGTGGGATCGTCACCAGACAGAATCAACGGACTACATCGAGAATGTTCAAAGAAGAGCAGCACATTTTGTATTATCGAGAAGTAGGGGAGACAGCGTCACTGACGTGATACAGGGTTTTGCGGCGGATATAATTAAAACAAAGACGTGTTTCGTTGCGGCAGAATTTCATCACGAAATTTCGATCACGAACTTTCTCCTCCGAATGCGAAAACATTTTGCTGACTCCGACCTCCATAGGGAAGAACTATCATCATAATAAAATAAGGAAATAAAGGCTCGCCCAGAAAGATATAGGTGTTTGTTTTTTCTGCAAGCTGTTTGAGATTGGGATAATAGAGGTTTATTGTGAAGGTGGTTCGATGAACCCTTTGCCTCGCACTTAAGAGTGATTTGCAAAGTATCCATGTAGATGTAGATACGAGTTTACTGCGAGTGGTATTGTAGTGGACTTTAAATGCCGCCTATGGTTCTTTGACTTGCTCGCGTAAACTGTGACGGCAATTTTTTTGTCGCATATATGCTTTTTTATGTTGTTACTATCTTTTTTATTACCTCAATTTATTTGAGATACAGTTTGTAGCTGTGTAATTAATCACGTGAGGTGCAATGGAATTTTAATGTATGTATATTATCTTTCTTTTCTGTGATACATTCTTTGGTTTAGGAGTGAACCTCATTGCCTTCAGATGTCGCCTCTAAGTAGCGTCTCTGACTCGGACATGACGTCGGTCAAAGCCATAGAGTAGAAAAATCTCTGGTGAGAGCAGTGCGTGCTGTGCATGTTGTTAACATTAAGCTGAAATTGTCTTTCTAAGACCAGTTCACCTTGGGTGTCAAGTCATGTCATGTCAAGTCAAAACATTCCACAACGCATTTCAAATGGCGGCATTCAGAGAAGTCGTCAACTGACCGTCACGTCACGGCAGGTCAAGAGCTAGCAGCGAGTTACAGCAGGGAGCGGGAATCTCGCTCCTACGTGCAGCACTGTTGCCGCACTTCGCCACAACCGAACTGTCCATCCAACTATCAATTTTTTTCTTTCCTTTATTTTCTTGCAGCAGTACAGCTGTGAATGTGTATCTTGTAAATGTTTAAGAGCGATTAAAAAAAAAAAGTCATATGACGGCAATAAACGTGCAGCGCATCACAAGCAGGCGAGGCGGATTATTTACCTCATTTATAACTTTTTCAAACGTGAATTTAAAAGCGCGTCTCCTACGGTTGATATTTGAAAGCACAACAATGGCCCGCAGAACCATGTGGAGTCGGCAAAGAATTGTTAAAGCGAATTGTAAAGGGAAGTGTCAAGACTGTCGGAACTGTAGAAACAGTTGGTTTCGTGTCGCCGGAAAGCATCGAAATCGCAAAGAGCCAGTAACACAAATGGATAGTTTTAACATTGATGTTTTAAAGAGATCCATGTGAATGATGAATGCCTGACATAACAAAAACGTGTTACAATTACGCAGGCTTCAATGGTAAGCGCTTCGTCAAGGTAAAGAATTTTCAAAGACATTGGTTCCAGATACGCTAAGAAGAGAGTTTTTAGTTCAAACAAATGATATAGGTGCAGCACGAACTACATCCCATATAAAGATTCACGATACAAGAGAAGGAGGTAGGTCAACAGTGTATTACCTCGATGAAACATGGGTCAGTTATAATGATTCCAAGAAGATATGCCGGAAAATTATTGTTGGTACTGGCAGTTTTGAATTTCTCATAGGGATAGGTTCTCGGACAATTATTATGCAGTCTGACTCATCTCGTTTTGTTTCTGAGAATAAACTTGTATTTACGTGCAAGTAAAACAGCAGTGATTACCATTCTGGATGAACGCTGCCAGTCTCGTGATGTGATTCACAATTCTTGTCATACCTCGCCTCGAAGTCGGTCATTGCCAGTTATAATTAAACTGTTATAGAAAAAACATCAAGTAAAAACACCTGAAATGTGGATTTTTTCCCCAGCTTAAAAATAAAAATTGTAAGCATCGTATAATCTGGACTCGTGTCGATCTTCTGCAGCTCGTTAATTTATACTGTACCAGTCACGTGACAGAACGTTCACACACGACTTCCTTGCACATGAATGCGGTCACACCATTTTGCGTTTACTCACGTGTCACTGTCATTGTAGCCACATGGAATTAGTTTGGGTAAAGGGTGTTAAGACTAGGTGGAAGAAAAAGAAACAACACATTCAGGGTAACATACAGTGAATCGCTTGTACATGAGGCAATAAGCAACGAGGCAATAGACAACATCCCACCTGTAGTGTGGGCATAGTCTGTGTGGCATGCTGAGAAGCTTTAGGAAGAAGAAATTGACAGGGAAACGATGATTGATGTAAGACTTGAACCTATCATCATAAATTTAATACCAGATTGTTCGGAAACAGACTCAAACACAAGTGAAGATGGTATTACAATGTAGACTTTGGAACAAAGTAATATTTCTTAGTTTTAAAGACTCACGGCTTAAAAATGTGTTTGTCAACAGATCAGTTGCATACATAATAATGAGAACTTCCTAGCCTTTCTGATTAGGACTTGTATCCTTTTAATTATGCAGACTACAAATATATTGGCCAAGGAGAAGTTAAGCTTCTCCCACCGTATTGTAAACCTCTGTCATTTTCAAGGCACTTACTGCACAGGGCTCTAAAATGACAATGATGGTTAGCTGTCGACATATCGGTAGTTTTCGATGTTATCGGTCAGATTCCCTGGAGTTATTCGCAGGTGGTGCTTAATTTTTTGCTTCTTCAATTGATTATCAATCCAGTCTCCCACTGTAACATCGAACGTGTTGGTTTACACTCACAATGTCCGTTAACAAGGAAAAATATGACAACTTACTGACCATTCTTGCGATAGTCTTTTACATCAGTCTTTTCTACCACTAATTCTTTTTTTACACGCAGTGATTACACTCAACTACCGTCAAACACAAACACACACACACACACACACACACACACACACACACACACAGACACACCTTAGAGACAAAGCAGAAGCAGTTGTCAAGCAGATATAATGATTTCGGTTTGTGCTCGAAGTTAATTTTGTAGTGTATTAAATTTCTACTTATAATGCAGTTCAAATCGCAATAAATGGTAATTATTGCAAGCAGTTTCAATGTCGTTTTGAGAAAAATGGTACTTGGCTTCTTCACAAAACTGTGTCAGCTCTTCTCGAATATTTACTATTTCCCTCGTAGATTTGAACCTATAATACGATGTACTATAGGCAAACGAGCCTGAATGTTGTCCCTAGCAATGCAGTTCGGCCACGTGGACTTTGTTTGCCCGCTCTCTGCTGCTGGCACGTGCGCAGTTCTCACCCCCCCCCCCCTCTTCCTATCCCCTCCGCGTTTGTATGCGGAAGCGCCGCCCTAGATGACGAGGGCTTTAGTGTGCGTTATTAATGGAAATCTTCAGAGTACAGCACACGCCTTGTTATGTAAAAGTCAGTGTATCTATGACAAAAATTCTAATAGTACACCGTATTCAAGTACAGCAACTGTGTTTCCCGTAATTGGGTCACGGTTTTCAAAGGTTATGCACATGTACGATTCGCGCCAATTTCTACTACAGTTTTCTAGTAAGGACTATTGAAACACGACGGAGAGTGCACAGCACATTTGGTAGAAGCAGATATTAATCATAAATTTATTCTCTGTCATCATCAAGGCATCTTTTATGCAGATGTGATACGTGGCCGGACTGTGTAAGATGTCGCAGAATTACTTTGCAGAGAAAGATGCAACTACAACGTTAAGACTTTGGCAACAGAAGTTGCGCGTTTCGATTGTCGAGACAGAAATGAAACCGCTGGAAATCTGTGCGTTTGGCACTTGTAGCCCACACTGTTCCAAACGAGCTGTTAGCACAAGCTACGCAGCAAACACTTTCCAAAATCCATGGGTTGGATGAATGTAGGGATCTAGGCTATGTTGGTCGTCAGATCGAAAACTCTACGAATGGCGAAGATTTTTGACACGACAGAATGTTTCTCTCTAACCCACTATTATGAATTTACTCTTCAAGTGACGTCATCTCGATACTGTGTCGGCATCTGTACTGGATTAATCAGAAGCCATAGCGTTTCATTCCGTATAAAAACAGGACACTACGGATGTTTCTTATTAAAGCATAATGACACGCAGTCCTGAGGAAGGGGCCAGAAAAATATGTGCTTCCCGTGAAACTGACATTTAGTCTTCCGTGGAAGCGGCCACCTAAATGAGCCACAGTCCAACAAGAACAGGAATTCTCAAATTACTGCAATTCTGTCGTTTGTGTAAATAAAGAATTGTCAGGACAGTGTCTGAAACGTTTGCTGTCGCTCTACCTGGCCAAACGTAACATGGACAATTATCGCGTTAACATTGCGACTGTTGGAGAAAGTAGGTTAATTGACTTAATACATGTGTGACACTAACACAACAAGATCAGTTTTGAAATCAGTAATTGATTCCAGGTGTAGATAATGTAACTCTAATCCATTTGGTTCCGAACCTCACAGCAAGGATAGATGCACCCGCTGTGTATACAATCGCACCAAAAAGTATTGGCACAGTTACATTTTAGTGGTTGTAGGTTAAACGAAACATATATTTCAGAACAGAACCCATACATGTGACACCTTACATTACATAGTTTACAAATATGTCAAAATCACCTGTCCTTAAAGTAACATACAGTGTCATGAAAAAAAACATCGCTCTTCTGCACCCAAAAAAGTATTGGCACACGCATATGAATCGGACAGTGTGTTCGTTTTCTTCATTGATGTTCACCATCTAATAGCTAGTGTGCATCCCTTTAGCATCTATAACAGCACGTAAACGCCTAGGAATGCTTTGTATTAAATTCCGGGTGATATCAGGGGTAATTTTCGACCATTCCTCCAGGAGCACTTTCTCCAAGTCGTTTTTACCGGACGGACGCCTTTTTCTGACTTGTGTGTCAAGATGAGCCCACAGGTTCTCAATGGGGTTCAAATCAGGGCTCTGAGGTGGTGTTAGAACCCTTCTGGGGGCATTGTACAGTAACCACTCCCGGGTTTTCATGGCGGTATGTTTTGGGTCGTTGTCTTGCTGGAACTGAAACACCCCAGTAAGGCCCAATTTCTGTGCACTAGCGTGTAAATTACCTCGCAACACGTCAATGTATCTCATATGATCCATTGTGCCGTGAATTACAGCTAGATTTCCAACGCCGGAAGCCGCCATACAGCCCCAGACCATGATACCGCCCCCACCGTGTTTGACTGTGGGATGCATGTGTTTGATGTCGAGGTGCGTATTCGGCTTGCGCCAAATTTTCTTTCTTGCATCAAATCCGAACACATTGAACTTCGATTCGTCGCTAAATATCACAGTGTTCCAAAACTCCATCGGCTTGCTGATGTAGTCCTTGGCAAACTGCAGGCGTTTCTGCCGGTTAATTTCCGAAATGTATGGCTTCTTCCTGGGAGAACGTCCATGCATGTCAGCCTCATTCAACACATTTCGTATAGTCTGAACACTAACCGTCTTGTCGGACGTTGTCTGAACAATCTCAGCAATAGTTGCTGCACTTGTAGCAGGTTCCTTCCGAGCAAGTGCGATGATATGGCGACGCTCTCGGGTTGTAAGCACTTTTGGACGTCCAGGACGACACTTATTCACTGTTGTTCCAGTCTCTTTATATTTCTGAATGATGGCTCTTACCGTGGTGTAGCTCACAGACACCTCTGCTCCGATTTGTCGATAGCTTCTCCCTTGTGAATGGAGCAATACCACTCTCTCACGCAACGCCACTGAATGTTCCTTCTTCTTCGGCCCCATGCTGACCACTATCGCGCACTACAGCAACATACTGGCGACCGGGCCGTCAACAACACGCAGTGTCTAATGTGTCAGCAGATGGCGTTCCGGTACCTGAAAACCCAGCAATATACCGAGATGCCATGCTCTGTGCCAATACTTTTTGTGTGCAGAGGAGATACGTGTTTGCCCATAACACTGCATTTCTTTGTTAATGGTAGGCACTATGGGCAGAATTGTAATGTCTGGTATGTGAGGTAGCACGTACATGTACTGTGTACCGGAAAGTGCGGCGTTTGTAACCAGCAACGATAAATACGCACGTGTGCCAATACTTTTTGGTGCGATTGTATGTGTACCTCTGTGGTCGAACGCATGAAACTTGGTGTGAGTCCACAGTTTCACATGCGCCAACGAGTGGCCTATAACGCAATCACGCGCAGTAAAATAAAGCTTTGGTGATCTTCGTTCTCCCGATCGGCGCCGCCCTGCGACACGACAATACCACTGAAAAAAGCTCTTCCCTGTTCATCGCCTTTTCAGAGAAATTAATTGTTGGCTCGCATGTGGCCCTCCTCCTCTCATGTGGAGTGTGTAAAGACCCTCGACGAATCGTTTTTTATCTGTTACCGTTTAACGAACGCAATTTGTACAAACAGAAGGTGAACAGCTGATACATTGCCACGAAGTAAAACAAGGCCTCACACTTGGGTTTAGATTTCGCATCGATAAAAAACAGATGATGCTGTCAACTTCATTATTACTTGTTCTCAAACTGTGGCTGGTGACATATCCGCTAATACTATGTACGTGATTAGGAGTTCGCCTTGACTCTAGAGGAATTTTGCTAGGCAGCTACACGTCTTCAAAACCATGGACTGTAAATACGTTCCACCCCTTACTGCTATTCCTATTCCTCACTACGCAAGTCATCCAGGTGAGTATAATAAACGTATCACATGCGTTAATTGGTTTGGATAAAAACGTTTAGACGGTATTTTTTGACGATTTCTACACGTTTTCCGGAAGATCTTCTCACACAATCGCCTCCTTCTCGGGACTGTAGAATAACATCAGCTGGAGGCAGCTGAGACGAAGGCCGTCCATGAATGTGTCGAGTGCGAAACAGGAAGTGTGCGGATGCGTTGAGATGGTAAAACTGGCCAGCGACTGTCAGTGTGACTCATATGTGGGAGTGGACACGCGTCTCGAAACTTGAGGGATACGCGAGGTTGTGGTGTGGGTACATTTTAAAAATGTAGTCTCTGCGTCAAATATAGATTCGCTCTTATTAAGACGATTAACTCATGCATGCAAATTTCTCTGTCGCTCTCGTTTACTTCATATAACAGCCATTACTCGCGGGAGAGTTACAAGTGGCAACAATCCGCGACGCTAACAGCAACAATCAGTCGCTGAGGCAGTGACAAAGCTGTGTCAACGAAAAAATAAATTCGACTTATATGTGTATAATGTTTCGCACTTTCGGTTCGGACAAAAATATTTGCAGTACTGTTATCAACGCAAAACCGGGGGTACAGACTTTTTTAAATCATAATATTGCTTAACGTTTTCTGTTATCAGAGAGGCCACACTGATCAGATTTCGCAACAGTAATTTCAATCGAGACAGCGGCGTTCCTCCAGACCAATTCGTCGAATCATTTACGTCCTTACGTGAGGAAACAGCGTCGCAGCCACCGACATGTTCCCTGGCAGCACGACGGCGGCCATACGTTGCCGAGGAAAAGGGCGATGGACCTTTTTAAAATAATGTCGAACTGCTACTAAAGTTTTAACTCGACAAGAGCACGGACGGCGTCTGACGCAAGAATGCCGTCGCGAGCAACTCCGTTCCCAGTTGTAACGGAATTTTCTGGCCACAGCAGGTGTCGGGGCAGTTTATTATAAACGCCGTGCCGTTTTAATCGTCCGTTTATATGATACTGACGAACTACCGAGCGGCGAACTGGAAGGAATTGCGATTACGGTGATGAGGTGAAGGCTTTTCTTAGTTGTAGTTTGATCGGGAGAGCGTAAAATTTCTTATCGCGTTATCTGTGGGTTGAGGGAGACAACAAAATGCTCTTTCAGTCTATTCCCGCAAGCGATGAAACTAAAAAACAGAAAATTTACCCAGAGTTGATCAACTCGCTTCATGGGCTCGTTAGTAAGGGCGACGTCAATTCATGGCGTCTGTGGTTTGTGACCGGAATTTCAGCTGTGGGCAAAAGTTTGCTACCGTTACTAACTAGAGACGCATCCTTACTTCTCAAATAAAGCATTGCATACACAGAAAGCTGAATAACATACACAGAAATCAATGAGAGGAACTTATTTATAATGATTTCATCGTATTTTTTTCTTTCTGGTCTCAATATATACCTGCGGCACAACACTTTCATAGCATATGTGACGTTGTGGCCCACGTAGAGGAACGGTTAAATACAATCTGTCGGAACTAAGGGATGCTATCAGTTTCTTAAGATCAGAAGACAACGTAGCTTCATTTGTTAGAAATCTTGATTAGACTAAAAGCTGCTAATATTACCTCTTGAACCGTATGTGGATAAACTCCAAAACAGTAACTGCTAGTTTCGACATTTACTTCGAAGCATCGAGTTGAACGAAACAGAAGTAGTATGCGTCATCCACAGAAATGTGCTGAGCACCTGACACGCTTGCTTATGCAAAGTCAGTGTATTAAAAACAAATCAAAGATTCTAGTAGAACACAGTGGTTTTAGCTTAGCAACTGTGTTTGCCCTAATTGGGACATGGTTTTCAATGATTAGGTACATGTACGATGAGTGCCAATTCGTACTACTGTTTTCTAGTATGGACTTTCCGGACACGTCGGAGAGCGGACACCAAACTTCGTACGAGGACCTAGTAATGATAACTTTCTTCTCTATTGCCATCAAGGCAACTTTCATGCTGATTTGGTACGTGGCTGGAATGTGTAAGAAATCACAGCACTACTTGGCGGAGGAGGAAGCATACTCCAACAAAAACCCTTTGACAACGAAGGTTGTACGATTCTATTGTCGATGCAGAAAATAAAATGGAAATTTGTGCGTTTGGCACTTGTGATCATCGTTTTCGTAACGATCGATAAGATGTACGCCATTTGCATGTACTGAGAGTATATTAAAGCTGTAGTAGGACAAAAATTACACGATTCAAATGCTAAAACTTAATAATAGGACAAATCTTTTGCAATACTAAGCATATCATCGTGAGTAAGAAGACTGTAAGGCCAAGCTTGTCGATGGTAGGGGCTGTATATGCGGCGCTGCAGAGTCGGTCGTAATAAGCAGGACGAGTGTGTCCATGTTATGGCGTCACGGCTGTGTATCACGGAACGTGGCCGGCCGCGATGAATGCAGAATATGTGTACATTTTCTAAAGTAGGTTTCTACATCTCCACATTATGCGTTTCCCGGGCTGGATGCACGGCAGTGAATTATCGGCAGTGCTTAATATGCAAGTGGTTGCAGACTGACATGTGGAACAAAAGTCGAAATAGTTTGCCCAGTCACGGAGCAATGAGGAATGCTTGAACACTCTCTTTCAAAAGAAACAATTTTAACCCAAATGGCTATACAAACCTGTTTAAAAATCCTTGCATGCGTTGAAGGTATGGATGCATGTTGGTCGTTAGATCTAAAAGACGTTCTTGACCGCTCGTCGTTTCGACTGTCCAAACGTGTCACGTAAGTGGCCGTAACTTTTCCCTGGCTTCACCTACAAGCACAAAACTTTACCACTGCCATCACGCCATCGACGCTAGAATGTGACATAATTTTCAACTTGATACGCCAAAGTATTCCTCTGTTTATTCGTACTTGAAAAGAAAGTTACGCTGCTAGAAATTCTTGCAAAAGGTGGCAACAGGTGCTTGTTTTTCTTTGTGCGTTGTGTTTTATCGACACGTCCGCCATATTAAGTGAGAAACACCGAACGACACAGCGTATGTTTGTATAGTCGTGGTGTACTTCAAGAAAGGGAACTCTTCTTTCATCGTTTTAGAGGAAGAACACTTTCTTCTCCTCGTATTAAGGGACGCGAGTTAGTTTTACACACAACAGCCAACAGACAATGGAGCGCACGCAAGCGAGCTCACCGAAACGTGTGTTGCACCTGCCGCCTGCCTCTCACTGTTGTCAGTAACAGTCCGAAGACATGGCGTCGGTGGCATCTGCACGGCTCAGCCCTTCGGAGGTTCGAGTCCTCCCTAGGGCATGGGTGTGTGTGCTGTCCTTAGTGTAAGTTAGTTTAACTTGGATTAAGTAGTGTGCAATCCTAGGGACCGATGACGTCAGCAGTTTAGTCCCATAGGGACCCAACACCACCACGTCGGTTGCATCGACTACAAATGTGTCATATGACCGTGAATAGCTAAAGTACGAATACAATCTTCTGTTCGCATCTATCCTCATCCCGTGACGAAAATACAGCGCCTTGGTTCCATTGTTGCGTTCACCAGAAGTGGTATTGGGAAATCGGTTTACGAAATCCGGTTTTGGGAGCCCCATGTAGGAAGAAGGGGGGGGGGGGGGTTGTTACCAACTGTATAGCACGGAACGAGATGAACGGACTGTGGCGTGGATGGACGCAGTCGGTCCGGCAGTGCCGACACGGACGTAGGCGCCTCGCTCGCTCTGCTGCAGCCGTTCCCTCGCATGCCGCGGGCCGAGCTAGCAACCAACGAGTTAAAATTTCATAGAGTGGCTATAGGTCCGCCATGTTTGAAGCAAATTGAAGTTCTGGCCGCCATGTTTTCTTTAGTCAAGGCATTCGTCTGCTGTGTCCCGCCCCCTTGTAACTGCGTTTGACTTACTTGAAATAGTCCATACTAGCTTTATTTTTTCTAAAACAAGCAATAGACAGCAGTGATTTCAGTGTACACTGACAGCAAAAAGGGATGTTTTTGTCGAAATACGGCTAAACTTTTCGATGTAGATAACACTACAAGACAACTCAAATAAATCTGTCCATCCACTATAACGTTACTTGTTGCCCATAAATTAATGCAATTAGAGCAGGTACCACCAGAATATGACGGTGAAACTTCTAAACATGCTGTGGTTAACTATTAGAAACTGTAACGGGCGCAGAAAAGCGATATTTTTGTCGCTATTTCAAAGTAAACAGTCAAAGCCTCAAAAACCGGTACACTGTGAACGAGAATTTATTTGAAATATGTGTTACAAGCAGTTAACACAAGCATAGTAATTAAATAACAAAGTCGAAGCGTTCTTGGGTGGGGTAATTTCACAAATTTTCGTAAGTAGCTGTATGCCCTGGCAGAATAAAAGTGTAGGGTCAGGGCAAATTTCCTTATTTGCTGAGAATAATGGCATACTTTAGCACTGCACTGAAGTTCCAATACCTCCTTCAACAAACCAACTACATGTTCACTGTTTAACATATCAGAAACTGAACTACATAGCCTTCTTCTCAAACCAGCAACTAAAGTCTGTAACTGCACTATTCTTCTTTTGTGTTGTACACTAAGTTGCTTCATTTGCTTTATCCGCTTCTTTAGTCGCACATTCTCTGCTTGTACTCTGTTATATTGTGTTTTCAACTTCTTAGGGCTTGGTAGACAGTAATTGTGGTCAGCAGAAACAGATGTGGGTCCGACAGGCACTGAAAGAATGTAGTTACATCATAAGTTTGTAACAGAGTTACACCATAAGATTATAATTGAAAGTATGTAATTCAAAGTAATAAGAACACAGAGTAAAATTAAACTATTGACTTACTTTGTGCTAATGATGTCACTGTAATAGCACTATCTTGCAAATTGTCGAAAGATCGCTTTCTGGTTTGTGGTCGTAATACTTTCTTGCTTTTGTAAATGTGGTGGAAAGTTAAAGATAGTAGGTACTGGTTTTGACAAAAGGCGCCTCTGGACATTTGTGTGGTACATATATTTCTCTTCAAAATGAGCTGAACAGAGGTAACTGACTGTAGTAGGAAACCAGTTTTCTCGCTTCATATTTATAACCCATCTTTTTGTAATTTCCTTATCTTTTAAAGGAAATCTGTAATCAACGATAAATAAATTACTTCCTGCATTTGTCTTAAGCATAATTACAGTTCCAATGCAAATGACTCTTTAATAAACATTAAAAAACGTGTGTCGTATTTCGGTACTAATATACTTACTTATAATATGAAATATTTGTTGTTTTATCGCTGCGATTTGTGCAGTTGAACGCTGAACACACTGCAGGCATGTTGACTTCATATTTTGTAACAAAAAAGTCAACTAGAAAAGTTAAATATTGCAGTAATATCACAACAGCTGACACACTTCCAACACAAACAACAGTAACGCTTTCCTAATGTTTTGACTAAGGAGAACATGGCGGCCAAGTTAGCGTTGGTTGCCGCTAGGAGCGCTGTAACTAGTATCTCAGCTACTCTATGAAATTTTAACTCGTTGCTAGCAACTCAGCCTCATGACGTCACCGTGTTGTTTGTCGGGGGGTGGGGGCGGAAGGGGGGGGAGGGGGGGAGAGAAATGGGGCAGCGGCGCGCCGCGGCTGTCTGTGCGGCCCAGCTGTGGCGGAGCGGCCAGGCGTGTGGCTGCTTGCGGCGCAGTCCCGCCTCTCGGCGAGAACACCAGAGACAGGTGAGGCGGGCAGCCGGCCTCCACTGGGGTACTTGGAAGCTGCGGCTGTCGTTCTGCTCGCTTTTGTGTGGCTTGTCGCGTAACTCACGACGGAACTGCTCTTGTTTAATACATTGTCTTACTTTAACAATTAGGATCGATACGAACAAAGAGATGGCGAATAGTTTGTTAAATTAGCGCGTCGAGTGTTTAATAATTTATTACTCGTTATTTATCGCCTTGTTACAGGCATTTAATCGCTGATACCTTGAGCGAGAATAGCGTGCAACGAACGGAAAATAGTGCGACATGCAGTCGGGCAGTGTTTCGATGTACCATTGTCGATTCCTGCAGATTTCTCGTACCACAGTTGTCGGAAACGAAAACTACGCGTTCCTGGCTACGTCACTGCAACGAAATAACCAATGTTCGTAGAGGACGCAAGTATGCGAAAACCATCAAACAGTCAGCACTTCGGACTGAATGAGTTTTAGTGCTACACGGCGTCTGTTGCCACTGACTCCAGCAGCCGTGGCTGTCTGCAATTCTGGACCGCCAGCAAAGAGTGACAGCAGGTTACCTCTGTTGCGCCTTGCAGGGCTGACAGAAGTTTATTTTTCAACATTTCGCTTAATTTGGCCGAATTTGAACATCTAAAATGTTGTAAGGTACTCATTGAAAGGTATAACCTGACGTTACGGCTTTCACACAGTAAGAAAAATATCACAGTTGTAAACTTGGCGTGTCGCGAGGTAACGTAACGCACGGCGCTGAAATACGCGAACGTTATACACCCAGTATTTGAGCACTTCGCGACTTCGAACACACGTTGAGAATAATTTTAAAGAGTTCCAAAACATTTTCTCGCTTACACGCCTAACGTCAAATATTACAGACCTTAACTCGTCTGCAAAGTAATCAGACGTCCGAAGTTGTTTAGTGCATAGGCATTCCGAATCCTGTACTCCACTCGTGGCGTCATGCCGACGTGCTTCTGGCGATGAAACGCAGCACTTGCGTTTATTTCAGTATTTTTACAGTTTTCTGGAATTTAGGTTGTGATGCACGAGGGATCTGTTGTTTTCCCCAACCTACGGCAGACTGAGGCGAAGATTTGCTTGGTTGTTGGCGAATTCTTGAGAATTTATCGTAATGTTTGCGTTTCATGAAATAAAACTTTCTCATTCTCTTTCATCGTTCTGTGACGTCATGTTTCGTTTGTGATTTGCTGATAAAAGAGAAGCGATCACAGACCACAATTTTTTTGCTCTATAGAACTCTGCAGCGCTTTGTTCTCGTGTTACTATTTGTTGGGTAAGAGAGACTCGTGTGTCGACGAAGCTACGCAAGGTCTTTGAGACGCGTCGTGTTCCCAGTGGCTTGTTGTGCAGAAAAGTTGTCGCAATCGTGCTTGCGCATTAGTGGTATCTTACGCGACCAAAGAATGAATGATGGTGATTGACTGTCACTTGCCAACTTCTTTATCTGACATTCAAATAACACAATTAAAATGCAGTGTAAATTTTTATGTGCGACCTATAACGACGGCAGAATCTAGATTTAATTGCTGCCATTTCCAGTGCAATATTTGCAAGAATCTAGGTAGATTTGTTATTAGTTTCCGTCAGAGCACTGAATCACGTCGGAATTACATTTGTGGAGGTATTTGCTAATTATATTTGACTGAAACCTATAGCAAATACTATTTTGTTTAGGCAGCTACTGTTACAGAAGCCTTACAGAAGACTTACTGATGGTAAGTCACTTTTAGGGAATTATCGGTAGCCACTGACGCCAGATTTACCGACACTTTAGCATGATAAAGTACTCAAAATCTTGAAGACTTCAGAAATGTCGTATATCATTTAGACTGCATATCGTCATAAAACGCAAATTTGAGTACCAAAACTATGAAATTGCCAACTTTAACTTCGCAAACTCATAGATCAGCACAGCGACTGTCCAGTTTGCTCGCCGCATCCAATCGCAGCACAGGACGCTTGATGTCACATAAGAGTGACTGTCTTCACACGTGAGGGACGGGATGATTAAATAAAAGTTCCACGAATTTTATGAATAATGCGTAAACCGAAATCTGAGCTCCAAGTGGTCCTCACTTTCGTGACACTGAAGTGTGTGTGGTGGTTTCCTTTCTTATACTCGGCTGTCACAAAATGTGCAACGCAATTGATGCACCGAATTGAAGACCTGTCCAAAACGTCTCGTGTGTAGCGAGATTAGTAGTGCTGAACTGTCGGGAAATGTGACGTTGACGGTTGAAGAGTGGCCGGAGCCAAAACAGTTTCAGAAAAAGACCGCCATTTAATCGAGAATGTGTGGAATTCGCTCTCTGAGGCACACATCGATTGCCCATAATTACGGATTAAGACCGCTGGTGACTTACGAATGTGTAGAATGTTTCTGGGTGCTTTTAATTCTTCACGTGTTCTGTCCACCAGCAGAATATTTGACAGTGTGGTGTCTCACACGATACTTGAGCTGGCAGTAGCGGTGCTGTACCACTGGCTGCTCATAATCTGAAGTTGAGCCACTCACAGGGGTCCAGTGTGGACTGTAACTATTGTATGGTAGCGAAACTTGGTATACTAAAGCCCCCTTGCGGAACCGATGTACACTGGAAAGCAATTATTTCCGATTTTGGTCACCAAATGGCTCTATCAACGGAAGAAAGACGTATAGAAATGTTTCCATATGTAACGGATTGGCAACGGAACGTGGGCAGGAAGGGTCAAACAAGTGAGAAAGGCAGAATGTAGATCTTGTTATTAACCGCCAGCTGCACAATTTGTTCAGTATGAGCACCGAAGACTTCGGCGAGACGTTGCACAGCGACAGATTCGCACCTGGTAACTAAAACCGGAACTGATTTCCTCCGGCGCAAACTGGTTTCGCATTAACGCCTCACCATACCTGCCAAGTTTCGTTGCCATATGACAATTAAAGACCACAGTGAACTTCGGTGAGTGGCTGCATTTTACTTACGACCACCCGGTACTTCTATGCCTCTGCTGAAGAAAAAAGCGATTCGCGAAAATTTCGCTGTCGCATTTGTGGCCCATTTGGTCATAAACCATTTAGTAGTTAGCCAGTTAAAAAAAAGTCTGCAGTTGTCTGACTTCAGTCTTGTTTCACCTTTCTGAAGCATCAACACTCCTTAGGTTCTGCAAATACCCGTCTTCCCAGTACAGGCGGCTGTCTAAACTGGAGCAGGTCGCAGCTACCGATAGGGGGCGTCGACATTGCCCCGTGGCGTAATGATGTACTCCCTGACGCCATATATACTTACAGATACAACAGAACGCGGTGATGTTTACATGGCTGCTATATTACGTGTTTTTTCTAATATAGGTTGTGGTGGAAAAGTGATGTGTTGCATAGCCCGAGGTCTAGCCTAGGTTGACAGGTTACAGTACGGTTGTCAGTTAGCGGAGCCAAAGAAATGGAGTGTTACAGTAACGATAATTATTGCTGTGTCAGATATTTTATGCACGTTAGATTTCGATGAGTGTTTTACGTCCGTTTTGATGTCGTCATGGATCGAAACACAGTTGGAACGGCAGGTTCAGTATTTTTCAGCATTGGGCACAGTTCGTAGCTAGTGTAAACAAACGTACGTTTACACCTGTGTAAATTTGCGTGTGCACAAGACGGACGCAGCCTTCGCACAAAGAGGCATCGGTGCAGCCAGCCTCGTACGCCTGTTGACACGTGGGCGCGGGCAGTCAACACGTCCCAGGCGAATACAGGCCGTGCTGTCCCGTCCACGGTTTTGTTTTAACCCATTGGCCGAGTGGCCTAAAAAGGAACAAATGGATCTGAAGAATATTATCGTGCATACTTATGACGCGAGTTATCGGTAACATCTAGTATGTCTTCTGAATGATATAATGGATAATCGAGTTGAACTTTTTAGTGCTAATGTTATGAGGAAAAGTGCTTTCCAATGCAGTGGTAACGCGTATCATTTACTAATGGCCTTTTGAATAATATTCATGTTGATTTGAGACACACTATATAGTGCCTGCTATCTATCGCTGCATTCTCGAAAACAAACAGCATGAAAAACTAGGCTGTAGTAAAATTATAAAGATTACAACTTAATTAGAGCAGTCAACCACGAATATGATATGCAAAGTTTATTTACACAAAACCGTTACCGGTTTCCGATTTTCAAAAAAAAAGTTGTTAGGTGGCTTTCAAAAGCTGATCAGTACTTGCGTTAACCGCCATTTAAAAGAATATTCGTTTCTGTGCAAAATATCAAACCTTCACGATCGGTTTTTGTCTGAAGATGTGAAATTATCGACTAAATTTTCCCATGCAAATGACGTCGGAGCCTTGTGTTCGGGCACTACATTACTAGATGAAAGGCAACAGTGAACCCAGCTACAGAATCAGTATGCATTAATTGAAAAATAAACAGGAAGCAGGATCATTCGTGAGTGGTAACGAAAATGATGTACATTATCGGTACAAGCCAGTAATACAGTACAGGTCCATCTGCCCTTTAAAGAACGTTAGGTCAGTTACTGTGGCACTTCGTATCTTGTAATCGGTATTTCAGATAAGGAAAGCAGCCACTCGTCACTGATTCTATAAGTAAATTGTCAGCAAGACGTGAATTAAAAGTTAATGAATAGCAGCACTGATAGCTCACCATACGTGTTAGAAAACACTATGATATATAAATTTCTCATCATTGTTTTGCAGGAAGAATAAAGCCATTGGCGTATTAATTTTTCATTCTTGAGGCTGCACAGAGAGAAGTTCTAGATTTAATTCCGGAATTCAAACACACACTTCCTATTAACGATACCTGTGTCTTGGTCTATGAGTTCGTCAGTCAGGTGCGAAATTGCGTTGGGTTCCATGTTCGTACTTACTGAATAGTGTACTGGAAAGGAGTAATAAAAGTCGGATGCAAGTAGGCATATACTCACCATTTACGTACGTCATCGTTGATTGCTTACGGCAAGATGGCAGATACTAATGTACGCAGTATAAATAGCAGCATTGAAGTCACTACATAGTTTTGGCACTGTGTGATTAGTTAGTACTGAAGTGCTAGTACATTTTGTGAATGAAATATTAGGCGCTGCGGTGATTAATTGGAGATGCAGAGAAGTACTTTGATTGTTAACATTGTCAGGAGAATCCTTGGAGGCAGGTTTCGTGTGCAAATATTATCTATATTATTAAAATAATTTGTAAATACAACATTGTCAACCTTTCCGACTAATAATTAAGAGAACTTTTGGCGTCACACGAAAACAACAACGGGATCGAAATCATGAGTTGAGCCGCTCAGTGACCATACCGTCACAGCAATGGAAGACGACACAGGAGGCGAAATACAGGGCTACTATTAAATCATTCACTCGTTTCCAGAATTCTACATTTTCCGAAATATTTTTCGCCTCAGCGAGTTTACACTGTGCCGGACACCTGATCTTACGAATGCAGCGCCTTGTGAAAATGCCGAAAAGGCGAGAGAAGAGTTTTCGTGTGTTGGAATGTGCGGGATGTTTGACCAAATGTGGCAGCTGCGGCCGTGGAGGAGGGTGAGCGAGATTTTTGTACAAAGAAGTCAACATCAGCGACAAGCCGAGAACTCTGAATACCGCAGCGACGTGTGTGGAAGACCGTGCTTCGGCTGTTACACTTCGAACCGTACCGTGTGCAGCCCGTACAACAATTAAAAGCAGAAGGTTGCGGCCGGCGCCTTCAGATTCGCGCCACAGCGGTGGGACCACTGGAGGATGAACCTCCATGCTGAACCTCCATCCTGATCTTCAGCGACGAAGCAACCTAGAATTTATCTGAAAACTTAATCTCCGCAATGTGAGTGTGGGCTACTGAAAATCCCCATGAAATTGCGGCGCATCAACCAGATTCGCAGATGGTTAATGTTTTCTGTGTAGTGTGACAGACAAAGCTTGATTGGGCCGTTTTTATTCTGTGAAGGAACTACAACGATCCTCGGTACGCCACACTCTCACATGGCGGAGATAAACATTTTCAGATATGTGCGAGGTTGCTTCGATGCTGAATATGAGCATGCAGACGAAATGTCCATCCTCAACCGGTCCGTGCATAATGGCGCAAATCTGAAGACGCCGGCCGCAACCTTCTGCTTTTAATTGTTGTGAGAAATGCAGACGGCGCGGTTGGATGTGTGACCGGCGACGCACGGTGTTCCACACACTTTGCTGCGGTGTTGAGAGTTCGCGGCTTGCGCCTGCTGTTGACTTCTTTGGACCGCGTACAGAAATCTCGTTCACCCCCCTACACGGTTGCAGCTGCCACATTCGGTCAAATATCCCGCACATTCCAACACACGAAAACTCTTCTCTCGCTTTGTCGGCATTTTGGCAAGGCGCTGCATTGTTAATGTGAGGTGGTCGGCACAGTTTAAACTCGCTGAGTTTGCTGTTATATTCATGCTCCAATCATATTTGTACAAGCAATATTTCGGAAAATTTAGAATTCTGGAAACGAGTGAATGATTCATGGCAGCTCTGTTTTTCGCCTTAAGTCGGTCATCATCCGTTTTTGTGGTAGTATGGTCACTGAGCGACTCAACTCATGGTTTTGATCCGCTTGCTGGTTTAATGTGATGCCAAAAATTAGTTCAATTTTTAGTCAGATCGGTTGACAATATTTTATTTACGAATTCTTTGAATAACGTAGGAATATTTTTACAGATAATCTGCCTCCAAGGACACCCCCGACAATGTTTACAAACAAAATACTTCTGTGCCCTTACTATTAGTCACAGCAGCGCCTAATATTTCTTTCACAGAACGTGCTCGCACTTTGCCCCTTCCTGACCACACAGCGCCGACACTGAAGGTACCGCCTCTGATGCCAGTACTTACACTGTGTACGTTACTGTCCGGAATCTTTCCGTAAGCAATGAACGATTACGTACGTAAATGGTGAGAATAGCCTACTTGTATCGGACCGACAATACTCCTTTCTGGTACACAACTTATGTACGAACAGTCATGCTCAAAAATATCCGAACGAATCGAATTGCATTTTGCCTTAATCGCATGCAACCCGCATAACGCAGCTGTTTAGCAGGTCCTCTAATAGCCTCTCAGTACAGTCGTTTGACTGTTGAAAATGGTTCCAACAAGTCACCACTAGAAAACACTGGTCTGTATCGCAGTAACTCAAGATGTAAAGTAATACCACGATAGTACTAATATCAGGGAACCCCTTATCACATATAAACTGTCCTTAACGCTTGTAAGCTCACATTTATTACAATAAATGACATACCTCAAATGTTACCACTCTCATTGTTACGTCGGATAGGTAATGCACGTAGTAAGTTCGTCATATTCATGATTTTTTCTTCAAAGTAACATACCGTACTTATTATTTAACGCAAAATGACATTAAAAACTTAAGTTATTCACGAGCAGCTAGTTCAGAATATCTATGAAGTTCAAATGACACGACGAACCGTCCCATTCTGCATATGGATTCAAATCCAGGTCATGTAGACTAAGCAAAGATTTCGTGACTGACGGAAACTAACAGTCATTCCTGTCTAGGCGTACAGAGAGTGATATACCTCGATTTTACACAGTATCAGTTAGCAAATATCAACTATAAATTACATAACGTAAACATTTTTAACGGACGCGGATTCCTACCCAGCATCTATCGTCCTTGTTGAGGAACTAGGAGAGATGTTAAATATTGCTTCTTCACATGTAACTTATTTGAAATGCCGTGACGTGAAGCTTTGTGTTGGACTGGGGTTCGAACCCAGAACCTATTCTCAACAACATTTCTCCTCACACTGTCACCCGCCTACTCCTGTTCCGCTCGCGAATGTCGCGTGGTTGGGGCCATCGTCGGCAAGGCCTCTTATATTGGCTGCAATTCCTCAATTTTTCTCGTCGTGGTCATTTCGCTGCAAGCCTGAAAGCCTCGAGGAGACGCGTTGGCACGCCACTTTTTCAATTACATGCCACACGTCCTGTGGATACATTCAGTCGAGACCGTTCATAGCGACATCACTTTTAACGACTTATTGGCTATAACATCGAAATCTAATGGTTCTATCTAAACCGTACATGAATGCTGTATTTAGGCTATAACACAGGAATCTAATGGTCCCATCTAAACCTTATATGAACACTATACTTATAAAGTCCCTTAGGACGTCTCTTTTTGCGACTTACCGAATAAAACTACGTATTTTTGTTCCATTTTCTGACAAATGTATCGGCTGTAAGATCCAATGTTAGTTTTTTTTGTTGCTTATTTGGGGAGGTAACTCTGATTTTCAAACATTCGATTTCTGCAGATTTTTGGTTTCAAATCAGGCGTCACAACGAATACATCGTCAAATGCAAAGTGAGTACGTACATCTTAGATCCTAAAAGCAATCTAATGTAACAGATTACGTTAAGTAGAACAGTATATTGTAGTATGTGTTACTGTACAGCGTATAGTGCAGGATCGCTAACAAGAGATCAATTTTTTGCATTCAGATGATACAATAGTATCGTCAGTTATTTTCCTAACCATTTCAGAAGTGAAAATTTTTTTGATTGATTCAGATACTTCTTTCCCAGGTGTACTTCTTCGCTGAGGTTTATGGGCCAAGTTCGCAGAACCACTTTTACATATTCTTGGAGCTGCTTCTGGATGCACTCTACCAGAACTTGTAGCATTTTGGGAGTGTTATCTGTGTGCATTGTTTCTTCATTGCCCCCCCCGTATCTTCTTTATTTGTATTCTCTTCAATGTCTAAATAATTCGACTCGAAATCCCTTAACTCGGATACTTGTTCGCCTATTAGATGTTAAGCGAAAATTTCCGCCTCGTTCAGGTCTCTATGACTCAATGTAGAAAATCTTCCTGAAAACAAACACGTTTGCACAACTGTGACAAACTGCTAATAATAATGGTTAGTCTATAAATCAACCATGAAAATGAAACTAAGCAACTAGACATTCAACAATGCGCCATCAAACTGGCATTCTGGGTTGCCAAATGAGATTTAGACCGAATTAGAATTGCGGTCGCAGGTGGCGTCAACCCAGTGCAAAATATGCCCTTGGGCGCAAAAGTTAAAGTTCTTTTCGTTATTATTTCCCATTTTCTAAAGGAATGATGGGCGATCTGTTATGTTAAAATGTGTGGATAAAAGTCGTATTTCATGATCGCTAAAACTCCTCTACTGATTACTAGTTTCAGATCATTGACGAGACTTCTTCAGATCTAAAACACAAAAAGGTAGCATAAAAGAGGTCAACTATAGCATTATACGTTTTATGCTTAAAATTCCATTCACACACACAAGTAGTAATATTTATTGGTACGTATCAGCCACCAGGCATTACACAGCGCCATAATCCGTTGAGCTGAATCGCTCTTGTTGCCATGCACACACTGAAAAATTTTATATACCGTGACAAAAATAATGACATGAAGTGCATTTGGTAAGTGGTGTACAGCTTTAACCTCAGCTAGTGCTTGATTTGTAAAAAACAGGTTCCGATACTGTGGTGACCTTCGAGAGTGGCAGCGGGGGGGGGGGGGGGGGTACCACATCTCAAAATTTGCAGTATCGATCCTTTTTTTTACCCAAGACCGAGACACCAGTGGGGAGTACCTATGCGTACCGTCACAAATCAAGCACTGAACTTGCCGACAGTAGGTCGTACTGGATACGCAGTGTGCAACGTCAGCCATACAGGTCCACTGCTCACAATGCCACTATTGTGTTGGAATGCACAGACTCTGACAGAGGTAACTATCACTCAGCCCGTGTGGGGATGTAGGTATGGCCCGTCACTCGCAACGCTGCAGGAACCAGGGAGTGGCTGTACTACAGCCGTCAGGGAACTGGCCGCGTATGTAATGTATATATGTATGTATGTTTTTACTACACGAAAGCGCCGACTGCCAGGTGGCGCCGCTAACCATGGAGAGTGTAAGCTCGATTCACAAAAATCTGCTAACGCTGTTGACATCAGTTTATGGAGAGGCGAAGTACAGGCGAATTTCAAAATTCTATATATTTACTCATTTTGATGTGTAAAAGAATCCTTTAGTGATTTCAAAATGTAGGAGAACATAGGATGTTACTTTATTGACGTCATTTTCGTCGCATCAGTTCACCTTGCTACCAGGTGATGGAATGGAAACAAAAGCAAAGTGAGGATTTGCTCAGAATCTTACATAAATCAGAGTCTTACATAAAAACTGACACTTTAGCCTCAGAAATCGAAGTAAGGGAAAAGTTCTACAAATAGTAGACAGCAGAGTTTGACTATATAAAATTACCTGTTAAGGGCAAGCGTTGGTCAAAGTAAAAGCGGCACCAGTCATAGTTGTAGAAGTGTGTCTGTACTCTGGCAACCCGTTAACAGTGTCAGTGAACTACAACCGACGTGGCACAGTACAGAACCGTTTCACATAGACATGAGCGTAAGGCGTAGATAAACATTCGACGTCTAGATGTGTTTTGACCAGTGTCGTTAGATGTGTCCGGGTTGCTCATCCGGTAAGAAGTTAGGGTCAAGGTTCAAGGTTGAAGTGTCATGTAGGACACGAAAGTCTGTGTGAGCACGCACAGCCAATATGAAAGTAAAATGTTTACCTTCTGAGTCTGGAATTGAAGCTTGAGTCGAATCCACGCTTGAAAGATAATCGTTCATGTTGGATTGTTCATCTCGTACACATTATTGAAATAGTTACACTAAATGTCAATTTAAGGATTGTCCTAATTATATTTTAAAAAATACATATATATTTATGAATAAACATCAACGGATTTGGCAAATGTTCAGAGATTTCCGTTTGATAACATGATTTGTTCCACTTTTTCCTGTCAGGCGATTTCTTCTGTTAGTTATAAGGTGTCCTGCCTTCGAGAACACTCTTTCACAAGGCGTGGAGGTTGCAACAATACACAGTCGTATTTTTGCAAGTTCAGAGAGCGAGGGGTATACTGACACCCGTTCAGACCACCACTGAAGTCGATTGCCTTGTCTCTGTAGCAGGGGCTCTTGTAAATATTTGTCCACTTCCACCATTGCAGCAGCTCTCGGGTGTGGACTACTCTGCAGCCTGGAAAACACTTCATGAAATTCGAGCCAGAGACTAGAAGTAGATTCAGTGGTTGGGACTGAGATTGTTGCAGTAGCAGTGGATGTGTTCGTCACAAATTTCTCACAGTGCCTAATCAGGTTTAATTTCACCTTCTCAGCAGAATTTTTATCAGAAAAACCTTGTAATTTGAACCGGGGATTTAATGAAGTTGCTTCTGCAAAAATGGAATTTCCCTGTATATTTCGAAGCCGTCATTTTAGGTCTTTAGCTAGCTTTTCGGCCATTATTAACAAAGCTGCAACACCATTTTCTCAACGAGCGACTAAGGAGTATACCTTTTGAAGCAGTGACATTTTCACTTGACATTTCCTCGGTGCAGTGTTTGAAAACTTTCAACAGGTCACAGGCCTGTGTTACACTCGCAATGTCCTCTGCAGCCAGATTTGGAAGATCCGGATAATTCAGAGTGATAACTGTCATTAGGGAATTCTTAACCTCGATTGTTCTTCGCAGCATATCATAGGTTGAATTCCATCTTGTAACTGTGTCCTGTCTTAGTGTCAGAACTGGCTCTTTTAACTGTTCCTGCATCATTTTCAGTTTCGTGCAGGCCTGTGAACTTCTTTTAAAAACTGAACATTTTTTTTTACTTTATTCAGAATGGTTTGAATGTGCGGAAGCCCATTCTGAACAATTAAATTGAGTGTGTGCGCAAAGCAGGGGATGTGTTTCCAGGCTGTGAGTCTGACAGCTGCCACAATATTAGCAGCATTGTCGCTAACAACACACACGACTTTTTCTTGAATGCCCCATTCCCTTGTGACATGTCGCAGTTCTTCGGAGAGTTTTTCTGACGTGTGCCTTTCGTCGTATTTAAAGCACTCTAGGAGGGAAGATGCCAGCTCCAGGTCTTTAACGTAGTGTGCTGTCACCAACAAGTAACTCTCATTTGTGGTTGAGGTCCACCCATCAATTGTCAGCACAACCGCTTCCGCAGAATTTATTTTGACTCTTACAATTTCTTTCATCATGGCGTACTGTTGTTTTAGTAGTGTATTGGAAATTGTCCTCCGAGCTGGCATTCTCTGGTTCAGATGGTTCAGATGGCTCTGAGTACTATGGGACTCAACTGCTGTGGTCATCAGTCCCCTAGAACTTAGAACTACTTAAACCTAACTAACTTAAGGGCATCACATACACCCATGCCCGAGGCAGGATTCGAACCTGCGACCGTAGCAACAGCGCGGCTCCGGACTGGAGCGCATAGAACCGCACGGCCACCGCGGCCGGCTGTTGAAGGGCAAATAATTCTTTACAACAATCTCCAGAAGTGTGAAATCTATCTCTTGATTTCTTCCGTTCGAAAGAAGTTTCGAAAAATACGTAGGTAATGTCCTGTGTTATTGATGCCTGCTGTCTTATAATGAAGTGATTCTGTTATTTTCTGGCACCGACTGCTGTTCACTTCTGACAATTGCTGGTGTTGGTTCCGGATTGTCCCACTTCCCCTTGCGCAGTTCTCATTTATGCCCTTATTTATCTAAGATTGCTGTAATTTTTCAGGGAATCCAGCGTAACTGGACTGTCTGTGCATATTTCTCGTGAGTCATCGTGAGCTTCTGTGCCTATATCTCGAACAAGCAGCATTTTCTAAAATATATTTTCCAGTTCCTAAAATTATTCTCTGTTCCACGGCTCGAAATGCCTCGATTATGCCCACGCGTAGCTCATACATGTGAACAGTCACAGTTACTTTCATCATTTCCACCGGAGGATAGCGATGGATTTGCAGGTATATGTGCAAACTGAGGAAGTAACTTAATGAACCATGATCGCTGCACCTCAGAACTCTGACGATGCTGAAATGACGGTCGAGAGGAGGATGATTAAATTTTGCTATCAGCAACGAGTAACTGGCCTTTTCCACTACTATAGACATATTCGTAAGGTACAAAGAACAAAATACAAAAGGACTGACGCGTCAAAAAGAGTGAGAAGTAAACTATTTAGTGCTCGTTCCACAGTATCGAACGTGAAAAAGTGCTCATAGCTCATAAGGTATGCATTTTAGAACTTCGTTTACTGGACCGTTTCTCTCTGATCGCTCTTTATAGAAGTGTCCTTCTTATTCTACTGAACTGGCTAATGCGCTATATTGCAGTATCAGAGACATTTAAGCTTGCCTCTCCATTACTTAGTACTTACGTATTCCACTTTTTTGCGTATTTTTCTTCCTGACTAATGTTTCAAACTTCAGTATACTCTTCACCACTATTATATTGTGAGCTGAGTCTATAACTGCTCCTGGGTATGCCTACAATCCAATACCTGATTTCGGAACCTCTGCCTGACTATAATGTAATGTACCTGGAATCCTCCTCTATCTCACGGCCAGCATGTTCTCCAGACATAAGCCCTATCGAACATGGCTGGGACAGATTGAAAAGGGCTGTTAATGTGCGACGTGACCCACCAACCACTCTGAGGGATCTACGCCGAATCGCTGTTGACGAGTGGGACAATCTGGACCAACAGTGCCTTGATGAACTTGTGGATAGTATGCCACGATGAAAACAGGCATGCATCATTGCAAGAGGACGTGCTACTGCGTATTAGAGATACCGTTGTGCATAGCAATCTAGACCACCACCTCTGAAGGTCTCGCTGTATGGTGGAACAATATGCAGTGTGTGGTTTTCATGACCAATAAAAAGGGCGGAAATGATGTTTATCTTGATTCTACTTCAGTTTTCTGTACAGATTCTGGATCTCTCGGAACCGATGTGATGTAATACATTTTTATGTGTGTATCTACAGGCAGATCAGATTTGCAAACCTTTTTAGCATCAAATGCTAAGCATTGTCCTAACAGAAAACCTGAAGGTAGTACTATTGGACCTCCTCTTACAAAGTCAATACCGTCTTCAGTTGCTCATATCTCTGTTTTAAGTATGTGGGTATTTGCAAGTAACTTGAACCCTTCTTAAGCTGTTTAAATGTGTGTTTATATCGTCGAAATTTTTTGACACTGTACCATACTGGCTCTATTCACTCAATGAGTGAATATATTTACTGTATGTATGATTGAGGGTTTGCAGAATAGTATGACGTATTTATCATATCTGTAAATATCTTGCATAATATTTGTTTTGCACTGGTGCTCTTCCAATGAAAGATAAATACACATTTTAAATAACTTTGTTTATTAACATTTTTTACATGCAAAAAATAAAAAAAACAATTGTTGACACATTTCTTAATATTCATTCTGTCTTATATCTCTACATTATTCTTTAAATAATTGTTTTTTTTTATGCTATAAGTTCTGCTTCCATTGTGTTCAATCCAACAGGAGCAACGACGTATCTCCGTTCTCTGTCTGTAAATCAGGCTCTACAGTTTCAATATTTATAGGACTATAGTAGCAGCCCTTGGTGCTGCAACCATACATATGTTTACATATTGTTCTAAATCATCTTGTATGCAACATTCACTTACATAACATACAACATCGTTTAGTAACGCTTTCACATATACTTGCCACCGTATTTGTCTGTTGCAATCCGTAGTGCACTGCATAACCAATACAACTTCACGACACTTTTATACAGGTCGATGATGGTTGCCTTATTGCTACAGATGTTCATGTGAAGAGGAAGTTGAAAAGGACCTTAGTCTGTTGTCATCAACTTCTGAGTGTGCTTCATCGGCTAACAATGCTCGATCTAACTCATATCAGTAAATTGTGTTTTACATTACGACGGACATCCTCAGTTTATACTATAACTTCACACTCACGATTTCATGGTAATCCTACATTTACATGTTTTAAACCATAAGCTAACATGTATGTACTGGTAAATAGTAGCATTCTGAAATGAACTGATAATATCATAGAGCTGTATAGATGACCTCGAAATCCCAAGACTTAGTGCAATAACATACAAAAATTACATAGCACGACGACAGGGCAGTTAACACACTTTCTAAGCAGTGAAGACATAGTGAAAATGACACTGTGCCACGACTCTCGTCGGTAAGTACTATTTCAGTATCCACAGTCCAGTTCACTTCAGGATACAGAGACCAAGACCATGGGAGAAGCATAACTGATAAATCATTTGTAATTATTTGATCAAATTATGACATACACCTCAGGATCCAGAAGACAGCCCCTGGGTAATTACATATCCTGATGATTAAGCATGCACATAATCGAATCAGCACGTGTGAGGATAAAGAGATCTCTGGAATTAGCATTAGATTTGATCATCATGTGATGTCACAGCAGCGGGCAGGGCATGCAGCTGCCTCAAGCGTGTTGCAACATGTGACTCTGTTATCATAATACTGAGGCCATTGAAACTGGAATATTTAGAAAGCGTCATTGAATTGTCTGTAAATAGAACATTCACCCCATGCTTGAGACAAGCACATCAGCCTTCTCCACTGCTAATCCATTTCAAGATCCTCTACTGATGTCTGGGGAGATCGAATCCTGTCTGCATGAATGGGTCCTTGACTAGATGCTTGTTGACTATTGATGACGGATTCCACTGAATTTTCCGTAAATGGTTGACAATCAAAGAGGACACAACGAGGTTCTCTGCTGTGCATGATGAGGGTTTCCTTGATTTCAATTGTTGATGTTCTGCCTGTGGAGCATCTCGATGACTGGCCAGCTGAGGATTCTTCAGAATGTTCTTCCAGACCTTTAGGAGAGCTGGTTTCTTAGAGCTGGGGGTAGGATGATGCTGAGAACAGGAAGCCTTAGAGCGATTGTACTCTGAATACATCCCATAATACCTGATTCAGTTGGACATCTATCTTGTTAGTATGAGCACTATTGATCCTGGTCGAACAGTAATCTTCAGCAACAGAGCACTTATGATAGGGTTAGAGCTAAGGATCTCAAAACACGAGCATTAGCTCCCCATAAGATACCACCAAATTTTTGAAGACTGTTCTTTCTCGTTTTGACTTTAGGTGCTACTTGTAAGTCAAGAGTTCTATCTAGCGCTGTTCCTGTGTATTATGGTGTAATGCAGTACAATGAGACTTGGTCTCTGAATCTGTCTTCTGGTGTGCACTCTGACTGTCTTCTGCATAGATGTAATGTAGATACAATTATTTTCTGTGGATTTAGGTGGAGCCACTATTTCTTGATGTATACATCTAAGACTTCCATATCAGTGGCTAAAGAGGTTTCAGTATCAGAAACGTTGAGGCTCTGAGCCACCAAGCAAATGCCATCAACATAAATAAATTTTTTGAAGACTTTTGGTAAGCTGTGCATGTACAGACCAAAGTGGTAGTGGACTCAGAACAGGCATTTGAAGTAAACTATCATTTGGTTTACGTACCCTATATCTGTCATTGTGAGAATGGATATGAAATGCTCTATTGCTGAGCATGTTGTTAAGTAAGTCCTTAAATTGACGACACAATCGTGAATTTTTAAGGAAGTGCTTCTCACCAAGCAGTGTCGAGAACAGCTGATAGGGCCAAAAAGGCAGCTACACTTACTAATTTCTGCTCATACTCATTTTCGATATAAGTAACTAGATACAGTGTCTCTTCCTTAAATTACTTTCGCTTCTTAAGCTGGGCTAGCGCCTTTATTCTTAACGAAAGAGTGTGTTTCGATTGTTACTATATGTTGAGAGTTGCACTCTGTAACTTCGTTGGTGTAACCAATAGTCCATGGAAAATGTGGTTCATTAGTCAGCATGGTATGTTTTCATTATTTCTATTTGCTTATTTCTTTAATATCTGAAAACAGTTTACTATTCACATTCACCCGATAGGTACTTTCCAATTACTTACACAGTTCCAAGATATGCTATTAGATGATGGCGTTCAAGCCTACAGAATTCATAGCCACATTGTATTTACCATGACTGGCATACCATCACACAGTACTACGTAACTTTGTTAAATTTGGTTAAATGTAAGGCAATTCCCTGTTTATCGTTTCTTTTACAAGCTAACAATAGTTGATTGGCAACCAAAACGTGTAATGAATGGTAAAGCAATGTGTTTTTGCGATCAAGAAAATTAAAAGGTTTCGTAATTAAGTTTTAACGTTTTAGAAATACATAAGATCACTTATCTGCAGCGCCTAATCAGTCAGGTCTTAATAAAATGTGGTTAATTTCAAGATCATTCGTCGACTACTTCAGAGTGACTTTGTTAACGAATGTCTGTTTCTGAGTTGCTGATCCCAATTACAGTCACTGTTGACAGGGGAGAGGTGAAAATGAAAATATTTTAGTTTAGTACAAGCAGCAATGTTCCTTACCAAACGTGTTACTCTTTGAATGGAAATGCGCTTAATGATGTAGTGACGCTGTCCATCTTAAATGTGAGGCTCTTATTTGGTTTGGACACAGCGTGTAATCCTGGCGGATTGGAGGACGATGTTATTCTTACAGCTGAGTCCTGGCATTCGCCTTATGAGTGGGTTAAAACCTTCCTTTAAAAAAGCATCACCTGCGATTGTTTGACGATCGTTATGGCATTTTGTGTCCTGTTACATTGTACCAGTAGTCTTTAAGACTAATGCTTAGGAACTAATCTCTAGTATGATACGAAGGGATTTGTAACATAACCGTGTAAGTCAGAAGTAAGTGCCATGTTATATAGAAGAAACTGGAGTCCTTCTGAATGGTGTAGTGGTCTATGTCTTTGTATAGTCAATAGCATAGCTACATCATATTTAGAATTTCTGCTGTCATGACATCAGATAGGTTTGTTTTTTGCTAATGTAGTTATGTCAGATATATATATCATACTGAAGGTAATATTACAGATAGGGAAGTGGTCATGGATGTAAATGAGGTGGAAGATGTAACTGTGCGAGATCAAATTTGACAGTGTTCTGAAACATCTAAGTCGAAACGAGGCCCAGGGAGTAAACAGTCTTCTGGCAGGATTACAGGCAGCCTCGGGAGAGCCGGCCACGGCGGAGCTCTCCCACCTGTTGTGCCCGGCGTATGAGACAGGCCAAGTACCCACAGACCTTAAGAAGAATTTAATGTTATCAGTTCCAAAGAAATCAGTTGCTGGTAGGTGTGAAAATTACTGAACTATCGGTTTAATAACTCGTCGTTGTAAAATACTAACACAGATTCTTTACAGAAGAATGAAAAAACTGGTAGACGCCGACCTCAGGGAAGATAAGTTTGGATTCCCGAGAAACGTGGGAACATGCGAGGCGCAACTTGACCAAATGGAGGGGCGGTTGGTAGGACACGTTCCGAGACGTCGACAGGTAACCAATTTAGTTTTGAAGTGAAGTGTGGGTGAAAATCGTAGACCAGGTGGTGAATACAGTAAGGAGATTGGGATGGATGTGGGCTGCAGTATGTACTTGGAGATGAAGAGGCCTACAAGTTATACAGTAGAATGGAGAGCTATTTTTAATACCAGTCTTGACACTGAGGGGCGCAACAACATCTCTCTGTGTTATAACATCTTATTTTCCAGTTGGCGTATTTCTTCATTGTTTATAACTGACTGTCAGAGTACCTCTGAAGATAACGTGAGGAATGCATATTTATTTAAAGTAGGGGTAGTTGAAAATCACAGGTTGGTTATGAAGGATAGATTTCGTGGATCCACTGTATTTTAATCTACTCGACTTGCTTAGTGATGATTCCTGCTTGTTTGTGAAGGGGCTGACCTGCTCGTTAATTCTGCCACATGTCGGGCCCTGACAACAGTACGCAGTGTCATCTTTGTACAGGCCTCTTCTTTCGTTCCTCGACCTTTAGCGATGTCAGCCGTGTTGTTGATGTGTAGCAGTGGAGACGTGACTGTCCCACGTGGCGTCGCTGCGGCTGGCTTAATGCTTGTCGAATGGTGATCACCAAGCAGCGCTTGTACTTACCTGTTTCCAGCAACGTTTTTAGTAAGCTGCACACTTTGGCATTGGAAGTTCAAAAGTAACGTTTCAAAGAGCAGCCCAGCATGCCACAACCAATGGAAGGCGCGTTCGCCGTCCACGAGAAAGCGTGCTGGCGTCGCGCCTGCCGTGTTGCGTTCAGCCTGCGTCGCTCTGCTGCTCAGTCCTGGGACCGGGTCGCCTGTGCTGTGGTTGCCGCTGAACCCGGCTTGTTCTTGTGCGATTATATTGTTCTTCCTTGAATATTTTTAGTCTGTCTCGAAAGCTTTCCCTGTCACTGAGAGCACGGTAACCTATGATTTGGTGTTGTTTTTTGGCCTTTCGGGTTGGGAAATCATCTTGATTTTATCATGCTTCTATTTTAGAGAGACTATTTTCAGTTTCATGGCCGCGATGAAGAAACGTCTGATGTGTTTGAGGCAGGTGTCTTGTGAATTGAGTGATTTATTTTGTTATCTTCCAGTGCCTCCAGTCTCTGAGCTGCTTTCTTTCCATTTTATATTCGTCAATCTTATAAAGTAGTGGATGTTAAGCGGTTGCATTCGGATTTTCGAGTATTATATCTTCGTCGGTTTCATCGAATTTTGGATACCGTGGATGACCGTGAATGGTTTTCTAGCACTCTGAGGAACTTTTTTGAGGTCGTCAGTAATGAATGACATTCTCATCTGCTATTAAGGATGGCTGTTCGCAAATGGTGTGCTATGACCTGTTGGAAATTTTTTCCAAAAACTACTGCTATTGTGGGACCTAATTCTTGTGATTACCTCGCGCATCATTTGGTGGGTTTCTCTTCTTATTAGGTCATTGAAAATGTTCAAGCCAATCGTAGCATATCCATTTGGTTAGTGCCGTATGGTCTATAGACTTTCCCTACTGTTTAATTTTGTTTCTTATGTACGTCAGGAGTCTTTCTCTTTGTTATGTTATTTTCTTCTTAGGGTAGTTTTAGGTATAGCAGGTTGTATTGCTTCCACTTGTATTTGGTGATTACGATATGTTATAAGGAGTGGTTTGAAAAGTTGATTCGTTAGGTTTTGTGTTAAAACGTATCAATCTGAATTTTTCGACTATCCGATTTAGTGAGTTTATTATCGTTTTTCCTAGTTTTTGTGGTTCACAGCATAATAAATGTGAGGTATTCGTTAGCTATGCAGTCGCCAAATTCAGTGTAGCTTCAGAATCTGGGTAGCTATGTTGTACGCAGTATATGTTCTAAGGTAGAAGTGCCATAGTGATTGATAAACGGCGGCGAGTCATTTCTGAGTCTTGCGTGATTCAAAATGGCTACAACAAGTTTAATATCTTTCTTGTTCAATTTTTCAGCAAATATCACAGATCTAGTACTGAGCCTCCTGTTCCTTTAGCTGGGCAAAATGAGAGTATATAATTCACGAGATCAGTTGGCAGTACCGCGGCAGGATACATCGTTGTGGTGTTTTATATGAAAGACTCTGAAGCATCTATCTCAGCTTCTACTATGGTCTGGTTTGCGTGACAGATACAGTTATCTAGATTGATTTCTCTACCTGCTCATGGGATACGTGCTGCGACTATAATACCAACTTCTTTTTCTCTTATTATGCCTTTAGGGAGTTTGTTTTTAGAGCAGAAACCCAGTGTGTTGACAATGCAGATAGTGGCAATATCTTTCTTAGGCTTGAATGTGAAGGTCAATTCTTGCTTCCTGGTGTCTCAGGCTAGGTTGGGCATAGGCCTCCTTGTCTATCAATATGGCGATATAGACGTGGATCCGTGTTCGCCAAAGAACGTAGTACGAGCTTTTTAGAAACTGCTGTTATTATTTCCCTTCTTTCAAATATCATGTTGGGAAGGGCTGTAGTGAAGAATCAGAGTATGTTTTCCGTTTAATTGTTTTCGTGACATTCTTGGCCGAAGACCGTGATAGTTTGATCAATGCGCTTAATGTTTTCAGTTTTGTTTGCTGAGATAGGCTGTTTTGGTCTTTCTTTGTGACTCTCATCACTATTAACGTTATCAGTGTTGCAGCTCCTGCATTTTGGTGCTTCTTGTTTCGGGTCTATTTTGCAATTAAAAATTGGATGTGCTCGACTCCGTTCTTCACATTTCAATTTATATCACAGCTTTTCGTGACTTATTGGAAAGTGTTGCAATATGGACGTTGCTGTTATTGAGGAGGCAGTGTTTAAATAGTCCAACCTTGTGGGGTATGAAGTGGACTGACAAGGCAGCCAGTCCACAGTGACGGGTAGCCGATAGAAAGGCACGCGTACACACTCACGCCGACGGGCGTCAATTCTGGAACAGGATAACTATTGAATGGTAGCAAGAAAAGTACGTAGCTGCTTTATACTTAACTTTATTATTTGATGACTACAGCATTCTTCTTGAGACATTTATACTATAACTCTCAAAGTAGGTAAGGCTAATGGCGCCTTGCTAGGTCGTAGCCATGTACTTAGCAGAAGGCTAGTCTAACTGGCTCTCGGCAAATGAGAGGAAGGCTTCGTCCGTATGGTCGCTAGCAATCTCCTCGTACAACTGGGGCGAGTGCTATATCGTCTCTCGTGACCTGCCTTGTGGTGGCGCTAGGTCTGCGATCACACAGTGGCGACACGCGGGTCCGACATGTACTAATGGACCGCGGCCGATTTAAGCTACCACCTAGCAAGTGTGGTGTCTGGCGGTGACACCACAGGGTACACAGTGCATTCTGAAATGGTGAACAAGCAGCTTGTTAGTTGGTTCTTTGTAACTATAGATGACTGGAAGCAATAGCGGGGAATTTTGATTTAGTTTCGCGGTACCTTTAGGTCCCCTTCAGTTTTTTCGTTTGTTGTATCACGGTCAAAATTGGTTATCACAAAGGCGAGCGTGAGTCTGTGTAGTTTCTCTTTTGCTTAGTGTTTGGCGTGCGGTGTGATTTCTGTTACTGTTGCTTCAGATCGGTAAGTAACTCAAACTGTTCTCTCGGGTTTCGAAATCTGATGGGTGTGTTGTGATGTTGGCAAATTTTTTCGGATTTTTTTGTGAACGACTTGGTGACCCAGGCAACTGTTTTAATGCAGGTTACAACGATTTGGCGGTTTCTTTGCCACCTTCTTAGTGTATAGTTTATTGTAGGGTTTTCTAAAGTGCCATAAGTTGTGTTAGATGTGCTTTCATTCGATCTGCATCCAACCAGTTGTAAACCTTGTTCCTCCTGAGATGTATTTGGATGAGTGTAAACTTTTTGTAATTGGCGGCTTTGCCTGTTTACTTCGAGTTTCTTGTCCAGGTTTTCGGCTAGTTCGCGTAGCGTTGCGTTTCTGGAGATCTTCTGGAGACAGAGTTCTCTACTTCAGTCTGGTGCGCTGAAAACTGTTGTTGCATATCGGAAACAGGACGATCCATAGTCCCCACGCCCTGCTTGAGAACGGTCGCAGTCAGCGTTGAGTTCTGTGCCTTTCGCCTCGCCAGATGCGAGTTGGTCGTCCCTGTCTCAAAGTGTTGCGGTTGTGCAGACTGCTGATCCCAAGTCTGAATCGCTCTGACAATGCTGCGTTTGGCGACGGTGGCGCGAGTTACGCATGATGCACTTTGCAGGGAACATCGTCTGAGTAACACATGTGCCGACGAACAACTACGTACATGTAACAACAGTTCAAGCAGTTTCGGCTGCGAGAATGCTTGCCTCCAGATATATCAGAGGAAAACCCTTAATAGGTATATCGGTTGCAGAAGTTAATGCTTGATACCCCACGAGTCAAAGGATTGTAACAGGTGATTCCCTGACCACCCATACCTGCTCGCTGGTTCGCCTTTTTGAAGACCAGAACGTGATAGCAGTGGCTCTAAGCAGCAGCAGGGAGTGGCCAGTGGTGGGGCTTCCAGTCCTCTGCTGCTCCTGATTGGCTGAAAGGCCCACGTGTAGAATGATTTCGTGGAGAGGCTCGGGGCTCGGGGAATCGAGAGCTGGCTGTCGGCGCCCGTGTAGCCGACGTGGCGGGTCGCGGGCTCTCTGGAGCGGAGTTCTGTGTCGCGACGCACAGTGTTCTCGAGTTTCCAAACGCGTTCTCGTTTGCGCGCATCGATTACCGCCTAAGAACTTTGCTGCCGTTATCTGCGAATGTTGCATAGTAATTAGTGCGGGCGTTTACGGCGAACTGTAGCTCAGTGAAAACTCTGTGATGTTAGCTAAGTGGAAGTGGTGCTCCGACTCAAATGACTGACTTGGCTGGGGTAATCGGATAGCGATAATCTCAGTTTGTTATCCAAATCTGGGAGTAATGTTTTTCGAGTGACCGTCTTCCTGTTGAGTTTGAACTGTGTATTTCGTACAGCCAGTCGATAGTAATTTCCTGGACTTGGCTGTGAATGTTCCCAGTACTGCGGTCGGAACTCGGGATCTTGCCTGGGGGTAAGTAGGTAGCACGAGGGCCGTTAACTACTGGCTTTCGAGCGATGAGGTTCGATACTTTCCAGCGGGTCGAGGCTCGGCTGGCGACCCCTGTGTCGGACCGACTTTACGCGTGTCCCGGTGGTGCAGGACGCTTGTCTGGGTGGGCCGCTAAGCACCCCCAGTGCGCCCCGTGTCGGCTCTGGCCACCACCACCTAAAGAGAAGGCGGCGGCGCGCTCTTGTGATGTCACGCAAGGCGGGCCAGGGTTGGCTTGGCGCTGCGCTGGCAGAATCGAGGCGCACGGCCTGCAAATCTTCGTCAAACGGTTTTACAGAATGTGTTGAGCTGCCGGCGCCCCCCTGCGGCCAGGCGGGCTGCACCCGGCACCTGCCTCCCTCGTGGCGCTGCGGCCTCTGGTTCCACTGCGTCCAGACGGAAATCGCGGTTGACACTGCGGGTGCCTGGTAAATGCAAAATTCACGAAAATCACTCCACGTAGTACTATTTATCACAGGATTTTCAGTTGGGCTGGATACTAAATTCACACAAACACTCATTTACTTTGCACACTCAGGTTTTATTTGAACAAATTGGAGATCGTCTATTGATTACGAATCACAATTCGGCGTACTGTGTGCTTCTAGTGAAGCTACTATGGCACATGTTTATCAGGACTCACAGTACTGGCACAAGTTTATCCTTCCACAGTACTATTTCTGCAAATACGCCTTTAAGTAATGTTCTTCCTTGCTCAAGAGTGGCACATGGAACATTAACTTTTAACAAATGCCATAGTACCCTTACAAACCTCTAGCTTAACAAATCATCATCTTGTCTCACAAACCCAATAATGCTAATCTCATATAACTCTGCCATTCGACACTTTGCGTTCACTTCAAGCCACATTTCACACAACAAGTCATGTGTTACTTTATTACTATACCTGTTTGAGCCAGTCTATGTGATCGAACCACTAATAAGCTCAACAAACCCATTTACACTTTCATGCACACAGCACTTCAGTCATTGGCCCCTCTCTTTTGATTTTATAAGTATCTGAATGTCTCTTGTCATGGTACTTGAATTACAAATCATGTAAAAGTACATCTTTCACACACATATGGAAAATTTCCTTGTTTCAGACATAATGTTATTTACTATAATCATACATTATACATTAATAAAACCGACAAACTGCAAAGACAGATCCTCGAAGGAAAACGGAGAAAAAACGTCCTACGAACATGTGTCCAGAAATGCACCATCGCCACGGTAGATGACCCTGACGAACGGGAATTCCTCTGACAACCTGCTGCGTTTTCCTTGTATATAACAGGACGTGTGATTGACGCAGCCTGTTGTACACACAAAGCAATTCCCAACAATTTTAGTAAGTATTCTGAGTGCATTAGAATAGGTAGACAGAGGCTACCACTCACAAATAAGCACACAGTTATAAATGAAGGAGACGTTAGGAAAGAGAAGTACTGGCTGTACGATATCAGATTTAATGACATTTAATATTGTCATACCAGGTAGAGTCCATTTTTATTTCTGGGTTTAATGCAGTGTAGTGTGGAGACAGTTATTTGCGAAAAATACTGAAGGAGGCTACAGCGAGGATTCTGAAAAGGGAGACTGTTCATTGTTTCTCCTGGCCAGATTCCTCTCGGCTGCCGAACACAGCTCTAGACCTGCAGGGATGTTGGTTGGGTCCCACCAAAGAAGTATCTTGTTCTTCAGTAGAGGGAGCGTCGTTCCATTGCAAACGAAACAGACGAAGAGCACTGGTCCTTGCACCATCGTAGCTAGATGTATATAGTACACTAACTGCGCTATTCCCTGAGCTTGGTGGAACCCAATTCTAATAATAATTCCTATTCCACTTAATATAATGGCTTTAACTGACATAAAAAGATATTGCTTCTTTGAGGCAAATTTCTTGTTATCAACAATTTCGAGTTGCCGCATGGAGCACCGATTACGTAGGTACATGTATCCAATCAGTCCGAGACAAACCAAGTTGAATGCCACAGACACTGAAATCCCTGCAAGGACTACTATGCGACTGTGGATGAGGTAATGTTTACTTGTCTTTTCCAAAGCAACAGCTGCCACACATACTATACTCCACGGTATAAACACACACAGCATCTCACGACGGAATAACTGGCTTACTTCAGCAGGTAGTAGCTGGTTAGGAAGCCTGAGATGGCGAACACAAGAATACATGTGGTAGCAGAATGAGTTTAGCCAGATACAGCTGAGAAGTGTGAGGGCGCTGTCTATCAGCACTGCTGTAGGTAAGTCAGGGACGCCTGCCATACGATACACGACCTCAGAACACAGGATCTGGACTATGCACGTGATCTGAAACGACAAGAGTATCTTCCCAGGCAAATTACGTAACTGGGGAAGGTACATGTATACTCCGGCAGTCGAAAAACGGAAAATGATATTTACCAGTATAAATGACATTTCCAAAGGCTTCAAGCTGTCGATTTTAAAATCCTTGTATTTCAAGGTGGCGTTGGTTAAACTGTTTTTGTAGTTCAGGGTTTCTTCTGTTAACTTTTGATACAGTATGCGGATAGATTTAGTAAATGCAACTGGGAAACTTTGAAGTGGGTAATATAAGTGCGTACAATTATCAGAAGCCTTAAAGGAGGAAAAATCACGACACTTCAGCAACAAAATAGCTCTGGAAACAGAACAGATGGCGTCTGTAGCGTTCGACTGCAGACATGATTGATCATCAGGACTATCGAAATAGCAGCGAGCATCGTGTACGGACTGTATCATACTAAACGGGACGTCCTGACAAATGCCGTACGAGTTGACCGCCATCCAGGCCAGCAGACAGAGGTTGACGTTTATCCTCTGCGTGTAGGCCAGGTAGCTGGTGACGGGTATGTGGGGCGACCTCTGCACCACGTCGTCCCACAGCTGCTCGCGGCACTGCTCGCGCTGCTTCACGGCTTCCAGTGGCAGGTCTTCCAGCGGACACGTGGGGTGGTCCAGGGCGTTCACCAACAGCTGCACGCAGTCAGTGTTCACAGAGAGCGTATCGTGGCTTCTGTCCTCCAGCTGCCACTCCTCGTCTGCAAGAAAACGACAGCAAGTAGGTGGTGCCCGTACACTGCAGGCAGCTGAATCCAAAGTCTTCTCTGGATGAGGAGCCTGGGCGTTGTTTACCCACATTACCCAGGTTCAGTTACCCAGTACTATGTAAGGCGGCATGTCAACACAAAGTAAGAGTATTAACAAAGACAGATATCATGTTACTATGCGCGTCTGTTTCATCTACAGGGTGTCCAAGAAGTCCCTGCATCGCTCTTGACGTTGTAAAAATAAGGAAGTAAATAGGTTTTATTGATAGTCCTGCACTGAAGATGTTAAAAAAACAATGTTGTCAGAATTATACACTCCTGAAAATTGAAATAAGAACACCGTGAATTCATTGTCCCAGGAAGGGGAAACTTTATTGACACATTCCTGGGGTCAGATACATCACATGATCACACTGACAGAACCACAGGCACATAGACACAGGCAACAGAGCATGCACAATGTCGGCACTAGTACAGTGTATATCCCCCTTTCGCAGCAATGCAGGCTGCTATTCTCCCATGGAGACGATCGTAGAGATGCTGGATGTAGTCCTGTGGAACGGCTTGCCATGCCATTTCCACCTGGCGCCTCAGTTGGACCAGCGTTCGTGCTGGACGTGCAGACCGCGTGAGACGACGCTTCATCCAGTCCCAAACATGCTCAATGGGGGACAGATCCGGAGATCTTGCTGGCCAGGGTAGTTGACTTACACGTTCTAGAGCACGTTGGGTGGCACGGGATACATGCGGACGTGCATTGTCCTGTTGGAACAGCAAGTTCCCTTGCCGGCCTAGGAATGGTAGAACGATGGGTTCGATGACAGTTTGGATGTACCGTGCACTATTCAGTGTCCCCTCGACGATCACCAGTGGTGTACGGCCAGTGTAGGAGATCGCTCCCCACACCATGATGCCGGGTGTTGGCCCTGTGTGCCTCGGTCGTATGCAGTCCTGATTGTGGCGCTCACTTGCACGGCGCCAAACACGCATACGACCATCATTGGCACCAAGGCAGAAGCGACTCTCATCGCTGAAGACGACACGTCTCCATTCGTCCCTCCATTCACGCCTGTCGCGACACCACTGGAGGCGGGCTGCACGATGTTGGGGCGTGAGCGGAAGACGGCCTAACGGTGTGCGGGACCGTAGCCCAGCTTCATGGAGACGGTTGCGAATGGTCCTCGCCGATACCCCAGGAGCAACAGTGTCCCTAATTTGCTGGGAAGTGGCGGTGCGGTCCCCTACGGCACTGCGTAGGATCCTACGGTCTTGGCGTGCATCCGTGCGTCGCTGCGGTCCGGTCCCAGGTCGACGGGCACGTGCACCTTCCGCCGACCACTGGCGACAACATCGATGTACTGTGGAGACCTCACGCCCCACGTGTTGAGCAATTCGGCGGTACGTCCACCCGGCCTCCCGCATGCCCACTATACGCCCTCGCTCAAAGTGCGTCAACTGCACATACGGTTCACGTCCACGCTGTCGCGGCATGCTACCAGTGTTAAAGACTGCGATGGAGCTCCGTATGCCACGGCAAACTGGCTGACACTGACGGCGGCGGTGCACAAATGCTGCGCAGCTAGCGCCATTCGACGGCCAACACCGCGGTTCCTGGTGTGTCCGCTGTGCCGTGCGTGTGATCATTGCTTGTACAGCCCTCTCTCAGTGTCCGGAGCAAGTATGGTGGGTCTGACACACCGGTGTCAATGTGTTCTTTTTTCCATTTCCAGGAGTGTATTTTTGTTTCAGAACTGCAGTCTTTGAGTTCCGAATCCATGGACCAACAGTTATCTTGTAAAGGAGAGATTAGTGGAGGATTCGTGGGTGCATGAACATCCGCAGATAGGAAAAACTATGTAAGGTATGATGAGACCATTTGCCTCAGTCCCCCTCGTAAAGTAGCCATGCCTGATTGAGATAAATGTCCTGTATTTTTAGGCTGTCTCAAAGACAGGACACGTATTGGAAGCAATAAAAAGTGACAGGAAACGTGTGTCACCCACTCTTAATCAGATTAGCAGTCTCCAATGAAAATAATTTGCAAAAGAGCAGTTGGACTTCAAGCATCTTCTTCAACAATGCACGACCACTCTGAAAAAATATGAATACGAAAGGATTTAGGCCCATGGTTGTTACTGAATTATCTGACAATGGTGTGGAGCAACGATTTGTAACCTACTGTACTTCGCTGTGGCGACTTCTGCCATGTCTCGCTCAAGAATGTTATTTACCTATAAATGTCTCATATACCACTATTTGATCAGGAAAAAATTGTTTTCTTGTCTAAGGAAAGTACCCATTATCAGCAAGAGTTGGAAAGGAACCTACCTCACATTATGTGGGCCAGAATATGGAAAGGAACCTACCTCACCTTATGTGGGCCAGAGTTGGAAAGGAACCTACCTCACCTTATGTGGGCCATTGTGTGATCAGAATACCTGTTAGGACCACATTCTTTTGAAGCTTGCATGAATGGGAACTTCCAATTCTCTGTACAACAGAAGTTTCCAGTATCTCAGCTCCATGACAAGGCAGTCACGGATCTTGTGTGGTTGTAGAAGGAAGGAGCTTGAGTCTCGTTTTGTTGTTCAGATGTGTGGGTTTCTTAATTGAACAACTTATTCTCGGATTCTATTTGGTTCTGCAGCATTTAAAGCCACATTAAAATGGTTACCACGAAATCCCAACATTACCACCTCAACAACCTTTTGAAATCGTCATGACAAACTTTTGATCTTACCACGCAAATAACTGAATATGAAGAATAATAAAGCCTCATGTGGCTCAACGTTGAAAGATTAATGGAAAATTGACACAAGTGTTGAGGAAGTCTTTCTAAGCAGAATTACTAGGACGACCCGCAATAAAGCAAGGGGGACAGCGAGACACGTAGATATCTGAGGAAGGTGTGATCGCCCATGCACTGATCCGTTGGATACGTATTTATTTTATATCTAACTACGTCCATATAGAATCTACTCTTTTGACATAACTCCATAGGCGTCCTGTACAAAGAAATAGGATGCAGGCTGAATTCTCGTCTTTGTGATATTTCACTTTCCTCCGTGAACTTAGCGACCCCATCACGCAGCGTAAAAAAAAAGTGATGGAGCATATTTGTCACCAGTTTGTGTCGTTAGCACGAGATTGTCGAGAAAAAGCACAACAAAATACAGTAACTGACGATTTTGGGAGTTCCTTTACCACAATGAACGATTTACTGTTAATACTCTGTTTGCATACATTCCAAAACACGCACAAAAATGTAATTACTTCGTCTGACTCGTACCTTGTGTAATGATAATAATGCAGAAATAAATGCAATTGGGACATACATGCCTCAGCCGCTGAGTGGATGAATGTGGGATTACAACTCCAGAGATTTGGGGTTCAGGCATTGCTCCCGAGATTCCTTCTGTCACTTATCTCTTCTTTCACCTCTGACATTGATTTATGGAAATCGAAAATGTTCGAACTGTAGAATTGTTCGGAGACCCAATAATTAACTGTGTCCCACAATTATTAACTGGGTGAGTTAGTTCAGAAGTAGGAAGACGGCGAGTGACCACAACCTGCAGTAGGACAATGGCTCGCGAAGCACTGTGGTGACCAAACCAGGCCTCAGCTTGATGACGGCTTTACCTACTGCATTCTGAGAAGTCCTGATGGTCGTTTTCCTCGAGCACTATTCCTGTTCAGAGTACAAATCAAAGGAGAATGATACTGATATGCTACACATCATCCAATGTATACAGGGTGAGTCATCTAACGTTACCGATGGATATATTTCGTAAACCACATCAAATACTGACGAACCGATTCCACAGACCGAACGTGAGGAGAGGGGCTAGTGTAACTGTTTAATACAAACCATACAAAAATGCACGGAAGTATGTTTTTTTACACAAACCTATGTTTTTTTAAACGGAACCCCGTTACTTTTGTTAGCACATCTGAACATATAAACAAATACGTAATCAGTGCCGTTTGTTGCATAGTAAAATGTTAATTTCATCCGGAGATATTGTAACCTAAAGTTGACGCTTGAAACCTCCAACATTCAGTTGCGTCTTGTAACAAACACGGGCCACGGTCGGCGAGCAGCATCTGCAGGGACATGTTTCGATGACGACCGTGTTTACGAGTGTGGCTGTAGTGCACTGTTGTGGTTTGGTCTAGCTGTCGCAATGTCCGCATGTAGCGCTTGCTGCTATTGTTATTCTGCATTCGTCTCCGCACGCAGACCAACTGTAGTACACCGTGTTACCAGACGTCTGTGATAGTGTGGTGTTCTAGGAACTGTGACCATGGTGTATTCGAACTCTGAAAAGGCCGAGAGTGATACTCATCTATGGCGAGTGTCCACGAAATGCAGCTGAAGCTTGCAGGGTGTATGCAGAACGGTACCCGGACAGAGAGCATCCAACGTGCCGCACATTGCAAAACATCTACCGCCAACTGTATGCAACAGGTATGGTCGTAGCACGCAAACGGGTCCGTAACAGGCCCGTCACAGGAGAAGCGGGTGCAGTTGGTGTGTTAGCTGCTGTTGCCATAAACCCACACATGAGTACATGTGACATTGCGAGAGCCGGTGGACTGAGTCAAAGTAGTGTCATGCGCATACTGCATCGTCACCGCTTTCACCCGTTTCATTTGTCGCCACATCAGTAATTACATGGTGATGACTTTAATCATCGAGTGCAAATCTGTCAATGGGCATTAACAGAGAATGCGTTGCAGTTCTACCTGTTTACCGATGAAGCGGGTTTCACAAACCATGGGGCAGTGAATCTACGGAACATGCATTACTGGTCCGTGGACAATCCTCGCTGGCTCAGACAGGTAGAGCGACAGCGACTGTGGACTGTAAATGTATGGTGTGGAATCATTGGCGACCACCTTATTGGTCCTCACTTCATTGCAGGGGCCCAAACAGCTGCAACATACATCGCGTTTCTACAGAATGATCTGCCAACGTTGCTCGAAAATGTTCCTCTGGAAACGCATCGATGTATGTGGTATCAGCATGATGGTGCACCTGCACATACCGCAATTAACACTAGGCTGACCCTTGACAGGATGTCCGACGGGCGTTTCATAGGACGTGGAAGACGCATAAATTGGCCAGCCCGTTCTCCTGATCTTACACCTCTGGACTTCTTTCTGTGGGGTACGTTAAAGGAGAATGTGTACCGTGATGTGCTTGCAACCCCAGAGGATATGAAACAACGTATTGTGGCAGCCTGCGGCGACATTACACCAGATGTACTGCGGCGTGTACGACATTCATTACGCCAGAGATTGCAATTGTGTGCAGCAAATGATGGCCACTACATTGAACATCTATTGGCCTGACATGTCGGGACACACTCTATTCCACTCCGTAATTGAAAACGGAAACCACGTGTGTACGTGTACCTCACCCCTCATTGTAATGTACATGTGCGTCAAAGACCAATAAAAAGGTGTTAGCATGTGGACGTAATGTGCTGTTCCAGTCTCTTCTGTACCTAAGGTCCATCACCGTTCCCTTTGGATCCCTACGTAATTCGGTGCTCTCCGATACACACGATCGAACAGCGTGGTACTCAAGCATCAACTTTAGGTTACAATATCTCCGGATGTAATTAACATTTTACAATGCAACAAATTACGTATTTGTTTATATGTTCAGATGTGCTAACAAAATTAACGGGGTTCCATTTAAAAAAAACGTAGGTTTGTGTTAATAAACATACTTCTGTGCATTTTTGTATGGTTTGTATTAACCAATTACACTAGCCCCTCTCCTCACGTTCGGTCTGTGGAATCGATTCGTCAGTATTTGATGTGGTTTACGAAATATATCCAGCGGTAATGTTAGGTGACTCACCCTGTATAGTTCATTGGCGTGTTGAGCGCAAATGTATACCCAGTAAGACGAATAAGTTCTGAAAGATTCTTATACACCGGCATGTTCTGTGAAAGGCCGAATGCACGACTTTGTCGTAAACACTCCATTTTCTTTGTTATTCATTCCACTCCCACCACATTATCGTGTGGTGCGCAAGCTTCAGACACTTTGCTGCTCTTCAGCCTATCGAAGTTAGGCCAGTATAGCTTTTATGGGAGAATGAATAAAATGATAGGTTTCAAAAAAATAAAAGCCATAGCGTCTCTACATAAACACATGTACATTGAAGCTGATGATGGTGCTATGGTGAAGATAAGTCTCGTGCTTCTGGCAAGTCACTGGCAGTCAGTTCCCAATAACTACTACGAGGGTAATATGGTATGATGCAGGTGCCGGCCAGAAAGGGTGTATGTATTCAAGGTGTTGGAGTGGGCTGGGAAGTATGATTGACAAGTTGATGTGGGTAGAGGGAGGTGTGAGGGAGGGATGGCAGTGGTCAGGAGGCTGGAAGCGGGATCATCTACATATTGAAGAGGCGTAGACGCTAGGATTATAGCTGGTTGGAGGAGTAAGTGTCTACATACTATTCCGGAACAGGAAGAACCAGCCAGCTGAAGTTCCGCTCGAATAGGATACAGAAGGGTGGCAAGTGGAGGGCGCACCAGAAGCCTAGGTATCCAGAGGATAGGCGAGAAAAATTTCTTTTGTTCGCCACGTTTATGGAACGTTTACAATTTGTGACAAAGTCTGAGGAACTTCAGAAGAGAGGGCAATCTAATCAGCTGGTAGAGGTTGCGTCTGAGACGGCAAATATGATACAGAGTGCAAGGTGTTCTAAGACTGTAAGGAATGGTAAATGTTTGAGACTGCTGAGATCCAAGCTATATTGGCGAAAGTAACACTGGGGCCACTAAGGCTTTTGGAAAGACGAAGGAAGAAACAAGATCAGGGTTTAACGTCCTGTTGGTGAAACAGCTATTAGAGCATAACCCAGAATTGGGAAGAACGGGGAAGGAGGACAGCGGCGTCCATCAATAGGAACCGTCGTGTCATTCACCTTAAGCTGTGTAGGGACATCACAGAGAAACTAAATATGGTCGAAAATCAAGTTTGGAGCCAACAGCTTACCACAGCATCGCCTCGTTCAGTGGGTTTTACCCAAGTACAGAGGATGGCTGAGTGATGGAATCCCCACATTGTCGTGTTTCCTGTCTTCTTAATTTGAGTTTGTTGTAAGCTGGGGATGCGTGATTATTCCAAGATATGAGAAAGTGAGAGTCCTCTGCCCATGTCAGCAGAGAGGAATGGAGCAGCAGCTCCACCGCCTTACTGCAAGCGCTTATCTTCCTCCACATAATTGGCCACTGTCCTTGCATTGTGAGAGAACTGTGACTCTGAGTTATCTGTTGAGTGTACATGACTGTAATGGATGCGTTAAGAGCTTAACATCCACATCTGACACACATGTTGTTGTGTCATGCTTTTAATAAATTTACAAGTAGATAGATGAAACAGTCAATGATCAGAACGCCTTATTGTTTGGAAAGCAATACACTTATCTTTAGCTCCTCGTGGCTGTGGCTGTGTGAGCACGTGTGGTATTAATTGGGGTCCAAATACACAGGAGCTGCTGAAAACACTTAGCGGCATTACAGTGCAAGTCTGCAGATGATGAGCACTGAACGTTTACTACAACTGTGCCAAATATGTGTCTGTTGTTGGCCCTCGACTCTCTGTATGTGCATGCTTGGCCTAGGCTTGACTGAGTGACGTTACGCCGACACTGCACTCTGAAGGCAGAAATTCGTCGCTTCTCTGCAGTCGTCATGGCCACTGTTGATACCCTCGTAGACAGAACAGAACTCAGGCTGGACTCTGGCAAAACTCGTACCAGGCACTGGCAGAACTGGAAATACTTGTCGTGTGTGGCGCCTCGAAGCTACAGGAGGAGTGGCTTACTACTTCTTTCTCATAGGCGGTGGCGATGCTGCTTAGGTGTACAGCATCTCTGCGGTGGTCGATTGACGATTTGCTGCAGGCGATTATCGTCGACACCACATGTGTCACCTTCAGCAGTGTCACAGGCATCAGTGTATCATGATACACTGAGGAGAGGCAATGTAATGTAGAACACTGACACGAGGTCTGGTGATGGGAAACTTTATGCTCCAATTCCCCCTCCCATTACTGGGGAAATACCAGCAATGAAAATTTCTTCCATCACCTGGATTCGAACCAGCATAACTTTGAAGAGAGTGCCACTACACAGTTATGTTTATGTGTGCCATGGTGGAAGTTAGGGAGAGAGAAATGATTGGTGTATTTATTGTAGTAATTCCTTGGGTTTTTAACATAAGTGATTTTGATGTAGCAGAGGCTACAACGAGAGGTGAAGTTACCGAGGTAGATGGAGATATGCTGTTGAGTAAGATTTACAGTAACAAAAGAAGAATGGTGTGCCAGACAAGGAGCTATACAGTAAACATAATTCATTGGGACACCTGCCACTTGCCAGTTTCCTCCCAGAGATCCGAATGTGCGACTAGTGCGGAATATTTCGCCAGTGGAGGAGTCATCATACCACTTTTCAATTATAGGCCACATGTCCTGTGGACAGACACCAGTGGTTCCGATTACCTTCTGCATTCTCATGCCTTTGAGCACTGCTGACTCTTCAGGGTTTTAGGAGCATGGGAAAAAGTGCCTTGAAGCTCTATCCGCCCATCCATCATTACTGATGATTTTTATTCTAAATTTAAGCAGCAGCGAGGTTCAAACCTGGGTTCCATGACGTTTTGATTAGTATAGGTGAGCTGTGGGATATAAACTTGCATACAGTATGATATCACACAAATTGACTATAGGTAGTAGGAAATAAGAGCTTTCTTTCTTTCTTCATTTCTTTTTTTTTTTTAAGAAGGTCTAAAGTAATGGAGTCATGAGCAGCCTCTCATAAGAATTTCCTGAAATTGTAAGACGTCGTGGTCTCCTTCATTGCTTACATATTCCGCCCTCACAATCATATTCTGCACATCAAGACGCTTCATTCGAGCCCAATCTCGATAAGATAAAGTCAGTATTGTATGAATTCATGTAAACGATATGCAAATAACTAATAAATCGCAAGTGCGCACCGTGGTCGAAATACTCGAGGCTGGGGTACACACATACATTCCAGACACGCCGGTCACAGGAGCTTTTAGCTCGAGAGAGGCAACTGCACCCCAGGAGGCCGGTCCCAAGCTATCTACGTCGGCCAGTGACCGCCTGTAGAGCAGACAGCGTTAGCCCGAGTGAAAGGACGATCTCGTGTTCGGCTTAAAAGCAAATTCCGCTACATTGTGTGGGAGCGGTTAGCCTACGCATTCTTTACACATAGCACGCAGTTTCACAGGGAGACAGCAAACGCCAAACACCGATACTACAGATTTCCGGATTGGTCGCCTTAAACAAAACGTCATTCTCGCGTTTTAGAAGAGCAATTCTGATTGGCAGACGATATTTCTGACGCCTTGAGTTGAAGGAGTAATGGGAGAGATCGAAAGGTATACCGCTTCTCGTCTGGCGTGCAGAGGGGCCGTTCTGTTGTCGCTCTTGGAGCGAGAACACGTAACGAGAGCGTGCGCGCTCTTACATGTACTCAAAGAGCGAGGAACAAGTCTCTCCACAGTACTTCACTGGGAGAGCACCTCTGTCGAGAGCGAATCGAAGTGCAACTGTATATTGAGTCCTTGCGATTAAGCGTTGTTCACTGTGTTGGCTGCCACACTTATTGTGCGGTATGAATGGACTGAGTAATAGTTAAACGCCTACGAGCGAATTTTTGAGTGGCATTGCAGTGGACTGGTTATCTGACCGGTGTACCACGTCAATAGTTAGGCTAGGGGCGAATAGGAGTCCTTGACTTCATCAAGGCGTAGGGATAGTTTGATTGGCGAAGGTCAATCCAGATAGAACTAGAGTTATCTTATTTGTCGGCAGCGAGCGGCGCAGACAGCAGTCATCACAGCTACAGCTCTTGCGACCCCCACATTTCCTCCACAACAGTACCCTTCACTGCGTATCACACGTGACAGCCTCGACTGTACCTAGCAACATTCTAACCGATAATTATTCAAGTTGAGTAGGTGCGGCTCTCAGCCATTTTGCCAAGTCAATAACAATCTTAAACTTTGTATAGAAATTTCATTAGCGAATCCTATCCTTAAGAGGTAACTTCACATTCTGAAAAGAACCTGCAAATAACGTGTTCAATTCATAACTAAAAGTGCTATTGTGATATCTCAGAATTTTTGCAAAATAAATAATAGTTTTCGTTACTTTCATGTTTTTCTTACACTAACTAGCACTACTCCAGTACCCAAGTATCCCACTAGTTACGTATGAAATTTTGTGAATTTTTGTGTCATTTCCTTACAGTGGACGATTCCAGAAGGTATTTATTGCTGAAAGTTTTTCAGGCATTTCTCTTTAGAACGTTAGGGTAGTTGTAGTAGAAGGGTTTGGTGGGCGCACGACAGCAAGGTCTTCAGCGCCCTAGAACGTTAGGAGTGTCTGTCTGACTTCTGTAGTAGTGTGGGGGTGGAAATTGCATCTCGCAGGGGCCAAAGGGTAAAGGGTACATCTAAGATTAATCTGTTGCGCAGAATGACAGAATAACACCAACCCGCACGCTCACAAAATGTGTGGCTTTATAGTCTTGTGTTGTAAATGCTATATTTAATTCGTTTTGTGGCGTTATAGAAAGGTATTTTAAACTGATACCAAAAGATATGGTGGTCATATTTATGTGACATTGTATGTCCCGAATTGTCGAGCAGTCATTAGATACAGTGAGTATATCTTTAAGATATGAAGCACTGAGTCTGGCTTGTTGAGGTTGTTTGGTAACGTGTGGTTGTTATGGATGAGAGGAGAACGAATCCTTTTTCACTAGATTGTTCAGTTTATGGAAAATGTGGCAGTGTTTTTGTTCATGTGTAACACCAATCCCAGGGTTTCTGATCTGCAGACTGAGGTGCTGGTATCAGGATGTCTCACAAGCACCCATTGGTAGTACCATCTGATTGTATGTTGTATCAATTATCTGTGCCTTGTAGAGTGTAGAATGACTGGGACTGTGTTACGTGACTGTAACAATTTTCATTAAAGTATAGTTGTAGCGTTGAGATAAGATGTCAGTGATGAAGATCTCGTTGGAGCTGATGGAACAGACATATGGATTGAATGCTATGCTGCTGCTTTGTCTTGATGTCTTATGTCGCGAAACAAGGTTAGGTATAGGTTTTAAGCTGATGTTTTGGTGTGGCTGAAGATAAAGTTGGATTGCTTTTTGGAATAGGTGACTTGGATGTTAAAATGGAAGGTGACTGTGACTGTTATCGTCATCTGTTGGACGATATGTGGACGTTGAAAAAGATTCAATGTTGTGGAAAACTGTGGTTCCAAACTGGATGTCTTTCATATTAGGGATGCGACACAAGAAACTGTTGGGATGATGACGGTGAGCTCGACTGACGGTTAGAAAACTGTGGATCTGAACTCAATATCTTTGATGGTGAGGATGCAATGCATGTAGTTGTTGGGATGCGGAATGTAAGTTTAGTGTCGTGAATAATGCGTTTACTTTATACTTACGAGATCATTCGAGTTGAGGCTGTGTAGATGATGCAGTTGTGCAAGGATTGTACATTTGGGCACAGTTAACATGGGTGGTTTTACGAACTTCCAGTATGCTGCAGTAGTTTGGGGCAACTTCTGTTAATCAGTGAACGAAAAAGCGTTCCAAGGTTTTGTTCATTGGAGGCCAGTTGGTTCTGCGATACTGGGTCAGATAGTCGTCACACAGGAAGTATTTTTGACATCTGTATTGCACTGTAAATGTTCATTGCACGTTTTTGACATCTTCGGAAGTGCCATTTTCGTCTATGTTATGGTGATTTGAAAATGGGTCTCGGTCCGAAACAAATCATCGAATGAATAAAAAACAAAAATTTGCAACTTGGACTGGTCTTGTTTGTAATTGGGATAGGCCAGTTGGTTCTGCGATACTGGGTCAGATAGTCGTCACACAGGAAGTATTTTTGACATCTGTAGCCTTGGATTTGCAATTTAGTTGATTTTACACAATGGCAGCGACAGCAAATCAGGACTCAGTTCCTGATACCCTGATACGTTGGTCTGTTGTGGGCAAGCATCTAGTTCTGCTGGACAGTGATGCGTAAAAAAGCCGACAGTAAAGCACCACGGTTTTAATAGTGGCGAGGGCAACTCTTTCAGGGCCGTTGTAGCAGCCCGCTGGATGTCGCAAGCCATCTCCAACATCGCCACGTGCTCAGAAGAGATTCGCACCCGTTTCTTCTTCCTCCCCCCCCCCCCACTCCCTATCTCGACCGAACTGCCACGATCTCTCCGATCTCTCTGGATTATCATGACAACTTTCCCCTGAAGATGTCTTCAATGTCGGGCTTAAAGTTAGCTTCCAGACAAATGGCTAGTGGTCCACAACTCTGTAAGCTCATGTCGCTGCTCATTATTTAATATCTTGTCGCTACTCGCGAGGAATAGAAACATCAACTTCAGCTCACACGTTTGTTCTCGGTGTCCATAACAGTTTCAGTCATACTTATAGACTTGCTGCCGAGTGCAGCTGAGTCTAGAAACAGATGGGGTAAGAGTATGCTTGTTTAGTAACTTGCTAACAATGCGTATTTCCGTTTATGTGCCACTATTATTCTTATGAGTATCTGCAGTAAATTATCGGCTGCAGCCGAAATTTTGTAACGGCCGTTCTTCGCAGTATTACAGTCCCTGGTTCTAATATACGCATATTCTTATGATAACTTACTTCTTTAACTGTTGTAACCCTTTTCGACCACCTTAGTTTCTTAATTAGTCGGTTTACTACCAATTAAAACCCTGCAAGTTCGATTGCCTGAAGCGGTCATGGGTGACAACGGCAGGCATAAATAATTTTTCCGCTGAGGGAGCACAAGCTCACTGTCCCCCCTTCCTCTCATTTAAATGGAGTTACTCCCTGCCGAACAAGAAGCTATCAGGCAGTTACAAAGAGAGAAATGAACGATTACAACTCGCTTCATGTCTGGTGCACGATAGATAGATGACCGAGTAAGAGATGAAGTCCAGCAACGAGAATAAAATAATAAATTAAAAAAATATAGTGATTCGGACAAATAGAGTTGTTTAGCAGACAGGTGCGATAGCTGTTTTTCCTCAGTCCTACTACAGTTCATAGTATTAATACTTCTAAGGATAATATTAAAAGTGTATCTGATACAATTAACTGGTCACTTACAAATCGAAATATTGTTGGTCAAAGAAAATTAGTAAATACGAACAGTATCGAGCTAGGATCACACATGAGAAATTTAGATCACTACACCAGTTACAGTATTGACAGAAAATTAGCTTGTCTGTAGCCGTTATGTTGCAGAGACCATTCGCCATTTTTAAAACAAGCCCTAGACTAGGTCTGAAAAAAAAACTACGTATACAGAATTTTAGAGTGTTTATAGAAGATAAAAAGGAACACTTTTTTATATGAGGCACGTGTCGCACATGTATGAGGGTCTTATCTGCACTGTCGTTCAGAGACGGTGTTCAAAGTGCTGTGGGATGGGCACTGTTTTAGAGCTGTTGTGTGCCTCCTACGGGAGGGAGACGAGTTGTTCTGTGTACCAGACACTGGCAGACACCCCAGGTGAGGTGGTTGCCTGTTAGGCTGAGGCTGCAAACATTATTTGTGAGACACCCACTTGTTCCGAGTGTGTTGCACAATCGTTAGCACCCAGCTGGCACTTGAGTAACGTCTCCAAAACATCACACAGCCTCTGTACATCGCTGGCGTCGAAACCTTCACGGGCCACGAGCAGGTGGGGGTACACCTTTGACCTTTGTGTCACATAAACTTTGTTATTTTTAATCTTCTCTAAACACTCCAAAATTTTGTGTACGTAGTCTTTTTTTAGTCCCTGCATAATGAAGAAGTCAATAATACATCGAAATGAAGTAGTTAGCTTGTCATAGATCCAGACGGAGAGTTGCCGAGGAATCGAAAAACTGACTTTGGAAAGAGCACCAGAGATTATCTTGCATGGCGTGCAAAATCACGCAAGATCTGAAACTACATATTCAGAAGGATATTTGAATCTCATTCCTCGAACAACTGAACAGTTGTCAGCGCATAACCGTGAAGTGGCCGGGTCCCAGTATTAAACTTACCTACAATCTTGACGTCATCTTCGTAGAATGTATCGATGTACTCAGCTGTAGTGTACCAGGAGACACGATAGAAGGCGTACAGATCGTCAGCGAGGCTGAACATTTGCGACGCCTCTGGCTGCCGCTCCTTGCACAGCGCACTGAAGTCGTCGTCAAAGGAGGGGCTCCACGGCTGATAGCGCAGCAGGCGTTCACTCAACAGCGGCCGCCTGTAGCACACAAGGTGCCAGGTTAAAAGTTAAAAGCCTAGCATGTATAGTTTATGCAAGAACGTACAAGTATCCATAAATGTGTGTGAAATTTTATGGGACTTAACTGCTAAGGTCATCAGTCCCTAAGCTTACACACTACTTAACCTACATTATCCTAAGGACACACACACACACAAGCCCATGCTCGAGGGAGGGCTCGAACCTCCGCCGGGACCATCCGCGCACCACATGACTGAAGCGCCCCAGACCGCTCGGCTAATCCTGCGCGGCTAAAAGTATCCAGAACGGATTTCCACTCACCAGTGGATTAGAAACTTCCTGGCAGATGAGTACTGTGTGCCAGACTGGGACACAAACCTGGAACTTTTTCATTCTTTAAAGGATGCATAGTAACACAGCAAACAATCGCAAATCCATTGGTCTTTTTAGCATTTTAGCGCATCGAGATTTCATCTTTAGATTTCGGAGCACTTGAGTGAGACACCGATTATAACTATTTCTTGCAGGTCATCCACTCCGTTCTGTGCTGCTATATCGTTTTAAGTGGTTCCAGACACATCAAACAGCAGGACTGCAGCGCTTGCCGCAGAATACCTCTTTTCCTTATAGAGGAATTTCGTATGCATTGCAAGAGAGTGAACATGTGATATTTATGTTAAGGTAATGAATGACTTGTTCAAATTTGTTATAGATGATTTTAGACGCTGACATGTAGACATGTCTGTCATGAGCTGAAGCAAAATCTTCCACATTACCACTTGAAAATGGCTCAAAAGGCCGAAACTGCATTTGTAAAACAATTTTTAAAGTCAATGGCGAATATGACGTCCTTATAAAAATAGACATAGAGCTGGGCAGGCAGGAACCGAGAGCCGCCGTCGCAGCCTTACTTCCGCCAGTAGCTCAGCCGCTGCCTTCCAGCCGTCACAGAAGCTCCCCTGCACGGCTGGCGGGACCAGCGCTCCCGGAAGGATGGGCACTGCAGTGACCAGAGGCCTCGGGAGTTGCTTCCTGGGCGAATCCTCACTCTGCAGTGGAGAGTGCACGTAGCGGATCCGACACACGGCTCTGACCTGCCAGGGAGTTTCCTATCTGCATTTGGTGATGTGACATCTGCGATAATTTTCCGTAAAGACTGTATGACACAGGAAGATGAGTTCAGTGGACAAACGTGAATGTACCGTCAAGCAGGTCCACTTATTCAGTCCCTTTCACCTAATCCAACGGCTAAGGACAGCGCGATACGATGACTAAAGCTATTTCAAATCCGTCTTTGCAAATACCAAACATCTGTTTTTATTTCACAATAGGTCTTTCGTTTTACTCATTATACCCTTATCAGTTGTGGCATTTTTATAATGTTTCTGCTTACATCCGGCTGTGTGCATCCCACCATCTAACACTTGTATGCTTGACGTGCAGAAGTACATGTCTGCTGACGTAAAACTTGACAAAATGACGCTTCACTATTGCATACAAATATTTGTTTACTTGGCTCTGAAGCATTCTCTCGGTCTCGCTTCGTGAGTGGTTGGTGCGGGTCTCTAGTTTGGCAGTGAAAATTATCATACAGAAATTGTTGGCCGTAAAACTTTTTCCTAAGGTCAGTGTTCCGTATATCGATTCGGTACATATGTGTCAGGTACACGTTGTGATGAGAATGGAGCCCTCAGAATCGGGTATGTGACAATTTTTTCCTGATTAATCTACGACTGCATTCCCTACAGCCCATCAACGATGGAAAGTTTCCATACTGCCAGACACAATGCAGAACAATCAGTACTCCCTGTACTCCTTGTAGTATGGTCCTTGGTTATTACTGTTACTTGACAACGACGTTGTCAATTAAAGCATGAAGCTGCATCATAATGAGTTCCGTGTGATGTCTGGGTCCCCAGTTTGACCGGAAAGCAGTCCCTTCCATAAGACATGTGGTGCCATGGTGCTAAGGCTCGCAAATCATTTCCACGCCACGTACACCAGCACGCTGTTCTGCTTGGAGCTACAGTACCACACCTACGCCACTGACAAGCTGGGACTCAGAATCCGCGCCGTGATAAAATTTATCGTTTGCATGCCACAGATCCAGGAAGTAGATGCATACTGACAATGATCTGAATAAACATTATACGGAGATTTGGTTGCGGAAGAATTTCGGGAAAGGGCTGTTTTTAACATAATGGAGCCGTTCATTCCATAAGGCAACGAAAGAACGGATTTAAATGCAGCAAGGAAGTGAACAAACAATATCCACTGAAACAAGCTCTAAAGAAAATCTCGAAACTTCTGGACAGTTGGGAATGTACTACACAGCTATAATGATACAACACTGACTGCCATATTCAGTTTAGGAGCAAGTGCGTTGTCACACAAAGTGGCAAATCAACAGAGGACGCAATAAATACTCGCCACATGGAGCTGGAGTGTCGACAAGCGGGGCAGACCGCTGCCACGGAAGTCAATCGTCGACAATTTGCGTGCAGAGGTAGGGGTCAGTGTGCGACCGATGGCTTTGGCCTGTAGTGCTGGAGCCATTACTGAAGGTACCATGCGAGTCCAGTAACGAAGTGATACGTGAACTGTAGAATAGGCACGAAATGCGGCGCTGCCTAGACTGCGAGGGCGGTACCGAAGTTCCTCCACTGCCGCTGGAGCTCTGTGACCGCCTCCCCTCTTGCATCTCCGGTTTTCGACTTTGTACTGACATCCAACAGAAGATAAACACGCTGGGTCGTATGAATAAACAAGAGAGAGCTCCTACGAGCAAAACATTCGAAGCCATAATCTGTGACGAGAGGGTTCCTTTTTCTTACTACCTCTGCTCCCTGCTGAGTTCTCGGTGTGTGTGGTCTGCCGTGTCCGGCACAGAAAGCACGCGCAGCGTCACGTGTCATTCAGCTCGCTCAAACGGGCGACATGTCTGGAACCGGCACCAGTGTGTTCAGGCAGAGTTGCACTACGTTTCATTTTGTTTATTTTATGTGCGGCAACAAATTACTAAGACAATTACGTGCATCATACGAAAAAGCATTTTCTGTAGATGTTACCGAATTTACAACATGCGGAAAACTTTTCAGTTATAGAAGTTAGGCGAACATTATGCGAACGAAATCGTAAGATTACATGACTTTTTATCTACTCCAAGCCGGAAGTCTGTCAGAGTTCTCTAACACGAGATAATTGTGGTTAAATACGGCGCACAGTGTTCTGCTTGCGTGGCAAGCACGTAAGCGCCCCACCATGCGTTCGTTACGAGTAACAGGTCATTAGGTTTGCAATAAACCAGTTATTAATTTTTCTGGTAACCCTACTTATTTCTAACATCACACTATATAAGACTTATGCTCTGAGAAGACATGATGGTGAACGTCTGGAAAAGTCAGCGACACGGTTGTTTGGTGTAGGCATACAGCTAAATGTTCTCGTACGTCAGTCTGAAAACTTGGGTCTACTAAATAGCAATAAAAATGTTTCAATTTTCACTTCCTTTGAGAGGTAGTCCGCAGATAATGTTCTTATTGTCAAAGCGATATTAACTTCTACAGCTCCTCAATTCAGCACTTCGTTCGGCTATATATTTCTTTTTCTGCCTCCCAAGCAATATGAATTCTGCCATTATGTAGGTGAAACTTAACAGAACTTACTCAGCCCGAAGAATGCTACAGATCTCGCTTCAATATTTTCCGGTTGTGAGAAGCTCCTCTAGTTTTGTTCACACGAAATCGGAGAACGTTCTTTGTTTTGAGCAACATCCCTCACCCTTTTACTCGCGATGAGCACATTCTCGGCTGGAGTATATTCTCTGACTCGCTTTACTCATGTGAACCTCAAAATGTCCTCCCAAAATTTCCGGTACGAAGTATATCCTCCTTTTTACTGACACGCCCCACTATACTTCGCCAGCACCTCAGCTCCCACCTGGACTCTCCCAGTGGTTCTTCGCCGATCATCTCCCACCCTTCGTCGTCGTGTTCATTGCTTCACCACTCACAGAGAGCCGTAGTCTGGCAGCTCCTTCGCCACTGCCTCCGTCAAATGCTCCACCACCGTCGCCGCCACCTGCGCCACCGTCGACTCCCTCTCCAGCAGCGTCGCTGGCTCTGTCGCCAACACCGTCGCCAGCCCCAAACCACGGCCCGCCCCATCGCCCGCACCACTGCCGGAGCCGGAAGTTCCAACCACATCCACCACCACTGTAGCTTCGTCACCGCCGTCATAAACTCCCGTCAATGTCCTTATCTACACACAACTGGGGCCACCTATTACACCACAACCCTCATGCATGCAGTCATAAGACCAGACAAATGAAATAGAATTGATAAAACCTCACGATTCCAAATGATACAAAGCCAAAAATGATTTCACTAAATTTACGGACATGAAACCAATAATTCCTCTCAACTATCGTCTTTTGTATCTACATCTACATACATAATCCGCAAGCCACCGTGCGGTGCGTGGCGGAGGGTACCCTGTTCCACAACTAGTCGTTTCCTTTCCTGTTCCGCTCGCTGACAGAGCGAGGGACAGACGCCTGTCTATATGCCTCCTTAGGAACCGTAATTCCTCGTATCTTGTCTTCGTGGTCCCTACCAGAAATGCATGCTGGCGTCATTAGGATCGTTCTGCAGCCAGGTTCTCTACACTGCTAACTCGCAACTACAAGCTCTCGCGACTCGCTACGTACAACAACTTTCTCGCAACTGAACTCTCGCGCGGTCAAGCGCAGACTAGCAACGATAAATAACTGTCTGGTCAGAGATTCTGTTGCCTCGCAATCGCTGCTACTGAATACATACGCGTTTCAATCTCTACAAATCTTTCTGTCCTCATTTGCGCGTTCTCTTTTGAACCGAGAATGTAACAGCATTTCGTTCCTCAGCATTTTAGGAATTATGTTATTAAAGCACGATGAGTCTTTTCCGCCATTGATCCACTTAGTAGGCGCATACGTTTCCGGATCACGATTTACAGTCTCTTTAAACTTTAGCCATAATTCGTCTATGACCATAATTCTGGAATTAAATGATTGTATTTTATTGTCTAAGTGAGACGCTGACAACTGCATATGAACTCTCCTAGCGTTCTTGACTGATTTACTGACTTTCGTAACCATAGTCGCTATGATGACATCACGATCACTAATCCCCATATCTATGCTGACGCCATCGATAAGGTCGTGCCTGTTTGTGCTGGCTGACGAACTAGCTGCTCAACACAGTTTTCGGAAAACGTGTTCAAAGTCCTTCACAAGACTGTCTGTCTGCACGACCTGCAGTGAATCCATAGACGTCCCAGTCTATACTCGGTAGGTTAAGGTCACCGCCAGCTAGTGTCGCGTGATCTGGATATTTATGCAATGCTGACTATTTACCTTCTTTGAATGACTCCATATCTGTCCCAGCGGAGTCGGTTGGGTGGTAAAAACATCCAACAACTGATATGGTTTCACCTAGTCCTGTTAAGTGCGACCACGTAACTTCACTATTGCACTCAAATTCAACCTCAGTAAAGAGAATATTTTTTGTCAACTGTAATAAACACTTCCCCTCCTACGGCGTCGAATATGTCTTTCCGATAAACATTCCAAGACTCGCTAAATATCTCAGAGTTGTTTTACTTTGGGTCTTAGCCAGCTCTCAATTCAAGAATAATTTGAGGCTGAGAACGTTCATGGAGGAGAGTAAATTTGGGAACTATGTTACAAATACTTCGACAGTTGACTGATAAAAGTTTCAGAGTCGAACTAACTTTACTCTGAAAGCTATCTGATTTCCCTAAATGTGTACCAACTGGCGAGTGTTCATGAGAGTACCTCAAACTACTGGCTAGCCTGAAACCCCCCATGTGCACTCCACAAGTACTCTGCTATCCGATTAGCTGCTTCCTTTGTGTAGTGCACCCCTGTCTTGAAATCTACCCATCTCCGATTTTCAGTTCACTTTCCCAATTACTGTTACCTTCATTCCCACTGCCTGACACAATATCGATAGTTTTATCCCGTCACACTATCTGCATGTGTCCGTACACAGTGAACCGGTAACCCACTCACAGTTCTGATGACAGATGTGGAGTAGGAAACCAAAAATCCCCACACAATAAACATTGTGGAGTAACAATACCGTTCCTCAAAAACAGCTCCAGTTGGGTACAAATCATGTTCAATCATCCTGCATAATACTTTATCCTGAGTGTGTATTTTACCACCCTGGCCGTGATCTGTCCTACTGCCTGTCTCTGTCATCATCCTATAGCACATAATTTCCTTCCTCACACTAACCACTGCCTCTCCACAGCTGTTTACCCACATCAGTTCTCATGATGAACTTAACTGTGGATGTCGGTTGATCACCTTCGTTTCACAAGACCTAATCTATTTCCCAGACACACTCATCCCAAAGTGACTCCCCTACAGACATCTTCAGATATAACTGCAGAAGTCTTTCATCTAACCGATAGCAATCACGACTGAGTCTAATTGTCCATCCTAATCCACGTCTTCCACCTCCATAGTTACCCCACAATAAGCCACCTAAAAGAATCCAACAACACCGCCACAAGACCTGGGGTGCCTGCTGGGAGCTTACCCATTCCCACACAGGAAGCCACCTGGTCACCCTCCATAGTGCCAATATATCTCCCACTATACTCCATTCCACGACCCCATATGTCAATCACTCGAGAGACTATTCCGCTTTCCTCCCGCTCACAATCTCCAGTATTTACGCTCTATGCTACGGACTGATTTAAACACACCAACCACAGGACAAAATATAAGAACGATGGCTATCCGCTTCCTTCCCTCATCGCTTCTTAGATTTTTCCTGCGTCTATTGAGATGAACATGACTTGTGGCCTCTTTTCCTTACCGATTGGATGCCAGTATCAGGACTATAGTCGCTGCTACATGGTATTACCGTAATTTCTCCCAAAGTGGTTTTTTTTTGTCCAGAATAAGACGAGGACACGCTCACTTTTCGTGTCAGGTTCCACATCATTGTTTCCACAAATTATGAAAACTTCGGAAGTATCTGTAACCACCAATACTTTCTCTAGTAAATGCAGTAAGATCAGTGATTGTGCCAGTTTTATCCGCTTGTCTGTTACGTAATACGTGTCACATTTTAAGGCACAATACGAATCAAAATATCGAAGGCTAAACGGAGTCAAAAAACTTTGTGAATCACGAGTTTCCGTAACCATGTCCTTCACTACTGTCTGTTAGTGCTAGTTCTTTACGTCATTGTGAATTAAATGATCCCTGTGTTTTCTATAACTTTAATGAATACATCCATGGATAAAAGTGAGATAAACTCCAAAAAACCATAGTGAGTACGACAGACATTTGAGTGTACACTGGTTTATACCTGAGTATCACGTGCCCTGGCCCGTCCTTGTCTTCTTCCACCTCGTAGTGCTCCACCTGTATGCTGGCTAATTGCATGTCATGTACCCATCCGGTTAATTTCGTACGCAGCATGTCTTTCACACGTTCCATGTCCCTAATCCAACCGTGGAGTTGCTGATCACTTGCGTGGTTACCCTGAAACACACAGAAAATAGTTCAAATTACTTTTTTAACATCCACAAGCAGCAGCCTGTCTTAATATACAGTTACATGTAGCACTATTACATGACACTGAAATTACTGCCAGTGCATGAGTGTAGTACATTCAGTTTTGTACAGGCATAAAAACATTAATGCACAGCAGATGCCTAGTGGGGTTTTATTAAATAAATACATTTCTCAAACTGTGACATCAGATAAGAGAGGTGCAGACATTTCTTGGTAGTTGACATTACAGACGTCTGAATGTATGAATGTATACTCCCGTGACGATGTACCCAACTGAAATGTTCTGGAGCTGCCAGCAGCGTCGAGTTCCTACGTGTAAAGCCACATGGCGTGGCTAGAACTCTGAAGAGATTCTATTCAAACTTTTGAACGATTTTCGAAAATAGAATGGCCAGACTGTTGACAAATCCGTCAAAATCCTACTCGTTACCAACGCTGTGAGAAACCTGAACACATGTTATGATCTTCTACAAACGCAACAGTAGACATCAGCCGCTCCATATCTGAAACATTATCTGAGTTAATTGTCCACACACGAAATGTCAGTTTGACTCAAAATTTTGTAGCGTTTGTCTGTTGCCTGGCTGATCGCTTTTGCCGAAAATTTGCGTTTGTTGCTCGTCATCTAACACGATGTCGTCTGTATCTGAACACGTCTCGAATATTGCAGATTTGAAGGAATGTATTGACTGTCCGAGTGTTAAGATCATTTTTTCGGGTACGTAGTTCACATTTATGTCACATATTAAGGTCTATGCTCCTTTGGCGTTGTACAAATTGTAGGCTTCTAAGTCCATGCAGTAAAGATATGACCATTTAATTACACATTTTCATACTTGAAAAATCACTCACAAAAATCTATAAGGTGATCCCTGTTGATTTACAATCATGACATTTAGGAAGAAGCCAGATTTCACAGTGCAAGTAAAGGAAAAAATCTTAAAATCCATAACTGGTAACTATATAACTCTAGAAAATACTTTTCGTATTATTTTTTATCAGTCTGTCTGTTTGTCTGTCCATCTGTTGGGAATCTTTTTCTCTGGATCAGTTCTGGGTATCATGTTCAAATTATGTCACATACAAAGGTATATGGACCCTTGGAGGCGTAAAAACCGTAAGCTTAGAACTCACTGCAGTCAACAGATACGGACGGCCGTTTATGTCTCGTGTTTTGATAATCGAAAACTCACTCATCGAAACCTATAGGGTGCTCTCCATTGACTTGGAATCATGAGATTTGGCAACAACTAAATTTTCCGGTACAAGTAAAGCAAAAAATCTGAAACTTGTTAACTTTTAATTATATCACATAAAAATGTCGTTTTCGATTTGGACATACTTTGTATTCATGACCTCTTGAAAGTATAACATACGAACATTACTGCATCCAAACATAAAATGTATGTTGTATTCATGATTTAGTACGTAAACAAAAATGTGTTATCAAATCTTCTCTCCCTACATACATAAACTAAAGTCCTCTGCTTGCTTGTTCTTGTTTGTTTGGGCTGGGCTGAGGAAATAACGTAGAATTTCTGAATCGATCTTGGTATTTCTGGGACCAGTATCTTGCCAGTAAAGCTACAAAGTGTCGATAACAGGAAAAAATTATTGGGAATCTCGATTCCCAGGATGGGGAGTTTGTACAGAACCCTTAGTGCGTGAGTTCCGCTCGCACTTTCCCATTCTGTTTTCGTTTTTTCTATCTACTCTAGCATCACCCAGTATGTTGTTCTGGAAGGTGAGTGCTCACCACAGACATGGGTGCCGTCGGGAGAGTCTGAGAGAAGTGGGACAGAACTGCTCTTGTTCTCTGTACGTGGAGTTTCCAATCCTTTTGGGTCACACTGAAACAGGTGACAGTGGTTCCACAATAGATTATATTGAGATAGGGAACCAATACTCGAAAGTGCATATTTATTATGTTAAGGACATACACAGCATACACCACCTAACAACAATGTAGCTCATAGCAATTCTTCAAAGCAACGACTGTCAGTCTGAATCAGTGCATGTATTGCAATGATGCCTGCAGTTCTTCACACTCTTGCAAAGATCTCGGGTGTCCGTTGTGCACTCGAACAGTAGCAGCTGATAAACAGTGTAGACACCTGACCACCAAACGGACCTACTGTGCACAACTAGGCTCGTAGCAGTCAAGCATCGCAGCGGCGCATTAACCTGTGCCGCAAGCACACCACTGACCCTGCTGTCAGCTGTCCATTGCATCAGATAGCTTGTGTCGTGTTCATGGTGAGGTGTGTTGCTGTGTACAGTGCACAATGAGTAATCAGAGATGAAATGTGGAAGCACTGGGACGAACGGATTTTGAGCCCTAAGTCTGCTTGTGTGAATCCAGTATCGTTCACAGCGCTGTACTGTCCAACTTCATACAGTTTGTATTGTTTGTGGATGAGGCCGCATTCATCCGTAATGTTGTTTTCAGAAGCCAAACAGGCAGATCTAGAATGAGGACAACACCCACGCCACCCATATCGGAGGCCAACAGCAAAGATTCTCAGTCAAGGTATTTTAGGTCATTATCCAAGATCATTTCACTTTGATGTTAATGTTTGCAAGCACCTGAAGAATACTCACACTCATTGTAGGACTGGAAAGGGGGGTCATCTCTGATGGCCATTGCGATCGCTGCATCTTACAACCCTCGACTTCATTCTCTGAGGTTATGCCAAGATGTAGGTGTACGAAACACCTGTAGATACAGCTGAAGACCTGCTTGCCAGGGTCCAAGCTGCCTGCCTCCTGGTGCAACATTGTTGCTCACGGGCGAGGCCTCCACGACGAGTGCGGCCGCTTCATGTTTAAAGATGATTAAAGATGTAGCTGTTGTCACACGCATCGACTCAGTCTGTGTCTCGACAAGTTTCTACACAGTTGTCACTTCTGCCCAGCTGCTCAGAACAATAAAGTGTGACAAGTCTTGGATGACAGTAGCGTGATTCCACTATCGCAGTAGCCGCCACGATACAGCAATGACCTGTGAGGATATGCTGACATCACTCCGAAACTGTGATCACAGAGAGAGCGTCATACAGTCAAAGGTCGTGAGGTGGTGGTATGAATGTGGGATATTTTCAAGAACACTGCCATCCTGAATTTGGAATCATTCAACTGTATGTCAGTCAGACACCTTAGGCAAGTGTACGGTGGTGGAGAGAATAACGGATTTACTTGTGTTGCAGATATGTGCAAATATTATTTTCTTATTAAAATTTTTGTACTTATTTAGATACTCCCGAGCTCATTTTTTACAGTTCTTTTGTCAGCTATGGTTATTTACCAGGCGACATCTACACTCTTTTTGGAGAACTGTCGAGATGATTTCGCAAGTTTCTACAATGTGTCACTCAAAACGTAACCGATCAGCAGCTACTTGCAGCCACCATATTCCATTTCGCGCATTTCTGTCACAGCACAATCCCACTCGTTTAATATGTGGAAGTTCTTTTCTTACGAGAAATAAACCCGTTTGTGCTGCCTTGCGTCCACGCTTGGTAAGTAATGAGAGTAGTAGCAAGTTGAGAGAGGCATGTTCAAATGTGTACCAACACGCTGGGCACTGTCGCAATGCGCTATGTGTAAGTAATGTTAGTGGGGAGAAAAGAAGCGTGATGCATTGCGACTTGAATTGGTGATCAGTGCACGCTGCGCGGCTGAAGGGTTTTGTAAACAGCCCTGCGGGGGGCGACCCGAGTCTTTCTCTCTCTCCGACTGCCAGCCAGCCCTGATATCGGAGTCAAGCGCTCGTGCGGTATCCGTGACGACGATGGTGACTGCAGTCATGGCCACGCACGTTGGATAACAATGATGACGCCGCACTGTTGTCACTGTTTACCGACGACGGTGTGATGTCATTCATCATGGTCACCTTGGCTGAGGATGAAAGCAAGTATACATATTTTCTATAGTGTTTTTGTTTATACACTACTGGCCATTAAAATTGCTACACCAGGAAGATGATGTGCTACAGACGCGAAATTTAAGCGACAGGAAGAAGACGCTGTGATATGCAAATGATTAGCTTTTCAGAGCATTCACACAATGTTGGCGCCGGTGGCGACACCTACCATGTGCTGACATGAGGAAAGATTCCAACCGATTCTCATACACAAACAGCAATTGACCGGCGTTGCCTGGTGAAACGTTGTTGTGATGCCTGGTGTAAGGAGGAGAAATGCGTACCATCACGTTTCCGACTTCGATAAAGGTCGAATTGTTGCCTATCGCGATTGTGCTTTATCGTATCACGACATCGCTGCTCGCATAGGTCGAGATCCAAGGACTGTTAGCTGAATATGGAATCTGTGGTTTTTGGAGGGTGATACGGAACGCCGTGCTGGATCCCAACGGTCTAATATGACTAGCAGTCGAGATGACAAGAATCTTATCCGCATGGCTCTAACGGATCGTGCAGCCACGTCTCGATCCCTGAGTCAACAGATGGGGACATTTTCAAGAGAACAATCATCTGCACGAACAGTTCGACGACGTTTGCAGCAGCATGGCCTATCAGCTCGGAGACCATGGCTGCGGTTACCCTTAACGCTGCATCACAGACAGGAGCGCCTGCGATGGTGTACTCAGTGACGAACCTGGGTGCACGAATGGCAAAACTTAATTTTTTCGGAAGAATCCAGGTTCTGTTTACAGCATCATGATGGTCGCATCCGTGTTTGGCGACATCACGGTGAACGCACATTCGAAGCCTGTATTCGTCATCGCCACACGGGCGTATCACCCGGCGTGATGATATTGGGTGCCATTGGTTACACGTCTCGGTCACCTCTTGTTCGCATTGACGGCACTTTGAACATTGGACGTTACATTTCAGATGTCTTACGACCCGTGGCTCTACCCTTCTTTCGGTCCCTGCGAAATCCTACATTTCAGCAGGATAATGCACGACCGCATGTTGCAGGTCCTGTACGGGCCTTTCTGGATACAGAAATGTTCGACTGCTGGCCTGGCCAGCACATTCTCCAGATCTCTCACCAATTGAAAACGTCTGGTCAATGGTGGCCGAGCAAGTGGCTCGTCACAATACGCCAGTCACTACTCTTGATGAACTGTGGTATCGTGTTGAGGCTGCATGGCCAGCTGTACCTGCACACGCCATCTAAGCTAGGTTTGACTCAATGCGAAGACGTATCAAGGCCGTTATTACGGCCAGAGGTGGTTGTTCTGGGTACTCATTTCTCAGGATCTATGCACCCAAATTGCATGAAAATGTAATCACATGTCAGTTCTAGAATAATATATTTGTCCAATGAATACCCGTTTATCATCTGCATTTCTTCTTGGTGTAGCAATTTTAATGGCCAGTAGTGTAAATGATTCTTATTGGTTCTACTTCTTCTTTTCTAGGTACGAGCTGGCGTTACTCGGTGTGGGATCTGAACCCAGCAGCTGATAATGATGATGACGATGATGATGATCTCTGGGGGACGACTTCGATTGCTCAGAGGTAGATATCGCTTATTCTACAGTATTAAATTTTTTGTTGTTATTTTTGAGATGCTCTTGTCTGTAGATGTGCTCAATGCGAATATCGGTGTTCTGACACGACCACCAGCTACTAGTTCTTTAGCACCTGTGTTTTCGTTTGGGTTTGTCCGTATTCTTTCAGACACATTCACCTACCGACGTCATACACCTCCTCTAGTACCCATGCTGGATATGCTCTTAATGACAAACATGCCCACTAATGATGAGTTGCTGGAAGTGTATTCCAGTAATGAACACAACAACAGTTTTACTTGTAAGTACTCAGAATTTATTATTATTATTATTATACGAATACGGATTTTTGTTTCTCCTTCCTTAGATACTTATCAACTGCGTCTCTTTCTCCTTCTTGTGTGCAGAGTTATTAGGAGTTCGACGTTGTTGAGGGGAAGAGCATTGTCCAAGTTAGGGGGAGAGCTGTCGTGACATCATGGGGTGAGTCGATACCAGAGCGGTCATACTGAGTCACTTTTCTGAGGTGCAGGAAAGGGGGTCCTGTAAGACACTCAGCTGTATACCATACCTTGATTTATATTCATAAGATTTTGATCAACTTATTGTGGGGTCCAGTTACATCTATCTTCAAAAGTAAACATTGCAAAAAAGCATGTCCTAATGCCCAGAATCATGATGAGAGGAATTTAAATTGTTTTCCATGGTTGCTTCTCGCTAGCGATAGAAATTACCTTAAAAATACAGGGCATACAGATACACAACAAACACCAGATATCCACTGACGATCTAATTTCTCGTATATGGCCGGATGTTGGAAAGCCATAAGGAGAAGACAAACATTAACACACTGTGTGGCACATCGACAAAGAAGTCAAGCGTAAATTAGGTGGTCCCTTCTTCTTGTCCATATTAGCTGAGAAACATCCAAAAAGTGTAGACCTGCTGCTAATCTCTGAAGGCGATAAGCAACACAGCGTTTGGATCAAATGCATGTCCCACCTACGTTCCTCTGAAATGAAAACAGAAAAGGTGCAAGACATTTTTGCTGTGGATGTCTCGTTTACCAAGAGCATGTATCTTGAAAGACCTGATTGAATGCTAGAGCCAGGAAACAATATGTGTGGAAATGCTTATCAAGGAAAAACGGTTCTAGAAGTTGAAGAATGCCTCTCCCCAACACTTCTGTCCCTTCGTCGTTTACGTCGATTTAGAGCGCCTCCTAGCTCCTGTGGTACAGTGTGAACGTGGTACCTCTGCCTCCCGTATCACTGCCACAAAATGATGATTGTGACATGTGGCTACCCATCAAGTTCTGTGCACGTATAACTCTAAAATTAAAATCTTATGTCAAGGGAATCGTGCGAGATGGTTGCTCACTGAGCTTGAAAGTCTTGTATGGGATGTTTATAACATTTATAGTGAAAACGTCCTCATGACCAATGTGAAGGAGAATGATGCACTGTACAAGCAGGCAGCTGATCGTTATATCTGGGGACTGTGACTGGACAGAGGTGAGGAAGCTCCCTGTAGAGTCTGTTGCCATGTAACGGGGAAGTCCCAGAGTGCAGCTGACAACCCATGTAACTTTAAGTACTAACTGCCACAGCACACAGCCATCTTTTCCACAATTTCAGTGAGCATGATGCCCACTTTCTAGTTCATCACTTTGACGAGTCTGGGTAGTAGGATGAAAAGATCAGTGTCATTGCTGACACCGTTGACAAATACATGCCGCTTCACAGGGGATCACACTGCTTCCTGGATTCACAACGCTTCATGCTCACGTCTCTTTAGAAATTTGCTGAACCAATGCGTCCTGAAGATATTCGTAGCAAAGGGAGCCACTTATCTCGATGGTGTAGAGTTTCAGCTTGTGATGGAGAAGAGGTCTTTCCATACGAATATCTGGACTGTCTAGTAAACTAAGAGGCATTTCCATAATGAATGCAAAAACAGCCACTTGGTGAATGAATGGCAGGACAGCATCTCTGATTTATCAGAACATGTAAAATGATGAACACCAATGTACATCTGACCGACAACATCTTCGAGAAGTTCTGTAGCCTATGGCTGAGATTTCGTGGGATGCCATGTTAAGAAAGACACAAGCCATTCTTGACCAACGTTGACATGCTTGTCTTCCTGGAACATGCGATTCACGAGTTACTTTGCCAACGTGTGCGCAGGTATGCCAAGGCAAATAACCTGCAAATGATCGAGGGGGAGTACAGGTTGTCTGACGATTTCAGTATCATCCTTTACCTGGTTGGAAACTGTCTCTACAGGCAAACCATGCAACAACGTCTACCATTTGGAGGGTTCTGATGGATGTCCAAAGGGGAAATCACCAGACTGAGGAAGGAGATCAAATATGTGGCTGCTGATGCTGTTGAGGGATATGTCCTAGAGGTAGAGCTGGACTATCCCACAAGTCTGCATGACAAACACGGTGATTTGCACAGCCTGAAAGACTTTCACGTTCAGGGACTTCAACAGGTGCCTCCTCTAGGACATTGGCGCTGCACCACAAATGCTTATCAGGAGACATTTCCATTGAGGTTATACTGAGGTATATACTGCAATTCCAGCTGGAAGCAGGGGTGTCCTACCACGATCACAAGTGGTTCATCGGGGGGCATAGGTGTGGAAATCTGCTGCACCCAGACTATTTACTGATGTGTCTGGGTGGGTTTATTTGTTAGTAAAAAGGTAAAAAGGTGTTCCACTTGACTGGGTGTGTGTGGAATAGTTTGATGAGCTGTTTGTCACAGTTCTGACTGCATGTTTGAGATTATGAATGTTTCATTGCACACTGCGTGCGTCCATGTGTGTGTGCGTGATTGTATGTGTGTGTGTGTGTGTGTGAGAGAGAGAGAGAGAGAGAGAGAGAGAGAGAGAGAGACACAGAGTATATATTTCGTGTGGAACATGTACAATATGCATCCGTGTAAAGAAAGTATTTTATATGTTTATGGTGCGTGTGTGTGTGAGTGTGTGTGTGTGTGTGTGTGTGTGCGTGTGTGTGTGTGTGTGTGTATTGTTTTAGAGCTGCCATTGCTTTTGCTGTTCTAAGTATGTACACACTGAAAACTTCTCTCTCTCTCTCTCTGAGTTACTAATAAGTGTTTAATAGACATTGGAAATTAAAAAATTACCTTATTCACAAAAGAATGTGTATATTGTAATGAATCAATTACGAAATAACAAAACTGTTATGTATATAACAAATACGAGAAAAAATGGAAATAAAAAAGCTTTCAGTTGTTTTCACAATACAGTTGTTCTTCTTTTTCATATTTTGTAAATGAAATACCTCCTTTATCAGTTTTATATTGATGGCAGGAGCCAGAGAATAAAGAAATCCTTTTCGAATACAATATTTTTTAAATTTACATACATACATACATGGCCGACCGGTTCTAGACGGGATCGCGATTTATCGCCTCCAATTCGTATTTGCGTAAGTAGAGCTTTGCGGATGTGCGCAAGGAATACTGCACGCGTTTACATGTGTGTGTGTGTGGGACGTGCGTCACGTCCTCGCTGTGACAGCATGCGGTTCGCGGTCAGCGGGCAGCTAACATCCCGTTTGCGGTCTGAGCCGCTTCGCGCTTCCGACAGCCCGGCTGTGGGCGTCACAGCAACACAGGGCGAGGGAGGCCAGCGAGAGACACGGGCCGAGTCCACACAGTAGGGGGCCCGGCGCACGGTCAAACCCAAAATCACTGTAGTGGTGACACGTGGCTGCAGTCGACTCTTACCCGTACGTCGATAAGCAGTATAGAAAACGAAAAATGAAATTCAGAATTTCCCTCGTTGTGCAGGAGCAGTGAATTGGAAGGTGGTGCACACTTTTTAATCGGCACCTTCCAATACGTTGAATCCGTCGTCCTTGCCATGGCGGCATTGCGCTTTCTGCCATCTAGACCTAATCTATGCCGGCCGGTGTGGCCGAGCGGTTCTAAGCGCTTTAGTCTGGAACCGCACGACTGCTACGGTCGCAGGTTCGAATCCTGCCTCTGGCATGGATGTGTGTGATGTCCTTAGGTTAGTTAGGTTTAAGTAATTCTAAGTTCTAGGGGACTGATGACCTGAGTCCCATAGTGCTCAGAGACATTTGAACTATTCTGACCATACATACATACACAGTATGATGTGAGAGCCCAGTTACCACGGGCACAGGGTCAAAATCGTAAGCTGCGTCGTTACCTGGGCCACAGCACGCTTTGCCGTACTACTCTGCAGGGCTGTAGTGAAGAACCACGAGAGGAATTATCTCGAATACGAATACCTCAAGACTGCTGCAGCTGTCTGAAGACTTAAGTTTCATTCAGAAAGCAAAGTGTGTCTTTAAATCGAAACTATCTGTACAACATTGGTTTCACGGAATAACTTTTCGCAATTACACTTTTCCTAAGCAGGTGCAGTGTATAATCAACGAAGCGTATCTGCACCGCAAATGTAATAAAGAAGTCGTCCTTTAAACATTCTCGCAAGCTGTGAGGTACTAACTCTACAAAATATTGGATACGTATCAGGTAAATTGACTTTGCTGCAGTGAAATGCTTGGATGATGGTAACGAAAACAAGATGTAATGACAGGACATGATACGATGTCGGCAGAAACCATTCTTAAATACGGAACCCGCTACTATCAATCGTTGAAATTACCATCCCGCAAACATCCGTAATATTTATAGGAAAAAGATTTAATCTACCCAGAACCTTTTCAGTTCACTAAAACAGATATCGCCTAATTCTCTTCTCAAAGGATCCAAAATGAGGCTCACACGATACTTTAGGGACTGGCACGTTGCTACATACGCCACAAAAAGTTACACAAAGACACAGATCATACTGCGTCCTTTTACTTTCCATGTATACTACTGTCAGAATCCAAACAGCCATAATGCACAGTGGCCATTCTATGTGTTAAGGTTGGGTTGTTTGGGGAAGGAGACCAGACAGCGAGGTCATCGGTCTCATCGGATTAGGGAAGGATGGGGAAGGAAATCGGCTATGCCCTAAATCAGAATGGCCGGACACGGGATTGAACCGTAGTCCTCCCGAATGCGAGTCCAGTGTATGTGTTAAGACCACATAGCTTTTATTCCCGGTAGTGTGAAAATCACTGGTGGTAGTGTTCATAAATCATAGACAGAGAATTCAGACTCGATAATGGTTCGAGTTAGGCCACCAGACACGTGCAGAAAGGCTAACGACTAAGATGAATGCTCTCAGAAAGCAGCATCCGGTTTCACGTTAGTCTGAGATTTTCATTGGCCTTGACATATTCATAAAATGTTCTGGTTGTGACTGTAGTAGCACAGTGCCTTTAACAAAGCCACTCGCAGACGCAACACGCGCTAACTGGTGCACCTCAACTGCAGGTTTTCGTTATTGACGCGCGTCCTCTGTGGCTGCGGCGGCTGGGGCATTGCCGTGTCACACGGACAGTGCTGGCTGGCAGTGGTGAGCACAGGGGGCCGCCAATGGCGTCGAGCCACAAGTGTCAGCAGCGCTATCGTCTGGTCATGGAGTCCTGAGAAATGGTCACGTGAATGTTAAGGTGGGAAGACGTTGAACAGTTGTAACGAACTGTATAAATTATGTGGTATGTATACAGGTTCATTACGAGACTTGAAGTTGACGAACCTCCATGTTGAGAGAAGTAATTTTATAGGCCTCCCATATGGATTAGAGATTCTTAGGAAGCGAAAATGCTGATGGAGACTTTAAATGCCACACTAAGACTCTAGACCACTCTCCACTAAATATGAAGCTAACATGCTTCAGCTTCTAAAGCAGGATTGGATGCAAAGTTATCTGAATCTGTTAAAGAAGTAGCTAGCAAATACGAGAAAAGAAAGATACAGACGATTTTCTTCGATCTCTAACCATTCCGAGCTTAGCCTCCCTGTGTCATAGCCCCAAAAGGCTCACAGAAGTAGAGGTTGATTCAGAATTCTTCCAGATGGTTAGTATTAGAACTGGAGAGCCAAAGATAGCTACAGTATGAAGCAGGTAAACTGGGAAACACTCTCCAAGAACTGGCCAGGTGGTGTGTGTCATTTTCTCACCCCCTGTACGTATAATACAGATTATAAGAGGAGGAAAAAACTCCACTTACCATACGTTCGAATGCGATGGGAACCAACAGTTGTGAGAAGTGCGTCGCACCGAGTGAGAGCAGCTGCGCCAAGTCCCACCAGTAGCTGGAGAGGCGTTCCCGGTAAACAGCCGCCTGGGCCTGCAGTTCTGCACAAGACGGGAGACGACGGATTCGTGAACAAGCCAGTGGATCTGACTTCTGTAGGAAGCACAGCTTTCACTTTCTGCCCCCACAAAGTGTATGCAGGTAGCATTTACCATTTGAAACTAGATCAAAACACTATGTCAGTAATCGTATGAGTTACAGAATGGACACCTTGACCGGACGTTACAAAGCTCATATTCCAGCGACAAATTTAAAGAGCACATCAAGCAAAGAGAGAGGAGTATCGCCACCTAACGTAGATCCAGTAATAAAAATTAACCTAAGGGTAGAAGTATCAAAATATCTGAAGAAGTGGAAATATACAACTATTTCAAAAAACACCCACGCAGCTTGCCCAACAATAAGACAGTTTTAAGAAATAAGAGATCTTGAGATAAATTCCAGTCAGTTTTATGTGTTAATAATAGAAAGTAACATTAATGAGGATGTATTGTTTGGCTATTTCACTTTGACATACTGACAAGCATAGGACGTAACGATTTGCACAGGATCGTGTCTATGCTGGTTTTATAATATGAGTAGTCTTTATGATGTTTCCCATGAGTTTTATCTTTTGTATGGAAATCAGGAAGAATTATGCCCACTCATACGCGTTTTTATATTTAGGGTGTATTAATTTAACGTAAGTAATATATTTTAATAATTCAGTAAAAAATTGAATAAGGTGTTTTGCAAGTGTAGCTAAAAAAAGCCATTCTCGGCCTAAACGTTCTAAGGACCATGGAAATGTATGACTACGTTTGTAATGGTAGAGTACCTTACATATTAACAGTACATTTTGCAATTACATGGTGATACACAGAATGTTCTGTAATTGGTGACAAGTATCCCATCACATGTTTTTATCTCATTCTTGTACTCCTTTCTCTTTTTATTTGTCCAGTGGATCAATTCATGTACGAAAGTTGTTGTGAAGGCGATTTATACCTTTGTTATGTTAATATGGTACAAAGGATACATATGTAAAATTATATATATATATATATATATATATATATATATATATATATATATATATATATATATCATTATTACTGCCATGGTTTCATGAGCAGCCAAGCTACTGTAAGCCTTTGACGATGGATACCATATGTACTATTACGCACTATCACAATAAAGAAGTGTCTTATCTTATTTCTTTACGTCAAATGATTGTATCGTAAACAAAATGGCAAATTCTGTTAACGAATGTAAACGTAATGTTAAGATACTCTGATATAAAACGTTTACTGTGGGATGTATAATCACTGCTAAGAACAAAGAAGAAACGACTTGTGAATATGTTACCCACCAACGGCCTCAGTTGTCATATGAACAACATGAACAGTGATTTGAGGGGATTCATGTTAGTGAGGTTAACATCAGTAACAATAAATTTACCTTATGCCATAACTATGATCCTTACGCTCATCTAAAGTTGATGTACACTCGGAGATAGGAGGCTCAACATACAGAGACAACAGTGAGATATACACACGTCAGAAGATTCGTAAATTTTGACACCTCCAGTGGCCCAATGCAAGTGATGTACAGTTTTTAGCATTTGTTGTAATATAACTCCCTCATGTATGGGATGATAGTGGCGTTCTATACATGCCATCTGCCCTTCACATTTCGGTTATTGCTGTATACCTGTATAAAGGGCATAGGATCGAAACTGTAGTCGTGAAAACAAATAATTTTACAGTTAATGGCAGATACGTCGTCATTGAGAAAAATACAGCATTTTTTTAAATGTCTGTGCAGGATTTTTCGCATTTCGTCCTTATGCGAGCTTATTTTCAGTACAGAAAAGACATTGCTACAGATGGAGAATGATGTGTGTACACGATGTTTATTGTGTTCCTAATGCTATTGGAATTACTCAGCGGCAAATCGCAAAAGAGAAAGTCCAAGGAACGTGCATCTTTATGTCTCTGTAAAAAAACGAATCTTCGGCATGAGGGACTTGAGAGCATCGTACCGACACATTACACTGGCATCTGGCTGTAGGGCAACGACTGCAGAATGTATAGCCACGGCTTGGGGTGGAGACAACAGAGTGCTGAGAAGTTCACCAGCCATCACAGACAGACCGATGTAACCTGGGTTGAGATCTGTGGCTACCACTGACACCACACCACAAGCAGCATAGTGTAGGACGTTCTGTGGTGTTCAGCGGCGGGAGTCGCTTTTGCCTGTGGCGGTCAGGTCGACGCTGCTCTGTCCTCAGGTGGCCTCGTGAGACTGCACGGGAAGCAGCGGTCGTCGAGATGCCTACCCCTCCAGCCCACAGAAACAAACGGGGGTTAGGAAGACTCGCGATCAAACCATGTCGAAGGCATGTGGAAGAGTTCTTAGGAATTTCGAAAATTGTTCAGAAATTTGGAAGCCAAATTATTATTCAAATTGGTTCTCGAGATAAACAATCAGTATCTCTGGAAAATATCATTCACATAGTTCTGTATGTTGCAAGGGCACATAAGTGCGAAGACATCCGCACAATTACCTAAAGAGCTCTCACACTCAAGTTGCTGACAAGAATATTTGTATAAGAGGAAAAAGAAGATTGAGGAAGTGCTAGATTACGATCAATTTGGTTTTAGGAAAGGTAAAGGCATCAGAGAAGGACTTTTGGGTTGGCGATTGATGATTAAAGCGAGACTTAAGGAAAATCTAGAAACGTTCGTAGGATTTGTAGTTAGATAAAAATCGTACGATAATTTAAAATGATGCAGGATTTCCGAAACTCTCATAAAAATGGGTGTAACCCCTAGCAAAAGAAGGGTTACGTGCAATATGTACATCAAACAAGGGGAAAAAATAGGAAGACCAATAACAGCTCAGATTAGGAAAGGTGAAAGACATACATGTAATCGCCCCTACCATTCAATCTGTACATCGAAGAAGCAATGACAGACATAAACGAGGGGTTCAGAAATGGAATTAAAATTCGTGCTGGAAGGATATCAATGACGGAATAGCTGATATCATTGCTGTTCTCAGTGGAGGGAGAGGTAATTGTAGGAGGTGTTGAACAGAATGAACAATCTAATGTGTACACTCTATGAATAAACTGAAGAAAGACTAAATTAATGAAGTCTAGCAGAAATGGGATCAGTGTTCAAGTTAAGGTCAGAACTATAGGCGAGGATCTAGACCAACTAAAAGAATTCTGCTGCCTTGAGAATAAAGTAACTCATAATGGACAAGTTAAAGAGAACATAGAAAGTAGAGAAGAACATTCAGAGAGGATGATCCTGGCCAAACGAAGTCAACTAACATCAAATGTCAGTTTTGTAACAACGAAAACAAACAATTATTGATAAAATTATTTAATAGGATAGATAAAAGAATCTACTCACGAAGCAGCGGCAGAACACACATGAAAGACTGTTGTGATTGGTAAGTTTTTGGAACCAGTGGCACCTTCTTCAGGCAGAAGGGTTGAAGGGGAAAGAAGAAGGGTGAAGGAAATGGACTGAAGAGGTCTAGCAAAAGGGGTAGATTTTGGGAAAGTCACCCAGAACAGCGGGTCAGGGAGTCTTACCGTACAAGATGAGAAGGAAAGACTGACTGTTGGGGACTGCATCGGACAGGATTCGGAAACCTGAGAGCTTAAAGGTGGAACACAGGGTAACACGCAAGACAGAGATTACTGCTAAAACAGTGATCACAAGTTAATAAGAGTGTGTCCTCCTATCACCACCTATAGTAGCCCTGTAACTGGCAAAACATATTCTATCAAAGGGAGAGCCAGCTGCGAAACGACACAAGTCATATCCCAGCTATTATAACACTGTTCAGCCTTCTAAATAGGCATGACTACCATCAGATTATCAGTTAGGATGAATGGGTATAGGGTGAGGGTATACACTGCCAACTCACAATATCCTGTGGCAGAGCGTGCTCTACAGCATGACATTCGTGACCTCGGTGCCTGTTTCACCATCTGGATCTTCCCCCAGACACCAGTTTCTCAGAACTCCGTAGGTGGGAACTACCTCTACAACATGCCCTTGGTTCTCACCACCCAGCTTTTTATCACTGTAACTGCTCTTTGCTTCACTCCGTTTCAGTTTCCTGCATCTTTCATTGTATTTCCCATCTATTTTTCACCGCGCCATCCCACCTCTGTTATTCTCTGCCTCGTGATGACTCGGTGTTGTGTGATGTCCTTAGGTTAGTTAGGTCTAAGTAGTTCTAAGTTCTAGGGGACTGATGACCATAGATGTTAAGTCCCATAGGCTCAGAGCCATTTGAACCAACCCACCTCTGTTATGTACAATGCACTTAGCTTCTCACTCTTTATAACTTGTGATAAATGTCTTAGCAGCAATCTCTGTCGTACATATCACCTCGTCTTCTACCTTTAAGCTCTTAGGTTTTCAAATCTCGTCCGATGCAGTCCCCAACAATTAGTCTCCCTTTCTCATTCGTACAGTAAGTCTCCCCTGACCCACAGTTCTGGGTGACTTTCCCAAAATCTACCCCTTTTCCTAGACCTCTCCAGTCCTTTTCCTTCACCCTTCGTCCTTCCCTTTCAACCCTCCTACCTAAAGAAGGAGCCACTGGCCAGAAAGCTTGTCAATCACAACAGTCTTTTATGTGTGTGCTCTGCTGCCGCTTGGTGAGTAGTTTTTTTTTATCTATCCAATTAAATGTCGGTTTTAGTTGGAGGACGAGTAACTCATAGTGTAAGTTTGGAGCACAGTATTCTATGAAAGTGAATCATGGACAGTGGGAAAACCGGGACAGAAGAGAACTGAAGCGTTTGATATGTGGTGCTAGAGAAGAATGTCGAAAATTAGATTGACTGATAAGAAAAGAAACGATGAGGTTCTCAGCAGAATCGGTGAAGAATGGAACTTACCAAATATGGGACAGCATTTTGTTCTTGGTCATGCAACCTTATTGTTCCCTCTTGGTTCTTGTACGTATTACCCGTCTTTCTTTGCAACTTACTCTTATTTTTCTCAATATTTCGAACATTTTGCAGAATTTTACATTTCCAGATGGTTTTTCTAGGTCTACAGGGCCTATGAATGTGTCCATTTTATTTCCCAAGTTTTGCTTCCCTCATCAGTTACAATGTCAGACGTGCTGCTCTCGCGTGCTAATAGCCTTCTGACAGTCAAAATGATCGCCATCTATCGTATCCTCTATTATCTATTCCATTCCTCTGTATATATTATTTCTGTCGACAAATTCCATACATGAGGTGTTAAGCTGATTGTGCGATAGGCCTCGCAAGTATCTGCTTATATCTTCAGGGTTGTATCTAACGGTATAGCGCCATTCTCGTATATTCTAGACGCCAACTTCAGTAGTTCTTGGTTGACACTTTCGCCAATGATTTCGGAAACTCCGAAGGTATGTTACCTATCGCTTCTGCCTTCCAAAGCTGTGTTAAGCTCTGACTCTTATGTGGGGTCGCCGAGCGAGGTGGCGCAGTGGTTAGACACTGGACTCGAATTCGGGAGGACGACGGTTCAATCCCGCGTCCGGCCATCCTGATTTAGGTTTTCCGTGATTTCCCTAAATCACTCCAGGTAAACGCCGGGATGGTTCCTTTCAAAGGGCATGGCCGACTTCCTTCCCCGTCCTTCCCTAATCTGATGAGACCGATGACCTCGCTGTCTGGTCTCCTTCCCCAAACAACTCAACTCAACTCTTATGTGGGATCTCCAGTGTCTTCCACAGTGATTCTCATTTCTTCTTCTGTCAAGTCATCAGACGGGTCTTTCCCCTCGTAGATGCCTTCAGTTTACTCTCTCCACCTACCTGCACTCTCCTCTGCATTTGACAGTGGAATTCCCAATGCACTCTTAAAGATTACATCAAATGTTCTTTTGAGTAATCTGTTCAATGAATAAATCTTTCAGACGCCCATGTGTTATTCTTTCTCTTCACATTTTTCCAACAGCCATTTCGCTTTGGTTTCACATCTACCCCCAGTTACTTCGTTCCCAAGTGACTTATACTGCTGTATTCCTGTGTTTCTCTGAACGGTTTTGCACCTTCTACATTTACCGATCAGTTGCAGTGTTTTTTGTTTGCCAAGGTTTCTTTTCCGTTAGCTCCTTATATCTACCTTTGTTTGATATATGGAACATAAAATCCCGTCTGAGGCCTGCGATCATTTTTATGTTAATAATTGGCCACCGATGCTGTTCAATCGCATGAGATGTTCAATTGAATCTTTTATTAGAACATGTTATGCGTTTGGGATTACACCCATCTTCAGACATATGTTACAAGCAAGTACAAAACATAAGTGAACAGCCCACTCAACACGTCTCAACGTTACAGAAAATGAGATCTGGTCTTATGAGTTACATACCACAAACTTAAACTTCTTCCTACCCTACCAGGCGTACAGTCTTGACAACTCACAGAAAGTGTCAGGGCGCTGCATGGTCATGTGCTCCATGCATTCACATGTAATTCAATAATAATATACTCAGAATATAAATCTAACAGTGTGTAATTACGACAGGCTAACGGGTACTCGGAAAAATTTTGTACGAGAGTTTGGAGCTAAAATTCTTAACAAGACGCGGCAGTCAGGCCGCCAAAAATTAAATAGTAATATTGTGTCAATGGAATATTTATTTATTTATTGATTTATTTAACCTGGCAAGATTAGGGCCATCAGGCCCTCTCTTACATCTAACCAAGCATTCTACTTATTTTACATTCACATGTTTTAGTAGACATGTTAAACTACATCTAGTACAAAAAGTGAAATAAACAATTAGGAAGGTACACCTGGAAAATACATACATATAGAGTTTATATTCGTAGAACATAAGTACTGTTATAATTAGACATTATTGAAGAGACAGATTTTAGATAGGAGTGCTAGCAGCAGGGAGTATGAGGGAGACTCATGGTGAAGGGAGGAGAAGAATAGAGAGACATGGTGAAACATAAAGGAAATATAAAGGAAAAGAAGATTGTGTGGCTAATAGAGATAGATGAAGAGGAAGGCATCTCAGGAGCAAGATAGGATGCGCTAGCTTTGCTATTTGACAGATGAGAGGATTGGCCTCGTACATTAATTTTGTGGAGAACGTTATGAGGATGATAGCAGGAAATGCTTCAACTTCTTCTTAAAAGCAGCAGGAGATTGAATTTTGCGCAAGGTAAGGGGCAGTTTGTTCCAGAGGCGGACAGCGGCAACTGAGAAGGAGTTTGCTAAAGTTTTTGTTTTGTGAGTGGGCACAGTTTGGATACCAAATAAGAGTGACCTCGTGTTTCGATTATGATGGCATGACAGGTTTTTAATCTCTGAAGCAAGGTACTGGGGTGCTTGCGCGACGAGGAGTCGGTGAAGTAGACATAGAGTGTGGCAGTCACGCAATTTGTCCGGCCGCAGCCACCCTAGCTCGGAGTATGAAGCACTAACATGATCATATCGGCGAATGTTGCAGGCGTAACGCACACAGGCATTCATGGTTAGCTTAGCCGTCTTTTGTTTTCACTACTCTTGCCTTGTTGGATCACGTCACAATAGTGGAGGTTCGGTAGAACGAGTGCTTGCACGAGCTGGCGTTTCAAGTCCTGTGGAAATATGTTCCGAAACTTTTTGAGAGCATAGAGACAAGCAGACGTCTTTCGGCACACTGCGACTGTATTCTCCACCCAGTTGAGATGCTCATCCAAAGTTACACCCAAGTTCTTAACTGTTTTCTGATATGGTATTGGAGTACCGCCGAGCAGAACAGGAGGTAGCCGTTCGCGGAAATCTGAACTTATCAATTTCTGATGGGCTATTAAGATTACTTGCGTCTTTTTTGCATTTAGTTTAAGTCCCATGTCACTACTGAAGACAGATCATCATTCATCTGACCGATTGCAGTGTTTACATCTTCAGGTCTGACACTTAGGTAGAGCTGGAGGTAGTCGGAATAGAAATGATATTTACAGGAGGACACAACCAACGAAATATCGTTGACATATAAAGAAAACAAAAGTGGTCCTAAGTTTGATCCTTGTGGCACTCCCGAGGAAACACGTTTCCAGGAAGATTTTTCATTTACGCAGACAACACATTGCGGTCTGTCTTTTAAGTAGCTTTCAAACCATCTCATTGCACTATCAAAGAAATTAAGCTGTTGCATTTTTCTGAGCAATATGTCAAAATTAACAGTGTCAAAAGCTTTGCTGAAGTCCAGTAACGTCAATATTGTTGCCTTTCGATTGTCGATGGCATATTTCAGGTCATCAGTTACTTTAATTAGAGCAGTGTTTGTGCTGTGATGTTTACGGAAACCGGATTGAAATTTGTCATATAGGCTGAATTCATTCAAGTGTTCAGTGATTTGGTCATGAACAATACATTCAAGTGCTTTGGAAACAGCAGGCAGTATGCTAATTGGTCGGTGATCACTAGGCAGTTGCGGGTTTTCGATCTTAGGGATGGGTCGAATTATGCTTCTTTTCCATGCAGTGGGGTATATTCCGTTCACGAGGGAAAAATTAAATATGTCAGTTAAGACAGGTACTAAGATATCGGCAACATTCTTAATCATGGTTATACCGATACTGTCGTTGCCTATTGCATCAGAAGAGATTCTCATTATTGCTTTTCTTGCCGTATTTGTTGTTACATGTTTTAGACGGAAGGTATCGTTGTTAGTTATCCTGGTTGGGGATTCTTATGGTCGGTAATTATCAGCCGTGCGGGTATTCAGAGGTGCAGAGAAGAATTCATTTAATTCGTTAGCTGACACATGAAAAGTAGTTTCCGATTTTGCCTTTCCGACCCCCAAGCTACGGAGATTCTTCCATAGAGTCGTGGGCGTCGGATCGCTGCATACAAGGGAGCGAGCGTGCCTGATTTTAGCATTGCGAATGCATTGTTTCACTCTGTTCTGTAGCTTTCTATATTCTTCGAAACGCTCGGGTTTCGGATCTGCCTTGAAACGCCTATGGGCAGCATCCCTATTAGTCATCATTTGACGTAATTCAGCTGTCAGCCATGGAGCAGGAGATTTTCTTACACGGATTTTGCGCACAGGTGCATGTTTGTCATAGAGGGCAGTGAGTTTAACACCAAGTTCATTAATTTTGCCGTCGATTGTAGGTTCTCTGATTATTTGATGCCATGAGATTTCTGAGCAATCGGCTGTTAGAGCGTCAAGGTCAATACGTTTCATGTTCCTCCAAGTTACGTAACGCGATTTGATCCTTGGGGGCTGCACAGAGTAGGCCACGAATATTACATCATGTGCTGAGAGGCCAGGGTCCGATGTTTGACCAACATCTCTTACTTTGTCAGTCTGTTTCGTTGCGATTACGTCTATAAGAGTATGACTGTGCGTCGTATGGTGTGTAGGTTGTAATGGAAGAATGTTCATGCTATTGCAACTAAACAGTCTTCTTAGGTTTATTGCGGAGGGAGTGTCTCTTAGCAGGTCTATGTTCAAGTCAGCCATTACGATGACATGTTCGTATTGGCACTGAAGTGAATGTAATTCCGACTGGAAGGAACCCATTGAGCTTATTTTTGGCGGCTTGTACACGACGCCAGTCAAGAACTTCCGACTTTGTATATTTATTTTAATGAACTTGAATTCAGCCTCTTTTTCTTCAGCAGGGTTTGACGTACATAATACTTTCGCTTTGCGGTCTGTTCGAATATACGCGCCGACGCCGCCACCTCGCTTTTTTTATCTGTCTGCCCTAAGAAATGTGTACCCTGGGAGATGAATAGATGCAGAGGATATGTGTGGTTTCAACCACGTTTCGGATAAGAGGATTACGTGGTAGTTTAGTTGGTTGAAGAGGAGGCTAAGTTCTTCGTAATGTGCAGGTAAAGACTGGATGTTGCAGTGAGCCGCTAAAAGCTCTGACGCGTTCCGCCGAGCAGCCTGGAGTAGGGTGGCAGACTGGTTTGTCACTTTGTTAGGCACTACCTGCCGCGAGGGGCACTGGCCGCTGCTACCGACGAGTGACATAACACAGGGGTGTCCAAGATTTTGCGCGCCCTGTTTGTGACTCCGCGAGTGCCGAAAGAAAGGCGACTGCAAGAGATTTCCTGAGGTTGCGGGAGAATAGAAAATGGATTAGTGGTATTCGGTGCAAGGAGAATATGACCAAAATAGTGACGGCTGTGTGTCACTGTGTATCCTATGTCGTAAGAGGAGAAATGTAATTGGCATATTTGAAACATCTTAGGGTGGAAATAAGGGAAAGGGGAGTGATTTAAGAGGCCGATGCTGCCAGCAGAGAGAAGTAAGCTTCATAATTAATAGATTATCGTAGGAAGCTAGAATTGAATTGAGATTTACTAAAGTGATACTGGTAGTGATTATCGTAGGACGCTACAATTAGATTGAAATTTGCTAAAGTGATACTGATAGTGATTTTTGTTATGAACAATTTAAACCGAAGAGATGGGTGATTAACGAACTAAAGGAGAGACTAATAATTACAATAGAACTATTACAGAATGGAAGAGAAAATGAAAACGAAAAAAGTATTAGCAGTAACTAAAATTAAGTAATGGTTAGAGCTATAGATACAAAAAAATAGTAAAAAGTTAATACAGTTACAAAAACAATTAGTTGAAGGTACAAATATGGGTATAATTAAAAAGTTAATACTATTACAAGACTATATCAGAGTATAGGGCTGTTACAATTTGCAAATGGTGTTAAGTTTGCACTTTTGGCTCGAGTAGCTTCACTTAATACTATTCAGTTCTGTCATGTTTGTGACTGTCTTCTTTCCAGCTGCTGTCTTAATGATTACTCTGCCATCCTGAGTCCACACATTCTGAAGACCGAAATGGGATATGGCACTGTTTAAAATCTTTAGCCGTTCGTGTGTCAGATCTTCCCTTATTGTAAGCCCTGTCCTTGCTAACTTCTTCTTCTGGGTAAAGATCTCTGCCCTTTTTCGGTACGAGAAAAATTTAATTATTATTTGACGAGGTTTGGTAGCACCTGGTAGTTTTCGCCCCACCCGATGACTCCTGTCAATGTCTGCCTTGGTCACTTCAACGCCTAATTTTTCACGTGCAACCCGTATAAGCAGGTTGTCGGTGTCTTCTTCCTTATTTTCTGCTACTCCAAACAGTCGTAGACTATTTCGCCTTTGGTACTGTTCTAGCTCGTCTGTTGCGGCAGATAGTTTCACTTCCAACTCTCGTGCCTTTTTCTCGTATTCAGACACAGACTTTTTTAGTGCTGTAATTTCGGCAGTATTCGCCTCAACAGTTTCACGCATTTTGGCCAATACTGCTGCCGTTACAGTATCCGGTATAGTGCCTGCTATCAGATCGAGATTGTTTTTATCGTGAAGCGCAGCGTTTACCTCAGAGCGGACCAGCTCCGCTATACCGGGAGCCGCGGCCGCACCTTCCGCCAAGAGCAGACCCGACGCACCTGCTGCTTCCCCGCTGCTGGACGCGCTGCTGTTGACTCTTCTGTTTACCATTTTCTCAAAGATATTGGCGGAGCACAGAAAAAAATAGCACTACTGCACAGAACACTGTTGTTTACACAATTTCCACTGGTACTAGACAACACCACCTGCGAGAACACCTTCGAGTTCAACTAAATTTCGCGAGCCGAACGTAACACGTGTTACACTGCAGCCGCCATGATACTCCATATGTTGGACCATGTTGCCAAAAAATAACTAGAGCCTTCAGGAAGGCTGGCGTTTGCGTAAGCTTCCATACAAAGAAGAAGTTGGGGGGAATATTAGTACATACGGATGAAGGGAAAACAGATAAGTTTAAGCAATCCAGTGTATACGAAATTAAGTGTGGGGGATGTGCTGGGACATACATTGGCCAGACGGGTAGAGATTTTGCCACAAGGTTTAGAGAACATAACTATAGTAATAATAGTGGGCTGGGGTGCCATATGAGGGAGACTGGCCAAAAGCGGGCCCTGATAGAAGATAGCCTAAGAATTCAGCATTTATAACCTAAAGGGAAGATTTTAGATAACTTTGAAGATCTGGAGATCTACGCACGTATACAGCACGCTGCACACCCAGTATTTAATAAACAGGCTTCTGGTGGGAACAACTGGTTTTCTGGCTTGTTTGAACGGATACTATTTTGAACTTGGTATCTATTATCCCCTCATTAGAAGTATGATTGTGTATTTTATAGGAGCTGGTGGTGTTCTGTCGACGTACCGTTATGATAAGCTACGTTTTTTGCCCAGTGGTTGGCTAGTTTATCGTCATACAGGGAAAGTTAGATGAGCATATAGGTTGTCATTTACAGATTTGTCCACCACGGTGCCCTTTGGGTGCTCTTTGGTGACACCATGGTTTATTTTATTGATTTTAGACTAAAGTTTTAACACTTTTAATGTTTTGTATTTGTTTTTTAAAAACCTATAGCTCTCCGGAATCCGGATAGCATAGGTAGGACTCGGGCAATTGTCGTGCCACTAGTTTATATATAAGGAATGTATGAGGTATAGCCCACGTATCTTTTGCGATTTTATGAAAATGCTCTTCTTCTCACCATTAAACTTTTTCCATGTGGCAGAGGGGTGTAAGTTGGTGTCTGGGCAGTCATGGCCCATGAGTATCAGTTGGCTGCAACTCGATAGGCGGATGGGCCGATGTGGTTGTCGTTGGCTATAACAGATGGCGCCTAAGACGTTTGTGTACGCGAGCTGATCACAGGGCTTTAGTTTATGATGGATAATGTTGGTTATATTTAATTTGGTGGTATTCTTTTACAGATTTGAGAGGTTGAAACGTTTATTCACCGAGAAACTCCCCCTCCCCTCTCCCTATTATTTATTTTATATTGACATATGTTTTGAGTAGTGTTTAGTGCCACTACTGGCTATAGGCATAGTATGGCAATGTAAAAAATTTGGAGTTTAAAAAAAATTAAAAAAACTTTTAGTGTTAACGTGTACAGAAGTACTATTCCGACTGCTAGTCGTAATTACACACTGTTAGATTTATATGATGAGTATATTATTCTTAAATTACATGTTAACACATGGAGCACATGTACCGAGGGCGCTTCCCTGCAGGTTGACTTGTTTAGCGTCAGTATACGCTCTGCTTCAAGACTGCTCGTGCCGCAGTCATATGTTATTCGACACTTTCTTTGAGTTGTCAAGGCTGTACGCCTGGTTGGGTAGGAAGGAGTTGAAGTTTGTGGTATGTAACTCATATGACTACATCTCATTTTCTGTAACGTTGAGACGCGTTGAGTGTGCTGTTCGCTTATGTTTTGTACGTGTTTGTAACATATGTCTGAAGATGGATGTTAAACCTGAAACGCGTAACATGTTCTAATAAAAGAGTCAATTAAACATCTCTTAACTTTATAGCGATTGTAGAGCATTGGTTGCCAGTTATTAACTTTGTTTTTCCAACTTCCTTGATGCCCTTTTCATAGATGTCCATTCCTCTTCAAATGAACTGCCTGTGTGGTATTCATCAACATAGTATCTACAACCCAAGAGAAATTCAGACGCATTTCATGAATGCTCTCCACTTCAGTGTCCCACTCCTTTCCGCATTTATTCTTCCAGGCAATTCTCTTAAACTCCTATCCACTCTTCATCGCAATTCAATTGAGTTCTGAGCTTATATCTGGCCCTAGGCGAGCCACAAAATCTAAGAGCAGGATTTAGAAAACGATAGATTTCGACTTCTTGCCGTAGATAATCGGACAATTCTTCCCATAAATACAGAAGTACGAGTATTAACAAGAGTTTCACCAGAACGTAACCTCACATGGAACTTTCCTGTGCCTCGATCCTTTTGGAAGCATACCTCCCATGGGGAAGCGAGAGTTTTCTATAGCTACCGACGGTTGCGAATTAAAACAAAGAGCGACAGAGGGAGAGAGAAAGGGACTCCCCTCTCTTCCACTCCGCTCCAATGCCAAACCTCGTGTGCAGTCATGACTGTTTGTACTGAAGCCATAGTGTTATGTAATTGCAGTACGGAAAGTTTAGAAATTTTTATCATAATGTAATTTGTTAAAAGAAAGGCGAACAAAGATGTAAAGTAATGCATCCACAGTTTGAAACAGTTGCTGAAAAAATCGATGTTTTACACTGTTTTACATGTAAGTCAACTTAAAGATGCAGAGCTACAATTTTTGTAGTATGTGTATTCTGATATAAAGCATAACATGTGGAATTTATGAAAGCCCACACATTAACTTCTGTCATCAGTGATAATACCTGCAACAGTTGCAAAATTTTACATCAGCAGTTGATTTTATCACTGGGAAGTGTATCAACAGTTGTGCATGTCCCATCAAGAGAAACGTGTATTCTTATGTGTCTCCATTGTTGTTGTTGTTGTTGTTGTTATTAGCAGAAGTAGTATAATTATCACTACCGCATGCTGCGCGTGTACTTCACATGTCGTAATGTTGACACATTGAGATGTCGGAGCATATGTAAGAGAGTGCACTAATGCCTTAATTTTATCAGGTGGAATAAACGCATAAAGAAGTAAATAAATGTACACAATGTGCCAAATTCCGCCACTTTTTATAACGCACTTTACACTATTTCTAAGGACACGGGCTCTGTCGTTTCTTGCGACTCTTAGTGTCTGTTCTGCTGGGGTTGGCATCGTGTAGTGGATCCCCATACGCTCTGTAGCGTATGGCATTAAAGGTCTAAAATTTTTGTAAAAGTTACAGTACCTTCCTACATTGTCACCTTTATCGCAACGACAATGAACGGGAGTCTTAAAATGTCACGTGTCAGAGATCTGTGCTGAAGTTTAGTGAGAGAGCAGTCTATATCGCATCACAACGCATAGTGATTTTTTAATCCGGACCTGTGCGCTACCTTCATGCTGAGTATCCTGGGGACGCTCCCAAGACAGCAGCCGTGTTCACAGACCGCGTGGACACGCTCCTGGCTGGACGACCGAACACTCAGCCGTCCTGCCGCATCCCGACATGCCCGCTAAGCCATCCGGTCTCAGCCTCACAGGAAATGTCTGGCTCCAGCGTGTGGACAGCGGCGGTCTCAACGTCGCTGCGATCTGGCGGCTCTACGGGACCTGTTGAGTGACGTCAGCTGAACACGACACAACTGGAGAGACTCGTGGACTCTCTTTGTCGGCCAACTCAGGCCCTTGTCGAGGCTAGAGGCGGTGTGCTCTACTGATGTGTCAGCATGATCTCTCCTTATCTGACATCGAATGAAATCTGTCCTCAACCTTCATGTTTTTTACTTGTAACCTTCCACGTAAACGTAACTAACTCGACCTTCTTTTGTAAGGAGAAAAACGTAAATTTGCACGATCTCAACCCTAGATACCAAACACCCATCCTCTCTTAAAATAAATGGCCATACTTAAGATAATACTCATTTTAGACGTCTTGAATGCAGAGTTTTTAAAGTTCAGTAGGGGCAGGTTGCCTGCCACTGGCTCCGCCCCACTGCAGCTGCCTGATGCACGAGTGCAGAGTACTGTGCAGCGGGGTGACGTCCAGAGCCCTCATACCCGCTTCATGTTGCAAGTGTGGGAAGACGTGTGTGGAGCCGGTCACGTCTGCCCCATGTGTTCCGAAACTTTGTTCTTCAAGTAGAACACATGTGATTTAACATGAAAAACGGGTAAGCAATATGAGCAGATAGTATTTCAATGCCATGCGCATATATGGTCAACACTGTTTAGCAATATTTTAGGACATATTCTGCAGCAGTTTTTTATAAAACACACGCACACACACACACACACACACAGATCTCTGTTACGGACAGAGGCAAGGTGAAACCTGACAATATTAACTCTTCAAAGCAAGCTTCCTAAACAGTCAGTTCGCGATTTTACGTCTCCGTCGCATTGTGCCAATGAAGTTGTTTGACGAAAATGATCGTGGTGAAAGGGTATCGTCATCATTGTCACCGCCATCCTCTCATAAAGAATTGTCTAACGTCAATCAACTATTCTTCTCTCCATTTAACGGGTCTTCTCTATGACTGCCGCAACTAAATTGCAAGGTACAAATAGTAGCACAAAGAAACGCTCATAGAGTTTCTTTTGCCTCGTGTAAGAGTTAGTCGAATAGCCACATATAAAGACGCTTATCGGTCACAACTGTCACGAGATTTGACGTTTAGGCGTGGCAATTTGACCGTCACTGTATACTGCTCCTGGAGGTGCCACACTGTCGCTTGTCGGTTGACTGGCACTATAAACGCGAATCTCTTACTCACCGTGCCGTACAGTAGTTCGAGCTCCGACAATGGGCGAACGCAGCGGAGCGTGCCAGAAACACGTGGTACACGAACGTTGAAAAGCTATGTGTTCAGAAGGTCTTAACTGCGTACAGTCATAATCGTGGTCCAAATCTCCGCGCGACATAGACAGCTGGGGCTCACACCTTGCAAGTGTGCGTCTCGTATATGAGTCCTGGTTGGTGATCTTCTCTTGTTAGATGAAATCGGTTGTGATTAGATAACTGTTTCTTTTCTCCGGTGTGATTATTATTTAGTTCTTATGTTTTTATTTCTGTGCACTTTAATTAGGACAGAATTTTCAAATGTGGTGCAACTCCATCACCATGTGTTGATTAACTTCGACGAGAGTTTTTATAGAAAACCTAAATGAGCACATTGCGCTTTATTTAACAATAACGAACTTCCAAATAATATACTCACCAGGTTTGTCCCTCCACTCAAACTGAACTGGACGCCACCACTCACAATTCACCCTGCCGATCGTCGCTCTTGTGATGCGTTGAACAGCATGCACTGACTGGGACAGGATATGATGCCTCAGATCATCCGTTTGCAGCGTTGTCATGTTCCATACCATGTTGTTCAACCTTTCAAAATAAAATCGAGTCAGCTTATGTGACAAATGATATTATGAAACTTGACTGTATTTTGTAGAATAGAATAGTGAAAACTAAACTCAACTTGCACTTCTCCAGCTTTTACGTTTCCCATTGATAGAGGTCGCCAGCCCATTAGAGACGAATCGAGGTGTCAGGAATTATGGCGTACATTACGGCTGGTATGCGAGTCTGCTTACATATTCTGGCGAACTGATCGTTTCTGATTAAATACAAGAATTCACATACAAACATGCAGCCAGAACTCTGAGTGGACAAGCGCAGCAGACCGCGTTCAAAGGCATGGAGTGGGCGCTCCCCCACAACATGGCTCACCGTCTGCTCCTTGGCGACATAGTCACGAGCAGCACTTCCACTATAATACCACGTTTTCAAGACGTTGCCATGTTCTCTTGTGCCGTTTGGATGAGGTTGAATCTTGGTCTTTCGTGACAAGAAAGACCATACTGCGCTACCTTAGTGAGTTGGACTGAATTCTTATAGCACTCTGTCTTAGGAATTAGCACATTGGCATCCTTGATTGTGAGATTAGCAGGGACAAAATTTAACAGAACATGCAACCCCTAAGTCAGAGCTGTTGTAGCAATGTCATTAATAGTCAACATGGCTCCTTACGTCTTAACTGTGTGAGTGCAATTCTCCCATGCTATAGCACAATATGCGACAGCTCAATAACCAACAGAAATTGCAGCGTTGTTTTGTTTGTCTACATTTGCTCCCCAGTTTTTTGTAGGAATGTAGCGCAGTTGATTTAGAATAGAACCAAAAGACTTTCACAGGTCCGTGCAGTGCTGCATAAATGACAGTGACAGGAAGAGGGAGGCACCAAGGTAATTAAGGAAGTGGCTGCAGGAAATTTTGGTCCTATCCAGGGGCACATATGTGTGCCTCTGTATCATGGAGGTAGAACTCTGTGGGCTCAGTTCCGCTTGTGTTTGGCTGGTGTCCCTATCTGTAAAAGTACTCCCTCTGTTTGGTGTCAACATGGAGGCTCGTCGACACAGTCAGTAAGTAGCCAGTTCCACTAGATCAATGTGGTCACTAGGCCACCACTACGAACAACAATAAACAACTACCTGGAACCTTGGAGTGCGAAGAAATTGGCTAAGGGGACACGTGAAACAGAACTTGGATCAGTGGAGTGGGCTTGTGTTCACCGGCGAGTACAGGTTTCGAATGTCGACTGGGGATCGTCGTACAAGGCTGTGTAGGTGACCAGGCACCGGTGCAGGTCTCTATCCATGGGTGCTGCTGCGGGGCGGGACGGTCGTATTTTGGGCTTGTATTATGGTAATATCAACAGTAGCAGGAAACAGTATAATGGGAGTAGGATTCTTTAGGAAGGTAGAGCAGAGAGTGTGTTACAGTGAACAGTTCAGTGATACAGTTACGCTTATCACAATCGACAGCAAACCAATACCGACAACGATAGTTCAGAAAGTACATGCCGACGTCGGAAGCTTAAGATGAAGAGACAGAAAAAGCATATGAAGGTATTGAAAGGGTAATACAGGACGTAAACGGAGATGAAACTCCATTACTCGTGGGAAACTGGAATGCAGTTGTAGAGGAAAACGTGGAAGAAATAGATACTGGAGAATATGGGGTTGGGATAGGGAATGAGAGAGAAGAAAGACTAACTCAGTCCTGATATAAATTTCGGCTAATAATAGCGAATACTCTTAATCGCAAGAGGAGGATGTATAATTGGAAAAGGCTGGGTGATATGGAGAACTACAGTTAGATTACATCATGGTCCGACAGAGCTTCCGAAAGGATATAGTGGATTTAAGGCATACGCAGGAGCAGATATAGACTCATATCACAATGTAGTAATGATAAACAGTACGTTGCAGTTTAAGAGAGAAGTCAGAAAGAATCTATACGCAAATGTGTCAGTTACAGAAGTACTAAGGAATGACGAGATACTCTTGAAGATCTGCAAGGCTATGGATACAGCAACAAGGAATATCCCAGTAGGCAGTCCACTTGAAGAGGAATGGATATATCTGAAAATGACAATAACAAAAGTTGGAAAGAAAAACATAGGTACAAAGAAAGTAACTGCGAAGAAACCATTTCAATTAAAATATTATTACCCATGATGAAAGAGGGAAGTTCAAAAATGTTCAGGGAAATTCAGGAATACAGCAACTTTAACGGAAAGGAGAATGAGGGAAATTAGACTAGTTGCTGGCCTCAGTGCTGAATACAGAAACCAGCGCCAAGTGTTCCCCAGCAGAAGCTCGACAACACACGCACTCGTGACTCCGCGCTCTTAAGCAGTCGTCTGATGACATCACAGCCCGACTGTGGCAGGGATCCGAACAAACAGTTCAACTTGTAGAGTTTATAGAAGTTTCAAACTGCTGCCTGAGCCTTTATAGCCTCTGAAGATGTGGTGTCACCGCCAGACACCACACTTGCTAGGTGGTAGCTTTAAATCGGCCGCGGTCCATTAGTACATGTCGGACCCGTGTGTCGCCACTGTTAGTGATCGCAGACCGAGCGCCACCACACGGCAGGTCTCGAGAGACGGACTAGCACTCGGCCCAGTTGTACAGACGACTTCGCTAGCGATGCACACTGACGAAGCCTCGCTCATTTACAGAGCAGATAGTTAGAATAGCCTTCAGCTAAGTCAATGGCTACGACCTAGCAAGGCGCCATTAGCATTACATTGCATGTATCTACAGAGTCTCACTTGTATCGTCAAGAGCGATGTACAACAATGATGGATTAAAGTTAAGTATTCCAGCAGCTACGTACTTTTCTTTATAGCATTCATTACGTATCCTGTTTCAGACCTATCTCTGGCCTGCGTGGGTTAACGCGTGCATATCGGCTCTCTCACTCAGGTACTTTTCGTAGTGTTGGCTAACTGCTAACACTACAGAAGATATCTCCAGCATTTGGAGACGAAACGTTAGAGACCTTTTTTTTTTTTTTTTTTTTTTTGAGTCATCAGTCTTCTGATTCTTTTGATGTGGTCCACCACGAATTCCTCTCCTATGCCAACCTCTTCATCTCAGTGCAGCACTTGCGACCTACGTCCTCAATTATTTGCTGGATGTATTCTCCAATTTCGTTAAGCAGGCTGTTCGATAATTGTCGCACTTGTCAGCTCTTGCAGTCTTAGGAATTGTGTGGATGATTTTTTTCCGAAAACTAGATGATATGTCGGCGGACTCATACGTTTTACACACCAACGTGAATAGTCGCTTTGTCGCCAGTTCCCCCCAATGATTTTAGACATCCTGATGGAAGATTATCTATCCCTTCTGCCTTATTTGATCTTAAGTCCTCCAAAGCTCTTTTAAATTCTGATTCTATTACTGGACTCCTATGTCTTCTAAATCGACTCTTCTTTCTTCTTCTATCACATCAGACAAATCTTCCCTCCTCATGGAGGCCTTGCATGTACGTTTTCCATATATCCACTTCCTCCTCCTTTTTGACGGTGAAATTCCCACTGCACTCTTCATGTTACCACCCTTTGCTAAAAATATCACTCAAGGTTGCTTTGACATTCTTATGCGCTGACTCAGTCCTTCCAACAATAATTTCTTTTTCGATTTCTTCACATTTTTCAGGCAGCCATTTCGTCTTAGCTTTCCTACCCATCCTGTCTATTTCATCCGTAAGGACTTGCATTTCTGCCCGGATGGTCGTGGTATACCAACCTTACTGTCGTCCGCCATATGGTCTGACAACCTTGAGTGATGGTGTGGGGTGTCATTTCTTTTCACAGCAGGACTTCTTTGGATTTAATCTGTGGTACCTTACAGCACAGCAGTTCTTCTATGCTGTTCTACACCCCGTTTTGCTGCCTTCAAGGTAAGCCATTCTTGGCTAACTTTTTTTGCAAAATAATGCCCTCTCGCATATGGGGAGAGTTTTTATTATTTGTTTTTAGACTTGCCAAACGCTACCTTGGCCAGCAAGGTGGCCAGACTTCTTCGCAATTGAGAATAATTGGAGCGATATAGGCAGGGACGTCCTACCAGGTCGGGATTTTGACCATCTACCGCAGCATTTGGACAAAATATGGCATGATGTTCCTCAGGGAGACATCCAACAACTCTGTCAATCAATGTCAAGATGAAAAATTGCTTACATAAGGACGCATTATTGACTTACTTAACTTGTTAAGCTTCCCTCTTGAATAAGTCATCCACTTGTTTGTCTGCTCATGTAAAGTACAACTACTACTTTCTGTACCTTTCGGATATTTCCTTCACGGAGTGTTCCTTTTTTTGTCTAAGAGTGTAAATTCCATATGTGACATCGTTTTACTAAGAGCAACTATAGTAAGCAGTAATAGAATGTCTAAATGGGCTAATATCTGATGGACATGAAGGATTCTATTTTTTGTATAATGAACTGAACCTTTTATACGTCTTTTTTTGCTAAAGAGGTCTGTAGAAGACTGTCCAGGTATTTGGCAGTCACGCTTGTCGAACAGTCCATAGCGCTAACAACTGGTCTTAATGGAGTGAGGGGTTTGTGAATTTTTGGTATACCACACAATCTTGATGGGACCAGTTCTGATTTAGTAAGACACTTCTAGTTGGTGAGAAAAATCAAAGAGGCTTTTACTAGCTGATCCGTTACCCTAAGTACTGATCTTGGGAGATTGCTTTTAATCTCACTGTACCTTCTTGGTTGCAATACAACGCAAGTTTTTCTGCAGTAGGTTCATTATTTCATGAGCATTGTAGCGTTGCCCTTATCTGCTGGAAGCTCTAGAATACATCAAAATTGAAATCTCGGATAGGTCTGTTTCCACAAGTTAGTGTTGTGTCATTGTTTATTGCCTCTGGTGGTGTCTCTGGTGCTGCCTCCACATTTAGGAGACTAAGTCTTAGGCACACAAATATGCCATGGACAGTGGCCTAATACCCATTAAGCAAAATTCACCAGTAGGTTTTATTTAAATTAGTTATCAGTACGAATACAGGTGTTATTGTTTGTAGGAATTACAAAAGAAACGAGGAGTGTAGAAATGGGGTGGCCAAGACACTGGCTCACGGGCCATGCCCAGGCACAAGTGCATTTGGCTCATTACATACATTTATTAGATTTTCTCTGAAGTGCTCAATAAACACTGGGTTGAGCAACCTTACAGTTTTATTTCATGATTTCTGAGCTGTACACATTGCTGTGTTTTCTAATTCAATCAATTGTACATCATGGGCTGACAATCCATTTATCATTGGAAAAGCATGTGTTAGTTTTACACCCTCTTGCTGTACAAATACATTATCTATTAGAGCGCTACTGCCTTGAGCTATATGTACAGGGAAATTGATAGCTGATTCTATTTTATATACAATTAATAACACTTACACTTTTCCCATCTGAACTGGTTAGAAAGTTTACTTAGAAATCATCACAGATTAACAACTTCCTGTTTTTGGCTGACAGACAGTGTAATAGGTCATCTACATATGCTAACAGATCATCTACTTTATTTTTTATTCTCCTGATATTCTGATGAAGTAAGTTGATACTACCCTCAGCTTCATCCCTATTTACTGTACATGAAGCTTCTGTTATTCTATTTTTCTTGAGTGTTGCCTGTTTGGACTTTGACCTCAACATAAGAAACCTGTCTACCTGGTGCCATTAACCACAGGGGTCACCCTCGTGTGACTGAGGTTCCCCCTTACGGTGTCTGCTTATGGAGAAGCTGACTTATCTTTCCCCTTCCTATTTAGGTGCAGGCCATGCGTAGTGTATCCTCACCTACCAGTAGTGTCAAAAGGAACATCGCGTATGTGAGGTTTTGGGGGTATCTGGAACATCCCTTTCCTCCACTACTTCAGATAGCAAGCCAGAGTGTTAACACGCCTTACACCAGTGTTTATGCAGGACCGAACATGGCGCTGAAAGACCTCCACAGACACCACATTTGTGTGGCCAGTTCATGTTCCTATTTCATCCAAGTCACTCGCAATAGTACACCTTGGATTCATACCGCAGGCTGTTTCCTGCTGCTCCAACTGTGATTACCTCATCTCCCTAGCGTTTGTTTTCACAAAACTTGTGAGCTGGTACGCTGCACCTAATTCCTCCTGACGCTCCTGGCCTTGACTGTTAACTAGAAGCAATATTCTTCTTTTCCTATTCTGATTTGATCCCTACGTGTCCTTTTTTCTTGAAGCTAATATTCTGCTTCAAAATACATTCAACTACATCTGGATGAGGCCTTTCCTCCACTACTTCAGATAGCAAGCCAAACTGATTTACTAACTGAATTTCGAAGTTTTTTCAACAGTTTCTCTTTTTGCTTCTACCTCTCCCGTCCCTGTTTCTTCCCTTAGCCTACATAATTCCAAGTCCTCATTTTCTAATTCAGCCTCAAGGGCACAAATTTTTGCCTCCTTTTCAGCGACTTTTCTGTCCTTTCTACATAACGTACGTTGCCATGGAGAGCGTCTTATCTACCCAGTTTCCTCGCCGCTACATTCGCCCCAATAAACCACAACCTACACAGTCTTCACATCCCCGCCTGCAGATTTCTACAGCAAACATCGCCTTTGCTAGACGTGTTTTGACAGAAAAATTTACACAAAGGAAGAGGATAACTTGGCACAACAGCACTGATGTTACGTAACCTGTATTAATACGCAATGAAGCGCTAATGTAAACAAACTTTTAAAAATCTCAAAAACTTTATAAAACTACCCTTGTAATTCTTTCTAGGCCACAACGTATTCTTCAAACTCCGTATTTCCTTTAACACCAGTGATCTTAGGGAACTTCACTGTCTTTGTCAGAATGTGTCCGTTCCAGAAACGCGATTTTCTTTTTAAATCCATCCCCATCAAATGAGGAAAAAGTTACCTTGCAGTGCATTACTTTGGGCAGTGTGCAGTCAAGTCCAGTTAAAATGTGAAATATGCACTAGATTGCCCATGTTTTAATTTTCGTTCCTGCATTCCTTTATTAAACGCTAGCAAGTTTTAAGTTGTTCCAGGTATGTCTCTCGATATAACCTACGTACTTTGCAGTACGATATGAAGTCTCCATAGGAATCGTTCAGTTTCACTGAAAACCGTTGCAGCTGAAAACGGAAGATACGTGTGACTTCAGCAATTATAATATGCTTTCTTCCACTTTCGCCATGTGCCAAAGGCCTGCAAATTTAGCACAAAGTGCTTTTTGAGGTACAAAACAAGGAATCTTGTGTGTCGACATTCGTTATTTAATCCTGTTTCATTGTCAATCAAATCTTTAAACTCTTTCTGCATATTCCAGAATCCGAATCAAGAACAGTTCTCCACATGAGTAACCTAGAGGCAGATATCCTACGATTTGTGAGGCAGCTTAAATCACTTAATAACAGCAAGTCTTCCGGTCCGTACTGTATACCAATTACGTTTCCTTCAGAGTATGCTGATGCAACAGGTCCATACATAACAACCTTATACAACCGTCAGCTGGACGAAAGATCCGTGTGAAAAGATTGGAAAGCTGCACAGGTTACACCAATATTCAAGAACGGTGGAAGGAGTAATGGAGTAAATTACAGGTCCATATTATTAACTTCGATATCCAGTAGGATTTTGGAACATATATTGCGTGTGAGGACTATTAATTACCTCGATGAAAGCGGTCTGTTGACACACAGTAAAGACGGATTCAGAAAACATTATTCTTGTGAAGCGCGAAGTGTTGAGTGCTATCGACAAGGATTTCGAAAAGGCCTTTGACACTGTACCACACAAGCGGCTTCTACTGAAATTGGGTGCTTATGAGATATCATCTAAGTTAGCTAACTGGGTTCGTGATATCCTATCAGAGAGGTCACAGTTCCTTATAACTGACAGTCATCGAGTGAAACAGAAGTGATTTCTGGCGTTCCCCAACGTAGTGTTATAGGCCCACTGCTGTTCCTTATCTATATAAATGATTTCGTAACAATCTGAGGAACAATCTGAGATCAAAAAATGCAAAACGATTTAGAAAATATATCTGTATATTTTGGAAAGTGGCAATTGATCCTAGATAATGAAGTCCTCCATATGAGTGCTAAAAGGAATCTGTTAAACTTCGGTTACACGATAAGTCACTAAATCTAAAGCCCACAGATTCAACTAAAACCCTAGGAATTATAATTACGAGCCACATAGATTGGGGGTTGGGGTCGGGTTGGGTTGGGTTGTTTGGGGGAAAGAGACCAAACAGCGAGGTCATCAGTATCATTGGATTAGGGAAGGATGGGGCAGGAAGTCGGCCGTGCCCTTTCAAAGGAACCATCCCAGCATTTGCCTGGAGCGATTTAGGGAAATCACGGAAAACCCAAATCAGAATGGGCAGACGCGACTTAAATTGGGAAGAACACATAATGTTGAGGGGGAGGCAACCCAACGACTGCGATTCATTAGCAGAATATTTAGAAAATGTAACAGATCTACTAAAGAGACTGCCTACGCTACGCTTGTATGCCCTCATTTGGAGTACCGCTACACAGTGTGGGATCCTCACCAGACAGGGTTAACAGAGTACATTGAGAAAGTTCAAAGAAGAGCTGCACGTTCTGTATTACCCCGAAATAGGGGAAACAGTGTTACTGACATGATGCATTATTTGGGGTGGACATCAAAAAGGCGTTTTTCATTGTGGCACAATCATCTCACGAAATTTCAATCACCAACTTTCTCCTTCGAGTGCGAAAATATTTTGCTAACGCAGACATACTTAGGGAGAAACTATCGTCGTAGTGAAATAAAGGAAACGGGAGCTATCAGGGAAAAGTATAGGCATTCGTTTTCTCCTAGCACTGTTCGATATCGGGATAATCGAGAATTGTTGTGAAGGTCATTCAATGAACCCTCCGCCAGGCACTTAAGTGTGATCTGCAGAGCATCCATGTATATGTACGTCTAATGTCGTTTCACAGTAGATATGCACTACCTGTAACGTATATGAATTGAGAAACCTCTGCGCTCTCTTCTGTCACTGCCACTCATTTTAAAGAATCGCGACGGTAGATCGCTCGACTGCCCCCTTCGTGCAAACAGCCACTGGCCCGGTGAACCTCCATCGTACCGAGATCACACAGCGAAGGGTAAACAGCGCTGACAGCGCGAGTCTGCCGAACTCGAGAGACTTGTGCCGGCCGGAAGACGCCGCACCGCGACGCCGGATGAAGCGCCGCGCTCTTCCGGGCGCCTCCGAGAAGGACCGAGCGGAGCCGAGCGGCAGGCAGGCCGGGCCCGCGCCGCCCGTGGCCCAGACACGCTGCACGCGTAACTTGTGGCACGGCGCGGCCGGCCGTGATTATGAGCCCCTACCCAGCTGCGGCGAAGTCATTCAGTCAACTCCTGAGGCTTCACCGGTGGCCATAGGTTGGATGTAAGATGTAATACTTCACATATGTTCGTTTGATATTTTCCAGGAAAAAGATGTCCATTTTTACAAGTGACAAACAGCAAGCGTGTAAAACACAACGCATTTGAATAACACATATTAAAAGCATAATATTGCCAAGGAATACAGCAGTATCAAGAGCCATCAACTAGAGACAATAACAGAGAACACAGCAATATTTTGAGAAATGTCATTAGACCAGCTGATAGGATCAGCTGTGTGAGTAGTATGTACGTATCTGAGAATAACATCAAATTACGCTGGTATACAACGAGGACAATGCCAGGCGAGCAGCGGAAATCTTCGGTTATCTGTTTACTGAATGTCGTAGAGTGAAGACGTTACTAACGTTAACGGGATTTGCAAACGTTTAAACAATAAAGTCTTGTACGTCGAAGAAAGTTCAAACTCCTGCGCCTCACTCACTCAAATTGCTTGTAACACCATTTTTAATGTGGGCAACTAAAGGTAAAGCTGAAGGATGCAAACTGTAAGGAAATGGAAGCAGTAACTACAGAATAAATAAGAGTGCATGTGGTTGAGATCATATATTATTTGGGACAGTATATTTTTCCATATCATGCACTACCGCTTTTGCGTCAGTCACCCAGCTCGTGAAATTTATTTTTTCCTGTGCGAAAGTAAATATTCAGTCATAAGGCTGTAAAAATAACATGCTGGTAATATCTGAATTAACTTCCACTTCCATACTCTACAAACCCCTGCGAAGTGCGTGGTAGAGGGTTTTTCCTGCAGTAGCACATACTGGACCGTCTCCCCGGCCACTTCGCTCCTGTGCGCCCTGTAATTAGTGTGACCTCGTCTTTGCCGGCCCTACGAGAGCGACATCCAGGCGTCCGTCTTGTATTCTCAGATTCTTCGCTTCATACAGCTTCTTGGAATGTTGTGAGTAGGTATTTATCTTAGGTGATTTCTCTACATGAAATCTCAGGTTTTTTTTATCTCGTCTTTGATTTAAGAACAAAAATTTGAAAAGATTCAACCTTGAACAAACACGGTTTCTTCTCTTTTTACCGATACGTATTTCAGCCATATTTCATTATCACCAGCGAGTTTCCTTTATTCATCTGCAGAGTAAAGAGTAAAATATCGCATTGGGATACGCATATTTTTGGGAATGTGTTATTTTTGCTCAGAACGTTATAACAGACATGTAAACCATAGTATCACATGTCGTTGTTCATGTCGCTGCACGTCATCTGCAATACCGAGATACCAGCCAAACTGGAAATAGCAGACACGGACATCAGCAACAGCATGTGCCATTAACGCATACATACTTCTTAGAACGTTTCGAATGCAAATGTACAATTCTAAAATTATACGTTTCCCCATATAACAATATATTCTTTCTAGAATCAAATTTTCACTCTACAACGGAGTGTGCGCTGATATGAAACTTCCTGGCACATTAAAACTCGAACTCGCGACCTTTGACTTTCGCAGGCAAGTGCTCTACCAACTGAGCTACCAAAGGACGACTCGCGCCCCGTCCTCACAGCTTTAATTCCGCCAGTACCTCGTCTCCTACCTTCCGAACTTCACAGAAGCTCTCCTGCGAACCTTGCAGAACTAGCACTCCTGGAAGAAAGAATATTGCTGAGACATGGCTTACCCACAGCCTGGGGGATGTTTCTAGAATGAAATTTTCACTCTACAGCCGAGTGTGCGCTGATATGAAACTTCCTGGCAGAGTAAAACTGTGTGCCGGACCGAGACTCGAACTCGGGACTTTTGCCTCTCACGAGCAAGTGCTCTATCAACTTTTTTTTCCTTTTTTTTTTATGAAGAGGAAAAGAAAATTTTCCGCATCCACCCACGCGCGAACCCATGACCTTCCGTATCCTATTCCCGCGCGCTAAAAACATTTTTTTTTAATTTTTTTTTTAGGAAGGTCACAGGGCGTGGTACACGCCGCACTAGCAGTGGGGTCTCTTCACGGCACTGCCGGCGCGTCGAGGCCCAAACCCCTCCCACCCCTTTTTGCATGTCCCCAGTTGGGTCATAGCACTAAGCACTAAGTGTGCAGAAATCTTAACACAAAATTCCCATTCTCCGATGTAAGAAAGACAAAGAAACCTCTTCTCTGAGTAGAAACTGATCACTGACAAAAACTTAACAATTCTTCTTGAATCACACAAATACTTTGGAAGTCGAACACGAGTAATTCTGAAAATTTTGAAAAACCTCTTCGTGTAACATAGAAGTAAATAACAATAAGAACACAAGTGACTTTTAATTTTCTTCTGTTCGTTCTCGTTCAAGGTGTTGTAGTGGTGCCACATATTTAACCGACACCCATTCTTTCAAAAATGATCTTCAGCATGTTGCCGTAGTGCTTCTTGTGGTTGCGATACGTGCTGATATTTGCGTATTCACACTTCATGTAAACGCGGAATTCTATCTCGTTGTCCGACCCAAGTTTGTTGATGACATAACTAACATATTTTCCCAGTAACCAGCTTATGGCGTTCATTTTTAATTTCGGAAAGTATGTCATGTCTGGTCTCAGAAGGAACGATGGCGTTATATATTCGGTCGAGGATCGGTGAGAAAGGCGCTTTGTTGCCTGATCCAATTCCAGTTATTCACACTGCCGCCACAGGTGAATCTGTGGATGAGTGTATCCACCAGACGGCATTTTCCACAAAGGTGTGTCTGGTTTAAACCGATCCCATACAGTCTCTCGTTGGTGCTGATGACACTGTTAACTGTTTTGTACCATGCGGAAATAGCGTCTGCAGATAGCCCGGCATAGTTGATGTTCCGCCATACAGCTTTCCAGTCACAATTAGGGAATTTCTTTTCAATTTTGTTTCTGCCCTCATTTAACTTCCTTTCAAGTATGATGTCACGCACTGTGGTACATGTGTTGCTTCTGATTTCGTCACTAAGGTAACTTGCTTCGAGGAAAAAGTTCCTCACATACTGCAGACGGGCATTAATCCTTCGCACATCAATCGGTGCTTGCAGGCTATGGGGCGTCACAGTTCTCTGAGTACATGGAAAGTCCGTTTGAGGAACAGAGCAGACGCTTTATTTCGAATGTCCACCAAACCGAGGCCCCCGTTTCTGACATCCAGTATAACGGTAGTCGCACCAACACTGAATATGTCTCCTCGCCATAAATAATTGGTAAAAGTGGACACGATCCCTTTCGCTACTAGCTTGGGGATTGGAAATACCTGTGCAGTCAAATACGCTTTAGACAAAATGCAGGAGTTCATGAATCTGACCTTTTGCACCTGGTCCACAGTTCGATGGATGTTCTCCATTACAGCACCATGAACTTTCCTCCTAGCTTCCGTCCAGTTAAAAGCAGCCATCCTCATCGGACATGCCATTAAGGTTATTCCCAAAGTTTTATGTTTGTTGTCTTGTTTTGCCCATGCCAGTCGGAGGTGATCTAGGCCCCGCAGATTCAATATTTTACTTTTGTTTTCATTGGTTGTCGCTCCCGACGCTAGACAATACTTTTGGATTTCTCTTTCCAGTGTAACTGTCTCCTTATTCCTTATTACAACACCCACGTCATCAGCATAAGCTCGTATGACGGTTTTCCCAACACTCAATGTTATGCCTGTTAATCTTGCGTGGACACTGCGGAGAAAGGGCTCTACAGATACGGTAAATAAAAACATAGATAAGGGATTGCCCTGTGGAACCCCTCGCCTTATCTGTATGGGTTTACAGGTTTGGCCATTGTTTGCTATTTTCGCATTTATACCTGTTGCAATATTTCTTAGCATGTTGACAATCTGAGGGTGGAAAGTCATTCTTGACAGCGTCGCAAAGAGGTATCTATGACTAACGCGGTCAAAGGTTTTGTTGAAATCTATAAAGATTTTATACTTGCCACTGACGTAATTGCAATGACGTCTCTGTATACAGATAGACTTTCGAATACCCTTCTGGTAGGAGAACAAGACTCATGATGACTCAATATTTTGTTGGAAAAAGCAGGGAGTCTTTTGTTGATAATACGCGAAATTTTTTTGTAATCAGAATTTACTAGCGAAAGAGGCCGAAATTTGTTAAAGTTGGTTTTGGCTTTACTCTTAGGAATCAGTACTATTTTACTTTCCTTAAACTCTGCAGGGACCGCTTTTCCGGTCAAGACCACATTCGCCATGGAAGTGATCTTGTCCCCAATTATACACCAGTAGCGGGCATAAAAATCCACAGGGAGGCCACCAAGTCCCGGAGATTTTTTGAGAGGTGAGTTACGCACTGCCTCATGCACTTCATCTTTAGTAATAGGTGACAGGATGTCAGCGTTTTCTGTTCCCGACAACTGTGGACCTAAAACAATGAGAAAGTCCTCGAGAGCTGCATCGTCCACTGTGGTAGGGGCATATAAGTTGTCGTAGTACCTGTGGACTTGGTCCAGTATTTCTTTCTGGCACGTGAGCCTTGTACCAGTATGCGTCTGGACCTCAGCAATAAAAGTTTGACGTCTGTTTTTAGCATGCTGCACCAAGTGATACAGAGAAGCAGTTTCATCAGCTACTACTGATGTGGCTTTCGATTTAATTTTTAGTCCCTCCATCTGTTGCTGTTTAATGCTTAATAACTTGTCTTTTATTTTTTGATATCATTCAGACGAATTACGTCATCATGTGCCTCTTGATATAAGTGTCTTATAACTTTATAATAAAACTCCATTGTATTCCTCAACTCCCTGCGCCTCGCTACACTATACTGCATGACAACTTTCAGCAGCCTTGGTTTAGCTCTCCTAGTCCACCAGTCAATGACTGTTGGGTGCTTGTCTGCTGTGCGGAGGCACATAGTCCACGCTACTCTTATTTCCTGTTCCAGTTCTTCGTCAGTTAAGACAGATATATTCAAATTCCATTGCCCTCAGAATCGACGGGTTGGCTGTACACTTAAATTAAAGCAAGTTAAAAGTGTACTGTGATCGCTAAAATACACGGGAACTGTTTCAACGTTTAATAAAAAAATTTCCAAATGTGGTGGCACGTAAATTCTATCTAGTCTGCTGCGGGAGTGGCTGGTTATATACGTGAACTCGACTGATGTCGGGTCCTGAAGTTCCTTACTAACTTTTTTAACTGTGGCGAGTAGTTGAAATTGGGTTGTTGATCTTTCTCGTTTAAAACACAGTTAATACAGGGTGTTTCAAAAATTACCGGTATATTTGAAACGGCAATAAAAACTAAACGAGCAGCGATAGAAATACACCGTTTGTTGCAATATGCTTGGGACAACAGTACATTTTCAGGCGGACAAACATTCGAAATTACAGTAGTTACAATTTTCAACAACAGATGGCGCTGCAAGTGATGTGAAAGATATAGAAGACAACGCAGTCTGTGGGTGCGCCATTCTGTACGTCGTCTTTCTGCTGTAAGCCTGTGCTGTTCACAACGTGCAAGTGTGCTGTAGACAACATGGTTTATTCCTTAGAACAGAGGATTTTTCTGGTGTTGGAATTCCACCGCCTAGAACACAGTGTTGTTGCAACAAGACGAAGTTTTCAACGGAGGTTTAATGTAACCAAAGGACCGAAAAGCGATACAATAAAGGATCTGTTTGAAAAATATCAATGGACTGGGAACGTGACGGATGAACGTGCTGGAAAGGTAGGGCGACCGCGTACGGCAACCACAGAGGGCAACGCGCAGCTAGTGCAGCAGGTGATCCAACAGCGGCCTCGGGTTTCCATTTGCCGTGTTGCAGCTGCGGTCCAAATGACGCCAACGTCCACGTATCGTCTCATGCGCCAGAGTTTACACCTCTATCCATACAAAATTCAAACGCGGCAACCCCTCAGCGCCGCTACCATTGCTGCACGAGAGACATTCGCTAACGATATAGTGCACAGGATTGATGACGGCGATATGCATGTGGGCAGCATTTGGTTTACTGGCGAAGCTTATTTTTACCTGGACGGCTTCGTCAATAAACAAAACTGGCGCATATGGGGAACCGAAAAGCCCCATGTTGCAGTCCCATCGTCCCTGCATCCTCAAAAAGTACTGGTCTGGGCTGCCATTTCTTCCAAAGGAATCATTGGCCCATTTTTCAGATCCGAAACGATTACTGCATCACGCTATGTGGACATTCTTCGTGAATTTGTGGCGGTACAAACTGCCTTAGACGACACTGCGAACACCTCGTGGTTTATGCAAGATGGTGCCCGGCCACATCGCACGGCCGACGTCTTCAATTTCCTGAATGAATATTTCGATGATCGTGTGATTGCTTTGGGCTATCCGAAACATACATGAGGCGGCGTGGATTGGCCTCCCTATTCGCCAGACATGAACCCCTGTGACTTCTTTCTGTGGGGACACTTGAAAGACCAGGTGTACCGCCAGAATCCAGAAACAATTGAACAGCTGAAGCAGTACATCTCATCTGCATGTGAAGCCATTCCGCCAGACACGTTGTCAAAGGTTTCGGGTAATTTCATTCAGAGACTACGCCATATTATTGCTACGCATGGTGGATATGTGGAAAATATCGTACTATAGAGTTTCCCAGACCGCAGCGCCATCTGTAGTTGAAAATTGTAACTACTGTAATTTCGAAAGTTTGTCTCCCTGAAAATGTACTGTTGTCCCAAGCATATTGCAACAAACGGTGTATTTCTATCGCTGCTCGTTTAGTTTTTATTGCCGTTTCAAATATACCTGTCATTTTTGAAACACACTGTATGTCCACCTAATATAAGAGAACACGGATTTTTCCTCAATAAATAAATTAGTTCATCTTAAAAAGCATCGCACCATCCAATTTATGGGAATTTCCTGATGGGGTGTTAAGGTTAAGCACGGTCATATCCAAAATTTTTATGCCTACGGCTCTTCCTGATTCTAGTCGTTCGATTTCAGTCACTGGAATGCCTTCCCTTATAAGAATGGCTGTACCGATATGGCTTGCGTAGAAACACTGACAATTCCAAAAAAGCCTGGGATCCGAAATGCCGTCATCGCAACTTCTTGTAGCAACGCGATATCTGTCCCAGACTGGAACAAGAAATCTTCTGATTCTGCCAATTTGAAGGGTGACTGTATTTTATTAATGTTAATAGTAGTAATGATATAAACTTGCATCACAGACATACCTGAAGAAGCTATGAGAATCGGTATGATTATAGCAGCAACATGCTTCTCTACAAGTCACGATCTTTACAAGCTGTGTGCCCATTACATGCACTAACTTCATAGAAAAATTTTTACTGCTTTGAAACAAAGTGCTTGAAAAGAAAATTATCCTGAAATCCTGACAATGCATCGCTATAAGTCACTGTGGTCTTTCTCCTCGTCAGTGTTGGCCCTGATGACTTCATATTTAATATTCTTTTTCTTGACGTCTTTCTTCTCTGGTGTGACTTTCGCTTGATGACGCGTGACAGCAAGACCTGGTTTCGGTTGCAGCCTCAGACGGTGGCCGTCTTGCGCAACGGCTGTGGCTTGCGAGTCGTCAATATTTGTTTGGCTCCGGGGTGTTGTCGGTTGCGTTGTCTTGCTGGCGAGGCGGTGATGCTGGTTTATTTCCTCCTTCGGCGCGGTGTTGCGCTTCGGAGCCAGCAGGTTGTTTACTTGGTACTTCCTCGTACTGTTCGCACTGTATGGGCTGTGCACTCGATGCGGTTATTGCAGCTGTGACCTGAGGCTCAGGGTCACATTTCTGTGAAAGGTCACTACGAGCTGCGTCACTATCTGTTCGTGGCGGTATAATTCCTTGTGCGGGAGCCACATCGACCTGCATTTCATCTCCTTTTACCACTTCCAACAGGACTTGGCTTCGACTTTCTGGCAACGGGTGTTTCACTGGAAGATTCCTCATCAACATTTTTTTCAGTGTCCTCTAGAGGACGCTTTTTAGTGGGAGTCTCGCTGTCACGGGACGGAATTTCAGCAGTTAATGCAGGTTTTAAAGATGGAAAGTCGTTAACATTAAGTGCAACATTTTCAGAGGTAGTAACAGGATCCACGACAGCCGCCGCATCTGTTGTATTACTGGCTGGCAACAAATCGTTGAATGTTAATTTCCGGCGTTGCGTAAGGTTATTTTTTAGCACAAAAACACGGCGAGGGCAGTCCTGACGGAGGTGACCAGAATCGTTACATACATGACATGTAGGGGTTTGCCCTGAGTAAATAACATGCGCCTTGTGCCCGTTAACAACGATGTGGGAGGGAATGTTTGCCTTCGCTTCCATCTCCACGGAGCGAATGCCGTTAAAGCACTGCAGCTTGAAATGCGAAGCCCACCTTTCGTTGACTATTTGCCTGACAACCCCACACTTTGAAAGGACATCTTTAATTTTGGAGTTGTCTACTTCTATGGGAATATTCAAAACCCTAACATTTCTAATTACAGACTCGGAATTCCTGAGTTTTACAGTAGTACCATCACGGTGTATAAATTCCGTTTCATAACCAAATTTTTCCAGAAAGCGGTCTACACTCACGGAATCATTAAACTTAACAAAAATGCAGTATTCATGAGTCTAGCTGCATGGTATGAACAGATTCAAGATGAATTCCAAATAACTCGGTAATCCAGTCGTGTATTTCAAGTGCAGAGGGCTGTACTGGACGGGTGTACTTGTCGAAGGTGAAAATCACGGTGTTTTTTCTCACGGAGTTTGCCATGGTGTTCTGCAGCGAAGAAATTTCGGACAACGCCGAAATCCCAACAGCACTACGTAGAAAGACGACATGAACGAAGACCAGTAGCTTAATTTGTAACACTTAATTCACGTGCAAAAAGCCGATAAACAGTCACGAAACACGAAAACACTGGCGTAAACACTGAACCTTCACGGAGCAAACTTGGGGAGCGTGCGACCGCGGCGACAGCTAAAGCCAGACTGCTGGCCACGCGAACTGAGCTACCCAAGCACGACTCACCCCCCGTCCTCACAGCTTTAATTTCTCCAGTACCTCGTCTCCTACCTTCCAAACTTCACAGAAGCTCTCCTGCGAACCTTGCAGAAACTAGCACTCCTGAAAGAAAGGATATTGCGGAGACATGGGTTAGCCACAGCCTGGGGGGTGTTTCTACAGCGAAATTTTCACTTTACAGCGGAGTGTGTGCTGATATGAAACTTCCTGGCAGATTAAAACTGTGTGACGGACCGAGACTAGAACTCGGGACCTTCGCATTTCGCGAGCAAGCACTCTACCAACTGAGCTCTTCAGTTTAAGACGTGTTCTATTTATCCTGTGGAGCATGGGTGCAAAGCTGACATGTATGGTGGTTGGATGAGATATGGGTAGCAGTGGTTGTGGATGTGGATTTTCTGAAGATGGAAAAATAATGTTGGTGCTTGTTTCTTGTAACTGTAAGATTCAAGAAATTTAGGTTCTTGTTTTTTTTTTTCTCTTTCCTTTGTGAAGTGGGACTGAGGTAGTACTGTGTTGATGCTACTGTGTACCTCTTCAACTGTTTTGTGTTTCATCTATAAGACAATTATGTCATCCTCGTATCGATACCAGTCAATTATTTTGTACTCATCTTGTTTTAGAAAGTTGTTGAATATTGTGTTATCTATACGATCCAAGAATATGCCTACTAATTTCCCAATGAGGGGATATCCCATGGCTAGCCCCTCTTTTTGCAAACAGAAGTTGTTGCTGAAAGTGAAGTAGTTTTGTTCAGTGATTAGACTAAGAATGGATGAGATTTCATTTATATGTCTTTCTGGGAATTTCTTGTACTTTAGCTGTTGTTCTATAGTGTTTATAGTTTCTTCTGTGAGTATGTGTGTGTACATGGATGTAATGTCAGAAGATACAAGTTTTGCTGTTGGGGGGATGTTGTTAATTTTCTCTATTGTGTCTTCTGGCGTTTTGAAACTTCTGTTGTTTGTGTGTGTGTATGTTTTCTCTAGGAATGTGTACATGTGTCTCTCTGAAGTCCACCGCTGGCCTGACTAGAATGAGAAGTTTGTGGACCTTTGGGAGGCCTGTTAAGAGTGGAGCTTTAGGACTCCTTTGTATCATTCTTTTTGTCTGGTTCTGTGTGAGGATGCGTGTGATGCTTTCTATTAATGTCTCTGGGTTCCTTTGATATCTTTGTGTTGGGTAATCACTTAGGTTGGTCATTTTATTCTATCCCAGAAGTTTATCTGTTTATACCAACAACAACAGAAGAAAATTATTATATACAAAAAGCAATAGTGGAAGGGAAAAACGTAATAAACGAAGAAACAACACTTTTCAACGACACAATCTTCACTGCTCTGAGAGAACTGACGCACGACACACGACAGAAAGCACACACTTGCAAAAGGACCACTCGCCCATCAGACAGAGACACATAAATGAGGAACGGAAGTCGTCAGAACTTGCGCTTAAATTTTCATAACCTTCTTGCAACGTGTGATACATTTCTCACGAGACACGCCAGCGGCAAGTTGGCGTAACGTTATGCATTATGAAAGAAGTGCGACGGTTATGTTTTTCTGTGTATAGAACTAGCTGCAAGCCGTCCAGCGAACATGAGTACACGAGAAACTATGTAACAACCTAGTACACACCAAAACTGTATCCACAACAGTACCGTAATCCCAACTGCATAACGCTGACATACGTAAGTTCACGTTTTCGTATTTGTTTACTAATAGTCGCTCACACAGTTGCAAATGACATGATTTATGTTGAGAAAAACGGCAACAGAAAAACACAGAAAATATGCCCCAAACACCAGCAAGAATCTTAAAACCACGCTGTAATGTATAATAAATAAGGTATTATTAAAGTACCCACAGAACACAATATTTAAAAAACAAACAGTAAACATGTAATAACGATTTACACCGTATTATAACTGTGCTATTTTCTGCATGTTTTACATTGATGGCGATGTTTGTCTCTGAAACTAACATGGGCAATGAATAAATAAATACATGAACAACAAAAATATTTTGCATCAAGGCAGACCGACAATGCCCACGTTGTTGTTCATATCTCGATACTACAGTTGGTGTGAGAAGTGTCCGCAGAAGGAGGAGGACTGGGTTTGAGTGCCGGCCTGACACACAGTTTCCATCTGTCAGCAAGATTCAGGTTTCAGATTAGTGACAAATAACGTTATTTCTGTTATCATTACAATTGTCGCAGTTATTTGTCGCTGTCATTGTTAGTTCGAAGACCGGTTTGATGCCGCTCTCCATGCTACAGTATCCTGTGCGAGCCCCTCCACTACTGCGGCCTGCATTCATCTGAACCTGTTTACTGTACTCATCACTCGGTGTCCCTCTACAAGTTTTTCTCCCCACACTACTTCTCCATTACCAAACGGACGATTCGCTGACGTCCCAGGAGGTGTTCTGTCAACTGATCCCTTCTTTCAGTCAAATTGTGGCATATTTTTTACTGTCTCTAATTCGATTCAGTATCTTCTCATCAATTAAACCATCTAAACACCTATTCTTCAGCAGTTTGCTCTAGCACTACATCTCAGTACCTCATATTCTCTTCTTGTGTCAGCTGCTTACTATCCATGTTTCACTTGCATGCAAGACTACACTCGTGACAAGTACCTTAAGAAATGACAGCGTAAAGGTCTAATTTATGTTAAACAGCAAAACAATTACTCTTTTCCAGAGATGTTTTCCAAGCCCTAGCCAGTCTGTATTTTATGTCCTGTCTACTTCGGCTGCAAACAATTATGTTGCTGCCTGAATAGGACAACTCATCTACTGCTTTAGAGTCTTCCTTCCTAATCTAACTACCCATTTGAATGTGACAGGTCAACGTTTCAGCAATCTTATTAGCTCGCTTAGTAAGGTATGGATATGTTGAGATGTATTTCACTACTTAATACACACATCAAAGAATACATTGCATCACCTCGGTTCCGAGAGTTCCGGAACCTGTACAGAAATTGGAATAGATATCAATATAAACATCATTTCCGCCCTTTTTATTGGTCAAGAAAACCACACGTTGCACGTTGTTCCACCATACAGCGAGACCTTCAGAGGTGATGGTCCACATGCTGTACACACTGGTACCTCTAATACCCAGCGGCACGTCCTCTGGCATTAATACATGCCTGTATTCGTCGTGGCGTGCTGTCCACAAGTTCTTCAAGGCACTGTTGGTCCAGATTGTCTCACTCCTCAACGGCGAATCGGCGTAGATCCCTCAGATTGGTTGGTGGGTCACGTACCGCGCTGCACGGTGTCGTGGTTGCAAAGATGGACTCCGCCACGGACGTCGGGAGTGAAGTTGCGCATTATGCAGCCGATTGCGCACAGTTTCAGTTGTAACAGGACGTCCTGTGGCTGCACGAAAAGCGTTATTCAACATAGTGGCGTTACTGTAAGGGTTTCTCCGAGCCATAATCCGTAGGTAGCGGTTACCCACTGAAGTAGTAGTAGCCCTTGGGCGGCCTGAGAGAGGCATGTGATTTGCAGTTCCTGTCTCTGTTTATCTCCTCCATGTCCGAACAACATCGCTTTGGTTCACTCCAAGAAGCGTGGACACTTCTCCTGTTCAGAACCCTTCCTGGCACAAAGTAACAATGCGGACGCGAACGAACCGCGGTATTGACCGTATAGGCACGGTTGAATTACAGACAACACCAGCCGTGTACCTCCTTCCTGGTGGAACGACTGGAACTGTCGGATCCCTTCCGTCTAATAAGCGCTGTTCATGCACGGTTGTTTACGTCTTTGGGCGGATTTAGTGACATCTCTGAACAGTCGAAGGGACTGTAACTGTGATACAATATCCACAATCAACGTCTATCTTCAGCAGTTCTGGGAACTGGGGTGATGCAAAACTTTTTTTGATGTGTGTATGACGGAAACATTACCATGTTTGACAGAAAATGAAACTAAGTAAATGGATTATCGTTCGATGATCGACAGAGCACGAAAATAATATCACAACGGAAACATTTTCCCAATGTTGTGCAGATGTTACGAATTTAATCACAACCCATCATATCTCAGCATAAGAACATACATCCTAGTCCGTGATTATCTAAATAGTAGTTGCAGAACATCAGGAACGTTTTCCTTTATGATATTAAAATGGCATTATATGCAAATGAGGAACTAAGACTGGAAATTTATGTATGTTCAGTGAACAGTACACATATGCCTCTAACAGCAATAACAACACTTGGGTGGTGATCGTAAAACGATATGTCTTTTGTAGAAAGAAAGTAATCCGCCGATTATGGTACACCATTTATGAGTGAAATTAAAAACGAACAAAGTGTCCTTGAAGTCGCCAACTACAAAGTTATTTCCCACCTGATGCTTATCATAGACGAATTAAGTGTTGGTTAAAAGTGTACAAAACGCATAGCTTCTGGAAAGCATGAACTAATCTCATCAGACGAAATGCTATGCCTCCACTTAATTGAGCACAGAGGTCGCTTCGGAGGGCTGGATGCCGTGCTGCAGGGGAGGAACCAGGCGGTCACGTGAAGCTCCACCGTTGACGTCAGCGGTGACGGTGAGGTGACAATCGGGGTGTGTACGTGCCAGTCGCTCGCGTGGGATCAGGGCGGTCACCTGCGTCGACGTGGAGATGTCGAGAATTGGCAGAAAGGAATTTTGCGTTTCGTCATGTCCACGACCACACCACTAGTAAAGTTACACGATCTGTTGGTCTATCAATGTGGACTGTCCAAGTATCTGAACGAATGGTGAACCACTCGTAGTGATGTGAGGCAGTGGCGTAAAAAGATCCTAGCCGACAGGGCTGTTGACGAGTGTCACTCCAAGTCACTGGCGATCGGTTTCAAACGAGACGCAAATTGCCAATGCCTGGCAAAGCAGCTCCATCTGAACCAGCTGCCTAGCAATCGTTCCGAAGGCGGCTGCACAGACTCGACATTTGGAGTCAGCGGCCGTCGCTCACACAGACGCTCAGAGCTGCGCGTCTTGAGTGGCCCAAACCACACAGAGACGGACAGTGGCTGGGCGGAGGTGCGTCACACGAGTCGCGCGATTTCGCCTCTTCTGAAATTATGGAGGTGGCGATGGGACCGACGGCCTATAGAGGATGGAGTTCAAGCCACTGGTGGTTCCATGGTGTCATAGAGGTGTTTCTGTCGCCGTGACTTGGATTCAGTCACTAAGGTTAATGTGAACCTGAACCAGCACGTTTATTTCAACATTCTCGGTGACGAAGTGTTGCCCTATTGTCTGGTCACTTGCGTTGTAGAAGATGACACACACAGTCGTGTTCCCAGGGCTGCGTGCATACACTCCCCGTTTCACGAACACTCAGGCGCCCTACAGTACCTCGAGGCGACCACTAGACAACCCGGTCTCAGAGCTGCAGGTGTTGTACGGTACTGTCTGGAACAGCAGCTGAGACGTGGCAGCCGACATCCCCACACACTGGTAGCTCTGCGGGATCTGATGCAGCAGTGGGAGGCCTCGGGCAGATGCTGCGTATCTGAAGAAACTTTCGGAACTCTCTTCCCCGCCGAGTTGACGAAGTCTTCGAGGCTAGAGGCGGTAATACCGTGATGCCATTTCATGATGCTTGGAGCAAAAGTTGGCTTGCATATGACTGTCTTACTATAAGTTAATGATGTATGGAACGAATGGGAATCATGCACCAGCTAGTTGTACTTCACATGTTTATTCGAATCCTTACCTAGGTTTAAACAGATATAAACCTTTCTTCCTTGGAAGAAGTAGTTACGTGTGTAAAGTTATTGTGTGAAAAGAGAAAACAGGTCATAAAGCTCAGTCAACACTAAAATGACCCATATAAATGCTAAGGTATAGCCACGTGGTTTAATGAACAGTAAAGCAAGGTAAAAGTGTGAATAAACATCTGACGTGCCACTGGTTGGCTGTTCGATTCCTATGGCTTCCATAATTTTACTGTTGCTGACTGCTGCCTTGTTAGAGATTTTAATTACGTATATACAGCAAATATTGTGGAGTATTACTGTAATCCGGTGGTGCAGGGTGTTGACTCTATAATTGCTTGTTTCGAAAAGTAATTAATTTAGCCACTTGCAGTGTTTATTGTTCACTTTTGAACTAATTTACAACTAACAACGATATCGAGCTACAGCTGTTGTCATCTCAAACGACGATATACTTTTATTGATTTTTGATAATACGGTTGGGAAATAGGAATATAAATTCAATTTTAGTAAGGCAAGCAGTCTCGATGAAAAGCTTTTATTGTTAGTTACCGCTTTCAGTCTTTGACTGTCATCATCAGATTACTTACTGTCTGCTGTAGCGATATGCGGAGACAGCGAGCGGAGAGAGACGTTTGCCACGAGGCAAATTCCATTGACTGCTCGGTGGAAAGTGTCAACAGAAGATGCGGCGGCAGAAGGTATTAGCGCGTTTCCTCTTTGGGTCTCACAAATGTGCCCTTATTGACAGATAGTTAGTATCGCAAAATAGGAAAAGTAGGTGACAGTATTGAGAATAAATTTAAGGAGAGGAGAAAGAATTTGTTGTACAGTTAGTAGTAATGGCATCGAGTAGTCTACATACCTCGGTACACAGCGGGAGTCGATACAGTCGCCAGCGATCCGGCAGTCGAGCTCCTCGAGGAGTTCGAAGGATTCGCCCCACGTGAGGCGGCGGAGCTGCGCCAGGGCGCCGGCGCACCCCCCTCCCTCCAACGCACCACCTGCTGGCGGCGGCGGCAGTCCGGAGTCCCTGAGGCGGTCTGCCAGGCGCTGCGCAGCTGACCACGCGGGGGACGGCTGCTCCAGGCTGTCGCACTTTGCGAGCTCAGGTGACAAATCTGCAAAACGTTCTTCAGTCACCTCGAGGTCTGGACTGTGACTCACGAGCTTCCATGGGCTACTCATATGCACATCAGTACTAGCAGCTACTGAAACGCTAAGAGAGCTGCAGCCAACGATAATCGACACGGCGTGAGGTGTGCTGCACACTTTTACAAGCAAAAGGTCAACAAGTCAGCTGACTGTCAGCACGGCGGCCACTGCTGCGGCTCCCCTTGACGAGGGAGCGGGAAGAGCTGCGCCGACAGTACAACACTGGACACTGTGCCGTCAGTACGTATGAGCCGAGGTTCTGACTGCAGCATCGGTGTGGACGATCCGTGCATCGAGGCCCTGAGCAGAGCGGAGAATGCCACGTTGCACTCTCGCCCATCTCACGGGGAGTCACTCGGTATACAATACGTAATTGGTTACACTGATCGCAGCTGTTACATTTCTGAGTCCTTGAGACAGCTCGCTTGCGATATTTTCGACACCCTTTCAACAAAATAATTTAATGTCGCATGTCAGCCATGCTGTTCTGCCCCAGCTTGACAGAGTTAGCACCGCTACCACAGGAACGTGCGATGTACCTGGCTAGGCGCAGACAGTAATATTTAAGTGAAAATCACACTTATCGTTAACTGGTTTGATTGGCGAGATTGGGAATAAGACTTATGGACCCATGCTCATAGATCTTTGCAGAACGCCAGAGCAGATACAGTCTCACGATGGTGTCAGAGCTGGCAGTGCGGGGCTGGAGAGGAGACTCCGGGCTGGCCGAGAGGCAGCTGGGCTGCAGGCGGCAGGGCGCTCCGGACTGGAGCGGCAGCCGGTGGGAGCCTTTCCTGGTGACTTCAGATCTCCAGTCCAGGCTGGGCCGTGAATGACGACCCCAGGCATTCTGTACTCTCATCTCCTGGAGCGCCGCACACTTATCCTGTCTCATCACAGTCTACCTGCCAAGTACTGCGTCACAGTCAAATAACTGCAGCCAGAAAAGCTGGAATTCCCAATGATGTAATCGGCATACCACTCTCCTCTCGCTTTAATCTCTGGGATCCGCCTCTGAGCTGTATTTTCCTTTTAGCTGTAACACTGTTTACCCGGGGTATCTCGTTAGGTAAGCAGCAGAGGCGCTGCCGTTCATTTGTTCTGTACACTTCCGAGGCAGTAGTTGCATTTCTGTCCCTTTGTACTTGTGTGCGAACGTTCAGCGCTTACGGAGCAGGGAGAAAACAAATGTAATAGCTAAGTACTCATCAAATGTTGAGATCATTTTAGAAATAAATTGTCGACCGATATGCAACTGCGGTTGACATACGGTTCCTCGCCGCAAATAAAGCAGCAATGAAGGCACTGAGTGGCAGAGAGTGGCTTTGCACTAAAAAGCGCTGATCTCATCTGCCAGAAAGGTTACGGCAGAATCTCTGGACACACAAAAGATGTTCTGCCTGCTCATTCCCTCACGAGGGACTCAAGTCATTTTGAGCAAATGTGTGACAAAACCCGCAGTGAGTTAGACTGCAAAATGAAGCAAAAGGAAAGAAGAAAGCGTAATGTCTCTGTGAAGGAACAGACGGTTAGGCCGCGCAGCTACACTCGTCAGATCCGCTTCGCTTAGGGAGTCCAGCTGAGGATACCTCGGCGGTGAGCTGACCTCGCCGGTAAACATTCGTACCTGCCCTGATGACGTCTCTCGGCGTCGGTCTGGCTACCGGGCTGTAAACATACAAAGAGTCGCTTCTGATGTGACTGTGGGCAGCTGCTACTGTTAACCGAAAAATCGGGATGCCATTGCGGTACGGCTATTGTAATTAACCACTGCGAACGTTCGAGTAATACACACCTGATATCAATGAACGTAATTGACTCGTACAGAGGGAAGCCCACGCTGCTGGCACAACACGGAGACCTCCGCCTCGTCGTGTCTGAGGGCCGACTGACTCACTTGGCGCTCTCCGTAACCTGCGATGTATTCTGGCGAGAGCCTGTCCCCGTCAACTGTGCAGCGATACTTGAAGCTTCCCGTACTGGAATAATGCCTCAGTTACGGCCAATGACTGAGGGACTTTCCCTGACAATCACTGTAACGAAAGGAAACTACTCCTATTGTGATTAAGCGAAAGTGTGTTTACGGCCGACTGGCGCGCCTCCTCCACGTACTCCCCGATGTGTGTGTCTGGCTGCAGGCAGGCCGGCCTCCCACGCAGCGGGCCACGGCCCCCACCCCCGCACTGGACGACTCGCGCCGCGGGCCGCTCGCGTTCTCCGGCCGTGGGAACACACTCCGCCACAGCCTGGAACCTCTAAAGTCTGGAAACTCTACAAGCCCCAGAAAAGAGCTGGTTGTGCAAATTACAAATGTGTGCAACTAAACAATCGCCCTTCGATTCTGCCTCGTATGAGGTCGTTTTTCCTGCATTTTCAGTTTTTATCGTATGATAAATTTTAAGTTGTTCAGATAGCATGCGTATGTCTGAATGCATTACGCGGGACTACTAAGGTTCATTTTGTCCTCTGAACCTCCGCGAGTAAGTTTATGGGCGTTCCTTGAGCAGAGAGGGCCACTGGGAAAGCTCGCCAACAATACACCAGCGGAAAATAATTGCAGCACAAAAAATATAATTACTGTAGAGTAATGAAATTGCGAGAGTACATCTCCCTAGGTGACACAGCTTAAAGCTTAGAAGAGAACTGTGAAGTACAAAAGCCGCTACCTCAGCTCGAAGTAAAGCAAAGGTGAAAAAGCTGAAGTAAGGCATCCTGCAGCTCTTTTAATGTAAATGTTTGTAAAAGTAACATTTGGATTTCCTGGTCAACTCCTACGAATAACCCATTTTATTTTCCGTGTATGCTGTAAGCTACGGGTAAAGACACAAGCCGGACATGCACTTGCATGTCAGATGTGACAGCATTCGGCGCCCCACATGTTGCCCACGATGCTAACACAACACTGGCTGATGATGCCAACAGGGGGCGGGACTGGAGCTGTCAAACGATGTCGACAGCACGAGGCTACGGAGCGTGGCTGAACTGCTTAGTCGACGAGTAACTCACGACAGTGCTACAGTGCTAATGGTGTTGATGCAAAGCAGAGCAATGGCAACGATAAACAAAGCAAGCATTGCGTTATATCTTCAGAAACAGTAGCCAAAGTGGAGAGTTGATCAGAAAGGAACTCAAGAAATTTCGCTGATTGTGAAAGAAGTGGCGCATGAGTCAGCGGAATGCGTGGTGTCGTGCGAACAATGTACAAGGGGAGTGCAGTGATGGCGATACGTTCACGGCACTAGAAAGTTGTACTGAAACAGGTGTGCTGTAGTTCATCGTCGCTGTCGCACAGAGGGCCGCAGCTCCCGTTTCCAGTCACACGTAGTGAAGGACAGTCGCTGTCCAAGGAGCAGATACTAAACGTAATCACGTACTTGGAAAATCGCAGACAGCATAGCAAAAGAACAATTACGAACATATTTTGAACAAGTCTGCAGAAGTATGACCGTTAGTGTGTAAGGAAAACTACAGACATTCAACGGAGGACATGGCTCACTTGCGCGTTTCAAGGATGCTCGACATACATTACAGAGATTTCAAAAGAAGCAGTGGATGATTGCATGACATCAAACAGTGCTACAGAAGTGTGAGACGTGAGACAATGAAATTTCGATGAAAGCGTCAGCTTGACGATGTACAGCAAACTACAGGATCGACCGAAATATTTGTAGATGAGATAAGCAAATTTACCCCGTCGTTGAGTAAGGAATTTGTTTTCAACTGCAGCCAATCGGCATTTGAAGAGGAAACGTACATGAAAGGGCCCCTCTAAATTAGAGGTACCAAGAGAGATCAATCAAGATCATCTATTATCAATTCGCATTCGTATACAGTTATGCCGACTGATTAACCAGATGGTAAATTGGCTGCAACGCTATTTATTGCTCTGCGTCCTTTGATTCTTTCTCGTGTGTGTAATTTTGGCAGGGGCCGTAGGGAATATTTACGTCACAGAAGACAAGAGTGGGAGAACAGACGTAAGAGAACTACAGCTATTGTATGATCACTGTTTTTGGCCAATAGCTCGTCAGAAAATAAGTGTTTTTTCTTCATTACTATGCTGCGCATAGAAATCATACTCCCAAAGAACAAGCTAGCGCTCCTGGAAAGTGTGTGACATAGCAGTTCGTACCACCTGGAACCACCAGATGAATAGTACCTCCAGATATCTGTCTTTTCAGTGTGTATGAAACATATTATAACACTACCTGCAGCAACGATAAGCTCCACGACAGGCTGTTTCGCATTCGGTTGCATGCCATCACTTTCCTTCAGTTCTCGTCACCCTGTTACACCAATGTCATTTGTATACGTATTCCTTAAGAGTGGATACCTAGCTGAGCGTCCTCATAATAAACGTAGTCCTTCACTGTCAGGCAGAAAACGTATAAGTTTTAATAACAGCATATGTAAGCCAAGCCGCCTGTGAGTGTTGGATAAGTGGACTGTGCATAACGTCTTATCAATACGTACAGCACGAAAGAGCACTTACTGGAATGGAGAGAGTAGTGCCACCGTAGCACAAATTCACCGGCACTGAGCTCGGAGCGTTTGTCCATGTGCCTGCAGACGCACTCCAGCACCGAGTAGGTCCCGTTTGCTGCAAGCAGAGCTCCCACTGTGGCAATTACGCCCGCCGGCTGCATTGTCCGCTGTCGACACTGGGGAGCAAACAGAAGCAGTGCGCGTCGCAGGGAGCGCGCGCTCAATATGACGGCGGGCGCAGCGGAAGTCTGCCGCAGGACGGCCAAACCACGGGAAGCGTGACGCCTCTCATCCGGATGACCGCCGTATTCCTGTTTCCTGGTGAGAGTTCGCGAAAGTCGTCGAGTAAAACAAACGTGGTATCTGCCCTTCCCCAAGGAAGTGTTGTAGTAATTGTGCTGTTCCTAATCTATAAAAACGATTTAGGAGGCAATCTGAGCAGCCATTGTTTGCAGATGATGCTGTCTTCTACCATCTAGTAAAGTCATGAGAAGATCAAAGCAATAGCAAAATGATTTAGAGAGTGTACCGTTGCGGTGCATAAAGTGGCACTTGATTCTAAATAATTAAAAGTGTTACGTCATCCACAGGAGAACTAGAAGGAACCCGTTAAATTTCTTTTACTCGATGAGTCACACAAATCGAAAGGGTGCCGTTTAAGCTAAATGCCAAGGTATTACAATTAGGGCCAACTTAAATAGGAACGATCAAATAGAAAATCTTGTAGGGAAGACTGTGTTTTGTTTGCAGAACACCTAGACAAAGCGACAAGCGCACTAAAGAGACTTTCACTTAGTGATGCTACAAGAACCCTCCGCCACACACCGCCGGGTGTCACGCGGAGTACTGGTGTAGATGCAGATGTACATCTACAAATCCACATGAGTCGCAATATGGTGCATGGTGGAAGTTGCCTTGCACCATCACTAGTCATTTTCTTTCCTGTTACGCTCGTAAATACAGAGAGGGAAAAGCGACTCTCTTTATGCCTCCATCATCATCAGTTTTTTGCTATATTAGCAGGTCCTTTGCCTCTCCATTTTCTGCGATCCATTGCCTCCTTCTTACGGCTGCTGTATGTTGTACCGTCCATTACGTCATCCAGTATCTGAAATCTCCTCCTTCTTCGCTTCCTTTTCCCTTCTACATGACCTTCTACACATGTCCGTCATTCTTTATTAATATATGCCCAATCCAATTTCATTTCCTTCTCTTTATTACATCTAGCAACTGTCTTTTCTCTCCCACTCATCTCAATACCTTTTCATTTATTACTCTGTCCATCCAACTTATTCTTTCCATACTCCGCCATGTCCACATCTCAGAAGCCTCCAGCCTTTCTCGGTCTTTATTCCTCAAATCCTATGTTTCAGGCCATACAGAAGAACACTCCATACAAAACATTTTATCTTTTCCTCAGTTCTCTGTCCACACTGCTGCAGAAAACTCTCCTTTTCTTATAAAATGCCTCTTTTACCACTGCTATCCTTGTTTTCATTTCTGTGGTGCACTTCCAGTCGGTGTCTATCCTTCTTCCAAGATACTTAAAATTTAGCACCTGTTCTAATACTTCTCCATCCAGCGTAATTTTTATTTCTTTATTTTCTCCTAGTGCCAATACTTTTGTTTTCTTTGTGTTAATTTTCATTCCATAATGGCGTCAATGCTGTCCATTAAATCCTGTAATTGTTTTTCTCCTGTGGCTAGAAGGACCATGTCATCAGCAAACCTCAAACACCCTACTCTTCTTCAATTTCTACTCCTTTGTCATCTAATGTGCATTGGGCAATCATATTTTCCAAGTAGAGATTGAAAACGTTAGGTGATAGGCAGCATCCTTGTCTTACTCCTCTTCCTAGTCCGATCCAGTTTGTACTTTCTCCTCTCACTTTAACTGAGGCTTTTTGATTAAAATATAATGAGTCTTTTCTCTCATTACAGTCGCCAGCTTGCCCCAAGCCACATTGTCAAATGCCTTTTCTAGATCGGTGAAGCACATTTAGAGGTCTCTTCCTTTTTCAATAAACCTTTCTCCCAAGAGTCGTAGGAGCCCCACTGCATCTCTGGTGTCCGTATTCCGTCTAAAGCCAAACTGCTCCTCGCCAAGATTCTCCTCCATTAATTTTTAAAGTCGGTTATTAATTATTCTTAACATCATTTTGGCTGCATGTGAAATGAGGCTGATTGTCCCGTGCTCACTGCATTTCTCGATTCCTTGTTTTTTTTTCGGTAATGGAATCATTAGTTTTGTCAGAAAGTCTTCAGGCTATTCACCACTGTCACATATTTTATTCATAACCTCAATATTTCCCTTATTTCATCTTGTTTCAAGCATTTTAATATTTCTCCCGGCGTCTGTACCTACTGCTTTACCGTTTTTCATTGCAGTCATGCCAGACGTGACTTCTTCCATTATGATGGTTGGGCCTTCCTTTCTGGTCATCATTTACACTGTTGAGTAATTCAAGTTCCACAGTTTCTGGTTTGCGATCTGTGTCATATAGCTCTTTTAGATATTCTTCCCATCGCTGGAGGATATCGTCACGATCTTTGTACACTACCTCTTCGTCTTTACTCAAAATTTCCATAGTAGCACTTCCTGCTCTGTTTTAATCCCATGTCATAGTCTTTACTCTGTTGTACAGTAAGTCGTATCTTCCCTTCCTGTCCAGTTCTTCGATTGCATTACATTCCTCTTAACCATTTTTTCCTAGCCCGCTCTGTTTCTCTTTGCAGTTCATTATTTAACCTTCGGTACATCTTTCTTGCACCTTCAGTGTTCTTGTTTTTAAATTTTCTTCTCTCCTCCACATTCGAAATCATTTCTTGTGTGACCTATCGTTTCTTTTCCCTTTTCCCTTTTACATATCCTATATTTTGCTGTCCTGCTTTGATGACTTCTTCTTTCAGCATATTCCAGTACTCGTTGACATTATCAGGTGGTTCTTTGTCTCTTAATGTGTTTAGAAACTCAAGTGACAGCATTTCTGTAATTTGTTCTTTGTTGGATCTTATCTTCTCTAGATCCCACTTCTTCGCCATGACTCCACAGACACCCAAATTTCTCTGTTAGTGCTCCTTAAGCGAAATGGACGTTGACGCCAGTGAAATCGTTCTGCAGTCAGCTTCTAATGTCGGTTCTCTAAATTTCCTCTATAATTTTCCTAGAAATAATATCGTGTTCGCTACAGGGGTTCCTATTTTCGTTCACAAACCACCTCCATAACACTAGCATGTTGTTCGATCCTGGAGGTAACAACTCTGGCTGCACAGTTAAATTGCTTCGACGTCTTGCCTTAATAAGACCTTGTGCGGATCCAAAACACTCAAACAGTGCTCAAGAACGGATTGTACTAGTGTCCTATATTCTGTCTTCTACAAATGAACCGTTCTTTCCTAAAATTCTCCAACCCGAAGTCGAGCATTCACCTTCTCCGCTGCACCCTTACATGCTCATTTCATTTCACATTGCTTTGCAACGTCACAACTAAGTATTTCATGGACGTGAATGTCAAGCAGCGCGCTGCTAATTCTGTATTCGAATATTTCTACATTTGGATCTAACTATAATTCATCTTACCAACCAGAAATTTTGCATAAGTCATCTTGTACCATCCTACAGTCACTCAACACTTAGACGTCCCTGTACACTACAGCATCATCAGCTCATTCTGTCTGTGAGATTACGTTCTGCCGCACTCCTGGCGATACCTTTGTCTCTCATGAACACTCGCTGTCGAGTGCAAAGTAAGGGGTTCTGCTATTATGAAATTTGCGTTCCACTCCCATATCTAGAAACCTTTTCTGCGTTCATCCGTTAAGAGACTGCACGAGCGAAATCGCTCCCTCAGGATCTGTCAGTACTTTTCTTCCGGTGTCATATTACAGCAGATACATATCCGTATGTCGCCTTCCCGTCCACTCACCCTTCCCTCCCCACTCCAATCCCCCTACATTCCCCTCCCTGACACTGTTCTCGCCCAATAAAGATCATTTAAGTTCTGTATAAAGTAGTGAAAGGAACATCACAAAGTGCAGTCAGCAGGGGTGGGCCGAAAAACCAAACGTACTCGATAATACCTATGTATTACACCAGGCCAATGAACTCCAGCTGGAAAGCAGCAACAACCCACAGAGTATCTTCCAGATTTATCAGACCTGCAGTCTTTCAACTATTTCACACAGAGATCAAAAGTTCCTCAAGTCGGCAAGTCTCAGTTAAGTTGCAGAAGCGTACTGCTTTTCACCAACACATATACTGTGACTGTTAGTCTATCTAAAAGCGTCAGTGTAGGTCTAGAAATAGAAAACTTTCGACGTGTTTTTGGCATCACAGGACTATCTGTGCAGCATGAGGGAGTATACAAAGAAGTAGATGACAACAAAGTGTGGTGCATTACAATCACCAACTGACTTTAAAATGTATGGGAGGAGGGTTTCAACAGTGCTTATCTACAGGGAAGCTATGACTGAATCAACTTCAGGGGATATGCGCATTTAAATAAAACATTCGAGTGTGGGGAATTTGGATGATTTATACTGCATTTTAGCGACTGCTACAGACAGACTGAGGTACTGGTAGTTGAATGTAAGAGGAGCAGTGTATAAATGCATTTATTCTCGCTGTACCAGGAGAGCCTATTACTATCGAGTTCAGTGAAGTAGAATTCAGGGGTGGTATGTCTACTAATACATATGTTGAGGCACTTGCTGGACAGAATACTGTACAAGCTGAATTTTTTAGACTCATATGAAGCAATGTGTGGGAAAACATTGCTCTACACAATGAGTATAAAACGTACATATGTAAATAGAGAAAATACAGAATAAATTGTTCTTCCTGCCTCACTGCGTACCAATCCTCACCATTCAAGTGCATATAAATGTACCATGAGCCAGTGTTTACTCGGAAGTCTCCAGCACTGTGCGCGAGACGGCTCTGTGGCGCTCGTGTCGGCCGGGCAGTGCTTTGGCGAGCTGCCGCCGCGGGCCCCACGTGGCCACTGGCTGGGAGGGGAGCCGCCAGCCCGCCTCCAGAGGAGACCTGCAGAGGCGGGGCCGCAGCCAGCAGCCAGCAGCCAGCTCCCCACCCAGCCAGCCAGCCACGGCCTCCACAGCAGTGCTGGCGCCGCAGCTGGTGAGGGCAGCCAGAGGGGTGGCACGCCACAGAGTGGCCGGCAGCAGTCAGCCCTTTGATGTTAATGCTGAATTACGTGTAGTTACTCTAACTCAGCGGCAGTGTTTTGCGAAGCTGCTGTGACTGTACATAATTTTTTTAGTTCCTATTGTTTTACCTTGAAGTTTATTTTGTGCTTTGAAGAAAAGACATGTGTAATGGAGCACACTGTAAATAACTAGCCACATCTACAATATTGATTTAAGGAAATACTCCTTTTTCATCATTTACATCTGGCTAGTCATTTGTAGTCATTAGGTTCTTTTCTATGAAATAACAATGATATAACTAAACAATAAGAAATGGTTATTTAGTTACGAATCTTTTTTGTAAAAAAATGATCGATGTGTATTTTTTAATATATTCATTTTCTATACCATTTAAACCAGCCAGTGTGACCGAGCGGTTCTGGCGCTTCAGTCTGAAACCGCGCGACAGCTATGGTCGCAGTTTCGAATCCAGGCTCTTGCATGGATGTGTGTGATGTCCTTAGGTTAGTTAGGTTTAGGTAGTTCTAAGTTCTACGGGACTGACGTCCTCAGATGTTAAGTCCCATAGTGCTCAGAGCGATTTGAACCATTTATACCATTTAATCACATATATAATTTCACATTTAATTCCATATACATTTTTAAATTAATAAACTATCTGCTTTTTCCGTTTAATTATGTGCCATATTTGCATTTAATTCCATGTACAAATTAAAAACTAATAATAAGCACTCTGTTTTCCCAGTCAACCACTTTCTCTTTTCTAATTGGTTTTTGCCTTTACATAATGTGCGTAGGTGAAAAAAGATCCACACATATACACATGCACACATGTAGGCACTGAAGAGTAAAAGAAATTGGTTCATGTGGCACAGACTTGACTAATGTCTGAATTAGTGCTGGAGGGAGCTGACACCATCAATCCTGCAGGACTGTCCGTAAATCCGTAAGAGAACCAGAGGGTGGACATCTCTTCTGAACAGCACGTTACAAGGCGTCCAAGATATGCTCAATAATGGTCATGTCTGGGGAGTTTGGTGGCTAGCGGAAGTTTTTAAATTCAAAAGAAAGTTCGTAGAGTCACTCTGTAATAATTCTGGACATGTGGGTTGCCGCATTGCCCCGCTGGAATTGCCCAAATCAGTCGGACATTACAATGGACATGATTGGATGCAGATGATGAAACAGGATGCTTATGTACGTGTCACCTATCAGAATTGTATATAGACATATCAGGAGTCCCATGTCACTGCAACTGAAGACGCTCCACACCATTCCTGAGCCTCCAGCCCCTCGAACGGTCGGTCCCCTGCTGATATGTATTCATGAGGTTGTCTCCGTACCCTTAAATAGTCTTGTTTGAGGCACAGGTCAATGTCCTAATGGATTATCAGAGGTAAATTATATAACTTTTGGCGCCAAAGGTAGCTCCATGTTTATGTCTCGTTTATAATCGATCTCTACAAATTGGCCATGGAAAATCGCGGAGGTAGTTGTAATCAAGGAAGTCCGATAAATCTACTTGCTTCCTCGATGTTCTGTAAAAAGCCTTTGAAAAGCTGGGTGGCGCCAGAAGTCGTCTCACCGGCTTCTGAGCGGTACAAACTACTAGCAGCTCGCTTTCCGTGCAGGGAAGGCCACTAAGAATGCCGCAAATGCAGTACAACAACTTGTCTGTGCAGCGGCGTGAAAACACGTAGTTGGCGGCCGAGTGGGTGCCTCAGAGGCTGACGGCAGCTGACGGTGGCGGCCGGCGCTGTCCTCTCAGGCAGTGGGGGCTGAGCGCTCACTGCCGAGGTAGCCGCCACGGCTGCGGCATCGTGCTAAGCGTCCTGGAAAACCGGCACGAGTGACTCCAGCAAAGGCTGCACTTTCTTTCTTTTCAGAGCCTGCATTTGCACAGCCAGGGTCCGCCACCTGATAACTTTCTGCGGACCTCGGTGCTCCACTCAGTGCACTCGGCCCCCGCCTCACCGTGCTGTCTGGCTGCGCTGCTGAGGTCACGGGCAGCGCTGCCCGTGCACTGCCGCGTGGAGGTCTTTTGTCATTTTTTGTGTAACATACAGCTGTAATCACTTCTCGAAATTATAATACAAGAAATTTGCAAATCGAAAATTATATAATTTTTAACTTTTGAGAAGAGAAAAAAAGCGAAGTAGGAATGATTGGTAGTTGTGGCCTCAACAACGCTGCTGAGGAACGCGGTCTCAGATCGTGTCCTCGAGCCCGACCTCCCTGGGCGGCGCCTCCCATTATTAGTTTACCACATGAGATATTTCACGCCTCGAATGTCACGAAGCCAGTCATCTCTCGCATAACTGTTCTCATGTCTAAATGTAGTCCAAGGAAGGACAGAAAAGACGATAGAAAGAAGCGCAGAATGTGGCAAGGTATCCAGAATTATTTACTGTGCAAGGTCAGCTTGATGGTATTACTTACAGTAATTACCATCCACCAATTTACCCATTGCTCACAAGCCACACTGGAGAACGTGGTTCATGTTCTCCAGTTGGACTGATCACACAGCAATACACAAACTTTGCCACAGCCAACAACTCCCACTTGTTCTACAGGGTGTAAATAAACCAAAGAGTGTGGCTGAGGCTAAGGTTCAAAGATGTTGCATTTGGACGGAGTTTATTTTTGGTCAACAGTAGCATTCTAGAAAACTGCGCACTGATGACGCTGAAAATAAAGAGCGTGTCAAAAAGGACATTGTAGCTTTGGAAATACATAAATATATTGAGATAACTTACAGAGTCGATTGACGTGTTATTTTGTAGTAAAGAACCTCAAATTTCTTATAAAAGTATCATTTCGTTTCGATGCGAATACCAATTATGATGTGGGACACATCCCACTGGTAGTCAACTTCCCCTTCCCACATTCCTTGCGGAAAATCGGGTGAAAGTTGAGCAACAGCAGCGTAGATTAAATTTTTCAGGTCGGCCGAATTCGTTGCTACGGGAGGAACATACGCACGGTCTTTAATAAAACCACCGAACAGTTATTGCAGAGTTCGTTTCATGGAACCAGAACACACAGCGGGCACGCTCCACACCAGTGAAAGCAGCCATCTTAACTCTGCACAACGCTGGCGTTCCTGGTGGTGGAATGGGGCACTGATGGACTGAAGTACATGGAGGTTGTTTGCTGCATAATCATACACCTAACGATTCTATAAGTTATCTCAATACATTTCTATATCATTCTAAAATTGCAAATTCCTTTTTGATTCGCCCTGTACATCTCGATTTGGATTACATTCATTATAATTAAAGTCACATCTATTGGATTACCTGGCACAGAGAGAGTCTTGTAGAAGACTCTCTATAGCTTTAAATGATGAAGTCTTCTAATTCGAAAACTTTACTTGCCGAAATCGCAATTGATCGTACAGTGATGACTAGTTTCGGCAAATTTGAACTGCCATTTTCTAATTATTCTTCCTTAAAACATATTTATTATAACCTAGACGTCTGAGCTTGTAACCCCACACCGTGTATGAGTTGCAAACCATTGTCGCCACATCAGTAGTAGAGCTAGAACAAGCCTACAGGGCTTCCACGGACATTTCTGTGTGAAGTTATCTATCATAACTACAAGTTACTCGTGATTTAATGTCTATGGCGAGCGTAGACTAGAGGTGGAAGATGGACGCTGGTGATCTCATAGTATAGGATTATTGTCTGCAAATTTTGCCGCTCGTGGTTGCTAATACACTGCCAGAAAAAAAATGGTGCTTTTGGAAGTTAATTGGTCACTCAAGATTTATTGTTGCAACACTGCATATGGAGTACATGAAGTGGTAACACATACAGACGAATAGCACACACGCTTGGACGAACCAGGCATCGACCCAACCTGAGACATCCATATTAGCAAGTGGCGTAGCCACCACAGGCAGCAACACAGGCACTAACTCTGTCGTCCAGTGGGTCGTACAGGTGGCGAATACAGCCCTGGGATACGTGGTGTCACGTCGTTGTGTAAGAGTCCTCGCCTGACACGTCGCACCTGTCACTTGTCGTCCCATCATACCCCACACCTGCTGGACTGGAGAGGAGTCCAGAGATCGTGCCAGCCACGGAAGTTGCCACACGTCTTACAGGGCACATTGAGCTCGATGAGCAGTATGTGGGCGAGCATTATCCTCTTGGAACAACACACCATCTTTCTGTTACAAGAAAAGCAAAAGAGCAGGTTTAACAACATTCTGCATGTCCTCTCCAGGAACGGCACGGTAAGGCCAGTGTGTACACTCTTTGAGGTAGCACTCACCAGCTCTCCTTCGTATGCACAAACGACCGTCACTTGGATGCAGGCAGTATCTGCTGGCGTCGCTGAAGACCAGGGCGCGCCATTCCTTCTTCCAGGTGAAGGAAGCCCTGGCGGCACCAGTCGATGCTGTGGTGTGGGTGGGAGAGGAGGTAGAAGTGTGGGTGCCCATAGTGTCATTGCTAATAGGTGGTTCACAACAGTTTGTGTTGAGGTGTCTGGTCTCACGAGCTCTGTTACCTGTGCTGTGGTAGATGTACGAACTGTCGCCGCTGTCCCTGGAAATACACAGGGGTACGTCTCGGCTGTAAAGAAACCTGAAAACTTCACGTAAAAATCATACAAGAAAAGCGTACAACAGAAGAATACTTTTGTAGCTACTTACTGACCAAACATGAGAATTGCATCCTTCTACTGTACCCCACACCTTCAAACCTGGGAATTGACTTGTCTCATGTTCAGAGCTGGTATTTTCTATGAACGCCCCCTGTGAACATCAAATGAATGACTGCTGTCGAATAATGTTCACAGAAATTTGTTGCCAAAGCATTCGTCTGCCGCATTCTATAAATAAGTTGTGTAATTAGTCACTCAGGAAATCGTGAACAGTTCCAATGCAACACAGTAACCAGAGAATTCTGATTTGCAAATACGACGTCATAAGATATAGATTCTTCTATGATATTTCTGCAGCTGTGGTCCAGGGATGGTTCCGCATCGAGCGCCGGCTGGGAGGGTCGCCAATTTACTGCCTCACCACAGTACGCACATACCTGGACAGCTTTGCCTCGGTGTTTTCGTGTCCTCGAGTGTAGCACATCGTCTTGGCCAGAAGATAACAACAGTTTACTTTGGTTTCTTAGAGTGATGTGAAGGGGTATACGATGTGAACGCTAGTCCACTCAATACCCTTCGCAGAGTTACAGTAGGATCTGTTCAGTGGAGATGGTAGTAAAATACAACACTCCTTTCCATCTACAGTTTTGTGTGAACCGCATTCATACTACGTATAATGAGGAAGTAGCGACGTGCTTTCTCATCACCTAAAGTGACCACCTCTGATCTAATTGCTAGTGGAGGATATTTGGGTTGAAGTCCTCCTTGGAACAGCGTCGAAATTGGCGTTAGCTGATCTCGTTTCTATTGCCCACGAGATTGTTTCCACGTCTTGGCCAGGTGGAATGGAGCAACAGCTGAATGCGCATCTACCTGCTCCTGACTTTTCAGTTTGAACTTCGTTGCAGGGTCGTGAAACTGTTGTTAGCAGACTGGCTGTGTCCGCAGTGCAACACAAGAGATATCGTATACAGGACAGAGTGGAGTTGGGTACATCTACTCCTCACACAGCGCTCCCTGAAGAGAGTCTGTTGGTTGTTATATACTGTAGTGCTGACTCCTGCTCTACAGGTAGGATCGATGGTGCGAAAAAGGAAGCTGAGATAGCTGGTGTGTGTCCTAGCATCTTCCATAAACATACAGGTGTTGGGAAGTCATTGGGATTTCTGGTGTTGCAATGATTAAACAACAGAAAAACTGAGACGCCTCTAAATTTGTCTGATCCGTTTAAGTCACCCTTTCCTACGACCTCTTACCGTCTTTCTCCTGTTACTCCCATTAAGCCGATTGGTGGCCAGGATGTCCTCCCTCTTTATCCAGATATGATGCCTGACTCCTCTCACCTGTGCCGATTAGAATTGCAAGATAGAGCCTCTGGTTCAAATTGTTTTTCAGATAATCTGGCTAATGTTCAAGAACAACCTACGTACCTGACAGCAGTCACTCTATTGCCTCGTAATCGCTATAAGCAACGCATCTTCCTTGAGCGGGTGGCAACTTGTAAAAGGAAGAAAATGCGTCCTGGCCCGAAACTAGCTATCAAGTGAATAAAAAAGTGAAATATCCCACAGTGGCTGGTTTTTCGTTGTACAGATATTTTGTTTCAGCCAGTATGTTGCTAATAACTTCCGTGACTTCGAGACAACATTGATTTAACAGTACTCGCTCCTAGTGACTTATCTAGTGTCATAAACTTAATATTATCAACCAAAGAAAATGAAAAGTAAGAGTTGTATCGAGTGGATGGACGGACACAACCTCACGAATCTATGGACCCTGCTTATCAGCAGGGGACTGTTCAAGATGATGGATGCTCTGTAATGGTGTGCGGCATGTGCAGTTGGAGTGATATGGGACCTCTGATACGTCGAGACACGACTCTGAGAGGTGACATGTATATAAGCATCCTGTCTGGTCACCTGCAGCCACTCATGTCCATTATGCATTCTGACGAACTTGGGAAATTCCAGCGGGACAATGCGACACCCCACACGTCCACAATTGCTACAGAGTGGCTCTAGGAACACTCTTCTGAGATTAAACACTTCCACTCGCCCCAAACTCCCAGACATGAACATTATTGAGCATATCTGGTATGCCTTTCAACGTGTTGTTCAGAAGAGATCGCCAGCCCCTCGTACTATTACGGATTTATGGACAGCCCTGGACGATTCATGGTGTTATTTCCCCCAGAACACATTCAGACATTATTCATTTTGCGGCACTTCTGCGTGCTCACGGGGACACTACACAATATTAGGCCTGTGTACCAGTTTCTTTGGTTCTTCAGTGTATAACGTAACAATTCAGAAATTTCATGCGGATGATACAGAAATACACGACGTTTCAATGTATAGCTATGCTGATATTGAACGACAGGAAGAACCTGAACCTGAATGTGGATGTTCAAGGAGTGTACGCCGACCTACATATGAAGAAACGATCACCATAATAAAATAAGGGAAATCAGAGGTCGCACGGAAATATATAAGTGCTGTTTTTTCCACGCGCTATACTTGATTGAAATAACAGAGAATTGAACCCTCTGACAGGCACTTACATGGCATTAGCAGAGTATCCATGTAGATGTAGATGTAGATGTAGATGTAGACTTCTGCTGCAGCACCTGGAGACCTGGTCAAGTCGGCATGACAGCGGGTATGGAGCAAAATCAGAAGGAGTGCTAGGACTGAGCATACGTAGAAGTAACAGAGGTGGTTGTGGCATTCAAACCGGAGTGTTTGGCAGAAGGGCGATGTTGTTTTCGTGAAATTCAACTTCAGGACATCACACACATCCATGCCCGAGACAGGATTCGATCCTGCAACCGTAGCAGCACCGCGGTTCGGGACTGAAGCGGCTAGAATAGCTCGGCCACAGCGGCTGGCGTGAAATTGAATTAGGTTAATTTACAGAAAAGGAATTCGAGGCAAAATGTGCTACATATACGTTGAAACTATTGCACGTCTCAAGTAGGAACCTCGAGAACGAAGTAAGAGAGGTTAATGTGCGTACAATGGTATCTATTCTGTCACACACACTCGCTAAATATGGCAAAGAAACAGTAAATACATTCGTTAAGGTTGTTACCAAGTACCATTGACCATGCTGTATTATTCATTGATCAATCTTCAGTGATTGTTTGCTTGATGGTTCCTCTAAAACATGATACTCAAAAATTAGGCTAGCATGTCATTGCCAGTGGAGCTGATGGACATTAGAACAACTTGTGCCACTTATCGCAGAAAGCGACAGAAAGGCCGGTGTTCTAGTGGAACATCGTCTCCTACTCACCCAGCAGAGGCAGGACAACACTCTGGACACCGGCAGAGTTCAGTAATTCCTCAGACACAGGAGGATCGTTTCATGTTTAAGTTCCCCAAGCCACGAGACTGAGAGTGTATCTGATCTGTTACTTCCGAGGAAACTGTGGTATGTAATGGAGAGTAGTGAAAGTGTATAAATGTCTTGTCCTGTTGAAAGATCACTCCCAAAAGTAGCACAGTAGTACAGCTTGGAGGAATCCAGCACAGTTTAGTGTTCCCTCACAGAACAACGTGGGTTATTTTAAGTTACAGTTGGCCACAAAGGATGTTTAAAAACTGATCCTTTAACCAGTAATACAGGATATGAGGAACATCTGCGCTAGAGCAGCTGTGTGATTCAGAAAGTTAGTCAATAAGAGCTGTCCTGCTGAAACAACACATCCCAGTAAAGTTGTCCAAAAGGCAGCAGACCAGGCTTGTTGTATCTAGCAAATTCTGTGTTTTCCGACCAAACACCACTGGTTATTTTGGCTTATTATTCTGTCCAGCATGAAACGCCAATAAATCAGCATGTCTGCAACAGGTGAGCTGAGCAACACCCTGCAGAGGAGATCCGTGTAACACAATAACTGAGGAGATGGGTGTCGTTCTGAGCAAAGGTTAAATCAGCTGGTTCTGTAGGAACAGGTCTGGTGTATACTGCTCTCATCAGGGTGCCGTGAACAGGCTTCAGGGGCTACTTTCGGCCTCAACTGAACACGACATGCGACCTGGATTAGCTCTTAGATGTCACAACCAGGTTGGCTGAGTTACTTCAGCGAGACTGGAGCTATGAGTGGGGCGCATTGTCGTGCTGGTAGATATCAGTGTTGCAGGGTCAGTGCAGGCTAACGCTTCTTATGTTCTCCACAGTTCAGCGTCTCCTTAACAAACACCAGGCTTCGTTTCACCCTACGTTTCCGCACAGCATGATATATTAATCAGGTCTTGCATGTCTTCATGGTGGGACATAATGAGCATTACGTCGGCTGTATCACTGCAACAGAGTATGGGAGATGAGGTAAAGCTGATAATGTACCAACGGCAGCAGAGCAGGCTGGATGCTCCTGCTAACTTCCGTTTTACCTCCACAACCACCACTTGTGATCTGCTGTAATCTCGTAATATTCACTCTCACCTTTAAAGTTATCTTTCACATCAGACGCTATAACGTTTCCACGTAAAACATACTTTATAACTGTGCAACTACAATTTTATTTATGTATATACAGGCACTGATTACGTGTGTGAGCTCTGAATAGTAATAGAATAGAGACAATTATGATATATTTTGTATTTGTAAAGGATTAAGTAGTGGATTTCCGAAATAATATCTGTGTCGGCGAGTTCTGAAACCGCCACAGAAAAGAATTAATAAAGAAAAACTCAAAGATTTCATGACAATCAGCCATTTTATAAGTAGTAGTGTAAGAATAATATTGTCGTTGTCGTCTTCTTGGAGTCACATAGAGAGGAGGAATCTGTGACGCTATGTTTAACACGTAGCTAGCTTTCATTTGTCAAGATTGTAAGCAGGACGCTATTGGGCGCTGAGTATAAAGAATGGTGTGTGAACTTGTTATTCGAGTTTTAAATATAGTTGTGTAATAAGAATTCGTATGGTACTATTAGAAAGCTTGCCTGGTATTTTACACATCTATTTGCGACACTTTCAGCTTTTTAAGTCGTGTCTCCGGTGCAGAGCTGAGACACGGCGGAGCGAGCCGCCGCCGCGGCAGATTCAGATCTGATAATAAGGGCAAGCATACGGCAATAAGCGGTCAGGTGAAAAGTGCATTTAAAATTATTTCTCACAGCAGTTAGAGATCGGAGTACAAAGCAGCAGATTTTACGTCCTGCTTCACAGGCGGACGCGAGCTGCTAATATTGTAAACTTTAACAGTATCAAAGTTAAAATACTTTCATGTTTCAAAAGGAAACCTTGCTAAGCAAAAATTATGGGCTCGTAAAAGTTATAGAGAAATCATTTTCCGGTTAACAATGATAGTCTTACGCTCTAGTGTTAGCCATGGCACTGATTAATAATTAATGTTGACGAAAAATCCACTGCAAGGTTTGAGGTTCTTTAAGCGTTCTGTACGGTAACTTCATTATTTTTGACAACAGAAATAATTTCAGAACATTTTTACGATAACTGTAGGAGAGGTGGATATGTTGTGCCGTCTACTGAGTTACAGTAACAAAACTGTTCATTTAATAAGAAGCCAGTTCCAGTATAATAATAATTAATCTCATTTGTTCGCAACATACAATTAACCAAAGTAAACCAGTGTCCAGAAAAAAATAATTGGAGCGCGAAAACTCATGCAATGAATTTTGGCAATAATATCCCACATACTGACAAAACTACGGCAACTAACAAATCTGAGCCTGGGGTAGGGAGAGACACAGTAATACGGTGTGACCTCCAGAACTGGAACCTAAGGGAGGAAATCGACATAAAACTGCAGTCTCCGTATGTTCATCTGTCAGTCACTCGACATGAATTTCCAGCTGTTCCATCTCACTTCGTCCTCGAGCCGCGAGTTAACGTCATTCCATTCCAGTCTGGGCATCATACGTGAAATGCAAGCAACAGGCAGGGGCAAATAAAAATGGCGCGGACGAATGGATACGTCTGGACGTGAATGTGACGCAGATACCACGTATATGCCGGCCACGTGATCCAGACCAGTGCAGAGCGCAGTGCCAGCTGTGTCAGTGCGAGTGGAGCAGTGCAAAGGAGACGACGGTACTCACAGAGGAACAGCGGGTGTCCGTTGTGGAAAGTAACGTCACAAAAAGGCATTGGAATGGTGTGATCAGTTGTTTGTCGAGATGTTTAATGGTCTCAAAGTGCCAGCAAGAAACGCCACGCAACGTTCAGTCCAAAAATGGCCTCAGACAGTATCTGTTTTGAACTAGTCAAAAAAAACATTTCGAAACATGCCCGGACTCCATAAAATGTGAATGGAGCTCACCAGAAAATGCTTTGATGTCCTATCAAATCAATCCGACGCCTGTTGCAAAAAACTGTAATGACACGTCGATCATGCTGACGAATATAGCTGGGCCTGCACATGCATCCCTACTGAGTGTCTGTTGTTCGCGCATTAAAACCAGCAGAGTTCCCTTAGTGCCTCCAGTTTTGTGATTAGCTTCTTTATGTCTGACGAAGACTGGTTTCACCTGAGTGGTTACGTCAACTCACAGAATCACTGGTTCTGTGCAGCGGAGAATCCATATAATTTCCACAAAACACAGCTGCGTTATCACAACTATGGGGTTAGGTGTGCAGTGTCTGCACACCACGTTATTGGCCCCATCTGCTTTCATCAGAGTCTGACTTTGGGGCGTTACATTGCCAACATTTTGAAATCATTTCTGGCAGCACTAACGGAGGAGGTAAACACCTATAGTTAGTTTCAACAGGATGGAGCAGCTGCCCATACAACCAGCCAAATCTAGGAGTTATGTGTGTCAGAGTTTTTAGCGGAGGTCAGTCTGGTCACGACCGTAGCTGGCCAGCCATTTCACATGATCTGTCACTGTGCAATCATTTTGTGTGGGGAGCTCTCATGTCTAGAGTGTGTCGCAACAACCCTCATAGCCTTCAAGGACTGCAGCAGAGCATTTGTGATGAGACTGCATCAATCCCAGCAGTCCAGCTTCGACCCACGTCGCCAGCTGGCTGACCAGGACCCACAAGTGCCAAGAGGTGGACGGTGGTCACTCGCGACATCTGCTACAGACAGGTCAGTACTGTATTTCCTTCACCCTGCTGTGTTCCTTCGTACCCTGGAACTCTGTCCTCTGCGCCACTTTTATTTGCCCCACCATATAAACTGGCGAGCTATATTGAAGGCTAAATTCATCATCAAGTCTCATCATAAACACATTTATCCTCAGATCATTAGTTTGTAACTCGACAGCATGACATAGCTAGCAATTAAGGAGATGCAACATTGATGATGTGCCACGAAAATTGCTCTGGGCCACAAACTCCGTTACAGCATGCAACTAAGTTTCTGATGATGACGTTCTAATGTCGTATGTTCTCGAAACTCCTTCCGGGTTAAATATGAACAAAATTTCAAGGTCACAAGAAATATCTCCAGCGTCGTTATGAAAAACAACAGATTATCACTGGGCTACCAGACAAGGGGTCGGTGGCAGCCCCACCGTATAGATTGCCGAGCTATCTCGAATGCTGTTTTCTCAAGTTTTGATGTAAATAATTTGGCGAATTACTTTATAGTCTCCTAGGGATAAGATAATTACCGTCATTCCGGTGAAAGCCAAAGCCCTACATTCTGATGTCTACAGCCTCTTACACAGCAGAAAATGTAAGACATGAATGGCATGTCGCATTTTTTCTTGAACAAAACATCGACGTCCGTCTTCCGAGGATTACCTGCTCCTTTCTCTTCATTCGTATTAAATATATTTTAGTTTTCTAACATTCTGTACTTTTCTCGAGTGTTTTTCTGTGGTTTGGTAAACAGTTCCATCATACACAGTGCCGAAAACTCGTCACGGTGTAACCAGCGTCTGACAGGCATACGCAGACGTAAAAAGCACCTGGCGTAGAAAACTTCCGTGTCGCTACACGCCTCACGCGGTTATACACGTCTGTGACGTCACGACATCAGCACTTGTGACACGCTTATTAGGAGTTAGTCTGACCCAGCACATCCAGTCTGGAGAGGTCGGCCGTACATTCCTTTCACTACATTAATGCTTTGTAAGTTTGGGCACCTTTTTCTTTTTTTTTTTTTTGCTTTATTTTGATTTCACTCCCCTGCCCCATATGGGCAGGTGAGGGCTGTCAGCGGCACAATCCGCCGTTCCTCAGCCGAGCGACATGACAACTAAATTAAGAAGAAAATGTTACATACATAAGGCGATAAAAAAGGGGAACATAAAACAGAGCAAAGGGAGAAAATGGAGATAAAATTAGACTGACATGGAGACGTTCACAGGGGACAGTTAAAAAAGTCACCAGGAAGTTGAAAAACACAGTTGGCGATGCTTAAAACACAGAGAAGACACTGAATGGACATGCACAGGTTAAAAGTCGGCCACAGTATTAAAAAAACTCCAGAACAACACGTTTAAACCCACTTGTAGCACACATGACGAAGAATAAAACTGCCAGGTGGGACTTGCCTGAGGAAAGGTCAGAGCGGATGGAAAGGAGGGAGAGCAAGGGGCAGCAGGGGAAGCGGCAGGATGAAGAGAACAGGGTTGTCAGTGGGTACATGAAGAGGCCAGGAGATACGTGTGGTGGGAGATGAAGAGGGAAGACAGGGCAGGAGGGAGTGCAGAGACACTGAAAGAGGGCACAAGCGAGGGAGGGAAGTAGGAGGGGGAAGCCACTCAGGAGGAGGAAGGGGGAGGAGAGGGAGCCCTGAGGAGGAGGCAGGAAGATGGGGTCAGATTTGGTAGGAAGAGTAGATGTCAGGGCGAAGCTCATCATCTGGGAGGGGTAGACGGTGGAAGTTGTGATGGAGGGTGTGGAGATGGAGAGAGGGTGGGACACAAAGGTAAAGGTGTGGCAACTGGTTGGGGGTGGAGAGGAAAGGAGACACCTGGGTGTGAGGGGGATCAAGGCGGCGGACAATACATAGTGTGCGGATGTGTTCAAGGAAAAGGAGAAGGTGGGGGAGGGGGATGATGTCATAGAGGATGCTATTGGGGGATGGAAGGCGGATGTGGAAGGCGAGGCGGAGCGCAAGGCATTCGAGGATTTGGACGGCCTTATAGAACCGGGGAGGGGCGGAAATTCAAGCTACACTGGCATAACAGGGGATGAGGCAGATCAAGGATTTGTAGGTGTGAAGGATGGTGGAAGGATGCAGACCCCACGTCCGGCCGGACAGGAGTTTCAGGAGGTGGAGGCGGTTGTGAGGTTTGTTTTGGATGGTAAGGAGATGGGGAGTCCAGGTGAGGTGGCGGTCGAGTGTGAGGCCAAGGTATTTGAGGGTAGGAGTGAGGTGGATAGGACGGCCATAAATGGTGAGGTAGAAATCATGGAGGCGGAAGGAGTAGGTGGTGCGGCCTATGATCATCGCCTGGGTCATGGAGGGATTGATGCGGAGGAACCACTGGTTGCACCAAGTGGTGAATTGGTCAAGGTGGATTTGGAGGGTATGTTGGAACTATTGAAAGGTAGTATAAAGGGCTAGGAAGGCGGTGTCATCAGCAAACTGGAGAAGAAGAACAGGTGGGGAAGGTTTGGGCGTATCAGCAGTGTACAGGAGATAGAGAGGGGAAAGGACCGAACCGTGGGGCACACTGACAGAGGGATAGAAAGTACTGGAGTTGGAATTGTGGATAGTCACATAGGAGGGACGATGGGAGAGGAAGGAAGCAACGAGATGGATGAAGTTGATGGGGAGAGCATACATCTGAAGAGGAGCCCGGGATGCCAGACATGGTCATAGACGTTCTGGAAATCAAGGGAAACAAAGATAGCAGAGCAACGGGAGTTAGTTTGGAGGGAAAGAAGATTGGTAAGGTTAAGGGCCTGGCCGTTGGCGGAGAAGGAAGGCCGGAAGCCACATTGGGTAAGGGGAAGGAGGTGGTATTGGTTAAGGTGGCGGTGAATACGGTGAGAGAGGATGGCCTCAAAGACCTTACTGAACATGGAGGTGAGGCAGATGAGACGATAGGAAGAGGTATCAGAGGGGGGTTTGTTAGGTTTAGGGAACAGCAGGACATGGGAAATCTTCCACAGGTTGGGGTAAAATCCAGTGGAGAGGAGGACCTTGTAGAAGGTAGCAAGGACAGACAGGAAGGATGTGGGGGATTCCTTGAGGTGGTGGTAGATGACGCCATCATGACCAGGGGTGGTGTTGCCTTTGGAGCAGTCCCGGCGTTTTTTTGTTGTAAGGAGTTTCCAGATGTGTTGCTGTAATTGCCGGTGGTGGGTGAGAGTATCCCGGTCACGGGTGCGGAGGAACGAGTGGTAGAGCTGTGTGGGTGGCCAAATCATTCGCTCTAACTGTCCAGATTGTTCTTCAAATCCGTAGCGAACAATTGTGTCCTGGTGACATGACGCATTGTTGTTTGGGAAGATAAAGTCCATGAATGGCTGCAAATGTTCACCAAATACCCGACCATAACCATCTCTAGCCAACGATTGATTCAGCTGGGCCAGAGGACCCAGTCTGTTCCATGGAAGACAGCCCACACCAAGATGGAGCCACCATTTCTATTGGTGGACGGCCGAAATGTCACTCAGCTGCTCTTTTTCCATGTTCTTCTGCATACGCTATTACTTTCAGTTTATAGCCCACATCATATGAATACCTTTTATTTTTTCCATTAAGAAACTATCTGAACACCTGGCTGAAAATGATTCACTAGTTCGTGGCACCCTCCATCGGCAATACTGGAATTCAATATGGTACTAGCCCTTCCTTAGCCTTCATGACACATCTCGCAGGCATACGTTCAATCAGGTTCTGGAAAGTTTCTTGGGGAATGGCAGCTCGTTCTTCTCGGAGTACTGCACTGAGGAGAGGCCTGGCACGAAGTCGGGCTCCAAAACATCCCAAAGGTGTTCTATATGAGTTAGGTCAGGAATCTGTGCAGGCCTGTCCGTTACAGAGACGATTTTTTAGTCCAACCACTCCGCCAAAGGCCGTGCATTATGAACAGGTGCTCGACCGTGTTGAAAGATGCGATCACCATCGCCGAATTGCTCTTCAACAGTGGGAAGCAAGAAGGTGCTTAAAAGATTAATGTAGGCCTGTGCTATGATAGTACCAGGCAAAAGAGGAAGACGTGCAAGCCCCATTCATGAGAAACACGACCGCACCATAACACTACTGCCTCCTAATTTTACTGTTGGCTCTACACACGCCGGCCTATGACGTTCACCGGGCATACGCCATACCCACACCCTACCATCGGATCGCCACATTCTGTACCGTGATTCGTCACTCCATACAGCGTGTTTCCACTGTTAATTCATCCAATGTTTACTTGACAGAATTCGTTGCAGAACAATCTTCTTTTGATTGTAGTAAATCAGCTGAAAGACGTAGTCGAGAGTTGTTTCCCTGATTCTAAAATTTCAGATGCTACTCAACTGCGTTGAACTGAATGTTTCCAGATCGTAAACAATGTGATAGGAGAGAGCCATAACAACGCAGAACGAAGTTCCAAGAAAACTGAGACACACTGAATTCAGTGTTCTCACTGACGAGTCAACAGACGTAGAATATGTTAAAACCTCGTGTGTTTTGGTTTGATATTTTGATAAGGACACAAATAAAACTGACGTAATTTTCGGAACCTTTGTGATATTTTAAAACATGGCGAATATGATAACAAGTAAAAATCTTTATAATAATGTAATGCTTCCATTTTCTGAGTAAAATGTTTCTCAAAACAATCTTATAAGATTTACTTGTGCTGATTGCAGTTATATGATGCGATCAAGAAACACTGTTGCTACTCGCTTAACTGAACAATGTCCTGGACTAATTATACTCAAATGCATATTTCATATTTTCACATATGTGTCAGTGAAGCTAGTAAATGACTTTCCAAACCTAGCTAGGAATATTCATAACCATTTTAAAGCTAGTGTTAAGTGTCAGGATGTGCTACACACAGGCTTCCATACAGTATAGACGCACTTGCCTTTTAAAGGCATGTTTATCCTTTAGTGGGAAGCCACTGACGCAGGAACGCATATTTGCATAACGAGATCACTGCGGATGTGCGCCAGGAATACTCCAGATTCTTACGGGCGTGTGTGTGTGAAGAGCAGGCAAGAGTGCTGGCGTCATATCCCAGCTGTGACCGCAGGCGGCTAGCGGTTTGCGGTCAGCTGAAATCCTGTTTGTGCTCCAAACTGAGTCCCGGTTGCGACAGCGCGGCTGTGGGCGTTATAATGCAGGGCGTGCGAGGCCAGCGACACGGACCGGGACCGTACAGTTTGGGGCCCACCGTACGGGCCAACCCAAAATCACTACAGCGGTGAAACATGACTGCAGCTAACACTTACCAGTACATTGATAAGCATTACAGAGAATGTAAAATTAACTTCAGAATTTCCATCGTTATGCAAGAGCTGCGAATCGGAAGCCGCTGCACACTTTGAAATCAGCACCTCCCAAAACTTTGAATCCGTCGTCCTTGCCATGACGGCACTGCGTTCCCTGCCCGCTAGAGTTCTGGCGCTGACACCAACTCATTTCTTTTCCAGGGGTTATGTGAAATACCTATGTCTAAAACCATTACACAACACAATTCGCTCATTTCTGATGCGACAATTCATCCACAGACGCATCTAAATCTATGATACGAAATGTTGTCGCTTACATACTGTCTGTGTCGACAAGGGCTTCATACAAAATACCTATAAAGAATCTAAAATAAATTTGCTCCGTACGGAATATCTACAGCCACTGGTAATCGCTTCGTTCTGTTTTATCTGTATACCTAGAGATACAAATACGTAATTTATAAATTTTATATAAGAATATGAAGAAAGACTCAGAAGACTAAAAGGACTCAGTAGAAGTATAGACAATCTTACCCGGCGATTATCAGTGCAAGGGACAATATAGAGAGCCTGTGATACCCTCATGTCATTTATGAATCAAGGAAAGTATTGGACAGCATAGGGGAACCCGTGGTCTAGGGGTAGAGTCTTTGATTCATGATCAAAACGTCTTCGGTCCCGGGTTCGATCCCTGCCACTGCCTAAATTTTGATAAATAATCAGCATTGGCAGCCGAAGACCTCCGGCATAAGGCTGCGTTCACACTGCCGGCCGGGCCGGGCCGGGCTGACGCGTACTGGCTCGGCTCGTGCCTAGCCAGCTCAGGCCGACGTGTAGGGCATTCACACTGCGCGCCGCGCCGAGCCGGGTCGGCGGAATGGGGGAATATCCACTTCTCCGATTTTCATGTTCTAAAAATTCTTAGAGGTATATAAGACTGCGCCACATCGTTTTATGAACTCATTTTTTCCTTAAAAGCGTTACTTACGTCGTGGAAAAAGAAAAAGTCTACTTTTCGTTTCGCGTGATTTCTTAGTTTCGTAACGCTTCCCAGCCGATTTTGAAGAAATTATGCGGCTAAAAAATCTGATTTTTGTACACGTGCTAGTGTAACATCTTAGCTTCGTATTGAATCATTTATCTTTTCATATTTCTTAACAGTCATTGTGAAATGATGCTATTTGTCAACGTTGTGCACTTGATTTACAAATCTTGTAGTGAAAAAGTTATGTAGCGGGTAGCTTACTGTTACATCCGTTTTAGACCATACATTGTTGCGAATGAAATGTAGCTAAAAGTACCAAAAAGTTTTTGAAATGATAATGACACTGATATCTGTCTCTGGTCACAAGTAATGCGAGATATTCAGTGGCGTCAATGCCGCGTCCGCAAGCCACGGAGTTCGAGCGGTTACAGCTTGGTTTAATGTAGTCATATAATGCAGGACAGAAAAAAACTAATTACTAGTGATCAGTGGTGTAAAACTAATCACAAAAACAAACTGGAGATTTGTGATACGTTTACTGCAGAAACTGAAGCGCAATTCTGTAGTCTCGTTGTCTACTTTGACGGAAACAAAAATAATGGAGAGTTAATGAAACTATTGTAGATCGACACAGATGTGCGTTTCATTGTTCTTCATTATTTTTTTCCTTCCTTGGCGGGCTGCGCTGCACCGTCAAGGTAATCCCTACTCTTTGGCTAAATGGCTGCTAGTTGCCGAAGGCCAAATAAATAAATTAAAAAAAATCCCCACCCTTCGACAGCTGACAAGCAAGTCACTAGAAAACGCAGCTGCAGTCAACAGTTACTCGCCTTTGGCTAGTCTGTGCTGTCGTGTAGAACAATGTCTTCACTCTTTTACTGGTATTGTTTTGACTCTGCAGTAACTCGTCGAGTTTTGAAGTACAGAAGAACTAGGAGGTTATGGATTCATCCCATAAATAGCGACAGACATTTAGGAGAGTTTTTTTCTTTACATGAAGAACTTAAAAACTATCCTGAAAAATTTTATTCATATTACAGAATGAATCATAATACATTTCAGTATGTGCTGCAGAACATTCAAGACAAAATTTCGAAACAGAACACAAATTTTCGCAGAAGTATAACAGCAGAAGAAAAATTGTGTATAACGATAAGGTAAGATTCGTTAGTACACACTTTTTGGTTTGCAGTAGAACTTTGTGCAGCATTCACTACCTCCAATTAATTGTAGTCATGCTTTTGTATTTTAAATTTCACAAACGCTTACCTCTGAGGGGAAGAGAGTTTATGGGACTCCTGAGAATCATCAGTAAGTAATTAGCTTCGTCATTTTGGGTAATGTCTTGCTGTGCCTTCAACGAAGAATCGCAGATACACTCCTTCAGAATTTTCCAACTTTTTCTTCGTTTTTCTTCATGATGCAGCGCTTGGCAGTGGTGATGGTTCATCATGTGGAGCCACTGATGACCTCACAGAATTCTTTTCATTACCTTGTAAGATAGACAGACTGATATGCCCTTTGACTCAGTGCTTCTTTTTCCACTGGTAAGGAACTGTGCATAGCTCTTGGAACTTAGGAAAATCATATGACAGAACAAAGCCCGAGTGGAATTGCATTTTAATATACTATTCCCTGGATCACATGACCTTATTTTGCCAAGTTATACAAGTTATTCTCTGTAACTGTCTCTCAGGTCTTTGCATTTCGATTTCATTAGTTTAATTGAAAGAATATAGAAGGATGCAAGAAAATGTCTCTTTAATTATTTATTGTTGTATAACTATGAAATGACATGGACTAAGTAAATATCTACTGTGCAAACAAAACTGTAAAAACTTCGCCCAACACCACACTTGAGTAACACATTTTACGATTTTTTTTCTCAGGTATCTGTCCACTGGCATCTCCTTTCATGCACTAGCATCGTCATTCCGATTAGGAGTGTCCACCGTATCAGTGTTGGTGAAAGACGTTTGTATGGCCATATGGGAGTCACTTGCTCCCATTCATTTACCAACGCCAACTGTTTCTCGATTTAAAGAAATTGACAGTGAAATGGATACGAGATGGGGATTTCCAAACTGTGTTGGATGTATAGACGGGAAGCACATACGTGTCCAATGTCCTAAACTTTCTGGCAGCATGTTTTACAATTACAAACAGTATTATTCGATTGTACTCCAAGCAGTTGCTGATGCAAATTACAAATTTATAGCTGTGGATGTTGGTGCCTACGGTAAACAGTCTGATGCAGGCGTGTTTAAAGAAAGTATGTTATATAAGAAACTTACAAATGGGGAGCTGTTATTACCGCCACCAACAAGACTTGAAGGAATGTGTCAGGAACTACCGTACGTCATTTTGGGAGATGAAGCTTACCCCTTATTAGAGAATTTGATGAGACCTTTTCCTCGCAGAAATTTGGACAACGAGAAGATTCTATAGAATGATATGCATTCCAGAGCAAGAAAAGTTGTTGAATGTGCTTTTGGTATAATGACCAATAAATGGAGACTACTGAGGAAGGAAATTGAAACATCCGTTGACGTAGCTGATCACATAGTCAAGTGCATTTGTCTACTTCATAATATTGTCATTGACAGAGAAGGATGCAATGTTGAAGCTGAAAAGTTTTGTAACAATGCTGATATGCAGACAGCTGGTGCCACATTCAACAGAAATTCCACATTACGTTCGAAAACTGTCAGGAACACTTTTGTTGAATATTTCGTTAAAAATGCAACTTAAAATAATTAAAAAACCTCTCAAATAAATTTTGGAATTGAAAGTACTTTGCTATTTACTGTATTTTTTTGTATCTCATTTCACTGTAAATAAAACAAATAAAATTATAAAGGAAAATAATTTATATTTGTGCGTACTATCTGAAACACACTCCTTGGTTACTTCGTTCCATAATCTGGAAACTGCATCATTACTGTCATACTAGCCGAAATTCTGATACCAAATTGATGGACACAAGTTAATGTCATGTATATGTTATTCTGCATCCATTAAAGTAAGAACATCGCAAAAAGATGTCACAGACAACAGCTTATAGTAACGTGCCACAACATGACTTTACAATGCATTGTTATCTGGTAGGGACACATTTCCGTCCCTCAGTGACACTCATATCTGCCTCCGTTTACAAGTAAATGCGAACTATTCAGTGGCGGCAATGCCGCGATCGCTGGCAAGCTATTGTTGTAAATGCATGTAGATTAAATAAATGAAATAAAAGTAATTTCGCATGTATCATTATAATAAACGTAATTTTTCCTCACTGATTGTGAAATGTGAGGTAACACCTTAAAATAAAAGACGTGTGCAATCACACTTGTGATGAAATCAGAAGGGAGACGTGTGATGCGTGTACTGCAGAAGCTGTAGTGCTGCTCCACAGGCTCGCGCCTGCGGTCGGCCCGCGCCGGCAATATTAAACACTCGGGATGCCGTCGGCTCGGCTCCGGGAGGCTCACGCCGTGTCGGCGCGGCCCGGCCGCCAGTGTGAACACCGCAATTCAAAACCATGTGTTTGATATCGAAGCGGGCGGCGGCCCGGCCAGGCTCGGCTCGGCCCGGCCGGCAGTGTGAACGCAGCCTAAGAAGTCAGCCTCATTCTGCCAACGGCCTTGTCAAAGAGGACAGAGGAGCGGATAGAGATTCAGGGCACTCTCTTGTCCTAGGGGTGGGAAATTGCCCCTAAAGGCGGAAGAATCAGCAATGATCAACGACATGAGGATGCAGAAGGCAATGGAAACCACTGCATTAAAAACACGTAACGTGTATCCACAAGACATGTGGCCTGTATTTGAAGAAGTGTCATGATGATCTCTCCATTGGCAAAAGATTCCGGAATAATCCCCCATTTGGATCTCCGGGAGGGGACTGCCAAGGGGGAGGTTACCGTGAGAAAAAGATTGAATAATCAACGAAAGGATAACGTTCTACGAATTGGGGCGTGGAATGTCAGAAGCTTGAACGTGGTAGGGAGACTAGAAAATCTGAAAAGGGAAATGCGAAGGCTCAATCTAGATATAGTAGGGGTCAGTGAAGTGAAGTGGAAGGAAGACAAGGATTTCTGGTCAGATGAGTATCGGGTAATATCAACAGCAGCAGAAAATGGTATAACAGGTGTAGGATTCGTTATCAATAGGAAGGAAGGGCAGAGGGTGTGTTACTGTGAACAGTTCAGTGACTGGGTTGTTCTAATCAGAATCGATAGCAGACCAACACCGACAACGATAGTTCAGGTATACATTCCGACGTCGCAAGCTGAAGATGAACAGATAGAGAAAGTGTATGAGGATATTGAAAGGGTAATGCAGTATGTAAAGGGGGACGAAAATCTAATAGTCATGGGCGACTGGAACGCAGTTGTAGGGGAAGGAGTAGAAGAAAAGGTTACAGGAGAATATGGGCTTGGGAAAAGGAATGAAAGAACAGAAAGACTAATTGAGTTCTGTAACACGTTTCAGCTAGTAATAGCGAATACCCTGTTCAAGAACCACAAGAGGAGGAGGTATACTTGGAAAAGGCCGGGAGGTACGGGAGGATTTCAATTAGATTACATCATGGTCAGACAGAGATTCCGAAATCAGATACTGGATTGTAAGGCATACCCAGGAGCAGATATAGACTCAGATCACAATATAGTAGTGATGAAGAGTAGGCTGAAGTTCAAGACATTAGTCAGGAAGAATCAATACGCAAAGAAGTGGGATACGGAAGTACTAAGGAATGACGAGATACGTTTGAAGTTCTCTAACGCTATAGATACAGCAATAAGGAATGGCGCAGTAGGCAGTACAGTTGAAGAGGAATGGACATCTCTAAAAAGGGTCATCACAGAAGTTGGGAAGGAAAACATAGGTACAAAGAAGGTAGCTGCGAAGAAACCATGGGTACCAGAAGAAATACTTCAGTTGATTGATGAAAGGAGGAAGTAGAAACATGTTCCTGGAAAATCAGGAATACAGAAATACAAGTCGCTGAGGAATGAAATAAATAAGAAGTGCAGGGAAACTAAGACGAAGTGGCTGCAGGAAAAATGTGAAGACATCGAAAAAGATATGATTGTCGGAAGGACAGACTCAGCATACAGGAAAGTCAAAACAGCCTTTGGTGACATTAAAAGCAACGGTGGTAACATTAAGAGTGCAACGGGAATTCCACTGTTAAATGCAGAGGAGAGAGCAGATAGGTGGAAAGAATACATTGAAAGCGTCTATGAGGGTGAAGATTTGTCTGATGTGATAGAAGAAGAAACAGGAGTCGATTTAGAAGAGATAGGGGATCCAGTATTAGAATCGGAATTTAAAAGAGCTTTGGACGACTTACGGTCAAATAAGGCAGAAGGGATTGATAACATTCCATCAGAATTTCTAAAATCATTGGGGGAAGTGGCAACAAAACGACTATTCACGTTGGTGTGTAGAATATATGAGTCTGGCGATATACCATCTGACTTTCGGAAAAGCATCATCCACACAATTCCGAAGACGGCAAGAGCTGACAAGTGCGAGAATTATCGCACAATCAGCTTAACAGCTCATGCATCGAAGCTGCTTATAAGCATAATATACAGAAGAATGAAAAAGAAAATTGAGAATGCGCTAGGTGACGATCAGTTTGGCTTTAGGAAAAGTAAAGGGACGAGAGAGGCAATTCTGACGTTACGGCTAATAATGGAAGCAAGGCTAAAGAAAAATCAAGACACTTTCATAGGATTTGTCGACCTGGAGAAAGTGTTCGACAATATAAAATGGTGCAAACTGTTCGACATTCTGAAAAAAGTAGGGGTAAGCTATAGGGAGAGACGGGTCATATTAAATATGTACAACAACCAAGAGGGAATAATAAGAGTGGACGATCAAGAACGAAGTGCTCGTATAAAGAAGGGTGTAAGACAAGGCTGTAGCCTTTCGCCCCTACTCTTCAATCTGTACATCGAGGAAGCAATGATGGAAATAAAAGAAAGGTTCAGGAGTGGAATTAAGAAACAAGGTGAAAGGATTTCAATGATCCGATTCGCTGATGACATTGCTATCCTGAGTGAAAGTGAAGAAGAATTACATGATCTGCTGAACGGAATGAACAGTCTAATGAGTACACAGTATGGTTTGAGAGTAAACCGGAGAAAGACGAAGGTAATGAGAAGTAGTAGAAATGAGAACAGCGAGAAACTTAACATCAGGATTGATGGTCACGAAGTCAATAAAGGAATTCTGCTACCTAGGCAGCAAAATAACCAATGACGGACGGAGCAAAGGGGACATCAATAGCAGACTCGCTATGGCAAAGAAAGGCATTTCTGGCCAAGAGAAGTCTACTAATATCAAATACCGGCCTTAATTTGAGGTAATTTCTGAGGATGTATGTCTGGAGTACAGCATTGTATGGTAGTCAAACATGGACTGTGGGAAAACCGGAACAGAAGAGAATCGAAGCATTTGAGATGTGGTGCTATAGACGAATGTTGAAAATTAGGTGGACTGATAAGGTAAGGAATGCGGAGGTTCTACGCAGAATCGGAGAGGAAAGGAATATGTGGAAAACACTGATAAGGGACAGGATGATAGGACATCTGCTAAGACATGAGGGAATGACTTCCATGATACTAGAGGGAGCTGTAGAGGGCAAAAACTGTAGACGAAGACAGAGATTGGAATATGTCAAGCAAATAATTGAGGACGTAGGTTGCAAGTGCTACTCTGAGATGAAATAGGTTAGCACAGGAAAGGAAACTGTAGACGAAGACAGAGATTGGAATATGTCAAGCAAATAATTGAGGACGTAGGTTGCAAGTGCTACTCTGAGATGAAAGGAATTCGTGGCGGGCTGCATCAAACCAGTCAGTAAGCTGATGACCAAAAAAAAAAAAAAAGGCTACAATAGTCTAGTCCCACCTCCACCTCCACTGTTTAGCAGCAAGGCTATGCAGGAGTGGGGTGGCCTGCGTGCCTCAGTGATGCAGGCAGCCATACTGCAGATGCAACAACGTGGAAGGGGCGTCTATACAGCAGCCAGACCAACATATGGTTCCCGAAGAGGAGGGCAGCCTGTTCTTTAGTTAGAGGGGACCAGTCCAGATGAGTGTCAGAAGGTCTGGCCCTGCAACATTAGCCCACCGGCCCTCCATACGTTGGTGTTATGGGCGGATGATGGCAAGCAGAAAATACAACTGTCATGCTCCCATCGTAGCAGAATCTGAAATGTGATACAGAATAGTTCTGAAGATAAGATGGTGAAATAGAATATATAATGAAGAGGTACAGGATCGAACTGATAGGAAACAATAGAGGCACTGTCTCACTAATAGAAGGAATCGATTGACCGGATACATCCTTAGATATCAAGGAATCGTTAAGTAGGTAACCGAAGGAAGTGTGAGGTAGTGCAAAAAAATCGGAAAAGCAAGAAATGAATGGTTGGAGGTATCAGAAATTCCTTACGTCACTAGGAACACCTGAAAGCATTACATACAGATATTAGCATCCATACGTTACATCCTGGTGCGCAAGTCAATTTGCGACACTTTGTTCATAATTTCCAGTCCTGCTGATGACAAAGAACCATACATACTTTCCCTCAGACCACCACTCAAACATGTCCTATGGACGTAAACAAAACAAAGAGTGTGACTAAAATATTAGTCAATATTCTTGCTTCGCACGAGAGCTTTTCGTGTGCCAGTACTATACTGCTCTACCTGTGTTCTTCAGAAGTACACTGTAATGTCCTTTCGGACATGCATGCAAATACGGACGCGTGCATGTCCGAGGAAACATTCCATCGCATTTATGAACAACACAGGAACTGCAGTACTGCATTTATCCGCCAATACCTGGCAATCGATTGTCAATTAACATGTCTCACCTGTAGGGGAATATATTTAGTCTAAGTACGTGTGCAATGGGTTGCAGACATGTGGTTGACGACATATGGAAATCATGGTCTGGTCTTGAAGAAAAGCACGTGAATTGACGCTATATCTTTCATAATTATTTGAATGTCAATTAAATAGTTGGTAGGACACAGGCATTTATTCCTGTGTTTGTTTGTGACTGAAGCTTCACATTTTTTTCATTTCTTTCCCTGTGTGACTAGCTCATACTTCCTGTTCCACTTTCTCCTGTACGTGAATGTGGCGTTCCACGTTCGCTCCAAAAACTAAACGCAAGCACACACTCTCAGATAAGAACAGCAGACAGTAAAGTGTTGTACCATCTGCAGTTCGATAGAAACACAACACAGTGACAAAGAAAGAAATAAAGAACTGTTTACCAATTGTGTGATAATGCAATGATTACTGTAGCGATGAAAATTAATACATTGCGGTGGGTGGGAGCAGTAACAGGCGGTAGTGTTCTGTCTATACCAGTGGTACAGGCACCAGTCCCTCACCCTGGACACACACACACACACACACACACACACACACACACTCACACACACAGACATAGTCAGAAGGTTAAGAGCTGCAAAGATGACAAATTTGTTCTTATTGAGGTAGTGGATAAGTTGCAGAACATAGTCAATGAAGGAGAAGTTCCAAGTGAACCCTACTCTTATTGACAAGAAGATGTACTGTTTATGGAAACACTAGGAGCGGCCGGGTTCAGACATCCTGTCCATTTCCTCCAATGTGTTGACGATCCCACCTCAACCATGCTAACCAGACACACCTTGAATCTAGCCATTCCAAAACCCAGGCAATTGTATAAGACAAACAACCACTTTTCATCCTCATAACTACTGCCTCATCGAAATATGCTATCCAAATTACTAACTCACTAAAATACACAGAACTACGCCTCGACTGTAAAGAAAGGTGAAAACTGCAACTACAAATCATACAAGAAAAGTGTACAACGGAAGGATACTTCTGTAGCTACTTACTGACCAAAAATGGGAACTGTATCCCTCTACAGTACTCCACACCTCCAAGCCTGGGAATTGACTTGTCTCATTTTCCAGAGCTGGTATTTTCTATGAACGCCCCCTGTGAACATCAAATGAATTACTACTGTCGAATAATGTTCAGAGAAATTTGTTGCCAAAGCATTCGTCTGCCGCATTCTATAGACAAGTTGCGTAAATAGTCACTCAGAAATTCGTGAACAGTTCCAGTGCAACACACTGACCAGAGAAATCTGATTTGCAAATACGACGTCATAAGGTATAGATTCTTCTATGATATTTCTGCAGCCGTGGGCCAAGGGTAGTTCTGCATCGAGCACCAGGTGGGAGGGTCGCCAGTTTACTGCCTCACCACGGAATGTGCATACTTGGACAGCTTTCCCTCAGCGTTTACGTGTCCACGAGTGTAACAACAGTTTACTTTGGTCTCTTAGAGTGATGTGAGGGGTATACGATGTGAACGCTAGTCCACTCAATATCTTTCACAGAGTTACAGTGGGATCCGTTCAGTGGAGATGGTAGTAAAGAACAACACTCCTTCCCACCTGCAGTTTTGTGAGTACCGCATTCATACAACATGTAATGAGGAAGTAGCGACGTTCTTTCTCATCACCTAAAGTGGCCACCTCTGATCTAATATGCTGTTGTTGTTGTTGTTGTTGTTGTGGTCTTCAGTCCTGAGACTGGTTTGATGCAGCTCTCCATGCTACTCTATCCTGTGCAAGCTTTTTCATCTCCCAGTACCTACTGCAACCTACATCCTTCTGAATCTGCTTAGTGTATTCATCTCTTGGTCTCCCTCTACGATTTTTACCCTCCACGCTGCCCTCCAATACTAAATTGGTGATCCCTTGATGCCTCAGAACATGTCCTACCAACCGATCCCTTCTTCTGGTCAAGTTGTGCCACAAACTTCTCTTCTCCCCAATCCTATTCAATACTTCCTCATTAGTTATGTGATCTACCCATCTAATCTTCAGCATTCTTCTGTAGCACCACATTTCGAAAGCTTCTATTCTCTTCTTGTCCAAACTATTTATCGTCCATGTTTCACTTCCATACATGGCTACACTCCATACGAATACTTTCAGAAATGACTTCCTGACACTTAAATCAATACTGGATGATAAAAAATTTCTCTTCTTCAGAAACACTTTCCTTACCATTGCCATCCTACATTTTATATCCTCTCTACTTCGACCATCATCAGTTATTTTGCTCCCCAAATAGCAAAACTCCTTTACTACTTTAAGTGCATCATTTCCTAATCTAATTCCCTCAGCATCACCCAACTTAATTAGACTACATTCCATTATCCTTGTTTTGCTTTTGTTGATGTTCATCTTATATCCTCCTTTCAAGACACTGTCCATTCCATTCATCTGCTCTTCCAAGTCCTTTGCTGTATCTGACAAAATTACAATGTCATCGGCGAACCTCAAAGTTTTTATTTCTTCTCCATGAATTTTAATACCTACTCCGAATTTTTCTTTTGTTTCCTTTACTGCTTGCTCAATATACAGATTGAACAACATCGGGGAGAGGCTACAACCCTGTCTTACTCCCTTCCCAACCACTGCTTTCCTTTCATGTCCTTCGACTCTTATAACTGCCATCTGGTTTCTGTACAAATTGTAAATAGCCTTTCGCTCCCTGTATTTTGCCACCTTTAGAATTTGAAAGAGAGTATTCCAGTCAACATTGTCAAAAGCTTTCTCTAAGTCTACAAATGCTAGAAATGTAGGTTTGCCTTTCCTTAATCTTTCTTCTAAGATAAGTCGTAAGGTCAGTATTGCCTCACGTGTTCCAGTGTTTCTACGGAATCCAAACTGATCTTCCCCGAGGTTGGCTTCTACTAGTTTTTCCATTCGTCTGTAAAGAATTCGTGTTAGTATTTTGCAGCTGTGACTTATTAAGCTGATAGTTCGGTAATTGTCACATCTGTCAACACCTGCTTTCTTTGGGATTGGAATTATTATATTCTTCTTGAAGTCTGAGGGTATTTCGCCTGTTTCATACATCTTGCTCACCAGATGGTAAAGTTTTGTCAGGACTGGCTCTCCCACGGCCGTCAGTAGTTCCAATGGAATATTGCCTACTCCGGGGGCCTTGTTTCGACTCAGGTCTTTCAGTGCTCTGTCAAACTCTTCACGCAGTATCGTATCTCCCATTTCATCTTCATCTACATCCTCTTCCATTTCCATAATATTGTCCTCAAGTACATCGCCCTTGTATAGACCCTCTATATACTCCTTCCACCTTTCTGCTTTCCCTTCTTTGCTTAGAACTGGGTTTCCATCTGAGCTCTTGATATTCATACAAGTCGTTCTCTTATCTCCAAAGGTCTCTTTAATTTTCCTGTAGGCGGTATCTATCTTACCCCTAGTGAGATAGGCCTCTACATCCTTACATTTGTCCTCTAGCCATCCCTGCTTAGCCATTTTGCACTTCCTGTCGATCTCATTTTTGAGGCGTTTGTATTCCTTTTTGCCTGTTTCACTTACTGCATTTTTATATTTTCTCCTTTCATCAATTAAATTCAATATTTCTTCTGTTACCCAAGGGTTTCTATTAGCTCTCGTCTTTTTACCTACTTGATCCTCTGCTGCCTTCACTACTTCATCCCTCAGAGCTACCCATTCTTCTTCTACTGTATTTCTTTCCCCCATTCCTGTCAATTGTTCCCTTATGCTCTCCCTCAAACTCTCTACAACCTCTGGTTCTTTCAGTTTATCCTGGTCCCATCTCCTTAAATTCCCACCTTTTTGCAGTTTCTTCAGTTTCAGTCTGCAGCTCATAACCAATAGATTGTGGTCAGAATCCACATCTGCCCCTGGAAATGTCTTACAATTTAAAACCTGGTTCCTAAATCTCTGTCTTACCATTATATAATCTATCTGATACCTTTTAGCATCTCCAGGATTCTTCCAGGTATACAACTTTCTTTTATGATTCTTGAACCAATTGTTAGCTATGATTAAATTATGCTCTGTGCAAAATTCTACCAGGCGGCTTCTTCTTTCATTTATTAGGCCCAATCCGTATTCACCTACTATATTTCTTTCTCTCCCTTTTCCTACACTCGAATTCCAGTCACCCATGACTATTAAATTTTCGTCTCCCTTCACAATCTGAATAATTTCTTTTATTTCATCATACATTTCTTCAATTTCTTCGTCATCTGCAGAGCTAGTTGGCATATAAACTTGTACTACTGTAGTAGGCGTGGGCTTCGTATCTATCTTGGCCACAATAATGCGTTCACTATGCTGTTTGTAGTAGCTTACCCGCATTCCTATTTTCCTATTCATTATTAAACCTACTCCTGCATTACCCCTATTTGATTTTGTGTTTATAACCCTGTAGTCACCTGACCAGAAGTCTTGTTCCTCCTGCCACCGAACTTCACTAATTCCCACTATATCTAACTTCAACCTATCCATTTCCCTTTTTAAATTTTCTAACCTACCTGCCCGATTAAGAGATCTGACATTCCACGCTCCGATCCGTAGAACGCCAGTTTTTTTTCTCCTTATAACGACATCCTCTTGAGTAGTCCCCGCCCGGAGATCCGAATGGGGGACTATTTTACCTCCGGAATATTTTACCCAAGAGGACGCCATCATCATGTAATCATACAGTAAAGCTGCATGCCCTCGGGAAAAATTACGGCTGTAGTTTCCCCTTGCTTTCAGCCGTTCGCAGTACCAGCACAGCAAGGCCATTTTGGTTATTGTTACAAGGCCAGATCAGTCAATCATCCAGACTGTTGCCCTTGCAACTACTGAAAAGGCTGCTGCCCCTCTTCAGGAACCACACGTTTGTCTGGCCTCTCAACAGATACCCCTCCGTTGTGGTTGCACCTACGGTACGGCTATCTGTATCGCTGAGGCACGCAAGCCTCCCCACCAACGGCAAGGTCCATGGTTCATGGGGGGGGGGGGGAAGCTAATATGCTAGTGGAGGATATTTGTGTTGAAGTCCTCCTTGGGACAGCGTCGAAATTGGTGTTAGCTGATCTCGTTTCTACTGCCCACGAGATTGTTGCCACGTCTTGGCCAGGTGCAATGGAGCAACAGATGAATGCACATCTACCTGCTCCTGACTTTTCAGTTTGATCTTAGTAGCAGGGTCGTGAAACTGTTGTTAGCAGACTGGCTGTGTCCGAGGTGCAACACAAGAGATGTCGTATACAGAACAGAGAGGAGTTGGGTACATCTACTCCTCACACAGCGCTCCCTGAAGAGAGTCTGTTGGTTGTTATATACTGTAGTGCTGACTCCTGCTCTACTGGTGGGATCGATGGTGCGAAAAAGGAAGTTGAGATAGCTGGTGTGTGTTCCTAGCATCTTCCATAAACATATAGGCGTGGGGAAGTCGTTGGGATTTCTGGTGTTGCAATGATTAAACAACAGAAAAACTGAGACGCCTCTAAATTTGTCTGTTCCGTTTAAGTCACCCTTTCCTACGACCTCTTACCGTCTTTCTCCTGTTACTCCCATTAAGCCGACTGGTGGCCAGGATATCCTCCCTCTTTATCCAGATGTGATGCCTGACTCCTCTCATGTGTGCCGATCAGAATTGCAAGACAGAGCCTCTGGTTCAAATTGCTTTTCAGAAAATCTGGCTAATGTTCAAGAACAACCTACGTACCTGACAGCAGTCGCTCTATTGCCTCATAATCGCTATAAGCAACGCATCTTCCTTGAGCGGGTGGCAACTTGTAAAAGGAAGAAAATGGGTCCTGGTCCGAAACTAGCTATCAAGTGAATAAAAAAGTGAAATATCCCACATTGTCCGGTTTTTCGTTGTACTGATATTTTGTTTCAGTCAGTATGTTGCTAAAAACGTCCTTAATTCAAGTCTTTTTGTCAGGGTCCTCCAGGAAGCCGAAGAATACCTCGCATCTAATGACTTAACTAGTGTCATAAACTTAGTATTATCAACCAAAGAAAATGAAAGGTAAGAGTTGTATCGAGTGGATGGACGTGTACGGGTATAGAGGCAACCTCATGAATCCGAGGACTCTGCATGTCAGCAGGGGACTGTTCATGCTGGTGGAGGCTCTGCAATGGTGTTGGGTGTGTGCCGTGTCTTCCATGCCCTATACAGGATTGGAATAACAGACAATTGTGAATGGGGTTCGATGAACCCTCTGACAGGCACTTAAATGTTATTTGCAGTCTATCCACGCAGATGCAGATCTAGACTTCTGCTGCAGAAGCTGGAGACCTGGTCAAGACGACTTGACTGCGGGTATGCAGCAAAATCAGAAGGACTGAGCACACGCAGAAGTAACAGCGGTGGTTGTGGAATTCAAACGGGAGTGTTCAGAGGGACGAAGTTGTTTCTGTGAAATTCCATTCGGTAAATTTACAGAAACGGAATTCGAGGCACGGTGTGCTACATTTATCTTGAAACTATTGCACGTCTCAAGCAGGACCATCGACGACGACGACGAAGTAAGAGAGATTAATGTGCGTACAATGGTATCTAATCAGTCATATACAGCCGGTAAATATGGCAAAGGAATATCGTTGTTGCCAAGAGTCATTGACCATGCTTTAATATTCATTGATCTATCATCAGTGATTGTTTGCTTAATGGCTCCTCTAAAACGTGATACTCAAAAGTGAGTTTGCATGTCACTGCCAGGGGAGCTGATGGACATCAGAACAACTTGTGCCACTTATCACAGAATGGGACTGAAAGGGCGGTGTTCTTGTGGAACACCGTCTCCTACTCACCCAGCAGAGGCAGGAGAACACTCTGGACACCTGCAGAGTTCAGTAATTCCTCAGACACAGGGGGATCGTTTCATGTTAGTTTCCCAAGCCATGCGACTGAGAGTGTATCTGACTCGTCACTTCCGAGGGAACTGTGGTACGTATTATAGAGTGATCCTGTGGTAAAAGTGAATAAATGTCTTGTGCTGTTGGAAGGTCACGCGCATAGCAGCACAGTACTACAGCCTGGAGGAATCCAGCACAGTTTAGTTTTCCCTCACAGAACAGCATGGGTTATTGTCAGTTGCAGTTGGCCACAAAGGATATTTAGAAACTGACCCTTTAACCTGTATAACAGGATATGAGGAACGTGTGTTTTCAGGAAGTTAGTCAGTAAGCGCTGTCTTGCTGGAACAACACATCCCAGTAAAGTTGTGCAAAAGGCAGCAGACCAGGCTTGTTGTACCTTGCGAATTCTGTGATTCCCGACCAAACACCACTGGTTATTTTGGCTTATGATTCTGTCAGCATGAAACGTCAAAATATCAGTATGTCTGGGTCAGATGAACTCCTTGCTGAACGTATCTGTATAACACAATAACTGAGTAGATGGGTGTCGTCCTGTTCAAAGACTAAATCAGCTGGTTTTGTAGGAATGGAGTTGGAACAGGTCCTGCTCTCTTCAGGGTGTCCTGAACAAGCTTGATGGGTTACCAGTGGCTGCAACTGAACACGACATGGTACCTGGATTAGCTCTTAGATGTCACACCCAGGTTTGCTGAGATACTTCAGCACGACTGGAGCTATGAGTGAGGCACATTGTCGTGCTGGTAGATATCAGTGTGGCAGGGTCAGTGCAGGGTAACGCTTCTTATGTTCTCCAGAGTTCAGCGTCTCCTTAACAAACACCAGCCTTCGTTTCACCTTACGTTTCCGCACAGCATGATATATTAAACTGGTCTTGCATGTCTTCCGGACGGGACATAATGAGCATTACGTCGGCTGTGTCACTGCAACAGAGTATGGGAGATGAGGTAAAGCTGATAATGTACCAACGGCCACAGGGCAGGCTGGAGGCTCCTGCTAACTTCCGTTTTACCTCAACCACCACGATATGTGACAGTCGGTTACAGATACACTCAGTAAGGTTCCTGCCGTCTGATCCACAATCAGTACGTAAACATATTATGTTAAGAGGTGCTGACTATTTGATTCCAAAGACTGATCTTTTATCTCTGTGCCATAAAATCTTAGGAATTCGTGGGAGGGAGAATCAGTTTCACGCAGTATGTTAGTAAAAGCGCGTCGTCTTGCTGAAAGTAAACGTGTTGCAGAATCTTCAGCGGAACCGACAGGATGTATACAGCACACTACTGTATCATTTCAACATTACCCTGGTGCAATTTTAGGTTGTGATTTCGCACAGCACGGTACTCAGTCTTGGTCGGGTATGTCACCACCAGCCGAAGTAATGAACACTTGTGAGAGCAGAGCGTGGAAAGCAGTGAGTACAGTCGCGTTGTCTTGCTGGAAGCACACGTTCCAGCGACGTAGTGGAGGAGCAAACAGAATGGGCTTTGTTTCATCCTGCATCATACGGATCCCTCAACAGACGATAAGGCTTGTTTTGGGTTACGTTTGCTTGTGGTGTCCCCTCCATGTTTTGTACATTGTCCAGGAAACTGAATAACCAGCGGAAGGTTGGAGCTGTGTGACGTGTTCAGTGAGTGATCGAGCGTTGTGTTGCTGGAAGGACACGTGCCACTTGTGACGCAACACCACAGTATGTAACACAATAATACAGCATTACAAGTGAAATACTTAATTTTGTTCTTTCTTGCCAATGTGCGTTTTTTTTTTATATATAATCAGTAACATCTGAAGTTATATACACGTGCGTGTTCTATAAATGTTTGCATTTTTCGCCATTTGGGTACTGCATGTATATAGTGGGTCGATTATTTTTTGATATAATAGAATGAATTTGTAATGCATATTACTTCATTTTTATGGTTTCAGAGTATATATTACAATAACAAACATCGTAACAGCTTTTCTTGACGTTTTGGTTTGACGATTTGTGCCGAAATTGCCGAAGATGAATAATTTCGCGAGTTTTATTACAACCTGTAAACTTCACACTTGGATCCAGCACCACAGTTCTGCACAGTGGGTGTCAGTAGAAATTAATATCCCAGGGGATTATAATTGACGTGCATCTGCTCATGGAGGCGAGTACTGGCTGTAATTATTCCATGGCAGCGAAATTTGGTAGATATGCTAATGCATTAATGCGGAAACCACTCTTTTCATGCAAGATGGGACAACAACTCAAGTCGCTTAACCCATGAAAGATCTGCTTAACGCTGCCTCCGGAATTCCGATTTTGCCCACCCGCTGCAAATCAGCTTTACATTGTTTGTATGAGGCTAATATATCAGCGTAAGAGTGGAAATGTCAAACCGCTGTCATCTCGATTAACATTTTATTTTCAACATGTTGACATCATTTATTACCTTATCAAAACAGTTGCAGTTAAAACAGTTCAGTAACGACGCAATATGGACGTCACGTCAATCTAGACGTACTTGAAAATGCGACAGAGACGAAACAGTCTATCGTAAATAAAGATTACTGATTTTTAGCAGCTATTCGGTGCATCTGCTCTAATAATCATGTCGTTATCATACATTCATTATGCTGCTGGCCCTAAAGAAAATAAAAGAAAAACTTCTATACTTCTTTCTAGCATTCACAGCACCAGATCTGCACCTGATGGCCAAAACTGGAACTACTTTTTTTTGCCAGCGTAAATCATTTCTGTGTTAAGGCATCAGAATGTCCACCAACTTTGGTGACCATACGGTAATCACAGCCCACACTGGACCTCTACGAGTAATTGCCCTGTAATTATAACCACGCTTTACGTTCGTACAGACTACCAGACCAACTGTGTGTCTGTACTGAAGAGTTTCTAGCAAACAGAACACAACATGACACTCTAAACCCAGAGAAATCGTCAGACGTTAAAGTAATTTCGAGTATGTTCCAAAAGAGTGCTAAATAACTTAATTTTTATCTCATAAATGACCTAGTAGATAACGTCAGAATTTCCATGAGATTTCCAAGGATGATGCTGTAGTATACAGAGAAGTCGCTAATCAAACAATTACTGCGAAATGCTGGACCAGAAAATACTTTAATGTTCTAGCAAATTAATCCGGCGTCTGTTGCAAGAGACTGGAATGACACATCGACCATGCTGAAGGTGACAGCGTTGTGCAAAGTACCCTCCGCCACGCAGCGCAGGCCGGCTTCTGCAGTATAGATGTAGATGTAGATGTCACCACATGTCGCTAACCTTACTAATTTTTCCTGAATATGCAAATCAATTATATCTAAGACTTAAGGTCTAATTAGTACTTTAAAATACACCCTGCCCGGTTTCTTGATACTTAAATAAATACGGCGATAACTAGCGCTATTACCTGAACTATTCCTTGTTTCTCCCACAGAAAATTTGTATCGATTACATCCCCCAGGTTTCAGTTCTGAAGGTCGTACTTTACTACTGTCTCTAGCTCCCTCTCCACAGCCCGACCGAGCGGGGTGGCGCAGTGGACTCGCATTCGGGAGGACGACGGTTCAATCCCGCGTCCGGCCATCCTGATTTAGGTTTTCCGTGATTTCCCTAAATCACTCCAGGCAAATGCCAGGATGGTTCCTCTGAAAGGGCACGGCCGACTTCCTTCCCAATCCTTCCCTAATCCGATGAGACCGATGACCACGCTGTCTGGTCTCCTTCCCAAAACCAACCAACCACAGCCCTGGATATATTACTTGCCATTAGCACACGCCGTATCTGTGCTCACTTTTAATGTGCCACAGAAGCCTACACTTTTAATAATGACAATTATAATAAAATACGCTACCTGACAAAAAAAACATTAAATGTCGAGAAGGGGAGGAGAAAACGAATTGAAACTTCAGCAGTAGAGGGAGATAATCGGTGTAACTTCCATAATTGCAAGATCGAGTCAAATTTACAGGGATGTGGGCATATGAGCCCAGTTATCAGTGTGACGTTCCACCGCCTCTGCTGGGATGGGTGTCATGGAGTCGCTCTGTACCCACCTGGGGCCAGCAGGCGCACAGCTGTTGATGCTGACACTGGGACGAAGCCGGCGTCCAAGGCTGCCCCCACACACATTCCGTCGGGGTCAGGGAATACTTCAACAGGACACTGCCCGTTCAGAGGGGCACTTGCAACATGTGGGCGAGCATTGTCCTGTTGGAAAACAGCACCACGATACTGTCACACAAAAGGTAACGCATGAGGACGCAAGTTCTTTCCATTCAATAAGTAAACAGAAGAAAAATTTGCTTCATTTACTTTATCCAATAGCAGTACTGCCCTTGGTCTGATAGTAAAATTTAAAAAAAAACTAATAATATTCACTCTCACCTTTAAAGTTATATCAGACTCTTGCAACGAATATTGTCAATAATTTCCCACACAATAGGAAAAGTACGGCAAGTAACATATCTGTGGCTGGGATGGGGGGAGACAGAGTAATACGGCGTGACTTCCAGAACTGGAACCTGGGGGAAAAAATCGACATAAAATTGCGGTCTCCATATGACCTTCTCTCAATCACTGGCCGTGAATTTCCAGCTGTTCCATCTCACTTCATCCTCAAGCTGCGAGTTAACATCATTTGCATTCCAGTCTGGGCATCATACGTGAAATGCTAGCAGGCGCAGTAATATACAGGCAGGGGCAAATTAAAATAGCAAGGACAAATGGATACGATTGGGCGTGAATGTGTAAACATGAAAACACCCACAAGATTTCGGGATTGCAGCCGGATCTCATCGACTTCTTTCCACGATTTTTCGGCTGACAACCTTACAGCCATCTTCAGGCGTCAAACACTCGCCTGAAGATGGCTGTAAAGTTGTCAGCCGAAATATCGTGGAAAGAAGTCGATGAGATCCGGCCGCAATCCCGAAATCTTGTGGAATATTCGATACGCCGGGAAAACTTCAAGAGTCACATAACAACACCCTGTGACGTATGTGCCGGCCACGTGATCCAGACCAGTTAAGAGCGCAGTGCGAGCTGTGTCAGTGCGAGTGGAGCAGTGCAAAGGAGACGACGGTGCTCACAGAGGAGCAGCGGGTGTCCGTTGTGGAAAGTAACGTATCAAAATAGGCGGTGGAATGGTGTGGTCAGTTGTCTGTCGAGAACTTTAATAGTGTCAAAGGGCCAGCAAGAAACGCCACGCTAAGCGTAGTCCAAAAATGGCGTCAGACAGTATCAAAAACATTCTGAAACATGCCCGGACACCTGGAAATGTGATTGTAAGGCACCAGAAAATACTTTAATGTTCTAGCAAATTAATCCGGCGTCTGTTGCAAGAGACTGGAATGACACATCGACCATGCTGACGAATATTCTACCTGTCTCGGTACATGTATACTTACTGAGTATCTGTTTCTCGCGCATGAATACCAGCACTCATTCCTTAGTACCTCCAGTTTTGTGACTGGATGAGAAAACAATGAATGGCTTGGACATGGATCCGTTCTTTATGTCTGACGAAGCCGAGTTTCACTCGAATGGTTATGTCAACTCACAGAATCACAGGTTCTGGGCAGCAGAGAATCCACACAATTTCCACAAAACACAGCTGCATCAGCACAACGATGAGGTTAGGTGTGCAGTGTCTGCACGCCACGTTATTCCCCCATCTGCTTTCATCATGGTCTCACTTCGGGGCGTTACATTGCCAACATTTTGAAATCATTTCAGGCAGCACTAACGGAGGAGGTAAACACCTACAGTTAGTTTCAACAGGATGGAGCAGCTGCCCATACAGCCAACCAATTCTAGGAGTCACGTGTGAAAGAGTTGTTAGCGGAGGTCAGCCATTTCACTTGACCTGTCACTGTGCAGTCATTTTGTGTGGGGAGCTCTCTAGGGTGTCGCTACAACCCTCATAGCCTTCAAGGACTGCAGCAGAGCATTTGGCATGAGACTGCAGTAATCCCAGCGGTCCAGCTTCGGTCCACCTTCAGCAACTGAATGACCAGGACCCACAAGTGCCAAGAGGTGGACGGTGGTCACTCGTGGTATCTGCCACAGTCTGGATAGTGATGTATTTCCTTTCCCCTGCTATGTTTCTTTTTACCCTGGAACTCCGTTCTGTGGACCACTTTCATTTGCCTCATTATATAAACTGCTGAACTATCTTGGAGGCTAAATTCTTCATCGAGTCTCATCGTAACCACATTTATACTGAGATCACTAGTTTCTAGCTCGACAGCATGGCATACCCAACAATTAAAGCGATGGAAAGTAGATGATGTGCCACGAAAACTGCTCTGGGCCTCAAACTCCGTTACAACGTGCAACTAAGTTCCTGACGATGACGTTATTGTGTCTTACGTTCTCGACATTCCGTCCATGTTCATTTTTGAAAAAAAAAGTTCCAGTTCCCAAGAAATATCTCCATCGTCGTTTTAAGAAACAACTGACTACCACTGTGCTACCAGACAAGGGGTCGGTGGCTGCCCCATCCTGTACATTACCGACCTATCTCGAATGCTGTTTCCACATGTTGTGATGTTCATAATTTGGCTCAACAATGACTTAAATAACTCTGAGCATTATGGGACTTAACATCTGAGGTCATCAGTCCCCTACAACTTATAACTACTTAAACCTAATTAACCTAAAAACATCACACACATCCTTCCCCGAGACAGGATTCGAACCTGCGTCCGTAGCGGTCACGCGGTTCCAGACTTAAGCGCCTAGAACCTGTCGGCCAAATCTGCCGGCAATAATTTGGCTAATTCGTTTATCGTCTCCTAGGGATAAGATAATAACCGTTATTTCTGGTGAAAGTTATTGCTCTACATTCTGATGTCTACAGCCTCTTACACAACAGAGAATGTAAGACATGAATGGTGTGTCGCATTTATTATTATGTAGAACTTCTACGTCCGTCTTCTGAGAATTACCTGTTTCTTTCTCTTCATCCGTATTAAATATATTTTAGTTTTGTAACGTTCTTTACTTTTTCCTAGTGTATTTCTGTGGTTTTGCAAACAGCTGCATCATACACATATTTTTATATTCAGAGGAGAAAGTTGGTGACTGAAATTTTGTGAGAAGTTCTCGCCATAAGAAAAATCATCTTTGTACAAATTACTGGCATCCCAACTCGTAGATCATATCCATGACACTGTCCCCTATTTTGCGACAGTACAACACTAACTGCCCTTCATTGAACATTTACGATGTCTTCCACCAACTCAGTCAGCAGATGGTCCCATACCGCAGAGCAAAATTTCAGGAGATATCAAGGAAGGACGTAAAACTCCCATCATGGTGGCACGTTAAGCGCCCCCAACCTGAGGCGAAAGTAAAGGGTGCATGATGGAGGGGAAGCTGCGTTACGAGAGGCACACCTACTGTCTCTCCTGAGTAGAGTGCGGCAGTTGGGCGAGGGTATGAGGGTAAGTGTAACGACGATTCCGGAATCCTGCGGCCTGGCTGCTGCCGTTCCTCACGTCTTGGACGACGTTAAGCGCCCCCAAACCAAGGCGAAAGCAAAGGGTGCATGGCGCAGAGGGAGCTGCGAAAAGGGACAAAACATCTGTCATTTCTGGGTTCTGGGCTGAGTGGCGGGTGCAGCACGTTGCTGACCTTGGCTGCGGCGTGCTGCGCCCGCCCGGCGCTGCTGCTCCCCAGAACACAGGGACGTGCCACCATTAGAGGTGTACATGTTCCGCTTTTAACCCGCCCATGCTTGCCCGGTGGCCAGGCGGGCAGGCCGCCGCGCGTTGTCAACAGAACGGGCAGGCTGCTTCACTCCCAGCCAAGCCAAGCAGAATCCAACCCGGGCAGGCTGCGGGAAACTTGCTTGCCTGCCCGTATTACTGCTGAGCTGCGCTACGCAGCTGTTTAGTCTGCGCGCGTCGTTGTCGTTTTATGTACGTTAATCAAAAGTTTTTATTTTACCTGAGCACGAAAAGAGAAACCCCAACATTATCTATCTATAATATAAAAATGAATCGCAAAATGTGTTGGTAAGCGCATAACTCAACAACGCCTCGACCAATTTGGCCAAATCTTTTTTTAAAATGTTCGTTGAAGTTCAAGGATGGTTTTTACAGCGAGAAAAATTAGAATTATTGCTGGAAAAACCCTAAAAATAGCCCTTTTCTTTTTCCTATACAAATATTTTGTAACTAAAACGTAGTCAATTTGAGCTTTATTGCTATGGTATAAAGTTCATATTAAAATGAATCGCAAAATGTGTTGGTAAGCGCATAACTCAACAACGCCTCGACCAATTTGGCCAAATCTTTTTTTAAAATGTTCGTTGAAGTTCAAGGATGGTTTTTACGGCGAGAAAAATTAGAATTATTGCTGGAAAAACCCTAAAAATAGCCCTTTTCTTTTTCCTATACAAATGATTTGTAACTAAAACGTAGTCAATTTGAGCTTTATTGCTATGGTATAAAGTTCATATTAAATTACAAGCACTCACTGTTGTCTAAGCAATGTAGGTGTGTTCCTAACGTCAAAGATCATATCTATCAAAACAATGTGCGTGTGTGCGTTGGAGCACAGAATACATAGTTGGAGAAGTTTAATGTCGCGTTCCGAAACTCGCGTTTCTTTTGTATTAGTTTCGGCACGCGAGATAAAATGCATCAGTTTCCACGTCATTACATCAGTCAAACAAAAATCGCGTTACAATTCGTACGGCTTAAAAGGATTTGACTTCAAGTCATATAAAATTTAAAAAAAAAAAAGTTGTCTGTGACCTAATCTACTGAGTTTGCTTTTGTCAACTGATACACGAAACAAATTCGTGTTTTGTGCAGAGTGTTTACTTAGTTAGTGTTTGTTTAGTTCGTGATTAGTGAAAAACTAATAACTATATAGTGAAAAACTAATTTATATTTGATATGCCTCCTATAAGACGAAGCAATTTAGGTAGAAGAACCAGAAATGCTACAAACCAAGCTAATTACCGATCTAATCGTACGGCACAAGAACGTGACGACGGAAATGAACGTGAAAGAATTCGGATATCACAAACGCGTGAAGCGCGAGCGCGACATTCAACTAATAATCGCGCAAGTTTGAATCGAGCTGCTTTCAGTTACGATGTGTCAATTGACTACAGTAACTACCAATGTGTTGTTATTGGTTCTATGAACTCGGTTTGCTCACACTGTAAGGCATTAAAATACAAAAACGAAGCCAATGGATTGTGTTGCGCAAATGGTAAAGTGAAATTGATACCATTGGACCCACCACCAGAACCATTGTACTCATTGGTTTCAGGAATAGGAACAGATTCTATACACTTTTTGACACATATCCAACAATATAACAATTGCTTTCAAATGACTTCATTTGGGGCAACAAATGTAGTTCGGGAAAATTTTATGCCAACTTTCAAGGTATGTATTATAGCAGTTACTCATAATTATTTTAGCGAACAAAATTTTCTGTCACAAAAGTTAAGATGTGTCACTAATCTTCAATTTATTAATCACTTATATATCACTTAGTCATCATATTATATGGTGATTCAGTTTCAGTGACACTTTTATTATATTTTATATTTGATAGATATTAGTTCAAACTAAATATATACTTTTTAAGATCAAATATTATTTAAGTTTGATCACTGACAATCCATTAATTTATACCACACCATAATATTTTATTTTATTTACAGATACAAGGGCAAATATATCACAGAGCAGGTTCACTGTTACCAGTGTCAGATAGCGACAACAAATTCCTGCAAATTTATTTTATGGGCAATTCACCACAAGAAATTGATCTGCGTTGTGCACATAACAATTTAGTAAAGAGGTCTATTGTAGAACAATTACAAACTTTATTTCATCAACACAATCAATTGATTATATTGTTTAAAACTGCCCTGGATCTGATGCCATCCGATAATCACAAAATTGTAATCAGAGCTGATAAAACACCTGCAGGTCAACATACAAGACGTTTTAATGCACCAACTATTGATGAAGTTGCTATCGTTGTAGTTGGAGAAAACTTGGAATCCCGTGATATTGTTTTACATCGTCGGAATGATCAATTACAACGTATAAAGGAAACACACCGCTCATATGATGCACTGCAATATCCCATTATATTTTGGCAAGGTGAAGATGGCTACGATTTCTCAATAAAAATGATAAATCCCATTACAGGTAACTAAAATATTAATTTAGCTATGGCGATAATATCTCAGTCATTATATTATGTATTTTAATTTTATATTTGAATGTTATTAAAAGAAAATCTATTTACAGGTTCTGAAACCAACAAAAAAGTCAGTTCAATGAACTATTATTCATACCGCCTAATGATTCGGGAAAATGAAGAAAATCACATATTGAAATGTCGGCGATTATATCACAAATATGTTGTTGACATGTATGTAAAAATTGAAACGGAGAGATTAACATTCATCAGGTTGAATCAAACCAAACTCCGATCTGAAGAGTATATTCACCTTCGAGATGCGATTAATACTGATGGAAATGCACAGAATGTCGGTCGGATGACTATTCTTCCAGCAACATACATCGGAAGCCCTCGGCATATGCACGAATATGCTCAAGATGCCATGTCGTATGTTCGTCATTATGGTACAGCAGATTTGTTCATCACATTTACATGCAATCCGCAATGGATAGAAATCAAGCAGGAGTTATTCCCTGGGCAATCACCCATTGATCGTCATGATATTACAGCCAGAGTCTTTAGACAAAAGTTGAAATCTTTAATGGATTTCATCGTAAAACATAATGTGTTTGGTGAGACACGCTGCTGGATGTATTCTGTGGAGTGGCAGAAACGAGGATTGCCACATGCACACATTTTGATTTGGTTGGTTGAAAAGATAAGGCCAAATGAAGTTGATGCAGTGATATCAGCTGAAATCCCTAATGTACAAGTAGATCCTGGATTGCATGAGGTAGTTATCAAAAACATGATACATGGTCCCTGTGGAACTCTTAATCAAAATTCACCGTGTATGATGGATGGTAAATGTTCAAAACGATATCCACGGACATTAATATCGGAATAAATTACTGGTAATGACGGTTATCCATTGTATTGTCGCAGATCGACAGCAGACAATGGAAAATCAACAATTGTCAAATTAAATCAACAAGATATTGAAATAGATAATCGTTGGATTGTTCCATATTCACCCATTTTATCAAAGACATTCAAAGCACACATCAACATTGAATCTTGCCATTCAGTGAAATCTATTAAATACACTAGCTGACCCGACAGACTTCGTCCTGTCAAAAAGATTTGTAATATGGCAGTTTTTTTGCCTACGTATTTAAAAAAATTCTCCTGAACAGAACCGTCACCCTGGTGATAGGGCGTTGTGAATAAAAAATAATTAAATAAAACATATATAAGGATTTAAAAGTAAGTAATCGCTTTATTGTTAATCATGTGAATCATAATTATTATTATTATCATTGTAGTGCTTTGTGGTATACGATGTTTTTTGTTTGATTACCTGGCGCATAGATAAACAAATCTGATGGTTTTCCAACACGGGAACAGGCAACATACAATTGACCATGTGAGAAACATGGGTTTTCTAGATTAATACCACAAACACTTAATGATTGCCCCTGGGACTTGTTTATAGTCATAGCAAAAGCAAGCCGCACTGGAAACTGTAGTCATTTAAACTCAAATGGCACATCAGTCGGAATCATTGGGATGCGCGGTATGAGAACATCTTCTCCTTTATACTTTCCTTTGAGTATAGTTGCTTCTATCACATTGTTTAGTAATTCTTTTATCGCTAACCGTGTACCGTTGCAAAGACGCGGTTGGTTGATATTTTGCAACATTATAACCACCGATCCAACCTTTAATTGAAGATTGTGAGGTGGCAATCCTGGCAAATCCAGCGAGTTTAAAAATTCCGGTGGATAGTTGACTACATCATCTTGATTAGTAGCCGAATCAACTGATTTATATATCCTCAATTCGCCTGTAATTTGTTCTTGAATTTTGAAATTTAATTCATTTACATCTATGTTTTTTGCAGCCAGTATAGCTCGTTCGCTCAACCAATCATGGTTTCTGTAATTTTGAGAAACATCTGGAAACACCTTCTGAATAAGTTCATCTTTTGATCGAGTTAACTGACAAAAACTTTGAGGAAAGTTAATGCAGCCAGTCAACATGTCTATAGGAAATTTGCCATTACCAATGTCAATGAGTTGTTTAGAGAATATGTTTCCAGATTGGTCATTTCGCAACTCGACACGCATATTCTTGCTTAAATGAAGTACTTTGACATGTTTCCACAAATTGGAGGACTTTAGACATGCATTGAGTTCATCAGCTGGCGTTGATCGTGGAATCACTGGCAATGTTTGACGAAAATCTCCTGCTAATAAAATCATTGCACCACCAAATCGGTTATTATTGCTCCATAGATCTTTTAAGGTTCTGTCTAAAGCCTCCAAAGATTTTTTATGTGCCATCGTGCATTCATCCCAAACAATCAATTTACATTGCTGTAAAACCTTTGCCATTGCAGAGTTCTTCGAAACGTTGCAGGTTGGAGTTTCATTGCTTTGCATATTTAATGGCAATTTTAGTGCTGAATGGGCTGTTCGACCACCTTCAAGCAAAGTTGCTGCGATTCCCGACGAAGCGAGTGCAAGTGCAATTTTATTTTGTGAGCGAATTGTTGCTAATATTAATGAAATCAAAAAAGTTTTTCCTGTACCACCAGGTGCATCTAAGAAGTAAATCCCTCCAGTTTCATCATTTGTTACTTTCATAAGAGTTTCAAATACATACTTCTGTTGTTCAGTTAACAGTGGAAGATTTGTTTGAATTAATTCTTTCAAAGCGTTGAGATCATACAGTTTTTCTCGATGCAACTCTTGGTTAAAAGCGTCATGCATTGGACGATTGGGCGCGGTCAGGCTTAATTGAATTAATAGTTTGTTTGACATTATCAAGCACATGTCCTCAATTGAAATCAATGCTTCATTGTAAATTTCTTCACTGATTTGTATATTTGGATTTCCCATTCTATTCCGTATTTGATACAAAATATCATCACACATATAATCTTTGTACTTGATCCACAAATCAATTGGGTTTGATGGGAAGCATGTAGATATGATTATAGAAAACAATGTTCGTATTTGATGAGCGTGTGATGATATTACAGCATCATTGAGAGTTTGCTCCCAATGAGCGTCATTTTCAAGCAATTGCAAACGTTGACAGGCTTCTCTGTAGGATCCACACAATTCACCATGAACAGTTCGTAACTGTTGGAATGATGTTGGGCCACGTACATTGACTAATAGCAGTCGTAAATAAAAACATTCATCATTGCTTGGATGTACTGAATAAATCCGGCCAATCGCATCGGTGGAATATACATCTGTATATCCTGGAACTTGTTTTCCTTGTTTCCGTCGTATAAATCTCCTTGAGGATTGATTCCAGGTATAATATTTTGGCATTTCAGAATATAGCAATGTTTGTGCGAAATGATCGTTTTGGCATGTCTCAAAAAAATGGTTAATGTAGTAGATGGTGGCTGAGCAGCTCTTTGTACTGCGTTCTGTGCTGTAAAATACACTCTTTGTCCATTTTCTAAATGCACAGCTAAGTGAACAACAGAAGGGTGTCTCTCATGAATAAGAAAAGAAAATATTCGCCAAACTGCTTCATTACTACTGACATAGCGGCCCATTTGGTATTGGGTAACTTCATCATTGGAATTCTCTGCACCAATTCCAATCACAGCCATATCACTCCCTTTGGTTACATATTTGCAAATGTATTTAATAGATTTCACTGAATGGCAAGATTCAACGTTGATGTGTGCTTTGAATGTCTTTGATAAAATGGGTGAATATGGAACAATCCAACGATTATCTATTTCAATATCTTGTTGATTTAATTTGACAATTGTTGATTTTCCATTGTCTGTTGTCGATCTGCGACGATACAATGGATAACCGTCATTACCAGTAATTGTTTCCGATATTAATGTCTGTGGATATCGTTTTGAACATTTACCATCCATCATACATGGTGAATTTTGATTAAGAGTTCCACAGGGACCATGTATCATGTTTTTGATAACTACCTCATGCAATCCAGGATCTACTTGTACATTACGGATTTCAGCTGATATCACTGCATCAACTTCATTTGGCCTTATCTTTTCAACCAACCAAATCAAAATGTGTGCATGTGGCAATCCTCGTTTCTGCCACTCCACAGAATACATCCAGCAGCGTGTCTCACCAAACACATTATGTTTTACGATGAAATCCATTAAAGATTTCAACTTTTGTCTAAAGACTCTGGCTGTAATATCATGACGATCAATGGGTGATTGCCCAGGGAATAACTCCTGCTTGATTTCTATCCATTGCGGATTGCATGTAAATGTGATGAACAAATCTGCTATACCATAATGACGAACATGCGACATGGCATCTTGAGCATATTCGTGCATATGCCGAGGGCTTCCGATGTATGTTGCTGGAAGAATAGTCATCCGACCGACATTCTGTGCATTTCCATCAGTATTAATCGCATCTCGAAGGTGAATATACTCTTCAGATCGGAGTTTGGTTTGATTCAACCTGATGAATGTTAATCTCTCCGTTTCAATTTTTACATACATGTCAACAACATATTTGTGATATAATCGCCGACATTTCAATATGTGATTTTCTTCATTTTCCCGAATCTTTAGGCGGTATGAATAATAGTTCATTGAACTGACTTTTTTGTTGGTTTCAGAACCTGTAAATAGATTTTCTTTTAATAACATTCAAATATAAAATTAAAATACATAATATAATGACTGAGATATTATCGCCATAGCTAAATTAATATTTTAGTTACCTGTAATGGGATTTATCATTTTTATTGAGAAATCGTAGCCATCTTCACCTTGCCAAAATATAATGGGATATTGCAGTGCATCATATGAGCGGTGTGTTTCCTTTATACGTTGTAATTGATCATTCCGACGATGTAAAACAATATCACGGGATTCCAAGTTTTCTCCAACTACAACGATAGCAACTTCATCAATAGTTGGTGCATTAAAACGTCTTGTATGTTGACCTGCAGGTGTTTTATCAGCTCTGATTACAATTTTGTGATTATTGGATGGCATCAGATCCAGGGCAGTTTTAAACAATATAATCAATTGATTGTGTTGATGAAATAAAGTTTGTAATTGTTCTACAATAGATCTCTTTACTAAATTGTTATGTGCACAACGCTGATCAATTTCTTGTGGTGAATTGCCCATAAAATAAATTTGCAGGAATTTGTTGTCGCTATCTGACACTGGTAACAGTGAACCTGCTCTGTGATATATTTGCCCTTGTATCTGTAAATAAAATAAAATATTATGGTGTGGTATAAATTAATGGATTGTCAGTGATCAAACTTAAATAATATTTGATCTTAAAAAGTATATATTTAGTTTGAACTAATATCTATCAAATATAAAATATAATAAAAGTGTCACTGAAACTGAATCACCATATAATATGATGACTAAGTGATATATAAGTGATTAATAAATTGAAGATTAGTGACACATCTTAACTTTTGTGACAGAAAATTTTGTTCGCTAAAATAATTATGAGTAACTGCTATAATACATACCTTGAAAGTTGGCATAAAATTTTCCCGAACTACATTTGTTGCCCCAAATGAAGTCATTTGAAAGCAATTGTTATATTGTTGGATATGTGTCAAAAAGTGTATAGAATCTGTTCCTATTCCTGAAACCAATGAGTACAATGGTTCTGGTGGTGGGTCCAATGGTATCAATTTCACTTTACCATTTGCGCAACACAATCCATTGGCTTCGTTTTTGTATTTTAATGCCTTACAGTGTGAGCAAACCGAGTTCATAGAACCAATAACAACACATTGGTAGTTACTGTAGTCAATTGACACATCGTAACTGAAAGCAGCTCGATTCAAACTTAAGCGATTAATAGTTGAATGTCGCGCTCGCGCTTCACGCGTTTGTGATATCCGAATTCTTTCACGTTCATTTCCGTCGTCACGTTCTTGTGCCGTACGATTAGATCGGTAATTAGCTTGGTTTGTAGCATTTCCGGTTCTTCTACCTAAATTGCTTCGTCTTATAGGAGGTATATCAAATATAAATTAGTTTTTCACTATATAGTTATTAGTTTTTCACTAATCACGAACTAAACAAACACTAACTAAGTAAACACTCTGCACAAAACACGAATATGTTTCGTGTATTAGTTGACAAAAGCAAACTCAGTAGATTAGGTCACAGACCACTTTTTTTTTTTTTAAATTTTATATGACTTGAAGTCAAATCCTTTTAAGCCGTACGAATTGTAACGCGATTTTTGTTTGACTGATGTAATGACGTGGAAACTGATGCATTTTATCTCGCGTGCCGAAACTAATACAAAAGAAACGCGAGTTTTGGAACGCGACATTAAACTTCTCCAACTGTGTATTCTGTGCTCCAACGCACACACACACATTGTTTTGATAGATATGATCTTTGACGTTAGGAACACACTTACATTGCTTAGACAACAGTGAGTGCTTGTAATTTAATATGAACTTTATACCATAGCAATAAAGCTCAAATTGACTACGTTTTAGTTACAAATCATTTGTATAGGAAAAAGAAAAGGGCTATTTTTAGGGTTTTTCCAGCAATAATTCTAATTTTTCTCGCCGTAAAAACCATCCTTGAACTTCAACGAACATTTTAAAAAAAGATTTGGCCAAATTGGTCGAGGCGTTGTTGAGTTATGCGCTTACCAACACATTTTGCGATTCATTTTTATATTATAGATTTGCAAATATGTAACCAAAGGGAGTGATATGGCTGTGATTGGAATTGGTGCAGAGAATTCCAATGATGAAGTTACCCAATACCAAATGGGCCGCTATGTCAGTAGTAATGAAGCAGTTTGGCGAATATTTTCTTTTCCTATTCATGAGAGACACCCTTCTGTTGTTCACTTAGCTGTGCATTTAGAAAATGGACAAAGAGTGTATTTTACAGCACAGAACGCAGTACAAAGAGCTGCTCAGCCACCATCTACTACATTAACCAGTTTTTTTGAGACATGCCAAAACGATCATTTCGCACAAACATTGCTATATTCTGAAATGCCAAAATATTATACCTGGAATCAATCCTCAAGGAGATTTATACGACGGAAACAAGGAAAACCAGTTCCAGGATATACAGATGTATATTCCACCGATGCGATTGGCCGGATTTATTCAGTACATCCAAGCAATGATGAATGTTTTTATTTACGACTGCTATTAGTCAATGTACGTGGCCCAACATCATTCCAACAGTTACGAACTGTTCATGGTGAATTGTGTGGATCCTACAGAGAAGCCTGTCAACGTTTGCAATTGCTTGAAAATGACGCTCATTGGGAGCAAACTCTCAATGATGCTGTAATATCATCACACGCTCATCAAATACGAACATTGTTTTCTATAATCATATCTACATGCTTCCCATCAAACCCAATTGATTTGTGGATCAAGTACAAAGATTATATGTGTGATGATATTTTGTATCAAATACGGAATAGAATGGGAAATCCAAATATACAAATCAGTGAAGAAATTTACAATGAAGCATTGATTTCAATTGAGGACATGTGCTTGATAATGTCAAACAAACTATTAATTCAATTAGGCCTGACCGCGCCCAATCGTCCAATGCATGACGCTTTTAACCAAGAGTTGCATCGAGAAAAACTGTATGATTTCAACGCTTTGAAAGAATTAATTCAAACAAATCTTCCACTGTTAACTGAACAACAGAAGTATGTATTTGAAACTCTTATGAAAGTAACAAATGATGAAACTGGAGGGATTTACTTCTTAGATGCACCTGGTGGTACAGGAAAAACTTTTTTGATTTCATTAATATTAGCAACAATTCGCTCACAAAATAAAATTGCACTTGCACTCGCTTCGTCGGGAATCGCAGCAACTTTGCTTGAAGGTGGTCGAACAGCCCATTCAGCACTAAAATTGCCATTAAATATGCAAAGCAATGAAACTCCAACCTGCAACGTTTCGAAGAACTCTGCAATGGCAAAGGTTTTGCAGCAATGTAAATTGATTGTTTGGGATGAATGCACGATGGCACATAAAAAATCTTTGGAGGCTTTAGACAGAACCTTAAAAGATCTATGGAGCAATAATAACCGATTTGGTGGTGCAATGATTTTATTAGCAGGAGATTTTCGTCAAACATTGCCAGTGATTCCACGATCAACGCCAGCTGATGAACTCAATGCATGTCTAAAGTCCTCCAATTTGTGGAAACATGTCAAAGTACTTCATTTAAGCAAGAATATGCGTGTCGAGTTGCGAAATGACCAATCTGGAAACATATTCTCTAAACAACTCATTGACATTGGTAATGGCAAATTTCCTATAGACATGTTGACTGGCTGCATTAACTTTCCTCAAAGTTTTTGTCAGTTAACTCGATCAAAAGATGAACTTATTCAGAAGGTGTTTCCAGATGTTTCTCAAAATTACAGAAACCATGATTGGTTGAGCGAACGAGCTATACTGGCTGCAAAAAACATAGATGTAAATGAATTAAACTTCAAAATTCAAGAACAAATTACAGGCGAATTGAGGATATATAAATCAGTTGATTCGGCTACTAATCAAGATGATGTAGTCAACTATCCACCGGAATTTTTAAACTCGCTGGATTTGCCAGGATTGCCACCTCACAATCTTCAATTAAAGGTTGGATCGGTGGTTATAATGTTGCGAAATATCAACCAACCACGTCTTTGCAACGGTACACGGTTAGCGATAAAAAAATTACTAAACAATGTGATAGAAGCAACTATACTCAAAGGAAAGTATAAAGGAGAAGATGTTCTCATACCGCGCATCCCAATGATTCCGACTGATCTGCCATTTGAGTTTAAACGACTACAGTTTCCAGTGCGGCTTGCTTTTGCTATGACAATAAACAAGTCCCAGGGGCAATCAATAAGTGTTTGTGGTATTAATCTAGAAAACCCATGTTTCTCACATGGTCAATTGTATGTTGCCTGTTCCCGTGCTGGAAAACCATCAGATTTGTTTATCTATGCGCCAGGTAATCAAACAAAAAACATCGTATACCACAAAGCACTACAATGATAATAATAATAATTATGATTCACATGATTAACAATAAAGCGATTACTTACTTTTAAATCCTTATATATGTTTTATTTAATTATTTTTTATTCACAACGCCCTATCACCAGGGTGACGGTTCTGTTCAGGAGAATTTTTTTAAATACGTAGGCAAAAAAACTGCCATATTACAAATCTTTTTGACAGGACGAAGTCTGTCGGGTCAGCTAGTATATATATAATTTCAGGTAAAAAAATATTGGGTTGTATTAGTATATTCTTCCTTTACGCGTATATTTCGGGCTTCTTATCTATATAAATAAAAATTAATTGCCAAATCTGTTGATAAGCGTAAAACTCGAGAACGGCTGGACCAATTCGGCAAAATTTTTTTTGCTGTGTTCGTAATTCTCTGGACAAGGTTTTTATGAAAAAAATTTTTTTCGAAAATCGCCCGAAAAATTAGAAAACTTGACAAAAACTAAAAGTGCGTTTTCATTGTGTCCGTGTGTTTGTATTGCATACAATCTTGATGAAATTTTGCACACTATACCTTGAAACCGAGAGGAAGGTCACAGCCTACATAAAATTTCGTATGGTGCATGGCAGAGGTTCCTTTACATAACGGAATCCGACAAATTGTACGTATTTATTCCGATCTTGATGAAATTTGGCACACTTGATATTCAAAGCAGGATGAAGGGCACTGTCTGCTTAAAATTCTGAACGGTGCATAGGGGGGGGGGGTACTTTACTTACACACTTCTACACCAACCTACAATTTTATTCCGATCTTGAAGAAATTTTGCACACTTGACCATCAAGAGGAACATCACTGTCTACATAATATTTCGGACAGTACATTGAATAGAGTACCTTACAAAAGATTTTGACATCGTTTGCCGGTTACCATGGAAGTTCACTATGTACGCATGTTTCCATGGAGAAGGTTTTTGAACATTTACATGTGCATGTATATGTATAGATGTATATGTATATGTATATATATATGTATATGTATATGGATGTATATGTATGTGTATGTATATATATATATATATGTATATATATATATATATGTATGTATATGTATATATACATACATTTCTTTTAAACGAAATGTCTATGATCTTTTTGAAATTTGAGAGCTGTCTGACACAATTACAGTCATCGTGTTTGACAATTCGCGCACAGTAAATGTCATTTAACAGTTGCAAACCATTTTTGGTTGAGTGAATGTGTTATATTGGCTGCAAAAAACCTTGATGTTAACGAAATGAATTTTCAGATTCAAAATATGACACCTGGCGAATTGCTGACATACAAGTCGGTTTACTCCGTTACTAAGATGATGTAGTCAACCATCCTATGGAATTTTTAAATTCGCTGGATTTCCCCAGATTACCGTCTCCCAATCTGTAATTAAGTCAGATCGGCAATCATTATGTTGCGAAAGGTAAACCAGCCACGTCTTTGTAATGGCACCCGGCTTGCGGGGAAGAAATTAAAGAACAACGTAATTGAAGCCACAATTTTAAAAGGAAGTACAAAGGTGAAGACAGTTTGATTCCAGTATCACTAAGATTACGACCGACATGCCATTCGACTTTAAACGGTTATAATTTCCAGTGCAGCTTACATTTGCCATGTCGATAGATAAATCGCAAGGGGAGTTGTTATATGTTTGTGGCATCAATCTCGAAAATCATGTTTTTCGCATGGCCATTTGTATGTCGCATATTCCCCTGTCGGGACACCTTCAACTTCATTTGTTTACGCACCAGAAAACAAAACTATCAATGCTGCGTATCAAAAAGTATTACAGTAAATGCTATCTAACAATAAACTTTGACACTGATTCACTGATCACCACAAAAGTTGACAGATATATATGAGTTTTCATAGATAGGTGAAGAGGAGATGAACTGAGGTGGCGGAATCCAACAGAGAGAGGACGAGGAGAAGGATAGAGGGTGGGGGGAGATGGGCCAAGGGATGGGTTCAAAAATGGTTCAAATGGCCCTGAGCAATATCGGACTTAACCTCTGAGGTCATCAGTCCCCTAGAACTTAGAACTACACTCCTGGAAATTGAAATAAGAACACCGTGAATTCATTGTCCAAGGAAGGGGAAACTTCATTGACACATTCCTGGGGTCAGATACATCACATGATCACACTGACAGAACCACAGGCACATAGACACAGGCAACAGAGCATGCACAATGTCGGCACTAGTACAGTGTATATCCACCTTTCGCAGCAATGCAGGCTGCTATTCTCCCATGGAGACGATCGTAGAGATGCTGGATGTAGTCCTGTGGAACGGCTTGCCATGCCATTTCCACCTGGCGCCTCAGTTGGACCAGCGTTCGTGCTGGACGTGCAGACCGCGTGAGACGACGCTTCATCCAGTCCCAAACATGCTCAATGGGGGACAGATCCGGAGATCTTGCTGGCCAGGGTAGTTGACTTACACCTTCTAGAGCACGTTGGGTGGCACGGGATACATGCGGAAGTGCATTGTCCTGTTGGAACAGCAATTTCCCTTGCCGGTCTAGGAATGGTAGAACGATGGGTTTGATGACGGTTTGAATGTACCGTGCACTATTCAGTGTCCCCTCGACGATCACCAGTGGTGTACGGCCAGTGTAGGAGATTGCTCCCCACACCATGATGCCGGGTGTTGGCCCTGTGTGCCTCGGTCGTATGCAGTCCTGATTGTGGCGCTCACCTGGACGGCGCCAAACACGCATACGACCATCATTGGCACCAAGGCAGAAGCGACTCTCATCGCTGAAGACGACACGTCTCCATTCGTCCCTCCACTCACGCCTGTCGCGACACCACTGGAGGCGGGCTGCACGATGTTGGGGCGTGAGCGGAAGACGGCCTAACGGTGTGCGGGACCGTAGCCCAGCTTCATGGAGACGGTTGCGAATGATCCTCGCCGATACCCCAGGAGCAACAGTGTCCCTAATTTGCTGGGAAGTGGCGGTGCGGTCCCCTACAGCACTGCGTAGGATCCTACGGTCTTGGCGTGCATCCATGCGTCGCTGCGGTCCGGTCCCAGGTCGACGGGCACGTGCACCTTCCGCCGACCACTGGCGACAACATCGATATACTGTGGAGACCTCACGCCCCACGTGTTGAGCAATTCGGCGGTACGTCCACCCGGCCTCCCGCATGCCCACTATACGCCCTCGCTCAAAGTCCGTCAACTGCACATACGGTTCACGTCCACGCTGTCGCAGCATGCTACCAGTGTTAAAGACTGCGATGGAGCTCCGTATGCCACGGCAAACTGGCTGACACTGACGGCGGCGGTGCACAAATGCTGCGCAGCTAGCGCCACTCGACGGCCAACACCGCGGTTCCTGGTGTGTCCGCTGTGCCTTGCGTGTGATCATTGCTTGCACAGCCCTCTCGCAGTGTCCGGAGTAAGTATGGTGGGTCTGACACACCGGTGTCAATGTGTTCTTTTTTCCATTTCCAGGAGTGTATTTAAACCTAACCTAAGGACTTCACACACATCCATGCCCGAGGCAGGATTCGAACCTGCAACCGTAGCGATCGCGCGGTTCCAGACTGTAGCGCCTAGAATTGCTTGGCCACTCCGGCCGGCCAAGGGTTGGGGGGGGGGGGAGGTGATCAGAGAGATAGTGGGAGAGGACTAAATGGATAGAGAGAAAATTGGGGACGGAAGATGGACTACGAGAGTATGGAATAAATAAATGCCTAGGGTACACAATGCAGTCTGTGCTGCACTTTTCAACACCGAAACGGATGGATATTTTTACTAAAGAAGTGAACCTCCACCCCCCAAAAAGAAGATTGATCACCTCCCCAGAAGAATAAATTATCTACGCCCCTATTAACCACTGTACTGCAATGAGAACCAAATTAAGATTTTGGAAGTCTAGATTCTTTAACTTTAGTATGTTTCAGCCAAGTATGACACCAATTATATAAACATTTAACTACGTTTCCAGGATGTATTTTGCTGGATCTGTGAATTCATTCGAAGTTGGCAAAATCATTCTAAATTGCCAAAATGCATTTTAACAAAATCGAAGGACTTGTTTCGTATCCAGTTCGTCTAAAAACTATAGTACTGGGAATACAAGGGCGACCCTGAGCCATTTTTCGCGGCGCCTACGTTTGCGTCATGAGAGTCCACACTTGTAGTCTAGGTCTGCGTCATGAGGGACCAGATTTCGGGCCATCATGATGCAGACTAAGACGACGAGTGTTTACTTGCATGATTCAAATCTAAACGGCGACTGTAGACCCTCATAACACAGACCTAAACGACGAGTCTGAATCCTCATGGCGCAGATGTAGGCGCTGTGGAGAGTGGCTCAGAGTTTCCATTATATTTCTACTACAATACATTCATGGAAAAAGACGCTCTTCATTTTAGGAGCACTTGTAGTGTCTAGGTCTTCAGCATCTTGACTCTGCATGTGTTATTCCCCTTAATATAGAAATACCAGAATAAAGTTACATTTTGCAATGTGTGTGGACCTCAACAAAATAAATTGTAATTTAAACTCATAATGTGTATTGCTGTAATCCACAAATGAATATTTTATTTTGCAGAACACTTTTCAACATAAAATATTTACAAATTTTCCTTCAATTCCCCTGAAAGTATTATTTAGGCCAAACCAGATACTCCTAAAAATATTTGGCTACTTTTGCAAACACAAGTAACAGAAAATGGTTTACAAACAATAATAAATGTCACTTGGGAGGATGGAAATCAAAAAGTTTAGTCTAAAATAAAAATGAACTGTATGCATTGAAAAATTTCTATCTCAGAAATTGACGCCCAGAAAGCACAAGAAAGAAATCTGCACTCTTAATTAGTAAATCTGCGCTCAAACTCCTAGTTTCCTGTTTAATGTTCTACTGTATTCTTAATGTGTCTGCTGATTAGTGTTTGAATTAATTATGACGAGATCGTTAAGTCTGTCTGCATTAAGACGTGGTCGTTTTTCGCTAATTAGGTTTCCAGCGCAACTAAAAATTCTCTCACTAGAGGCACTAGTGGCTGGTATATTTAATTTTTTTCTTGCCACATACGCAAGTCGAGGAAGTCGTTGGGAGTTATTCTCCCACCACTATAGAATACCTCCCTTGTTCACACGGTGTTCGTGCAAGTATCTGCTGACTTCATCATGTAGGAGAGGAGACTCTTCTGCCCAGTCCTCAAATTTCGCCATTTTGTACGGCCATGGATTTGTTTCTTGGGTGCTGTGATTGGGCACTTGTACTGAAACTGTGCAGGTTCCAATTTTCAGAATAATGTGAAGATCGTACTACACATACTTGAAATTATAATAGTTTTTAGATGATGCTATCATTTATCGTCCAGTAAAGTCACCAGAAGATCAAAACTGCAGGACGATTTAAATAAGGTATATATTTTTGGTGTGAAAATTAGCAGTTGGCAATAAATAATGACAAGAGCGAGGTTATCCCTGTGTGTACTAAACTAAGTCCGTTAAACTTCGTTCACAAGATCAACCAGTAAAATCTAAATGCTGTAGATTCTACTTAATACCTCTGATTACAATTACGACCTACTTAAATAGGAATGGACACACAGAAAATGCTGTAGGCGTTTTAATGACAAAACACTCTTTTGGAGCATTGCTACACAGTTGGAGAGCCTTATGATTGACGGAAGAGGTCGAAAGAGTCTAAATAAGGGCAGCTGGTTTGGTATTATCGTGAAACAGGGGAAAGAGTGTTGCGGAAATTACACAAGAGTTGGGGTGGGAATCATTACAACAATGGCGTTTTCTGACGTGGTGCGATCTATATATGAAATTTCGATCACCAACTTACACCTCCGAATTCGAAGATATATTGTTGAGTCCCATGTACATTGGAAGAAATGATCATCAGAATAAAATACAAAAAAGCAGCACTCAGACAGAGAGATGTAGGTGTTCTATCCCGCACGAAATTCGAGAATAGGAGACAAATAAGTTGAAAGTGGTGCGATGAACCCTCAACCAAGCACTTGCGTGTGACTTGCAGAGTAACCATGTACATGTAGATGAAGAATATATGCATTATCTTAGGAGATTACCCTCAGCACACATGTCGTGGTGCTTGGTAAACTTCAATTTTTTCATCCTCTGTTAACTTTCTTAATGTGCGGTAGTTAGCCACCATAAACGTTGCAATTTTATGCAACATACTAACGCACATTTTCTGTTCTAGGAAGGCATCGGCGGCTTGTTTCAAAGGTTTCATGTCCTGAAAGTACATTTTCTCAACATACATATTTCACAAGTGGTTCTATAATATTCAGATGGAATAAAATTACAAACCTCTTCATCGTTATCCCGTACGGTACAGTGAGTTTTAAGGCATAAAACCACGGTAGAACTAAATGTAGGATTGGCTCCTCGTCACTCTCTAGATCAACTGTGGCTTCTGTAAACGGCTTAAGAAATTCTGTAAGCTGGCCAGGTATATGGTGGTCATAACCGAGCATCTTATCAGAGGCACCTTCTTTATGTAAAACACTGGATCAATATGAGAATGGACTGATACAAGCATGTCAAAATAACTATTCCAACGAGTTGAAACCGACTGCTTTAAAGATGAGTTCAGTCTCACACAGAGACCTCTTCTCTTGGACTGATGACCTTAGAAGTTGAGTCCCATAGTGATCAGAGCCATTTGAACCTCTTCTCTTGAAGTACGAAACCGTAGCCCGCACTGTATTAAGAATGGCTAATATATTTGGAACATTTTCTTTCAAAAACTGTTCGCTCAGAACAGACTGTTTATACTAAGAGCCATGCATTGAAGACGCTGATATATTGCGAGAGTTTTGACAATGTTACTGCCCTGGTCTGTGACAAACGTAATTTTGGCAATGTCTTCACGAGAAACGCCCATAGATTCTAAGCCATCTTCCAACTCGTTTCGAATATTCGAGCCAGTTTTTGGCAGTCAGGAAATGCAGAGCACATCAGTACATATTTATTCAAACGCCAGTCTGAATTTATGTAATGCATTGTCACGGACATGTAATGCACCCCTTTGTAATTGTCTGTCCATAGATAAATTGTACGGGCACATATACCAGAACGAATCGCATGCACTATATCTGGGAGCATTTTGCTGCGCATTTTATCAGCTAAGGTTCGAACTTTTCTAGCTACTGTCATTTGGAAGGCATAACATTTTTAATATCAACTGAGCCATATTTTTTTACCTATGTCGATCAGTGTCTGCCCTAAATTAAGAAATCCTTCTCCCTCTATACTGCTAAATGGTCTCAGGTCCTTAGCACACATTTCGACGCACTTTTCGGCCACTAAATCTTTGTCCTCTTTCAAGATATTTACGGAGTGAGGAAACTGCTTGTCAAATTTGCACCGTAACATACTCGAGGTTCCCGAATAAGTACTTAAGAGCTTTTCACATAGTTTGCATTGAGACACACCTACCGATTTATTTGAAGCGGCCTCATAAACACACGAAAATGTTTCCCATGCGGCACTTCACTTGTGCTCTGTTTCGTTACCAGCATGTATTCGCCAGTTGTCAATTTTTTTTCACTTTCACTAAAGTTCGACCTATTCATTGTGCTGCCTCCACCGTTGCGATAAATGAACTGCGGGCTAACTACCTGGCTACTCTAGTCACGGTAGCTTGAGAGCGCAACCTGTTGTCAGGCGCAGCAAGCTGGGCGGGTCCCGTGAAGATTGGCAGGCTTGCGGGAACCCAGGTAGCCCGGGCTTGCGGGAGCCCGTATCGGCCGCATTGCCCACTATGCCTCAGTACACGCGCACTCTTGTGTTTACGTCGCGGCAGGCTGACCTGCATGAATGGTTGCAGAGGAGCTAGGGGCAAGCAGGCTGCAAGGGGAATTTGTACACCTCTAGCCACCATCTGTGTCTCTGCTGCTGGTTACCCCAAGTCGGCAAGTGTGCCTCGCCACTCCTCTGTCTTCCGAGACGTGTTCTGCCAAGCCCACGGGGTGGTAACACAGCCAGGGTTAGGCTAAATGGGTCCACACCCCCGAACGACTGCGTGACCAGCCCACCACCAGAGTAGGAGTGAGTCGTTGGCCGCAAGGTGGAAGCTCAGGCCAGTAGGGGTCGAAGGGCGAGAGGTGCGTCCGCCTCTACGGACTGCGGGCTGTACTTGCCGATGCAGGACGAGTGAAATCGGCGGTGACCAAGTACTGAAGAGACAAGTGTGCTGGTAACGAGGCACTGAACCCGGCAACTGAGGGGTCCTCGGTCTAGGGGCGAGGCCGGCAGTCGAGTTGCAGTTCTGGACAATGGAGGCTGTGGACAGGATACAAGTCAATGAGTCTCCCTGCGTGACCTCATTAAAAAGGTTTTCGAAAGACGAGATGAAAGATTTGATTTGGAGGAAATTTAAATACCGTACAGTGTGTCCTAGGAAACGGACACATTGCGTTAGATTGGAAAACGTCCTGGCCTGATTGTAACGTACATACTTACTTTCCATAATGTCAAGTGAAATAATGATTGGACAGATAAACACACACAATAGTCGCTTGGTCATGCAGGAACTGCTGAGGGCAGTTGAGGAGGGGAGGCTGGATATAATCTGCTTGTAGGAGCCATACTCCCAAGCTGGATAAATCTCCTATATGGCTGCCACTTGGCACGTAATGTACACTGGGGAGGAGCCGAAAGCAGATATAATTGTAGTAAATAAGGCCTTACGAGTTGCTACCATAGCACAATTATCAAATAGCCACTGCAACATCGTGGAATTACAATCACCTGTAGGACTAGTGTACATCATTAACATGTACTTCCAATATAGAGGTAGTTTTGACGACTTCTTGGATCATCTCACTCGAGTCACCACGGCATTGTGGGGGCAAAGGATTATTGTAACCGCCCCTGTGGTACGGCGGCACTAGAGATGCAAATGGGGAGAAGGCTGAAGAGTTAATCATGGCCTCAGTTATGGCAAACAGATGAGGGATTCCCCACACCTATAGAGGTGGAGGTGGATTTGGAAAAAAAACATAGATGTCATCCTGTCAACACCCAGTGCCATCAGTAACATCGAACTGGAGAGTCCTAGATAAAGTCACAACAAGTGACCATAATCTGATTATGTTTAGCCTTAATGACAAGGAGTGCCACTGGGACCTGGGGTGGAAGATCCAATACAACTTCAATAAGACATGTTGGTAACGCCTAGCTCTGGAGTGTGACATTCATCCGTTGCCTAAGAGTGATGTAGACGTTGATAGGTATGCTGAAAAGATGGTGGGGTCTATAGTTGGAGTGGTGAAAGCTGCTGTACCACCCAGAAGGAGAGCCATTGCGGCCTCCCCATCACAATGGACTACCGAACTGCAACGTATGCACCAGTCTGTGAGACAGGCGAGGAAGTATTACCAGCAATGTGTCGTCTGGCAAGAAAAACAGTTTTGGCTGCAGCGATACAGGGCAGCCAAAAAGGTCTTCCAGAAAGAACTGAGGGGGCTAGGGTTAAAAGCTGGGAAAGATATGTGCTGCACCAACTGGCCACTGCCCATAGGGGAGGCCCCTATAAGTTGGTCAGAGAGAAAAAAAAGATCTCTGAAGGTTCTTTCGACAATCAGAGATGGCGGCCAAATGACAAAGTCCTGGCAGCAGTCTGCCGATGTCCTTCTACAGATTCTGTTACCAGATGATGAGGAGAATGAGAACAATGAGATTCAATGCCATATCTGTAAGGAACATCATGCAGAGTACAGCAACAACACCATGGTGTATCCCTTTTCGAAGGAAGAAGTGGCAGTACATATTAAATCTTTCAGAAGAGGGAAGGCTCCAAGGCCAAATGGCATAGTAGCAGAGGCTGTACAATTCCTCGCCTATCAGCTAGCAGCCCCTTTCAAGGCTCTTCAATGAATGCCTAAGGCTTGGTAAATTTCCAAAAATCGGGAAAAGGGCAAATGTGGTAATTATAAGGAAAGGAAAAGTTGAGGACCATAAGGAAAGCAATTCCTACAGGCCGATATGTCTCCTAGATATCCTGGGGAAATTAATAGAGAAGCTTTTGGCTGACAGACTGGCGATACACAGGATACTGCGCGGGATGAGTAACAGGCAGTTTGGCTTTCGGCCGGGGCGATCAGTGTCTAACGCAACTGCCCTGACGGTTGAGGTCCGCAGCTCAGCCCCACGCAAGTATGTGGTAGGCATCATGGTGGACATCAGTGTCGCCTTCGACAACCTGTGGTGACCTTCGCTCTACTCCCCCTTGTGTGAGAAGGAGTGCTCAGGGCCCCGCTGTGGCTCTCTGAGGAGCTGTTAAGAGGACAGGGAGGTTTGGTTATCATCACCCAGCGGAAAAATAAGTAAAACCATCACAAAGGGTTGCCCCATGGATTTGCACTGGGGACACTCTCTTTGAATGTAAATATAGAACCGCTGCTAGAGAAATTATAACTCAGCTAGGACATACTAGACATGACAGGCTACGCACATGACCTCATGCTGGTTGGTTGCCATAGCCGTGAGGACCTAGAACCGAAAGTGGAAAAAACAATAACATCACTTTCAGAATGGTGCCACGAAGCGAAAATAAGGATTGTACCACACAGATCCATGTGTCAATTGTGAAAGGTAGCCTGATTAGAAATCCAACCATTAGAATCAAAGGAACACCAGTTCTACGCCGCCGTGAGGCCAGATATCTAGAAATTGTAATTGATGAAAAGTGGAATTGTACATCAGATACAGACACCATATCTCAATGAGCCTTACAAGTTTTAAACAATGTCATCAACATAGTTCATAAAAGTTTCCATCTGAAACCCAATCTCATTAAACTCTATCACAATAGTATTTCAACATCAATAGTAGGATACGGATGTGGGGTCTGGGCACACAGGCTCACGAAGCCCGCCATGACCGTGAGAAGGGTGCAGAGGAATATGCTGTTACGCTCTGTTGGGGCATATAGAACTCCTACTCGGGGGGGGGGGGGGGGGGGGCGTGGGGCGTTGTTGGTGTTAATGGGGCTGTATCCATTAGACATCAATTTACAGGAACAGGCAGCATGGTACTGGATAAACAAAGGAAAGATAAAAAAAACATCGGAATTGATGGAGGTACAGTTAGGTGACAAGTTTGCTATCAGATAAAGGGGGGAGGAGCTATGGCAGGAATCATCGGAAAATGAAGAAACGGGGAGAAGGGTATTTCAACTGCTCCCTACTAACAAGGAAAGATTAGAGAGGGGTTACTTTGAGCCAAGTAGAGGGCTGCTGCACTTTCTTACAGGGCATGGGCCATATCCGATATACTTACGTCGATTTGGTAGACGGGCTGCACCAGCGTGTGACTGTGGTGTGCGTCGGGACGGGACACCTGAACATATCATCTATGACTGTCCAACATATGACGACGTAGCGTATGATTTAAGACAACAACCACCGAACAGAGACATCTTCTCCATAATACGACGAGCTGACACCTATCGTAGCCTAAATAGTTTGGCAAACGAGGTATCACGCAAGATTATGAGGGAATTTATTAGGGACCAAAATAGTCAACAAACAAACCAACAAAGGCTGAGGGGCACCTGCCCAAACCGCCGGACGCGGAATGGCCGCGCTCCAGGATCAGGCAGGCAGGTGTATCAAATCTCATCAACAGTAACAGCACTTCCAATTTGACACTGGGTATTAGAAATATAAGTTAGAATGTAGATGAACTAACAATACTAACAAGATTAGGGACTCCAGCGAAACACAGTCTTTGGTTCCTTTCCCGACAACATTTTCTGTAACATCGTTCAAATTCGAATAGTTCGTAACTGTAATTCCTAGGTATTTAGTTGAACTGACAGTTTTTATATTTGTGTGATTTTTTACGTATCCGGTACGTGAAGGATTTCTTTTCGTATTCATGTGTATGACCTACCTCTGTGCATTGTTTAGAGTCAGTTGTCACTTTTGGCTAAATAAATTGGCATTCGGCGATTGGTTTTTATCTTATGGCAACTTTACTAGAGGGTTAACGGCAGAATAATGTGCAAACACTCTGACAAAGCTGTTCAAATTGTCTCCTAAATCGTTTATACAGATTAGGAACAGCAGACGGTTTATAAACCTTCCCTTTCGTACCCCTAATTCCATTTCTGTTTTACTCGATGACTTTCCGTCAGTTAGTACGCCCAGTGACCCTTCCGCCAGGAAATGACGGATCCAGTCGCACAACTAGGACAAAATTCAATGGGTTTGCAAAATGATTACAAGCCGTTTCTGAGAAATTGTATCAAAAGCCTTCTGGAAATCAAGAAAAGAACCAGTTCAAAGACCGTTGTCGATAGCACTCGCTACTATGAAAGCTATGTGTGCCTCACAAGAACGATATTTACTGAATCGGTGCTGAGTGTGTCTCAATGGACCGTTTTCTTCGAGACAATTCATAATGATCGAACCCAGTGTATGTTCCAAATCTTACTGCAGATCGACGCTACTGGTATGGGCCAGTAATTCAGGGAATTACTCCTGTTTGCTTTCATGACTGTTGGTGTGACGTGTCGAACTTTCCATTCACTAAGGGCTGATATTTTGTCGAGTTAGTGGTTGTAGATGATTTGTAAATATATACCACCATATTCGTAAGGGGACCTGACTGGTATACAATTCGGCCGGAAAAGTTGCCTTTATTAAGTGGTTTAAGTTGCTCCTCTACATCGAGGATATGTACTTCTAACTTACTCAAGTCGGCTGCTGTTATTGACCAAATTTTGTAATATTTACCGCATTTCGTGACTCCGCTTTAGCGGCACTTTGATCAGTAACATAACCACTGTCATCATACTGAGATGGCGCTGATTGTGTATTGCCACTGATGTACTTTACATACGACCAGAATCTCTTTGGGTTTTTCTACCAGATGTGTAGGCAAAGCTGCGTTGTGGGCACTATTAAAAGGATCTCGCATTAAAGTCCGCGCAGAATTTGGAGCTTTTATAAAACATTGCCAATCTTGGTGATATTCCGTTGTTTTAAGTTTCCCATGCTTTTTTTTCTTTTTTCTTGGATAGTGACCTGTTCTGTGCTCAATAGGAGATTAGTACCGTCGCTTATTAATATATTTGGTATAAATCTCTCGATCTCCGGGAAGCTACTAACGCAGGATCGCGTAATGGGACCATTACGGATGTGCGCCAGGAATACTCGACGCGTTTACGTGTGTGTGTGTGTGTGTGTGTGTGGGAAGTGCGTCATGCCTTCACTGCGACTGCATGCGGTTAGCGGTCAGCGGACAGCTAACATCCCGTTTGCGGTCTGAGCCACTTCCCACTTCCGACAGCCCGGCTGTGGGCGTCACAGCAACACAGGACGAGGGAGGCCAGCGAGAGACACGGGCCGAGTCCACACAGTAGGGGGTGCAGCGCACGGTCAAACCCTAACTCACTGCAGTGGTGACACGTTACTGCAGGCGACTCTTGCCGGTACGTCGATAAGCAGTACAGAAAACGAAAAATAAAATTCAGAATTTCCATCGTTGTGCAAGAGCACCGGATCGGAAGCCGGTGCACGCTTTTGAATCAGCAGCCCCCAATACGTTGAATCCGTCGTCCTTGCCATGGAGGCACTGTGTTCTCTGCCACCTAGACCTCTGCGCCTGACACACAATGATTTCTTTTCGTGGGGTTACGCGAAATACCTCGTGTATATGCCACATTCTCCGAAAACTATTCGCCCATTTCTGAAGCGTCGGTTACTTTACACACACTCCTAATTGTATGGCGTGACATGGTTTGTCGCTTACATGTTACACGTGTCATCATGGGCTTCATGGAAAATACCTATAAACAATCTAAAATAAATTTGCTGTGTTTCGAATAGCTACACCTATTGGTAACCGCTTCATTAAGTTTTAACTGTACATCTACAAATACATATGCATAATTCAACAAATTTATATAACAACAAAATGCCAAAGAATTAGGGGAATATTAATGGGATCAAGTAGATATATAGATGTCAGAGTAGCAAATCTTACCTGGAATATATCAGTGCAAGGGAGAGCCAGAGAAACTGTCGTACCCTTATGTCATTTGTACACTAAGTAAAATATTCGACGTTGTAAACTAAATTAGTCCAATCCCGCTTCCACCTGCATTGTTTAGCGAAAAGACCGCAGTGGGGTGGCGTGCGTAACTCAGTGATGCAGACAGTAATAGTGTAGATGCAACAACATGGGAGAGGCGTCTATGCAGGAGCCAGACCAACATGGGGTTCCCAAGAGGGGCAGCAGCCTATGGTGAATAACGCTGAAGATGGGTACATCGAGTATTTAATGAACAGGTGCTGAATCGAAGTGATGAAACACGTAGAAGGAGTCGATTGACAGTACATGAACTGAAGTATCAAGGAATAGTGAATCAGGTAATGCAACGAAGTGCGTGGTACATAAAAAGGGAAGACGCCAAACACTGAATGGTTGGAGTTATCAGGAATTCTTTACGTCATTAGCTACAATGTAAACCATTACTTCTAGATATTAGCATCCATATATTTAATCCTGATACGCAATGCAATTTGGAATACATCGTTCATGATTTCCAGTCCTGTTGATTACAAACAACTATACAAACTTTACCTCAGACCTCAACCCAAAGGTGTCCTACGGACGTAAACAAACCAAAGAGTGCGCCTAAAATATTGGTTTTCCTCATCAGAATCGACAGCAAACCAACACCTACAACGATAGTTCATGTATACTTGCCGATGCTTCAAGCAGAATATGAAGATATGGAGAACATATATGAGGGTACTGAACGGGTAATTCAGTATGAAAGGGGAGGGGAAACAAAATAGTCATGAGGAACTGGAATTCAGTTGTAGGGGAGGGAGTAGAAGAAAACGTTAAAGGACAATATGGGCTTGGCAGTAACAATGAGAGAGGACAAAGACTAATGCAGTTCTTCAGTAGATTTCAGGTAGTAATAGCGAAGCCTCTGTTCAGTATTTACGAGTGGTAGGGGTAGCCCTGTACTAGGAAAAGACTGGGGAATATGGGAAAAGTCCAGTTAGATGACATCATGATCAGGCAGAGATTCCAGTACTAGGATCAGGTACACGCAGAAGCTGATGTAGACCCAGATCGCAATTTAGTAATGACGAAGAGCAGACTGAAGATTAACAATTTGGGCAGGAAGAAATAACGCGCTAAGAACTGGGATACAGAAATACTCATGAATAAAGAGATATGGTTGAAGATCTCTGAGGCTATAATTACAGCGCCGATGAATAACTCAGAAGGTAATTCAATTGAGGAGGAATGGACATTTACAAAAAGAGGGACTACACAATTTGGAAAGAGAAACAAGGCTAAAAAGAAGGTAATTGAGAGGAAACAGAAAGAAAGTAACAGAAGAAATACTTCAGCTGGCTGACGAAAGGAGGAAATACAGAAACGTGCAGGCAAAATCAGGAATAAGGTGATACAAGTCATGTAGGAATGAAATAAACAGGAAATGCATGAAAGCTGAAGTGGAAAGGCTGCATGAAATGTGATGAAATCGAAAAAGAGATAAATAATTGGCGGAAGGAGTGGCCCAGGAAATAGAAAAGTCAAAACAGCCTTCGGTGAAATTAAAAGGAAGGGCGGTAAATTTACGAGTCCAATGGGAATACCACCGTTAAATGCAGAGGAGACAGCTGAATACAGTAATAGAATCACAAACAGCTATGGAGGATGTAAGTTTGATCTCCCATTTTCGCCAACTGATCTATTTCAGAATTTCGCTACCAGAATGAAGATGATAGATTGGTGTTTGGAGTAGCAAAACAGAGGATGTAGACAGACTGAATTTCAGGAAATGCAATTTCCAGGTCGCTGTTCGGTAATCGCTCTATGGTGAACGATTGGTTTGAAAAAACTAAGACCTCTTTTTTGAGCGATTGGAGGAGCTGCTCATGTAATCTATAAGAAAGAACATTTTAAATTAGGAATAAAATCACGCCAGTGTCGGATGAGTACCACATTGAAATGTGGTGTCTTCCCAGCTAGATATGCTGAAAATTAAAATTGGTGACACAGTTAATAATGAAATTAAACATGTGGACTGGAGTACTTAAGTAAGTCAAGATAAGCTATTATATTATAATATCACTACAATTATAGGCCGTAATGGTTACATTATGGAAGTAGACTGCAGAAAGACAAGAGTGAACACCTAGGTTTTTACTATCTGCTCTTAAAAATTTTACGAGGACACAAATAAAGGTGAACGTAAATTTTGGAACCTTTGTGAAATCTGTAAGCACGGTGAATATGATAAGGTGCAACAAGTGAAACGTTTTATTCTAATCTAATTCTTTCATTTTTAGTACAACTTTTCTGAAAACAATATCATAAGATTTGCTTCTGCTGACTGTAATTATATGAAGCGTCCAAGAATCGCTGCTGCTACTCGGTTAACTGAAAAACTTCCTGAACTAATTATTTCCTAATTCATATTTTACTCTCTTCACAAATGTGCTGGTGAAGCTTGTAAATGTTTTCCCAGAGATTGGGCGACCTAGCTAGGAACATTCATAAACATTTTAAAGCAAGTGTTAGGTGACAGGAGCAACTGCATGAATTAAAAAAGTTTTTAGATATCAGAATTCATAAATTGTTGCATCCATCATAGACAAGATGGCTATCTTTGCAGGGAATGGTAGTGAGAAATTTAGAGGAGTGGAATACGTTGGAGGCGTGTCCTTTGATTCTAAGTACAACAGTTCTCTGCCAGTCAATCGAGGTCCATGTCAACCAGTTTCCAAGCGAACATTTCCTATAATAGCTGCTCACAGAGGAGATGTGGAACTCGGTACCTGTAAGAAGGCCATCGCTCACAGTGGCACACAACGCTGCACGTCTCCAGTGGGCCAAACAGCACAGGAACTGTCCAGAGGCTGACTGGAGTGTGTGTGGGAGGGGGGGGGGGAGGAGGCCAGTGCAGTGTGCGCTGAGCGGTCGCGTCTTTCAAATGATGTGAGGTGTCAAGGCCACTGACAGTCCAGTGAGTTGTTTAACTCGCTCTGTGTTGAGGGCACTGCTCAGGTTGCAGACGCTTCTGTGATGTTATGATAATGTACCATGAATATCGTGAATATAAATCAGGTCGTTTATTTCAACATTCTTGGTGACCAATTGTTGTCCTTCATCCCACCCATTCATGACGAGTGTGCTATGAACAGTTACCTCTTCCAGGTCGGTACACAAACGTTCCTGCTTTTAGGAACCTTCAAGCACTCTATCGCGCTTTGAATGGTTGACTAAGCAAACAGATCCTAATCCTGCAGATCATGCAGGGGTCCTTTGGAATGCCACATCAAACCAGAAACAGTACTGAAATGAAGAGCTGCAGCCTATCTCCAAGTTGAACTATCTGTTTACTAAGCAACAAGTAAAGGAACAGGAAGAGAAGTTTTGTGAGGAAATGAAAGTTCTGGGGCGAGCAGCAAAACCTTTAAGCATTCTGCATGACATAGTTCCGCCAGCAACACCGAAACTCATGGGACAGCAATAGAACTGAATGGATAATATCTTGAAAACCGGTTGTAAATGATTTTCTAGCAAAGTAAAAGAGTGATAATGGAATGTAATGAAATTAAATGAGGCGCTGCTGAACGAACTAATTTACGAAATCATGTAGGCATGAGCTTTGCTGTATGGGCTACAGAATAACTGAAGATGGACGAAACAAAGGGCGACAAAATAAAAAAGTAATAGCAGGAAACGAGATTTTGAAGAGCAGAAAAGCGTATCTGAAAAAGAGGAATATACTACCATTGAATGTAAATATAAACCTTACGAACTTCTCCTGAAGCTATTTGTCTTATGTTGAACAGCAGTTTAGGCAAGAAGGGAACAGAAGCTTCTAAAAAGTGGCGCTACAAAATACTGTTGAATATTTGATGCGTAGATCGAGTAACTAATGTGGAAGTGCTACATTGACATGGGAAAAACGGAAACTTAAGCGGTAACTTGCTTAAAAGATTGGTTGAGTTGAGAGGTCACACTGAGACTTCAAGGAATTGTAGAGTTTCTAATGAGGGAATTACTGGAGGTTGAAACTGCAGAGGGGGACCAATGCTCGACTACCGTAAGAATGCTGAAATGGATATCACGGCAGTGGCTGTACAGAAGTGCAAAGGACATACCAGCCGGTAAAGTACCATCAGACCAGTGTCTGTACCACAAACAAGTGTTGACCAGATATAGTGTGTAGGCGGACAACACGTGTACATGGCCGCTCCGTAAGTGACTCTAAAGTGCCTGGCAGAGGGTCTGTCGAACCACCTCCAGCCTATTTCTGTACACTTCCGCTCTCGAAATGAAATGCTACCTCCGATTTCTTGTACTTTATTACGATAATCGTTCCTCGCTATGTAGATGGACATCCACAAATTATTTTTATATTCGCAGGAGAAAGTTTTTGACTGAATTTGTCTCGACGCAACGAAAAACATCTTTGTCTGAATTATTGCCACCACAAACCCGCAGATCATATGCGTGACACTCCTTCCTCTACATATCGCTGCTACAAAACGAACTGGTTTTGAGCTTATGTTGACTTTCCGTCAGTTATTACGAACTGTGTCGTTTCCGACAGGGATACGCGATTACAGACGAACAACTGGGACGATACTCCATAGGCACGCAATGTGACTACGTCTTTTGTGAGCAACGGTATCAAAAGCCGTCCATAAATGTGGAAAGGAAACGTTTAAGGTACCTTGTCGATAGCACTCATTACTTTTGAGTGAGTGACGAGCTGGTAGTGTTTCAGAGGAGCGATATTAACTGACTGAATCTGTGCTGAGTAAGTGATGATAAGCCCGCCCGGCTAGCAGCTCGGTCTAACGCGGACGCGTCAGCGGACTCGGAAATGAACCCTGACACAATCTGGTCACGTAATTAAGCCAGCCATGAGATCGAATTTAGCTTCTTGTTTGTTAAAGTGTGCTGGCTCATACGCTTCTTCCTTTGAATATTAATAGGGTTGAATCAGATTTGCGGCTAGCTTCTTCATGTAAATTTTTCTGTCTCTTTTTTTGCATGTGCTTAATGTGGCTCCCGTGTGTACTATATGTTTTTTTGGGGAGGACATTTCCATTGAAGGAATTGAAATCCTTGATAATGGTAAATGGATAAGATGAACTTTTCTTCATGTGACCATTCTCCTTTACACGTGATGCACTCTAGATCTATCCGAATTTTTTAAGGAACAGGTGATTCATTTGTTACACAAATGTTTGGATACTATTTTCACAGGTGGATGTTCTAACTGTGTGTTGCGTCCTGTAGACCAGTTTCCTAATTTATACTTCTGTCGGTAGTAGTTAAATTCTAGAATGAGATTTTCACTGTGCAGCGGAGTGTATGCTGGTATGAAACTTCCTGGCAGATTAAAACTGTGTGCCGGACCGAGACTCTAACTCGGGACCGAGTTGGAGTCTCGGTCCGGCACAGTTTTAATCCGCCAGGAAGTTTCAGTAGTTAAATTGTCCATTCTTTGCGTCTGTAAATATCCGACTTCTGTCAGTTTTACTTATTTTACTGTTTCTTCTAGCAACAGGTGTCACATATTTAGTCTGACCGGACGTGTGAAAGAACTTTGGCTATCGATGCCATCCCCGCCGACTTCACGGACCACAGTGTACTGACTGTCACATTACGTCACACACGACTGTCAGTGTAAATTTTTTGATTCAGTTGGGTGTTGAATACGGCGCAAATGGAGATCCTTACCATATTAAGGTGAACCCAGAAGTGTTGTACCATAGTCTCTGGTCAGCTGCGTGATAAGCCTCCATTTTGGAATGCTGAGTTCGGAGGGCAAACCCGAGGTTCTCACAAACGTTGATAAGACTGTGCGCTGATAGAGCGCGGAAATTTTGGAGCAGGCAAGAATTTTACAACTCTCTCTTATGTGGCCTTTAAGAAAGTGCGCATCAGGCTCTGCTACGTATTGCAGACGTCAGGCGTGTAAAGGCGCGATTATTAGGAGTGAAGTGGCGTCAAGTGGGAGGGTTGAGGTGGCGTTCCAAACCACGTCCGCTGGGTTGTGGACCAACTGACTCCTCTGTATCATCTGATTCGGCATCAGACTCGACTTCCTCATGCGTGTATCACATCGCTCAAGACCGACGAGCGCAATGTTGTGACGGCACAAAAGGACATGCTGCATGCTCTGCACCATTTCTACGTTAGGCTAAATGATGTACCCATTAATCTTTTTTTCTTTAAAATCAGTACCGCCATTAGACTGTTGTTTATTTATAGTGTTACATTTACACTTACTCAATCATGATATCGGCTTCAAACTGCCATTATCAAGTGTCTTCTGAAAGTAGGTTAGACAATAACAGTGAAATACGTAACAAATGACATGACCATATAAGAATCTATATTTGTAATGCTTACTTACAAGTGTTGTAAATTTCCTAAGATGGCATACTGTCGAATTATAATGCGCTATTAGACACAGAGTCGATGGTTCTGGCAGAGTCTACTGCTTTGCTTCATTACTGAGTACACCATCTTGACTGAATGACAGTTGGCTAAGTGTCAAATTGTCTTGGTCAAAGAAATTCCTCTTACAAGCAGGTGACTTTTTTTAAATCTTTGGACTCAGTGTCCTGTAGGATATGAAAGGTTAGGAGCAATTTATTTTCTTTGGTAGTTGTTACATCTTTGCAGTACCTGTTTATCTCAGTATACCATGAAGTTGCCCGCTCATAAACATATACTATAACAAACCTGTCGATAACATCCGCTGCATCCTTAAATATAGCGGTCCAGATAGTCAATGATGTTGTTTGAAGTACCCTTTCCTCCCTCTGAGATATACTACTTTCATGAGGAATCAATATACCTCACCCCGACCTTCTGTCAATAACCAAAGGACAAACTAAGTCTCAATAAAATCTTTTATTTCATTAAATTTATGCAATAAATTTTAGTATCAAAACTATTTAACACATAAAATACTATGATACATGAATCCACACAGAATATACCGATACACACTCAAGGCATACCTTCACTTTGGACACATCATTCCCACACAATGACCTAACATATGCTATATTTGGTCCTAGCTTTAACATTTAAAAGTGCCCATTTACCATAGGTGTATCATAATTTTAAAAAAAGTCAGTCACTTCACATTTTTATTCTTATTCCTTTATTTGTAACCATTTTGTCCTCCCTCCACTATAATAGCTTCTTCATTTTATTAGGCATTTTATAACCTGCCCCCGATCCATCCTTCTATACCCTCCTCCCTTACATTTACACTCCATGCGCCTACAGAAGTCAATGAAAGATTCATAGTATTCTTGACCTTGTGTGTCTTCTCAATTGTTTATTACCGCTCTAAGAAGTAATTATGATCAATAATGTTAGATTTGTCTTTGTTGTTAAGAAATACGAATTAACCCATTTGTTCGGTATTCTGTGTTCACTCAATCCACAGTTCATGTCTCTGATATTGTGCTGCCTGCGGCTGAGGAGTCCTGATCCGTCTGTCGATGTTGGTCTATTGACGATACTCCATAGACACGTTATGTGACTGCAAGCTGTTTGTGAAGAACGATATCAAAAGCCTCCCAGAAATCTGGAAATTAATCCGTTTAAGATTGCTTGTAGATAGCTCTCATTACTTTGACTGAGTGAAAAGCTGGTTGTGTTTCATAGGAACGATATGTTCTGAATCGGTCCAGAGTAAGTGTCGATATATCGTTTTCTTCGAGATCGTAATGTTCGAACACAGTGGATGTTATAGGTCATACTGAAATCGATGTTACTCGTAGTGGTTCGTAATTCGGTGAATTTCTTCTTTTTCCTTTCTTCACTCTAGGTGTCACATGTGGAACTTTTCAATCCTTGGGTGCAGACATTTTGTCGAGCCAGGTATACAACTTGAATCGGAAAAAATGCCCTTGTTAGGTAGTTTCAGTTGCTTCTCTACATCGACAGTATCTACTGCTAATTTACTCATGTTGGCGGCTGTTGCTGACTCGAATTCTGTAATATTTACTCCGTCTTAATTGGTGAAGGACTTTCGGAAAACCGTGTTTAGTGACTCCGCATTAGCGGCACTTTGATTAGTAACATTACCACTGTCATCGTGCAGAGTGGTACTGACTGTGTCTTGCCACTGGCGTACTTTACATACGACCAGAATCTCTCATGGTTTGATGCCAGATGTAGAGACAATGATTCTATTGTGGGAGATATTAAAAGCTTCTCACACTGAAGCCTACTCTAAATTTTGACTTTCTATAAAACATCGCCAGTCTTGGAGATACTGCATTGTTTTAAATTTCACAACGTTTCCTGTTGTTTCTTCTTCGAAAGTGACCTGTTTTGTGCGCCATGGGAGAGCAGTTTTGTGTCATACTCATCTGTTGTTATAAATCTCTCGAATGCTGTCGATACTACTTTTCTTTTAAATTGAAATGAAAACCGGTCTAAGCCTGCACAGCTTTGAAAGCTTATGAAGTCATGAAGCTAACGTTTGTCTCCTTTCTTTTAATAGATATATTTTTCTTTGATTCTCAGTGAATTTGGATGTTAAGTTGTTCAGTCTAGCTGCAACAATCCGTGTGTCATGATGCTCCCAATGTGCTCAGAATTATTTGTTACTGAATGGTCACTGAATGTTTTCGCAGACGTTATCTCCGGAACCAATTCCTTGAAATAAATTTCGGAAAAAGCATTTAGTGGATTTTCGGGCAGTATTTTATGCCTATCACCGACTTTAATATGCACTGTCGCAAACATATCGAGGGTAGACTGGAGTCACCACCATTTACAACGGCTATTCGGAGAGTAGGGTGCGATCGGCCGCGAAATGGAAACCACAGTGATAATATAAAGTGTTTTGTTTGTAACAGTTAGCTACGCGATCGCGATACTTCTCTACACACTCGGCACCCCGACTTAGATATTTGTCGTTGCGTTGTACCAACTTTCGGACATCCTTGTCACAGAAAGCAGCCACCTGTGCTGCCCGCCAATTCTCTGAGCTGGTCTGCAGCTCTCTCTCTGCAAGAGGGTGTCCTGAAAGCGAGCAGGTCATATGAGCAGAGATAAAAACTCAGAGGGAATCAAGTCCCGGATCAATCAAAACTGGCCATCCAAAACGCTGCTGGAGTGTCTTCGTTGCCCCAGCAGAAGGAAACGCACGACAGGTACGTTAGGCAGGGTTGCATGAAATCAGGCGAAATACAGGGCACGCACACGTACTTGACGGCAGACACTATTTTCGAGTCATCTTTACATGCTCACTGTGCGGTCAGAACTGGAAAGATTGACATGACGCGATCGATTACCATACTAGACTCACTGCCAATCACATCCGTGCAAAGCATCATCAGATTTTATCTGTGCTTCCCATTTTACACCTGATCGGATCTTACTTCCCAAATAGGGCTTTACGTGATTGTGTTAGTGGGGTACCTGTCTGACATGAGGATCAAAATTTCCTTGAACCTTTTAAAAACTATAGATTCTCTATTGGGAGGTCAATGTGAAAATGTATTTTAGGCATAAACTATTAAATAGTATTAGGAGCTTGTGACACATGGCCTTGGTGGCTATCGACAGTTGTGAGTAACCATTACACATTACATTTCAGTTTGCGTAAATCCCGTGGGCGAGAACAGCACACTAGTCCACCACAGACAAGTCTCCACACAGTATCGATGCACTTGCCGTTTAAGGACATGTTATGTCTTATTTGCGTAACGAGATCACTGCGGATGTGCGCCAAGAATACTCCACATGCTTACGTGTGTGTGTGGGAAGTGCGGCCACAAGTGCTGGCGTCATATCCTAGCTGTGACCGCAGGTGGTTAGCGATTTGCGTGAGCTGAAATCCTGTTTGTGCTCAAACTGTTTCTAATTTTGACAGCGGGGATGTGAGTGTCATAAGCATTATAGGCAATGTAAAATAAACTTTAGAATTTCCATCGCTGTGCAAGAGCAGAGAATCCAAAGCCGCTCCACATTTTTGAAGCTGCACCTCCCAAAACGACGAATCCGTCGACCTTGCCATGGCGGCGTTGCGTTCTCTGCTTCCTACATCTTTGGGCCTGACACACAAGGTTTTCTTTTCGTGGGGTTATTGCGAAATACCTTGCGTGTACGCCAGCCTTGCCGGAAACCATTGCAGAACACAAAGCACACATTTATGCTACGCCACAAACTCCACATACGCTTCTAAATGTGTGGCGTGAAATGGTTGGAGGCTTAAATGTTGTACGTGTCACCAAGGGCTTCATACAAAACACCTATAAAGAATCAAAAATCAACTTCCTCTCTGTTTTATATGTACAGTCACTGGTAATCGCTTCATTCAGTTTTAACTGTATATCCTCAGATACAAACACCAAATTAAAAAATTTTATATAATAATCTGAAAAATATAAGATTCAGTAGAAATATAGACGTCAGAGCAGTCAGTCTTACCTGGCCATTATCAGTGCAAGGGAGAATACAGAGAACCTGTGATACCCTCATGTCTTTTATGAACCAAGAAAAATATTCCACACTGTAGACTACAATACTTCAATCCCACCTCCACCTCCACTGTTTAGCAACAAGGCCTTACAGAGGTGGGGTGGTGTATGTGCCTCAGTGATGCAAACAGCCATACTGTAGATGCTACAACGTGCAAGGGGCGTCTATGCAGGAGCCAGACCAACATATGGTTCCCCATGAGGGGCAGCAGCCTATTCCTTAGTTAGAGGGGACCAGTCCAGGTGACTGGCAGAAGGTCTGGCCCTGCAACATTAGCCCACATGCCCTCCATACGTTGGCAAGCGGAGAAAAAGCTGTCATGCTCTCATCGATTCAGCATCTGAAGTGATATACAGAACAAAGCTGAAGATAAGATGGCTAAATCGAGTACATAATGAAGAAGTATTGGGTCGAACTGATAGAAATCAGTACTGGTACAATCTGACTAATAGCAGGAATCGATTTGTAGGATATATCCTCAAGTATCAAGGAATCGTAACGGAAGGAATTGTGTGGTATTACATAAACATCGGAAAAGCTAAGCACTGAATGATTGGAGGTATCAAAAATTCTTTATGTCATCAAGTACACCTAAAAGCATTACTTACAGTTATTAGCATCTATAGGTTACATTCTCATGCGCAAGTTAATTTGTTAATGATTTCTAGGCCTGTTGATTACAAAGGACTATACAAACTTTCCCTCAGACAACCCGGACGTGTCACACAGGATCTACACAAAGTAAAGAGTGTGACTAAAATTTTGGTCAAAGTTTTTTCCTTGGACGAGAGTATAAAATTGCACTTGCTGTGTTCTTCAGAAGTACAATGCAATGTTGTTCTGGACATACATGCATACATGCATGCATGCATGTTCGAAGAAACACAGCATCGTATTTCTGAACAACATACACACTGCAGCAACGTATTTGTCGGCAGACACCGGACAAGCGACTTTCAGTTAAAATGTCTCCCAGTATTACAATATACACTGTGGATGTGCGAGTCCAGGGGTTGCAAACACATGCTTGACGACATATCGAAGGCTGGGTCTGATCATGAAGAAAAGCAATTGAATGTACGCTAGTGGGCATGATTTTATGCGCCAACTCGTCACATAAAGCCTTGAACGACATTTAAACATATTGTAACACGTGGTGCGGCCTATTATCATCGCCTGGGACATGGAGGGATTGATACGGAGGAGCCACTCGTTAGGTCAGGAATCTGTGCAGGCCTGTCCGTTATAGAGATGATTTTTTAGTCCAACCACTCCACCAAAGGCCGTGCATTATGAACAGGTGCTCGACCGTGTTGAAAGATGCGATCACCATCCCCGAATTGCTCTTCAACAGTGGGAAGCAAGAAGGTGCTTAAAAGATTAATGTAGGCCTGTGCTATGATAGTACCAGGCAGAAGAAGAAGACGTGCAAGCCCCATTCATGAAGAACACGACCGCACCATAACACTACTGCCTCCTAATTTTACTGTTGGCTCTACACACGCCGGCCTATGACGTTCACCGGGCATACGCCATGCCCACACCCTGCCATCGGATCGCCACATTCTTTACCGTGATTTGTCACTCCATACAGCGTGTTTCCACTGTTCAATCATCCAATGTTTACTTGACAGGATTCGTGGCAGAACAGTCTTCTTTTGATTGTAGTAAATCAGCTGGAGGACGTAGTCGAGAATTGTTTCCCTGATTCTAAAATTTCAGATGCTACTCAACTGCGTTGAACTGAATGTTTCCAGATCGTAAGCAGTGGGATAGGAGAGAGCTATAACAACGCAGAACGAATTTCCAAGAAAACTGAGACACAATGAATTCAGTGTTCTCATTGATGAGTCAACAGATGTAGAATATGTTAAAACCTCGTGTGTTCTGGTTTGATATTTTGATAAGGACACAAATAAAACTGACGAAATTTTCGGAACCTTTGTGAAATTTCAAAACATGGCGAATATGATAAGGTGCAACAAGTAAAAATCTTTATAATAATACCGGGTGATTCAAAAAGAATACCACAACTTTAGGAATTTAAAACTCTGCAACGACAAAAGGCAGAGCTAAGCACTATCGGTCGGCGAATTAAGGGAGCTATAAAGTTTCATTTAGTTGTACATTTGTTCGCTTGAGGCGCTGTTGACTAGGCGTCAGCGTCAGTTGATGCTAAGATGGCGACCGCTCAACAGAAAGCGTTTTGTGTTATTGAGTACGGCAGAAGTGAATCGACGACAGTTGTTCAGCGTGCATTTCGAACGAAGTATGGTGTTAAACCTCCTGATAGGTGGTGTATTAAACGTTGGTATAAACAGTTTACAGAGAATGGGTGTTTGTGCAAAGGGAAAAGTTCTGGACGGCCGAGAACGAGTGATGAAAATGTAGCACGCATCCAGCAAGCATTTGTTCGCAGCCCAGGAAAAACGACTCGCAGAGCTAGCAGAGAGCTGCAAATTCCACAATCAACTGTATGGAGAGTCCTACGAAAAAGGTTAGTTATGAAACCTGAGCGTCAACTACCCGAGGCGATGGATCGGCCGCCAGGCAGCCCGTGACAGAGCACTTCATCACTGGCATCCAAGAAGCCCTGATCTTACCCCCTGCGATTTTTTTCTTATGGGGGTATGTTAAGGATATGGTGTTTCGGCCACCTCTCCCAGCCACCATTGATGATTTGAAACTAGAAATAACAGCAGCTATCCAAACTGTTACACCTGATATGCTACAGAGAGTGTGGAACAAATTGGAATATCGGGTTGATATTGCTCGAGTGTCTGGAGGGGGCCGTATTGAACATCTCTGAACTTGTTTTCGAGTGAAGAAAAACCTTTTTAAATACTCTTTGTAATGATGTATAAAAGAAGGTTATATTATTTTTCTTTCATTAAATACACATTTTTAAAGTTGTGGTATTCTTTTTGAATCACCCTGTATAATGCTTCCATTTTCTGAGTACAATGTTTCTCAAAACAATCTTATAAGGTTTACTTGTGCTGATTGCGATTATATGATGCGATCAAGAAACACTGTTGCTACTTGCTTAACTGAACAATGTCCTGGACTAATTATACTCAAATGCATATTTCATATTTTCACATATGTGTCAGTGAAGCTGGTAAATGACTTTCCAAACCTAGCTAGGAATATTCATAACCATTTTAAAGCTAGTGTTAAGTGTCAGGATGTACTACACACAGGCCTCCATACAGTATAGACGCACTTGCCTTTTAAAGACATGTTTATCCTTTAGCGGGAAGCCACTGACGCAGGAACGCATATTTGCGTAACGAGATCACTGCGGATGTGCGCCAGGAATACTCCAGCTTCTTACGTGCGTGTGTGTGGGAAGAGCAGGCAAGAGTGCTGGCGTCATATCCCAGCTGTGACCGCAGGCGGCTAGCGGTTTGCGGTCAGCTGAAATCCTGTTTGTGCTCCAAACTGAGTCCCGGTTGCGACAGCGCGGCTGTGGGCGTTATAATGCAGGGCGTGGGAGGCCAGCGACACGGACCGAGACCGTACAGTTTGGGGCCCACCGTACGGGCCAACCCAAAATCACTACAGCGGTGACACATGACTGCAGCTAACACGTACCAGTACATTGATAAGCATTACAGAGAATGTAAAATTAACTTCAGAATTTCCATCGTTATGCAAGAGTGGCGAATCGGAAGCCGCTGCACACTTTAGAATCAGCACCTCCCAAAAAGTAGAATCCGTCGTCCTTGCCATGACGGTACTGCGTTCCCTGCCCGCTAGAGTTCTGGCCCTGACACCAACTCATTTCTTTTCCAGGGGTTATGTGAAATACCTATGTCTAAAACCATTACGCAACACAAATCGCTCATTTCTGATGCGACAATTCATCGACAGACGCATCTAAATGTATGATACGAAATTTTCTCGCTTACATACTGTCTGTGTCGACAAGGCCATCATACAAAATACCTATAAAGAATCTAAAATAAATTTGCTCCTTACGGAATATCTACAGCCACTGGTAATTGCTTCATTCTGTTTTATCTGTATACCTTGAGATACAAATACGTAATTTATAAATTTTACATAAGAATATGAAGAAAGACTCAGAAGACTAAAATTATTCAGTAGACGTATAGACAATCTTACCCGGCGATTATCAGTGCAAGGGACAATACAGAGAGCCTGTGATACCCTCATGTCATTTATGAAGCAAGGAAAATATTGGACAGCGTAGGCTACAATAGTCTAGTCCCACCTCCACCTCCACTGTTTAGCAGCAAGGCTATGCAGGAGTGGGGTGGCCTGGGTGCCTCAGTGATGCAGACAGCCATACTGCAGGTGCAACAACGTGGAAGGGGCGTCTATACAGCAGCCAGACCAAAATATGGTTCCCGAAGAAGGGGGCTGCCTGTTCTTTAGTTAGAGGGGACCAGTGCAGATGAGTATCAGGAGGTCTGGCCCTGCAACATTAGCCCACACGCCCTCCATACGTTGGTGTTATGGGCGGATGATGGCAAGCAGAAAATACAACTGTCATGCTCCCATCGTAGCAGAATCTGAAATGTGATACAGAATAATTCTGAAGATAAGATGGCGAAATAGAATATATAATGAAGAGGCACAGGATCGAACTGATAGGAATCGATAGAGCCACTGTCCGACTAATAGAAGGAATCGATTGACAGGACACATCCTCAGATATCAAGGAATCGTTAAGTAGGTAACCGAAGGAAGTGTGAGGTAGTGCAAAAAAAATCGGAAAAGCAAGCAATGAATGGTTGGAGGTATCGGAAATTCCTTACGTCACTAGGTACACCTGAAAGCATTACATACAGATATTAGCATCCATACGTTACATCATGGTGCGCAAGTCAATTTGCGACACATTGTTCATAATTTCCAGTCCTGCTAATGACAAGGAACTATACAGACTTTCCCTCAGACCACAACTCAAACATGTCCTACGGACGTAAACAAACTAAAGAGTGTGACTAAAATATTGGTCAATATTTTTGGTTTCGCACGAGAGCTTTTCGTTGGCCAGTGCTATACTGCTCTACCTGTGTTCTTCAGAAGTACACTGTAATGTCCTTTCGGGCATGCATGCAAATACGGACGCATGCATGTCCGAGGAAAGATTCCATCGTATTTATGAACAACACAGGAACTGCAGTATTGCATTTATCCGCCAATACCGGACAATCGATTGTCAATTAACATGTCTCACCTGTTGGGGAATATATTTAGTCTAAGTACGAGTGCAAGGGGTTGCAGACATATGGTTGACGACATATGGAAACATGGTCTAGTCTTGAAGAAAAGCAAGTGAATTTACGCTAATGGACAAGATTTTATGCGCGTATTTGAATGTCAATTAAATAGTTGGTAGAACACTGGCATTTATTCCTGTGTTTGTTTGTGACTGAAGCTTCACATTTTTTTCATTTCTTTCTCTGTGCGACTAGCTCGTACTTCCTGTTCTACTTTCTCCCGAACGTGAATGTGGCGTTCCACGTTCGCTCAGAAAACTAAACGCAAGTACACACTCTCAGATGAGAACAGCAGACAGTAAAGCGGTGTACCATCAGCATTTCGATAGAAACACAACACAGTGACAAAGAAAGATATAAAGAACTATTTACGCATTGTGTGATAATGCAATTACTACCGTAGCGATGAAAATTAATACATTGCGCTGGGTGAGAGCAGTAACAGGCGCTAGTGTTGTGTCTATACTAGTGGTACAGGCACCAGTCCCTGTCCCTGTACATACACACACTCACATAGTCAGAAGGTTAAGAGCTGCAAAGACGATAAATTTGTTCTTATTGAGGTAGTGGATAAGTTGCAGAACACAGTCAATGAAGGAGAAGTTCCAAGTGAACCCTACTCTTATTGACAAGAAGATGTACTGTTTATGGAAACATTAGGAGCGGTCGGGTTCAGACATCCTGTCCATTTCCTCCAATGTGTTGACCATCACACCTCAACCATGCTAACCAGACACACCTTGAATCTAGCCATTCCAAAACCCAGGCAATTGTATAAGACAAACAACCACTTTTCATCCTCATAACTACTGCCTCATGGATATATGCTATCCAAATTACTAACTCGCTAAAATACACAGAACTACGCCTCGACTGTAAAGAAAGGTGAAAACTGCAAGTACAAATCATACAAGAAAAGTGTACAACAGAAGGATACTCCTGTAGCTATTTACTGACCAAACATGGGAACTGTATCCCTCTACTGCACTCCACACCTCCAAACCTGGGAATTGACTTGTCTCATTTTCCAGAGTTGGTATTTTCTATGAACGCCCCCTGTGAACATCAAATGAATGACTACTGTCGAATAATGTTCAGAGAAATTTGTTGCCAAAGCATTCTATAGACAAGTTGCGTAAATAGTCACTCAGAAATTCGTGAACAGTTAAAGTGCAACACACTGACCAGAGAAATCTGATTTGCAAATACGACGTCATAAGGTATAGATTCTTCTATGATATTTCTGCAGCCGTGGGCCAAGGGTAGTTCCGCATCGAGCACCAGCTGGGAGGGTCGCCAATTTACTGCCTCACCACAGAATGTGCATACCTGGACAGCTTTCCCTCACCGTTTACGTGTCCACGAGTGTAACAACGGTTTACTTTGGTCTCTTAGAGTGATGTGACGGGTATACGAGGTGAACGCTAGTCCACTCAATATCCTTCACAGAGTTACAGTAGGATCCATTCAGTGGAGATGGTAGTAAAGAACAACACTCCTTCCCACCTACAGTTTTGTGAGTACCGCATTCATACAACATGTAATGAGGAAGTAGCGACGTTCTTTCTCATCACCTAAAGTGGCCGCCTCTGATTTAATGTGCTAGTGGGGGATATTTGTGTTGAAGTCCTCCTTGGGACAGCGTCGAAATTGGTGTTAGCTGATCTCGTTTCTACTGCCCACGAGATTGTTGCCACGTCTTGGCCAGGTGCAATGGAGCAACTGATGAATGCACATGTACCTGCTCCTGACTTTTCAGTTTGAACTTCGTTGCAGAGTTGTGAAACTGTTGTTAGCTGACTGGCTGTGTCCGCAGTGCAACACAAGAGATGTCGTATACAGGACAGAGAGGAGTTGGGTACATCTACTCCTCACACAGCGCTCCCTGAAGTGAGTCTGTTGGTTGTTATATACTGTAGTGCTGACTCCTGCTCTACTGGTGGGATCGATGGTGCGAAAAAGGACGTTGAGATAGCTGGTGTGTGTTCCTAGCATCTTCCATAAACATACAGGTGTGGGGAACTCGCTCGGGTTTCTGGTGTTGCAGTGATTAAACAACAGAAAAACTGCGACGCCTCTAAATTTGTCTGTTACGTTTAAGTCACCCTTTCCAACGACCTCTTAAGGACCGTCTCCTGTTATTGCCATTAAGCTGATTGGTGGCCAGGATGTCCTACCTCTTTATCTAGATGTGTTGCCTGCGCCCCCTCATGTGTGTTAATCAGAATTGAAAGACAGAGCCTCTTATTCTAATTGTATTCCAGATACTCTGGTTAACGTTCTAGAACAACCTACGTCCCTGACAGCAGTCGCTATATTGCCTTCTACTCGCTGTGAGCAACTCATCTACCTTGAGCGGGTGGCGACTTGTAAAAGGAAGAGAATGGGTCCTGGCACGAAACTAGTTATCAGCTGAATAAAAAAGTGAAATTTCACACACTGGGTCGTTTTTTGTTGTACGGATATTTGGTTTCAGTCAGTATGTTGCTAAAAACGTCCTTAATTTAAGTCTTTTTGTCAGGGTCCTTTGGGAGTTCGAAGAATACCTCGCATCTAATGACTTAACTAGTGTCATAAACTTAGTATTATCAACCAAAGAAAATGAAAGGTAAGAGTTGTATCGAGTGGATGGACGTGTACGAGTATAGAGGAAACCTCATGAATCCGAGGACTCTGCATGTCAACAGGGGACTGTTCATGCTGGTGGTGGCTCTTTAATGGTGTTGGGTGTGTGCCGTTTTTGGCTGATATGGGACCCCTGATACGTCTAGATTCGACTCTGACAGGTGACACGTATGTAAGAATCCTGTCTGATCACCTGCATCCATTCATGTCCATTGTGCATTCCGACGGATTTGGGCAACTCCAGCAGGACAATGCGACACCCTATACGTCCACAGTTGCTACAGAGTGGCTCCAGGAACACGCATCTGGGTTTAAACGCCTCCACTGGCCCCAAACTCTCAGACATGAACATTATTGAGCATTTGTGGTGTGCCTTGCAACGTGCTGTTCAGAAGAGATCTCCAGCCCCTCGTACTCTTACGGATTTATGGACAGCACTGCAGGATTCATGGTGTCATTTCCCCCCAGAACTAATTCAGACATTAGTCGCGTTGCGGCACTTCTGCGAGCTCGCCAGAGGCCTACATGATATTAGGCCGGTGTAGCAGTTTCTTTGGCTCTTCAGTTTATAATGTAACATTTCAGAAATGTAATAGGGATGATAAAGAAATACATGAGGTTTCAATGTATCGATATGCTGATTTTGAACGACAGGAAGGACCTGAACTTGAAGGGGGATGTTCAAGCAGTATACGCCGACATAATATGAAGAAACGATCACCATAATAAAATAAGGGAAACCAGAGCTCGCACGGAAATATAAAGGTGTTTGTTTCTTCCAAGATTGGAATAACAGACAATTGTGAATGGGGTTCGATGAACCCTCTGACAGGCACTTAAATGTTATGTGCAGTCTATCCACGCAGATGCAGATCTAGACTTCTGCTGCAGAAGCTGGAGACCTGGTCAAGACGACTTGACTGCGGGTATGCAGCAAAATCAGAAGGACTGAGCACACGCGGAAGTAACAGCGGTGGTTGTGGAATTCAAACGGGAGTGTTCAGAGGGACGAAGTTGTTTCTGTGAAATTCGATTCGATAAATTTACAGAAACGGAATTCGAGGCACAGTGTGCTACATTTATCTCGAAACTATTGCACGTCTCAAGCAGGACCATCGACGACGAAGTAAGAGCGATTAATGTGCGTACAATGGTATCTAATCAGTCACATACAGCCGGTAAATATGGCAAAGAAATATCGTTGTTGTCAAGTGTCATTGACCATGCTTTATTATTCATTGATTGTTTCCTTAATGTTTCCCCTAAAACATGAGAGTGAAAAGTGAGGTTGTATGTCACTTCCAGGGGAACTGATGAACCTCAGAACAACTTGTGCCACTTATCACAGTCACTTATCACTGGTCTGCAGAGACAGGTCGCGGATATAGAATCAGTGCATAGTGGGAATGTCCGTGTTACTGATAAGTCGCATATATGTACAGTATTTAATAATCACTTTCTGAATATAGGAGGTGAACTAAATAGAAACCTAGTCCCAACAGCGAATCATATAGCGCTCTTAGAAAAAAGTGTTCCTAGACTGTTACCTGAAATGCTCCTCCATGATACTGACAAGAGGGAGATTGAGCTAATAATTAAATGACTAAAGACCAAGAACTCTCATGGATATGACGGGGTATCTAGCAGAATACTGAAGTATTGTTCTGTGTATGTTAGCCCAGTACTTAGCCATATCTGTAACTTTTTCTTTAGGAGTGGTCGGTTTCCTGATTGATTAAAGTACTCGGTAGCGAAGCCACTTTATAAAAAGGGAGACAGGGATTATGCTGACAATTTTAGACCTATTTCTATGCCATCGGTGTTTGCTAAAGTTATCGAGAGGGTTGTGTATACAAGGTTACTGGAGCATTTAAATACACATAATTTGCTGTCAAATGTACAGTTTGGTTTTAGAAATGGTGTAACAACTGAAAATGCTAGATTCTCTTTTCTCTGTGAGGTTTTGGACGGATTAAATAAAAGGTTGCGAACGCTAGGTGTTTTCTTTGATTTAACGAAGGCTTTTGACTGTGTTGACCACAAAATATTACTGCAGAAGTTGGACCATTATGGAGTAAGGGGAGTAGCTTACAATTTGTTCGCCTCTTACTTTAAGAACAGAAAGCAGAGGGTAATTCTCCGCAATATTGGGGGCGGTAGTGATGTTCAGTCCCAATAGGGCACTGTTAAGTGGGGCGTTCCCCAAGGGTCGGTGCTGGGGCCACAGCTGTTTCTTATTTATATAAATGATATGCCTTCTAGTATTACAGGTGATTCAAAAATATTTCTGTTTGCTGATGACACCAGCTTGATAGCGAAGAATCTTGTGTGTAATATTGAAACAGTATCAAATAATGTAGTTCATGATATAAGCTTGTGGCTTGTGGAAAATAATTTGATGCTAAATCACAGTAAGACTCAGTTTTTACAGTTTCTAACTCACAATTCAACAGGAACCGATATTTTGATTAGACAGAATGGGCATAATACAAGCGAGACGGAACAGTTCAAGTTCCTAGGTGTTCGGATAGATAGTAAGTTGTTGTGGAAAGCCCTTCATGGCAATGTACCAACGGCAGCAGAGCCGGCTGGATGCTCCCACTAACTTCCGTTTTACCTCAACAACCACGATATGTGACTGTCGGTTACAGATACACTCAGTAAGGTTCCTGCCGTCTCATCCACAATCAGTACGTAAACATATTATGTTAAAAGGTGCTGACTATTTGATTCCAAAGACTGATCTTTTATCTCTGTGCCGTAAAATCTTAGAAAATTGTGGGAGGGAGAATCAGTTTCACGCAGTATGTTAGTAATAGCGCGTCGTCTTGCTGAAAGTAAACGTGTTGCAGAATCTTCAGCAAAACCGACAGCTGTATACAGCACACTACTGTGTCAATTCAGCATTAGCCTGGTGCAATTTTAGGTTGTGATTTCGCACAGCACGGTACTCAGTCTTGGTCGGGTATGTCACCGCCAGCCGAAGTAATGAACACTTGTGAGAGCAGAGCGTGGAAAGCAGTGAGTACAGTCGCGGTGTCTTGCTGGAAGCACACGATCCAGCGACGTAGTGGAGGAGCAAACAGAATGGGCTTTGTTTCATCCTGCAACATAAGGATACCTCAACAGACGATAAGGCTTGTTTTGGTTTACGTTTGCTTGTGGTGTCCCCTCTATGTTTTGTACATTGTTCAGGATACTGAATAACCAGCGGAAGGTTGGAGCTGTGTGACATGTTCAGTGAGTGATCGAGCGTTGTGCTGCTGGAAGAACACGTGCCACTTGTGACGCAGCACCGCAGCATGTAACACAATAATACAGCATTACAAGTGAAATACTTAATTTTGTTCTTTCTTGCCAATATGATTTTTTATTTCTATGTTATATATAATCAGTACCATATGAAGTTACATACACGTGCGTGTTCTATAAATGTTTGCATTTTTCGCCATTTGGGTACTGCACGGATATAGTAGGTCGACTATTTTTTGATATAATAGAATGAATTTGTAATGCATATCACTTAATTTTTATGGTTTCAGAGTATATATTACAATAACAAACATCGTAACAGCTTTTCTTGAAGTTTTGGTTTGACGATTTGTGCCGAAATTGCCGAAAATAAATAATTTCGTGAGTTTTATTACAACCTGTAAACTTCACACTTGGCTCCAGCACCACAGTTCTGCACAGTGGGTGTCAATAGAAATTAATATCCCAGGGGATTGTAATTGACGTGCATCTGCTCATGGAGGCGAGTACTGGCTGTAATTATTCAATGGCAGCGAAATTTGGTAGATATGCTAATGCATTAATGCGGAAACCACTCTTTTCATGCAAGATGGGGCAACAACTCAAGTCGTTGAACCCATGAAAGATCTGCTTAACGCTGGCTCCGGAATTCCGATTTTGCCCACCCGGTGCAAATCAGCTTTACATTGTTTGTATGAGGCTAATATATCAGCGTAAGAGTGGAAATGTCAAACCACTGTCATCTCTATTAACATTTTATTTTCAACATGTTGACATCATTTAATACCTTAATAAAACAGTTGCAGTTAAAACAGTTCACTAACGTGGACGTCACGTCAATCTAGACGTACTTGAAAATGCGACAGAGCCGAAACAGTCTATCGTAAATAAAGATTACTGATTTTTGGCAGCTATTCGGTGCATCTGCTCTAATAATCATGTCGTTACCAGACATTCATTATGCTGCTGGCCCTAAAGAAAATGAAAGATAAACTTCTCTACTTCTTTCTAGCATTCACAGCACCAGATCTGCACCTGATGGCCAAAACTTTTGTCAGCGTAAATCATTTCTGTGTTAAGGCATTAAAATGTCTACCAACTTTCGTGACCATACGGTAATTACAGCCCACACTGGACCTGTACGAGTAATTGCACTGTAATTATAACCACGCTTTACGTTCGTACAGACTATCAGACCAACTGTGTGTCTGGACTGAAGAGCTCCTAGCAAACAGAACACAACATGACACTCTAAACCCAGAGAAATCGTCTGACATTAAAGTAATTTCGAGTATGGTCCAAAAGAGTGCTAAATAACTTAATTTTTATCACATAAATGACCTAGTAGATAACGTCAGAATTTCCATGAGATTTCCAAGGATGATGCTGTTGTATACAGAGAAGTCGCGAATTCAAACAATTACTGCGAAATGCTGGAAGACCTGGAGAGGATCGACGTCTGGTGCAGGGAGTGGCAGCTGACGCTCAACATAAACGAATGTAGTGCACTGGCAATACGTAAACAGAAAGACTCTTTATTGTATGACGACATGACCGCGAAACAATCACCGGAAGCAGTTATTTCCGTAATATATCTAGGAGTTATGTTTATGGAGTGATTTGAAGTGGAACAGCACACAAAATAGTTTTCGGGTGAGGGAGACTCCAGAGTGTGACTCGCTGGAAGCCAACGTGGTGTTTCCTCCTACATACATCTCGCGAAAAGACTACGAAGACAAAAGTAGAGAGATCTTCAGAAGGAGGGTAACTAGTGGTCGCTCTTCCTGCGAACCATACACGGCTGGAACAGAAAAGGGGGAGGTGACAGCGTTGCGCAAAGTACCCTCCGCCACACAGCGCAAGCCGGCTTCTGCAGTATAGATGTAGATGTAGTTGTAGATGTCACCACATGTCGCTAACCTTACTAATTTTTCCTGAATATGCAAATCAATTATATCTAAGACTTAAGGTCTAATTAGTAGTTTAAAATACACCATGCCCAGTTTCATGATACTTAAAGAAATAAGGCGATAACTGGCGCTATTACCTGAACTATTCCTTATCTCTCCCACAGAAAATTTATATCGATTACATCCCCCAGGTTGCAGTTCTAAAGGTCGTACTTTACTACTGTCTCTAGCCCCCTCCACAGCGCTGGATATATTACTTGCCATTAGCATCACGCTGTATCTGTGCTCACTTTTAATGTGCCACAGAAGCCTGCAATTTAAATAATGACAATTATAATAAAATACGCTACCTGACAAAAAAACATTAAATGTCGAGAAGGGGAGGAGAAAACGAATTGAAACTTCAGCGGTAGAGGGAGATAATCGGTGTAACTTCCGTAACTGCAAAATCGAGTCAAATTCACAGAGATGTGGGCATATGAGCCCAGTTATCAGTGTGACGTTCCGCCGCCTCTGCTGGGATGGGTGTCATGGAGCCGTTCTGTACCCCCCTGGGGCCAGCAGGTGCACAGCTGTTGATGCTGACACTGGGACGAAGCCGGCGTCCGGGATGTCCCACACACATTCCGTCAGGGTCAGGGAATACTTCAACACGACACTGCCCGTTCAGAGGGACACGTGCAACATGTGGGCGAGCATTGTCCTGTTGGAAAACAGCACCACGATACTGTCACACAAAAGGTAACGCATGAGAACGCAAGTTCTTTCCATTCAATAAGTTAACAGAAGTAAAATTTGTTTCATTTACTTTATCCTATAGCAGTACTGCCCTTGATCTGATAGTAAAATTAAAAAAACTAATAATATTCACTCTCACCTTTAAAGTTATATCAGACTCTTGCAACGAATATTGTCAATAATCTCGCACACAATAGGAAAAGTACGGCAAGTAACATATCTGTGGCTGGGATGGGAGGAGACAGAGTAATACGGTGTGACTTCCAGAACTGGAACCTAGGGGATGAAATCGACATAAAATTGCGGTCTCCATATGTCCTTGTCTCAATCACTGGCCGTGAATATCCAGCTGTTCCATCTCACTTCATCCTCAAGCCGCGAGTTAACGTCATTTGCATTCCAGTCTGGGCATCATACGTGAAATGCTAGCAGGCGCAGTAATATACAGGCAGGAGCAAATTAAAATAGCAAGGACAAATGGATACGATTGGACGTGAATGTGTAAACATAAAACACCCACAAGATTTCGGGATTGCAGCCAGATCTCATCGACTTCTTTCCACGAAATTTCGGCTGACAACCTTACAGTCATCTTCAGGCGAGTATTTGACATATGTTGTATGAATGCGGTTCACACAAAACTGTAGATGGGGAGGAGTGTTGTGTTTTACTACTATCTCCACTGGACGAATCCTACTGTAACTCTGTGAAGGGTATTGAGTGGACTAGCGTTCACATAGTATACCCGTCACATCACTCTAAGCGATCAAAGTAAACTCTTGTTAGCTTCTGGCCAAGACGATGTGTTACACACGAAGCCACGAAAACACCGAGGGAAAGCTGTCCAGGTATGGGCGTACTGTGGTGAAGCAGTAAACTGGCGACATTTCCACCTGGCGATCGATGCAGAACTACCCCTGGACCACGGATGCAGAAATATCATAGAAGAATCTATAACTCATGACGTCGTATTTGCAAATCAGAATTCTTTGGTCACTGTGTTGCATTGGAACTGTTCACGATTTCCTGAGAAATTCTTGTCTATAGAATGCGGCAGACGAATGCTTTGGCAACAAATTTCTGTGAACATTATTCGACAGATACTTACTTTGTGCGCATTTGTGTGCGTGTTCCTAGTGATGTGTACAGCTGGAGTGCCTGACATCCCCACGCTATGGCCGTACAGGGAACGCCAACAGAAACCAAAAATGTACAGGAAAAGCCGTGGTACGGTGGGCGCCGTATTTACGAGAGGTAACGATCAAATCACGGGCCATCTTCCCAGATTTAGGTTTTTTGTGGTTTCGCCAAAACCACTGCAGAAAACAGTGCGACCCTTAAATACGGGTACTGTTGATTTCTGCCCTCATTCTTCTGTAGTGAGAGGCCATGTCCCTACTCGAATGGTCTCGACGTCAAGAGGACTTGAAACTTTAAACATTCCTCCTATTTTTCGGGAGCAAAACTCGCCGCCTCCTTCGAAAACTTGAATGTTGAGTACGGTTTCGCTGAAAATGCAACAGACAGTGATCCGTATTTCAGTTAGGGCACGTGCAGAGACTAAATTCACGAAACCCTAGGTTATGTATGTGTGTGTGCAGACATGTTATCTGATGCTAACGACGATCTCATTTTCGTTAAAATGCATTCGTGTTCAACAACGTTCACCTCCGTCTTAACCGTTAATTTACGTCTGATGCATTCTACAGTAATTCGCTACTCGCCTGTTCTCTGTCAAAATCACGAAAATGTAGTTGCAGTGGGGTGGAGCCTCGTCTTACAGCGACAGTAGTCATTCATTTGTTGTCCACAGGGGGCGTCATAGAACATGCCAGCGACACTGCAGGCTCTGGAAAATGAGACAAGTCAATTCCCAGGTTTGAAGTCGTGGAGTACAGTAGAAGGATGCAATTCTCATGTTTGATCAGTATAGATACAGAAGTATTCTTCGGTTGTACACTTTCATTGTATGGTCTGTATGTGCAGCTTTCACGTTAGTGTACAGTCTAGGGTTAGTCTTGTGTATTTTAACAAGTTGGTAAATTGGATAGGATGGTTTCTTAAGGCTGTAGTTTCGAGTTTGAAAAGCGGTTGTTTGTTTTATGCAATGGCGTGGGTCTTGGAATGGCTAGAGTCAAAGTGTGTGTGTTTGCACATGATTGAGGTGGGATGGTCAACACATTGGAGGGAATGGACAGGATGTCTGAACCCGACAGCTCCTAATGTTTCCATAACCAGTCCATCTTCTTGTCAATAAGAATGGGGTTCACTTGGAACTTCTCCTTCATCGACTATGTTCTGCAACTTATCCACACCTCAATAAGAACAAATTTGTCATCTTTGCAGCTCTTAACCTTCTGACTATGTGTGTGTGTGTGTGTGTGTGAGTGTGTGTATGTACAGGGGCAGGGACTAGCGTCTGTACCACTGGCACAGACAGAACACTACCGCCTGTTACTGCTCTCACCCAGGGCAATGTATAAATTTTCATCGCTCCAGTAGTCATTACATTATCCCGCAATTGGTAAAAAATTCTTTATTTCTTTCTTTGTCGCTGTGTTTTGTTTCTATCGAACTGCGGATGATACAGCGCTCTACTGTCTGCTCTTCTCATCTGAGAGTGTGTACCTGCCTTTAGTTTTTCGAACGAACGTGGAACGCCACATTCACGTTCAGCAGAAATAGGAACAGGAAGTACGAGCTGGTCGCTCAGGGAAAGAAATGGAAAAAATGAAAACATTAACTCACCAACAAACCCAGGAAAAATGCCAGTGTTCTACCACCTACTTAATTGACCTTAGAATACTTATGTGGCGAGATGGTGCATAAATTCATACGCGTTAGCGTAAATTTACTTGCATTTCTTCAAGACCAGACCCTTATTTCCATATGTCGTCAACCACGTGTCTGCTACCCCTGCACTCGTACATACGTTATGTATATTCCCGTACAGGGGAGACATGTTGCCGGCCGAGGTGGCCGAGCGGTTCTAGGCGCTACAGTCTGGAACCGCGCGATCGCTACGGTCGCAGGTTCGAATCCTGCCTCGGGCATGGATGTGTGTGATGTCCTTAGGTTAGTTAGGTTTAAGTAGTTCTACGTTCTAGGGGACTAATGACCTTAGAAGTTACGTCCCATAGTGCTCAGAGCCATTTGATTTGGAGACATGTTAACTGACAGTCGCTAGCCTGGTGTCGGCGGATAAATGCGATGCTGAAGTGCCTGTGTTGCTCAGAAATACGATGCAATGTTTCTTCGGACATGCAAGCGTGCATATAACCATGCATGTCCGAAAGAACATTGCACTATACTTCTGAAGAACACAGGTAGAATAGTAGGGGACTGACCGAAGAAAATCTCTGTCCAGAAGCAAAACTTTGATCATAATTTTAGTAATACTCTTTGCACAGTCGTTCGTAATGTACAGGAGTGGATATCATGAGCAATGTGTCTCAAATTGCCCTGCGAATCAGTATTAAACCTATGGATGCTAGTATCTGTAAGTAATGTTTTCAATTGTAGCTAATGATGTAAAGAATTCCTGATACTTCCAACCATTCACTGCTTAGCTTCTTTGCTTTTTCTGTACTACCACACACTTTGTTCCATTACCTGACTAACGATTCCTCGATACTTGAAGACGTTTGCTGTCAGTCGATTTCTTCTATATGTTTCATCCATTCGATTATGTAACTTTTCGTTAAGAACTGAATTTACCCATCATACCTTCAGCATTATTCTGTATAGGCTGCTGCCCCTCTACGGGAACCATATGTTGGTCTGGCTCCTGCATAGACGCCCCTTCCACGTTGTTGGATCTGCAGTACGGCCGTATGCATCACTGAGGCACGTACGCCACCCCACGGCGGCGAGGGTCATTCCGCCAAACAGTGTAGGCGGAGGAGGGATTTGAGTAATTTAGTGTACATTGTCGAATATTTTACTTCGTACATAAACGACATGAGGGTACCACAGATTCTCTGTATTCTCTGTTGCACTGATAATCAACAGGTAAAATTTGCTACTCTGATATCTATATGTCTACTTAATCGATTTAATCTTCTCCTTATATTCTTATATAAAATTTATAAATTAGTTATTTATATCTTTAAAACTTAATGAAGCGGTTACCAATGGGTGTAGCTTTTCGAAACGGACGAAATTTATTCTAAATTCTTTTTCTAGGTATTTGACATGAAGCCATGGTGAGACTCGCATCATGTAAGAGACAAAGGGTGTCAGGCCATACATTTAGGTTCAAAATGGCTCTGAGCACTATGGGACTTAACATCTGAGGTCATCAGTCCCTTAGAACTTAGAACTACTTAAAGCTAACCAACCTAAAGACATCACGCACATCCAAGCCCAAGGCAGGATTCGAACCTGCAACCGTAGCAGTCGCACGGTTCCAGACTGAAGCGCCTAGAACCAGTCGGCCACACCAGCTGGCCATAGTTTAGGTCTAGATGGCAGAGAGTGCAGTGGCGGCATGGCAAGAACGACGGATTCAACGTTTTGCAAGGTGCCGATTCAAAAGTGTGCAGCACCTTCAAAGTCACTGTTCCTGCACACGATGGAAATTCTGAATATTATTTTTCGTTTTCTGTACTGCTTATAGACCTACCTGCAGCAATGTGTCACCACTGCAGTGAGTTTGGGTTTGTCTGTGCGCTGCACCCCCTACTGTGTGGACTCGGCCCGTGTCGCTCGCTGGCCTCCCTCGCCCTGTGTTGTTGTGACGCCCACAACCGGGCTGTCGGAAGCACGAAGTGGCTCAGACCGCAAACGTTATGTTAGCTGCCCGCTGACCGCTAATTGCATGCTGTCACAGCGAGGACATGACGCGCTTCCCACACCCACACACAGATAAACGCGTGGAGTATTCCTGGCGCACATCCGCAAAGCTCCACTTACGCAAATACGACTTGGAGGCGATCCTGCGATAGTGGCTTCCCACTAATGGAGAGATTTACACCAAACATGTTAGTGAGACACGGCTCTATTCTCCCTTGGCACACAAAACAGCCACTGTTGAAGAAGAAAAGAGAGAAATGACTTAAAAAAAGGACAGTATCACCAAGAATGGCGATGTTTTACTGAAAGTCAAAATTTTGCCGGGCTTCAATGCGGTATGCTTTTAATAGTTTCCACAACGGAAGTGTGTCTTCACATCTGGCATTAGACCCGCCAGTGTAAACATGTCGCCCACATATGTCGCGCGATCGCATTGATGAGGCTTGCAACCGGCAGGGTCAAAAACGTACTAATAGACGTCCACAATTTAACAGTAAACATATTGAAGCTGTGTTATAAGACAAAAATGCTCAACACATTCTAGAACAACTTTTATTCTCAAAAGAATGAATAACTTGGAGCAGTGAAAGCTGTATTGTGTCACAAATGAGCAGATCAGTAATCCACACCGTACTCGTAGGTCCAGCAAACGTGTCTGTAACTGAACAGCTTACAAACACTGGCCTTGTCAAGAAATCACAGTGGGCTCCTGCTATTCTTTGTTTCAGCTGATACAGGGTCAGTGATTTAACAAGCAGCCGTGTTCACTATACTCCAGCACATTATGTGTACCACGCTATGATAGGTATTAGTTCTCATCAAAGAACACTTCTAGCGACCGTAGTACTATATTACGTTCACTAATAGGATCAGAGACACAAGTTTACGGAACAATCAAGTGAACAAATCATGAACGCAGATGTAGCATTTCGGCGTACACCGCCTGTGTTATTCGCGTCACTGTGGTTTGCACACGCGAATAACCCAACACTGACGCCAGTGTACAGAGCTCTAGAGGCCGCCGTTCGACGTGGCACTGCTCCGGCTGCAGTGCTGTGCAGACTGAGGCAGGCGGGGGCGGCCGCAGCGCCTCACCAGCTGCAGCACCGGCCTCTGCTGCCGCCGTGCGGGGGCGGAGCGACGGCCCGGCGCCGACCGCTCTGCCACTGGGAGACCGCAGCAGCTGGCAGTGGAACAGCTCAGCTCCTTCACTAATACAGTAGGGATATGAGGTGAAAGTAACACTGCATTCACCTATAAACCCCAAATCGAAACTAAATATCTGAACAGCTATCGTTTCTTTCCTTCTGGAACGTAGTATCAGTCAGACTTAAATGCCGTTCCGCCGCGTACTTTTAAACTTTGCAGGACTCTATCGACGCTGTTCACTTCATGAAACTTACTGAACACCGAATTCAGTAACTATGAAAGACGGAAAAGTCAAACTAATGCTGTTCCAGTAATCAAAACCAATATTTTCATTACAATGTTCATACGACAAATCAGGGTCAGATATTTTCGTTACGGAGTCCAAATGTTTCCTCTAGAGTCAGCCATGAATCTAACTAGTCAGCTAGATAATTTCTGCCTGACAAAACTCACTTTATCCCTGATCATATTCATAACTATTTCATATATTCGTACATCTGGAAGGGGTCAAATTGTCGTCCTTTTACAGAACTGCCGCATAAGCTGCACGTGCTGCGCCACTCTGTGATGCTCTCAGTGGTCACGTGATCACTCTCGCACTCACAGACGAGCTCCTGCACGTCCACGCAACCCTGACGCCCGCCAGAATCGTCTTAAAGGCCGGTTCCCACTAGGGCTGCCGCACGTCAAAACTGCGCGTCAGCGGCGTGGTTGCCATGGAAACGGCGTCAGCGGCACGGCGCCGCGGGCTCTGCGTCGCGGTTCGACCATGTCGAACCGCTTCCGCTGCCGCGTGCCGCGCTCCAGGTGCGCGCCGCCAATCACAGAACGCGCTGAGCGTGACGTCAGGTACAGAACCCCGGGCCACGCGAACTTTCGCCGAACCGCTGGCGCGGACGCGGCGGCAGCTATGAAATACTAATCATCCGATTCCAAGGAAACTATTCGGTAGAAAAATTTGTTTCTTGGGCTTGTTACAGCCTGATATCTTCTCTCGATAAAGAACCGAATTTCTTTTCGTTATTCGTGGTCGTTACTTGCTGTATCGCATTTACGTAAACCTTTACACGAAATTTTAATGAGTGTGCAGAGGTAAATACACATTGCGTGGACTTTGCGTACAGTTCATTTTAGGTAATACCTTATTGCGTATGAAATTTAGTCAACATATCGAAATGGTTTTTAAAGCTGATAGCAGATCGATAGCTATCACCGTTCTCGAGATATTGAACGATATGTCGGCGGACCGGCTGTGCCGTGACCGCGCGCGGGTCGCTCGCGACGTGACCGGTACTTCGTCCAGCTCGTCGTATACCATGTGGTTGTATCAACCGCAAATTTCGTAAACGTTTCAAGAAATCGAAACGTGTTTTTTTGGAAACGATAACTTGTAAAAAGTCATGTATTTCGTCGCATGACAAATATCCTAAATCTGTTTATCTACTGAGATATGAAAGTAACTACAGTTTTTCAGAAGGGATAGATGAATTTTTTTAACCGGCATTTAATAGCATGTCGAATGAGAAGTTAAACCAAAACTAATTTGCTGGTACGTCATAAGATGTAATTTACTAAATATGTAGAGCTATTGATTATTTCTTTTTTTTTTCTTTATCCAGTGTACTTTACTGATTCAAGACACGTTTCACCTTTTACTATAAGGCATCTTTGGTGGAATCTAGAATGATTGTTTTGTTATGATATGTGATACTTGCAGATTATAAAACAGTTCACGTCTTTTTTTACGTGAATGACTGATTAATTACAGTAAATCGAGTTTTTGGTGGACATATACGTTTTCCCTCACCTGGTCACATGCTGGAGGTTGAACTAAAACTTAGATTATGGAACATAAGCACATTTTCATGTTCGCTCTTTTTTCGTCTGTCACTAGCAGTAGACGTTTTACCGAAAACTCTGATTTGAAGTCGTAACTACAGTGTGTTCACCTCATGTCCCTTCCTGTCTGGTTTGTTTATATACATGTTGCCAAACTGTAGAATTATATGCTGAAAACTAATGTTTGTTTATTTTTGTTCTCCTTATATCTGTGTGTGTGTGTGTGGCTAGCCAGTGATAGTTATAGAAAGTTGAAAGTGAATCCAGTAGTTGTCAGACAGTGGTTGAAAGATTTGGTGTTCATCAGATTTCAGTTTTGGTTTAAATGTTTTGTGGAGAAGTGCATGGAAGAGTAAATTCACTGCTTACATTAATAGATAAAATAGTAGAATAGTATTTCAACACATGATTATTATCAGAATGGTATCACCCAACCCCTTAGTCCTCACTCTTTGACGCTCCATAATACGTCCTGTCAACTAACCCCTTTTATTGTCAAAGTTGTGCCGTAATTTGCTCTTCCTCCTCTCTTTAATTCCGTACCTCTTCTTTAGTCACATGATCCTCGTATCTGATGTTCAGCATTCTTATGAATCACCACGTTTTGAAAGCGTCCATTGTCTTCTTGACAGAACTGTTCATCGTCCACGTTTCACTTACATACAAGGCTGCACTCCACACAAATACCTTTGTAAAATAGTATCCAACCATTAGAATTTATATTCAGCGTGAACAAATTTTCTTTTTCAGAATGCTTTGGTTGCTATTGACAGTCTTCAGTCAGGTTTGTGTCTGCACCACGAAATGCCTTACAATTTAAAATCTGGTTTCGAAAACTGTTCCAAATATATATTATTCTTTCGTGATTCTTAAGCAAGGTGATGGCGATGATTACATTATGCTCTGTGGGAAATTCTATCAGGTGGCTTCCACTTTCATCCCTTCCACCTAGCCTTTGTGTTCTTACTGTTTTCGTGTACCTGCTACCGTATCACATTTTAAATTTTTGTCTCGCTTAACTATCTGAATAATCTCTTTTGTCGTACATTGTTTCAATGTGTTAGGAGATAGTGAACAATCGTGAACGGTAGTCATGAAATCAGTTTATGGTGAAATGAGAAAACATGAATAATGAAATATGTGAAAGAGTACATTGTACAGAAAATAGAAAATTGGTATGTCTTCACTCAACTTCGTCTTTCCTTCATGTAGGTGTAAGATACAGTTAATCAAACGCACTGCGCGTTTCAGTGGGTCCTGCCCCGTACCTCAGTGGCTGTCCGTCATTGGCTACCGCTAACGTCTGCCGCTTCCAGATGGGAACGCCAATTCCGCGAGCCGGCGCGTCAACGCGGAAAACGCTTGCCACTGCCGTTGCTGCACGCCGCGCTGTCGCGCTCTAGTGGAAACCGGCCTTAAGGCCTTAAGGCCGGTTCCCACTAGGACTGCCGCGCGTCAAAACAGCGCGTCAGCGGCGTGGTGGCCATGGAAACGGCGTCAGCGGCACGTCGCGGCGTGCTCTGCGTCACGGTCTGACCGTGTCGAACCGCTTCCGCGGCAGCGTGCCGTGTTCCAGGTGCGCGCCGCCAGTCACAGAACACGCTGAGCGTGACGTCAGGTACGGAACCCCGGGCCACACGAACTTTCGCCGGACCGCTGGCGCGGACGCGGCGGAAGCCATGAAATACTTATCATCCGATTCCAAGGAAACTATTCGGTAGAAAAATTTGATTATTAGGCATGTTACAGCCTGATATCTTCTCTTGATAAAGGACCGAATTTCGTTTCGTTATTCGTCGTGGTTACTTGCTGTATCGCATTTACATAACACTTTACACGAAATTTTAATGAGTGTGTAGAGGTAAATACGCATTGCGTGGACTTTGCGTACAGTTCATTTTAGGTAATACCTTATTGCGTATGAAATGCAGTCAACATATCGAAATTGTTTTTAAAGCTGAGAACAGAACGATAGCTATCACCATTCTCGAGATATTGAATGATATGTCGGCGGACGGGCTGTGCGGTGACCGCGCGCGGGTTGCTCCAGCTCGTCGTAAACCATGTGGTTTTATCAACCGCAAATTTCGTAAACGTTTCAAGAAATCGAAACGTGTTTTTTTGCAAACAATAACTTGTAAAAAGTCATGTATTTCGTCACATGATAAATATCCAAAATCTGTTTATCTACTGAGATATGAAAGTAACTACAGTTTCTCAGAAGGGATAGATGAATTGTTTTAAATGGCATTTAGTAGCATGTGGAATGAGAAGTTAAACCGAGACTAATTTGCTGGTATGTCATAAGATGCAATTTGCTAAGTTTCTAAAGCTATTGATTATTTCCTTTGGTGAGTAACAAACGTTTTTTTTTTCTTTATCCAGTGTACTTTATTGGTTCAAGACGTGTTTCGCCTTTTACTTTAAGGCATCTTCGGTGGAATCTAGAACGATTCAATCTTGTTTTGATATGTGATACTTGCAGATTATAAAACAGTTCACATCTTTTTTTACGTGAATAAGTGATTACTTACAGTGAATCGAGTTTTTGGCGGACACCTGCGTTTCCCATCACCTGGTCACATGCTGAATCCTTTGTCCTCACTCTTTGACACCTCATAACATGTCCTGTCAACTTACCACTCTTGTAGTCAAAGTTGTGCCGTAATTTCCTCTTCCTCCTCTATTGAATTCCATACCTCTTCTTTAGTTACACGATCCTCATATCTAATCTTCAGCATTGTTATTGATCACCACGTTTTGAAGCATCCATTGTCTTCTTCACAGAGCCGTTCATCACCCACTTTTCGACACAAATACCGCACTCCACACAAATACCTTTGTAAAATAGTACCCAGTCATTAGAATTTATATTCGATGTGAACAAATTTTCTTTTTCAGAACACTTTTCTTGCTATTCACAGTCTTCTCTACTTCTGCCTTCTCAATTACTGCTTCCCTTTCAAGTCATTGAAGTCTTAGAAGTGCAGTTTGGTCTCTGTACAAGTTGTAGATAATCTTGTGTCCCTGTGTTTTATCGATGACATCTCCAGAGCTTCAAAGAATGTTTTAATTAAGATTGTCAAAACCTTTCTCTAAACATGCAAATGCTGTAAACAAAGTTTCGCAGTTCTTCAGTCTGTCTACTTAGCTAAGTGGTAGGATCAGTATTCCTTCCGCTTTCTAGTCTTCTCTTACTTGCTTAGTTTTGGCTTGCCAAATGAGTTCTTGACAGTTGCTTCTCCTTTGAGCAAAGTTTTCTTTGTTCTTTCTCATTTTCATTCCCCTATGTTTTCCAAGTTGCAATTTTGGACTTTCTGTCAACGTCATGTTTAGGCATTTCTATTTCCCACGGCCTACTTTATTTGCTGCATTTTTATATTTTCCCTCTTGTCAAATTTAATATATCATGTTTTATCTAACGATTTCTACTGTACCCTCTTCCCATTCACATACTCTGCTGCATTCACCACCTCTTCTCTCAAAGATATCCATTCGTATTCTAGCGGATTCCTTCCTCTGTTTCAGTCAGTCGTTGCATTGCGGTAACTTTAAGATTATCGAAAAACTGTGGGTCTTGACTTATTCAAGTTCCATTTCCTTAATTTCCTACTGTTTACTGTCTCTTTAGTTGTAAACTACAGCTCATAACCAGTAAACTATTGTAGGTTTGCGTCTGCACCGGGAAATGTCTTATAATTTAAGATCTGGTTTCGAAAACTTTGTTCCAAATATGTATTATTCTTTCATGATTCTTAAGCAAGGTGCTGGCGATGATTACATTATGCTCTGTGCGAAATTCTATCAGGTGGCTTCTACTTTCATCCCTTCCCCCAAGCCTTTGTGTTCCTAATGTTTTCCTGTACCTGCTACCGTATCACATTTTAAATTTTTGTCTCGCTTAACTATCTGAATAATCTCTTTTGTCTACACTGTTTCAATGTGTTAAGAGATAGTGAACAATCATGAAGGGTAGTCACGAAATCTGTTTATGGTGAAATGAGAAAACATGAATAATGAAATGTGTGAAAGAGTACATTGTATAGAAAATGAAAAATTAGTATGTCTTCACCCGACTTCGTCATTCCTTCGTGTAGGTGTAAGATATAGTTAATCAAACGCACTGGGCATTTCAGTGGGTCCCGCCCCGTACCTCAGTGGCTGTCCGTCCGTCATTGGCTACCGCTAGCGTCTGCCGCTTCCAGATGGGAACGCCAATTCCGCGAGCCGCCGCGTCAAAGCGGAAAACGCTTGCCACTGCCGTTGCCGCACGACACGCTGCCGCGCTCTGGTGGGAACCGGCCTTTATTCGAGGGGCAGCGGCGACAGGGCGTACAGCTACCGCAGCATAGGTAACAGAGCTCGTGAGATCAGACGCATCAACACAAACAGTCGCGCGAACGACCTATTAGCAGTGAGACTGTGGGCACCCACACTTCTAGCTCCTCTCCCCTCCCCCCCTCCCACACACACACACACACAAAAACACACACACACACTCACACACACACATCACAGCATCGACGTGGAGAGCTCGACTGGTGCCGCCAGGGCTTCCTTCACCTGGAAGAAGGAATGGCGCGCCCTGGTCTTCAGCGACGGCAGCAGATACCGCCTGCATTCAAGTGACGGTCGTTTGTGCGTACGAAGAAGAGCTGGTGAGTGCTACCTCAAAGAGTGTACACACTGGTCTTACTGTGCTGTTCCTGGAGAGGACATGCAGAATGTTGTTAAACCTGCTCTTTTGCTTTTCTTGTAACAGGAAGATGGTGTGTTGTTCCACGAGGATAATGCTCGCCCACATACTGCTCATCGAGCTCAATGTGCCCTGTAAGACGTGTGGCAACTTCCCTGGCTGGCACGGTCTCTGGACTCCTCTCCAGTTCAGCAGGTGTGGCGTATGATGGGACGACAAGTGACAGGTGCGACGTGTCAAGCGCGGACTCTTACACAACGACGTGACATCACGTATCCCAGGGCTGTATTCGCCACCTGTACGACCCACTGGATCACAGAGTCAGCGCCTGTGTTGCCGCCCGTGGTGGCTACGCCACTTGCTAATATGGATGTCTCAGGTTGGGTCGATGCCTGGTTCGTCCAACCATGTGTTCTATTCGTCTGTATGTGTTACCACTTCATGTACTCCATATGCAGTGTTACAACAATAAATCTTGAGTGACCTATTAACCTCCAAAAGCACCAATTTTTTTCTCTGGCAGTGTATTAGCAACCATGAGTCGCAACATTTGCAGACAATAATCCTATACTATGAGATCATCAGCGTCCACCTTCCACCTCTAGTCCACGCTCGCCATAGACATTAAATCACGAGTAACGTGTAATTAAAATAGATAACTTCACACAGAAATGTCCTAGGAAGCCTTGCAGGCTTGTTCCAGCTCTACTACTGATGTGGCGACAATGGCTTGCAGCTCATACAGGGTGTGGGGTTACAAGCTCAGACGCCTAGTTTATAATTAATATGTATTAAGGAAGAATATTTAGAAAATGGCAGTTCAAATTTGCCGAAACTAGTCATCACTGTACGATCAATTGCGATTTCGGTAAATAAAGTTTTCGAATCAGAACACTTCACCATTTAAAGCTATAGAGAGTCTTCTACAAGACTGTCTCTGTGCCAGGTAATCCAATAGATGTGACTTAAACTATAATGAATGTAATCCAAATAGAGATGTGCAGGGCGAGTCAAAAAGGAATTTGCCACTTTAGAATGATGTAGAAATGTATTGAGATAACTTATAGAATCGGTAGGTGTATGATTATGCAGCAAACAACCTCCATGTACTTCAGTCCATCAGTGCCCCATTCCACCACCAGGAACGCCAGCGTTGTGCACAGTTAAGATGGCTGCTTTCACTGGTGTGGAGCGTGCCCGCTGTGTGTTCTGGTTCCATGAAACGAACTCTGCAATAACTGTTCGGTGGTTTTATTAAAGACCGTGCGTATGTTCCTCCCGTAGCAACGAATTCGGCCGACCTGAAAAATTTAATCTACGCTGCTGTTGCTCAACTTTCACCCGATTTTCCGCAAGGAATGTGGGAAGGGGAAGTTGACTACCAGTGGGATGTGTCCCACATCATAACTGGTATTCGCATCGAAACGAAATGACACTTTTATAAGAAATTTGAGGTTCTTTACTACAAAATAACACGTCAATCGACTCTGTAAGTTATCTCAATATATTTATGTATTTCCAAAGCTACAATGTCCTTTTTGACACGCTCTTTATTTTCAGCGTCATCAGTGCGCAGTTTTCTAGAATGCTACTGTTGACCAAAAATAAACTCCGTCCAAATGCAACATCTTTGAACCTTAGCGTCAGCCACACTCTTTGGTTTATTTACACCCTGTAGAACAAGTGGGAGTTGTTGGCTGTGGCAAAGTTTGTGTATTGCTGTGTGATCAGTCCAACTGGAGAACATGAACCACGTTCTCCAGTGTGGCTTGTGAGCAATGGGTAAATTGGTGGATGGTAATTACTGTAAGTAATACCATCAAGCTGACCTTGCACAGTAAGTAATTCTGGATACCTTGCCACATTCTGCGCTTCTTTCTATCGTCTTTCTGTCCTTCCTTGGACTACATTTAGACATTAGAACAGATATGCGAGAGATGACTGGCTTCGTGACATTCGAGGCGTGAAATATCTCATGTGGTAAACTAATAATGGGAGGCGCCGCCCAGGGAAGTCGGGCTCCAGGACACGATCTGAGACCGCGTTCCTCAGCAGCGTTGTTGAGGCCACAACTACCAATCATTCCTACTTCGCTTTTTTTCTCTTCTCAAAAGAGAAAAATTTTATAATTTTCGATTTGTAAATTTCTTGTATTATAATTTCGAGAAGTGATTACAGCTGTATGTTACACAAAAAATGACAAAAGACCTCCACGCGGCAGTGCACGGGCAGCGCTGCCCGTGACCTCAGCTGCGCAGCCAGACACCGCGGTGAGGCGGGGGCCGAGTGCACTGAGTAGAGCACTGAGGTCCGCAGAAAATTATCAGACGGCGGACCCAGGCTGTGCAAATGCAGGCTCGGAAAAGAAAGAAAGTGCAGCCTTTGCTGGAGTCACTCGTGCCGGTTTTCCAGGACGCTTAGCACGATGCCGCAGCCGTGGCGGCTACCTCCGCAGTGAGCGCTCAGCCCCCACTGCCTGAGAGGACAGCGCCGGCCGCCACCGTCAGCTGCCGTCAGCCTCTGAGGCACCCACTCGGCCGCCAACTACGCGTTTTCACGCCGCTGCACAGACAAGTTGTTGTACTGCATTTGCGGCATTCTTAGTGGCCTTCCCTGCACGGAAAGCGAGCTGCCAGTAGTTTGTACCGCTCACAAGCCGGTGAGACGACTTCTGGCGCCACCCAGCTTTTCAAAGGCTTTTTACAGAACATCCAGGAAGCAAGTAGATTTATCGGACTTCCTTGATTACAACTACCTCCGCGATTTTCCATGGCCAATTTCTAGAGATCGATTATAAACGAGACATAAACATGGAGCTACCTTTGGCGCCAAAAGTTATATAATTTACCTCTGATAATCCATTAGGACATTGACCTGTGCCTCAAACAAGACTATTTAAGGGTATGGAGACAACCTCATGAATACATATCAGCAGGGGACCGACCGTTCGAGGGGCTGGAGGCTCAGGAATGGTGTGGAGCGTCTTCAGTTGCAGTGACATGGGACTCCTGATATGTCTATATACAATTCTGATAGGTGACACGTACATAAGTATCCTGTTTCATCATCTGCATCCAATCATGTCCATTGTGATGTCCGACTGATTTGGGCAATTCCAGCGGGGCAATGCGGCAACCCACATGTCCAGAATTATTACAGAGTGACTCTACGAACTTTCTTTTGAATTTAAAAACTTCCGCTAGCCACCAAACTCCCCAGACGTGAGCATTATTGAGCATATCTTGGACGCCTTGTAACGTGCTGTTCAGAAGAGATGTCCACCCTCTGGTTCTCTTACGGATTTACGGACAGTCCTGCAGGATTGATGGTGTCAGCTCCCTCCAGCACTAATTCAGACATTAGTCAAGTCTGTGCCACATGAACCAATTTCTTTTACTCTTCAGTGCCTACATGTGTGCATGTGTATATGTGTGGATCTTTTTTCACCTACGCACATTATGTAAAGGCAAAAACCAATTAGAAAAGAAAAAGTGGTTGACTGGGAAAACAGAGTGCTTATTATTAGTTTTTAATTTGTACATGGAATTAAATGCAAATATGGCACATAATTAAACGGAAAAAGCAGATAGTTTATTAATTTAAAAATGTATATGGAATTAAATGTGAAATTATATATGTGATTAAATGGTATAAATGGTTCAAATCGCTCTGAGCACTATGGGACTTAACATCTGAGGACGTCAGTCCCCTAGAACTTAGAACTACCTAAACCTAACTAACCTAAGGACATCACACACATCCATGCAAGAGGCTGGATTCGAAACTGCGACCATAGCGGTCGCGCGGTTTCAGACTGAAGCGCCAGAACCGCTCGGCCACACTGGCTGGTTTAAATGGTATAGAAAATGAATATATTAAAAAATACACATCGATCATTTTTTTACAAAAAAGATTCGTAACTAAAAAACCATTTATTATTGTTTAGTTATATCATTGTTATTTCATTGAAAAGAACCTAATTACTACAAATGACTAGCCAGATGTAAATGATGAAAAAGGAGTATTTCCTTAAATCAATATTGTAAGATGTGGCTAGTTATTTACAGTGTGCTGCATTACACATGTCTTTTCTTCAAAGCACAAAGTAAACTTCAAGGTAAAACAATAGGAACTAAAAAAATTATGTACAGTCACAGCAGCTTCGCAAAACATTACCCCTGAGTTAGAGTAACTGTATATAATTCAGCATTAACATCAAAGTGCTGACTGCTGCCGGCCACACGCTGTGGCGCGCCACCCCTCTGGCTGCCCTCCAGCTGCGGCGCCAGCACTGCTGTGGAGGCCGTGGCTGGCTGGCTGGGTGTGGGGCTGGCTGCTGGCTGCTGGCTGCGGCCCCGCCTCTGCAGGTCTCCTCTGGAGGCGGGCTGGTGGCTCCCCTCCCAGCCAGTGGCCACGTGGGGCCCGCGGCGGCAGCTCGCCAAAGCACTGCCCGGCCGACACGAGCGCCACAGAGCCGTCTCGCGCACAGTGCTGGAGACTTCCGAGTAAACACTGGCTCATGGTACATTTATATGAACTTGAATGGTGAGGATTGGTACGCAGTGAGGCAGGAAGAACAATTTATTCTGTATTTTCTCTATTTACATATGTACGTTTTATACTCATTGTGTAGAGCAATGTTTTCCCACACATTGCTTCATATGAGTCTAAAAAATTCAGCTTGTACAGTATTCTGTCCAGCAAGTGCCTCAACATATGTATTAGTAGACATACCACCCCTGAATTCTACTTCACTGAACTCGATAGTAATAGGCTCTCCTGGTACAGCGAGAATAAATGCATTTATACACTGCTCCTCTTACATTCAACTACCAGTACCTCAGTCTGTCTGTAGCAGTCGCTAAAATGCAGTATAAATCATCCACATTCCCCACACTCGAATGTTTTATTTAAATGCGCATATCCCCTGAAGTTGATTCAGTCATAGCTTCCCTGTAGATATGCAATGTTGAAACCCTCCTCCCATACATTTTAAAGTCAGTTGGTGATTGTAATGCACCACACTTTGTTGTCATCTACTTCTTTGTATACTCCCTCATGCTGCACAGATAGTCCTGTGATGCCAAAAACACGTCGAAAGTTTTCTATTTCTAGACCTACACTGACGCTTTTAGATAGACTAACAGTCACAGTATATGTGTTGGTGAAAAGCAGTACACTTCTGCAACTTAACTGAGACTTGCCGACTTGAGGAACTTTTGATCTCTGTGTGAAATAGTTGAAAGACTGCAGGTCTGATAAATCTGGAAGATACTCTGTGGCTTGTTGCTGCATTCCAGCTGGAGTTCATTGGCCTGGTGTAAAAATACATACGTATTGTCGAGTACGTTTGGTTTTTCGGCCCATCCCTGCTGACTGCACTTTGTGACGTTCTTTTCACTACTTTATACAGACCTGAAATGATCTTTATTGGGCGACAACAGTGTCCGGGAGGGGAATGTAGGGGGATTGGAGTGGGGAGGGAACGGTGAGTGGATGGGAAGGCGACATACGGATATGTGTCTGCTGTAATATGACACCGGAAGAAAAGTACTGACAGATCCTGAGACATCGATTTCGCTCGTGCAGTCTCTTAACGGATGAACGCAGAAAAGGTTTCTAGATATGGGAGTGGAACGCAAATTTCATAATAGCAGAACCCCTTACTTTGCACACGACAGCGAGTGTTCATGAGAGACAAAGGTATCGCCAGGAGTGCGGCAGAACGTAATCTCACAGACAGGATGAGCTGATGATGCTGTAGTGTACAGGGACGTCTAAGTGTTGAGTGACTGTAGGATGGTACAAGATGACTTATGCAAAATTTCTGGTTGGTAAGATGAATTATAGTTAGATCCAAATGTAGAAATATTCGAATACAGAATTAGCAGCGCGCTGCTTGACATTCACGTCCATGAAATACCTAGTTGTGACGTTGCAAAGCAATGTGAAATGAAATGAGCATGTAAGGGTGCAGCGGAGAAGGTAAATGCTCGACTTCGGGTTGGAGAATTTTAGGAAAGAACGGTTCATTTGTAGAAGACAGAATATAGGACACTAGTACAATCCGTTCTTGAGCACTGTTTGAGTGTTTTGGATCCGCACAAGGTCTTATTAAGGCAAGACGTCGAAGCAATTTAACTGTGCAGCCAGAGTTGTTACCTCCAGGATCGAACAACATGCTAGTGTTATGGAGGTGGTTTGTGAACGAAAATAGGAACCCCTGTAGCGAACACGATATTATTTCTAGGAAAATTATAGAGGAAATTTAGAGAACCGACATTAGACGCTGACTGCAGAACGATTTCACTGGCGTCAACGTCCATTTCGCTTAAGGAGCACTAACAGAGAAATTTGGGTGTCTGTGGAGTCATGGCGAAGAAGTGGGATCTAGAGAAGATAAGATCCAACAAAGAACAAATTACAGAAATGCTATCACTTGAGTTTCTAAACACATTAAGAGACAAAGAACCACTTGATAATGTCAACGAGTACTGGAATATGCTGAAAGAAGAAATCATCAAAGCAGGACAGCAAAATATAGGATATGTAAAAGGGAAAAGGGAAAAGAAACGATAGGTCACACAAGAAATGATTTAGAATGTGGAGGAGAGAAGAAAATTTAAAAACAAGAACACTGAAGGTGCAAGAAAGATGTACCGAAGGTTAAATAATGAACTGCAAAGAGAAACAGAACGGGCTAGGAAAAAATGGTTAAGAGGAATGTAATGCAATCGAAGAACTGGACAGGAAGGGAAGATACGACTTACTGTACAACAGAGTAAAGACTATGACATGGGATTAAAACAGAGCAGGAAGTGCTACTATGGAAATTTTGAGTAAAGACGAAGAGGTAGTGTACAAAGATCGTGACGATGTCCTCCAGCGATGGGAAGAATATCTAAAAGAGCTATATGACACAGATCGCAAACCAGAAACTGTGGAACTTGAATTACTCAACAGTGTAAATGATGACCAGAAAGGAAGGCCCAACCATTATAATGGAAGAAGTCACGTCTGGCATGACTGCAATGAAAAACGGTAAAGCAGTAGGTACAGATGCCGGGAGAAATATTAAAATGCTTGAAACAAGATGAAATAAGGGAAATATTGAGGTTATGAATAAAATATGTGACAGTGGTGAATAGCCTGAAGACTTTCTGACAAAACTAATGATTCCATTACCGAAAAAAAAACAAGGAATCAAGAAATGCAGTGAGCACGGGACAATCAGCCTCATTTCACATGCAGCCAAAATGATGTTAAGAATAATTAATAACCGACTTTAAAAATTAATGGAGGAGAATCTTGGCGAGGAGCAGTTTGGCTTTAGACGGAATACGGACACCAGAGATGCAGTGGGGCTCCTACGACTCTTGGGAGAAAGGTTTATTGAAAAAGGAAGAGACCTCTAAATGTGCTTCACCGATCTAGAAAAGGCATTTGACAATGTGGCTTGGGGCAAGCTGGCGACTGTAATGAGAGAAAAGACTCATTATATTTTAATCAAAAAGCCTCAGTTAAAGTGAGAGGAGAAAGTACAAACTGGATCGGACTAGGAAGAGGAGTAAGACAAGGATGCTGTCTATCACCTAACGTTTTCAATCTCTACTTGGAAAATATGATTGCCCAATGCACATTAGATGACAAAGGAGTAGAAATTGAAGAAGAGTAGGGTGTTTGAGGTTTGCTGATGACATGGTCCTTCTAGCCACAGGAGAAAAACAATTACAGGATTTAGCGGACACCATTGACGCCATTATGGAATGAAAATTAACACAAAGAAAACAAAAGTATTGGCACTAGGAGAAAATAAAGAAATAAAAATTACGCTGGATGGAGAAGTATTAGAACAGGTGCTAAATTTTAAGTATCTTGGAAGGAGGATAGACACCGACTGGAAGTGCACCACAGAAATGAAAACAAGGATAGCAGTGGTAATAGAGGCATTTTATAAGAAAAGGAGAGTTTTCTGCAGCAGTGTGGACAGAGAACTGAGGAAAAGATAAAATGTTTTGTATGGAGTGTTCTTCTGTATGGCCTGAAACATGGGTTTTCAGGAATAAAGATCGAGAAAGGCTGGAGGCTTCTGAGATGTGGACATGGCGGAGTATGGAAAGAATAAGTTGGATGGACAGAGTAATAAATGAAAAGGTATTGAGATGAGTGGGAGAGAAAAGACAGTTGCTAGATGTAATAAAGAGAAGAAAATGAAATTGGATTGGACATATATTAATAAAGAATGACGGACATGTGTAGAAGGTCATGTAGAAGGGAAAAGGAAGCGAAGAAGGAGGAGATTTCAGATACTGGATGACGTAATGGACGGTACAACATACAGCAGCCGTAAGAAGGAGGCAATGGATCGCAGAAAATGGAGAGGCAAAGGACCTGCTAATATAGCAAAAAACTGATGATGATGGAGGCATAAAGAGAGTCGCTTTTCCCTCTCTGTATTTACGAGCGTAACAGGAAAGAAAATGACTAGTGATGGTGCAAGGCAACTTCCACCATGCACCATATTGCGACTCATGTGGAGTTGTAGATGTACATCTGCATCTACACCAGTACTCCGCGTGACACCCGGCGGTGTGTGGCGGAGGGTTCTTGTAGCATCACTAAGTGAAAGTCTCTTTAGTGCGCTTGTCGCTTTGTCTAGGTGTTCTGCAAACAAAACACAGTCTTCCCTACAAGATTTTCTATTTGATCGTTCCTATTTAAGTTGGCCCTAATTGTAATACCTTGGCATTTAGCTTAAACGGCACCCTTTCGATTTGTGTGACTCATCGAGTAAAAGAAATTTAACGGGTTCCTTTTAGTTCTCCTGTGGATGACGTAACACTTTTCATTATTTAGAATCAAGTGCCACTTTATGCACCGCAACGGTACACTCTCTAAATCATTTTGCTATTGCTTTGATCTTCTCATGACTTTACTAGATGGTAGAAGACAGCATCATCTGCAAACAATGGCTGCTCAGATTGCCTCCTAAATAGTTTTTATAGATTAGGAACAGCACAATTACTACAACACTTCCTTGGGGAAGGGCAGATACCACGTTTGTTTTACTCGACGACTTTCGCGAACTCTCACCAGGAAACAGGATTACGGCGGTCATCCGGATGAGAGGCGCCACGCTTCCCGTGGTTTGGCCGTCCTGCGGCAGACTTCCGCTGCGCCCGCCGTCATATTGAGCGCGCGCTCCCTGCGACGCGCACTGCTTCTGTTTGCTCCCCAGTGTCGACAGCGGACAATGCAGCCGGCGGGCGTAATTGCCACAGTGGCAGCTCTGCTTGCAGCAAACGGGACCTACTCGGTGCTGGAGTGCGTCTGCAGGCACATGGACAAACGCTCCGAGCTCAGTGCCGGTGAATTTGTGCTACGGTGGCACTACTCTCTCCATTCCAGTAAGTGCTCTTTCGTGCTGTACGTATTGATAAGACGTTATGCACAGTCCACTTATCCAACACTCACAGGCGGCTTGGCTTACATATGCTGTTATTAAAAATTATACGTTTTCTGCCTGACAGTGAAGGACTACGTTTATTATGAGGACGCTCAGCTAGGTATCCACTCTTAAGGAATACGTATACAAATGACATTGGTGTAACAGGGTGACGAGAACTGAAGGAAAGTGATGGCATGCAACCGAATGCGAAACAGCCTGTCGTGGAGCTTATCGTTGCTGCAGGTAGTGTTATAATATGTTTCATACACACTGAAAAGACAGATATCTGGAGGTACTATTCATCTGGTGGTTCCAGGTGGTACGAACTGCTATGTCACACACTTTCCAGGAGCGGTAGCTTGTTCTTTAGGAGTATGATTTCTATGCGCAGCATAGTAATGAAGAAAAAACACTTATTTTCTGACGAGCTATTGGCCAAAAGCAGTGATCATACAATAGCTGTAGTTCTCTTACGTCTGTTCTCCCACTCTTGTCTTCTGTGACGTAAATATTCCCTACGGCCCCTGCCAAAATTACACACACGAGAAAGAATCAAAGGACGCAGAGCAATAAATAGCGTTCCAGCCGATTTACCATCTGGTTAATCAGTCGGCATAACTGTATACGAATGCGAATTGATAATAGATGATATTGACTGATCTCTCTTGGTACCTCTAATTTCCAGGGTCCCTTTGATGTACGTTTCCTCTTCAAATGCCGATTGGCTGCAGTTGAAAACAAATTCCTTACACAACGACGGGGCAAATTTCCTTATCTCATCTACAAATATTTCGGTCGATCCTGTAGTTTGCTGTGCATCGTAAAGTTGACGCTTTCTTCGAAATTTCATTATCTCACGTCTCACACTTCTGTAGCACTGTTTGACGCCATGCAAGCATCTACTGATTCTCTTGAAATCTCTATAATGTATGTCGAGCATCCTTGAACTGCGCAAACACCAGTTTTTGTGATAAGTGCGCCTTGTCCTCCGTTGAATGTCTGTAGTTTTCCTTACACACTAACGGTCATATTTCTGCAGACTTGCTGAAAATATGTTCGAAATTGTTCTTTTGCTATGCTGTCTGCGATTTTCCAAGTACGTGATTACGTTTAGTATCTGCTCCTTGGACAGCGACTGTCCTTCACTACGTTTGACTGGAAACGGGAGCTGCGGCCCTCTGTCCGACAACGACGATGAACTACAGCACACCTGTTTCAGTACAACTTTCTAGTGCCGTGCACGTATCGCCACCACTGCACTCCTCTTGTACATTGTTCGCACGACACCACGCATTCCGCTGACTCATGCGCCACTTCTTTCACAATCAGCGAAATTTCTTGAGTTCCTTTCTGATCAACTCTCCACTTTGGCTACTGTTTCTGAAGATATAACGCAATGCTTGCTTTGTTTATCGTTGCCATTGCTCTGCTTTGCATCAACACCATTAGCACTGTAGCACTGTCGTGAGTTACTCGTCGACTAAGCAGTTCAGCCACGCTCCGTAGCCTCGTGCTGTCGACATCGTTTGACAGCTCCAGTCCCGCCCCCTGTTGGCATCATCAGCCAGTGTTGTGTTAGCATCGTGGGCAACATGTGGGGCGCCGAATGCTGTCACATCTGACATGCAAGTGCATGTCCGGCTTGTGTCTTTACCCGTAGCTTACAGCATACACGGAAAATAAAATGGGTTATTCGTAGGAGTTGACCAGGAAATCCAAATGTTACTTTTACAAACATTTACATTAAAAGAGCTGCAGGATGCCTTACTTCAGCTTTTTCACCTTTGCTTTACTTCGAGCTGAGGTAGCGGCTTTTGTACTTCACAGTTCTCTTCTAAGCTTTAAGCTGTGTCACCTAGGGAGATGTACTCTCGCAATTTCATTACTCTACAGTAATTATATTTTTTGTGCTGCAATTATTTTCCGCTGGTGTATTGCTGGCGAGCTTTCCCAGTGGCCCTCTCTGCTCAAGGAACGCCCATAAACTTACTCGCGGAGGTTCAGAGGACAAAATGAACCTTAGTAGTCCCCGCGTAATGCATTCAGACATACGCATGCTATCTGAACAACTTAAAATTTATCATACGATAAAAACTGAAAATGCAGAAAAAACGACCTCATACGAGGCAGAATCGAAGGGCGATTGTTTAGTTGCACACATTTGTAATTTGCACAACCAGCTCTTTTCTGGGGCTTGTAGAGTTTCCAGACTTTAGAGGTTCCAGGCTGTGGCGGAGTGTGTTCCCACGGCCGGAGAACGCGAGCGGCCCGCGGCGCGAGTCGTCCAGTGCGGGGGTGGGGGCCGTGGCCCGCTGCGTGGGAGGCCGGCCTGCCTGCAGCCAGACACACACGTCGGGGAGTACGTGGAGGAGGCGCGCCAGTCGGCCGTAAACACACTTTCGCTTAATCACAATAGGAGTAGTTTCCTTTCGTTACAGTGATTGTCAGGGAAAGTCCTTCAGTCATTGGCCGTAAGTGAGGCATTATTCCAGTACGGGAAGCTTCAAGTATCGCTGCACAGTTGACGGGGACAGGCTCTCGCCAGAATACATCGCAGGTTACGGAGAGCGCCAAGTGAGTCAGTCGGCCCTCAGACACGACGAGGCGGAGGTCTCCGTGTTGTGCCAGCAGCGTGGGCTTCCCTCTGTACGAGTCAATTACGTTCATTGATATCAGGTGTGTATTACTCGAACGTTCGCAGTGGTTAATTACAATAGCCGTACCGCAATGGCATCCCGATTTTTCGGTTAACAGTAGCAGCTGCCCACAGTCACATCAGAAGCGACTCTTTGTATGTTTACAGCCCGGTAGCCACACCGACGGCGAGAGACGTCATCAGGGCAGGTACGAATGTTTACCGGCGAGGTCAGCTCACCGCCGAGGTATCCTCAGCTGGACTCCCTAAGCGAAGCGGATCCGACGAGTGTAGCTCCGCGGCCTAACCGTCTGTTCCTTCACAGAGACATTACGCTTTCTTCTTTCCTTTTGCTTCATTTTGCAGTCTAACTCACTGCGGGTTTTGTCACACATTTGCTCAAAATGACTTGAGTCCCTCGTGAGGGAATGAGCAGGCAGAACATCTTTTGTGTGTCCAGAGATTCTGCCGTAACCTTTCTGGCAGATGAGATCAGCGCTTTTTAGTGCAAAGCCACTCTCTGCCACTCAGTGCCTTCATTGCTGCTTTATTTGCGGCGAGGAACCGTATGTCAACCGCAGTTGCATATCGGTCGACAATTTAAGTTCGATTATTTCTAAAATGATCTCAACATTTGATGAGTACTTAGCTATTACATTTGTTTTCTCCCTGCTCCGTAAGCGCTGAACGTTCGCACACAAGTACAAAGGGACAGAAGTGCAACTACTGCCTCGGAAGTGTACAGAACAACGAATGGCAGCGCCTCTGCTGCTTACCTAACGAGATACCCTGGGTAAACACTGCTACAGCTAAGAGGAAAATACAGCTCAGAGGCGGATCCCACAGATTAAAGCGAGAGGGGAGTGGCATGCCGATTACATCATTGGGAGTTCCAGATTTTCAGGCTGCAGTTATTTGACTGTGACGCAATACTTGGCGGGTAAACTGTGATGAGACAGGCTAAGTGTGCGGCGCTCCAGGAGATGAGAGTACAGAATGCCTGGGGTCGTCATTCACGGCCCAGCCTGGACTGGAGATCTGAAGTCACCAGGAAAGGCTCCCACCGGCTGCCGCTCCAGTCCGGAGCGCCCTGCCGCCTGCAGCCCAGCTGCCTCTCGGCCAGCCCGGAGTCTCCTCTCCAGCCCCGCACTGCCAGCTCTGACACCATCGTGAGACTGTATCTGCTCTGGCGTTCTGCAAAGATCTATGAGCATGGGTCCATAAGTCTTATTCCCAATCTCGCCAATCAAACCAGTTAACGATAAGTGTGATTTTCACTTAAATATTACTGTTTGCGCCTAGCCAGGTACATCGCACGTTCCTGTGGTAGCGGTGCTAACTCTGTCAAGCTGGGGCAGAACAGCATGGCTGACATGCGACATTAAATTATTTTGTTGAAAGGGTGTCGAAAATATCGCAAGCGAGCTGTCTCAAGGACTCAGAAATGTAACAGCTGCGATCAGTGTAACCAATTACGTATTGTATACCGAGTGGCTCCCCGTGAGATGGGCGAGAGTGCAACGTTGCATTCTCCGCTCTGCTCAGGGCCTCGATGCACGGATACTCCACACTGATGCGGCAGTCAGAACCTCGGCTCATACGGAATGACGGCACAGTGTCCAGTGTTGTACTGTCGGCGCAGCTCTTCCCGCTCCCTCGTCAAGGGGAGCCGCAGCAGTGGCCGCCGTGCTGACAGTCAGCTGACTTGTTGACCTTTTGCTTGTAAAAGTGTGCAGCACACCTCACGCCGTGTCCATTATCGTTGGCTGCAGCTCTCTTAGTGTTTCAGTAGCTGCTAGTACTGATGTGCATATGAGTAGCCCATGGAAGCTCGTGAGTCAGAGTGCAGACCTCGAGGTGACTGACGAACGTTTTGCAGCTTGGTCACCGGGGATCGCAAAGTGCGACAGCCTGGAGCAGCCGTCCCCCGCGTGGTCAGCTGCGCAGCGCCTGGCAGACCGGCTCAGGGACTCCGGACTGCCGCCGCCGCCAACAGGTGGAGCGTTGGAGGGAGGGGGGTGCGCCGGCGCCCTGGCGCAGCTCCGCCGCCTCACGTGGGGCGAATCCTTCGAACTCCTCGAGGAGCTCGACTGCCGGATCGCTGGCGACTGTATCGACTCCCGCTGTGTACCGAGGTATGCAGACCACTCGACGCCATTACTACTAACTGTACAACAAATTCTTTCTCCTCTCCTTAAATTTATTCTCAATACTGTCACCTACTTTTCCTATTTTGCGATACTAATTATCTGTCAATAAGGGCACATTTGTGAGACCCAAAGAGGAAACGCGCTAATACCTTCTGCCGCCGCATCTTCTGTTGACACTTTCCACCGAGCAGTCAATGGAATTTGCCTCGTGGCAAACGTCTCTCTCCGCTCGCTGTCTCCGCATATCGCTACAGCAGACAGTAAGTAATCTGATGATGACAGTCAAAGACTGAAAGCGGTAACTAACAATAAAAGCTTTTCATCGAGACTGCTTGCCTTACTAAAATTGAATTTATATTCCTATTTCCCAACCGTATTATCAAAAATCAATAAAAGTATATCGTCGTTTGAGATGACAACAGCTGTAGCTCGATATCGTTGTTAGTTGTAAATTAGTTCAAAAGTGAACAATAAACACTGCAAGTGGCTAAATTAATTACTTTTCGAAACAAGCAATTATAGAGTCAACACCCTGCACCACCGGATTACAGTAATACTCCACAATATTTGCTGTATATACGTAATTAAAATATCTAACAAGGCAGCAGTCAGCAACAGTAAAATTATGGAAGCCATAGGAATCGAACAGCCAACCAGTGGCACGTCAGATGTTTATTCACACTTTTACCTTGCTTTACTGTTCATTAAACCACGTGGCTATACCTTAGCATTTATATGGGTCATTTTAGTGTTGACTGAGCTTTATGACCTGTTTTCTCTTTTCACACAATAACTTTACACACGTAACTACTTCTTCCAAGGAAGAAAGGTTTATATCTGTTTAAACCTAGGTAAGGATTCGAATAAACATGTGAAGTACAACTAGCTGGTGCATGATTCCCATTCGTTCCATACATCATTAACTTATAGTAAGACAGTCATATGCAAGCCAACTTTTGCTCCAAGCATCATGAAATGGCATCACGGTATTACCGCCTCTAGCCTCGAAGACTTCGTCAACTCGGCGGGGAAGAGAGTTCCGAAAGTTTCTTCAGATACGCAGCATCTGCCCGAGGCCTCCCACTGCTGCATCAGATCCCGCAGAGCTACCAGTGTGTGGGGATGTCGGCTGCCACGTCTCAGCTGCTGTTCCAGACAGTACCGTACAACACCTGCAGCTCTGAGACCGGGTTGTCTAGTGGTCGCCTCGAGGTACTGTAGGGCGCCTGAGTGTTCGTGAAACGGGGAGTGTATGCACGCAGCCCTGGGAACACGACTGTGTGTGTCATCTTCTACAACGCAAGTGACCAGAGAATAGGGCAACACTTCGTCACCGAGAATGTTGAAATAAACGTGCTGGTTCAGGTTCACATTAACCTTAGTGACTGAATCCAAGTCACGGCGACAGAAACACCTCTATGACACCATGGAACCACCAGTGGCTTGAACTCCATCCTCTATAGGCCGTCGGTCCCATCGCCACCTCCATAATTTCAGAAGAGGCGAAATCGCGCGACTCGTGTGACGCACCTCCGCCCAGCCACTGTCCGTCTCTGTGTGGTTTGGGCCACTCAAGACGCGCAGCTCTGAGTGTCTGTGTGAGCGACGGCCGCTGACTCCAAATGTCGAGTCTGTGCAGCCGCCTTCGGAACGATTGCTAGGCAGCTGGTTCAGATGGAGCTGCTTTGCCAGGCATTGGCAATTTGCGTCTCGTTTGAAACCGATCGCCAGTGACTTGGAGTGACACTCGTCAACAGCCCTGTCGGCTAGGATCTTTTTACGCCACTGCCTCACATCACTACGAGTGGTTCACCATTCGTTCAGATACTTGGACAGTCCACATTGATAGACCAACAGATCGTGTAACTTTACTAGTGGTGTGGTCGTGGACATGACGAAACGCAAAATTCCTTTCTGCCAATTCTCGACATCTCCACGTCGACGCAGGTGACCGCCCTGATCCCACGCGAGCGACTGGCACGTACACACCCCGATTGTCACCTCACCGTCACCGCTGACGTCAACGGTGGAGCTTCACGTGACCGCCTGGTTCCTCCCCTGCAGCACGGCATCCAGCCCTCCGAAGCAACCTCTGTGCTCAATTAAGTGGAGGCATAGCATTTCGTCTGATGAGATTAGTTCATGCTTTCCAGAAGCTATGCGTTTTGTACACTTTTAACCAACACTTAATTCGTCTATGATAAGCATCAGGTGGGAAATAACTTTGTAGTTGGCGACTTCAAGGACACTTTGTTCGTTTTTAATTTCACTCATAAATGGTGTACCATAATCGGCGGATTACTTTCTTTCTACAAAAGACATATCGTTTTACGATCACCACCCAAGTGTTGTTATTGCTGTTAGAGGCATATGTGTACTGTTCACTGAACATACATAAATTTCCAGTCTTAGTTCCTCATTTGCATATAATGCCATTTTAATATCATAAAGGAAAACGTTCCTGATGTTCTGCAACTACTATTTAGATAATCACGGACTAGGATGTATGTTCTTATGCTGAGATATGATGGGTTGTGATTAAATTCGTAACATCTGCACAACATTGGGAAAATGTTTCCGTTGTGATATTATTTTCGTGCTCTGTCGATCATCGAACGATAATCCATTTACTTAGTTTCATTTTCTGTCAAACATGGTAATGTCTCCGTCATACACACATCAAAAAAAGTTTTGCATCACCCCAGTTCCCAGAACTGCTGAAGATAGACGTTGATTGTGGATATTGTATCACAGTTACAGTCCCTTCGACTGTTCAGAGATGTCACTAAATCCGCCCAAAGACGTAAACAACCGTGCATGAACAGCGCTTATTAGACGGAAGGGATCCGACAGTTCCAGTCGTTCCACCAGGAAGGAGGTACACGGCTGGTGTTGTCTGTAATTCAACCGTGCCTATACGGTCAATACCGCGGTTCGTTCGCGTCCGCATTGTTACTTTGTGCCAGGAAGGGTTCTGAACAGGAGAAGTGTCCAGGCTTCTTGGAGTGAACCAAAGCGATGTTGTTCGGACATGGAGGAGATAAACAGAGACAGGAACTGCAAATCACATGCCTCTCTCAGGCCGCCCAAGGGCTACTACTACTTCAGTGGGTAACCGCTACCTACGGATTATGGCTCGGAGAAACCCTTACAGTAACGCCACTATGTTGAATAACGCTTTTCGTGCAGCCACAGGACGTCCTGTTACAACTGAAACTGTGCGCAATCGGCTGCATTATGCGCAACTTCACTCCCGACGTCCGTGGCGGAGTCCATCTTTGCAACCACGACACCGTGCAGCGCGGTACGTGACCCACCAACCAATCTGAGGGATCTACGCCGATTCGCCGTTGAGGAGTGAGACAATCTGGACCAACAGTGCCTTGAAGAACTTGTGGACAGCACGCCACGACGAATACAGGCATGTATTAATGCCAGAGGACGTGCCGCTGGGTATTAGAGGTACCAGTGTGTACAGCATGTGGACCATCACCTCTGAAGGTCTCGCTGTATGGTGGAACAACGTGCAACGTGTGGTTTTCTTGACCAATAAAAAGGGCGGAAATGATGTTTATATTGATATCTATTCCAATTTCTGTACAGGTTCCGGAACTCTCGGAACCGAGGTGATGCAATGTATTCTTTGATGTGTGTATTAAGTAGTGAAATACATCTCAACATATCCATACCTTACTAAGCGAGCTAATAAGATTGCTGAAACGTTGACCTGTCACATTCAAATGGGTAGTTAGATTAGGAAGGAAGACTCTAAAGCAGTAGATGAGTTGTCCTATTCAGGCAGCAACATAATTGTTTGCAGCCGAAGTAGACAGGACATAAAATACAGACTGGCTAGGGCTTGGAAAACATCTCTGGAAAAGAGTAATTGTTTTGCTGTTTAACATAAATTAGACCTTTACGCTGTCATTTCTTAAGGTACTTGTCACGAGTGTAGTCTTGCATGCAAGTGAAACATGGATAGTAAGCAGCTGACACAAGAAGAGAATATGAGGTACTGAGATGTAGTGCTAGAGCAAACTGCTGAAGAATAGGTGTTTAGATGGTTTAATTGATGAGAAGATACTGAATCGAATTAGAGACAGTAAAAAATATGCCACAATTTGACTGAAAGAAGGGATCAGTTGACAGAACACCTCCTGGGACGTCAGCGAATCGTCCGTTTGGTAATGGAGAAGTAGTGTGGGGAGAAAAACTTGTAGAGGGACACCGAGTGATGAGTACAGTAAACAGGTTCAGATGAATGCAGGCCGCAGTAGTGGAGGGGCTCGCACAGGATACTGTAGCATGGAGAGCGGCATCAAACCGGTCTTCGAACTAACAATGACAGCGACAAATAACTGCGACAATTGTAATGATAACAGAAATAACGTTATTTGTCACTAATCTGAAACCTGAATCTTGCTGACAGATGGAAACTGTGTGTCAGGCCGGCACTCAAACCCAGTCCTCCTCCTTCTGCGGACACTTCTCACACCAACTGTAGTATCGAGATATGAACAACAACGTGGGCATTGTCGGTCTGCCTTGATGCAAAATATTTTTGTTGTTCATTTATTTATTTATTCATTGCCCATGTTAGTTTCAGAGACAAACATCGCCATCAATGTAAAACATGCAGAAAATAGCACAGTTATAATACGGTGTAAATCGTTATTACATGTTTACTGTTTGTTTTTTAAATATTGTGTTCTGTGGGTACTTTAATAATACCTTATTTATTATACATTACAGCGTGGTTTTAAGATTCTTGCTGGTGTTTGGGGCATATTTTCTGTGTTTTTCTGTTGCCGTTTTTCTCAACATAAATCATGTCATTTGCAACTGTGTGAGCGACTATTAGTAAACAAATACGAAAACGTGAACTTACGTATGTCAGCGTTATGCAGTTGGGATTACGGTACTGTTGTGGATACAGTTTTGGTGTGTACTAGGTTGTTACATAGTTTCTCGTGTACTCATGTTCGCTGGACGGCTTGCAGCTAGTTCTATACACAGAAAAACATAACCGTCGCACTTCTTTCATAATGCATAACGTTACGCCAACTTGCCGCTGGCGTGTCTCGTGAGAAATGTATCACACGTTGCAAGAAGGTTATGAAAATTTAAGCGCAAGTTCTGACGACTTCCGTTCCTCATTTATGTGTCTCTGTCTGATGGGCGAGTGGTCCTTTTGCAAGTGTGTGCTTTCTGTCGTGTGTCGTGCGTCAGTTCTCTCAGAGCAGTGAAGATTGTGTCGTTGAAAAGTGTTGTTTCTTCGTTTATTACGTTTTTCCCTTCCACTATTGCTTTTTGTATATAATAATTTTCTTCTGTTGTTGTTGGTATAAACAGATAAACTTCTGGGATAGAATAAAATGACCAACCTAAGTGATTACCCAACACAAAGATATCAAAGGAACCCAGAAACATTAATAGAAAGCATCACACGCATCCTCACACAGAACCAGACAAAAAGAATGATACAAAGGAGTCCTAAAGCTCCACTCTTAACAGGCCTCCCAAAGGTCCACAAACTTCTCATTCTAGTCAGGCCAGCGGTGGACTTCAGAGAGACACATGTACACATTCCTAGAGAAAACATACACACACACAAACAACAGAAGTTTCAAAACGCCAGAAGACATAATAGAGAAAATTAACAACATCCCCCCAACAGCAAAACTTGTATCTTCTGACATTACATCCATGTACACACACATACTCACAGAAGAAACTATAAACACTATAGAACAACAGCTAAAGTACAAGAAATTCCCAGAAAGACATATAAATGAAATCTCATCCATTCTTAGTCTAATCACTGAACAAAACTACTTCACTTTCAGCAACAACTTCTGTTTGCAAAAAGAGGGGCTAGCCATGGGATATCCCCTCATTGGGAAATTAGTAGGCATATTCTTGGATCGTATAGATAACACAATATTCAACAACTTTCTAAAACAAGATGAGTACAAAATAATTGACTGGTATCGATACGAGGATGACATAATTGTCTTATAGATGAAACACAAAACAGTTGAAGAGGTACACAGTAGCATCAACACAGTACTACCTCAGTCCCACTTCACAAAGGAAAGAGAAAAAAAAAAACAAGAACCTAAATTTCTTGAATCTTACAGTTACAAGAAACAAGCACCAACATTATTTTTCCATCTTCAGAAAATCCACATCCACAACCACTGCTACCCATATCTCATCCAACCACCATACATGTCAGCTTTGCACCCATGCTCCACAGGATAAATAGAACACGTCTTAAACTGAAGAGCTCAGTTGGTAGAGTGCTTGCTCGCGAAATGCGAAGGTCCCGAGTTCTAGTCTCGGTCCGTCACACAGTTTTAATCTGCCAGGAAGTTTCATATCAGCACACACTCCGCTGTAAAGTGAAAATTTCGCTGTAGAAACACCCCCCAGGCTGTGGCTAACCCAAGTCTCCGCAATATCCTTTCTTTCAGGAGTGCTAGTTTCTGCAAGGTTCGCAGGAGAGCTTCTGTGAAGTTTGGAAGGTAGGAGACGAGGTACTGGAGAAATTAAAGCTGTGAGGACGGGGGGTGAGTCGTGCTTGGGTAGCTCAGTTCGCGTGGCCAGCAGTCTGGCTTTAGCTGTCGCCGCGGTCGCACGCTCCCCAAGTTTGCTCCGTGAAGGTTCAGTGTTTACGCCAGTGTTTTCGTGTTTCGTGACTGTTTATCGGCTTTTTGCACGTGAATTAAGTGTTACAAATTAAGCTACTGGTCTTCGTTCATGTCGTCTTTCTACGTAGTGCTGTTGGGATTTCGGCGTTGTCCGAAATTTCTTCGCTGCAGAACACCATGGCAAACTCCGTGAGAAAAAACACCGTGATTTTCACCTTCGACAAGTACACCCGTCCAGTACAGCCCTCTGCACTTGAAATACACGACTGGATTACCGAGTTATTTGGAATTCATCTTGAATCTGTTCATACCATGCAGCTAGACTCATGAATACTGCATTTTTGTTAAGTTTAATGATTCCGTGAGTGTAGACCGCTTTCTGGAAAAATTTGGTTATGAAACGGAATTTATACACCGTGATGGTACTACTGTAAAACTCAGGAATTCCGAGTCTGTAATTAGAAATGTTAGGGTTTTGAATATTCCCATAGAAGTAGACAACTCCAAAATTAAAGATGTCCTTTCAAAGTGTGGGGTTGTCAGGCAAATAGTCAACGAAAGGTGGGCTTCGCATTTCAAGCTGCAGTGCTTTAACGGCATTCGCTCCGTGGAGATGGAAGCGAAGGCAAACATTCCCTCCCACATCGTTGTTAACGGGCACAAGGCGCATGTTATTTACTCAGGGCAAACCCCTACATGTCATGTATGTAACGATTCTGGGCACCTCCGTCAGGACTGCCCTCGCCGTGTTTTTGTGCTAAAAAATAACCTTACGCAACGCCGGAAATTAACATTCAACGATTTGTTGCCAGCCAGTAATACAACAGATGCGGCGGCTGTCGTGGATCCTGTTACTACCTCTGAAAATGTTGCACTTAATGTTAACGACTTTCCATCTTTAAAACCTGCATTAACTGCTGAAATTCCGTCCCGTGACAGCGAGACTCCCACTAAAAAGCGTCCTCTAGAGGACACTGAAAAAAATGTTGATGAGGAATCTTCCAGTGAAACACCCGTTGCCAGAAAGTCGAAGCCAAGTCCTGTTGGAAGTGGTAAAAGGAGATGAAATGCAGGTCGATGTGGCTCCCGCACAAGGAATTATACCGCCACGAACAGATAGTGACGCAGCTCGTAGTGACCTTTCACAGAAATGTGACCCTGAGCCTCAGGTCACAGCTGCAATAACCGCATCGAGTGCACAGCCCATACAGTGCGAACAGTACGAGGAAGTACCAAGTAAACAACCTGCTGGCTCCGAAGCGCAACACCGCGCCGAAGGAGGAAATAAACCAGCATCACCGCCTCGTCAGCAAGACAACGCAACCGACAACACCCCGGAGCCAAATATTGACGACTCGCAAGGCACAGCCGTTGCGCAAGACGGCCACCGTCTGAGGCTGCAACCGAAACCAGGTCTTGCTGTCACGCGTCATCAAGCGAAAGTCACACCAGAGAAGAAAGACGTCAAGAAAAAGAATATTAAATATGAAGTCATCAGGGCCAACACTGACGAGGAGAAAGACCACAGTGACTTATAGCGATGCATTGTCAGGATTTCAGGATAATTTTCTTTTCAAGCACTTTGTTTCAAAGCAGTAAAAATTTTTCTATGAAGTTAGTGCATGTAATGGGCACACAGCTTGTAAAGATCGTGACTTGTAGAGAAGCATGTTGCTGCTATAATCATACCGATTCTCATAGCTTCTTCAGGTATGTCTGTGATGCAAGTTTATATCATTACTACTATTAACATTAATAAAATACAGTCACCCTTCAAATTGGCAGAATCAGAAGATTTCTTGTTCCAGTCTGGGACAGATATCGCGTTGCTACAAGAAGTTGCGATGACGGCATTTCGGATCCCAGGCTTTTTTGGAATTGTCAGTGTTTCTACGCAAGCCATATCGGTACAGCCATTCTTATAAGGGAAGGCATTCCAGTGACTGAAATCGAACGACTAGAATCAGGAAGAGCCGTAGGCATAAAAATTTTGGATATGACCGTGCTTAACCTTAACACCCCATCAGGAAATTCCCATAAATTGGATGGTGCGATGCTTTTTAAGATGAACTAATTTATTTATTGAGGAAAAATCCGTGTTCTCTTATATTAGGTGGACATACAGTGTGTTTCAAAAATGACAGGTATATTTGAAACGGCAATAAAAACTAAACGAGCAGCGATAGAAATACACCGTTTGTTGCAATATGCTTGGGACAACAGTACATTTTCAGGGAGACAAACTTTCGAAATTACAGTAGTTACAATTTTCAACTACAGATGGCGCTGCGGTCTGGGAAACTCTATAGTACGATATTTTCCACATATCCACCATGCGTAGCAATAATATGGCGTAGTCTCTGAATTAAATTACCCGAAACCTTTTACAACGTGTCTGGCGGAATGGCTTCACATGCAGATGAGATGTACTGCTTCAGCTGTTCAATTGTTTCTGGATTCTGGCGGTACACCTGGTCTTTCAAGTGTCCCCACAGAAAGAAGTCACAGGGGTTCATGTCTGGCGAATAGGGAGGCCAATCCACGCCGCCTCATGTATGTTTCGGATAGCCCAAAGCAATCACACGATCATCGAAATATTCATTCAGGAAATTGAAGACGTCGGCCGTGCGATGTGGCCGGGCACCATCTTGCATAAACCACGAGGTGTTCGCAGTGTCGTCTAAGGCAGTTTGTACCGCCACAAATTCACGAAGAATGTCCACATAGCGTGATGCAGTAATCGTTTCGGATCTGAAAAATGGGCCAATGATTCCTTTGGAAGAAATGGCAGCCCAGACCAGTACTTTTTGAGGATGCAGGGACGATGGGACTGCAACATGGGGCTTTTCGGTTCCCCATATGCGCCAGTTTTGTTTATTGACGAAGCCGTCCAGGTAAAAATAAGCTTCGTCAGTAAACCAAATGCTGCCCACATGCATATCGCTGTCATCAATCCTGTGCACTATATCGTTAGCGAATGTCTCTCGTGCAGCAATGGTAGCGGCGCTGAGGGGTTGCCGCGTTTGAATTTTGTATGGATAGAGGTGTAAACTCTGGCGCATGAGACGATACGTGGACGTTGGCGTCATTTGGACCGCAGCTGCAACACGGCAAATGGAAACCCGAGGCCGCTGTCGGATCACCTGCTGCACTAGCTGCGCGTTGCCCTCTGTGGTTGCCGTACGCGGTCGCCCTACCTTTCCAGCACGTTCATCCGTCACGTTCCCAGTCCATTGATATTTTTCAAACAGATCCTTTATTGTATCGCTTTTCGGTCCTTTGGTTACATTAAACCTCCGTTGAAAACTTCGTCTTGTTGCAACAACACTGTGTTCTAGGCGGTGGAATTCCAACACCAGAAAAATCCTCTGTTCTAAGGAATAAACCATGTTGTCTACAGCACACTTGCACGTTGTGAACAGCACAGGCTTACAGCAGAAAGACGACGTACAGAATGGCGCACCCACAGACTGCGTTGTCTTCTATATCTTTCACATCACTTGCAGCGCCATCTGTTGTTGAAAATTGTAACTACTGTAATTTCGAATGTTTGTCCGCCTGAAAATGTACTGTTGTCCCAAGCATATTGCAACAAACGGTGTATTTCTATCGCTGCTCGTTTAGTTTTTATTGCCGTTTCAAATATACCGGTAATTTTTGAAACACCCTGTATTAACTGTGTTTTAAACGAGAAAGATCAACAACCCAATTTCAACTACTCGCCACAGTTAAAAAAGTTAGTAAGGAACTTCAGGACCCGACATCAGTCGAGTTCACGTATATAACCAGCCACTCCCGCAGCAGACTAGATAGAATTTACGTGCCACCACATTTGGAAATTTTTTTATTAAACGTTGAAACAGTTCCCGTGTATTTTAGCGATCACAGTACACTTTTAACTTGCTTTAATTTAAGTGTACAGCCAACCCGTCGATTCTGAGGGCAATGGAATTTGAATATATCTGTCTTAACTGACGAAGAACTGGAACAGGAAATAAGAGTAGCGTGGACTATGTGCCTCCGCACAGCAGACAAACACCCAACAGTCATTGACTGGTGGACTAGGAGGGCTAAACCAAGGCTGCTGAAAGTTGTCATGCAGTATAGTGTAGCGAGGCGCAGGGAGTTGAGGAATACAATGGAGTTTTATTATAAAGTTGTAAGAGACTTATATCAAGAGGCACATGATGACGTAATTCGTCTGAATGATATCAAAAAATAAAAGACAAGTTATTAAGCATTAAACAGCAACAGATGGAGGGACTAAAAATTAAATCGAAAGCCACATCAGTAGTAGCTGATGAAACTGCTTCTCTGTATCACTTGGTGCAGCATGCTAAAAACAGACGTCAAGCTTTTATTGATGAAGTCCAGACGCATACTGGTACAAGGCTCACGTGCCAGAAAGAAATACTGGACCAAGTCCACAGGTACTACGACAACTTATATGCCCCTACCACAGTGGACGATGCAGCTCTCGAGGACTTTCTCATTGTTTTAGGTCCACAGTTGTCGGGAACAGAAAACGCTGACATCCTGTCACCTATTACTAAAGATGAAGTGCATGAGGCAGTGCGTAACTCACCTCTCAAAAAATCTCCGGGACTTGGTGGCCTCCCTGTGGATTTTTATGCCCGCTACTGGTGTATAATTGGGGACAAGATCACTTCCATGGCGAATGTGGTCTTGACCGGAAAAGCGGTCCCTGCAGAGTTTAAGGAAAGTAAAATAGTACTGATTCCTAAGAGTAAAGCCAAAACCAACTTTAACAAATTTCGGCCTCTTTCGCTAGTAAATTCTGATTACAAAAAAATTTCGCGTATTATCAACAAAAGACTCCCTGCCTTTTCCAACAAAATATTGAGTCATCATGAGTCTTGTTCTCCTACCAGAAGGGTATTCGAAAGTCTATCTGTATACAGAGACGTCATTGCAATTACGTCAGTGGCAAGTATAAAATCTTTATAGATTTCAACAAAACCTTTGACCGCGTTAGTCATAGATACCTCTTTGCGACGCTGTCAAGAATGACTTTCCACCCTCAGATTGTCAACATGCTAAGAAATATTGCAACAGGTATAAATGCGAAAATAGCAAACAATGGCCAAACCTGTAAACCCATACAGATAAGGCGAGGGGTTCCACAGGGCAATCCCTTATCTATGTTTTTATTTACCGTATCTGTAGAGCCCTTTCTCCGCAGTGTCCACGCAAGATTAACAGGCATAACATTGAGTGTTGGGAAAACCGTCATACGAGCTTATGCTGATGACGTGGGTGTTGTAATAAGGAATAAGGAGACAGTTACACTGGAAAGAGAAATCCAAAAGTATTGTCTAGCGTCGGGAGCGACAACCAATGAAAACAAAAGTAAAATATTGAATCTGCGGGGCCTAGATCACCTCCGACTGGCATGGGCAAAACAAGACAACAAACATAAAACTTTGGGAATAACCTTAATGGCATGTCCGATGAGGATGGCTGCTTTTAACTGGACGGAAGCTAGGAGGAAAGTTCATGGTGCTGTAATGGAGAACATCCATCGAACTGTGGACCAGGTGCAAAAGGTCAGATTCATGAACTCCTGCATTTTGTCTAAAGCGTATTTGACTGCACAGGTATTTCCAATCCCCAAGCTAGTAGCGAAAGGGATCGTGTCCACTTTTACCAATTATTTATGGCGAGGAGACATATTCAGTGTTGGTGCGACTACCGTTATACTGGATGTCAGAAACGGGGGCCTCGGTTTGGTGGACATTCGAAATAAAGCGTCTGCTCTGTTCCTCAAACGGACTTTCCATGTACTCAGAGAACTGTGACGCCCCATAGCCTGCAAGCACCGATTGATGTGCGAAGGATTAATGCCCGTCTGCAGTATGTGAGGAACTTTTTCCTCGAAGCAAGTTACCTTAGTGACGAAATCAGAAGCAACACATGTACCACAGTGCGTGACATCATACTTGAAAGGAAGTTAAATGAGGGCAGAAACAAAATTGAAAAGAAATTCCCTAATTGTGACTGGAAAGCTGTATGGCGGAACATCAACTATGCCGGGCTATCTGCAGACGCTATTTCCGCATGGTACAAAACAGTTAACAGTGTCATCAGCACCAACGAGAGACTGTATGGGATCGGTTTAAACCAGACACACCTTTGTGGAAAATGCCGTCTGGTGGATACACTCATCCACAGATTCACCTGTGGCGGCAGTGTGAATAACTGGAATTGGATCAGGCAACAAAGCGCCTTTCTCACCGATCCTCGACCGAATATATAACGCCATCGTTCCTTCTGAGACCAGACATGACATACTTTCCGAAATTAAAAACGAACGCCATAAGCTGGTTACTGGGAAAATATGTTAGTTATGTCATCAACAAACTTGGGTCGGACAACGAGATAGAATTCCGCGTTTACATGAAGTGTGAATACGCAAAAATCAGCACGTATCGCAACCACAAGAAGAACTACGGCAACATGCTGAAGATCATTTTTGAAAGAATGGGTGTCGGTTAAATATGTGGCACCACTACAACACCTTGAACGAGAACGAACAGAAGAAAATTAAAAGTCACTTGTGTTCTTATTGTTATTTACTTCTATGTTACACGAAGAGGTTTTTCAAAATTTTCAGAATTATTCGTGTTCGACTTCCAAAGTATTTGTGTGATTCAAGAAGAATTGTTAAGTTTTTGTCAGTGATCAGTTTCTACTCAGAGAAGAGGTTTCTTTGTCTTTCTTACATCGGAGAATGGGAATTTTGTGTTAAGATTTCTGCACACTTAGTGCTTAGTGCTATGACCCAACTGGGGACATGCAAAAAGGGGTGGGAGGGGTTTGGGCCTCGACGCGCCGGCAGTGCCGTGAAGAGACCCCACTGCTAGTGCGGCGTGTACCACGCCCTGTGACCTTCCTAAAAAAAAAAATTAAAAAAAAATGTTTTTAGCGCGCGGGAATAGGATACGGAAGGTCATGGGTTCGCGCGTGGGTGGATGCGGAAAATTTTCTTTTCCTCTTCATAAAAAAAAAAGGAAAAAAAAGTTGATAGAGCACTTGCTCGTGAAAGGCAAAAGTCCCGAGTTCGAGTCTCGGTCCGGCACACAGTTTTACTCTGCCAGGAAGTTTCATGTCAGCGCACACTCGGCTGTAGAGTGAAAATTTCATTCTAGAAACATCCCCCAGGCTGTGGGTAAGCCATGTCTCAGCAATATTCTTTCTTCCAGGAGTGCTAGTTCTGCAAGGTTCGCAGGAGAGCTTCTGTGAAGTTCGGAAGGTAGGAGACGAGGTACTGGCGGAATTAAAGCTGTGAGGACGGGGCGCGAGTCGTCCTTTGGTAGCTCAGTTGGTAGAGCACTTGCCTGCGAAAGTCAAAGGTCGCGAGTTCGAGTTTTAATGTGCCAGGAAGTTTCATATCAGCGCACACTCCGTTGTAGAGTGAAAATTTGATTCTAGAAAGAATATATTGTTATATGGGGAAACGTATAATTTTAGAATTGTACATTTGCATTCGAAACGTTCTAAGAAGTATGTATGCGTTAATGGCACATGCTGTTGCTGATGTCCGTGTCTGCTATTTCCAGTTTGGCTGGTATCTCGGTATTGCAGATGACGTGCAGCGACATGAACAACGACATGTGATACTATGGTTTACATGTCTGTTATAACGTTCTGAGCAAAAATAACACATTCCCAAAAATATGCGTATCCCAATGCGATATTTTACTCTTTACTCTGCAGATGAATAAAGGAAACTCGCTGGTGATAATGAAATATGGCTGAAATACGTATCGGTAAAAAGAGAAGAAACCGTGTTTGTTCAAGGTTGAATCTTTTCAAATTTTTGTTCTTAAATCAAAGACGAGATAAAAAAAACCTGAGATTTCATGTAGAGAAATCACCTAAGATAAATACCTACTCACAACATTCCAAGAAGCTGTATGAAGCGAAGAATCTGAGAATACAAGACGGACGCCTGGATGTCGCTCTCGTAGGGCCGGCAAAGACGAGGTCACACTAATTACAGGGCGCACAGGAGCGAAGTGGCCGGGGAGACGGTCCAGTATGTGCTACTGCAGGAAAAACCCTCTACCACGCACTTCGCAGGGGTTTGTAGAGTATGGAAGTGGAAGTTAATTCAGATATTACCAGCATGTTATTTTTACAGCCTTATGACTGAATATTTACTTTCGCACAGGAAAAAATAAATTTCACGAGCTGGGTGACTGACGCAAAAGCGGTAGTGCATGATATGGAAAAATATACTGTCCCAAATAATATATGATCTCAACCACATGCACTCTTATTTATTCTGTAATTACTGCTTCCATTTCCTTACAAAAAAATGGCTCTGAGCACTATGGGACTTAGCATCTATGGTCATCAGTCCCCTAGAACTTAGAACTACTTAAACCTAACTAACCTAAGGACATCACACAACACCCAGCCATCACGAGGCATTTCCTTACAGTTTGCATCCTTCAGCTTTACCTTTAGTTGCCCACATTAAAAATGGTGTTACAAGCAATTTGAGTGAGTGAGGCGCAGGAGTTTGAACTTTCTTCGACGTACAAGACTTTATTGTTTAAACGTTTGCAAATCCCGTTAACGTTAGTAACGTCTTCACTCTACGACATTCAGTAAACAGATAACCGAAGATTTCCGCTGCTCGCCTGGCATTGTCCTCGTTGTATACCAGCGTAATTTGATGTTATTCTCAGATACGTACATACTACTCACACAGCTGATCCTATCAGCTGGTCTAATGACATTTCTCAAAATATTGCTGTGTTCTCTGTTATTGTCTCTAGTTGATGGCTCTTGATACTGCTGTATTCCTTGGCAATATTATGCTTTTAATATGTGTTATTCAAATGCGTTGTGTTTTACACGCTTGCTGTTTGTCACTTGTAAAAATGGACATCTTTTTCCTGGAAAATATCAAACGAACATATGTGAAGTATTACATCTTACATCCAACCTATGGCCACCGGTGAAGCCTCAGGAGTTGACTGAATGACTTCGCCGCAGCTGGGTAGGGGCTCATAATCACGGCCGGCCGCGCCGTGCCACAAGTCACGCGTGCAGCGTGTCTGGGCCACGGGCGGCGCGGGCCCGGCCTGCCTGCCGCTCGGCTCCGCTCGGTCCTTCTCGGAGGCGCCCGGAAGAGCGCGGCGCTTCATCCGGCGTCGCGGTGCGGCGTCTTCCGGCCGGCACAAGTCTCTCGAGTTCGGCAGACTCGCGCTGTCAGCGCTGTTTACCCTTCGCTGTGTGATCTCGGTACGATGGAGGTTCACCGGGCCAGTGGCTGTTTGCACGAAGGGGGCAGTCGAGCGATCTACCGTCGCGATTCTTTAAAATGAGTGGCAGTGACAGAAGAGAGCGAAGAGGTTTCTCAATTCATATACGTTACAGGTAGTGCATATCTACTGTGAAACGACATTAGACGTACATATACATGGATGCTCTGCAGATCACACTTAAGTGCCTGGCGGAGGGTTCATTGAATGACCTTCACAACAATTCTCGATTATCCCGATATCGAACAGTGCTAGGAGAAAACGAATGCCTATACTTTTCCCTGATAGCTCCCGTTTCCTTTATTTCACTACGACGATAGTTTCTCCCTAAGTATGTCTGCGTTAGCAAAATATTTTCGCACTCGAAGGAGAAAGTTGGTGATTGAAATTTCGTGAGATGATTGTGCCACAATGAAAAACGCCTTTTTGATGTCCACCCCAAATAATGCATCATGTCAGTAACACTGTTTCCCCTATTTCGGGGTAATACAGAACGTGCAGCTCTTCTTTGAACTTTCTCAATGTACTCTGTTAACCCTATCTGGTGAGGATCCCACACTGTGCAGCGGTACTCCAAATGAGGGCATACAAGCGTAGCGTAGGCAGTCTCTTTAGTAGATCTGTTACATTTTCTAAATATTCTGCTAATGAATCGCAGTCGTTGGGTTGCCTCCCCCTCAACATTATGTGTTCTTCCCAATTTAAGTCGCGTCTGCCCATTCTGATTTTGGTTTTCCGTGATTTCCCTAAATCGCTCCAGGCAAATGCTGGGATGGTTCCTTTGAAAGGGCACGGCCGACTTCCTGCCCCATCCTTCCCTAATCCAATGATACTGATGACCTCGCTGTTTGGTCTCTTTCCCCCAAACAACCCAACCCAACCCGACCCCAACCCCCAATCTATGTGGCTCGTAATTATAATTCCTAGGGTTTTAGTTGAATCTGTGGGCTTTAGATTTAGTGACTTATCGTGTAACCGAAGTTTAACAGATTCCTTTTAGCACTCATATGGAGGACTTCATTATCTAGGATCAATTGCCACTTTCCAAAATATACAGATATATTTTCTAAATCGTTTTGCATTTTTTGATCTCAGATTGTTCCTCAGATTGTTACGAAATCATTTATATAGATAAGGAACAGCAGTGGGCCTATAACACTACGTTGGGGAACGCCAGAAATCACTTCTGTTTCACTCGATGACTGTCAGTTATAAGGAACTGTGACCTCTCTGATAGGATATCACGAACCCAGTTAGCTAACTTAGATGATATCTCATAAGCACCCAATTTCAGTAGAAGCCGCTTGTGTGGTACAGTGTCAAAGGCCTTTTCGAAATCCTTGTCGATAGCACTCAAGACTTCGCGCTTCACAAGAATAATGTTTTCTGAATCCGTCTTTACTGTGTGTCAACAGACCGCTTTCATCGAGGTAATTAATAGTCCTCACACGCAATATATGTTCCAAAATCCTACTGGATATCGAAGTTAATAATATGGACCTGTAATTTACTCCATTACTCCTTCCACCGTTCTTGAATATTGGTGTAACCTGTGCAGCTTTCCAATCTTTTCACACGGATCTTTCGTCCAGCTGACGGTTGTATAAGGTTGTTATGTATGGACCTGTTGCATCAGCATACTCTGAAGGAAACGTAATTGGTATACAGTACGGACCGGAAGACTTGCTGTTATTAAGTGATTTAAGCTGCCTCACAAATCGTAGGATATCTGCCTCTAGGTTACTCATGTGGAGAACTGTTCTTGATTCGGATTCTGGAATATGCAGAAAGAGTTTAAAGATTTGATTGACAATGAAACAGGATTAAATCACGAATGTCGACACACAAGATTCCTTGTTTTGTACCTCAAAAAGCACTTTGTGCTAAATTTGCAGGCCTTTGGCACATGGCGAAAGTGGAAGAAAGCATATTATAATTGCTGAAGTCACACGTATCTTCCGTTTTCAGCTGCAACGGTTTTCAGTGAAACTGAACGATTCCTATGGAGACTTCATATCGTACTGCAAAGTACGTAGGTTATATCGAGAGACATACCTGGAACAACTTAAAACTTGCTAGCGTTTAATAAAGGAATGCAGGAACGAAAATTAAAACATGGGCAATCTAGTGCATATTTCACATTTTAACTGGACTTGACTGCACACTGCCCAAAGTAATGCACTGCAAGGTAACTTTTTCCTCATTTGATGGGGATGGATTTAAAAAGAAAATCGCGTTTCTGGAACGGACACATTCTGACAAAGACAGTGAAGTTCCCTAAGATCACTGGTGTTAAAGGAAATACGGAGTTTGAAGAATACGTTGTGGCCTAGAAAGAATTACAAGGGTAGTTTTATAAAGTTTTTGAGATTTTTAAAAGTTTGTTTACATTAGCGCTTCATTGCGTATTAATACAGGTTACGTAACATCAGTGCTGTTGTGCCAAGTTATCCTCTTCCTTTGTGTAAATTTTTCTGTCAAAACACGTCTAGCAAAGGCGATGTTTGCTGTAGAAATCTGCAGGCGGGGATGTGAAGACTGTGTAGGTTGTGGTTTATTGGGGCGAATGTAGCGGCGAGGAAACTGGGTAGATAAGACGCTCTCCATGGCAACGTACGTTATGTAGAAAGGACAGAAAAGTCGCTGAAAAGGAGGCAAAAATTTGTGCCCTTGAGGCTGAATTAGAAAATGAGGACTTGGAATTATGTAGGCTAAGGGAAGAAACAGGGACGGGAGAGGTAGAAGCAAAAAGAGAAACTGTTGAAAAAACTTCGAAATTCAGTTAGTAAATCAGTTTGGCTTGCTATCTGAAGTAGTGGAGGAAAGGCCTCATCCAGATGTAGTTGAATGTATTTTGAAGCAGAATATTAGCTTCAAGAAAAAAGGACACGTAGGGATCAAATCAGAATAGGAAAAGAAGAATATTGCTTCTAGTTAACAGTCAAGGCCAGGAGCGTCAGGAGGAATTAGGTGCAGCGTACCAGCTCACAAGTTTTGTGAAAACAAACGCTAGGGAGATGAGGTAATCACAGTTGGAGCAGCAGGAAACAGCCTGCGGTATGAATCCAAGGTGTACTATTGCGAGTGACTTGGATGAAATAGGAACATGAACTGGCCACACAAATGTGGTGTCTGTGGAGGTCTTTCAGCGCCATGTTCGGTCCTGCATAAACACTGGTGTAAGGCGTGTTAACACTCTGGCTTGCTATCTGAAGTAGTGGAGGAAAGGGATGTTCCAGATACCCCCAAAACCTCACATACGCGATGTTCCTTTTGACACTACTGGTAGGTGAGGATACACTACGCATGGCCTGCACCTAAATAGGAAGGGGAAAGATAAGTCAGCTTCTCCATAAGCAGACACCGTAAGGGGGAACCTCAGTCACACGAGGGTGACCCCTGTGGTTAATGGCACCAGGTAGACAGGTTTCTTATGTTGAGGTCAAAGTCCAAACAGGCAACACTCAAGAAAAATAGAATAACAGAAGCTTCATGTACAGTAAATAGGGATGAAGCTGAGGGTAGTATCAACTTACTTCATCAGAATATCAGGAGAATAAAAAATAAAGTAGATGATCTGTTAGCATATGTAGATGACCTATTACACTGTCTGTCAGCCAAAAACAGGAAGTTGTTAATCTGTGATGATTTCTAAGTAAACTTTCTAACCAGTTCAGATGGGAAAAGTGTAAGTGTTATTAATTGTATATAAAATAGAATCAGCTATCAATTTCCCTGTACATATAGCTCAAGGCAGTAGCGCTCTAATAGATAATGTATTTGTACAGCAAGAGGGTGTAAAACTAACACATGCTTTTCCAATGATAAATGGATTGTCAGCCCATGATGTACAATTGATTGAATTAGAAAACACAGCAATGTGTACAGCTCAGAAATCATGAAATAAAACTGTAAGGTTGCTCAACCCAGTGTTTATTGAGCACTTCAGAGAAAATCTAATAAATGTATGTAATGAGCCAAATGCACTTGTGCCTGGGCATGGCCCGTGAGCCAGTGTCTTGGCCACCCCATTTCTACACTCCTCGTTTCTTTTGTAATTCCTACAAACAATAACACCTGTATTCGTACTGATAACTAATTTAAATAAAACCTACTGGTGAATTTTGCTTAATGGGTATTAGGCCACTGTCCATGGCATATTTGTGTGCCTAAGACTTAGTCTCCTAAATGTGGAGGCAGCACCAGAGACACCACCAGAGGCAATAAACAATGACACAACACTAACTTGTGGAAACAGACCTATCCGAGATTTCAATTTTGATGTATTCTAGAGCTTCCAGCAGATAAGGCCAACGCTTCAATGCTCATGAAATAATGAACCTACTGCAGAAAAACTTGCGTTGTATTGCAACCAAGAAGGTACAGTGAGATTAAAAGCAATCTCCCAAGATCAGTACTTAGGGTAACGGATCAGCTAGTAAAAGCCTCTTTGATTTTTCTCACCAACTAGAAGTGTCTTACTAAATCAGAACTGGTCCCATCAAGATTGTGTGGTATACCAAAAATTCACAAACCCCTCACTCCATTAAGACCAGTTGTTAGCGCTATGGACTGTTCGACAAGCGTGACTGCCAAATACCTGGACAGTCTTCTACAGACCTCTTTAGCAAAAAAAGACGTATAAAAGGTTCAGTTCATTATACAAAAAATAGAATCCTTCATGTCCATCAGATATTAGCCCATTTAGACATTCTATTACTGCTTACTATAGTTGCTCTTAGTAAAACGATGTCACATATGGAATTTACACTCTTAGACAAAAAAAGGAACACTCCGTGAAGGAAATATCCGAAAGGTACAGAAAGTAGTAGTTGTACTTTACATGAGCAGACAAACAAGTGGATGACTTATTCAAGAGGGAAGCTTAACAAGTTAAGTAAGTCAATAATGCGTCCTTATGTAAGCAATTTTTCATCTTGACATTGATTGACAGAGTTGTTGGATGTCTCCCTGAGGAACATCATGCCATATTTTGTCCAAATGCTGCGGTAGATGGTCAAAATCCCGACCTGGTAGGACGTCCCTGCCTATATCGCTCCAATTATTCTCAATTGCGAAGAAGTCTGGCCACCTTGCTGGCCAAGGTAGCGTTTGGCAAGTCTAAAAACAAATAATAAAAACTCTCCCCATATGCGAGAGGGCATTATTTTGCAAAAAAAGTTAGCCAAGAATGGCTTACCTTGAAGGCAGCAAAACGGGGTGTAGAACAGCATAGAAGAACTGCTGTGCTGTAAGGTACCACAGATTAAATCCAAAGAAGTCCTGCTGTGAAAAGAAATGACACCCCACACCATCACTCAAGGTTGTCAGACCATATGGCGGACGACAGTAAGGTTGGTATACCACGACCATCCGGGCAGAAATGCAAGTCCTTACGGATGAAATAGACAGGATGGGTAGGAAAGCTAAGACGAAATGGCTGCCTGAAAAATGTGAAGAAATCGAAAAAGAAATTATTGTTGGAAGGACTGAGTCAGCGCATAAGAATGTCAAAGCAACCTTGAGTGATATTTTTAGCAAAGGGTGGTAACATGAAGAGTGCAGTGGGAATTTCACCGTCAAAAAGGAGGAGGAAGTGGATATATGGCAAACGTACATGGAAGGCCTCCATGAGGAGGGAAGATTTGTCTGATGTGATAGAAGAAGAAAGAAGAGTCGATTTAGAAGACATAGGAGTCCAGTAATAGAATCAGAATTTAAAAGAGCTTTGGAGGACTTAAGATCAAATAAGGCAGAAGGGATAGATAATTTTCCATCAGGATGTCTAAAATCATTGGGGGGAACTGGCGACAAAGCGACTATTCACGTTGGTGTGTAAAACGTATGAGTCCGCCGACATATCATCTCGATTTCGGAAAAAAATCATCCACACAATTCCTAAGACTGCAAGAGCTGACAAGTGCGACAATTATCGAACAGCCTGCTTAACGAAATTGGAGAATACATCCAGCAAATAATTGAGGACGTAGGTCGCAAGTGCTGCACTGAGATGAAGAGGTTGGCATAGGAGAGGAATTCGTGGTGGACCACATCAAAAGAATCAGAAGACTGATGACTCAAAAAAAAAAAAAAAAAAAAAAGGTCTCTAACGTTTCGTCTACAAATGCTGGAGATATCTTCTGTAGTGTTAGCAGTTAGCCAACACTACGAACAGTACCTGAGTGAGAGAGCCGATATGCACGCGTTAACCCACGCAGGCCAGAGATAGGTCTGAAACAGGATACGTAATGAATGCTATAAAGAAAAGTACGTAGCTGCTGGAATACTTAACTTTAATCCATCATTGTTGTACATCGCTCTTGACGATACAAGTGAGACTCTGTAGATACATGCAATGTAATGCTAATGGCGCCTTGCTAGGTCGTAGCCATTGACTTAGCTGAAGGCTATTCTAACTATCTGCTCTGTAAATGAGCGAGGCTTCGTCAGTGTGCATCGCTAGCGAAGTCGTCTGTACAACTGGGCCGAGTGCTAGTCCGTCTCTCGAGACCTGCCGTGTGGTGGCGCTCGGTCTGCGATCACTAACAGTGGCGACACACGGGTCCGACATGTACTAATGGACCGCGGCCGATTTAAAGCTACCACCTAGCAAGTGTGGTGTCTGGCGGTGACACCACATCTTCAGAGGCTATAAAGGCTCAGGCAGCAGTTTGAAACTTCTATAAACTCTACAAGTTGAACTGTTTGTTCGGATCCCTGCCACAGTCGGGCTGTGATGTCATCAGACGGCTGCTTAAGAGCGCAGAGTCACGAGTGCGTGTGTTGTCGAGCTTCTGCTGGGGAACACTTGGCGCTGGTTTCTGTATTCAGCACTGAGGCCAGCAACTAGTCTAATTTCACTCATTCTTCTTTCCGTTAAAGTTGCTGTATTCCTGAATTTCCCTGAACATTTTTGAACTTCCCTCTTTCATCATGGGTAATAATATTTTAATTGAAATGGTTTCTTCGCAGTTACTTTCTTTGTACCTATGTTTTTCTTTCCAACTTTTGTTATTGTCATTTTCAGATACATCCATTCCTCTTCAAGTGGACTGCCTACTGGGATATTCCTTGTTGCTGTATCCATAGCCTTGCAGATCTTCAAGAGTATCTCGTCATTCCTTAGTACTTCTGTAACTGACACATTTGCGTATAGATTCTTTCTGACTTCTCTCTTAAACTGCAACGTACTGTTTATCATTACTACATTGTGATATGAGTCTATATCTGCTCCTGCGTATGCCTTAAATCCACTATATCCTTTCGGAAGCTCTGTCGGACCATGATGTAATCTAACTGAAGTTCCCCATATCACCCAGCCTTTTCCAATTATACATCCTCCTCTTGCGATTAAGAGTATTCGCTATTACTAGCCGAAATTTATATCAGGACTGAGTTAGTCTTTCTTCTCTCTCATTCCCTATCCCAACCCCATATTCTCCAGTATCTATTTCTTCCACGTTTTCCTCTACAACTGCATTCCAGTTTCCCACGAGTAATGGAGTTTCATCTCCGTTTACGTCCTGTATTACCCTTTCAATACCTTCATATGCTTTTTCTGTCTCTTCATCTTAAGCTTCCGACGTCGGCATGTACTTTCTGAACTATCGTTGTCGGTATTGGTTTGCTGTCGATTGTGATAAGCGTAACTGTATCACTGAACTGTTCACTGTAACACACTCTCTGCTCTACCTTCCTAAAGAATCCTACTCCCATTATACTGTTTCGTACTACTGTTGATATTACCATAATACAAGCCCAAAATACGACCGTCCCGCCCCGCAGCAGCACCCATGGATAGAGACCTGCACCGGTGCCTGGTCACCTACACAGCCTTGTACGACGATCCCCAGTCGACATTCGAAACCTGTACTCGCCGGTGAACACAAGCCCACTCCACTGATCCAAGTTCTGTTTCACGTGTCCCCTTAGCCAATTTCTTCGCACTCCAAGGTTCCAGGTAGTTGTTTATTGTTGTTCGTAGTGGTGGCCTAGTGACCACATTGATCTAGTGGAACTGGCTACTTACTGACTGTGTCAAAGAGCCTCCATGTTGACACCAAACAGAGGGAGTACTTTTACAGATAGAGACTCCAGCCAAACACAAGCGGAACTGAGCCCACAGAGTTCTACCTCCATGATACAGAGGCACACATATGTGCCCCTGGATAGGACCAAAATTTCCTGCAGCTACTTCCTTAATTACTTTGGTGTCTCCCTCTTCCTGTCACTGTCATTTATGCAGCACTGCACGGACCTGTGAAAGTCGTTTGCTTCTATTCTAAATCAACTGCACTACATTCCTGCAAAAAACTGGGGAGCAAATGTAGACAAACAAAACAACGCTGCAATTTCTCTTGGTTATTGAGCTGTCGCATATTGTGCTATAGCATGGGAGAGTGGCACTCACACAGTTAAGACGTAAGGAGCCATGTTGACTATTAATGACATTGCTACAACAGCTCCCACTTAGGGGTTGCATGTTCTGTTAAATTTTGTCCCTGCTAATCTCACAATCAAGGATGCCAATGTGCTAATTCTTAAGACAGAGTGCTATAAGAATTCAGTCCAACTGAGTAAGGTAGCGTAGTATGGTCTTTCTTGTCAAGTAAGATCAAGATTCAGCCTCATCCAAATGGCACAGGAGAGACATGGCAACGTCTTGAAAACGTGGTATTATAGTGGAAGTGCTGCTCGTGATTATGGCGCCAAGGAGCAGACGGTGAGCCATGTTGTGGGGGAGCGCCCACTCCATGCCTTTGAACGCGGTCTGCTGTGCTTGTCCAATCATAGTTCTGGCTGCATGTTTGTATGTGAATTCTTGCATTTCATCAGAAACGATTAGTTCGCCAGAATATGTAAGCAGACTCGCATACCAGCCGTAATGTACGCCATAATTCCTGACACCTCGATTCGTCTCTAATGGGCTGGCGACCTCTATCAATGGGAAACGTGAAAGCTGGAGAAGTGCAAGTTGAGTTTAGTTTTCACTATTCTATTCTACAAAATACAGTCAAGTTTCATAATATCATCTGTGACATAAACTGACTCCATTTTATTTTGAAAGGTTGAACAACATGGTATGGAACATGACAACGCTGCAAACGGATGATCTGAGGCATCATATCCTGTCCCAGTCAGTGGATGCTGTTCGGTTCATCACAAGAGCGACGATCGGCAGGGTGAATTGTGAGAGGTGGCGTCATGTTCAGTTTGAGTGGAGGGATAAACCTGGTGAGTATATTATTTGGAAGTTCGTTATTGTTAAATAAAGCGCAATGTGCTCATTTAGGTTTTCTATAAAAACTCTCGTCGAAGTTAATCAACACATGGTGATGGAGTTGCACCACATTTGAAAATTCTGTCCTAATTAAAGTGCACAGAAATAAAAACATAAGAACTAAATAATAATCACACTGGAGAAAAGAAACAGTTATCTAATCACAACCGATTTCATCTAACAAGAGAAGATCACCAACCAGGTCTCATATACGAGACGCACACTTGCAAGGTGTGAGCCCCAGCTGTCTATGTCGCGCGGAGATTTGCGCCACGATTATGACTGAACGCAGTTAAGACCTTCTGACCACATAGCTTTTCAACGCCCGTGTACCACTTGTTTCTGGCACGCTCCGCTGCGTTCGCCCATTGTCGGAGCTCGAACTACTGTACGGTACGGTGAGTAAGAGGTTCGCGTTTATAGTGCCGGTGAACCGACAAGCGACAGTGTGGCACCTCCAGTAGCAGTATACAGTGACGGTCAAATTGCCACGTTTAAACGTCAAAGCTCGCGACAGTTGTGACCGGTAAGCGTCGTTATATGTGGCTATTCGACTAACTCTTACACGAGGCAAAAGAAACTCTACGAGCGTTTCTTTGTGCTACAATTTGTACCTTGTGATTTAGTTGCGGCAGTCATACAGAAGATCCGTTAAATGGAGAGAAGAATAGTTGATTGACGTTAGACTATTCTTTATGAGAGGATGGTGGTGACAATGATGACGATGCCCTTTCACCACGATCATTTTCGTCAAACAACTTCATTGGCACAATGCGACGGAGACGTAAAATCACGAACTGACTGTTTAGGAAGCTTGCTTTGAAGAGGTAATATTGTCAGATTTTACCTTGCATCTGTCCGTAACAGAGATCTGTGTGTGTGTGTGTGTGTGTGTGTGTGTGTGTGTGTGTGTGTTTTATAAAAAACTGCTGCAGAATATGTCCTAAAATATTGCTAAACGGTGTTGACCATATATGCACATGGCATTGAAATACTATCTGCCCGTATTGCTTACCCGTTTTTCATGTTAAATCACATGTGTTCTACTTGAAGAACAAAGTTTCGAGACGTGACCGGCTCCACACACGTCTTCCCACACTTGCGGCATGAAGCGGGTCTGAGGGCTCAGGACGTCACCCCGCTGCACAGTACTCTGCACTCGTGCGTCAGGCAGCTGCAGTGGGGCGGAGCCAGTGGCAGGCAACCTGCACCTACAGAACTTTAAAAACTCTGCATTCAAGACGTCTGAAATGAGTATTATCATAAGTGTGGCCATTTATTTTAAGAGAGGGCGGGTGTTTGGTATCTAGGGTTGAGATCTTGCAAGTGTACGTTTTTCTCCTTACAAAACAAGGTCGAGTTAGTTATGTTTACGTGGAAGGTTACAAGTAATAAACATGAAGGTTGAGGACAGATTTCATTCGATGTCAGATAAGGAGAGATCATGCTGACACAGGAGTAGAGCACACCACCTCTAGCCTCGACAAGGGCCTGAGTTGGCCGACAAGGAGAGTCCCCGAGTCTCTCCAGTTGTGTCGTGTTCAGCTGACGTCACTCAACAGGTCCCGTAGAGCCGCCAGATCGCAGCGACGTTGAGACCGCCGCTGTCGACACGCTGGTGCCAGACATCTCCTGTGAGGCTGAGACCGGATGGCTTAGCGGGCATGTCGGGATGCGGCAGGACGGCTGAGTGGTCATCCAGCCAGGAGCGTGTCCACGCGGTCTGTGAAGACGGCTGCTGTCTTGGGAGCGTCCCCAGGGTACTCAGCATGAAGGTAGCGCACAGATCCCGATTAAAAAATCACTATGCGATGTGATGCGATCTAGACTGCTCACTCACTGAACTTCAGCATAGATCTCTGACACGTGACGTTTTAACACTCCCGTTCATTGTCGTTGCGATAAAAGTGACAATGCACGAAGGTACTGTAACTTTTCCGAAATTTTTAGACCTTTAATGCCATACGCTACAGAGCGTACGGGGATCCACTACACGATGCCAACCCCAGCAGAACAAACACTAAGAGTCGCAAGAAACGACAGAGTCCGTATCCTTAGAAATAGTGTAAAGTGCGTTATAAAAAGTAGCGGAATTTGGCACATTGTGTACATTTATTTACTTCTTTATGCGTTTATTCCACCCGATAAAATTAAGGCATTCGTGCGCTCTCTTATATATAACCTGACATCTCAATGTGTCAACATTACGACATGCGAAGTACACGGGCAGCACACGGTAGTGATAATTATACTACTTCTGCTAATAACAACAACAACAACAATGGAGACACATAAGAACACACGTTTCTCTTGATGGGACATGCACAACTGTTGATACACATCCCAGTGATAAAACCAACTGCTGATGTACAATTTTGCAACTGTAGCAGGTATTATCACTGATGACAGAAATTAATGTATGGGGTTTAATAAATTCCACGTGTTATGCTTTATATCAGAATACACATACTACAAAAATTGTAGCTCTGCATCTTTAAGTTGACTTAGATGTAAATCAGTGTAACTATTTCAAACTGTGGATGCATTACTTTTACATGTTTGTTCGCCTTTCTTTTAACAAATTACATAGCGATAAAAATATCAAAACTTTACGTACTGCAATTACGTAACGTTATTGCTTCAGTACAAACAGTCATGATTGCACACGACGTTTGGCCTTGGAGCGGAGTGGAAGAGAGGGGAGTCCCTTTCTCTCTCCCTCTGTCGCTCTTTGTTTTAACTCGCAACCGTCGGTAGCTATAGAAAACTCTCGCTTCCCCACGGGAGGTATGCTTCGAAAAGGATCGAGGCACAGGAAAGTTCCATGTGAGGTTACGTTCTGGTGAGGCTCTTGTTAATACTCGTACTTCTGTATTTATGGGAACAATTGTCCGATTATCTATGTCTAGAAGTCGAAATCTATCTTTTCTAAATCCTGCTCTTCGATTGTGTGGCACACCTAGGGCCAGACATAAGCTCAGATGTCAGTTGAATTGCGATGAAGAGTGGATTGAAATTTAAGAGAATGGTCTTGAAGAACAAAATGCGGAAAGGAGTGGGACACTAAAGTGCAAAGCAAACACGAACTTCATTTGAATTTCTCTTGGGCTGTAGATATTACGTTGATGAATACCACACAGGCAGTTCATTTGAACAGAAATGGACACCTATGAAAAGGGCATCATAGAAATTGGACAAACAAAGATAGATATAAGGAGCTAACGGAAACGAATCCTTGGGAAACAGAAAAAAACACAGCAATTGATCAGCAAATCATTGGCGAAAGTGTCAACCAAGTATTATTGAAGTTGGCGTCTAGAATATACGAGAATGGTGGTATACCATTAGACACAACCATGAAGATAAGAGCAGAAGCTAGCAGGCCTATCGCACAACTAGCATAACACCTCATGTACGGAATTTGTCGACAAGACTAATATATACAGAGGAATGGAAAAGATAATAGAGAATATGATACATGACGATCATTTTGACTGTCAGAAGGCTAATAGCATGAGAGGGCGGTACGTCTGATATTGTGACTGATGAGAGAAACAAAACTTGGAAAATAAAATGGCCACATTCATAGGCCCTATAGACCTGGAAAAAGCATCCGGAAATGTAAACTTCTGCAAGATGTTCGAAATATTGACAAAAATGGGAGTAAGTTGCAAAGAAAGACGGGTGATACGTACAAGAACCAAGAGGAAACAATAAGGTTGCATGACGAAGAACAAAATACTGTCCCATCTTCCTACCAAAGCGTTTGGTATGTTCCATTCTTCACCAGTTCTGCTGAGAACCTCATCATTTTTTCTTTTATCAGTCCATCTAATTTTCGACATTCTTCTCTAGCACCACATCTCAAACGCTTCGATTCTCTTCCGTCCCGGTTTTCCCACTGTCCATGTTTCACTTTCATAGAATACTGTGCTCAAAACTTACACTCTCAGTTACTCGTCCTCAAACTAAAACCTACATTTGATTGGATAGATAAAAAAAATCTACTCACCCAGCTGCAGCAAGGCACACACATAAAAGACTGCTGTGATTGGTAGGCTTTCGGGCCAGTGGCTCCTTCTTCAGGTAGAAGGGTTGAAACGGAAGGAAGAAGGGTAAAGGAAAAGGACTGGAGAGGTCTAGGAAAAGGGGTAGATTTTGGGAAAGTCACCCAGAACTGTAGGTCAGGGGAGACTTACTGTACGAGATGAGAAGGGAAGACTAATTGTTGAGGACTGCATCGGACGAGATTTGAAAACCTAAGAGCTTAAAGGTGGAAGACAAGGTGATATGCATAACAGAGATTACTGCTAAAACATTGATCACAAGTTATTAAGAGTGAAAAGGTAAGCGCATTGTACATAACAGAGGTGGGATGGGGCGGTGAAAAATAGATGGGAATGACAATGAAAGATGCAGGAAACTGTAATGGAGTGAAGCAAAGAGTAGTTACAGTGATAAAAAGCTGGGTGGCGAGAACCAAGGACACGTTGTAGAGTTAGTTCTCACCTACAGAGTCCTGAGAAACTGGTGTCTGGGGGAGGAATCCAGGTGGTGAAACAGGCGCTGGTGTCACGAATGTCACGTTGTAGAGCATGCTCTGCAACAGGATATTGTGAGTTACCAGTATATACCCTCAGCCTATGGCCATTCATCCTAATTGATAATGTGATGGTAGTCATGCCTATGTAGAAGGCTAAACAGTGTTTACGTAGTAGCTGGTATATGACTTGTATCTTTTCGCAGCTGGCTCTCCCTTTGATAGAATATGTTTTGCCAGTTTTTTTTTTTTTTTTTTTTTTGGTCATCAGTCTACTGACTGGTTTGATGCGGCCCGCCACGAATTCCTTTCCTGTGCTAACCTCTTCATCTCAAAGTAGCACTTCCAACCTACGTCCTCCATTATTTGCTTGACGTATTCCAATCTCTGTCTTCCTCTACAGTTTTTGCCCTCTACAGCTCCCTCTAGTACCATGGAAGTCATTTCCTCATGTCTTAGCAAATGTCCTATCATCCTGTCCCTTCTCCTTATCAGTGTTTTCCACATACTCCTTTCCTCTCCGGTTCTGCGTAGAGCCTCCTCATTCCTTACCTTATCAGTCCACCTAATTTTCAACATTCGTCTATAGCACCACATCTCAAATGCTTCGATTCACTTCTGTTCCGGTTTTCCCACAGTCCATGTTTCACTACCATACAATGCTGTACTCCAAACGTACATCCTCAGAAATTTCTTCCTCAAACTAAGGCCGGTATTTGATATTAGTAGACTTCTCTTGGCCAGAAATGCCTTTTTTGCCATAGCGAGTCTGCTTTTGATATCCTTGCTCCGTCCGTCATTGGTTATTTTACTGCCTAGGTAGCAGAATTCCTTAACTTCATTGACTTCGTGACCTTCAATCCTGATGTTAAGTTTCTCGCTGTTCTCATTTCTACTACTTCTCATTACCTTCGTCTTTCTCCGATTTACTCTCAAACCATACTGTGTACTCATTAGACTGTTCATTCCGTTCAGCAGATCATTTAATTCTTCTTCACTTTCACTCAGGATAGCAATGTCATCAGCGAATCGTATCATTGATATCCTTTCACCTTGTACTTTAATTCCACTCCTGAACCTTTCTTTTATTTCCATCATTGCTTCCTCGATGTACTGATTGAAGAGTAGGGGCGAAAGGCTACAGCCTTGTCTTACACACTTCTTAATACGAGCACTTCGTTCCTGATCGTCCACTCTTATTATTCCCTCTTGGTTGTTGTACATATTGTATATGACCCGTCTCTCCCTATAGCTTACCCCTACTTTTTTCAGAATCTCGAACAGCTTGCACCATTTTATATTGCCGAACGCTTTTTCCAGGTCGACAAATCCTATGAAAGTGTCTTGATTTTTCTTTAGCCTTGCTTCCATTATTAACCGTAACGTCAGAATTGCCTCTCTCGTCCCTTTACTTTTCATAAAGCCCATCTGATCGTCACCTAGCGCATTGTCAATTTTCTTTTCCATTCTTCTGTATATTATTCTTGTAAGCAGCTTCGATGCATGAGCTGTTAAGCTGATTGTGCGATAATTCTCGCACTTGTCAGCTCTTGCCGTCTTCGGAATTGTGTGGATGATGCTTTTCCGAAAGTCAGATGGCATGTCGCCAGACTCTTATATTCTAGACACCAACGTGAATAGTCGTTTTGTTGCCACTTCCCCCAATGATTTTAGAAATTCTGATGGAATGTTATCTATCCCTTCTGCCTTATTTGACCGTAAGTCCTCCAAAGCTCTTTTCAATTCCGATTCTAATACTGGGTCCCCTATCTCTTCTAAATCGACTCCTGTTTCTTCTTCTATCACATCAGACAAATCTTCACCCTCATAGAGGCTTTCAATGTACTCTTTCCACCTATCTGCTCTCTCCTCTGCATTTAACAGTGGAATTCCCGATGCACTCTTAATGTTACCACCGTTGCTTTTAATGTCACCAAAGGTTGTTTTGACTTTCCTGTACGCTGAGTCTGTCCTTCCGACAATCATATCTTTTTCGATGTCTTCACATTTTTCCTGCAGCCATTTCTTCTTAGCTTCCCTGCACTTCTTATTTATTTCATTCCTCAGCGACTGGTACTTCTGTATTCCTGATTTTCCCGGAATATGTTTTTTAATTCCTCCTTTCATCAATCAACTGAAGTATTTCTTCTGTTACCCATGGATTCTTCGCAGCTACCTTCTTTGTACCTATGTTTTCCTTCCCAACTTCCGTGATGGCCCTTTTTAGAGATGTCCATTTCTCTTCAACTGTACTGCCTATTGCGCTATTCCTTATTGCTGTATTTATAGCCTTAGAGAACTTCAAACGTATCTCGTCATTCCTTAGTACTTCCGTATCCCACTTCTTTGCGTATTGATTCTTCCTGACTAATGTCTTGAACTTCAGCCTACTCTTCATCACTACTATATTGCGATCTGAGTCTATATCTGCTCCTGGGTACGCCTTACAATCCAGTATCTGATTTCGGAATCTCTGTCTGACCATGATGTAATCTAATTGAAATCTTCCCGTATCTCCCAGCCTTTTCCAAGTATACCTCCTCCTCTTCTGATTCTTGTACAGGGTATTCGCTATTACTAGCTGAAACTTGTTACAGAACTCAATTAGTCTTGCTCCTCTTTCATTCCTTGTCCCAATCCCATATTCTCCTGTAACCTTTTCTTCTACTCCTTCCCCTACAACTGCATTCCAGCCGCCCATGACTATTAGATTTTCGTCCCCCTTTACATACTGCATTACCCTTTCAATATCCTCATACACTTTCTCTATCTGTTCATCTTCAACTTGCGACGTCGGCATGTATACCTGAACTATCGTTGTCGGTGTTGGTCTGCTGTCGATTCTGGTTAGAACAACCCAGTCACTGAACTGTTCACAGTAACACACCCTCTGCCCTACCATCCTATTCATAACGAATCCTACACCTGTTATACCATTTTCTGCTGCTGTTGATATTACCCGATACTCATCTGACCAGAAATCCTTGTCTTCCTTCCACTTCACTTCACTGACCCCTACTATATCTAGATTGAGCCTTTGCATTTCCCTTTTTAGATTTTCTAGTTTCCCTACCACGTTCAAGCTTCTGACATTCCACGCCCAGACTCGCAGAACGTCATCCTTTCGTTGATTATTCAATCTTTTTCTCATGTTAGCCTCCCCCTTGGCAGTCCCCTCGCGGAGACCCGAATGGGGGACTATTACGGAATCTTTTGCCAATGGAGAGATCATCATGACACTTCTTCAATTACAGGCCACATGTCCTGTGGATACACGTTACGTGTCTTTAATGTAGTGGTTTCCATTGCCTTCTGCATCCTCATCTCGTTGATCACTGCTGATTCTTCCGCCTTTAGGGGCAATTTCCCACCCCTAGTACAAGATAGTGCCCTGAACCTCTATCCGCTCCTCCGCCCTCTTTGACAAGGCCGTTGGCAGAATGAGGCTGACTTCTTATGCCGGAAGTCTTCGGCCGCCAATGCTGATTATTTATCAAAATTTAGGCAGTGGTGGGGATCGAACCTGGGACCGAAGACGTTTTGATTATGAATCAAAGACGCTACCCCAAGACCACGGGAACTATATTTGCCAGTTACAGGGCTGTTATAGGAGTACACACGCTTGTTAACTCGAGATCAATGTTTTAGCAATAATCTCTGTCTTGTATATTACCCTATCGTCCACCTTTAAGCTCCCTGGATGCGGTTCCCAACATTCCTTCTCATCTTGTACGGTAAGTCTCCTCTGACCCACGGTTCTGGGTGACTTTCCCAAAATCTACCCCTTTTACCCCTTTTCCTAGACCTGTCCAGTCCTTTTCCTTAACCCTTTTTCCTTCCGTTTCAACCCTTTTACCTGCAGATGGAGCCACTGGCCCGAAAGCTTGACAATCACAACAGTTTCTATGTGTGTTCCGCCGCTGCTTCGTGAGTCGATTCTTTTATCTATCCTATTAAATAATTTTATCAATGATTGTTTGATTTCGTTGATACAAAACTGACAGTTGATGCTAGTTGACTTCGTTTGGCCATGAACATCCTCTTTGAATGTTCTTCTCTACTCTTTATGTTCTCTTTCATTTTTCCATTATGAGTTAGTTTGTCCTTGGTTAAAATGGCTCTGAGCACTATGGGACTCAACTTCTAAGGTCATTAGTCCCCTAGAACTTAGAACTAGTTAAACCTAACTAACCTAAGGACATCACACACATCCATGCCCGAGGCAGGATTCGAACCTGCGACTGTAGCAGTCTCGCGGTTCCAGACTGCAGCGCCTAGAACCGCACGGCCACTTCAGCCGGCTACTTTGTCCTCAAGGTAGCAGAATTCTTTCAGTTCGTCTTGATCCTCGTCTACAATTCTGACATTAAGTTGAACACTGATCTGATTTCTGCTAGACCTCATTAATTTAATCTTTCTTTGGTTTAGTCTTAATTCATAGAGTCTATCCATTAGATTGTTCATTCTACTCAACATCTCCTACTGTTACCTCTGACTTCCATTGAGAACAGCAATGACATCAGCTATTCCTGTCACTGATAACCTTTCAACATGAATTTTAATTCCATTTCTGAACCCCATTTTTAATTCCGTCACTGCTTCTTCGATGTACAGATTGAATGGTAGATGCGATAAGATGTATGTCTTTTACCTTTCCTATTGGTCTTCCTACTTTATCCTCTTGTTTGATGTACAAATTGCACGTAACCCTTCTTTCCCTAGAGGTTACACCCATTTTCCTTAGAGTTTTGGAAATCCTGCAACATTTTAAATTATCGTACGATTTTTATCTAACTACAAATCCTATGGACATGCCTAGATTTTCCTTAAGTCTCGCTTTAATCATCAATCGCCAACTGAAAAGTCCTTCGCTGATGGCTTTATCTTTCCTAAAACCAAATTGATCGTCATCTAGTACTTCCTCAATCTCCTTTTTTCTCTTATATACATATTCTTGTCAGCAACTTGAGTATGAGAGCTCTTTAGGTAATTGTGTGGATGTCATCGCACTTATGTGTCCTTGAACATACAGAACTATGTGAATGATATTTTCAAGAGATACTGATTGTTTATCTGTAGAACCAGTTTGAATAACAATTTGGCTTCCAAATTTCTGAACAATTTTCGAAATTCCGAAGAACTGTTCCATATGCCTTCCACATGATTTGATCGCGAGTCTTCCTAACCCCTGTTTGTTTCTGTGGGCTGGAGAGGTAGGCATCTCGACGACCGCTGCTTCCCGTGACGTCTCACGAGGCCACCTGAGGACGGAGCAGCGTCGACCTTACCGCCACAGGCAAAAGCGACTCCCGCCACTGAACTCCAAAGAACGCCCTACACTATGCTGCTTGTGGTGTGGTGTCAGTGGCAGCCACAGATCTCAACCCAGGTTACATCGGTCTGTCTGTGATGGCTGGTGAATTTCTCAGAACTCTGTTGTCTCCACCCCAAGCCGTGGCTATACATTCTGCAGTTGTTGCCCTACAGCCACATGCCACTGTAATGTGTCGGTACGATGCTCTCAAGTCCCTCATGCTGATGATTCGTTTTTTTTACAAAGTCATTAAGATGCACGTTCTTTGGACTTTCTCTTTTGCGATTTGCGATGAGTAATTCCAATAGCATTAGGAACATCGTGTACACACATCATTCTCCAACTGTAGCAATGTCTTTTTTGTACTGAAAATAGGCTCGCATAAGAATGAAATGCCAAAAATCTGGCACAGGCATAAAAATAATGCAGTATTTTTCTTAAAGACGTTGTGTCTGCCAATAACTGTAACATTATTTGTTTTCACGACTACATTTTCGATCCTATGCCCTTTACACAGGTATACAGCAATAACCGAAAAGTGAAGTGCAGATGGCATGTATAGAACGCCACTATCCTCCCATGCATGAGGCAGTTATATTACAACAAATGCTAGAAACTGTACGTCACTTGCATTGGGCCACTGGAGGTGTCAAAATTTACGAATCTTCTGACGTGTGTATATCTCACTGTTGTCTCTGCATGTTGAGTCTCCTAACTCCGAGTGTACATCTACTTTAGAGGAGCGTGAGGATCATAGTTATGGCATCAGGTAAATTTATTGTTACTGATGTTAACTTCACTAACATGAATTTCCTCAAATCACTGTTCATGTTGTTTATATGAGGTGCATTCAAGTTCTAAGGCCTCCGATTTTTTTTCTCCAGACTGGAAAGAGATAGAAACATGCGCATTGTTTTAAAATGAGGCCGCGTTCATTGTCAATACGTCCCAGAGATGGCAGCACCATACGGCAGATGGAATTTTACCGCCAGCGGCGAGAATGAGAACTGTTTTAAATACTTAAAATGGCGACGTTTTCCTTAACTGAACAGCATGCAATCATTTGTTTTCTGAAGTTGTGTGGTGTGAAACCAATTGAAATTCATCGACAGTTGAAGGAGACATGTGGTGATGGAGTTATGGATGTGTCGAAAGTGCGTTCGTGGGTGCGACAGTTTAATGAAGGCAGAACATCGTGTGAAAACAAGCCAAAACAACCTTGGGCTCGCACAAGCCGGTCTGACGACATTATCGAGAAAGTGGAGAGAATTGTTTTGGGGGATCGCCGAATGACTGTTGAACAGATCGCCTCCAGAGTTGACATTTCTGGGGGCTCTGTGCACACAATCCTGCGTGACGACCTGAAAATGCGAAATGTGTCATCCAGGTGGGTGCCACGAATGCTGACAGACCACCACATGGCTGCCCGTGTGGCATGTTGCCAAGTGATGTTGTCGCGCAACGACAGCATGAATGGGACTTTCTTTTCGTCGATTGTGACAATGGATGAGACGTGGATGCCATTTTTCAATCCAGAAACAAAGCGCCAGTCAGCTCAAAGGAAGCACACAGATTCACCGCCACCAAAAAAATTTCGGGTAACCGCCAGTGCTGAAAAAATGATGGTGTCCATGTTCTGGGACAGCGAGGGCGTAATCCTTACCCATTGCGTTTCAAAGGGCACTACGGTAACAGGTGCATCCTACGAAAATGTTTCGAAGAACAATTTCCTTCCTGCACTGCAAGAAAAACGTCCGGGAAGGGCTGCGCGTTTGCTGTTTCACCGAGACAACGCACCCGCACATCGAGCTAACGCTACGCAACAGTTTCTTCGTGATAACAACTTTGAAGTGATTCCTCATGCTCCCTACTCACCTGACCTGGCTCCTAGTGACTTTTGGTTTTTTCCAACAATGAAAGACACTCTCCATGGCCGCACATTCACCAGCTGTGCTGCTATTGCCTCAGCGATTTTCCAGTGCTCGAAACAGACTCCTAAAGAAGCCTTCGCCGCTGCCATGGAATCATGGCGTCAGCGTTGTGAAAAATGTGTACGTCTGCAGGGCGATTACGTCGAGAAGTAAGGCCAGTTTCATCGATTTCGGGTGAGTAGTTAATTAGAAAAAAAATCGGAGGCCTTAGAACTTGAATGCACCTCGTACGACAACTGAGGTGGTTGGTGTGGAACATATTCACAAGTCGTTTCTTCTTTGCTCTTAGCAGTGATTGTACATGCCACAGCAAACGTTTTATACCAGAGTATCTTAATATCGTGTTTACATTTGTTAACAAAATTTGGCATTCTGTTTACGATACAAGCATTTGATGTAAAGAAATAAGATAAGACATTTCTTTATTGTGATAGTGCATAATTGTACGTATGGTATCCTTCGTCAGAGGCTTACAGTAGCTTGGCTGCTCATAAAAACATGGCGGTAATAATCATATATATATATATATATATATATATATATATATATATATATATAATTTTACATGTGTATTCTTTGTACCACATTAATATCACAAAAGTATAAATCGCATTCACAACTTTCGTACATGAATTGATCTGATGGACAAATAAAAAGAAAAAGGAGTACAAAAAGTGAGATAGAAACATGTGATGGGATACTTGTCACCAATTACAGAACATTATGTGTATCATCATGTAATTGTAAAATGTACTGTTAATATGTAAGGTACTGTACCAGTACAAATGTAGTCATACATTTCGACGGTCCTTAGAAAGTTTAGGCAGAGAATGGCTTTTTCAGCTACATTTGCAAAACACCTTATTCAATTTTTTACTGAATTACTAAAATATATTACTTATGTTAAAATAAATACATCCTAAATATAAAAACGTTGATGAGTGGACATAATTCTTCCTCATTTCCAAACATATCATACAACTTACGGGAAACGTTGTAAAGACTACTCATATTATAAAACTAGCATAGACACGATTCTGTGCAAATCGTTATGTCCTATGCTTGTCAGTAAGTCAAGGTGAAATAGCCAAACTATACATCCTCATTTGTGTTACTTTCTTTTATTAGCACATAAAACTTACTGGAATTTATCTCGAGATCCCTTATTTCTTAAATCTGTCTTATTGCTGGGCAAGTCGTGTAGGTCATTTTTAAAATAGTTGTATATTTCCACTTCTTCAGATATTTTGAAACTTCTACCCTTAGGCAATGTATCAAGAATTTTTATGACTGGATTTACGTTAGGTGATGGTACTCCTCTCTCTTTGCCAGATGTGCTTTTTAAATTTGTCACTGGAATATGAGCTTTGTAACGTCCGGTCAAGATGTCCGTGCTGTAACTCATATGATTACTGACATTGTATATTGATCTAGTTTCAAAAGGTAAATGCTACCTGCATACACTGTGTGGGGGCAGAAAGTGAAAGCTGTGCTTCTACAGAAATCTGATCCACTGGCTTGTTCACCAGTCCATCGTCTCCCGTCTTGTGCAGAACTGCAGGCCCAGGCGGCTGTTTACCGGGAACGCCTCTCCAGCTACTGGCGGGACTTGGCGCAGCTGCTCTCATTCGGTGCGACGCACGCCTCGCAGCTGTTGGTTCCCCTCGCATTCGAACGAATGGTAAGTGGAGTTTTTTCCTCCTCTTATAAACTGTATTATACGTACAGGGGGTGAGAAAATGACACACACCACCTGGTCAGTTCTTGGAGAGTGTTTCCCAGTATACCTTCTTCACACTGTAGCTATCTTTGGCTCTCCAGTTCTAATACTAACCATCTGGAAAAATTCTGAACCAACCTCTACTTCTGTGAGCCTTTTGGGGCTATGATACAGGGAGGCTAAGCTCGGAATGGTTAGAGATCGAAGAAAATCGTCTGTATCTTTCTTTTTTCGTATTTGCTAGCTACTTCTTTAACAGATTCAGATAACTTTGCATCCAATCCTGCTTTACAAGCTGAAGCATGTTAGCTTCATATTTAGTGGAGAGTGGTCTAGAGTCTCAGTGTGGCATTTCAAGTCCCCATCAGCATCTTCTCTTCCTAAGAATCTCTACTCCATATGGAAGGCCTATAAAATTACTTCTGCTCAACATGGAGGTTCGTCAACTTCAAATCTCGTAATGAACCTGTATACATACCACATAATTCATACATTTCGACACAACTGTTCAACGTCTTCCCACCTTAACATTCACGTGACCATTTCCCAGGACTCCATGACAAGACGATAGCGCAGCTGACACTTGTGGCTCTACGCCATTGGTGGCCCCCTGTGCTCACCACTGCCAGCCAGCACGGCAATGCCCCAGCCGCCGCAGCCACAGAGGACGCGCGTCAATAACGAAAACCTGCAGTTGAGGTCCACCAGTTAGCGTGTGTTGCGTCTGCGAGTGGCTTTGTTAAAGGCACTGCGATACTACAGTCACAACCAGAACATTTTATGACTATGTCAAGGCCAATGAAAATCTCTGTCGGACTAACCTGAAACCGGATGCTGCTTTCTGAGAGCATTCATCTCAGTCGTTAGCCTTTCTGCACGTGTCTCGTGGCCTAACTCGAACCATTATCGAGTCTGAATTCTCTGTCTATGATTTATGAACACTACCACCAGTGATTTTCGCACTACCGAGAATAAAAGCTATGTGGTCTTAACACATACACTGGACTCGCATTCGGGAGGACGACGGTTCAATCCCGTGTCTGGCCATTCTGATTTAGGGCACGGCCGACTTCCTTCCCCATCCTTCCCTAATCCGATGAGACCGATGACCTCGCTGTCTGGTCTCCTTCCCCAAACCACCCAACCTTAACACATAGAATGGCCACTGTGCATTATGACTGTTTGGATTGTGACAGTAGTATACATGGAAAGCAAAAGGACGCACTATGATCTGTGTCTTTGTGTAGCTTTTTGTGGCGTATGTAGCAACGTGCCAGTCCCGAAAGAATCGTGTGAGCCTGATTTTGGATCCTTTGAGAAGAGAATTAGGCGATACCTGCTTTAGTGAACTGAAAAGGCTCTGGGTACATTAAATCTTTTTCCTATAAATATTACGGATGTTTTCTGGATGATAATTTCAAAGATTGATAGTTGCGGGTTCCATATTTAAGAATGGTTTCTGCCGTCCTGTCATTGCATCTTGTTTTCGATACCATCATCCATGCATTTCACTGCAGCAAAGGCAATTTACCTGATACGTATCCAATATTTTGTAGAGTTAGTACCTCACAGCTTCCGAGAATGTTTAAAGGACGACTTCTTTATTACTTTCGCGGTGCAGCTACGCTTCGTTGATCATACACTGCACCTGCTTAGGAAAACTGTAATTGCGAAAAGTTATTCCGTGAAACCAATGTGGTACAGATAGTTTCGATTTAAAGACACACTTTGCTTTCTGAATGAAACTTAAGTCTTCAGACAGTTGCAGCAGTCTTGAGGTATTCGTATTCGAGATAATTCCAACCCTGGTAACTGGGCTCTCACATAATACTGTGTACAAATATGTATGTATGTATGTATAGTCAGAATAGTTCAAATGTCTCTGAGCACTATGGGACCTAACTTCTGAGGTCATCAGTCCCCTAGAACTTAGAACTACTTAAACCTAACTAACCTAAGTACATCACACACATCGATGCCAGAGGCAGGATTCGAACCTGCGACCGTAGCAGTCGCGCGGTTCCAGACTGAAGTGTTTAGTACCGCTCGGCCACACCAGCCGGCATAGATTAGGTCTAGATGGCAGAAAGCGCAGTGGCCCCATCGCAAGGACGACCGATTCAACGTATTGGAAGGTGCCGATTCAAAAGTGTGCACCACCTTCCAATTCACTGCTCCTGCACAACGAGGGAAATTCTGAATTTTATTTTTCGTTTTCTGTACTGCTTATCGACGTATCGGTAAGAGTCGACTGCAGCCACGTGTCACCACTACAGTGATTTTGGGTCGGTCCGTACGCCGGGCCCCCTACTGTGTGGACTCGGCCCGTGTCCCCCGCTGGCCTCCCTCGCCCTGTGTTGTTGTGACGCCCACAGCCGGGCTGTCGGAAGTGGGAAGCGGCTCAGACCGCTAACGGGATGTTAGCTGTCCGCTGACCGCGAACCGCACGCTGTCACAGCGAGGACGTGACGCACGTCCCACACACACACACACACGTAAACGCGTGCAGTATTCCTGACGCACATCCGCAAAGCTCTACTTACGCAAATAAGAATTGGAGGCGATAAATCGCGATCCCGTCTAGAACCGGTCGGCCATGTATGTATGTATGTAAATTTAAAAAATATTTTTTCGAAAAGGATTTCTTTTTTCTCTGGCACCTGCCATCAATATAAAACTGATAAAGGAGGTATTTCATGCAAAAAATATGAAAAAGAAGAACAACTGTATTGTGAAAACAACTGAAAGCTTTTTAATTTCCATTTTTTCTCGCATTTGTGATATACGTAACAGTTTTGTTATTTCGTAATTGATTCATTACAATATACACATTCTTTTGTGAATAAGGTAATTTTTTAATTTCCAATGTCTATTAAACACTTATTAGTAACTCAGAGAGAAAGAGAGAAGTTTTCAGTGTGTACATACATAGAACAGCAACAGCAATGGCAGCTCAAAAACAATTCACACACACAAACACACACACACACACACACACACACACACGCGCACACACACATGGATGCACGCAGTGTGCAATGAAACATTCATGATCTCAAACATGCAGTCAAAACTGTGACAAACAGTTCATCAAACTATTCCACACACACCCAGTAAAGTGGAACACCTTTTTACCAACAAATAAACCCACCCAGACACATCAGTAAATAGTCTGGGTGCAGCAGATTTCCACACCTATGCCCCCCGATGAACCACTTGTGATCGTCATAGGACACCCCTGCTTCCAGCTGGAATTGCAGTATATACCTCAGTATAACCTCAATCGAAAGGTCTCCTGATAAGCATTTGTGGTGCAGCGCCAATGCCCTAGAGGAGACACCTGTTGAAGTCCCTGAACGTGAAAGTCTTTCAGGCTGTGCAATTCACCGTGTTTGTCATGCAGACTTGTGGGATAGTCCAGCTCTACCTCTAGGACATATCCCTCAACAGCATCAGCAGCCACATATTTGATCGCTTTCCTCAGTCTGGTCATTTCCCCTTTGGACATCGATGAGAGCCCTTGAAAAGGGAGACTTTGTTGCACGGTTTGCCTTTAGAGACAGTTTACATCCAGGTACAGGATGAAACTGAAAGCGTCAGAAAACCTATACTCCCCCTCGATTATTTGCAAGTTATTTGCCTTGGCATACCTACGCACACATTGGCAAAGTCACTCGTGGACCGCATGTTCCAGGAAGACATGCATCTCAACGTTGGTCAAGAATTCGCTGCTGGCTTGTGTCTTTCTTAACATGGCATCCCACGAAATCTCAGCCATAGACTACAAAACTTCTCGAAGATGTTGGCGGTCAGATGTACATTGGTGTTCACCATTTTATATGTTCTGATAAATCAGAGATGCCGAAGTCCTGCTGTTCATTCACCAAGTGCCCGTTCTTTCCATTCATTATGGAAATGCCTCTTAGTTTACTAGAGAATCCAGATATTCGTATGGAAAGACCCCTTCTCCGTCACAAGTTGAAACTCTTGAAACTCTACATCATCGAGATAAGTGGCTCCCTTTGCTAAGAATATCTTCAGGACGCGTTGGTTCAGCAAATTTCTAAAGAGACTTGAGCATGAAGCGTTGTGAATCCAGGAAGTTGTGTGATCCTCTTTGAAGCGGCATGTATTTGTCAACGGTGTCAGCAATGACACTGATCTTATCATCCTTCAACTCAGACTCGTCAAAGTGTTGAACTAGAAAGTGGGCATCATGCTCACTGAAATTGTGGAAAAGATGGCTGTGTACTGTGGCAGTTAGTACTTAAAGATACATGGGTTGTCACCTGCACTCTACCGTTACATGGCAACAGTCTCTACAGGGAGCTTCCTCACCTCTGTCCAGTCACAGTCCGCAGATATAACCATCAGCTGCCTGCTTGTACAGTGCATCATTCTCCTTCACGTTGGTCATGAGGACGTTTTCACTATAAATGTTATAAACATCCCGTACAAGACTTTCAAGCTCAGTGAGCAGCCATCTCGCACTATTCCCTTGACATAAGATTTTAATTTTAGTGCACAGAACTTGATGGGTAGCCACATATCATATGCATCATTTTGTGGCAGTGATATGGGAGGCAGAGGCACCACGTTCACACTGTACCACAGGAGCTAGGAGGCACTCTAAATCGACGTAAACGACAAAGGTAGTGGTGGTTAGTGTTTAACGTCCCGTCGACAACGAGGTCATTAGAGACGGAGCGCAAGCTCGGGATAGGGAAGGATTGGGAAGGAAATCGGCCGGGCCCTTTCAAAGGAGCCATCCCGGCATTTGCCTGAAACGATTTAGGGAAATCACGGAAAACCTAAATCAGGATGGCTGGAGACGGGATTGAACCGTCGTCCTCCCGAATGCGAGTCCAGTGTGCTAACCACTGCGCCACCTCGCTCGGTAAACGACAAAGGGACAGAAGTGTTGGTGAGAGGCATTCTTAAACTTCGCCGGCCGCGGTGGTCTCGCGGTTCTTGGCGCGCAGTCCGGAACCGTGGGACTGCTACGGTCGCAGGTTCGAATCCTGCCTCGAGCGTGGATGTGTGTGATGTCCTTAGGTTAGTTAGGTTTAAGTAGTTCTAAGTTCTAGGGGACTGATAACCACAGCAGTTGCGTCCCATAGTGCTCAGAGCCATTTGAACCATTCTTAAACTTCGAGAACCGTTTATCCTTGATAAGCATTTCCACACCTATTGTTTCCTGGCTGAAGCAGTCAATCAGGTGTCTTTCAAAATACATGCTCTTGGTAAACGACTTGATACATCTACAGCAAAAAATCGTGCATCTTTTTTGTTTTCATTTCAGAAGAACGTAGGTGGGACATGCATTTTATCCCAACGTTGTGTTACTTATCGTCTTCAGAGATTAGCAGCAGGTCTACACTTTTTGGATGTTTCTCTGCTAATATGGACATGAAGAGGGGACCACCTAATTTACGCTCGACTTCTTTGTCGATGTGCCATACAGCGTGTCAATGTTTGTCTTCTTCTTATGGCTTTCCTACATTCGGCCATAAACGAGAAATTAGAACGTCAGTGGACATCTGGTGTTTGTTGTGTATCTGTATGCCCTGTATTTTTTGGTTAATTTCTATCATTCGTGAGAAGCAACCATGGAAATCAATTTAAATTCCTGTCGTCATGGTTCTGGGCATTAGGACATGCTTTTTGTTAGCAGTATATACGTTTGAAGAGAGATGTGACTGGACCCCACAATAAGTCGATCAAAATCTTATGAACATAAATCAAGGCAGAGCATACAGCTGAGTGTCTTACAGGACTCCCTTTCCTGCATCTCAGAAAAGTGACTCAGTATGACCACTCTGGTATCGACTCACCCCATGATGTCACGACAGCTCTCCCCCTAACTTGGACAATGCTCTTCCCCTCAACAACACGTCGAACTCCTAATAACTCTGCACACGAGAAGGAGAAAGAGACGCAGTTGATAAGTATATAAGGAAGGAGAAATAAAAATCCGTATTCGTATAATAATTATAATAAATTCTGAGTACTTACAAGTAAAACTGTTGTTATGATCATTACTGGAATACACTTCCAGCAACTCATCATCAGTGGGCATGTTTATCATTAAGGGCATATCCCACATGGGTACTAGAGGAGGTGTATGACGTCGGTAGGTGAATGTGTCTGAAAGAATATGGACAAACCCAAACGAAAACACAGGTGCTAAAGAACTAGTAGCTGGTGGTCGTGTCAAAACACCGATATTCGCATTGAGAACATCTACAAACTAGAGCATCTGAAAAATAACAAACAAAACATTTTATACTGTAGAATAATCGATATCTGCGTCTGAACAATCGAAGTCGTTCCCCAGAGATCATCATCATCGTCATCATCATTATCAGCTGCTGGGTTCAGATCCCACAGCGAGTAACGCCTGCTCACAGCTAGGAAAGAAGAAGTAGAACCCATAAGACTCACTTACACTACTAGCCATTAAAATTGCTACACCAAGAAGAAATGCAGATGATAAACGGGAATTCATTGGACAAATATATTATTCTAGAACTGACAGTGATTACATTTTCATGGAATTTCGGTGCGTACATCCTGAGAAATCAGTACCCAGAACAACCACCTCTGGCCGTAATAACGGCCTTGATACGTCTGGGCATTGAGTCAAATAGAGCTTTGATGGCGTGTACAGGTACAGCTGCCCATGCAGCCTCAACACGATACCACAGTTCATCAAGAGTAGTGACTGGCGTATTGTGACGAGCCAGTTGCTCGGCCACCATTGAGTAGACGTTTTCAATTGGTGAGAGATCTGGAGAATGTGCTGGCCAGGGCAGCAGTCGAACATTTTCTGTATCCAGAAAGGCCCGTACAGGACCTGCAACATGCGGTCAGTAATTGTCCTGCTGAAATGTAGGATTTCGCAGGGATCGAATGAAGGTAGAGCCACGGGTCGTAACACATCTGCAATGTAACGTCCACTGTTCAAAGTGCCGTCATTGCGAAAAAGAGGTGACCGAGACGTGTAACCAATGGCACCCCATACCATCACGCCGGGTGATACGCCAGTATGGCGATGACGAATACACGCTTCCAATGTGCGTTCACCGTGATGTCGCCAAACACGGATGCGACCATCGCAATGCTGTAAACAGAGCCTGGATTCATCCGAAAAAATGACGTTTTGTCATTCGTGCACCCAGGTTCGTCGTTGAGTACACCATATCAGGCGCTCCTGTCTGTGATGCAGCGTCAAGGGTAACCGCAGCCACGGTCTCAGAGCTGATAGTCCATGCTGCTGCAAACGTCATCGAACTGTTCGTGCAGATGATTGTTGTCTTGCAAACGTCCCCATCTGGACATGGCTGCACGATCCATTACAGCCATGCGGATAAGATGCCTGTCATCTCGACTGCTAGTGATACGAGGCCGTTGGGATACAGCACGTCGTTCCGTATTACCTTCCTGAACCCACCGATTCCATATTCTGCTAACAGTCCTTGGATCTCGACCAACGCGAGCAGCAATGTCGCGATACGATAAACCGCAATCGCGATAGGCTACAATCGGACCGTTATCAAAGTCGGAAACGCGATGGTGCGCATTTCTCCTCCTTACACGAGGCATCATAACAACATTTCACCAGGCAACGCCGGTCAACTGCTGTTTGTGTATGAGAAATCGGTTGGAAACTTTCCTCATGTCAGCACGTTGTAGGTGTCGCCACCGGCGCCAACATTCTGTGAATGCTCTGAAAAGCTAATCATTTGCATATCACAGCATCTTCTTCCTGTCGGTTAAATTTCGCGTCTGTAGCACGTCATCTTCGTGGTGTAGCAATTTTAATGGCCAGTAGTGTATAAACAAAACACTATAGAAAATATGTATACTTGCTTTCATCCTCAGCCAAGGTGACCATGATGAATGACATCACACCGTCGTCGGTAAACAGTGACAACAGTGCGGCGTCATCATTGTTATCCAACGTGCGTGGCCATGACTGCAGTCACCATCGTCGTCACGGATACCGCACGAGCGCTTGACTCCGATATCAGGGCTGGCTGGCAGTCGGAGAGAGAGCAAGACTCGGGTCGCCCTCCGCAGGGCTGTTTACAAAACCCTTCAGCCACGCAGCGTGCGCTGATCAGCAATTCAAGTCGCAATCCATCACGCTTCTTCTCTCACCACTAACATTACTTACACATAGCGCATTGCGACAGTGCCCAGCGTGTTGGTACACATTTGAACATGCCTCTCTCAACTTGCTACTACTCTCACTACTTACCAAGCGTGGACGCAAGGCAGCACGAACGGGTTTATTTCTCATAAGAAGAAGAACTTCCACATATTAAACGAGTGGGATTGTGCTGTGACAGAAATGCGCGAAATGGAATATGCTGGCTGCAAGTAGCTGCTGATCGGCTACGTTTTGAGTGACACATTGCAGAAACTTGGGAAATCATCTCGACAGTTCTCCAAAAAGAGTGTAGATGTCACCTGGTAAATAAACATAGCTGACAAAAGAACTGTAAAAAATGAGCTCATTGTGCACTGTACACAGCAAATTTTTATTAAGAAAATAATATTTGCACATATCTACAACACAAGTAGAACCATTTTTCTCTCCAGCACCATACACTTGCTTAAGGTGTCTGACTGACATACAGTTGAATGATTCCAAATTCAGGATGGCAGTGTTCTTGAAAATATCCCACATTCATACCACCACCTCACGACCTTTGACGTGCATGACGCTCTCTCTCTGATCACAGTTTCGGAGTGATGTCAACATATCCTCATAGGTCATTCCTGTATCGTGGCGGCTACTGCGATAGTGGAATCGAGTCAATCACGCTAGTGTCTTCCAAGACATGTCACACTTTATTGTTCTGAGCAGCTGGGCAGAAGTGACAACTGTGTAGAAACTTGTCGAAACACAGACTGAGTCGATGCGTGTGACAACAGCTACACCTTTAATCATCTTTAAACATGAAGTGGCAGCACTCGTCGTGGAGGCCTCGCCCGTGAGCACCAATGTTGTACCAGGAGGCAGGCAGCTTGGACCCTGGCCAGCAGGTGTTCAGCTGTATGTACAGGTGTTTCGTACACCTACATCTTGGCATAACCTCAGAGAATGAGGTCTAGGGTTGTAAGATCCAGCGATCGCAATGGCCATCAGAGAGGACCCCCCCTTTCCAGTCCTACAATGAGTGTGAGTATTCTTCAGGTGCTTGGTGCTTGCAAACATTAACATCAAAGTGGGATGATCTTGGATAATGCCCTAAAATACGTTGACTGAGAATCTTTGCTGTTGGCCTCCGATATGGGTGGCGTGGGTGTTGTCCTCATTCTAGATCTGCCTGTTTGGCTTTTGAAAACAACATCACGGATGAATGAGGCCTCATCCACAAACAATACAAACTGTATGAAATTGGACAGTACAGCGCTGTCAACGATACTGGATTGACACAAGCAGACATAGGGCTCAAAATCCGATCGTCCCAGTGCTTGCACATTTCATCTTTGATTACTCATTGTGCACTGTACACAGCAACACACCTCACCATGAACACGACACAAGCTATCTGATGCAATGGACAGCTGACAGCAGGGTCAGTGGTGTGCTTGCGGCACAGGTTAATGCTCCACTGCGATGCTTGAGTGGTACGAGCCTAGTTGTGCACAGTAGGTCCGTTTGGTGGTCAGGTGTGTACACTGTTTATCAGCTGCTACTGTTCGAGTGCACAACGGACACCCGAGATCTTTGCAAGAGTGTGAAGAGCTGCAGGCATCATTGCAATACATGCGTTCATTCAGACTGACAGTCGTTGCTTTGAAGAATTGCTGTGAGCTACATTGTTGTTAGGTGGTGTATGCTGTGTATGTCCTTAACATAATAAATATGCACTTTCGAGTATTGGTTCCCTATCTCAATATAATCTATTGTGGAACCACTGTCACCAGTTTCAGTGTGACCCAAAAGGATTGGGAACGCCACGTACAGAGAACAAGAGCAGTTCTGTCCCACTTCTCTCAGACTCTCCCGACGGCACCCATGTCTGTGGTGGGCACTCACCTTCCAGAACAACATACTGGGTGATGCTAGGGTACATAGAAGAAAGGAAAACAGAATGGGCAAATGCGAGAGGGACTCACGCACTAAGGGTTCTGTGCAGACTCCCCATCCCGGGAATCGAGATTCCCAATGATTTTTGCCTGTTATCGAGACTCTGTAACTTTACTGGCAAGATACTGGTCCCAGGAATACCAAGATCGGTTCTGGCAAGATACTGGTCCCAGGAATACCAAGATCGGTTCAGAAATTCTACGTTATTTCCTCAGCCCAGCCCAAACAAACAAGAACAAGCAAGCAGAGGACTTTAGTTTATGTATGTAGGGAGCGAAGATTTAATAACACATTTCCGATAACGTACTAAATCAGAAATACAACATAAATTTTATGTTTGGATGCAGTAATGTTCGTATGTTATACCTTCAACAGGTGATGAATACAATGTATGTCCAAATCGAAAACGACATTTTTATGTGATATAATTAAAAGTTAACAAGTTTCAGATTTTTTGCATTACTTGTACCGGAAAACTTAGTTGTTGCCAAATCTCATGATTCCAAGTCAATGGAGAGCACCCTATAGGTTTCGATGAGTGAGTTTTCGATTATCAAAACACGAGACATAAACGGCCGTATCTATCGACTGGAGTGAGTTATAAGTTTACAGTTTTTACGCCGCCAAGGGTCGATATACCTTTGTATGTGACATAATTTGAACATGATACCCAGACCGTATCCAGAGAAAAAGATTCCTAACAGATGGACAGACAAATAGACAGACTGATAAAAAATAATACGAAAAGTATTTTCTAGAGTTATATAGTTACCAATTATGGATTTTAAGATTTTTTTCCTTTATTTGCACTGTGAAATCTGGCTTCTTCCTAAATGTCATGATTCTAAATCAACAGGGAGCACCTTGTAGATTTTTGTGAGTGATTTTTCAAGTATGAAAATATGTAATTTAAATGGCCATATCTTTATTGCAGTGACTTAGAAGCCTACAATTTGTACAACGTCAAAGGAGCATAGACCTTAATACGTGACAGAAATGTGAACTTCGTACCCGAAAATGGTCCAGAAAAAATGATCTTAACACTCGGACAGTCAATACATTCCTTCAAATCTGCAATATTCGAGGCGTTTTCAGATACAGACGACATCGTGTTAGATGACGAGCTACAAACGCAAATTTTCGGCAAAAGCGATCAGCCAGGCAACAGACAAACACTACAACATTTTGAGTCAAACTGACATTTCGTGTGTGCACAATTAACTCAGATAATGTTTCAGATATGGAGCGGCAGCTGTCTATCATTGCGTTTGTAGAAGGTCATAACATGTGTTCAGGTTTCTCACAGCGTAGGATTTTGACAGATTTGTCAATAGTCTGGCCATTCTATTTTCGAAAACCGTTCAAAAGTTTGAATAGAATCTCCTCAGAGTTCCAGCCACGCCATGTGGCTTTACACGTAGGAACTGGACGCTGCTGGCAGCTCCAGAACGTTTCAGTTGGATACATCGGCACGGGAGTATACACTCATACATTCAGACGTCTGTAATGTCAACTACCAAGAAATGTCTGCACCTCTCCTATCTGATATCACAGTTTGAGAAATGTATTTATTTAATAAAACCCCACTAGGCATCTGCTGTGAATTAATGTTTTTATGCCTGTACAAAACTGAATGTACTACACTCATGCGCTGGCAGTAATTTCAGTGTCATGTAATAGTGCTACATGTAACTGTATACTAAGACAGGCTGCTGCTTGTGGATGTTATGAAAGTAATTTGAACTATTTTCTGTGTGTCTCAGGGTAACCACGCAAGTGATCAGCAACTCCACGGTTGGATTAAGGACATGGAACGTGTGAAAGACATGCTGCGCACGAGATTAACCGGATGGGTACAGGACTTGCAATTAGCCAGCAAACAGGTGGAGCACTACGAGGTGGAAGAAGACAAGGACGGGCCATGGGACTCGACACTCAGGTATAAACCATTGTACACTCAAATGTCTGTCGTACTCACTATGGTTTATTGGAGTTTATCTCACTTTTATCCATGGAAGTATTCATTAAAGTTATAGAAAACACAGGGATCATTTAATTCAAAATGGAGTAAAGAACTAGCACTAATAGAGAGTAGTGAAGGACATGGTTAAAGAAACTCGTGATTTACAAAGGTTTTTGTCTCCGTTTAGCCTTCGATTTTTTGATTCGTATTGTGTCTTAAAATGTGCCACGTATTACGTAACAGACCAGCGGAGAAAACTGACACAATAAACGATGTTACTGCATTTACTAGAGAAAGTATTGATGGTTACAGACACTTCCGAAGTTTTCATAATTTGTGGAAACAATGATGTGGAACCTGACACGATAAGTGAGCGTGTCCTCGTCTTATTCGGGGGAAAAAACCACTTCGGGAGTAATTACGATGAGGAAAAGAGGCCACAAGTCATGTTCATCTCAATAGATGGAGGAAAAATCTAAGCAGCGATGAGGGCAGGAAGCGGATAGCCATCGTTCTTATATTTTGTCCTGTGGTTTGTGTGTTTAAATCAGTCCGTAGCATAGAGCGTAAATACTGGAGGTTGTGAGCGGGAGGAAAGCGGAATAGTCTCTCGAGTGGTTGGCATATGGGGCCGTGGAATGGAGTATTGTAGGAGATATGTTGGCACTATGGAGGGTGACCAGGCGGCTTCCTGTGTGGGAATGGGCAAGCTCCCAGCAGACACCCCAGGTTTTGTGGCGGTGTTGTTGGATTCTTTTATGTGGCTTATTGTGGGGTAGATATGGAGGTGGAAGACGTTGATTAGGATGGACAATTAGACTCAGTCGTGATTACTATCAATAGGATGAAAGACTTCTGCAGTTACATCTGAAGAGGTGGCTAGAGGAGTCACTTTGAGATGAGTGTGTCTGGGAAATGGACTAGGTCTTCTGAAACGAAAGTGATCAACCGACATCCACAAGTAAGTTCATCATGGGAATTGATGTGGGTAAACAGCTGTGGAGAGGCAGTGGTCAGTGTGAGGAACGAAATTACGTGCTATAGGATGGCTCGGACAGAGACAGGCAGTAGCACAGACCACGGTCAGGGTGGTAAAATACACACTCAGGATAAAGTATTATGCAGGATGATTGAACATGATTTGTAGCCAACTGGAGCTGTTTTTGAGGACCGGTATTGTTACTCCACAATGTTTATTGTGTGGGGATTTTTGGTTTGCTACTCCACATCTGTCATCAGAACTGTGAGATTGTTACTGGTTCACTGTGTACGGACACATGCAGATAGTGTGACGGGATAAAACTATCGATATTGTGTCAGGCAGTGGGAATGAAGGTAACAGTGGTTGGGAAGGTGAACTGAAAATCGGAGATGGGTAGATTTCAAGACAGGGGTGCACTACACAAAGGAAGCAGCTGATCGGATAGCAGAGTACTTGTGGAGTGCACATGGGGGGTTTCAGGCTAGCCAGTAGTTTGAGGTACTCTCATGAACACTCGCCAGTTGGTACACATTTAGGGAAATCAGATAGCTTTCAGACTAAAGTCAGTTCGACTCTGAAACTTTTATCAGTCAGCTGTCGAAGTATTTGTAACATAGTTCCCAAATTTACTCTCCTCCATGAACGTTCTCAGCCTCAAATTATTCTTGAATTGAGAGCTGGCTAAGACCCTAAGTAAAAAAACTCTGAGATATTTAGCGAGTCTTGGAATGTTTATCGGACAGACATATTCGACGCCGTATGAGGGGAAGTGTTCATTGCAGTTGACCAAAAATATACTCTTTACTGAGGTTGAATTTGAGTGTAATAGTGAGGTTACGTGGTCGCACATAACAGGACTAGGTGAAACCATATTAGTTGTTGGCTGTTTTTACCACCCACCCGACTCCGCTGGGACAGATGTGGAGCCATTCAAAGAAGATAAATAGTCAGCATTGCATAAATATCCAGATCACGCGACACTAGCTGGCGGTGACCTTAACCTACCGAGTATAGACTGGGACGTCTATGGATTCACTGCAGGTCGTGCAGACAGACAGTCTTGTAAAGGACTCTCGAACACATTTTCCGAAAACTGTGTTGAGCAGCTAGTTCGTCAGCCAGCACAAACAGGCAGGACCTTATCGATGGCGTCAGCATAGTGATGGGGATTAGTGATCATGATGTTATCATAACAACTATGGTTACGAAAGTCAGTAAATCAGTCGAGAACGCTAGGAGAGTTGATATGCAGTTGTCAGCGTCTCACGTAGACAATAAAATACAATCATTTAATTCCAGAATTATGGCCATAGAGGAATTATGGCTAAAGTTTAAAGAGACTGTAAATCGTGATCCGGAAACGTATGCGCCTACTAAGTGGATCAATGGCGGAAAAGACTCATCGTGCTTTAATAACATAATTCCTAAAATGCTGAGGAACGAAATGCTGTTACATTCTCGGTTCAAAAGAGAACGCGCAAATGAGGACAGAAAGATTTGTAGAGATTGAAGCGCGTATGTATTCAGTAGCAGCGATTGTGAGGCAACAGAATCTCTGACCAGACAGTTATTTATCGTTGCTAGTCTGCGCTTGACCGCGCGAGAGTTCAGTTGCGAGAAAGTTGTCGTACGTAGCGAGTCGCGAGAGCTTGTAGTTGCGAGTTAGCAGTGTAGAGAACCTGGCTGCAGAACGATCCTAATGACGCCAGCATACATTTCTGGTAGGGACCACGAAGACAAGATACGAGGAATTACGGCTCCAAAGGAGGCATATAGACAGGCGTCTGTCCCTCGCTCTGTCAGCGAGCGGAACAGGAAAGGAAACGACTAGCTGTGGAACAGGGTACCCTCCGCCACGCACTGCACGGTGGCTTGCGGATTGTGTATGTAGATGTAGACACAAAGGACGATAGTTGAGAGGAATTATTGGTTTCATGTCCGTAAATTTAGTGAAATCATTTTTGGCTTGGTTTCATTTGGAATCGTGAGGTTTTATCTATTCTATTTCATCTGTTTGGTCTTATGAGTGCATGCATGATGGTTGTGGTGTAATAGGTGGCCCCAGTTGGGTGTAGATGAGGTCACTGACAGGAGTTTATGACGGCGGTGACGAAACTACAGTGGTGGTGGATGTGGTTGGAACTTCTGGCTCCGGCAGTGGTGCGGGCGATGGGGCGGGCCGCGGTTTGGGGCTGGCGACGGTGTTGGCGACAGAGGCAGCGACGCTGCTGGAGAGGGAGTCGACGGTGGCGCAGGTGGCGGCGACGGTGGTGGAGCATTTGACGGAGGCAGTGGCAAAGGAGCTGCCAGACTACGGCTCTCTGTGAGTGGTGAAGCAGTGAAGACGACGACGAAGGGTGGGAGATGATCGGCGAAGAACCACTGGGAGAGTCCAGGTGAGAGCTGAGGTGCTGGCGAAGTATAGTGGGGCGTGTCAGTAAAACGGAGGATATCCTTCGTACTAGAAATATTGAGAGGACATTTTGGGGTTAACATGAGTAAAGCGAGTCAGAGAATATACTCCAGCTGAGAATGTGCTCATCGCGAGTAAAAGGGTGAGGGACGTTGCTCAAAACAAAGAACGTTCTCCGATTTCGTGTGAACAAAACTAGAGGTGCTTCTCACAACCGGAAAATATTGATGCGAGATCTGTAGCATTCTTCGGGCTGAGTAAGTTAAGTTTTACCTTCTTTTTGGCAATGATGGCAGAATTCATATTGCTTGGGAGGCAAAAAAAGAAATATATAGCCGAACGAAGTGCTAAATTGAGGAGCTGTAGAAGTTTGTATCGCTTTGACAATAAGAACATTATCTGCGGACTACCTCTCAAAAGAAGTGAAAATTGAAACATTTTTATTGCTATTTAGTAGACCCAAGTTTTCAGACTGACGTACCAGAACATTTAGCTGTAGGCCTACACCAAACAACCGTGTCGCTGACGTTTCGAGACGTTCACCTTCATGTCTTCTCACAGCATAAGTCTTATATAGTGTGATGTTAGAAATAAGTAGGGTTACCAGAAAAATTAATAACTGGTTTATTGCACACCTAGCGACTTGTTACTCGTAAGCAACGCATGGTGGGGCGCTTACGTGCTTGCCACGCGAGCGGACAGTTGTGCGCCGTATTTAACCAAAATTATCTCGTGTTGGAGAACTGTGACAGAGTTCCGATTTGGTGTCATTTAATTTTAAGATTTCGTTCGCATAATGTGTTCACCTAACATCTATAACTGAAAAGTTTTCCACATGTTGTAAATTCGGTAAGATCGCAAGTAAATACACTCCTGGAAATTGAAATAAGAACACCGTGAATTCATTGTCCCAGGAAGGGGAAACTTTATTGACACATTCCTGGACTCAGATACATCACATGATCACACTGACACAACCACAGGCACATAGACACAGGCAACAGAGCATGCACAATGTCGGCACTAGTACAGTGTATATCCACCTTTCGCAGCAATGCAGGCTGCTATTCTCCCATGGAGACGATCGTAGAGATGCTGGATGTAGTCCTGTGGAACGGCTTGCCATGCCATTTCCACCTGGCGCCTCAGTTGGACCAGCGTTCGTGCTGGACGTGCAGACCGCGTGAGACGACGCTTCATCCAGTCCCAAACATGCTCAATGGGGGACAGATCCGGAGATCTTGCTGGCCAGGGTAGTTGACTTACACCTTCTAGAGCACGTTGGGGGGCACGGGATACATGCGGATGTGCATTGTCCTGTTGGAACAGCAAGTTCCCTTGCCGGTCTAGGAATGGTAGAACGATGGGTTCGATGACGGTTTGGATGTACCGTGCACTATTCAGTGTCCCCTCGACGATCACCAGTGGTGTACGGCCAGTGTAGGAGATCGCTCCCCACACCATGATGCCCGGTGTTGGCCCTGTGTGCCTCGGTCGTATGCAGTCCTGATTGTGGCGCTCACCTGCACGGCGCCAAACACGCATACGACCATAATTAGCACCAAGGCAGAAGCGACTCTCATCGCTGAAGACGACACGTCTCCATTCGTCCCTCCATTCACGCCTGTCGCGACACCACTGGAGGCGGGCTGCACGATGTTGGGGCGTGAGCGGAAGACGGCCTAACGGTGTGCGGGACCGTAGCCCAGCTTCATGGAGACGGTTGCGAATGGTCCTCGCCGATACCCCAGGAGCAACAGTGTCCCATATTTGCTGGGAAGTGGCGGTGCGGTCCCCTACGGCACTGCGTAGGATCCTACGGTCTTGGCGTGCATCCGTGCGTCGCTGCGGTCCGGTCCCAGGTCGACGGGCACGTGCACCTTCCGCCGACCACTGGCGACAATATCGATGTACTGTGGACACCTCACGCTCCACGTGTTGAGCAATTCAGCGGTACGTCCACCCGGCCTCCCGCATGCCCACTATACGCCCTCGCTCAAAGTCCGTCAACTGCACATACGGTTCACGTCCACGCTGTCGCGGCATGCTACCAGTGTTAAAGACTGAGATGGAGCTCCGTATGCCACGGCAAACTGGCTGACACTGACGGCGGCGGTGCACAAATGCTGCGCAGCTAGCGCCATTCGACGGCCAACACCGCGGTTCCTGGTGTGTCCGCTGTGACGTGCGTGTGATCATTGCTTGTACAGCCCTCTCGCAGTGTCCGGAGCAAGTATGGTGGGTCTGACACACCGGTGTCAATGTGTTCTTTTTTCCATTTCCAGGAGTGTACATTTTCGTAAACTGTACGTAGTTGTCTCAATAATTTGTTGGCTAATGGCTCTGAGCACTATGGGACTTAACATCTATGATCATCAGTCCCCTAGAACTTAAACTACTTAAACCTAACTAACCTAAGGACATCACACACATCCATGCCCGAGGCAGGATTCGAACCTGCAACCGTAGTGGTCGCTCGGTTCCAGACTGAGCGCCTAGAACCGCTAGACCACCGCGACCGGCAATAATTTGTTGCTACACATAAAATAAACAAAATGAAACGTAGTGCAACTCTGCCTGAACACACTGATGCCGGTTCCAGACATGTCGCCCGTTTGAGCGAGCTGAATGACACGTGACACTGCGCGTGCTTTCTGTGCCGGACACGGCAGACCACACACACCGAGAACTCCGCAGGGAGCAGAGGTAGTGAGAAAAAGGAACACTCTCGTCAGAGATTATGGCTTCGAATGTTTTGCTCGTAAGAGCTTTCTCAAAGGATGTCCTTTTGCTCCGAGAATCTTCTCCAGAGAACTTCGTCTTGTTTATTCATACGACCCACCGTGTTTACCTTCTGTTGGATGTCAGTACAAAGTCGAAAACCGGTGATGCAAGAGGGGAGGGGGTCACAGAGCTCCAGCGGCAGTGGTGCAGCTTAGGTACCGCCCTCCTAGTTCAGGCAGCGCACCATTTCGTGTCTCTTCTGTAGTTCACGTATCGCCATTTACAGTCGGTCATTTCTAAATTCCGCCAATCCACTTCATTACTGGACTTGCATGGTACCTTCAGTAATGGCTCCAGCACTACAGGCCAAAGCCGCCTATAGCACACTGACCCTCTCTCTGCACGCAAATTGTCGACGATTGCCTTCCGTGGCATCGGTCTGCCCCGCTTGTCGACACTCCAGCTCTATGTGGCGAGTATTTATTGCGTCCTCTGTTGATTTGCCACTTTGTGTTGCAACGCACTTGCTCCTAAACTGAATATGGCAGTCAGTGTTGTATCATTATAGCAGTGTAGTACATTCGCAACTGTCCAGAAGTTTCGAGATTTTCTTTAGAGCTTGTTTCAGTGGATATTGTTTGTTCACTTCCTTGCTGCATTTAAAACCGTTCTTTCGCTGCCTTATGGAATGAAGGCTCCATTACGTTAAAAACAGCCCTTTCCCGAAATTCTTCCCCAACCAAATCTCCGTATAATGTTTATTCAGATCATTGTCAGTATGCACGTACATCCTCCATCTGTGGCGTAGAAATGATGAGTTTCATCACAGCACGGATTCTGAGTCCCAGCTTGTCAGTGGAGTCGGTGTGGTACTGTACCTCCAAGCAGAACAGCGTGCTGGTGTACGTAGCGTGGAAATGATTTGCGAGCCTTAGCACCATGGCACCACTTGTCTTATGGGAGGGACAGCTTTCCGGTCAAACTGGGGACCCAGACATCACACGGAACTCATTATGATCCAGCTTCATGCTTTAATTGACAACGTCGTCGTCAAGTAACAGTGATAACCAAGGACCATACTACAAGGAGTACAGGGAGTACTGATTGTCCTGCATTGTATCTGGCAGTATGGAAACTTTCCATCGTTGATGGGCTATAGGGAATGCAGTTGTAGATTAATCAGGAAAAAAATTGTCTCATACCCGATTCTGAGGGCTCCATTCTCATCACAACATGTACCTGACACATATGCATCGAATCGATGTACGGAACACTGACCTTAGGACAAAGTTTTACGGCCAACAATTTCTGTATGATAATTTTCACTGCCAAACTAGAGACCCGCGCCAACCAATCACGAAGCGAGACGGAGCGAATGTTTCAGAGCCAAGTAAGCAAACATTTTTATGCAATATTACGTCAGCAAACATGTACTTCCGCACGTCAAGCATAGCAGTGTGAGATGGTGGGATGCACACTGCCGGACGTAAGCTGAAACATTATAAAAATTGCACAACTGATAATGAGTAAAACAAAACACGTATTGTGAAATAAAAACAAATGTTTGGTATTTGCAAAGACGGATTTGAAATAGTTTAAGTCATCGTATCGCGCTGTCCTTAGCCGTTGGATCAGCTGAAAGGGACTGAATAAGTGGACCTGCTTGACGGTACATTCACGTTTGTCCACTGAACTCATCTTCCCGTGTCATACAGTCTTTACGGAAAATTATCGCAGATGTCACATCACCTACAGCATAAAGGAAACTCCCTGGCAGGTCAGAGCCGTGTGTCGGATCCGCTACGTGCACTCTCCACTGCAGAGTGACGATTCGTCCAGGAAGCAACTCCCGAGGCCTCTGGTCACTGCAGTGCCCATCCTTCCGGGAGCGCTGGTCCCGCCAGCCGTGCAGGGGAGCTTCTGTGACGGCTGGAAGGCAGCGGCTGAGGCACTGGCGGAAGTAAGGCTGCGACGGCGGCTCTCGGTTCCTGCCTGTCCAGCTCGATGTCTATTTTTTTAAGGACGTCATATTTGACTTTAGAAATTGTTTTACAATTGCAGTTTCGGCCTTTTGAGCCATTTTCAAGCGGTAATGAGGACGATTTTGCTTCAGCTCATGACAGACGTGTCCACATGTCATCGTCTACAATCATCTATAACAAATTTGAACAAGTCATTCATATCCTTAACATAAATATCACATGTTCACTCTCTTGCAATGCATACGAAATTCTTCTTTAAAGAAAAGAGGTATTCTGCGGCAAGCGCTGCAGCTCTGCTGTTTGATGTGTCTGAAACCAGTTAAAACGATATAGCAGCACAGAACGGAGTGGATGATCTGCAAGAAATAGTTACAATCGGTATCTCACTCAAGTGATCTGAAATCTAAAGATGAAATCTCGATGCGCTAAAATGCTAAAAAGACCAATGGATTTGCGATTGTTTGCTGTGTTACTATGCATCCTTTAAAGAATGAAAAAGTTCCAGGTTTTTGTCCCAGTCTGGTACATAGTACTCATCTATCAGGAAGTTTCTAATCCACTGCTGAGTGGAAATCCGCTCGGGATACTTTTAGCCGCGCGGGATTAGCCGAGCGGTCAAGGGGCGCTGCAGTCGGGCTGTGCGGCTGGTCACGGCGGAGATTCGAGCCCTCCCTCGGGCATGGGTGTGTGCGTGTGTGTGTCCTTAGGATAATGTAGGTTAAGTAGTGTGTAAGCTTAGGGACTGATGGCCTTAGCAGTTAAGTCCCATAAAATTTCACACACATTTTTCGATACTTGTACGTTCTTGCTAGACTATACATGCTTGGTTTTTAACTTTTAACCTGGCACCTTGTGTGCTACAGGCTGCCGCTGTTGAGTGAACGCCTGCTGCGCTATCAGCCGTGGAGCCTCTCCTTTGACGACGACTTCAGTGCGCTGTGCAAGGAGCGGCAGCCAGAGGCGTCGCAAATGTTCAGCCTCGCTGACGAACTGTACGCCCTTTATCGTGTCTCCTGGTACACTACAGCTGAGTACATCGATTCAGTCTACGAAGATGATTTCAAGATTGTAGGTAAGTTTAATACTGGGACCCGGCCACTTCACGGTTATGCGCTGACAACTGTTCAGTTGTTCGAGGAATGAGATTCTAATACCCTTCCGAATTTGTAGTTTTAGCTCTTGCGTGATTTTGCATGCCACGCAAGATAATCTCTGGTGCTCTTTCCAAAGTCAGTGTTTAGATTCCTCGGCAACTCTCCGTCTGGATCTATGACAAGCTAACTACTTCATTTCGATGTATTATTGACTTCTTCATTATGCAGGGACTAAAAAAGACTAAGTAGACAAAATTTTGGAGTGTTTAGAGAAGATTAAAAAGAACAAATTTTATGTGACACAAATGTCACAGGTGTCATGTTTTGGAGACGTTACTCAAGTGCCAGCTGGGTGCTAACGATTGCGCAACACACTCGAAACAAGTGGGTGTCTCACAAATAATGTTTGCAGCCTCAGCCTAACAGGCAACCACCTCACCTGGGGTGTCTGCCAGTGTCTGGTACACTGAACAACTCGTCTCCCTCCCGTAGGAGGCCCGCAACACCTCTAAAACAGGGCCCATCCCACAGCACTTTGAACACCGTCTCTGAACGCCAGTGCAGATAAGACCTTCATACGTGTGCGACACGTGCCTCATATAAAAAAGTGTTCCTTCTTATCTTCTATAAACGCTCTAAAATTGTGTACACGTAGTTTTTTTTGAGACCCAGTCTAAGGCTTGTTTTAAAAATAGCGAATGGTTTCTGCAACTTAACGGCTACAGACAAGCTAATGTTTCGTCAATACTGTAACTTGTGTAGTGTTCTACATTTCTCATCTATGATCCTGGCATGATACTGTTCGTATTTACTAATTTTCTTTGACGAATAATATTTCGATTTGTAATTGAACAGTTAATTTTATCAGATACACTGTTTATATTATCCTTAGAAATGTTAATACTATGAACTGTAGTAGGACTGAGGAAACACAGCTATCGCATCTGTCTGCTAAACAACTCTATTTGTTCGAATCACTATATTTTTTTAAATTTATTATTTTACTCTCGTTGCTGGGCTTTATCTCTTACTCGATCATCTATCTATCGTGCACCAGACATGAAACGAGTTGCAGGGTTTTCATTGGTAGTAAGCTGACTAATTAAGAAACTAAGGTGGTCGAAAAGGGTTACAACAGATAAGGAAGTAAGTTATCACAAAAATATCCGTATAGTAGAACCAGGAACTGTAATACTGAGAAGAAAGGCCTTTCCAAAATTTCGGCTGTCGCCGATAATTTACTGCAGGCACTCACAAGAATAATACTGGCACCTAAAAGGAAATACGCATTGTTAGCAAGTTACTAAACAAGCGGACTCTTACCCCATCTGTTGCTAGACTGAGCTGCACTCTGCAGCATGTCTATAATGATGACTGAAACTGTTATGGACACCGAGAACAAACGTGTGAGCTGTAGTTGATGTTTCAATTCATCACGAGCCGCTACAAGATATTAAAGAATGAGCAGCGACAAGACCTTACAGAGTTGTGGACCACTAGCCGTTTGTCTGGAAGCTAACTTTAAGCCCGACATTGAAGATATCTTCAGGGGCCGACCGGTGTGGCCGTACGGTTCTAGGCGCTTCAGTCTGCAACCGTGTGACCGCTACGGTCGTAGGTACGAATCCTGCCTGGGGCATGGATGTGTGTGATGTCCTTAGGTTAGTTAGGTTTAAGTAGTTCTAACTTCTAGGGGACTGATGACCTCAGATGTTAAGCCCCATCATGCTCAGAGCCATTTTATCTTCAGGGGAAAGTGGTCGTGATAATCCAGAGAGATCGGAGAGGTCGTGGCAGTTCGGTCGAGATTGGGGGGGGGGGAGGGGGAGGGAAAGAATAAAGTCGTGCGAATCTCTTCTGAGCACGTGGCGATGTTCGAAATGGTTTGCACCATCCAGCAGGCTGCTACAACGGCCCTGTCTGAAAGAGTTGCCCTCGCCACTATTAAAACCGTGGCGCTTCTCTGCCGGCTTCTTTACGCATCACTGTCCAGCAGAACTAGATGCTTGCCCACAACAGACCAACGTATCAAGAACCGAGCCCTGATCTGTTGTCGCTGCCATTGTGTAAAATCAACTAAATCGCAAATCCAAGCCTACAGATCTCACAAATACTTCCAGTGTGACGACTATCTGACCCAGTATTGCAGAACCACCTGGCCTATCCCAGTTACAAACAAGACCAGTCCAAGTTGCAAATTTTTATTTTTTATTCATTCGATGATTTGTTTCGGAGCAAGACCAATTTTCAAATCACCATAACATAGTCAAAAATGGCATTTCTGAAGATGTCAAAAACGTGCAATGGACATTTACAGTGCATAGAGATAACTCACCGAACGAACAAAAACTTGGAACGGTTTTTCGTTCACTGATTACCAGAAGTTGCTGACACAAACTACTGCAGCATACTGGAAGTTCGTTAAACCTCCCATATTAACTGTGCCCAAATGTACAATCCTTGCAAAACTGCATCATCTACACAGCCTCAACTCGAATGATCTAATAAATATAAAGTAAACGCATTATTCACGACACTAAACTTACATTCCGCATCCCAACAACTACATGCATTGCATCCTCACCATCAAAGATATTGAGTTCAGATCCACAGTGTTCTACACCATCAGTCGAGCTCACCGTCATCATCTCAACAGTTTTTTGTGTCGCAACCCCAACATGAAAGACATCCAGTTTTTCCACAACATTCACTCTCTTTCAACGTCCCCATATCGTCCAACAGATGACGATAACAGCCACAGTCACCTTCCATTTTAACATCCAAGTCACCTGTTCCAAAAAGCAATCCAACTTTAACTTCAGCCACACCAAAACATCAGCTTAAAACCTATACCTAACCTTGTTTCGCCACATAAAACATCAAGACAAAGCAGCAGCATAGCGTTCCATCCATATGTCTATTCCCTCAGCTCCAACGAGATCTTCATCACTCACATGTTATCTCAATGCTACAACTATACTTTAATGAAAATTGTTAGAGTAACGTAACATAGTCCCAGTCATTCTACACTCTACAAAGCACAGATAATTGCTACAACATACAATCAGATGGTACTGCCAATGGGTGCTTGTGAGATATCCTGATACCAGCACCTCATTCTGCAGATCAGAAACCCTGGGATTGGTGATACACATGAACAAAAACACTGCCACATTTTCCATAAACTGAACAATCTATTGAAAAAGGATTCATTCTCCTCTCATCCATAACAACCACATGTTACCAAACAACCTCAACAAGGCAGACTCAGTGCTTCATATCTTAAAGATATACTCACTGTATCTAATGACTGTTCGACAATTCGGTACATACAGTGTCACACAATTACGACCACCATATCTCTTGGTCCCAGTTTAAAATACCTGTCTATAATGCCACAAAACGAATTAAATATAGCATTTACAACACAAGACTATAAAGCCACACATTTTGTGAGCGTGTGGGTTGGTGCTATTCTGTCATTCTGCGCAACAGATTAATCTGAGATGTTCCCTTTACCCTTTGGCCCCTGCAAGATGCAATTTCCACCCCCACACTACTATAGAAGTCAGACGGACAGTCTTGACGTTCCAAAGAGAAATGCCTAAAAAACTTTCAGCAATAAATACCTTCTGGAGTCATCCACTGTAAGGAAATGACACAAAAATTCACAAAATGTCTTACGTAACTAGTGGGATACTTGGGTACTGGAGTAGTGCTAGTTAGTGTAAGAAAAACACGAAAGTAACTAAAATTATTATTTATTTTGCAAAAATTCTGAGAAATCACCATAGCACTTTTAGTTATGATTTGAACACGTTATTTGCAGGTTCTTTTCAGAATGTGAAGTTACCTCTTAAGGATAGGATTCGGTAATTAAATTTCTATACAAAGTTTAAGATTGTTATTGACTTGGCAGAATGGCTGAGAGCAGCACCTACCCAACTTGAATATTTATCAGTTAGAATGTTGCTAGGTACAGTCGAGGCTGTCACGTGTGATATGCAGTGAAGGGTACTGTTGTGGAAGAAATGTGGGGGTCGCAAGAGCTGTAGCTGTGATGACTGCTGTCTGCGCTGCTCGCTGCCGACAAATAAGATAACTCTCGTTCTATAACTTGACCTTCGCCAATCAAACTCTCCCTACGCCTTGATGAAGTCAAGGACTCCTATTTGCCCCTAGTCTATTGGCGTGGTACACCGGTCAGATATCCAGTCCACCGCGATGCCACTCAAAAATTCTCTCACAGGCGTTTAACTATTACTCTGTCCATTCACACCACATAATAAGTGTGGCGGCCAACACAGTGAACAATGCTTAATCGCAAGGACTCAATATACAGTTGCACTTCGATTCGCTCTCGACAGAGGTGCTCTCCCAGTTAAGTACTGAGGAGAGACTTGTTCCTCGCTCTCTCGAGTACATGTACGAGCGCGCACGCTCTCGTTACATGTTCTCGCTCCAAGAGCGACAATGGAACGGCCCCTCTGCACGCCAGACGAGAAGCGGTATACCTTTCGATCTCTCCCATTACTCCTTCAACTCAAGGCGTCAGAAATATCGTCTGCCAATCAGAATTGCTCTTCTAAAACGCGAGAATGACGTTTTGTTTAAGGCGACCAATCGGGAAATCTGTAGTATCGGTGTTTGGCGTTTGCTGTCTCCCTGTGAAACTGCGTGCTATGTGTAAAGAATGCGTAGGCTAACCGCTCCCACACAATGTAGCGGAATTTGTTGTGTCGGTAGCTGGGCCGACACCGTGAAGTTGAGATGGCTGAAAATGCACGCTAGACTAACGCAGACGGGCGTGAAGTACTGGAACAGGCTACGTAATTAATGTTATTAAGAAAAGTACGTAGCTGTATTAATACTTATCTTTAATATCATTGTGGTACATCGATCTTGACGATACACAGGAGACTTTAATTACAATCACTGTATGGCTAATGGCGCCTTGCTAGTTCGTAGCCATTAACTTAGCTGATGGCTATTCTGTCTCTCGGCTAATGAGAGAGAAAAGGCTTCGTACATCTGGTCGGTAGCTAGGTTTTCGTACAACTGGGGCGAGTGCTCTCTCGTATCACGAGACCTGCCTTGGTGGTGGCGCTAGGTCTGCGATTACACAGTGGCGACACGCGGGTCCGACATGCACTAAATGGACCGCGGCCGATTTAAGCTACCACCTAGCAAGTGTGGTGTCTGGCGGTGACACCACAGAATTTGCTTTTAAGCCGAACACGAGATCGTCCTTTCACTCGGGCTAACGCTGTCTGCTCTACAGGCGGTCACTGGCCGACGTAGATAGCTTGGGACCGGCCTCCTGGGGTGCAGTTGCCTCTCTCGAGCTAAAAGCTCCTGTGACCGGCGTGTCTGGAATGTATGTGTGTACGCCAGCCTCGAGTATTTCGACCACGGTGCGCACTTGCGATTTATTAGTTATTTGCATATCGTTTACATGAATTCATACAATACTGACTTTATCTTATCGAGTTTGGGCTCGAATGAAGCGTCTTGATGTGCAGAATATGATTGTGAGGGCGGAATATGTAAGCAATGAAGGAGACCACGACGTCTTACAATTTCAGGAAATTCTTATGAGAGGCTGCTCATGACTCCATTACTTTAGACCTTCTTAAAAAAAAAAAGAAAGAAAGAATGCTCTTATTTCCCACTACAAATAGTCAATTTGTGTGATATCATACTGTATGCAAGTTTATATCCCACAGCTCACCTATACTAATCAAAACGTCATGGAACCCAGGTTTGAACCTCGCTGCTGCTTAAATTTAGAATAAAAATCATCAGTAATGATGGATGGGCGGATAGAGCTTCAAGGCACTTTTTCCCCTGCTCCTAAAACCCTGAAGAGTCAGCAGTGCTCAAAGGCATGAGAATGCAGAAGGTAATGGGAACCACTGCTATCTGTCCACAGGACATGTGGCCTATAATTGAAAAGTGGTATGATGACTGCTTCATTGGCGAAATATTCCGCACTAGTCGCACATTCGGATCTCTGGGAGGAAACTGGCAAGTGCCAGGTGTCCCAATGAATTATGTTTCCTGTATAGCTCCTTGTCTGGCACACCATGCTTCTTTTGTTACTCTAAATCTTACTCAACAGCATATCTCCATGTGCCTCGATAACTTAACCTCTTGGTGTAGCCTCTGCTACATCAAAAACACTTTTGTTAAAAACCCAAGGAATTATTACAGTAAATACCACCAATCATTTCTCTCTCCCTAACTTCCACCATGACACACATAAACATGACTGTGTGGTGGTACTCTGTTCAAAGGTAAGCTGGTTCGAATCCAGGTGATGGAAGAAATTTGCATTGCTGGTATATCCCCAGTAATGGGAGGGGAAATTGAAGCATAAAGTTTCTCATCACCAGACCTCGTGTCAGTGTTCTACATTACATTACCTCTCCTCAGTGTATCATGATACACTGATGACGCCTGTGACACTGTTGAAGGTGACACATGTGGTGTCGACGATACTCGCCTGCAGCAAATCGTCAATCGACCACCGCAGAGATGCTGTACACCTAAGCAGCATCGCCACCGCCTATGAGAAAGAAGTAGTAAGCCACTCCTCCTGTAGCTTCGAGGCGCCACACACGACAAGTAATTCCAGTTCTGCCAGTGCCTGGTACGAGTTCTGCCAGAGTCCAGCCTGAGTTCTGTTCTGTCTACGAGGATATCAAAGTTCCATGACGACTGCAGAGAAGCGACGAATTTCTGCCCTCAGAGTGCAGTGTCGGCGTAACGTCACTCAGTCAAGCCTAGGCCAAGCATGCACGTACAGAGAGTCGAGGGCCAACAACAGACACATATTTGGCACAGTTGTAGTAAACGTTCAGTGCTCATCATCTGCACACTTGCACTGTAATGCCGCTCAGTGTTTTCAGCAGCTCCTGTGTATTTGGACCCCAATTAATACCACACGTGCTCACGCAGCCACAGCCACGAGGAGCTAAAGATAAGTGTATTGCTTTCCAAACAATAAGGCGTTCTGATCATTGACTGTTTCATCTATCTACTTGTAAATTTATTAAAAGCATGACACAACAACATGTGTGTCAGATGTGGATGTTAAGCTCTTAACGCATCCATTACAGTCATGTACACTCAACAGATAACTCCGAGTCACAGTTCTCTCACAATGCAAGGACAGTGCCCAATTATGTGGAGGAAGATAAGCGCTTGCAGTAAGGCGGTGGACCTGCTGCTCCATTCCTCTGTGCTGACATGGGCAGAGGACTCTCACTTTCTCATATCTTGGAATAATCACGCATCCCCAGCTTACAACAAACTCAAATTAAGAAGACAGGAAACACGACAATGTGGGGATTCCATCACTCAGCCATCCTCTGTACTTGGGTAAAACCCACTGAACGAGGCGATGCTGTGGTAAGCTGTTGGCTCCAAACTTGGTTTTCGACCATATTTAGTTTCTCTGTGATGTCCCTACACAGCTTAAGGTGAATGACACGACGGTTCCTATGGATGGACGCCGCTGTCCTGCTTCCCCGTTCTTCCCAATTCTGGGTAATGCTCTAATAGCTGTTTCACCAACAGTACGTTAATCCCTGATCTTGTTTCTTCCTTCGTCTTTCCAAAAGCCTTAGTGGCCCCAGTGTTACTTTCGCCAATATAGCTTCGATCTCAGCAGTCTCAAAAATTTACCATTCCTTACAGTCTTAGAACACCTTGCACTCTGTATCATATTTGCCGTCTCAGACGCAACCTCTACCAGCTGATTAGATTGCCCTCTCTTCTGAAGTTCCTCAGACTTTGTCACAAATTGTAAACGTTCCATAAACGTGGCGAACAAAAGAAATTTTTCTCGCCTATCCTCTGGATACCTAGGCTTCTGGTGCGCCCTCCACTTGCCACCCTTCTATATCCTATTCGAGCGGAACTTCAGCTGGCTGGTTCTTCCTGTTCCAGAATAGTATGTAGACACTTACTCCTCCAACCAGCTATAATCCTAGCGTCTACGCCTCTTCAATATGTAGATGATCCCGCTTCCAGCCTTCTGACCACTGCCATCCCTCCCTCACACCTCCCTCTACCCACATCAACTTGTCAATCATACTTCCCAGCCCACTCCAACACCTTGAATACATACACCCTTTCTGGCCGGCACCTGCATCATACTGTATTACCCTCGTAGTAGTTATTGGGAACTGACTGCCAGTGACTTGCCAGAAGCACGAGACTTATCTTCACCATAGCACCATCATCAGCTTCAATGTACATGTGTTTATGTAGAGACGCTATGGCTTTTATTTTTTTGAAACCTATCATTTTATTCATTCTCCCATAAAAGCTATACTGGCCTAACTTCGATAGGCTGAAGAGCAGCAAAGTGTCTGAAGCTTGCGCACCACACGATAATGTGGTGGGAGTGGAATGAATAACAAAGAAAATGGAGTGTTTACGACAAAGTCGTGCATTCGGCCTTTCACAGAATGTGCCTGTGTATAAGAATCTTTCAGAACTTATTCGTCTTACTGGGTATACATTTGCGCTCAACACGCCAATGAACTATACAGGGTGAGTCACCTAACATTACCGCTGGATATATTTCGTAAACCACATCAAATACTGACGAATCGATTCCACAGACCGAACGTGAGGAGAGGGGCTAGTGTAATTGGTTAATACAAACCATACAAAAATGCACAGAAGTATGTTTATTAACACAAACCTACGTTTTTTTTTAAATGGAACCCCGTTAATTTTGTTAGCACATCTGAACATATAAACAAATACGTAATTTGTTGCATTGTAAAATGTTAATTACATCCGGAGATACTGTAACCTAAAGTTGATGCTTGAGTACCACGCTGTTCGATCGTGTGTATCGGAGAGCACCGAATTACGTAGGGATCCAAAGGGAACGGTGGTGGACCTGGAACAGCACATTACGTCCACATGCTAACACCTTTTTATTGGTCTTTGACGCACATGTACATTACAATGAGGGGTGAGGTACACGTACACACGTGGTTTCCGTTTTCAATTACGGAGTGGAATAGAGTGTGTCCCGACATGTCAGGCCAATAGATGTTCAATGTAGTGGCCATCATTTGCTGCACACAATTGCAATCTCTGGCGTAATGAATGTCGTACACGCCGCAGTACATCTGGTGTAATGTCGCCGCAGGCTGCCACAATACGTTGTTTCATATCCTCTGGGGTTGCAAGCACATCACGGTACACATTCTCCTTTAACGTACCCCACAGAAAGAAGTCCAGAGGTGTAAGATCAGGAGAACGGGCTGGCCAATTTATGCGTCTTCCACGTCCTATGAAACGCCCGTCGGACATCCTGTCAAGGGTCAGCCTAGTGTTAATTGCGGTATGTGCACGTGCACCATCATGCTGATACCACATACGTCGACGCGTTTCCAGAGGGACATTTTCGAGCAACGTTGGCAGATCATTCTGTAGAAACGCGATGTATGTCGCAGCTGTTTGGGCCCCTGCAATGAAGTGAGGACCAATAAGGTGGTCGCCAATGATTCCACACCATACATTTACAGTCCACAGTCGCTGTCGCTCTACCTGTCTGAGCCAGCGAGGATTGTCCACGGACCAGTAATGCATGTTCCGTAGATTCACTGCCCCGTGGTTTGTGAAACCCGCTTCATCGGCAAACAGGTATAACTGCAACGCATTCTCTGTTAATGCCCATTGACAGATTTGCACCCGATGATTAAAGTCATCACCATGTAATTACTGATGTGGCGACAAATGAAACGGGTGAAAGCGGTGACGATGCAGTATGCGCATGACACTACTTTGACTCAGTCCACCGGCTCTCGCAATGTCACGTGTACTCATGTGTGGGTTTATGGCAACAGCAGCTAACACACCAACTGCACCCGCTTCTCCTGTGACGGGCCTGTTACGGACCCGTTTGCGTGCTACGACCATACCTGTTGCATACAGTTGGCGGTAGATGTTTTGCAATGTGCGGCACGTTGGATGCTCTCTGTCCTGGTACCGTTCTGCATACACCCTGCAAGCTTCAGCTGCATTTCGTCGACACTCGCCATAGATGAGTATCACTCTCCGCCTTTTCAGAGTTCGAATACACCATGGTCACAGTTCCTAGAACACCACACTATCACAGACGTCTGGTAACACGGTGTACTACAGTTGGTCTGCGTGCGGAGACGAATGCAGAATAACAATAGCAGCAAGCGCTACATGCGGACATTGCGACAGCTAGACCAAACCACAACAGTGCACTACAGCCACACTCGTAAACACGGTCGTCATCGAAACATGTCCCTGCAGATGCTGCTCGCCGACCGTGGCCCGTGTTTGTTACAAGACGCAACTGAATGTTGGAGGTTTCAAGCGTCAACTTTAGGTTACAATATCTCCTCAGGGAGTCACACCTAGTGATACGTGGCTGGCGACCACGGGGCCCCGAGCTGAGTCCTGGCATTGCTTCCACTTACTTATGCCAGGCTCCTCACTCTTATCTTTCCTATCTGGCCACCCTCGGCCAGCTCTTGTTCTTTTCCGACCCTGACGCTATTAGGTTTCGAGGGCTAGGGGTCTTTCATTCTCCAACCTATACTTCTCATGCAGCGTCTGACCCGGAGCGGGCGGCTGCAAAAGGCGTCTGTATCCCATGTTAGGGGCGGCCTCCAGAACTGCGGAAGGCAACGGAATACCACCGCAGATTATCTTCCCTGCATAGTGCAGTCTCCATTTTATGCACAAAAAATGGCTTCCTCTCATGTTAAATCAGTGTCCTGAGGTAAAATAGTCCCCCATTCGGATCTCCGGGGGGGACAACTTGAAAGGAGGCAAAAAATCAAAACGAGAATTGGTACCTGGAATGTCAGAACTCTGCTACAAGCAGGAAAACTAGAAAACCTTAAAAGAGAGATGGAAAAGAATCATATGGACCTCGTAGGAGTTGCTGAAGTAAGATGGAATGGACATGGAGAGTTGCAGTCAGATGAATATGTATTCTACTACTCAGGAGGTGAAGTAAAAGGAATTAATGGTGTAGGAATGATTATGACAAAGGAATTGGCTAAATGTGTGGAATATGTAGACTATGCAAATGACCGGGTTATTGGTGTAAGGCTGAAAGGAGCACAAAAAGATTTACTGATTGTCCAGGTGTATATGCCAACTTCAGAACATGATGACCAAATTGTAGAGGAAACGTACAATGTAATAGAGAGAATAATGGACGAAAATAAAAAATGCTGCAAAATAGTAATGGGAGACTGGAACGCCATTGTGGGAGAAGGGAAAGAGGGAAACATAGTAGGCAGTCATGGTCTTGGAAAGAGAAATGACAGAGGTGAATGGTTAATTGACTTCTGCAGGGAAAGGCAGCTGATAGTGGCAAACACATGGTTCAAGAACCATAAGAGGAGGCTCTACACTTGGAAATCACCAGGGGATAAATATAGAAACCAAATTGATTTTATACTGGTAGAAGAAAGATACAGGAATGGAATCAAGAAGGTGCACACATTACCAGGTGCAGATATTAATAGTGACCACAACTTACTTATGGCAGAAATAGTGTAAGTAGGCTGTTTATGTTTTCTCTATGTAAGTAGGCTGTTTATGTTTTCTCTATGTAAGTAGGCTGTTTATGTTTTCTTATTGGCAACGTTACGTAGCGCTCAATATGAAAATCACTGGCTGTGCTGTGTGCAGTCTGTGGCTAGTTTGCATTGTTGTCTGCCATTGTAGTGTTGGGCAGCGGCAGCTGGATGTGAACAGCGCGTAGCGTTGCGCAGTTGGAGGTGAGCCGCCAGCAGTGGTGGATGTGGGGAGAGAGATGGCTGAGGTTTCTAATTTGTCATGAACTGATATATATATTATGACTTGTGATGATATTAAGGTAAATACATTGTTTGTTCTCTATTAATATCTTTCATTTGCTAACTATCCCTATCAGTAGTTAGTGCCTTTAGTAGTTTGAATCTTTTATTTAGCTGGCAGTAGTGGCGCTCGCTGTATTGCAGTAGCTTGAGCAGCGGAGATTTTTGTGAGGTAAGTGATTTGCGAAAGGTATAGTTTAACGTTAGTCAGGGCCATTCTTTAGTAGGGAATTTTGAAAGTCAGATTGCGTTGCGCTAAAAACATTGTGTGTCAGGTTAAGCACAGTCCCGTGCATAATTGTTCAAAGGGGACGTTTCATATGTCGACCCTTAGCCTAGGATACCTCACTGGAATCTTCTGATTTTTTCTTGTAGTTTGTGTAATTAGTGTAGATTTTGTTTATTGCTAGCGCGTAATTGTAGAGAGAATCTCCTTTGTAGTTGTAGCCTTTCATTGTTGTACAGTAAAACAGTTGTGGCATGCATGTAGATTTGCACCAAGTATTTCGCAGCTGTAATTAACTAGATATTATTTTCAGTGTTATGTTAATGTGTTCTCTTATTTTTGCTCTTCAAATTGTGTTTTTCTGTGTTATCGTGTGAAATATTGTGACAATTATGGCGTGTGAAAAACGTAACACTAGGCTCCAAAGTAAACTGAGAAATGACAGTGAAGACGAAGGCAGTGTGTTAGCGCCGCAGAGTAATGAATTAACAGACATTCAAAGTAGTAATTTGGTAACTGTTCATAGGGAAATGGAGCAGGCGGCAAACAATGGCACGGACAGTGAAACAATTAGTGAAGAGGGAAGCATTATCGATCGATCGGTCGGCAACAGCTCGCCTCAGGAATCCGAAATGACAGGACACAATTTCGCAAATACTGTAGATTCAGGTTTTGGGTTATCACCGTTTTCTCAAATAAGTCAAGACGCATTTTCTGCTTGTCAAAATGTGAATGTTGCCGGTGCAAATGCACTGCCGAAAAGCGTAGAGAAACAGATTCCAGACACTAATACATTATTATTGCAATTAATGCAACAAATGGAACAAAATCAGAGACAAATGGGACAAAATCTTAAAAAGTTAGACACAGTGGAACAAAATCTCAAAAAGTTAGACACAATGGAACAAAATCAGAGACAAACACAGCAAAAGCTTCAAAAGTTAGACACAATGGAACAAAATCTTCAAAAGTTAGACACTACACTTGAACAAACACGTGAAGATTTAACCACTGAGTTACATAACATTGAATCGAAATGTCAAAAAGTCTGTAATGACGTAAAAACACAAATTTGTGAGCATTTTCAACCTATTTTTTCGCGGCATGAAAATGCATTACAGAATCACGAAGCAGCCATAAAAGAACTGCAAGCCATTGTTCATGAAAATCATGAGACCTTGTGGGCTAAAATTGACTCAGTTGCATCTACCGATTCAGTTACGCAACTTGCAAAAACTCAGGAAAACTTAAAGGACACAGTAGATACTCTGAAACTTGGTTCAGAAAAACACACTGAGGAAATGTGTTCACTATCGGAGAAAGTAGCCGAACTTTCGGATCAGGTCACTAACTTATCTACAAAGGTAGATGATGATCTGAATGACACAAGACCTGTAGCCTTCACTGACACTGAAGAGTGCGAACAAATTAGGAAATTCAAACAAAATCAGAATCAGATTAATACGCAACACCAAAGAGAAATCCGGGAAGTACAAGATCAGCTGACACAGTTAATACAAGAATTACGTATTTCAGAGGATACTCGTGCCCCAACTTGGGAAGAGGGACTTAGAAACACGGAAAAGCCGCAAAATAATAACACAGGGCATTTCGGAAGTTATGAAAGAAATGGGCAATGTGCACCGAATTTTGAGATGGAACGGCCGACACGACCTAACAATGACCGATATGCGACTCGCCGGCATGATGATTTTGACTATAAGCTGTTCATTACTACACGTAAATTCAAAACGTTTAAGAATTCTGCCAACGACATTCATCCACAAGCGTGGCTCCATCAATTCTCTCATTGTTTCCCTCCCAACTGGGCATTGGAGCACAGGTTAGAATTTATGTGTGGCTACTTAGAGAATGAACCAGCTGTAAGAATGCGATCGGTCATTCACGATTGCCACAGTGAAGGAGAATTTTACCATGCCTTCCTCTCAGCATATTGGTCTCAAGCCACACAAGACCGGGTAAAACATGGTATCATAATGATGAAACATTTCGAACAATCTGAATTCTCCAGTCTTGTGAAATATTTTGAAGACATGTTGCACAAGAATCAGTACCTGTCAAACCCATACAGCCCCTCAGAACTCATCCGCATTTGCTTAATCAAATTACCTGAACATTTACGACATATTATTTTAGCAGGACGTTGCAAAGACGACATTGACGCTTTTCAGGGACTGTTACAAGAATTAGAAATTGACACTGACAATCGCGGAACGCGAAACCAGGAACACAACAATTACAGGTCACATCCGTCGCAAATCCGCGATGAAAGAAGTAATAACTGGACACGACAAGGCTATTCTCACAACACAAATCGTGACCAAAATAGACACCACCCGTATGACAACCGTTGGCAGAGTAGTAATAACTACAGGGAAAGATCACCTCTCCGTGGTAATGACTATCACAGAGACAATCAGAGAAACAGACAATATGGGAACCAAAATAAATATTATCAGGGGAGACAGAATAACTTTAGACGCAACGGTCCAGCGCGCAGTTTCGATTCAGGGAGAAATTCTCCACCACGTGACCGACAAGAAAGAAACTATGGCATCTACCGACATGACGACAGACGATATGATCGTAACGATAGACCTGAACTGCATCAGAACTGGCGGGATTCAAACAGAGCAGGGCCCTCTCGTCACGGTGAATTTGTAGAAGTTAGGTCTCCAAATCCCAATAACGACGCGCGCCAACAAAGAGACAATAGGCAATGACTCACACCGATGGCAGCCACAAAACGTTCTTATGACACTAACGACGCAGCTGCCGTAGCTAGTAATTACGTAAAAATGGAAGACATTAGGGACATCTTACTCCAGGAACACGACATAAAACATAACAATATTGCATATCCTGTGATTCACATTACAGTAAATGACGTAAAATTTACGGCAGTACTTGACTCTGGCAGTCCCATCTCAGTAATTAGTGAAACAGCCTTTAGCAAATGTAACAAATCGAACGATTGCCCCACACTTCCGTTACGTAAGATCAAATTACAAGGTGCAATTTTTGGAAAAAGTGTAGATGTACGCCAGCAAACCAATTTAGAATTCTTTTGTCAAAGCCACAGCTTCTCTATAAACTTTCTTATTGTTCCATTATTGTCGACGGAAATTATATTGGGAGTAGACTTTTTGAATGAATACAAAGCAATCTTAAGCTTTCACGATGCTGAAATAAGTTTAGAGAAAGAAGGTAAGTCAATAGCTTTGAAATTTGAAGACTGGCTCTCAAACCATGACGAGGAAATTAATCGGCTTTACCTTCTGTTAGACAACAGTTCGGACTTTTCTACGGAACTAGACACTAACAATCACTCTGCAAGTACTGACAGGGATGATATCGATGGCGCATTTGACATTAATAAGTTAATTCAGAATAAAATTCAAACAATTGAGAATTGTAATGACACTGATAGGCAGGACCTTTTTGAGATTTTACAAGCACATTCCACAGTTTTTACTCATAAAACAGGAACAATCAAGGGATTTCAATACCAATTTCGTGTTCGTGAGCATACTAAATTTTGTGTTAGACCATATGTAATTCCAGCACATTATAGGGACCGTGTTAGAACAGAAATACAATCTATGCTTGACGAGGGCATTATTGAGCCTGCAGTAAGCTCATACAACAATCCATTACATGTTGTTGAAAAGAAAAATGGATCGATCAGACTTGTCTTAGATTCGAGACAAATCAATACTATCATTATTCCTGAAACAGACAGGCCGCAGACGATGGAAGAACTTCTTCAAAATTTTAATGGTGTAAAAGTATTGTCTTCCATTGATCTCAGATCCAGCTTTTATCAGATCGAACTTCATCCAGAATGCAGAAAATACACAGCTTTCCTTTGTTTCGGCGTTTGTTATCAGTTTCGGAAACTTCCCTTTGGTTTGAACATTTCTTCAGCAGCATTTATTCGCGGGCTAAATTCCATATTACCTGAGTTCTTAAAACGTCACATCACCTTATATGTGGACGATATTCTAATAGCGGAAGCTTCATGGGAACAACATAATCGCATCCTCAACAGTCTGTTACGTATTTTTGCAGAATCTGGAATTACAGTTAACTTGGAAAAGTCTGAATTCGGTAGGTCAAAGGTGAGGTTTTTGGGACATATTATTTCTTCTGAAGGCATTCAGCCGGATCCTGAAAAGTTAGAAGCAATCAGAGCCATTCCAGTTCCATCCACAAAAAGACAAGTCCGCAGTTTTCTAGGTCTCGTAAATTTTTACCGTCGTTTTCTGAATATGCAAATTCTAGTTACACCAAAACTTTGTTCTCTCACTGGAAAAAATACTATTTGGAACTGGGACGAACAAGCACAGTTGGAATTCGATTCTTTGAAAGAAGCGTTACTTCACGCGCCAATACTAGCTCATCCTGATCTGTCACAAGATTTCTGCCTTAGTACGGATTCTTCTAAAGTCGGTCTTGGTGCCCATTTATTTCAAGAAGCCATAGAAAATGACACTACCGTTCAGAAAACCATTGCTTTTGCTAGCCGAGTGCTAACAAAATCTGAAAAAAATTATTCCGTTACTGAATTAGAAGCTTTAGCTATCGTTTGGGCATTTAACAAATTCCGTTTCTTTCTTTCTGGTAAGCACGTAAAAGTATACAGTGATCATCGTGCATTACAATTTCTTATGTCTTCAAAATTAAATCATGACAGGTTAAAACGTTGGGCATTGTTTCTGCAAGAATTCCGCTTCACAATAGTCTACATTCCCGGCAAGGAGAACATTGTTGCGGACGCACTGTCACGCGCACCGGCTGGGCTTGAGAAAAGTACCACAGAAGGCAACCTCGAGAAAAATTTCAGTATTCTTTACATTCAGAAAGTCGCCTTTGAAAACTTCATCACCACATCTTTAAAGGACATTGCTCATGAACAAGATAAAGATCCGATTTGGAAAGACATCAAGAACAAATGGCATGAAAAGACACACACACAGATTCGGCATTATTACCTGGTTAGAAACAACATACTCTTCAAACGCTGCACTGTTGATGACAAGCTATGGGTACTTTGCATTCCAGACGATTTTGTTAATAAGCTCATTTGGTACATTCATTTCAGCTACGCACATTTTGGCCCACGAAAATGTTATCATATTCTTCGAACGACTTGTTATTTTAACAATATGGAAAAGCGAATTCGAAGAGTCTTGTCTATTTGTAAACTTTGTCAAAAGGCGAAACCATCTACTGTCTCACATCGTGCTCCGTTGTTTCCTATTATTCCTGCTAAATTAAAAGAATTTGCTGCTGTTGATCTCTTGGGACCGCTTGTCAGAACATCCAATGGATTTTCGTACGTTTTAGTCGCTGTTGAACTTACTTCAAAATTTGTTTCTTTCACTCCGTTACGTAAAGCCACTGGACGGTCTGTATCCAACGCCTTTGTTAAAAATTTCTTACGTGAAGTTGGACACGTTAGTAAAGTCATTTCAGATAACGGACCGCAATTCAGATCTGCTGTTTGGTCACGCATGCTTCGCAACCATAAAATCAAACCTGTTTTTATTTCGTTGTACTCACCACATTGCAACCCGTCTGAACGGATTATGAAAGAAATCAATAAGCTTTGCAGACTTTATTGTCACAGAAAGCATCAGCATTGGGACAGATATTTACACTTATTTCAAAACGTGCTGAATGAAATGCCTCACGACTCCACTGCTTTACCACCTACTCTTGTACTGAAGAATGAAGAACCACCGAACAGAATCAGAGAGCTTGTACCTTTCCCGAATACACGTAAACTTCGACACAAAGACATAATTGATTTGGCTCTTAAAAATATAAAATCTGCAGCAGACAAAAGGAGAAAACTACACGGTAAAGCAAATGCAAAGAAATTGTATATTGGTCAGAAAGTTCTCATTAAAGCTCATTCATTGTCACATAAGAAGAAACACTTGAGTCACAAATTCTTTCTAGTTTACAATGGACCTTACAGAATCCGACGTATACCACATGATAATTGCGTTGAAGTTGAAACTCTGCGTACTAGGAAGAGTAAAGGTTTACACCACATTTCTCATGTAAAACCATTTATTGACAGATAATCTGCCTTTTAACTTTGTCTTTGCCATAAAACGTTTCACTTCACGTTACTAGTATGCTTTAGAAACTGTTACCATGCAACAATGTTTGAAGTTAAATATCCAATCAAGAACCAAGAGAACTTATTTAAACAGAAATGACGAATGCATTGTTATAGTAAACAGACGTCACAGTGTTATTGTGTGTGTACATTCTTGCTTGTTTGTTGCACGATTACGTAACGACTATAAGGCTCACATACTTAGAACATTTACCAGTACTGCTAATGAGATTTTAATGCAACATTTTGGTTTATTTGAAAATACATTCTGAATTTAAAGTGCTTTCTGAGAGATACCAGATGACACAGAGGTTAGTTTATGTGACAGCTACACGATTTTTATCACGACGCTACTAATGAGTGACAATTTACAATGTTGCTTTTGCGGTGTATCTGTTTTATATCTGCACAGTTTTCTGAATTCTTCTGGAAATCAAAACATGTTTTATTAGTAACTTTTGTGGTATAGCTACAAGGAGACAGCCTTTTCCATAGCACAACAATACGTTACAGCACAGTACTTTCATCATCACAACAATAAGCGTAATAACTAAGATATCTCTACGCAAAGCATTTCACTTTTGTTTATCATGAGGTAAGTACATTGGCTTCTGCAGAACTTAGCTTTTGGAGGAAAATAACGACACTTTCACAGAGATTATCTTACAACAATATGCACATTTAGCGCTACAGGACACGCATTTCAGTGATTAATTTTGTACTTAAAACATTTATTTTAAAGGTTTTTGAATTACAAAGAAAGTTTTCAGTGATACATTTCGTTTCATTGCTGTAATCTGTAACACCTGAGGGTATAATTACATTGATCCTCAGGGGGGTACACGCTTACTTTGTGTACCATGTGTTTGGCAAGCACAAGGAGCCCTAGCTAATATGGTATTTGCTTATACAACTTTACACATCGGTACCATATTTCTCTAACACACAAATTACACAGCTATCTGATCATTTAACTGAGAGATAAACATGTTTTTTACTACATCAGTGACAGATGTTTACGCAATTACACCGTTGGATAACTTCAAACTTATGAAACTGTATTTTGTCTGTACTTTGTAAACTGTTCATATTTTTTCGGAATCATTGTGATACTATGAGAGCTTTGAATGATGTATTTGGTATGAGATCATGATTTTTAAAGTACGTTTGAGGCAGCTGACACTTTTGACATGAGCAGAGAATTATTTTAGGCTTAGAAATTATTGGAGGAAGTTACGACGATTTTGAGATTTGACTGAAGTGTTATGATGTTATTATTACGACGACGATGTGTATTATGTTGTTGAGGAATGTTTATTATGCTATGTATTTCTCACGATGAAATATTGAAGAAGTGTCGACGAATATGTATATGTATAATGAGGTAAGGAATAATGAGTAGTGTTTAGGGACTCTGATTTATGAAAAGGATGTTGGAAACCAAGAAACGTACTTTAAGAGTTATGAAATGTGTGACTGTATCACAATGCTGACGAATATTCTTTTTTTGGACACTTATATTTATAGGATTTTGTTTCTACAGATTTGCAACGCTAATTCTTGACCTGTGAAATATTGTTAAATAGACTGCCACGGTAGCAGAAACTGCTGTCGTAAATATTTCCGTACGACAGTTAAGTGACCACCTGCACGTAATGCGTCGCGGGCACCCAGCTGTGTCAGACGCCTGGAGAAAAAGCCATTATTGCGAGCCCTTTTCAGCGGCACAGGTAGAAAAAAAAAAGGGGACGTGGGACGTGTCAAACACCTGGAGAACAAGCCATTAGGGTGTGCCTTTCATCGCTAATGCGACACCCTCGTTACTTGAAAACATATGATTACTCGCACTTTGTGCTAATTACTGAAATGCTTATGAATTGATGGGAAATATTCGTACATCTGCACACCTGATTACGACAAGCGTCTTTCTACGAGAGTTGAGAGCTACTAACTTATGAAATGTCACATGACTACTGAATGATATTTTTATGCTTTGCTTTTCATAGTTGCTTATTTCATTTGATACCTGTTTTTCAGCTGTGTTGCAGCACTGCTTTTATAAAATGAAATGCATTTGCTAATGTGAACACTTTCTGTCAACAGATCTATTAAATAATTATTTTATGATCCACATTCTTTAAAAAAAGGAGCACTTGGAAAGGAAAGAACAATAAGAAGGAAGTAGTAACAGTAACACATAATTTTCTTTTCAAGTACATGGTAATATTTCTTTTTACAATCAGTTGTTGTGGTGCACCACTTTAATTTACATAGACATTAAGATGTGAATATACATTTCCCTTATCTGCATTGTTGTTTTTAGTGTAATATTTTTTCTGCTTGCTCTATGTCATGTTTAGGTATAAGTTGCTGCTGTTTGCCAGGCATAGTGTTATTGAATTTGACTTTTGCTAATTTATACTGTAGCTTGCTTTGCAATTTTCCATTTTTTTCATTGCTGTTTATAATAATTGTTTTACGTGCTGCTGCATTGCCTCATCCCTTAGTTTAGCATCTGAGCTCAGTAGATTTAAGATAGCTTAAGAGGGGGTAGACTATATGAGAAACTGACTATGGAGAACAGGTAAAGAATGCATTGCGAAGTTATATAAAAAGGATTTGGGCCCAAATGAGTATTGTACAATCAGAAATAATTATTTTGAGAGACATATGAACAGAATACAGAAAGCATGCTTGGATAAGATTTTTTTGGTGGAAGCAAAGGTTGAAATAAGACGAAAGATCTATAGAATGAAGTTTTGGGTTGGACTGCAGTACCACATGTTACACTGAAAACGAACCCTGTCCTTTCCCATTGGTGTTATCCCACTGTGTGTTTGTGTACCCTTGTGTATTTGTTTTCTTCCTGTCTCTGTGTAGTTTCATAGAATTTTTTCTTCTTTTAATATTAAGCTACATTCACTAGGAGGAGGAATACTGTTATCCTCAAATATAAGTTGCATTAATAATATGTTATTTTCTTTGTAAAGTTGTTTACAATTCTGTTCTGTTTCAATGTTCATGTGTGAAATTAATGTTTCGAAAACTATTCTCATTATTTTATGTATGTACTTATGTCACTATTTTTGTAACACTGATGTATATGTTTATTTCTATTCATTTGTAACGCCTGTTTTACTACAAATGTTATCTGTATTGTTATGTTCTTTAATGATGTATTTTGTACCTTTGTAATTGTATTCTCATGTTATAATATTGTAATTGACACCAATTCATCAAATTAAGTAACTTGTAAGCATTCCTTTCACTGCGCACGTTTCTGTTGGTCATAGTATGTGGACAATATGTGAGAAGTAGGGACTGTTAGTGTTTGCACGTGTGTTAATAACTCAGCAAAGGACTGGATAACAGCATTGCTCGTTCTAAGGACAATTCCAAAAAACTTTGTGAGTGCACAAGTGGTGGTTTATGGACTTGCTATATTCTCTACAAGACTCTTCGATGGTGATTGCGCACCTGCACAGTCGCAACAGATGGCTGCTGGCCATTTCTACAAGGACTACAGTGGGTCTGCACCTCTGGTGGCCCACCAATACCATTATCTCTGCAAGGACTACAGTGGGTCTACATCTTTGATGATCCATCAATACCATTATTTCTACAAGGACTGCAGTGGGTCTGCACCTCTGGTGGCCCACCAATACCGTAATCTCTACCAGGACTACAGTGGGTCTGCTCTGTGATGACCTACCTACCAATATTCGTCAGAACTTCGAATGACTCTGCTGTGGGTTTGCTCTGTTGTGGCCCATTACCTGTATGCATATCAAGAGTCAGCACTGTCTTTCCATTGGAAGGACAACACTACTTCTTCAAGACTGCATGGAAATCCACTACTTCTGTGTGCATTGTCTTTTACTGCTCAGACTTTGAGAAAAGAAACGGCAGTTTTACTGTGGTGAACAATGTGGACTGTCTTTATGGACGGTGAGAAAATTTAAGCTTTTGACCAACATTGTATCAATAAGTGTGTGCATTTGATTTCTTTGTTATTGTAATTATGAAAAATTTTTTTCAAATCTGTATTGGCCACTGCCCAATCCAATTTGTAAAAATTTTTGTGGGGAGCATGGGGGCTATGTAAGTAGGCTGTTTATGTTTTCTCTATGTAAGTAGGCTGTTTATGTTTTCTCTATGTAAGTAGGCTGTTTATGTTTTCTTATTGGCAACGTTACGTAGCGCTCAATATGAAAATCACTGGCTGTGCTGTGTGCAGTCTGTGGCTAGTTTGCATTGTTGTCTGCCATTGTAGTGTTGGGCAGCGGCAGCTGGATGTGAACAGCGCGTAGCGTTGCGCAGTTGGAGGTGAGCCGCCAGCAGTGGTGGATGTGGGGAGAGAGATGGCTGAGGTTTCTAATTTGTCATGAACTGATATATATATTATGACTTGTGATGATATTAAGGTAAATACATTGTTTGTTCTCTATTAATATCTTTCATTTGCTAACTATCCCTATCAGTAGTTAGTGCCTTTAGTAGTTTGAATCTTTTATTTAGCTGGCAGTAGTGGCGCTCGCTGTATTGCAGTAGCTTGAGCAGCGGAGATTTTTGTGAGGTAAGTGATTTGCGAAAGGTATAGTTTAACGTTAGTCAGGGCCATTCTTTAGTAGGGAATTTTGAAAGTCAGATTGCGTTGCGCTAAAAACATTGTGTGTCAGGTTAAGCACAGTCCCGTGCATAATTGTTCAAAGGGGACGTTTCAATAGAAATAAGAATGAAAAAACTGAAAAAGGCGACAATGGTGAAGAAATGGGATCTAGAGAAGATAAGGTCCAACAAAGAACAAATTACAGAAATGCTGTCTCGGGACTTTCTAAACACATTACGAGACAAAGAAGCACCTGATAATGCCAACGAGTACTGGAATATGCTGAAAGAAGGTATCATTAAAGCAGGACAGCAAAATATAGGATATGTAAAAGGGAAAAGGTCAAAAAAACCATGGGTCACACAAGAAATGATTTCCTAGATGGAGGAGAGAAGAAAATTGAAAAACAAGAACACTGAAGATGCAAGAAAGATATACCGAAGGTTAAATAACGAACTGCGAAGAGAAACAGAGCAGGCTAGGAAAAAATGGCTAAAAGAGGAATGTGATGAAATTGAAGAACTGGACAGGAAAGGAAGATACGACTTACTGTACAACAGAGTAAAGAATATGACATGGGAACAAAACAGAGCAGGAAGTGCTACTATGGAAATTTTGAGTAAAGACGAAGAGGTAGTGTATAAAGATCGTGACGATGTCCTCCAGAGATGGGAAGAATATATAAAAGAGCTATATGACACAAATAGCAAACCAGAAACTCTGGAACTTGAATCACACAACAGTGTAAGTGATGAAGAGAAAGGACCGACCATCATAATGGAAGAAGTAAAGTCTGCTATTGCTGCAATGAAAAATGGCAAAGCAGTAGGTACAGATACAATACCGGGAGAAATACTAAAATGCTTGAACCACAATGGAATAAGAGAAATATTGAGGTTATGTAATAAAATATATGACAGTGGTGAATGGCCTGAGGACTTTTTGACAACAGTAATGATTCCATTGCCGAAAAAACAAGGAACCAAGAAATGCAGCGAGCACAGGACAATCAGCCTCATTTCACATGCAGCCAAAGTGATGTTAAGAATAATTAATAAAAGACTTGAAAAAGTAATAGAGGAGAATCTCGGCGAGGAGCAGTTTGGCTTTAGACGGAATATGGGCACCAGAGATGCAATAGGGCTCCTACGAATCTTAGGAGAAAGGATTATTGAAAAAGGAAGAGACCTATATATGTGCTTCATTGATTTAGAAAAGGCATTTGACAATGTGGTTTGGGACAAGCTGGCGACTATTATGAGGGAAAAGAGAGTGGACTGGAAAACCAGAAGACTTATAAACTCATTGTACCTCAATCAAAAAGTTTCAGTTAAAGTGAGAGGAGAAAGTACGAACTGGATCAGACTAGGGAAAGGAGTAAGACAAGGATGCTGTTTATCACCTACTCTTTTCAACCTGTACTTGGAAAATATGATTGACCAATGCTCATTAGATGACAAAGGAGTAGAAATTGGAGGAAGAAGAGTAGGGTGCTTGAGATTTGCTGATGACATGGTCCTTCTAGCCACAGGGGAAAAAGAATTACAGGATTTGGTGGACACCATTGCAACTAACGGAAAAAAATATGGAATGAAAATTAACACAAATAAAACAAAAGTATTGGCAATAGGAGGAAATAAGGAACTAAAAATTGTGCTGAATGGAGAAAAACTAGAACAGGTGCAAAATTTTAAGAGTCTTGGAAGCAGGATAGACACCGACTGGAAGTGCACCACAGAAATTAAAACAAGGATAGCAATGGCAAAAGAGGCGTTTTATAAGAAAAGGAGAATCTTCTGCAGCGGTGTGGACAGAGAACTCAGAAAGAGACTCATAAAATGTCTTGTATGGAGTGTTCTTCTATATGGCGCTGAAACATGGACTATGAGGAAAAAAGACAGAGAAAGGCTGGAGGCTTTTGAGATCTGGACATGGCGGAAGATGGAAGGAATAAGTTGGATGGACAGAGTAAAAAATGAAGAGGTACTGAGAAGAGTGGGAGAGAAAAGACAGCTACTAGATGTAATAAAGAGAAGAAAAAGAAATTGGATTGGGCATATATTAAGAAAGAATGACGGACTGATAAAAACAGTTTTAGAAGGTTACGTAGAAGGGAAAAGAAAGCGAGGAAGGAAGAGATTCCTGACACTGGATGACATGATGGACGGTACAACATACAGCAGCCTTAAGAAGGAAGCAATGGATCGCAGAAAATGGAGAGGCAAAGGACCTGCTAATATAGCAGATAACTGATGATGATCTCCGGATGAAATTAACATTTTACTATGCAACAAACGGCACTGATTACGTATTTGTTTATATGTTCAGATATGCTAACAAAACTAACGTGGCTCCATTTAAAAAAACGTAGGTTTGTGTAAAAAAACATACTTCCGTGCATTTTTGTATGGTTTGTATTAAACACTTACACTAGCCCCTCTCCTCACGTTCGGTCTGTGGAATCGGTTCGTCAGTATTTGATGTGGTTTACGAAATATATCCATCGGTAACGTTAGATGACTCACCCTGTATACATTGGATGATGTGTAGCATATCAGTATCATTCTCCTTTGATTTGTACTCTGAACAGGAATAGCGCTCGAGGAAAACGACCATCAGGACTTCTCAGAATGCAGTAGGTAAAGCCGTCATCAAGCTGAGGCCTGGTTTGGTCACCACAGTGCTTCGCGAGCCATTGTCCTACTGCAGGTTGTGGTCACTCGCCGTCTTCCTACTTCTGAACTAACTCACCCAGTTAATAATTGTGGGACACAGTTAATTATTGGGTATCTGAACAATTCTACAGTTCCAACATTTTCGATTTCCATAAATCAATGTCAGAGGTGAAAGAAGAGATAAGTGACAGAAGGAATCTCGGGAGCAATGCCTGAATCCCAAATCTCTGGAGTTGTAATCCCACATTCATCCACTCAGCAGCTGAGGCATATATGTCCTAATTGCATTTATTGCTGCATTATTATCATTACACAAGGTACGAGTCAGACGAAGTAATTACATTTTTGTGCGTGTTTTTGAATGTATGCAAACAGAGTATTAACAGTAAATCGTTCATTGTGGTAAAGGAACTCCCAAAATCGTCAGTTACTGTATTTTGTTGTGCTTTTTCTCGACAATCTCGTGCTAACGACACAAACTGGTGACAAATATGCTCCATCACTTTTTTTTACGCTGCGTGATGGGGTCACTAAGTTCACGGAGGAAAGTGAAATATCACAAAGACGAGAATTCAGCCTGCATCCTATTTCTTTGTACAGGACGCCTATGGAGTTATGTCAAAAGAGTAGATTCTATATGGACGTAGTTAGATATAAAAAAAATACGTATCCAACGGATCAGTGTATGGGCGATCACAACTTCCTCAGATATCTACGTGTCTCGCTGTCCCCCTTGCTTTATTACGGGTCGTCCTAGTAATTCTGCTTAGAAAGACTTCCTCAACACTTGTGTCAATTTTCCATTAATCTTTCAACGTTGAGCCACATGAGGCTTTATTATTCTTCATATTCAGTTATTTGCGTGGTAAGATCAAAAGTTTGTCATGACGATTTCAAAAGGTTGTTGAGGTGGTAATGTTGGGATTTCGTGGTAACCATTTTAATGTGGCTTTAAATGCTGCAGAACCAAATAGAATCCGAGAATAAGTTGTTCATTAAGAAACCCACACATCTGAACAACAAAATGAGACTCAAGCTCCTTCCTTCTACAACCACACAAGATCCGTGATTGCCTTGTCATGGAGGTGAGATACTGAAAACTTCTGTTGTACAGAGAATTGGAAGTTCCCATTCATGCAAGCTTCAAAAGAATGTGGTCCTAACAGGTATTCTGATCACACAATGGCCCACATAAGGTGAGGTAGGTTCCTTTCCAACTCTGGCCCACATAAGGTGAGGTAGGTTCCTTTCCAACTCTGGCCCACATAATGTGAGGTAGGTTCCTTTCCAACTCTTGCTGATAATGGGTACTTTCCTTAGACAAAAAAAAAATTTTTTTCCTCATCAAATAGTGGTATATGGGACATTTATAGGTAAATAACATTCTTGAGCGAGACATGGCAGAAGTCGCCACAACGAAGTACAGTAGGTTACAAATCGTTGCTCCACACCATTGTCAGATAATTCAGTAACAAACATGGGCCTAAATCCTTTCGTATTCATATTTTTTCAGAGTGGTCGTGCATTGTTGAAGAAGATGCTTGAAGTCCAACTGCTCTTCTGCAAATGATTTTCATTGGTGACTGCTCATCTGATTAAGAGTGGGTGACACACGTTTCCTGTCACTTTTTATTGCTTCCAATATGTGGTCTGTCTTTGAGACAGCCTAAAAATACAGGACATTTATCTCAATCAGGCATGGCTACTTTACGAGGGGGACTGAGGCAAATGGTCTCATCATACCTTACATAGTTTTTCCTATCTGCGAATGTTCATGCACCCACGAATCCTCCACTAATCTCTCCTTTACAAGATAACTGTTGGTCCATGGATTCGGAACTCAAAGACCGCAGTTCTGGAACAAAAATATAATTCTGACAACATTGTTTTTTTAACATCTTCAGTGCAGGACTATCAATAAAACCTATTTACTTCCTTATTTTTACTACGTCAAGAGCGATGCAGGGACTTCTTGGACACCCTGTAGATGAAATAGACGCGCATAGTAACATGATATCTGTCTTTGTTAATACTCTTACTTTGTGTTGACATGCCGCCTTACATAGTTCTGGGTAACTGAACCTGGGTAATGTGGGTAAACAACGCCCAGGCTCCTCATCCAGAGAAGACTTTGGATTCAGCTGCCTGCAGTGTACGGGCACCACCTACTTGCTGTCGTTTTCTTGCAGACGAGGAGTGGCAGCTGGAGGACAGAAGCCACGATACGCTCTCCATGAACACTGACTGCGTGCAGCTGTTGGTGAACGCCCTGGACCACCCCACGTGTCCGCTGGAAGACCTGCCACTGGAAGCCGTGAAGCAGCGCGAGCAGTGCCGCGAGCAGCTGTGGGACGACGTGGTGCAGAGGTCGCCCCACATACCTGTCACCAGCTACCTGGCCTACACGCAGAGGATAAACGTCAACCTCTGTCTTCTGGCCTGGATGGCGGTCAACTCGTACGGCATTTGTCAGGACGTCCCGTTTAGTATGATACAGTCCGTACACGATGCTCGCTGCTATTTCGATAGTCCTGATGATCAATCATGTCTGCAGTCGAACGCTACAGACGCCATCTGTTCTGTTTCCAGAGCTATTCTGTTGCTGAAGTGTCGCGATTTTTCCTCCTTTAATGCTTCTGATGATTGTACGCTCTTTTATTACCCATTTCAAAGTTTCCCAGTTGGATTTACTAAATCTATCCGCATACTGTATCAAAACTTAACAGAAGAAACCCTGAACTACAGAAACAGTTTAAACAACGCTACCTTGAGATACAAGGATTTCAAAATTGACAGCTTGAAGCCTTTAGAAATCTCATTTATACTGATAAATATCATTTTCCGTTTCTCGACTGCCGGAGTATACATGTATCTTCCCCAGTTACGTAACTTGCCTGGGAAGATACTCTTGTCGTTTCAGATCACGTGCATAGTCCAGATCCTGTGTTCTGAGGTCGTGTATCGTATGGCAGGCGTCCCTGACTTACCTACAGCAGTGCTGATAGACAGCGCCCTCACACTTCTCAGCTGTATCTGGCTGAACTCATTCTGCTACCACATGTATTCTTGTGTTCGCCATCTCAGGCTTCCTAACCAGCTACTACCTGCTGAAGTAAGCCAGTTATTCCGTCGTGAGCTGCTGTGTGTGTTTATACCGTGGAGTATAGTATGTGTGGCAGCTGTTGCTTTGGAAAAGACGAGTAAATATTACCTCATCCACAGTCGCATAGTAGTCCTTGCAGGGATTTCAGTGTCTGTGGCATTCAACTTGGTTTGTCTCGGACTGATTGGATACATGTACCTATGTAATCGGTGCTCCATGCGGCAACTCGAAATTGTTGATAACAAGAAATTTGCCTCAAAGAAGGAATGTCTTTTTATGTCAGTTAAGGCCGTTATATTAAGTGGAATAGGAATTATTATTAGAATTGGGTTCCACCAAGCTCAGGGAATAGCGCAGTTAGTGTACTATGTACATCTAGCTACGATGGCGCAAGGACCAGTGCTCTTCGTCTGTTTCGTTTGCAATGGAACGACGCTCCCCATACTGAAGAACAGGATACTTCTTTGGTGGGACCCAACCAGCATCCCTGCAGGTCTAGAGCTGTGTTCGGCAGCCGAGAGGAATCTGGCCAGGAGAAACAATGGACAGTCTCCCTTTTCAGAATCCTCGCTGTAGCCTCCTTCAGTATTTTTCGCAAATAACTGTCTCCACACTACACTGCATTAAACCCAGAAATAAAAATGGACTCTACCTGGTATGACAATATTAAATGTCATTAAATCTGATATCGTACAGCCAGTACTTCTCTTTCCTAACGTCTCCTTCATTTATAACTGTGTGCTTATTTGTGAGTGGTAGCCTCTGTCTACCTATTCTGATGCACTGAGACTACTTACTAAAATTGTTGGGAAATGCTTCGTGTATACAATAGGCTGTGTCAATCACACGGCCTGTTATATACAAGGAGAACGCAGCATGTTGTCAGAGAAATTCCCGTTCGTCAGGGTCATCTACCATGACGATGGTGCATTTCTGGACACATGTTCGTAGGACGTTTTATCTCCGTTTTCCGTCGAGGATCTGTCTTTGCAGTTTGTCGGTTTTATTAATGTATAATGTATGATATTAGTATATAACATTATGTCTGAAACAAGGAAATTTTCCATATGTGTGTGAAAGATGTACTTTTACATGATTTGTAATTCAAGTACCATGACAAGAGACATTCAGATACTTATAAAATCAAAAGAGAGGGGCCAATGACTGAAGTGGTGTGTGCATGAAAGTGTAAATGGGTTTGTTGAGCTTATTAGTGGTTCGATCACATAGACTGGCTCAAACAGGTATAGTAATAAAGTAACACATGACTTGTTGTGTGAAATGTGGCTTGAAGTGAACGCAAAGTGTCGAATGGCAGAGTTATATGAGATTAGCATTATTGGGTTTGTGAGACAAGATGATGATTTGTTAAGCTAGAGGTTTGTAAGGGTACTATGGCATTTGTTAAAAGTTAATGTTCCATGTGCCACTCTTGAGCAAGGAAGAACATTACTTAAAGGCGTATTTGCAGAAACAGTACTGTGGAAGGATAAACTTGTGCCAGTACTGTGAGTCCTGATAAACATGTGCCATAGTAGCTTCACTAGAAGCACACAGTACGCCGAAATTGTTGTGATTCGTAATCAATAGAAGATCTCCCATTTGTTCAAATAAAACCTGAGTGAGCAAAGTAAAGGAGTGTCTGTGTGAATTTAGTACCCAGCCCAACGGAAAATCCTGTGATAAATAGTACTACGTGGAGTGATTTTCGTGAATTTTGCATTTACCAGGCACCCGCAGTGTTAACCGCGATTTCCGTGCTGGACGCAGTGGAACCAGAGGCCGCAGCGCCACGAGGGAGGCAGGTGCCGGGTGCAGCCCGCCTGGCCGCAGGGGGGCGCCGGCAGCTCAACACATTCTGTAAAACCGTTTGACGAAGATTTGCAGGCCGTGCGCCTCGATTCTGTCAGCGCAGCGCCAAGCCAACCCTGGCCCGCTTTGCGTGACGTCACAAGAGCGCGCCGCGGCCTTCTCTTTAGGTGGTGGTGGCCAGAGCCGACACGGGGCGCACTGGGGGTGCTTAGCGGCCCACCCAGACAAGCGTCCTGCACCACCGGGACACGCGTAAAGTCGGTCCGACACAGTGGTCGCCAGCCGAGCCTCGACCCGTTGGAAAGTATCGAACCTCATCGCTCGAAAGCCAGTAGTTAACGGCCCTCATGCTACCTACTTACCCCCAGGCAAGATCCCGAGTTCCGACCGCAGTACTGGGAACATTCACAGCCGAGCCCGGGAAATTACTTTCGACTGGCTGTACGAAATACACAGTTCAAACTCAACAGGAAGACGGTTAAAAAAAAACATTACTCCCAAATTTGGATAACAAACTGAGATTATCGCTATCCAATTACCCCAGCCAAGTCAGTCTGAGTCGGAGGACCACTACCACTTCGCTAACATCACCGAGTTTTCCCTGAGCTACAATTCGCCGTAAACGCCCACACTAATTACTATTTCAACATCCGCAGATAACGACAGGAAAGTTCTTAACCGGTAATCGATGCGCGCAAACGAGAAAGCGTTTGGAAACTCGAGAACACTGTGCGTCGCGACACAGAACTCCGCTCCAGGGAGCCCGCGACCCGCCAGCTTTCGATTCCCCGAACTCCGAGCCTCTCCACGAAATCCTTCTACACGTGGGCCTTTCAGCCAATCAGGAGCAGCAGAGGACTGCAAGCCCCACAACTGGTCACTCCCTGCTGCTGCTTACAGCCGCTGCTGTCACGTTCTGGTCTTCAAAAAGGCGAACCAGCGAGCAGATATGGGTGGTCAGGGAATCACCTGTTACAACCCTTTGACTCGTGGGGTATCAAGCATTAACTTCTGCAACCGATATACCTATTAAGGGCTTTCCTCTGATATATCTGGAGACAAGCATTCCCGCAGCCGAAACTGCTTGAACTGTTGTTACATGTACGTTGTTCGACAGCACACATGTTACTCAGACGATGTCCCCTGCAAAGTGCATCATGCGTAACTCGCGCCACTGTCGCCAAATGCAGCATTGTCAGAGCGACTCAGACTTGGGATCGGCAGTCTGCACAACCGCCACACTCTGAGACAGGGACGACCAACTCGCATCTGCCGAGCCTAAAGGCACAGAACTCAACGCTGACTGCGAGCGTTCTCAAGCAGGGCGTGGGGACTATGGATCGTCCTGTTTCCGATATGCAACAACAGTTTTCAGCGCACCAGACTGAAGTAGAGAACTCTATCTCCACCAGATCTCCAGAAACGCAACGCTACGCCGAAAACCCAGACAATAAATCCGACGTAAACAGGCAAAGCCGCCACAAACACGATACTCCAATTACATAATGTTTACACACATCCAAATACATCTCACGAAGAACAAGGTTTACAACTGGTTGGGTGCAGATGGAATTAAAGCACATCCAACACAACTTATGGCACTTTAGCAAACCCTACAATTAACTATAAACTAAGAAGGTGGCAAAGAAACCGCCAAATCGTTGTAACCTGCACTAAAACAGTTTCCTGGGCCACCAAGTCGTTCACAAAAAAAAATTCGAAAAAATCTGCCAACATCACAACACACCCATCAGATTTCGAAACCCAAGAGAACAGTTTGAGTTACTTACCGATCTGAAGCAACAGTAACAGAAATCACACTGCACGCCAAACACTAAGCAGAAGAGAAACAACACAGACTTACGCTCGCCTTTGTGATAACCAATTTTGAGCGTGATACAACAAACGAAAAAACTGAAGGGGACCTAAAGGTACCGGAAAACTAAATCAAAATTCCCCGCTATTCCTTCCAGTCATCTATAGTTACAAAGAACCAACTAACAAGCCACTTGTTCACCATTTCAGAATGCACTGTGTACCTCACAAGGTTGGACTATTTAAACACTACCTCCTCAATAACAGCAACGTCCATATTGCAACACTTTCCAATAAGACACGAAAAGCTGCGATATAAAGAGAAATGTGAAGAACGGAGTCGAGCACATCCAATTTTTAATTGCAAAATAGACCCAAAACAAGAAACACCAAAATGCAGGAGCTGCAACACTGATAACGTTAATAGTGATGAGAGTCGCAAAGAAAGACCAAAACAGCCTAACTCAGCAAACAAAACTGAAAACATTAAGCGCATTGATGAAACTATCACGGTCTTCGTCCAAGAATGACACGAAAACAATCAAACGGAAAACATACTCTGAGTCTTCACTACAGCCCCTCCCAACATGATATTTGAAAGAAGGGAAATAATAACAGCAGTTTCTAAAAAGCTCCTACTACGTTCTTTGGCGAACACGGATCCACGTCTATATCGCCATATTGATAGACAAGGAGGCCTATGCCCAACCTAGCCTGAGACACCAGGAAGCAAGAATTAACTTTCACATTCAAGCCTAAGAAAGATATTGCCACTATCTGCATTAACACGCTGGGTTTCTGCTCTAAAAACAAACTCCCTAAAGGCATAATAAGAGAAAAAGAAGTTGGTATTATAGTCGCAGCACGTACCCCATGAGCAGGTAATCAATCTAGATAACTGTATCTGTCACGCAAACCAGACCGTAGTAGAAGCTGAGATAGATGCTTCAGAGTCTTTCATATAAAACACCACAACGATGTATCTTGCCGCGGTACTGCCAGCTGTTCTCGTTAGTTATATACTCTCATTTTGCCCAGCTAAAGGAACAGGAGGCTCAGTACTAGATCTGTGATATTTGCTGAAAAATTGAACAAGAAATATATTAAACTTGTTGTAGCCATTTTGACTCACGCAAGACTCAGAAATGACTCGCCGCCTTTTATCAATCACTATGGTACTTCTATCTTAGAACATATACTACGTACAACATAGCTACCCAGATTCTGAAGCTATACTGAATTTGGCGACTGCATAGCTAACGAATACCTCACATTTATTATGCTGTGAACCACAAAAACTAGGAAAAAACTTAAAACGATCATAAACTCACGAAATCGGATAGTCGAAAAATTCAGATTGATACGTTTTAACAGAAGACCTAACGAATCAACTATTCAAACCACTCCTTATAACATATTGTAATCACCAAATACAAGTGGAAGCAATGCAGCCTACTATACCTAAAACTACCCTAAGAAGAAAATAACATAACAAAGAGAAAGACTCCTGACGTACATAAGAAACAAAATTAAACAGTAGGGAAAGTCTACAGACCATACGGCACTAACCAAATGGATATGCTACGATTGGCTTGAACGTTTTCAATTACCTAATAAGAAGAGAAACCCACCAAATGATGCGCGAGGTAATCACAAGAATTAGGTCCCACAATAGCAGTAGTTTTTGGAAAATATTTCCAACAGGTCATAGCACACCATTTACGAACAGCCATCCTTAATAGCAGATGAGAATGTCATTCATTACTGACGACCTCAAAAAAGTTCCTCAAAGTGCTAGAAAAACATTCACGGTCATCCACGGTATCCAAAATTCGATGAAACCGACGAAGAAATAATACTCGAAAATCCGAATGCAACCGTTTAACATCCACTACTTTATAAGATTGACGAATATGAAATGGAAAGAAAGCAGCTCAGAGACTGGAGGCACTGGAAGACAACAAAATAAATCACTCCTTTCACAAGACACCTGCCTCAAACACATCAGACGTTTCATCATCGCGGCCATGAAACTGAAAATAGTCTCTCTAAAATAGAAGCAAGATAAAATCAAGATGATTTCCCAACCCGAAAGACCAAAAAACAACACCAAATCATAGGTTACCGTGCTCTCAGTGACAGGGAAAGCTTTCGAGACAGACTAAAAATATTCAAGGAAGAGCAATATAATCGCACAAGAACAAGCCGGGTTCAGCGGCAACCACAGCACAGGTGACCCGGTCCCAGGACTGAGCAGCAGAACGACGCAGGCTGAACGCAACACGGCAGGGGCAACGCCAGCACGCTTTCTCGTGGACGGCGAACGCGCCTTCCATTGGTTGTGGCATGCTGGGCTGCTCTTTGAAACGTTACTTTTGAACTTCCCATGCCAAAGTGTGCAGCTTACTAAAAACGTTGCTGGAAACAGGTAAGTACGAGTACAAGCGCTGCTTGGTGATCACCATTCGACAAGCATTAAGCCAGCCGCAGTGACGTCACGTGGGACAGTCACGTCTCCACTGCTACACACCAACAACACGGTTGACATCGCTAAAGATCGAGGAACGAAAGAAGAGGCCTGTACAAAGATGACACTGCGTACTGTTGTCAGGGCCCGACATGTGGCAGAATTAACGAGCAGGTCAGCCCCTTCACAAACAAGCAGGAATCATCGCTAAGCAAGTCGAGTAGATTAAAATACAGTGGATCCACGAAATCTATCCTTCATCGCCAACCTGTGATTTTCAACTACCCCTACTTTGAATAAATATGCATTCCTCACGTTATCTTCAGAGGTACTCTGACAGTCAGTTATAAACAATGAAGAAATACGCCAACTGGAAAATAAGATGTTATAACACAGAGAGATGTTGTTGCGCCCCTCAGTGTCAAGACTTGTTTTAAAAATAGCTCTCCATTCTACTGTATAACATGCAGGCCTCTTCATCTCCAAGTACATACTGCAGCCCACATCCATCCCAATCTCCTTACTGTATTCACCACCCGGTCTTCCTCTACGATTTTCACCCACACTTCACTTCAAAATTAAATTGGTTACCTGTCGACGTCTCGGAACGTGTCCTACCAACCGCCCCTCCATTTGGTCAAGTTGCGCCTCGCATGTTCCCACGTTTCTCGGGAATCCAAACTTATCTTCCATGAGGTCGGCGTCTACCAGTTTTCTCATTCTTCTGTAAAGAATCTGTGTTAGTATTTTACAACGATCAGTTATTAAACCGATAGTTTAGTAATTTTCACACCTACCAGTAACTGATTTCTTTGGAACTGATAACATTAAATTCTTCTTAAGGTCTGTGGGTACTTCGCCTGTCTCATACGCCGGGCACAACAGGTGGGAGAGCTCCGCCATAGCCGGCTCTCCCGAGGCTGCCTGTAATCCTGCCACAAGACTGTTTACTCCCCGGGCCTCGTTTCGACTTAGATGTTTCAGAACACTGTCAAATTTGATCTCGCACAGTTACATCTCCCACCTCATTTACATCCATGACCACTTCCCTATCTGTAATATTACCTTCAGTATGATATATATCTGACATAACTACATTAGCAAACAACAAACCTATCTGATGTCATGACAGCAGAAATTCTAAATATGATGTAGCTATGCTATTGACTATACAAAGACATAGACCACTACACCATTCAGAAGGACTCCAGTTTCTTCTATATAACATGGCACTTACCTCTGACTTACACAGTTATGTTACAAATCCCTTCGTATCATACTACAGATTAGTTCCTAAGCATTAGTCTTAAAGACTACTAGTACAATGTAACAGGACACAAAGTGCCATAACGATCGTCAAACAATCGCAGGTGATGCTTTTTTAAAGGAAGGTTTTAACCCACTCATAAGGCGAATGCCAGGACTCAGCTGTAAGAATAACATCGTCCTCCAATCCGCCAGGATTACACGCTGTGTCCAAACCAAATAAGAGCCTCAGATTTAAGATGGACAGCGTCACTACATCATTAAGCGCATTTCCGTTCAAAGAGTAACACGTTTGGTAAGGCACATTGCTGCTTGTACTAAACTTAAATATTTTCATTTTCACCTCTCCCCTGTCAACAGTGACTGTAATTGGGATCAGCAACTCAGAAACAGACATTTTTTAACAAAGTCACTCTGAAGTAGTCGACGAATGATCTTGAAATTAACCACATTTTATTAAGACCTGACTTATTAGGCGCTGCAGATAAGTGATCTTACGTATTTCTAAAACATTAAAACTTAATTACGAAACCTTTTAATTTTCTTGATCGCAAAAACACATTGCTTTACCATCCATTACACGTTTTGGTGGCCAATCAACTATTGTTAGCTTGTAAAAGAAACAATAAACAGGGAATTGCCTTAGATTTAACCAAATTTAACAAAGTTACGTAGTATTGCGTGATGATATGCCAGTCATGGTAAATACAATGTGGCTATGAATTCTGTAGGCTTGAACGCCATCATCTAATAGCATATCTTGGAACTGTGTAAGTAATTGGAAAGTACCTATCAGGTGAATGTGAATAGTAAACTGTTTTCAGATATTAAAGAAATAAGCAAATAGAAATAATGAAAACATACCATGCTGACTAATGAACCACATTTTCCATGGACTATTGGTTACACCAACGAAGTTACAGAGTGCAACTCTCAACATATAGTAACAATCGAAACACACTCTTTCGTTAAGAATAAAGGCGCTAGCCCAGCTTAAGAAGCGAAAGTAATTTAAGGAAGAGACACTCTCTCTAGTTACTTATATCGAAAATGAGTATGAGCAGAAATTAGTAAGTGTAGCTGCCTTTTTGGCCCTGTCAGCTGTTCTCGACACTGCTTGGTGAGAAGCACTTCTTTAGAAATTCACGATTGTGTCGTAAATTTAAGGAGTTACTTAGCAACATGCTAAGCAATAGAGCATTTCATATCCATTCTCACAATGACAGATGCAGGGTACGTAAACCAAATGATAGTTTACTTCAAATGCCTGTTCTGAGTCCACTACCACTTTGGTCTGTACATGCACAGCTTACCAAAAGTCTTCAAAAAAATTTATTTATGCTGATGGCATTTGCTTGGTGGCTCAGAGCCTCAACGTTTCTGATACTGAAACCTCTTTAGCCACTGATATGGAAGTCTTAGATGTATACATCAAGAAATAGTGGCTCCACCTAAATCCACAGAAAATAATTGTATCTACATTACATCTATGCAGAAGACAGTCAGAGTGCACACTAGAAGACAGATTCAGAGACCAAGTCTCGTTGTACTGCATTACACCATAATACATAGGAACAGCGCTAGATAGAACTCTTGACTTACAAGTAGCACCTAAAGTCAAAACGACAAAGAACAGTCTTCAAAAATTTGGTGGTATCTTATGGGGAGCTAATGCTCGTGTTTTGAGATCCATAGCTCTAACCCTATCATAGGTGCTCTGTTGCTGAAGATTACTGTTCGACCAGGATCAATAGTGCTCATACTAAGAAGATAGCTGTCCAACTGAATCAGGTGTTACGGAATGTATTCAGAGTACAATCGCTCTAAGACTTCCTGTTCTCAGCATCATCCTACCCCCAGCTCTAAGAAATCAGCTCTCCTAAAGGTCTGGAAGAACATTCTGAAGAATCCTCAGCTGGCCAGTCATCGAGATGCTCCACAGGCAGAACATGAACACTTGAAATCAAGGAAACCCTCATCATGCACAGCAGAAAACCTCGTTGTGTCCTCTTTGATTGTCAACCATTTACGGAAAATTCAGTGGAGTCCGTCATCAATAGTCAACAAGCATCTAGTCAGGGACCCATTCATGCAGACAGGATTCGATCTCCCCAGACGTCAGTAGAGGATCTTGAAATGGATTAGCAGTGGAGAAGGCTGATGTGCTTATCTCAAGCATGGGGTGAGTGTTCTATTTACAGACAATTCAATGTCGCTTTCTAAATATTCCAGTTTAAACGGCCTCAGTATTATGATAACAGAAACAGGGTCACATGTTGCAGCACGCTTGAGGCAGCTGCATGTCCTGCCCGCTGCTGTGACGTCACATGATGATCAAATCTAATGCTAATTCCAGAGATCTCTTTATCCTCACACGTGCTGATTCGATTATGTGCATGCTTAATCATCAGGATATGTAATTACCCAGGGGCTGTCTTCTGGATCCTGAGGTGTATGTCATAATTTCATCAAGTAATTACATATGATTTATCAGTTATTCTTCTCCCATGGTCTTGGTCTCTGTATCCTGAAGTGAACTGGACTGTGGATACTGAAATAGTACTTACCGACGAGAGTCGTGGCACAGTGTCATTTTCACTATGTCTTCACTGCTTAGAAAGTGTGTTAACTGCCCTGTCGTCGTGCTATATAATTTTTTCATGTTATTGCATTAAGTCTTGGGATTTCGAGGTCATCTGTACAGCTCTATCATATTATCAGTTCATTTCAGAATGCTACTATTTACCAGTACATACATGTTAGCTTATGGTTCAAAACATGTATATGTAGGATTACCATGAGATCGTGAGTGTGAAGTTATAGTAGAAACTGAGGATGTCCGTCGTAATGTAAAACACAATTTACAGATATGAGTTAGGGCGAGCATTGTTAGCCGATGAAGCACACTGAGAAGTTGATGACAACAGACTACAATCCTTTTCAACTTCCTCTTCACATGAACATCTGTAGCAATAAGGCAACCATCATCGACCTGTATAAAAGTGTCATGAAGTTGTATTGGTTATGCAGTGCACTACGGATTGCAACAGACAAATACGGTGGCAAGTAATGTGAAAGCGTTACTAAACGATGTTGTATGTTATGTAAGTGAATGTTGCATACAAGATGATTTATAACAATATGTAAACATATGTATGGTTGCAGCATCAAGGGCTGCTACTATAATCCCATAAATATTGAAACTGTAGAGCCTGGTTTACAGACAGAGAACGGAGATACGTCGTTGCTCCTGTTGGATTGAACACAATGGAAGCAGAACTTATAGCATAAAAAAAAACAATTATTTAAAGAATAATGTAGAGATATAAGACAGAATGAATATTAAGAAATGTGTCAACAATTGTTTTTTTTATTTTTTGCATGTAAAAAATGTTAATAAACAAAGTTATTTAAAATGTGTATTTGTCCTTCATTGAAAGAGCACCAGTGCAAAACAAATATTATGCAAGATATTTTCAGATATGATAAATACGCCATACTATTCTGCAAACCCTCAATCATACATACAGTAAATATATTCACTCATTGAGTGAATAGAGCCAGTATGGTACAGTGTCAAAAAATTTCGACGATTTAAACACACATATAAACAGCTTAAGAAGAGTTCACGTTACTTGCACATACTTAAAACAGAGATATGAGCAACTGAAGACGGTATTGACTTTGTAAGTGGAGGTCCAATTGTATTACTTTCAGGCTTTCTGTTAGGACAATGCTTAGCATTTGATGCTAAAAGGTTTGCAAATCCTATCTGCCTGTAGATACACGCATCAAAATGTATTACATCACCTCGGTTCCGAGAGATCCAGAACCTGTACAGAAAACTGGAATAGAATCAAGATAAACATAATTTCCGCTCTTTTTATTGGTCATGAAAACCACACATTGCATATTGTTCCACCATACAGCGAGACCTTCAGAGGTGGTGGTCTAGATTGTTATGCACAACGGTATCTCTAATACGCAGTAGCACGTCCTCTTTCAATGATGCATGCCTGTATTCAACGTGGCATACTATCCACAAGTTCATCAAGGCGCTGTTGGTTCAGATTGTCCCACTCCTCAACAGCGATTCGGCGTAGATCCCTCAGAGTGGTTGGTGTGTCACGTCGCACATTAACAGCCCTTTTCAATCTGTCCCAGCCATGTTCGATAGGGCTTATGTGTGGAGAACATGCTGGCCGTGAGATAGAGGAGGATTCCAGTTACATTACATTATAGTCAGGCAGAAGTTCCGAAATCAGGTATTGGATTGTAAGGCATACCCAGGAGCAGTTATAGACTCAGCTCACAATTTAATGGTGGTGAAGAGTAGACTGAGTTTGAAACATTAGTCAGGAAGAAACGATACGGAAAAAAGTGGAATACGTAAGTACTAAGTAATGGAGAGGCAAGCTTAAATGTCTCCGAAGCTACTGATACTGCAATATAGCGCATTATCCAGTTCAGTAGAATAAGAAGGACACTTTTATAAAGGGCGATCAGAGAGAAACGGTCCAGTAAACGAAGTTCTAAAATGCATACCTTATGAGCTATGAGCACTTTTTCACGTTCGATACTGTGGAACGAGCACTAAATAGTTTACCTCTCACCCTTGTTCATGTGTCAGTCCTTTTGTATTTCGTTCTTTGTACCTTACGAATATGTCTATAGTAGTGGAAAAGGCCAGTCACTTGTGTGCTGATAGCAAAATTTAATCATCCTCCGCTCGACCGTCATTTCAGCATCGTCAGGGTTCTGAGGTGCAGCGATCATGGTTCATTAAGTTACTTCCTCAGTTTGCAGACATACCTGCAAATCCATCGCTATCCTCCGGTGGAAATGATGAAAGTAACTGTGACTGTTCACATGTATGAGCTACGGTTCGGCATTATCGAGGCATTTCGAGCCACGGAACAGAGAATAATTTTAGGAACTGGAAAATATATTTTAGAAAATGCTGCTTGTTCCAGATACAGGCACAGAAGCTCAGGACGACTCACGAGAAATATGCACAGACAGTCCAGTTACGCTGGATTCCCTGAAAAGTTACAGCAATCTTAGATAAATAAGGGCATAAATGAGAACTGCGCAAGGGGAAGTGGCACCTCATCTTGGAACGATCAGAAGTAAAAGTCTGCAGTCCTGCGAATGAATTAGGACATAAGCCGGCCAAAGAGCGAGCCCGAGAAAGTGCAACAGGAAACTAGAGCGGAAATTTTGCGTCAGTGAGGAAATGACAGATGCAACGCGAAAGAGATGTGAGAAAGAGTGGTCTGAAACCATGAAAGAAACTATGACAAAAAAAATTTTTTTCAGCTGTTCAACATCGCCATTCTACCATTTACCACTGTCGCCTAGTCTTACAGCTGTGTCGGCTGTGCAGGGGAGATTAAAGGCTCTCTCCAGCTTGCTGAGACAGTTGAGACTGGTGGGCCTGGCGGAGGGGCGCGAGCCCGGAAACCGAGGGGTCACTCGATGAACTCTCCTCGGGTTATGAGCCGAGTGGTGGCGTCGTCTCGTCCCAACACTCTCTTATACTATGGCTAGCAACTCGCGATCGCGTAAAAGCAGTGAAATTTGGGGTTTCTTCGCCGATTTAGGTGATGGGAAAGCAAAGTGCAGCTGTTGTTCTAAGTGTGTTTCATATAAAGAAGGAAATACATTTAATCTAGCACGTCATGTTCGAGTGCTGCATCCAACAGGGTCATTGTCAGTCAGGCGCTTAGCGCCCCCTGCTCCTGCATCTTCCGATATTTCTTGGACAAATAACGCGGACAATCCAGAACCAACACCAGCAATTGTCAGAAGCGAACAGCAGTCGGTGCCAGAAAATAACAGTATCACTTCATTATCAGACAGCAGGCATCAATAACACAGGACATTACCTACGTACTTTTCGAAACCTCTTTCGAACAAAAGAAATCAGGAGATAGATTTCACACTTCTGGAGATTGTTGTAAAGGATTATTTACCCTTCAACATAGTGGAAAGCAAACATTTCCAAAGTTTTGTAGGCAAACTAAATGGTGCTTACAGAATGCCAGATCGGAAGACCATTTCCAATACACTACTACAACAACAGTACACCATGATGAAAGAAATTGTAAGAGTCAAAATAAATTCTGCGGAAGCGGTTGTGCTGACAATTGATGGGTGGACCTCAACCACAAATGAGAGTTATTTGTCGGTGACAGCACACTACGTTAAAGACCTTCCCTCCTACAGTGCCTTAAATACGACGAAAGGCACACGTCAGAAAAACTCTCCGAAGAACTGCGACATGTCACAAGGGAATGGGGCATTCGAGAAAAAGTCGTGTGTGTTGTTAGCGACAATGCTGCTAATATTGTGGCATCTATAAGACTCACAGCCTGGAAACACATCCCCTGCTTTGCGCACACACTCAATTTAATTGCTCAGAATGGGCTTCCACACATTCGATCCATTCTGAATAAAGTAAAAAAAAATGTTCAATTTTTTAAAAGAAGTTCACAGGCCTGCACGAAACTCAAAATGATGCAGGAACAGTTGAAAGAGCCTGTTCTGACACTAAGACAGGAAACTGGAATTCAACCTATGATATGCTGCGAAGAATAATCGAGGTTAAGAATTCCCTAATGACAGTTATCACTCTGAATTATCCGGAACTTCCAAATCTGGCTGCAGAGGACATTGCAAGTGTAACACAGGCCTGTGACCTGTTGAAAGTTTTCAAACACTGCACGGAGGAAAGGTAAAGTGAAAATTTCATTGCTTCAAAAGGTATACTCCTTAGTCGCTCGTTGAAAAAATGGTGTTGCAGCTTTGTTAACAATGGCCGAAAAGCTAGCTAAAGACCTAAAATGACGGCTTCGAAATATACAGGGAAATTCCATTTTTTCAGATGCAACTTCATTAAATCCCCGGTTCAAATCACAAGGTTTTTCTGATAAAAATTCTGCTGAGAAGGTGAAATTAAACCTGATCAGGCACTGTGAGAAATTTGTGACGAACACATCCACTGCTACTGCAACAATCTCAGTTCCAACCACTGAATCTACTTCTAGTCTCTGGCTCGAATTTGACGAAGTGTTTTCCAGGCTGCAGAGTAGTCCACACCCGAGAGCTGCTGCAAAGTGGAAGGGGACAAATATTTACAAGACCCCTGCTACAGAGACAAGGCTGTCGGTATACCCCTCGCTCTTTGAACTTGGAAAAATACGACTGTGTATTGTTGCAACCTCCACGCCGTCTGAAAGAGTGTTCTCGAAGGCAGGACACCCTATAACAGAAGAAATCGCCCAACAGGAAAAAGTGGAACAAATCATGTTATCAAACGGAAGTCTCTGAACATTCGCCAAATCCGTTGACGTTTATTCATAAATATATATGTATTTTTTAAAAATATAATTAGGACAATCCTTAAATTGACATTTAGTGTAATTATTTCAATAATGTGTACAAGATAAACAATCCAACATGAACGAATCTTTCAAGCGTGGATTCGACTGATGCTTCAGTTTCAGACTCAGAAGGTATGCATTTTACTTTCATATTGGCTGTGCGTGCTCACACAGCCAGCCTCTTCGTTTGTATCTTTAATTCAATTGTCTGCAAGCGCTGCCAACGGTAGGCTACCCGTAGACGCGAAGTATAACTGCACAAAGAGTCACGGGTAATGTTGTCAGCACTGCAAGAAGCAGCTGACGCTGCCTTCCCCTCGCCCCTCACCTCGCCAACCCCTCCTAACCCTATCGTTCCCCACAAACGCCGCGCGATTCGTCGACAGGCAGTAGAGGGAGGACTGAAGTGAAGGGAGGATGAGTGACGTAGCGCCGATGTAGTGGGAGAGGGAAAGGGGATGAGAGTGAGTGAACTAGAACAAATTGTGGAGTGTGCTATCTGTGAAGAATTTGAAGTACCAGTTCATTGAAATTGAGTGGTTAGTTGACACTTCACTGGAGTATAGCGTTCATTTGAACGACTCATTCACGAGCTCCCCATCACTAGCCGGCAGTCAACTGTTTCGCGATGGCGATCTACCTGCCCAGTCGTCAACCGATCAGACTTTCGTGTCCTACATGAGACTTCAACCTTGAACCTTGACCCTAACTTCTTAGCGGATGAGCAACCCGGCCACATCTAACGACACTGGTCAAAACACATCTAGACGTGGAATGTTTACCTACGCCGTACGCTCATGTCTATGTGAAACGGTTCTGTACTCTGCCACGTCGGTTGTAGTTCACTGACACTGTTAACGGGTTGCCAGAGTACAGACACACTTCTACAACTATGACTGGTGCCGTTTTTACTTTGACTAACGCTTGCCCTTAACAGGTAATTTTATATAGTCAAACTCTGCTGTCTACTATTTGTAGAAATTTTGCCCTACTTCGTTTTCTGAGGCTAAAGTGTCAGTTTTTATGTAAGGGGACTATTCTGAGCAAATCCTTACTTTGCTTTTGTTTCCATTCCATCATCTGGTAGCAAGGTGAACTGATGCGACGTAAGTGACGTTAATAAAATAACAACCTATGTCCACTTGCATTTTGAAATCACTAAAAGATTCTTTTACACATGAAAATGAGAAAATATATAGAATTGTGAAATTCGCCTGTACTCCGCCTCTCCATAAACTGATGTCAACAGCGTCAGCAGATTTTTGTGAATCGAGCTCACACACTCCATGGTTAGCGGCGCCATCTGGTAGTCGGCACTTTCGTGTAGTAAAAACATACACACATATATACATTACATACGCGGCCAGTTCCCTGACGGCCGTAGTACAGCCACTCCCTGGTTCCTGCAGTGTTGCGACTGACGGGCCATACCTACATCCCCACATGGGCTGAGTGATAGTTACCTCTGTCAGAGTCTGTGCATTCCAACACAATAGTGGCATTATGAGCAGTGGACCTGTATGGCTGACGTTGCACACTGCGTATCCAGTACGACCTACTTTCGGCAAGTTCAGTGCTTGATTTGTGACGGTACGCATAGGTACTCCCCACTGGTGTCTCGGTCTTGGGGAAAAAAAAAGGATCGATACTGCAAATTTTGAGGCGTGGTATGATAGAACATTATCTTTTTAGTAGTAAAGATGTTGTACTGTCACTTTTGAAATGCGCAGAAAAGCGTTAAAATACCGTCTTAAGAGGTCAATTGCAGAAACACACACCTGCCCCCCCCCCCCCCCCCCCCCGCCCCACACTGCCACCCTGGAAGGTCACCACAGTATCAGAACCTGTTTTTTACAAATCAAGCACTAGCTGAGGTTAAAGCTGTACACCACTTACCAAATGCACTTCATGTCATTATTTTTGTCACGGTATATAAAATTTTTCAGTGTGTGCATGGCAACAAGAGCGATTCAGCTCAACAGACTACGGCGCTGTGTAATGCCTGGTGGCTGATACGTACCAATAAATATTACTACTTCTGTGTGTGAATGGAATTTTAAGCATAAAACGTATTATGCTATAGTTGACCTCTTTTATGCTACCTTTTTGTATTTTAGATCTGAAGAAGTCTCGTCAATGATCTGAAACTAGTAATCAGTAGAGGAGTTTTAGCGATCTTGAAATACGACTTTTATCCACACTTTTCAACATAACAGATCGCCCATCATCCCTTTTGAAAATGGGAGATAATAACGAAAAAGAACTTTAACTTTTGTGCCCAAGGGCATATTTTGCACTGGGTTGGCGTCACCTGCGACCGCTATTCTAATTCGGTCTAAATCTCATTTGGCAACCCAGAATGCCAGTTTGATGCCGCATTGTTGAATGTCTAGTTGCTTAGTTTCATTTTCATGGTTGATTTATAGACTAACCATTATTATTAGCAGTTTGTCACAGTTGAGCAAACGTGTTTCTTTTCAGGAAGATTTTCTACATTGAGTCATAGAGACCTGAACGAGGCGGATATTTTCGCTTAACATCTAATAGACGAACATGTATCAGAGTTAAGGGATTTCGAGCCGAATTATATAGACATTGAAGAGAATAAAAATAAAGAAGATACGGGGAGGGGTGGAGGCAATGAAGAAACAATGCACACGACAACACTCCCAATATGCTACAAGTTCTGGTAGAGTGCATCCAGAAGCAGCTCCAAGAATATGTAAAAGTGGTTCTGCGAACTTGGTCCATAAACCTCAGAGAAGAAGTCACCTGGGAAAGAAGTATCTGAATCAATCAAAAAAATTTTCATTCCTGAAAACAGAAAAACAACTGACGATACAATTGTATCATGTGAATGCAAAAAATTGATCTCTTGTTAGCGATCCTGGACTATACGCTGTACATCAACACATACTACAATATAGTGCCCTACTTAACGTGATCTGTTACATTAGTTTGCTTTTAGCATGTAAGATCTACGTACTCACTTTGCATTTGACGATGTATTCGTTGTGACGCCTGATTTGAAACCAAAAATCTGCAGAAATCGAATGTTTGAAAATCAGAGTTACCTCCCCAAATAAGCAACAAGAAAAAACTAACATTGGATCTTACAGCCGATACAGTTGTCCGAAAATGGAATAAAAATACGCAGTTTTTATGGGTAAGTAGCAAAAAGAGACGTCCTAAGGGACTTTATAAATACAGAGTTCATATAGGGTTTAGATGGGACCATTAGATTCCTGTGTTATAGCCTAAATACAGCATTGATGTAAGGTTTAGATAGAACCATTAGATTTCGATGTTATAGCCAATAAGTCGTTAAAAGTGATGTCGCTATGAACGGTCTCGACTGAATGTATTCACAGGACGTGTGGCATGTAATTGAAAAAGTGGCGTGCCAACGCGTCTCCTCGAGGCTTTCAGGCTTGCAGCGAAATGACCACGACGAGAAAAATTGAGGAATTGCAGCCAATATACCAGGCCCTGCCGACGATGGCCCCAACCACGCGACATTCGCGAGCGGAACAGGAGTAGGCGGGTGACAGTGTGAGGAGAAATGTTGCTGAGAATAGGTTCTGGGTTCGAACCCCAGTCCAACACAAAGCTTCACGTCACGGCATTTCAAATAAGTTACATGTGAAGAAGCAATATTTACCATCTCTCATAGTTCGTTAACAAGGACAATAAATGCTGGGTAGGAATCCGCGTCCGTTAAAAATGTTTACGTTATGTAATTTATAGTTGATATTTGCTAACTGATACTGTCTAAAATCGAGGTATATCACTCTCTGTATGCCTAGTCAGGAATGACTGTAGGTTTCCGTCAGTCACTAAATCTTTGCTTAGTCTACATGACCTGGGTTTGAATCCATTAGCAGAACGGGACGGTTCGTCGTGTCATTTGAAGTTCATAGATATTCTCAACTAGCTGCTCGTGAATAACTTAAATTTGAAATGTCATTTTGCGTTAAATAATAAGTACGGTACGTTACTTTGAAGAAAAAATCATGAATATGACGAACTTACTACGTGCATTACCTATCCGACGTAACAATGAGAGTGGTAACATTTGAGGTATGTCATTTATTGTAATAAATGTGAATTTACAAGCGTTAAGGTTTATATGTGATAAGGGGTTCCCTGATATTAGTACTATCGTGGTATTACTTTACATCTTGAGTTACTGCGATACAGAGCAGTGTTTCCTAGTGGTGACTTGTTGGAACCATTTTCAACAGTCAAACGACTGTACTGAGAGGCTATTAGAGGACCTGCTAAACAGCTGCGTTATGCGGGTTGCATGTGATTCAGGCAAAACGCAATTCGATTCGTTCGGATACTTTTGAGCATGACTGTACGAACATAAGTTGTGTAACAGAAAGGAGTATTGTGGGTCCGATACAAGTAGGCATATTCTCACCATTTACGTACGTAACCGTTCATTGCTTACGGAAAGATTCCGGACAGTAACGTAGACAGTGTAAGTACTGGCGCCAGAGGCGGTACCTTCAGTGTCGGCGCTGTGTGGTCAGGAAGAGGCAAAGTGCAAGCACGTTCTGTGAAAGAAATATTAGGCGCTGCTGTGACTAATAGTAAGGGCGCAGAAGTATTTTGTTTGTAAACATTGTAGGGGGTGTTCTTGGAGACAGATTATCTGTAAAAATATTCCTACGTTATTCAAAGAATTCGTGAATAAAATATTGTCAACCAATCTGACTAAAAATTGAACTAACTTTGGGCATAATATAAAACCAGCAAGCGGATCGAAACCATGAGTTGAGTCGCTCAGTGACCATACTACCACAGAAACGGAAGACGACAGACAGAAGGCGAAATACAGAGCTGCCATGAATCATTCACTCGTTTCCAGAATTCTAAATTTTCCGAAATATTACATGTAGAAATATGATTGGTGTAGGAATGTAACAGCAAACTCAACGAGTTTAAACTGTGCTGACCACCTCACATTAACAATGCAGCGCCTTGCCAAAATGCCGACAAAGCGAGAGAAGAGTTTTCTCCTGTTGTAATATGCAGGATATTTGACCAAATGTGGCAGCTGCAACCGTCTCAGATTGCGGAGGTTAAGTTTTTCAGATAAATTCTAGGTTGCTTCGTCGCTGAAGATCAGGATGGAGGTTCAGCATGGAGGTTCATCCTCCAGTGCTCCCTCCGTTGTGGCGCGAATCTGAAGGCGCCGGCCGCAACCTTACGGGCTGCAGACGGCACGGTTCGAAGTGTAACAGCCGACGCACGGTCTTCCACACACTTTGCTGCGGTATTCAGAGTTCGCGGCTTGTCGCTGCTGTTGACTTCTTTGTACAAAAATCTCGCTCACCCTCCTCCACGGCCAAAGCTGCCACATTTGATCAAATATCCCACACATCACAATACACGAAAACTCTTCTCTCGCCTTTTCGGCATTTTCACAAGGCGCTGCATTCGTAAGATCAGGTGTTCGGCACAGTCTAAACTCGCTGAGGCGAAAAATATTTCGGAAAATGTACAATTCTGGAAGCCAGTGAATGATTTATTGGTAGCCCTGTATTTCGCCTCGTGTGTCGTCTTCCGTTGCTGTGACGGTATGGTCACTGAGCGACTCAACTCATGATTTCGATCCCGTTGTTTTCATGTGACGCCAAAAATTCTCTTAATTATTAGTCGGAAAGTTTGACAATGTTTTATTTAGAAATTCTTTTAATAATATAGATAATATTTGCACACAAAACCTGCCTCCAAGAATTCTCCTAATAATGTTAAGAATCAAAGTACTTCTGTGCATCTCCAATTAATCACTTCAGCGCCTAATATTTCATTCACAAAATGTACTAGCACTTCTGTACTAACTAATCACGTACTGCCAAAACTATGTAGTGACTTCAATGCTACTACCTATACTGCGTACATTACCATCTGCCATCTTGCCGTAAGCAATCAACGATGACGTACGTAAATGGTGCATCCAACTTTGCATCCAACTTTTATAACTCCTTTGCAGTACACTATTCAGTAAGTACGATCATGCAACCCAACGCAATTTCACACCTGACTGACGAACTCATAGACCAAGACACAGGTATCGTTAATAGGAAGTTGAAACGTCCCCTTTGAACAATTATACATGACTGTGCTTAAACTGACACACAATATTTTGTTAGCGCAACGCAATCTGACTTTCAAAATTCCCTACAAAAGAATGGCCCTGACTAACATTAAACTATACCTTTCACAAATCACTTACCTCAAAAAAATCTTCGCTGCTCAAGCTACTGCAATACAGCGAGCGCCACTACTGCCAGCTAAATAAAAGATTCAAACTATGGAAGGCACTAACTACTGATAGGGATAGTTAGCAAATGAAAGATATTAATAGAGAACAAACTATGTATTTACCTTGATATCATCATATATAAATATAGCAGTTCATGACAAATTTCAAAACTCCGCCATCTCTCTCTCCACATCCACCACTGCTGGCGGCTCACCTCCAACTGCGCAACGCTACGCGCTGTTCACAGCCAGCTGCCTAACACTACAATGGCGAGTATTACAACAATGCAAAGCAGCCACAGACTGCACACAGCACAGCCAGTGATTTTCATACAGAGGTGGCGTTACCAATAAAAAAACCTAAACAGCCTACTTACATAGCCCCCATGCTCCCCACAAAAAATTTTACAAATTGGATTGGGCAGTGGCCAATACAGATTTGAAAAATTTTTTTTCATAATTACAATAACAAAGAAATCAAATGCACACACTTATTGATACAATGTTGGTCAAAAGCTAAAATTGTCTCACAGTCCATAAAGACAGTCCTAATCGTACATAACAGGAGAATAGCAGTGTTTTTCTCAAAGTCTGAGCAGTAAAAGAAAATGCACACGGAAGTAGTGGATTTCCATGCAGTCTTGAAGAAGTAGTGTTGTCCTTCCAATGGAAAGACAGTGCTGACTCTCGACATGCAGACAGGTAATGGGCCACAACAGAGCAAACCCACAGCAGAGTCAGTCGAAATTTTGAAGAGTATTGGTAGGTAGGTCATCACAGAGCAGACCCACTGTAGTCCTGGTAGAGATTACGGTATTGGTGGGCCACCAGAGGTGCAGACCCACTGCAGTCCTTGTAGAAATAATGGCATGGTGGGTCATCATAGATGCAGACCCACTGTAGTCCTTGTAGAGATAATGGTACTGGTGGGTCATCAAAGATGCAGACCCACTGTAGTTCTTGGAGAGATAGCCAGCAGCCGTCTGTTGTGACTGTGCAGGTGCACAATCACCGTTGAAGAGTCTTGCGGATAATATAGCAAGTCCATAAACCACCACTTGTGCACTCACAAAGTTTTTGAAATTGTCCTTAGAACCAGCAATGCTCTTATCCAGTCCCTTGCTGAATCATTAACACACGTGCAAACACTATCAGTCCCTACTTCTCACATATTGTCCATATACTATGACCAACAGAAACGTGTGCAGTGAAATGTAACTAACAAGTTAATAATATCATGAACTGGTGACAATTACAATTTTATAACATAAGAATACAATAACAAAGGTACAAAACACATCATTAAAAACATAATAATACAGATAACGTTTGTAGTAATAGGGGCTTTACAAAAGAATAGAAATAAACATATACATCAGTGTTACAGGAATTATGACATAAGTAAATACATAAAAGATCAGAATAACTTTTGAAACATCAACTTTACACATGAGCATTAAAACAAAACAGAATTAATAATGTCTAACATCTTTACAAAGTAAATAACATTATTAATGCAAATTATATTTGAGGATAACAGTATTCCTCATCATAGTTCATGTAGCTGAGTATGAGAAAAATTCTACAACAAAAGTCTGATGAGGTAAACATATAAAGACAGGAAGAACATATATACACAAGGGTACCCAAACACATAGTGGGATAACACAAAAGAAAAAGACAGGGTTTGTTTCATTGCAGTATTTTGCAAACAAAACTTTCTTTGCTTCTTGGAGATCTCCCTTCATTCATCATTATTCCCAAAAGTCCTATCTAAGCCTGCCTTCTGTATTTCGGTCACATCCTCTGTCGAAAATAGTTTTTCTCTCTGCTTTCTCTATTCTGTTCACATCCTCTGTCAATAATAGTTTTTCTCCACTGTACAGTATCCTTTTTATTTTGCCAGACCATTTTCTGATAGCTTCTCAATGCATTTCTTATAAATTTATAATAGTTAGTTTCTTATATAGTCTCCTCTTAAGCTAACTTAAATCTACTGAGCTCAGATACTAAACTAAGGGACGAGGCAATGCAGCAGCACATAACAAATTAACACAAACAGCAATGCCAAAAAAATGGAAAATTGCAAAGCAAGCTACAGTAAATATAAATTACCAAGCAATGCAACATTACAACTAACATGAGCCAATGTACAGTAGCAAGAAAAATAAGTCAGTAGTAAAATTAGCTTAACAGAGTAACACAATTTAAAATTCAGTAGCACTATGCCTGGCAAACAGCAGCAGCAAATATAAAAAATATAAAACTTATATCTATACATGACAAAGCTCAAGCAGAAAAAATATTACAGTAAAAACAACAATGCAGATAAGGGAAATGTATATTCACATCTTAATATCTATGTAATTAAAGTGGTGCACCACAACAACTGATTGTAAAAAGAAATATTACCATGTACTTGAAAAGAAAATTATGTGTTACTGTTACTAGTTCCTTCTTATTGTTCTTTCCTTTCCAAGTGCTCCTTTTTTAAAGAATGTGGATCATAAAATAATTATTTAATAGATCTGTTGAAAGAAAGTGTTCACATTAGCAAATACATTTTATTTTATAAAAGCAACGCTGCAACACAGCTGGAAACCAGATATCAAGTGAAATAAGCAACTACGAAAAGCAAAGCATGAAAATATCATTCAATAGTCATGTGGCATTTCGTAAGTCAGTAGCTCTCAACTCTCATAGAAAGACACTTGTCATAATCAGGTGTGCAGATGTACGAATATTTCCCATCAATTCATAAGCATTGCAGTAATTAGCACAAAGTACGATTAATCATATGTTTTCAGGTAATGAGCGTATAATATTTGCGATGCTTTCTACAAAGGAATGTCAATAGCAAGGTTAATGGAAGTAATGAGGGTGTCGCAATTGCAATATTTTCTCTAAAGGAATGCCAATGGCGAGGATAAAGGCCTGCCTTTTTTCTTTTTTTTTCTACCTGTGCTTCCGGAAAGGCACACCCTAATGGCTTGTTCTTCAGGTGTTTGACACAGCTGCGTGCCCATGACGCATTATGTGCAGGTGGTCACTTAACTTTCTTACGGAAATATTTATGACACCAGTTTCCGCTACAGTGACAGTCTCACACAAAAATATTTCACAGGTCAAGAATTAGCGTTGCAAATCTGTAGAAAGAAAATCCTATGAATATAATGTTGTCCAAAAAATTTTCGCCGGCATTGTGATACATGCACGCATTTACACACATTTCATAACTCTTAAAGTACGATTCTTGGTTTCCAACATCCTTTTTCACAAGTCAAGAGTCCCTACCCACTATTCATTACTCCTTACCTTATTACACATATACGTATCTATCGACACTCGTCAATATTTCGTCATTATAAATATGAAGCATAATCAAATAACTCATATAGCCTCAGCCTATTAATCGTAAACATACCTCAGCAGCATAATACACATCGTCGTCGTAAAAATAACATCATAACACCTCAGTCAAATCTCAAAATCGTCGTAGCTTCCTCCAATAATTAAAAAAATTCTCTGCTCATGTCAAAAGTGTCATCTGCCTCAAACGTACTTTAAAAATCATGAATCCATACCAAATACATCATTCAAAGCTCTCATAGTATCACAATGGTTCCGAAAAAATATGAACAGTTCACACAGTACAGACAAAATACAGTTTCGTAAGTGTGAAGTAATTCAACTCTGTAATTGCGTAAACATGTGTCACTGACGTAGTAAAAAAAATGTTTATCTCTCAGTTAAATGATCAGATAGCTGTGTAATTTTGTGTTAGAGAAATACGGTACCGATGTGTAAAGTTGTATAAGCAAATACCATATTAGCTAGGGCTCCTTGTGGTTGCCACACACATGGTACACAAAGTAGGCGTGTACCCCCTTGAGGATTAATGTAATTATACCCTCAGGTGTTACAGATTACAGCAATAGAATGAAATATATCACAGAAAACTTTCTTTGTAATTCAAAAATCTTGAAACATAAATGGCTTAAGTACAAAATCTCTCAAATGCGTGTCCTGTAGCGCTAAATGTGCGTCTTGCTGTAAGATAATTCTGTGGAAGTGCCGTACTTATCGTCCTCCGAAAGCCAAGTTCTGCAGAAGTCAATGTACTTACCTCATGATAAACAAAAGTGAAATGCTTTATGTATAGATATCTTAGTTATTATGCTTATTGCCGTGATGAAGAAAGTACTGTGCTGTAACGTATTGTTGTGCTACGGAAAAGAATCTCATTGTTGCTGTACCACAAAAGTTACTACTAAAACATGTTTTACTTTCCAGAAGAATTCAGAAAAACTGTGCAGATATAAAACAAACACTGCAAAAGCAACATTGTAAATTGTCACTCATTAGTAGCGTCGTGATAAAATCGTGTAGCTGTCACATAAACTAACCACTGTGCCATCTGGTATCTCACTGAAAGTACTTTAAATCCAGAATATATTTTCAAGTAAACCAAAATGTTGCATTAAAATCTCATTAGCAGTACTGGTAAATGTTCTAAGTATGTAAGCCTTATAGTCGTTCCCTAATCGTGCAACTAACAAGCAAGAATGTACACACACAATAACACTGTGACGTCTGTTCACTATAACAATGCATTCGTCATTTCTGTTTAAGTAAGTTCTCTTGGTTCTTGATTGGATGTTTAACTTCAAACATTGTTGTATGTTAACAGATTCTAAGTCTGACAATGCATATTAGTAATGTGAAGCGAAAAATTTTATGGCAAAGACTAAGTTAAAAAGCAGATTATCTTTCAATAAATGGTTTTACATGTGAAATGTGGTGTAAACCTTTACTCTTCCTAGTACGCAGAGTTTCAACTTCAACGCAATTATCATGTGGTATACGTTGGATTCTGTAAGGTCCATTGTAAACTAGAAAGAATTTGTGACTCAAGTGTTTCTTCTTATGTGACAATGAATGAGCTTTAATGAGAACTTTCTGACCAATATACAACTTCTTTGCATTTGCTTTACCGTGTAGTTTTCTCCTTTTGTCTGCTGCAGATTTTATATTTTTAAGAGCCAAATCAATTATGTCTTTGTGTCGAAGTTTACGTGTATTCGGGAAAGGTACAAGCTCTCTGATTCTGTTCGGTGGTTCTTCATTCTTCAGTACAAGAGTAGGTGGTAAAGTAGTGGAGTCGTGAGGCATTTCATTCAGCACGTTTTGAAATAAGTGTAAATATCTGTCCCAATGCTGATGCTTTCTGTGACAATAAAGTCTGCAAAGCTTATTGATTTCTTTCATAATCCGTTCAGACGGGTTGCAATGTGGTGAGTACAATGAAATAAAAACGGGTTTGATTTTATGGTTGCGAAGCATGCGTGACCAAACAGCAGATCTGAATTGCGGTCCGTTATCTGAAATGACTTTACTAACGTGTCCAACTTCACGTAAGAAATTTTTAACAAAGGCGTTGGATACAGATCGTCCAGTGGCTTTACGTAACGGAGTGAAAGAAACAAATTTTGAAGTAAGTTCAACAGCGACTAGAACGTACGAAAATCCATTAGATGTTCTGACAAACGGTCCCAAGAGATCAACAGCAGCAAATTCTTTTAATTTAGAAGGAATGATAGGAAACAACGGAGCACGATGTGAGACAGTAGAGGGTTTCGCCTTTTGACAAAGTTTACAAATAGACAAGACGCTTCGAATTCGCTTTTCCATATTGTTAAAATAACAAGTCGTTCGAAGAATATGATAACATTTTCGTGGGCCAAAATGTGCGTAGCTGAAATGAATGTACCAAATGAGCTTATTAACAAAATCGTCTGGAATGCAAAGTACCCATAGCTTGTCATCAACAGTCCAGCGTTTGAAGAGTATGTTGTTTCTAACCAGGTAATAATTCCGAATCTGTGTGTGTGTCTTTTCATGCCATTTGCTCTTGATGTCTTTCCAAATCGGATCTTTATCTTGTTCATGAGCAATGTCCTTTAAAGATGTGGTGATGAAGTTTTCAAAGGCGACTTTCTGAATGTAAAGAATACTGAAATTTTTCTCAATGTTGCCTTCTGTGTTACTTTTCTCAAGCCCAGCCGGTGCGCGTGACAGTGCGTCCGCAACAATGTTCTCCTTGCCGGGAATGTAGACTATTGTGAAGCGGAATTCTTGCAGAAACAATGCCCAACGTTTTAACCTGTCATGATTTAATTTTGAAGACATAAGAAATTGTAATGCACGATGATCACTGTATACTTTTACGTGCTTACCAGAAAGAAAGAAACGGAATTTGTTAAATGCCCAAACGATTGCTAAAGCTTCTAATTCAGTAACGGAATAATTTTTTTCAGATTTTGTTAGCACTCGGCTAACAAAAGCAATGGTTTTCTGAACAGTAATGTCATTTTCTATGGCTTCTTGAAATAAATGGGCACCAAGACCGACTTTAGAAGAATCCGTGCTAAGGCAGAAATCTTGTGATAGATCTGGATGAGCTAATATTGGCGCATGAAGTAACGCTTCTTTTAAAGAATCGAATTCCAACTGTGCTTGTTCGTCCCAGTTCCAAATAGTATTTTTTCCAGTGAGAGAACAAAGTTTTGGTGTAACAAGAATTTGCATATTCAGAAAACTACGGTAAAAATTTACGAGACCTAGAAAACTGCGGACTTGTCTTTTTCTGGATGGAACTGGAATGGCTCTGATTGCTTCTAACTTTTCAGGATCCGGCTGAATGCCTTTAGAAGAAATAATATGTCCCAAAAACTTCACCTTTGTCCGACCGAATTCAGACTTTTCCAAGTTAACTGTAATTCCAGATTCTGAAAAAATACGTAACAAACTGTTGAGGATGCGATTATGTTGTTCCCATGAAGCTTCTGCTATTAGAATATCGTCCACATATAAGGTGATGTGACGTTTTAAGAACTCAGGCAATATGGAATTTAGCCCGCGAATGAATGCTGCTGAAGAAATGTTCAAACCAAAGGGAAGTTTCCGAAACTGATAACAAACGCCGAAACAAAGGAAAGCTGTGTATTTTCTACATTCTGGATGAAGTTCGATCTGATAAAAGCTGGATCTGAGATCAATGGAAGACAACACTTTTACACCATTAAAATTTTGAAGAAGTTCTTCCAACGTTTGCGGCCTGTCTGTTTCAGGAATAATGATAGTATTGATTTGTCTCGAATCTAAGACAAGTCTGATCGATCCATTTTTCTTCTCAACAACATGTAATGGATTATTGTATGAGCTTACTGCAGGCTCAATAATGCCCTCATCAAGCATAGATTGTACTTCTGTTCTAACACGGTCCCTATAATGCGCCGGAATTACGTATGGTCTAACACAAAATTTAGTATGCTCACGAACACGAAATTGGTATTGAAATCCCTTGATTGTTCCTGTTTTGTGAGTAAAAACAGTGGAATGTGCTTGTAAGATCTCAAAGAGGTCCTGCCTATCAATGTCATTACAATTCTCAATTGTTTGAATTTTATTCTGAATTAACTTATTAGTTTTAAATATGCCGTCGACATCATCCCTGTCAGTACTTGCAGAGTGATTGTTAGTGTCAAGTTCCGTTGAAAATTCCGAACTGTTGTCTAACAGGAGGTAAAGCCGATTAATTTCTTCGTCATGGTTTGAGAGCCAATCTTCAAATTTCAAAGCTACTGACTTACCTTCTTTTTCTAAACTTATTTCAGCATCGTGAAAGCTTAAGATTGCTTTGTATTCATTCAAAAAGTCTACTCCCAGTATAATTTCCGTCGACAATAATGGAACAATAAGAAAGCTCATTGAGAAGCTGTGGCTTTGACAAAAGAATTCTAAGTTGGTTTGTTGGCGTACATCTACACTTTCTCCAAAGATTGCACCTTGTAATTTAATCTTACGTAACGGAAGTGTGGGACAATCGTTCGATTTGTTGCATTTGCTAAAGGCTGTTTCACTAATTACTGAAATGGGACTTTTTTTTTGTGGTTTTAGGGCGCACAACTTCAATGGTCATTAGCGCCCTGACTACTCTAAGAATGCACCGCGAGGCACAAGTTGACCACAACAACTAAAAGGGAAAACACGATAAAAGACAGACTGACAGGCATAGGATTAAAAAACAGCATCATCAAATGTCCTCAGCGAGGTTTGTCAAATTGATAAAACGAAGAACACGAGCAGCTGCTCGTGGGTCATCCGCTAAAATGGCATCGAAAGTATTTGGCAGGTTAAGATCGAGGCGCAGTGTGTTAAGATCTGGACAGGACATTAAAATGTGTCTAACCGTCAGCAAGTGCCCACATGGGCAGAACGGCGCCGGCGCAGCCGTCAGCAGATGGCGATGGCTGAACCGGCAGTGTCCAATTCTTAACCGGGCTAAAACGACCTCCTCCCGCTGAGAAGGGCGTGAGGAGGACGTCCAAGCCACGGGAAGAGGTTTTAAGGCCCGAAGCTTGTTGTCAGTAAGTGCAGCCCAATCGGCATGCCACAGAGATAAGATGCGCCGACAAATCACCCTGCTAAAATCGGACGAAGGGACGCAACAAGAAGCTGTCCGAGGCTGGAGGACCGCAGCCTTGGCCGCGGCATCTGCAGCTTCGTTCCCAGGGATACTGACATGGCCAGGAACCCACATAAAGCTAACTGGAGAACCGACGTCCACCAGCTGCTGAAGAGAGCGTTGGATCCGGTGTACGAAGGGGTGAACCGGGTACGGATCACTGAGGCTCTGGATGGCGCTCAGGGAATCTGAGCAGATGACATAAGCAGAATGTCGGTGGCGGCAGATGTAAAGAACAGCCTGGTAGAGGGCAAAGAGCTCAGCTGTGAAGACCGAACAATGGCCATGGAGCCGGTATTTGAAACTTTGTGCCTCGACAATAAAGGAACACCCGACCCCGTCATTGGTCTTAGAGCCATCTGTATAAATGAAAGTCATGTCGATGAACTTCGAACGAAGTTCCAAAAAACGGGAGTGGTAGACCGAACCGGGGGTGA